>NC_047048.1:75729763-76929763 GCF_011762595.2 Tursiops truncatus
TCGTCTGTGAGATGGAAAGAACCTCTAGTACAGGATAGATTTACCATGTATATAAGAGTAACACATTTCTTTAAATGCTTCTCACCAACTAAGATCTCCTCCAACTGCATAGAAATTATTTCATTATTGGGACTAATCAAGAATATCTGGACCCAGAGCCTATTCTTTTTTTTTTTAATTTTATTTACGTATGTATGTATGTATGTATTTATGGCTATGTTGGGTCTTCGTTTCTGTGCGAGGGCTTTCTCTAGTTGCAGCAAGTGGGGGCCACTCTTCATCGCGGTGCGTGGGCCTCTCACTATCGCGGGCCCTCTTGTTGCGGAGCACAGGCTCCAGACGAGCAGTCTCAGTAATTGTGGCTCATGGGCCTAGTTGCTCCGCGGCATGTGGGATCTTCCCAGAGGAGGGCTCGAACCTGTGTCCCCTGCATTGGCAGGCAGATTCTCAACCACTGCGCCCCCAGGGAAGCCCAAGCCTATTCTTTATGATGCTTAATTGCCATTTCTTGAAATGCAAATATCAATAAAGGTTCTCCAAGAGACTTCTTCGTTCCTTTTTATGGCTGAGCAATATTCCATTGTATATATATGTACCACATCTTCTTTATCCATTCCTCTGTTGATTGACATTTAGGTTGCTTCCAGGTCCTGGCTATTCCAAGAGACTTCTTTATTCCTATATCAATCGTTCTCTGTTGGGAAGAGGGACAATTCTGCCCACAAAGGGAGGGACACTCGATGTTATCCAGAGGTATTTTTGGTTGCCACACTGAGGAGGGGGGCTGCTGCTGCATCTCGTGGGTAGAGTCCAGGGATGATCCTAACATCCTACAACATACACGACAGTCCCTCACAGCAAAGACCTATCAGGTCCCAAGGTCAGTAGTGCTGAGATTGAGAAATTCTGGTCTATACAAATTACAAAATACCCCAAGCCTAGAATGTGTTTTCTAATTAAACCTGGATTTAATGTATGCTTTTGGCCCAAGAATTAGCTGAAGTGATCTCACAAGTATGCTCCAACGTTTATAAAGCCAAAACACTGATCAAAAATAAAAATTACAAAGCTATTACAAAATGAACTCTACATCTGCCTAAGTTACTCCTGTAGAAGAACAACAGGCTTTAAGGCACAGTGGGAATATCTAAAGTTTAAGACTCAGAAAGTCAATCCAAATACTTCCACAAGACTGTTCTACAGATAAAAATAAAAATGCCAAGTTCCCTGAAAAATCATGTTTCACATGAAAACAATCAGTCACCTTTCCCAGCTACAAGCTAGCTGTAGGCAGGATTCTCTACTGACAGTATGAGAATACCTAGAGAAAGGGAGTGCTAAAGAACAAGACACATTACTAACTGCAACCTAGCTCTACCAATATTCCTTCTCATTTCAGTTTCATGCTTTAATTCTGCCCTTCAAGGAAACTGATCTGCAGAGTCAGACATAAAAACAGAGTTCATCCGAAGGCTCACTATCTTGTTGTAAACCTACCACTGGCTCAACATATCAAAGACATGTAAAATCTCAAGCACAATGAAAATGCATCTAAACCCCAGGTGTGTAAGTTGCTCTTTAACTTTTTCAGTTTCTAGACAGACTGAATTTAAGCACTGTTCATCCATCATCTTTCCCCAATATAAACATAACTGATATGATAGAAAAATGACTTACAATTTTGTCTGACCCATAGATCTTCTCCAACTGTTCAGCAACATCCCTTGTTCCATCTGGGCTTCCATCATCTATGATTATAATTTCATAGTTGAAGCCACTAAAATAAAAAAAATTAAATTTTTTTAAATTTAAACTACTGCTTGGAGACAGTAGTCTCAAATGAAAAAATGATTTTAAAATCACTAATTCCTCCCCAGTATAAGTGGAAATTTATTGCCATGTTAAGCACCAAGGAAAACTTTAATTATCAAATGACATAAATGTCAAATATTTACTATGTCACCTCCCAACTACGTACGTTGCTGGAAAATGCTATACAGTCCTGATATGTTAAAATTCTCACAGAAAACATACTCTTTCATTAAAAAAATTATAGTGATCATATATATTATATACGATAGGATATCATATAAAATTTTATACCTACTTGGGAAATGGAATTGTGGAACTTTAATATCAAGTCTTAGTTACATAAAATATTTCAAAAATATATTTAAAGATATCAAGTGAGCTGAATAGCTCTGGGTGATTATTCTTTTTAATTTAATCCATGAATAGATAAATCTGATTTAATTTCACCCTTAAAATACCCACTTGAGAATGGTGACAGTCTTTTACATCACTATTTCAAACAGTTATACCCATTATCCCACACTATCAAAACAAACAAACAAAAAAACCCAACACCCCCAGAGCATAGAATGACAAAAGATGTCAGTGCTTCAAAATTAACATCTTTTCGTTGTTCCCATTAACTTCATGTGACAGTTTTTATTCTAAAAACAAGCCAGCACAATACTTGGATGTACCTGTGATCACCATCATATCTCTCCCCACCTCCCTTTAAAGAAAACATTCTTTTTGTTAACTTTATTGGGAAACTTAAGGGGAAAGAAAAGGAGATACAGACAAACCCCCGAAACCCAACATTCTGCTTCCTCTGGTCCTGCTTGAAGAAACAAATGCGAGGAAATCAACCAGAAAACACATTCTATTGTTAAAAGCTTTAAAAAGTCGGCCCCAGCAAACTTGGAAGAAAGCAAAACACATCCTATCTTCTAAGAGTACATAAGATGACTTCAGTTTCCAACAGTGCATTAAATTTGGCTCGTAAAGCCAAAAAAAGTTAAGATGTTGGACTTCCCTGGTGGTCCAATGGTTAGGACTTTGCCTTCCAGTGCAGGGGGTGCAGGTTCCATTCCTGGTCAGGGAGCTAGGATCCCACATGCCTCGTGGCCAAAAAAACCAAAACATGAAACAGAAGCAATATTGTAACACATTCAATAAACACTTAAAAAAAAAGTTAAAATGTTAATTCTAGTTGTTGTTCTGAAAGAGATATACTTCATAAACAAATGGAGTCATTCATAAGCAAAATTACTGCCCTCTCCACTTCAAAGCACCCACACCACCTGAGGGTGAGGTAGTTAAAGGAAACAAGCTGAGCACACTTTAGATTACCTGACTGCCGTCTGAAAAGAAAATAGCTGTTTCCATCATTAAACTTCATTTTGATTAAAAAAAATCCACCCAGAAACTACTGAAAGGTAAACTGCACTACATAAAAAAATTAAAGAATAGAGCAAAAAATATTGTATAATCAGAAGACAAGCTTCAACAAGATCAGCTACATGACAATTTCTCTCATCTGGAAAGAGCTTGAGAAATCAAAATATAACTTAAAGAAAAAAGGGTTAAAAGCTACGGATAAAAAAACTTTGAAAAGCCGTGAATGTGAGGATAGTTATTTCATTCAAAGAATTATAATCAAAACAGCAGTATCTTTCACCAATTAACATTTCCAACAATGTAGGTTTAATAAAACTGGCAGGTTGGTGGGGCAACAGGCCCTCTCTGATGAATGTTGGAGAGTCCTAAGCCGGTACTATCTTTTTTGAGAGCAATTTATCATTAAGTATCAATCTAAGCACATCTCTGTCGACTCAGCAATTACAGCACAAAGACTTTATCCACGGTATACTAGTAAAAGTAAGAATGTGTAAGGAGCACTTCTTACATGTCAAGCACTTTTCTCAATGCTGTTAAATACGTTGTGCACAAAGTCCCTATTCTCATTTGTAAAGTTAAAGTCAAAAGAGAAAAACAGAAAAACTCTGGAAATAATCCGTGTTCATTGATATGACCCGGTTAGAAAAATTATAACACAGCCATATGATATTACCCAATTTTCACAATAATTTGCTAAGTTTGTATGTGCTGATATGGAAAGATCTTCAAAGATTTACACATGATCCCATTGGTGCAACCGTAAAACAAGTTACTTCGTACTGATACCACGATTTTCTGAAGTTTAAAAAAAACTGTATAACTCTTTCAAATTCAACTCCAAAATCTCTAACAATCACATCAAACATCCACCAGCGAATCTGCCCTTCTGCCCTCTCCAGAAAGGATGTCCAGCCCAGCAGCAGCTCCCTAACCCACAGAGCCCAAACCTCATGCTTACATAAGCCCTCAGCACCCGGGCGGGAGTGAGCGGCCTCAGTGAGAGTCCTGGCTCCTGCCGCAGATCCTAACCACCTAGATAGAGGGAGGAGTGAGGTCAGGCTTTCGGCCTCGCAGTAATTAAAAGGGTGGCTAGGGACTTCCCTGGCGGTCCGGTGGTTAAGATTCTGAGCTCCCAACGCAGGGAACATGGGTTCGATCCCTGGTCCGGGAACTAAGATCCCACATGCTGCGGGCGCATGCCAAATATAAAATAAAACAATAAAAGCAAACAAGTAAAAGGGGGGCCAGCCCTTCTAAGAAAAAAGCGGGGTGAGGTATAAGGGAGTGTATAATAAAGGAGTGTGTCACAAAACCCAAGGGCAGAGATAAGAACCCGAGACACAGAGAGAACCCGGGAAGTATCCGCCTCCTTCCTCGTAGGGTGGCTTCCTCCCCAAGGCTTCCAGCGGGAGACAGAAGAGAAGCCAGGCAGGGGGCCGCCTCTCGCAGCCAACTGCCGACACCCAGGCCGGGAAAGCCAGCTCATCTCATTCCTCTAGGAGGGCGGCCGGGCGCGCTACCTCTCGGAGAAGCTCTTCACCAGCAGCCACACAATGAGCGGTAGGTTCTCGCGCTCGTTGTAGGTGGGCAAAAGCACCGAATACTTGTCTTGTCGCGGGGTGCGCGGCTCTGGCTCCCGCGGAGACCTAGTAGACGGTCCACTCGCTTCCCCGGAGGCCATGGCAGAGCTGCACCAGGCGCCGGAAGCGGAATGACGTCAACGCGGCGCGGGAAGAGGACGCGTCGGAACGTACTAAAGCCGGGAGGAGGGGGATGGTCCGGGTGGCGAGTTCTAGACCTCCTAAGGCTCTCTGCGTAGTTCCATTGGAAACAGTCAGGACTTGTGACTCTTTCAAGTTGAATCTGACGGTTGCTTCAGAAAAATACATATCTGTTAATCACCTTTCCCCAAGCTCCATAGAGTTGTTTAGTTTATTCCAGTCGCAAGACGAGGGAAAGCCGGAAACGGAAATGCCTTTGACAACCTCCCAAAGAGGCTGCCATGGCGGCCACGGAGGAGGTGCTTACTTTGCAGGCTGAAGTTGCCCAGCGTGAGGAGGAGCTGAGTTCCCTGAAGCGGAGGCTGGCGGCGGCTCTTCTGGCCGAGCAGGAGTCAGAGCGGTTGGTTCCGGTGTCTCCCCTGCCGCCGAAGGCCGCCCTGTCCCGAGATGAGATTCTGCGCTACAGCCGGCAGCTCGTGCTGCCTGAGCTGGGCGTGCAGGGACAGCTGCGCCTGGCGACCGCGTCCGTGCTGGTCGTGGGCTGCGGGGGGCTCGGCTGCCCACTGGCGCAGTACCTGGCAGCGGCCGGCGTCGGCCGCCTGGGCCTTGTGGACTACGACGTAGTAGAAGTGAGCAACCTGGCCCGCCAGGTGCTGCACGGCGAGGCACTGGCCGGCCAGGCCAAGGTCTTTTCGGCTGCCGCTACACTGCGCCGTCTCAATTCGGCGGTGGAGTGCGTGCCTTACGCCCAGGCGCTTACGCCACCCACGGCGCTAGACCTGGTTGGCCGCTATGACGTGGTGGCTGATTGCTCCGACAACGTGCCCACTCGCTACCTGGTTAACGACGCCTGTGTGCTAACCGGCCGGCCCCTGGTGTCGGCCAGCGCCCTGCGCTTCGAGGGCCAACTCACAGTCTACCACTACGGCGGTGGGCCTTGCTATCGCTGCGTGTTTCCGCAACCACCTCCGGCGGAGACGGTGACCAGCTGCGCGGATGGCGGGGTGCTTGGTGTGGTTACCGGGGTCCTGGGCTGCCTGCAGGCGCTGGAAGTGTTGAAGATCGCTGCAGGTCTGGGCCCCTCTTACAGTGGCAGCCTGTTGCTCTTTGATGCCCTCGGAGGTCATTTCCGCTGTATTCGGCTGCGGAGGCGCAGGCCCGACTGTGCAGCTTGCGGGGAGCGGCCCACTGTGACTGATCTGCAGGACTACGAAAGCTTCTGTGGCTCCTCGGCCACCGATAAGTGCCGCTCCCTACAGTTACTGAAACCAGAGGAGCGAATTTCTGTCGTCGACTATAAGCGACTTCTGGATTCCGGGTCACCCCACGTGTTGCTGGACGTCAGGCCTCCAGTGGAGGTGGACCTGTGTCGGTTGCCTCACTCCCTACACATCCCTTTGAAACATTTGGAACGGAGGAATGCGGAGAGCCTGAAACTCTTGGGAGAAGCAATCCGGGAAGGGAAGCAGGGCACACAGGAAGGGGTATCTCTCCCCATTTATGTGATCTGCAAACTGGGCAATGACTCCCAGAAAGCCGTGAAGATCCTGCAGTCCTGGACAGACTTAGACTCTTTAACAGTTCGGGATGTTGTGGGAGGCCTCATGGCCTGGGCTGCCAAAATCGATGGAACATTTCCGCGATACTGAGATGGCCGGTAGAGTCTGACCAGCGAAAGATGTGGGTTGTCATGTTACCTAAAGTTTTTTTGCCTTTATGAATGTATTTGTATTTTTTTCAGTAATGTACGGAACAGCCTGGGATTCTCCAATATCTGCGGATAGGTGGACTTCTTTTTATAAGGAGCTTTTTAATTGTAACTTACTGGGTGATGTAGCAATTAAGGGGTTATAACACTGTTCCTCTGAACTGTCTTGTGTTTGCAGCACTTGGATGGTGTGTTGAACAGGTGGGATAGAATGTAAGTGACAGGACTTTGTGTTTTGAACTGCAGGTCATTTGCGTGTCCTGCCTTTTTTAAAGCTCTTTAAAGTTGTCCATTTTATTGCTTGGAAAGGTGTAATATAGTTACTGAATTGATCATGGATGATATAGTTAAGATAAGTTTATTGTTTACTAAGACATTCTTTGGGTGTTATTTCTAATTCAAGTGATGGAACATGCCCTAGAGAATTCAGTGTTTAAAATGTAAATTGTTAAAACATTAAAATGAAAATTAGCTGGGAAGTGGTCATTCGATTAAATATTTTCAGTTAATAGCCAAGTAAGATATTTACAGTCTAGCAAGATAGAAACCACCTTTGTAGCATGTCAGTTTCTTTTATAAATTGCTGTTGTTTTCTTAGACTTAACTTCAGGGTCCACCTTATGTGGACACAAACAGAAATTTCTAAACTGTGTGGTTTGGCTTGCTTTGGAATCTTCAAGTCCCAAGTCCCAGCCTTCTGCCCTCCCCTGTCCTTTTGTCCCTGTCCAACCTGTTATTTTTATTTTTGTCTTTACTGTATGGCCAGAATGCCAAATATAATATTGAATTAAAGTGAAATAATGAACATTCTTCTCTCCTTTGCAGTTTCAGGTGAAGAACTTTGAATATTTAACCAATATTACTTGTTATTGCTTTACTGTAGATAAATACCTCCTATCAGATTAAATAAAATTCTGTATAGTTCTGCATTTTTATGTGCTTTTTTCTTCTGTTAATGTTGTGAATTACATTTTTTTTTATTGTGGCAAAAATACCCCCACATAACTTAAAATTCACCCTCCTGACAGTCGCCACATGTACAATACAATATTGTCAACTCTGTGCACATGCTGAGCACCAGATTCCAGAAGCCTCCATCCTGCGTGACTGAGACTTTATACCCACTGAACAGCTCCCCGCCTCTCCCCTTTAATTTACCTTTTCTATTTTGATTTAATCTATTCCAGTGTTTTATAGCAGTATAAAATGTTGGTGTTTTTATGTTTGTGTACTTATTAAATAGCTTTTTCATGAAATGGCAGGTAGTTTGCCCAACTTCCAACGTATTATGCAACAAAATTAAAAGCAAAAATTGGGTATGTGAGTATATAGTAGAGGCAAATTGAACAATCCATGATATATCAAAAGGGGGCCTCTATTCTCTAACTGATTGTTGTGTGGCAGGCTATAATCATCAGAAATCACAGATGTAAATGTAAAATGTTTGTATCTCTGAGTACAATTTTTTTTTTTTTTTTGCGGTACACGGGCCTCTCACTGTTGTGGCCTCTCCTGTTGCGGAGCACAGGCTCCTGACGCGCAGGCTCAGCGGCCATGGCTCACGGGCCTAGCCGCTCCGCGGCATGTGGGATCTTCCCGGACCAGGGCACAAACCCACGTCCCCTGCATCGGCAGGCGGACTCTCAACCACTGCGCCACCGGGGAAGCCCTCTGAGTACAATTTTTAAAGATTAAAAGCGTTGTGGGCCAGACAAAACCCTCTGCAGGTCAGAATTTCTCACCAGTTTGCAACCTCTGACACAGACTCTTGTTCTATGATAAAAGGATGGTATTGTTTAATAATCAAATTCAAAATTAGACATCACTTTTTGAGTGTGAGACATATTATAGCTCATTTTGGAATAGGCATGCTTAAAGTATGATAGGCCTTTGTTATAAAGACAAAGCAGGTTTCTTATGACTGTTTCTTCCAAGGAGAGGTGGAAATAAATGACAGACCTGGAGAGGAGAACAAAGATGGCTGGCCTCTGTCACACTTCTTACTCCTGGGAAGTGAGCTAATTCTGATATATATCAGGAAACAATCAGGTGGACAGAGGAGGAACTAGTTCATACTGTAAAGACAGATGTCCTAAAGTTAGGCAGCTTTGCTAGTTCCTGCAAACCTGGTTGTCAGTGGGACAGGCAACAGAAGTTGACCCTGACTGATTGAGAGAAGGGCTTATTAAAGTGATCTGAGGGCTTCCCTGGTGGCGCAGTGGTTAAGAATCCGCCTGCCAATGCAGGGGACATGGGTTTGAGCCCTGGCCCGGGAAGATCCCACATGCCGCAGAGCAACTAAGCCCGTGTGCCACAACTACTGAGCCTGCGCTCTAGAGCCCGTGAGCCACAACTACTGAGCCCGCGTGCCACAACTACTGAAGCCCGCGAGCCACAACTACTGAGCCCGCGTGCCACAACTACTGAAGCCCGCGCGCCTAGAGCCCGTGCTCTGCAACAAGAGAAGCCACCGCAATGAGAAGCCCGTGCGCCAAACGAAGAGTAGCCTCCGCTCACTGCAACTAGAGAAAGCCCATGCACAGCAATGAAGACCCAACATAGCCCAAAATAAATAAAATGTAAAAAAATTTTTTTAAAAAAGCTTTAAAGTGATCTGAGGTGTTTTTGAGAATTTGGGGGAAGACTCGAAACTGTACTTCCAGGAACGATGCCCAAGACCATGCACAGAACTGACCTGAGAACTCTATGCTGTGCTGTTCCATCTAGTACTAGAGGAAGCTGGCAGCACAGCCTCGCCAAACTCACTTGACTTGGCTCCATGCTCTTCCAGAAAGCCCAACACCTCAGCCACAGCCTAGGGGCCAGAGAGCAGAGTTTCTTTCCACCACTCTTTACTGAGTCGGTCTTATGAGGGTGTGTCTGGTAAGTAGAGCCTGGTCCCATGCCTTCATCCTAGCTGCAAGAGCCGCTGGGAATTTGAGTTCCGACATCTACAGTAGGGAGGCTGAACTCATGACCTGGGATTTTTCTCAGATTAGGGAATGATTTTTCAGAAGATTGGCTGTTAAGAATATGACAAGTATCCATTACAGGATCCAGATCTTTTTATTCTTTGAAATTCTCTTTTCTCTTGTAGCTAGCATTTTACAATCAGATGGGATTTGAACCAGATAACTTTTTTCCTTTTCATTGAACCTCAAGTGTACCAGTTACCATTCTAAGCTCTGGGATAAAGAAAGATGAACAAGAGGGAATTCCCTGGTGGTCCAGTGGTTAGGACTCTGCGCTTCCCCTGCTGGGGGCCCAGGTTCAATCCCTGGTCAGGGAACTAACATCCCACAAGTTGTGAGGTGCAGCCAGAAAAAAAAAAAAAAAAGAGATTTCCTATTGCTATGGAGTTTACATTTAAATGGACAGGGGGAGACAAGTCAACAAGTAGGTTAGTGATAAGTGCTATAAAAGACAAAACTATGTGATGTATTGGAGTGGGGAGGGGAAGCTATTTTGGATAGATTCAGAGAAGGGTTGACATGAAACACAAAGCCTGAGTGGTGAGAAGAAGCCAGTTAGGTCTGGGAGAACATCCCATACTGGAAGGAATACAAGTGGGAAGACCCTGAGACAAATAAACCTGTAATGTTCGGGAAACTTGAAGAGGCATGTGAGGCTGTGAACGGCTGGGGAGAGTAGAACAAGGTGAGGTTTAGGGAGATAGGGAACGTACCATGTAGGTTGTAGACCATAATAAGGGTTTTTTATTTTAAGTAAAATAACAACTAACATTTATTGAGCACTTACTGGTGATTTGGGATTTGAACCCAGGTGGTCTGGCTGGAGAGCCTGTGCCCTAAGCAGTATGCTATGCTGACTCTCAGTGAGAACTTTGTAATTGTTGTATATGTTTTCATTTTTGAAAAACAACCTATGCCCTGATAATCGCAGAATGGAAAGAGCTTGTATTTCAGATGCAACACAATTGTACTCTGATGCACTTGGTTTGCAGACCTCTCTCTAGGGAAGGAACCCCAGAGTGAAATCCCTGGGAGCCCTCTGACACACCTAGGCAGTAATATCCAGTTAATCAGGAGCCACTTTGGTCAGGGAGGGTGAGAAATAAAGTCTCAGCGTAAGGAGTCACAGCTAGTAAATAGAACGGTGGCCAAGGAGGGGGGTCAAAAAAGGGCAGTAAGTCGCCTGAGAATGTTCCCATGGGAGATGAGGTGGTTTTTTTTTTGTTGTTGTTGTTGTTGTTGTTTAAGCTTGTTTATGTTTAATTAGCTGCTCCCCCCCACAGAAGCAGAGGGTCCCCTGGGAGCCTGAGGTCAGGTATGTGGCCCAGTTTGTTCTACCCAGGAGATTTCTTTATTTTCATAGGTGTATTTTCTCAGGGTTCCATATGTAACATGAGGTAGACCTGTCCAGGTAAGAGTAAAATCTCATCACTAGAAATCATGCACCTGCTGAAGATTCAAGATAATTCTGGAGTTGGTTGGGAATATTAGGAAGACTACTATGGTGCAGGAGTGGGAAAATATTTTGCAATAAAACAGTAAAAGGGGTTAATTCATACCTTTGATGAAATATAATTTCCAAAGCACTCAGGATGTGGGAGAAAGCTAATCAAATCAGCCCAGAATTTGGGTGATAAATAGTATATATACAGTTTACTATAATTCACTATGAAGTCCTATATATTGACACTGATTCTGGTTTCTAATCTTTAGTCCAATTATTCAGAATTTAAAAAACAATAAATTGTGACTTATCCAGGTGTTTTTTTCCTGACTATTAACGCCATCTGTTGGACACGTTGCTGAAGAAAAGGAAAGAGAAAAGGCTTATATTTTAAAAGTTCCCCTCTTGGTGGCACCTTGGTTTAAAAGGTGTCAGAGTAGGGTGACATTGATGGAAGATGTGTGGGGCATTATTTTTAATTAACAGTATTTTCCTTACCCAGTGCTTCCAGATGAGGGAGGCCTGAAACCAATTGGAATTGAACAGACCAAAGTTCAGGTGAGTTGAAACAGTTGACCCTCAAGTAGAAGAAATCTCCCAGGCAAGGCTTGCTATGTGTAAGAGCAAAGGGAAGCAGTGCCTTTACAATCTTGACTTGGTCATCCGCCGTAAGCTCTGAGTTGTCTACCCAACAGCCTTCCCACTCCCACCTCCTTTTTCCTGGCAGTGCTGAAAATGTCAGACTCCTTTCCCAGCCTCCCGTGCAGTTTTGGAAGAACCTGCACTTCTAAACAATTTATTCCATCACATACAGTTCAAATCTGTCTACTTCTCACTGTCTCTGCTGCTGCCACCCTAATCAAGCCATCTCTCCATCAAATGTATCACTTTTTAGGGACACACGCAGCATCAATCGCACCGTGGAGCACCAAGAACCAAGTATCGCTCTTAGGTCTTAAGATAACGAAAGAGGTACCTGTGTACAGCAGGGACTGCCGGCCTCATAAATGTCTTTTTGGTAATCTTGAGACCTGTGAAGGAAAACAGGACTTTTAGATCACGTTTCTCTTAGTGACGTAATGAACAAGACTTATCTACTTTGTACAGAGCTCAAAGGGATTTGCAAACTCAGTAACTCCAGGGGCTAGGCAAGTAAAGAAATGAGTAAAGGTGGTCAGCTAGGGACCATGGTGAAGCAGAAACACAGGTCCCATCGAAAGCCACTATACAGCTAGCTCACTTTGCCATACAGGAACGTGGTTACAGTGTTGACAAATGTTTCAGTGTTTTAAGAAAATCTGAACATTTGGAGTTTTCCACGAGATCTCCTAATTTTAAAATGTTGAAAACAAAGTTTAAAATTCCAAAACTCTTTTCGCATTGAAGCATACGCATAGGAGGCTGAAGAGAGCCTTTAGGCTTAAACAGGAAAAACCAAACCAAACCAACCAACCAACAAAAAACCCAAAACACATGATTTGCATCTTATTTAACTTGGTGGCCACGGATGTTACTGAGTGGTGGGAGACACCTAAAGCAGCTTTAACAGTTTGTTAACACCTGTAATTTGTGTTTTTCATTGTTTTTGTATTTATAAGCTAATCATCTTAGTTAAAGTTTTGAAGGAAAGTATACTTTTTGCTCATTTTAATGTCATGTAAGTTAATATGTAAAGTGGTTTGAGTGATATTTTTCAGAGGACTGAGAAATTGGAATTGGGGAGCTGCATGTGCTATCAGTCAATATCATTTGCTTTTCCTCGTATTCTGGTGAATTGGTGATTGAATGTAATTTTTTAGAAAAACGTACCTGCATAATAGAAAATCAGAGTGAAGATGGAAGAGTATAGGGACAGAAAGGAGAGTTTGCACTTGATACTTTGGGAGATTTGCACCTGTAGTGTTTTGGGCTGGATTAGACCCATAAACGAACGTTTATTTAATAACAGCAGGAAAAAGAGTAGTAAATGGATTGTTTAAAAAAAAACTGTTGAAAGATGATTCACAATGATTATCTGAAAAGGAGTTTTTATTATCCTCTAAAACATTTACTTCTAATTTAAAGAAGCAATATGCCTTCAAAGCATCAATAGCACATCAATGTTATGATCATACTCTTTGTTTAAAAACATGCTTAGTTTTAAAAAAGTAATTCATGCTCATGGTAAATTTGAACAGCTCAAAGGTATATATACTAAATGCAATGTGGTATCCTGGATTGAATCCTGGAGCAGAAAAAGGATATCAGTGGAAAAACTGGGGAAATCTGAATAAAGTCTATAGTTTAGCTTAGTTAATTTCTTAGTTTTGGAGAACACCATAATTTGAAAAGATACACACACCCCAATATTCATTGCAGCATTATTTGCAATAGCCAGGACATGGAAGCAACCTAAATGTCCATCAGTAGAGGAATGGATAAAGATGTGGTACATATATACAATGGAATATTACTCAGCCATAAAAAAGAATGAAATACTGCCATTTGCAGCAACATGGATGGACCTAGAGACTGTCATACTGAGTGAAGTAAGTCACATAGAGAAAGAAAAATATCATATGATATCGCTTATATGGAATCTAAAAAATGGTACAAATGAACTTATTTACAAAACAGAAATAGAGTCACAGATGTAACAAACAAACAAACAAAAAAGTTATGTTTACCAGGGGAAAGGGGGGAGGGATAAATTGGGAGACTGGAAATGACATATACACACTATTATACATAAAAGAGATAACTAATAAAGACCTACTGTACAGCACAGGGAACTCTACTCAATACTCTGTAATGGCTTATATGGGAAAAGAATCTTAAAAGGAGAGGATAAAAAAAAAAAAAGAGAGGATATATGTACATGTGTAACTGATTCACTTTGCTGTACAGTAGAAACTAACACAACATTGTAGATCAACTATACTCCAATAAAAATTTTAAAAATAAAAAAATAAAATAAAATAATTTAAAAAATTATAATTCTCAAAAAAATTGTTTTTAGTTTTGACACATGAACCAGGGGTATATAAGATATTAACATTAGGAGAGACTGGGTGAAGGGTATACAGGAACTCTGTTTACTATCTTTGCACTTTAAAATTATTTAAAAATAAAAAGTTTAAAAGCAAAACAAAAAATAGTGTATTGAGAAAGTGCAAGTCTTCCTTCCCACTACTAACTCCCATCCTTTCAGTTCCTTCCCTAGAGACAATCTCTGTAACCAGCCTTATACATGCATTTTTGTAGATATAGCTCTTTAAAATAAATGATATTTACACTGTTCCTATACTTTGTTTTTTTAAAAACAAGTGTGTACTGTCCACTGTTCCAGTTTCTCTCATTTCACATAGATCAGCCTCAATCTTTTACTTATTTATTTATTTGGTTGTGTCGGGTCTTAATTGTGGCCAGTGGGCTCCTTAGTTGCAGCATATGGGGTCCTTAGTTGCGGCAGGCGGCTTCTTTAGTTGTGGCTTGCCAGCTCCTTAGTTGTGGCATGCATACAGGATCTAGTTCCCTGACCAGGGATTGAACCCAGGCCCCCTGCATTGGGAGCTTGGAGTCTTAACCACTGTGCCACCAGGGAAGTCCCCAGCCTCAATTTTTTTTTTTTTTTTTTTTTTTTTTTGCAGTACGCGGGCCTCTCACTGTTGTGGCCTCTCCCGTTGCGGAGCACAGGCTCCGGACTCGCAGGCTCAGCGGCCATGGCTCACGGGCCCAGCCGCTCCGCGGCATGTGGGATCCTCCCGGACCGGGGCACGAACCCGTGTCCCCTGCATCGGCAGGCGGACTCTCAACCACTGTGCCACCAGGGAAGCCCTCAGCCTCAATCTTTTAAACCGACATTTAGAGTGCCATATACATGCTCTCGGTGTTCTTTAACCAGTTCCCCCATTGAACAACATTTAGGATTTTCACAGTCTTTTGCTATTAGTAATAGTACTTCAGAGAATATCTTGATATGTATATCTTTGTACAAATACATTTAACAATAATGATAAAGTGCTTACTATGTACCCCACAGAGTTCTAGGGTTACCTGTGAGAGTTCATCTGTAGGATGAGTTTCCTCAAAATGGAATTCTGCCAAAAAATATGTCCAGTTCAAATTTTGAGTAGGCAGTGCCGAAGTCCCTTTCCAGGGGGCTGTATTAATGCATACCAACATGCCTAAGAAAGGCTATTTCCCAACACACTCGCCAGCATAGTCTTTTTAAACTTTTAGATCTTTGCCAATCTGATAGTTTTTTAAAAATCTCGTTATTTTACATTTTTTATTATAAGTAATTCTGAGCAGTTTTTCATGTGCTTAAATGTCTTCTCAAATTTAAAAAATCTGTTTATTCTTAGCTCTTTTTTTCCTACTGAACTGTGTGTTCTTATTCTTATTGATATATACAGTTAAGAAAGACTGCTTAGGGGGGAAAAATCTGTATTCCTTAGCAAAAGAGATTGGAATGAATTCATTCTGCAGACATTTATTGAAAGTCTACTCTGTACCAGGCACTAGCCAAGTTCTGGGGATACCAGATAATTAGAATATGGGGCTTGCCCTCTAGGCGTTCATATCTCAACTTTATACGGGTAATTTATAGAGCCCTTTCCCACCTGCATTATTTCATTTAATCCTTCAACAACTCTGAGAAAAAGGTAACTCCCTCTTGTTCATAGGCTCCTCTTCTCTGTTTTTACCAACAATAGATTTCCCTGAAATAACTTCATTGGCAGGACGCCTTGTCCTCAAAGTGGAATCCTTCTGTCACTAACGAGATCAGGCTCTCTGTTCCTGTGTAGCATTTTAGGGACGTTTCTATTGTAGACTGGATAAATTTTTCAGCTGTTCTCGAAGTATTTTATGTATCTTGATCATCATCAGAAACTTGGAGCCATGGTGGGACATTGTGAGTGCAATGAATGGCCGCTATGAAGCTTGTCCCTGTTGGTCCACTGTTGGTCTCCTGATGGGGTCAGATTCACTTCAGTGCAGACTCTGATCTTCTTTTCAGAGTAGATGGTTGGAGTCAGGGCACTTGGGACACCTAGACCATTAGCTAAGCACAGATATTTCTGACACACATTCTTTATTCCCAATGCATGGCTTGCATAGACTGTTTCATTTAAGATTCTCTGTGTACATATTTTTTTCAAGATTTTTAAAAAATTTATTTTATTTAATTTATTTTTGGCTGTGTTGGGTCTTTGTTGTGTGTGCACGGGCTTTCTCTAGTTGCGATGAGCAGGGGCTACTCTTTGTTTTGGTGCATAGGCTTCTCATTGTGGTGGCTTCTCTTGTTGTGGAGCACGGGTTCTAGGTGTGTGGGCTTCAGTAGTTGTGGCCCAGGGGCTCTAGAGTGCAGGCTCCATAGTTGTGGCACACAGGCTTAGTGGCTCTGCAGCATGTGGGATCTTCCCGGACCAGGGATCGAACCCGTGTCCCCTGCATTGGCAGGCAGATTCTTAACCACTGTGCCACCTGGGAAGCCCCTCTCTGTGCACATATTTATAATACAATTTTGCACTTGAGTTTCCTGATTTGGAAACAAGCATTTCATGGGAACCGTTTTTCCTTGGTTGAATTTCTGAAAGCCAGATATACAGGGATAATGGCTTTAGCACAATGCTTTTCCAGGTCCAAGGCAATTTTGAAGTTTTGGTATTAGAAACTCCTATGTGGGCTTCCCTGGCGGCGCAGTGGTTAAGAATCCGCCTGCCAATGGAGGGGACATGGGTTCAATCCCTGGGCCGGGAAGATCCCACATGCCGCAGAGCAACTAAGTCCGCGAGCCACAAGTGCTGAGCCTTCGGTCTAGAGCCCGTGGGCCACAACTACTGAGCCCGCGTGCCTAGAGCCTGTGATCCGCAACAAGAGAACCCACAGCAATGAGAGGCCCGTGCACCACAACGAAGAGTAGCCCCCACTTGTCGCAACCAGAGAAAAGCCCATGTGCAGCAACAAAGACCCAATGCAGCCTAAAATAAAATAAATAAATAAATAAAAATTTTTGAATTTTATTTTACTTATTTTTTATACAGCAGGTTCTTATTAGTTATCTATTTCATACATATTAGTGTATACATGTCAATCCCAATCTGCCAGTTCATCCCACCACCACCACCCCTCTGCCACTTTAACCCTCAGTGTCCATACGTTTGTTCTCTACAACTGTGTCTCTATTTCTGCCCTGCAAACCGGTTCATCCGTACCATTTTTCTAGGTCAAATAAATAAATTTATATTAAAAAAACCCTCCCACATGTAATAAAATTATACAAAAAGGTCTATTCTTGAGTTCTTGATTTAGTCTTTGTTCTAAGAATGAGGTCATAGTTTGCAATAACTTAACTTCCATTAAATAAAATTATTTTTAAAAATTTATTTTGGAGTAATTAGAGATGCACAGGAAATTGCAAAAAAAAAAAAAAAATGTACAGAGAGTCCCTGTATGCTCCACCAGTTTTCCAAGTCCCCATCTTGCATAACTATGCTACAATATCAAAACTAGGGAAATCACATTAATGCAATCCACAGACTTTATTCAAATTTCATCAGTTATACATGAATTCGTGTGTGTGTGTATGTGTGTGTGTGTAGCTCTAGGAAGTTTTATCAAGTGTAGATTCAAATAACCACAGTCAAGATACAGAGCTACTCCTTTACTGCAAGGCCCCCTCCAGCTCCCCTTTTATTGCCATTCCACCTCTCCCCCATCCCTAATGCTTGGCAACCACTAATAATTTTGTTATTTTAAGAGTGTTATATAAATGGAATTATACAGTATGTAGCCTTTAGCAATTGGCTCTTTTTCACTCAGAATAATTCCCTTGAGGTTTGTAGTGGGTTGAATAGTGTTTCCCAAAAAGATATGTCTAAGTTCTAATCCTCAGAACCTGTGACTATGACCTTATATGGAAACAGGGTCTTTGCAGATGGAATTAATTTAGGGATCTCAGGATGAGGTTATCCTGGATATATGGTGGGCCCTAAATCCTATGACTAGAATTCTTCTAAGAGAAAAGAAAGGGAGATTTGAGATACAGAGACACACAGAGGGGAAGTCCACCTGAAGAAGGCAGAGATGAGAGTGAAGAAGCCACAAGCCAAGAACTTCTGGCATCCACCAGAAGCTAGGAGAGAGGCATGGAAGGATTCTCCCTCGGGGCTCCCTAAAGGAACCAAGCCTTCTGACACCTTGTATCAGATTTCTGGCCTCCAGAACCATGAGAATAAATTTCTGCTTTTTTAAGCCAGTAAATTCATGGTAGTTTGTTGCAGTCATCCTCGGAAACTGATACAAGGTCCGTCCAAATTGTCGCATGCATGTATCAATAGTTTGTTCCTTTCTGTTGCTGAGTGATGTCCACCTTGTGGATTGCACTGCAGTTTATTTGATCACTGATGTGAGTTATTTCCAGTTTTTGGCCATTACAAAGAAAACTGCTGTGAATATAGACTTACTTTTATAAATTTTACTTTCGTTTATCAAGATAAAGCCCCAATCAAACTATTTACTCCGAAAAGTTCCCCTTCACTATTTATTGTGAAATCTGGGTCCCCATTTTAAGTAGACTTGCCTTTTTCTAGTGCTGCTTGTACTTGCCTCACTGGGGCCTGCAGTCCTCTGCTCATCTGGCTATAAGACTTGCAACCAGGTCAACTCCGTTTTGTGGATGGGAGCACAAGCTAAACTGGCCAGAATTAATGCAAAATGAAGGCCTCCTTTGAATGGGTGGAGCTTAGAAATTCAGCGTGGGGCCCTTATCTTTTACACCTGGGGATTACGGCTCCGTCCAGCTGACACGGCACATGGAGGCTGCGAGAAACGCCCACAGACCACACAGGGTACATTTGCTGCTCCACACGCTTGAGGAGCTTGGAAGAATGTGCCGGCAGCCTCGGGAAGGAAGGTTATTGAACAGAGCGATTTACACAGGCTGGCTGAGGTTATATTTCCTTCTGTTCCTCAGTCGGGGAAAGAGGTGGGGGGTCTCCATTCAGCTTCTCCCTTGCTCCTTGTCTTTGCATATTTTCTGAGCACTTTCTCTGTGCCAGCACTGGGGGTGCAGCAGTGAATAAGGTAGACCCACTCTTTGCTCTCAAAGCCAGTGTTGTGGGAGAGAAGCTTTAAAAAAATGAGGTGCACAAACAGGACCAGCTACATAATTTACGGGGCCCCTCGTTCAAACACTATTAAGAATTTCATGACAGAGGCAGCAGAACATTAAAGCACACGTGGGATACTTGGCAATGTCCGGAGACATTTTGGTTGTCACCCTGGGGATGGGCAGGGGAGTGGGTCACCAGCATCTAGTGGGTACAGGTCAGGGATGCTGCTAAACATCTTACGATGCACAGGACAGACTCACAACAAAGATTTATGCGACCCCGAATTTCAGTTGTGTCAAGGTCCAGAAAGAAAAACAATGCAGAGGGGTTTATGAAAACATACAGCCAGGGGATCTGCCTTGGTCTGGGGAAGGCTTCTTGGAGGAAAGGCCTTTTGAGTTAAAACGTGAAGCCCGCATATGCCCTGGAGGAGAGGAGGTGGTAGATGTTGGGGTCTTGGGAGGGAGTGTCAATTCTTAACATCCTTTTCTTCTTTAAGGAGGTTCAAAACCAACAGAGAAAGAGACATGGGGTTTAGGGAGACGAAGGTGAAAATTCTACCTTTATAACTAAGAAAGCTACTTAAGGACTTCGCTTAGGTTCTGCCAAACTGGCTAATTCTCTGTCCCCGTCCCACCCCGTCCCCACCATGTACTTACTGCCCCAGCGGGTAGGCCCACCCCAGGGAAAAAAGATGCCCTACTACCCACTAGAGTGCACCCCCGCCACCAATCTCAGAAAGACAGGAAGGGCCAAAGCACATTTGCCCAGTTCCCTCGCCCCAGCTCACCAGCGGAATAAATCAGTCACAGTCATCCTCTCCGTGGAGGCATGAAAGGGTGAGCGAGGGCTGAGAGAAGCTGGGATTGATGGGGTCAGGCCTTGGTAGTTTTTTAAAGTTCTCCCTCCCAGGCTGGTCAGATAAACTACAGGACGCCCAGTTAACTTTGTACTTCAGATAAACAACAAATACATTTTTGTAGTTCAAGTAATGTCTCAAAGATTGCCTGGACATACTTGAATTACAAACGTATTTGTTGTTTATCTGAAATGCAAAGTTAACTGGGGCGTCTTGTATTTTTATTTGCTGAACGTGGCAAGCCTGTGAGCCCAGGTGATTCCCACCTGCAGCCAAGTTGAGAACCGCTGACCCAAGGAAACGGGAGGAGTGGGAAATAGGTATCCTCCTCCCACCTTTGTTCTTCTGACCCTAAAGCACAACTATTAAGCCTGTGGACAACTGGGGTTGGGCTGTCCCCTGGGGCGGGTGGGCAGCGGGATAGCAGTCTTTCATGCCAGTCCTGGGCCTGCCGCCTTTTTTTTTTGGTACGCGGGCCTTTCACTCTTGTGGCCTCCGGAGCACAGGCTCCGGACGCGCAGGCCTAGCGGCCATGGCTCACGGGCCCAGCCGCTCCACGGCATGTGGGATCTTCCCGGACCGGGGCACGTACCTGTGTCCCCTGCATCGGCAGGCGGACTCTCAACCACTGCGCCACCAGGGAAGCCCTGGGCCTGCCTTCTTGAACCCCAATACCAGCCAGTGTTTCTTGTGGATCCTCCTAGAACGATGGCTCAGCAGTGGACTGGGAAAAACACGGTCTTTAAATCAACACAAGCCTACTCCCCACTGAAAATGAACTCCCTATTCTTTTCCCATCTCACATTATGTCCAGCTTTGTTATCCAATATGGCCTACCAGAGGTGCGGTCACGAGATTATATAGACTCCCATAATTCAAGCCAATGGTATATTGCCTCGCATTCGAATATAAAGTCTTTATGATAACCCTTGGGACAAATTCATGTCCAAAGATCCCTTGTAACTGAAGGTGCAAGTAAATTGAAGTCGAAAGGAATAAAAGGCTGAGCTCAAATCCACTGGTGCCTGTGAGCTGTAAGACCAAAGCAGTTAGGGGCCAAATTCATCTGCCCTCATTTCTTATTTTGCTCAGACTCAGCTGTTTAGGGCCTGTAAGGATACCAGGTAGAGTAGGGGGTCCTTCAGCAGCTGCAGTGTGGGCTGTTTCCCTCTGAACAGGTGCAGCTCCTTCAGGGTCTCAGAGGCTGGACTAGTCACATGAGACCCCTTGTTTAAAGAGCTGAAAGAGGGAAAGTGAAACACAGGTATGGTGGCCCCCGGCCCTGTGCCCACAGCATTTTCTAAGGAAGCAAATTCCAGCCTTGAACAGCCCCCAGGCAATGATACTGCGACACCCACCTCCTGGTCTAATCCAGACCCATGTTATTATTGCTAATGACAGCAGAAAATGACACTGGTACCAGCTTCATGCGGATGCAAGCTGAAGGTCCAGACATCACAGCCAGTGAACATAAATCCAGTTGGAACAGAGAGCTTGTTCTGTAAAAGGCCAGAAAGTAAATTTTTCTGGCCTTGTGAGACATATTTGTCTCTCTTGCATCATCAAAGGAGTCAGAGACAATAACTACTTAGCCAGTGGGCATGACTGTTTTGCAATAAAACTTTATTTAAAAAACAGATGGTTTCCCCCCACCCCCCACCCCCCCAAAAAAACAGATAGTGGGCTGTAGTTGGCTGACCCTTTAATTAGGAGCAATATCTCACTAAAAGTTTACTTTTGGTACTAGCCACTTATCGTATTTAGAGGGAACATCCATTTACACATATGTCCTAGGTTTGTTTTTTTTTTTGCCAAGTTTTAAAATGTGAGGGTCTTGGAGCATTCCCTGGTAGCCTAGTGGTTAGGATTCTCGACTTTCACTGCTATGGGCCTGGGTTCAATCCCTGGTTGAGGAACTAAGATCCCACAAGCCACGCGGTGTGGCCAGAAAAAAAAAAAAAAGCGAGGGTCTTATTTGAGGTCTTTTCCTTCATACTTAGGATAATCATTTATAGCAAAGAATGATCCAATTCAGTTGACTGAACGCCAACACTGTCCTATGTGCTTTATACTTAGTAATTTGATTTCTATGAGAACTCGTCAGGTGGGTTCTATTATTGTTCTTGTTTTATAGGCAAGGAAACTGAAGTACAGAGAAATGGAATAACTGGGTCAAGTCTACCCAGCTAGAACGTGGGAGAGACAAGATTTGAATCCAGGCAGCCTGGGCTGGTCCAAAGCCTCTTTCTGTTTGCTACCCGCTTTCGAGCCCTGTGTTTCTAGGGTCCTTATGGGAAACGGGCATGAGCTCTTGGTGAGCAGGTGTGTTCGTCCTGGGCCCTGACTCTTTTTTTTTTTTTCAGTACACGGTTCTCTCACTGTTGTGGCCTCTCCCGTTGCGGAGCACAGGCTCCAGGCGCGCAGGCTCAGCGGCCATGGCTCACGGGCCCAGCCGCTCCGCGGCATGTGGGATCTTCCCGGACCGGGGCACGAACCCGTGTCCCCTGCATCGGCAGGCGGACTCTCAACTACTGCGCCACCAGGAAAGCCCCTGGGCCCTGACTCTTGATGGGAAATTTCTTTGGCCTGCAAAGCCTGCCTGCTGGGGATGTTTCTTACTCTTCCTGAAGCTGTTGTTTCAGCTGCAGATTCCAGAACTGAAGTTATTGCTGAAATGTCTGAACCCCAACCTTGGGAGGCTGGTGAGGACCACACTTCTGCAGGGGCTCCTCCAGACATTCCACTCCTCTTTCCCTCAGTTTGAAGGAAATCCCAAACATTATCATTCCTATTCATTTTCTATTGCTGTATAACAAATGACTGCAAACTTCGCAGCTTTAAGCAACACAAACTTATTATCTCACAGTTTCCGTGGGTCAGGAGTCTGGGTGTGGGTTAGCTGACTCTTCTGCTCAGAGTGTCACCAGGCTGAAGTCAAGTTCTTTGTCAAAGCTGCAATTCTCACCTGGGGCTTGAAGTGCTCTTTGAAGTTCACTGGCTCTTGGCAAAATTCATTTCCTCGTAGCTGTAGGACTGAGGTTCCCGTCTTCTCCCTGCCGTCAGCAGACTCTTGCGGTCTGCTCCTAGAAGCTCCCCATAGTTCCTTGTCATACGCCCCCACAAGCAGTTCAGGACATGGCTACTTGCTTTCTTCCAGGCCAGCAGGAGCACATTCCTCTGACTTCTTCTGTCCCTGATATCTAGATAACGGTTAAAGAACTCACCTGATTAGGCCAGGCTCACCAAAGCTAATCTCCCTTTTGATGATGAACTCAACTGATTAGGGCCCTTATTTACAACCACAACAATCCTTTTTGCCTATAATGTAACATATTGGGTGAGTGGTATCCCTCGTATCACACTCAAGGGCATTAATGATTGGGGATCATCTTGGATTTCTGCTTACCACATCATTTTATCCATACATGTTTTTAAAAAAACAAAGGACTTAGAAAAATCAATAACTGAAATACCATTATTGTATGTTGAGTAATAACTCTTTAATATTATTAAATATCCAATAAGTATTCTAATATCCAGTTGTCTCATAAATCTTAGAATTCTAAAAATGTTTGAATGAGGATTTAAATAAAGTCTACAAATTCCAATTGGTTGATATATGTCATCTATTTTTTTTAAAAAATTTTTTTATGTTGCAAACATTTTAATGATTATTGTTGAACATACATTTTAGAACTTTTTTTACTTCAAACTGCAACAAGTTAAATAAATGCTTATAATATACAAGGAAAATACAACCAAAAGTAAGACTTGCATTAAGTTTGCCTCGTATCTAAACCAGTATTTACCACCACCCCCGCCTTAGTATATCTTTATTTTTGAATTGCACAAACACACTTAAGAATTTGATCTTTACAGTATGGCATTTAGGAAATAAAAATATACTCCCACCTCAAAGAAATAAAAAGGTTGTGCATGATTTTATGCCAAACAAAAGAGAGAACACTAGATATACTCTGATAGTGCAGGCATCATTAAAAAGGAAAAGAAAAAGCTTGAGATGCTCATTAACTCTCTATGTCATCTATCTTTTAATCTACAGATGTCACCCTCCAACTTTTCCTTCTCCCTGGCAGTATGTTTGTTGAAGAAACTGGGTTGTGTGTCCTGTAGATTTTCCCACAGTCTGGATTTTGCTGATTGCAGCCCTGTGGTGTAATTTAACATGTTCCTCTGTCCTCCGTATTTCCTATACATTGGTGTTTAGGTTTAGTGGCTGGTTCAGATTCAGGACTGATTTTTTTTGGCAAGACATCTTTACAGGGGGCGGTGTGTTCCTGCAGCAGGAGGCAGAGAGTCTGGGTGTCTCTTTGTTTATGATGTTAGCAGCCCTTGATGATGGACATAGCCCTTGCCTATACTGATTTGTTCACTAGGGTTTGCAAAATTGTGACCTGTATTGATTTTCATTCTTCCACTGTTCCTGCTCTGACAGTAGGAATGAAGCTCATATGTTTCAAACCACCTTCATTCCTCCTTAATTCCCTGATCAAATTGGATTTGGGGAAACAGAGTTCCAGGCAGAGCCCATTTTGATGGTCTTCTCAGACTTTGGATTTGCCTTAATTTCATCAAACGATTTCTTTACTTCCATCTAAGAAGTTGGCATATTATCTCTATATTAAGGCTCTTGTTCCTTATTTGGTTATTAGTAAACTCTATCACCTGTCAGTGGGTGAAGCCACACTATGTGAAGTCATGGTCATAGTTCATGTAACTGATAAATTGATAAAGACACACGGAGGATGGTGCCCTTGAGAGCCTGTGAAGCAGCCATGTGAATTCCAGAAGCTTCTTCTCTCAGTACCCAAAGCCATTAAAAACAACAATTCTCTCAAAATAGTAATAGAGTTTGGGGCAGCCAATTGGGCAGAACCTACTTGGGCCGGGAAGCACTTCTTTAAAGCCAGACTCTCTGTAATGCAGTTGAGAATCCCAGCCTGCAGACCGGCTGAAAGCCACGGTAAAATCCACAATCATTGTTATCAAAACCCTGCCTCTTAGAGGTGAAGCGTTACTGGAACCAAAAGATGGTCACTTATAATCAAATCACAACCTAGACCCAGACCTGATCTCATTACCAATAATCAGTCATGTCTCCTCCATAACGAATTTCAAGGTCCTACCCAATGGTGGATTCACCATGAAGACAACGAAGTTTAAGCTTTGGACCTCTCACCTGCCTGGACCCTCTTCAAAGCCCTCAATGAGATCCTACTGATTTTGTAAATTTTTTTTTTTTTTGGCCACACTGCATGGCTTGCAGTATCTCAGTTCCCCTACGATTAAACCTGGGCCATGGAAAAGTCTGGAATCCTAACCACTAGGCCACCAGGGAACTCCCTGTAATACTTTTCTTAATGAGAGTCCCTAAATTATATAAGCATCAGGGTCCCCAAGCCTGGCTTCACCCCGTTCCTAGCCTTTCAACTCACTCCCTCTATTGCCTCAATTCCAACAATGCCTTGGCCCACCAGACTGTACAAATCCATGGCCCTACAACCTACTCACTGTACTCCCCAGCTCCCCTCTCCCCATATTTTCACTTTCCTCTAACCCATTTTAGATTCTATTTTCCATTGCTTTAATCACTTTCTAACATACTCCACACCCTTGCCCCTTTTGCTACGTTTATATACTCTATTGGCAAAATCCCAGCCCTAATTAAATTCAGCCTTCTGGTCTACTCCTGCACCTGTGCAGCTCAACGTAGCAGGAGAAAACACCACCCTGCTGGTGAGCTGAGCCAGAAGATCAAAGCAGAGAGAGACATCACCCTCTCAATGACTCTTTCCCAATCCTTCTAACTAAAATCTCAGGACTGACTCTCATTGGACATTTAATGATGGCAAGCAGGGATGGGATACTCTGATTGGCCAGGTCTGGGTCACATACCCACCCCTGAAATGGGGCTGGGGGTAGGGTAAGCTCCATCCAGACCCATGGACTGCAAGTGGGGGAAAGGTCATTTTTGTTTTGAAACGTAGGTTTTTATTATTATTCAGGAATGATGAGGCTAACAGATCAGGAGATGGCTGCCATTGAAAAGATGGTTTTGTACCCACAGATTCCAAAAAAAAATAACGTGTCATGGGGGAGAATGGGGGTTGGTCAGAGTGAGGGGGTGGGAGAAACACTGCCAAGAGCCTTTCTTGTGGTTTCCATGAGAGGAAACAAGGAAACAGGGTAAGCAGCCTCAGGACTGGCTAGTTTGAGTAACTTCAGTGGGCTCTGGGGCAGAAGGGCTGTCCCTAGTGGCTTGGCCCGTGGGCCAAGTGATCAGAGCAGGTGGATAGTGGCCTGGAGTGTGAGCCCAGCAGGGGAGGTAGTGCGGGTGTGGCTCTGAATTGGCTGGTTTGCATATGAAAAGCAAGCTCCAGGGCAAGAAATTTACCATCTTTAGGAACTGACTAACTCTGGGAGGGGCAGTCCCTCCAGGGTCTGCAAGGCCCCAAACGTCAAAGCATCAAAAATACAGAATAAAAAAATGTAATTAATACAGTTCTCCAAATAAACATCGAATTTCTGTGGCCAGAAGTGGAGACAGATGCTGGGCAGGCAGAAACAAAAGATCCACTACAGAAATACAATTCCAGCCTTTCTCACCCCAAATTAGGACTCTGCTTACCTTGTCAATTTTTTATCCTTGATCTCCCAGAGGGATGCTCTTTCTTTGTCACTGGGATTTAGTGCACCCTCAGGCCTCCTGCTTGGTCCTGTCCTGGGATCCCTCACAGAATGTCTAGGTCTTCTCCAGGTTTCTCAGCCTCAGGTCACCGGGTCCTGGGGCCGCACCTGCTCCTGCCATATTCATTCTGGATCACTGTGGGGAAAAGCTGACAGTTGACAGTGGCCGTGGTTCTCACTTCCCCTGGCACCAGGCCCTCTTGTTTTGTTTAATTGTGACCAGAAATTGTGCCTGCTGTCGCCAGGAGCAGGGGGTGATGCGAGCCACGTGAGATGTTTGTCTTCAGGCGGTAACGGGATTGTCAGTCACCTCAGAGGCACGAACATTGGACAAAGTGAGAGACGCACCATCAGGGCACCTGCCGTTCGTTTTGAGACGCTTTGGGCTGTTCAAGGGACTGACCCCTTTTTGTTCCCACATCCGTATGTGTGTTGAACTCTTTCCCAAGGGAGCGGGGCATTCATTAGAAACTGCGGATTAGAAAGTGCCTCCTTTGTGGTTTTGAGGTTGAATCATGTCAGAAGTGGGAGCTGATGAGCCAAGGTGGCAAGAAGCGGGGGTCCGGGATTCTGCGTGGGGAGGGGGCTCAGGTGCACCCCCTTTCTCCTGCAGGAGGCTTTTGTGCTCAGCAAGCATCCTTCTCTTTTCTCTAGCAGCCCATTTTATCTCTCAGCTTCTTCCAGCAGGAGCTTCTGAAAACTGAATTCAACAGTTTTCTCTGCTGCTTGTAAATTGCGTGAACTGAGCAGTTTCCCTGGCGCTGGCCTGGTGTTTGGGGTTTTGTCAGTGGTTGTTTTGGGATCACCTTGATCTAGATGAGCCCAGATGAGTCTGGTTTACTACGCTGATCTTCCCCCAAACCCACCCTTCCTACAGCGGAGTCCCCAGCTCTGAAAGTGGTACCACGCTTCCAGGTGCTGGGGCCACGAACCTTGTAATCATGCTCCCTCTCCCTTATTCCCACATCCCATATGCCATCAAACCCTGTCCGCTCTACCTGCAAAATACACCCAGAATCTGGACCTCTGCTGGCCTAAGGACCATCACTTCCAGCCGGAACTGGTGCATCCCTGGTCTCTGCTCCTACCTTGCCTGCCTCAATCTGTTCTTCCAAAGCAGCCAAAGGGAATATGTTAACGCCTAGGTGGGTCCTGCCACACGGGTGCTCAAACCCCTCCCCTGGCTCCCATCTCACTCAGCGTAAAAGCCAAGCTGTCCAGAGGACTGCCAGCTGCCCTCTCACTTCTCCGGCCTTGTCTCCTTTGCTCTCTCCTGCTCACTCTGCCCCAGCCACACTGCCTCACAGCTGTGCTGCCAACATGCCAGACTTGTGCCTCGGGGCCTTTGCATTGGCTTTACCTTCTGTTTTGCCCAAATGTCACTTTCTCAGGGAGGCCTTCATTTACTTAATTAAATTAAAAAATCAAAAATTTAAAATGCAATTTTAAGTTACACATTCTCTCGGACTTCCATGCTTTGTTTTTCTCCATGGCATGTCACCCTCTGACATAATTATATTTTTCCTTGTTTATTTGTTTACATCTGTCTCCGTCACTAGAATGGCAGCTCTGTAAGGGCGAGACTTGTGTCTGTTTTGTTCCCTGCTGTATATCAGTGCCTAGAACACAGGAGGTGCTCAATAAATATTTGTCAAATGATTGGTTGAATCACTCTGGCAACCATGTTATGGTCTGAATAAGGGTTTGGAATTGGTGATGACCCATCAGAAAAAAATCTGCGTGTGTGTCTGTTTTGAGGATGCATGAGGGTCCCCTTTTGTCCGCTGCTCTGAGGCAACTCACTTGCCAATTCGGTGGCTGAGGCAAGGAGTAAACCGATTACTCTTCCCTGTGAGTGAAAAGTTCCACTGATACTGTATCTACACATTCTTTGCAAATGTCAGTGGGGGTGAGTCATGGGCTGAGGGATTGCTCCATGGAGCTGGCCTGAGCCGACTCGATGACTAAGTCTCCCCCATGTGATGTCATCTGAGTCAGAATGACCCCCCGACCCTCGCCAAAAGGGAAAAGCATTTTCAGTGAGGATGTCTGAGCTGACTCGGCTGCCGCCAGGCTGGACCTGGGTAGTGTGGCATAGGTCAAAGGTGTGACCTTCGGGGACACCTCTAACTGTCTGGCAAGTCACTCCTCCTCTTGGAATTTCCTTGTGTGTAATACCATTTATTCATTCAATAATGGAGGATACCATTTATTCATTCAACAAATATTCATTGAACACTGAGTAGAGGCTGGAGATGTTTAGTGAGCCAGACAGACAGGTACCCGTTTTCAAGGAGCTCACAGTTGGCGAAAGATGCAGATGACAAACAGGTGAGGAGAGAAGGACAATACTTTCTCTATTGGGAACGTCATGGAGGGAATAAAACAGGATAGTGGCAGAGAGAGTTGGAGGCCAGCGTCAGCAGGACAGCCAGGAGGAGATGGCAGCAGGCAGAGACCTGCAGGTGGGGAAAGAGCCATGTGAAAATCTGGGTGGGGGCACCAGCAGGGGTAAAGGCTCTAAGGTGGGAGAAAGCTCTGGGCATTTGAGGACAGAGGCTGGTGTGGCTGGAGGTGGGAGGGAGTGAGGGGAGGAGACAGTGTAAGGTCAGGGTCAGAGGACGTAGGCACTGGGAAGGTACAGTGAGAAATTTGGGTTGTGTTCTATGGACCTACCAAGTGCTAACTGCCATGACGTATAAAGATCACAAGGGCAAGAAAGGTGAGTCCTTCCTTCTGATGTGTCTGGCGGGGCCTAGACCCCTGCTGGAGTGGAAAGACCTCTGGTGAGCGTTCCCTGGGCTTCCTCAAGCCTGCAGACATTCCGGGGAGAAAATCAGGCTGTCCAGAGCAGTGCCATACTGGGGAACCAGAGGCGGATCCTGGAGTGGGTGCAGGGTTAGCACCCACTAACCCTGGGTGGGGAGCATGGGTTACCTTCACCTGGGCCACATCGAGCCCTTGATTACCAGTGAACAACAGTCTCTGACGAAGGTGAGCTACGGAGCTGACATGGTCCGTCTCTCTCATTTTCTGCTTCTCAGTTAGAGGATCAGCCCGACGCTGCTGCCCCAGTACCAGAAGGGGGCACTAGTTTGCTTTGAAAAAGCTTGTCATTTTGTACACTTGTACTTTTAAAAAAATGGAACATTCTGTAAATCAACTTTTAAAAATTCAGAACATATTTTAGTCGAATTTTAAGCAACTCTATTCACGAAGTCATAGGTTTGCTGTACTGGTTTAATCTTTTCCCTAATATACATGAAAATAAATATGTCCCAACCATCATAACCATAGCCATCCTTTATATAGTACTTCCTGTGAGCCAGGCATTGTTCAAACAGCTTTATTAATAGGGCTTCATTTAATTCACACAAGCTTGTGAGGTGAGTCCTATTGTCATCCCTGCTTCACAGATGAAGAAAAAGAGGCAGAGGTTACCTGACTTGCTCTGGATCCCACTGTGGCCAGTGGCTTCAAGGCTTATATGAGGTACCTTGAGTAGATAAAATCATAGGAACAGAAGGTTGAATGGGGTTACCAGGGGCTAGGGGGAGGGCAAATGGGGAGCTGTTGTTCGATGGGTATAGAGTTTCAGTTTTGCAAGTTCTGAAGGTCTGTTGCACAAAAATATACTTAATACTAATGAACCGTGCATATAAAAACAGTTCAGGTGGTAAATTTTATGGTATGTGGCTTTTTAAAACAACAATTAAAAATTAAGGGACTTTGGAGATTGGTTCAAGGTGGCAGAGTAGAAGGACGTGCGCTCACTCCCTCTTGTGAGAGCACCAGAATCACAACTAACTGCTGGACAATCATCGACAGGAAGACACTGGAACTCACCAAAAAAGATACCCCACATCCAAAGACAAAGGAGAAGCTGCAATGAGACGGCAGGAGGGGTGCAATCACGATAAAATCAAATCCCGTAACTGCTGGGTGGGTGACTCACAAACTGGAGAGCACTTATACCACAAAAGTCCACCCACTGAAGTGAAGGTTCTGAGCCCCACGTCAGGCTTCCCAACCTGGGGGTCCGGCAACGGGAGGAGGAATTCCTAGAGAATCAGACTTTGAAGCATAGCGGGATTTGATTGTAGGACTTTGACAGGACTGGGGGAAACAGAGACTCCACTCTTGGAGGGCACACACAAAGTAGTGTGCGCATCGGGACCCAGGGGAAGGAGCAGTGACCCCATAGGAGACTGAACCAGACCTACCTGCTAGTGTTGGAGGGTCTCCGGCAGAGGCAGTGGGTGGCTGTGTCTCACCATGAGGACAAGGACACTGGCAGCAGAAGTTCTGGGAAGTACTCCTTGGCATGAGCCCTCCCAGAGTCTGCCATGCCATTAGCCCCACCAAAGAGCTAGGTAGACTCCAGTGCTGGGTCGCCTCAGGCCAAAGAACCAACAGGGAGGGAACCCAGCCCCACCCATCAGCAGACAAGTGGATTAAAGCTTTACTGAGCTCTGCCCACCAGAGCAACACCCAGCTCTACCCACCACCAGTCCCTCCCATCAGGAAGCTTGCACAAGCCTCTTAGATAGCTTCATCCACCAGAGGGCGGACAGCAGAAGCAAGAAGAACTACAATTCTGCAGTCTGTGGAAGGAAAATCACATTCGCAGAAAAATAGACAAAATGAAAAGGCAGAGGACTTTGTACCAGATGAAGGAACAAGATAAAACCCCAGAAAACAACTAAATGAAGTGGAGATAGGCAACCTTCCAAAAAAGAATTCAGAATAATGATAGTGAAGATGATCCAGGACCTCGGAAAAAGAATGGAGGCAAAGATCGAGAAGATGCAAGAAATGTTTAACAAAGGCCTAGAAGAATTAAAGAACAAACACCTAGAAGAATTAAAGAACAAAGAAACAGAGATGAACAATACAATAACTGGAATGAAAAATACACTAGAAGGAATCAATAGCAGAATAACTGAGGCAGAAGAATGGATAAGTGACCTGGAACACAGAATGATGGAATTCACGGCCGTGAAACAGAATAAAGAAAAAAGAATGAAAAGAAATGAGGACAGCCTAAGAGACCTCTGGGACAACATTAAACTCAACAACATTCGCATTATAGGGGACCCAGAAGGAGAAGATAGAGAGAAAGGACCTGAGAAAATATTTGACGAGATTATAGTGGAAAACTTCCTTAACATGGGAAAGGAAATAGCCACCCAAGTCCAGGAAGCACAGAGAATCCCAGGCAGGATAAACCAAAGGAGAAACACACTGAGACACATAGTAATCAAGTTGACAAAAATTAAAGACAAAGAAAAATTATTGAAAGCAACAAGGGAAAAATGACAAATAACATACAAGGGAACTCCCATAAGGTTAACAGCTGATTTCTCAGCAGAAACTCTACAAGCCAGAAGGGAGTGGCACAATATATTTAAAGTGATGAAAGGGAAGAATCTACAACCAAGATTACTCTACCAGGCAAGGATCTCATTCAGATTCAACAGAGAAATCAAAAGCTTTACAGACAAGCAAAAGCTAAGAAAATTCAGCACCACCAAACCAACTCTACAACAAATGCTAAAGGAACTTCTCTAAGTGGGAAACACAAGAGAAGAAAAGGACCTAAAAAACAAACCCATAACAATTAAGAAAATGGTAATAGGAACACACATATCGATAATTACCTTAATGTGAATGGATTAAATGCTCCAACCAAAAGACACAGGCTCGCTGAATGGATACAAAAACAAGACCTATATATATGCTGTCTACAAGAGACCCACTTCAGACCTAGGGACACATACAGACTGAAAGTGAGGGGATGGAAAAATATATTCCATGCAAATGGAAATCAAAAGAAAGCTGGAGTAGCAATACTCATATCAGATAAAATAGACTTTAAAATAAAGAATCTTACAAGAGACAAGGAAGGACACTGTATAATGATCAAGGGATCAATCCAAGAAGAAGATATAACAATTATAAATATATATGCACCCAACAGAAGATCACCTCAATACATAAGGCAACTGCTAACAGCTATAAAAGAGGAAACTGACAGTAACACAATAATAGTGGGGGATTTTAACACCTCACTTACACCAAAGGACAGATCATCCAGAGAGAAAATTAATAAGGAAACACAAGCTTTAAATGACACAATAGACCAGACAGATTTAATTGATATTTATAGGACATTCCGTCCCAAAATAGCAGATTACACTTTCTTCTCAAATGCGCACGGAACATTCTCCAGGATAGAACACATCTTGGGTCACAAATCAAGCCTTGGTAAATTTAAGAAAATTGAAATCATATCAAGCATCTTTTCTGAAGACAACGCTATGAGATTAGAAATCAATTACAGGGAAAAAAATGTAAAAAACACAAACACATGGAGGCTAAACCATACGTTACTAAATTACCAACAGATCACTGAAGAAATCAAAGAGGAAATTCAAAAAGTACCTAGAGACAAATTACAAAGAAAACACAACTATCCAAAACCTATAGGATGCAGCAAAAGCAGTTCTAAGAGGGAAGTTTGCAGCAATACAATCCTACCTCAAGAAACAAGAAAAATCTCAAATAAACAATCTAACCTTACACCTAAAGGAACTAGAGAAAGGAGAACAAACAAAACCCAAAGTTAGTAGAAGGAAAGAAATCATAAAGATCAGAGCAGAAATAAATGAAATAGAAACAAAGAAAACAATAGCAAAGATCAATAAAACTAAAAGCTGGCTCTTTGAGAAGATAAACAAAATTGATAAACCATTAGTCATCAAGAAAAAGAGGGAGATGACTCAAATCAATGAAATTAAAAATGAAAAAGGAGAAGTTACAACAGACACGGCAGAAATACAAAGCATCCTAAGAGACTACTATAAGCAACTCTATGCCAATAAAATGGACAACCTGGAAGAAATGGACAAATTCTTAGAAAGGTATAACCTTCCAAGACTGAACCAGGAAGAAATAGAAAATATGAACAGACCAATCACTAGTAATGAAATTGAAACTGTGATTAAAAATCTTCCAACAAACAAAAGTCCAGGACCAGAGGGCTTCACAGGTGAATTCTATCAAACATTTAGAGAAGAGCTAACACCCATCCTTCTCAAACTCTTCCAAAAAACTGCAGAGGAAGGAACACTCCCAAACTCATTCTATGAGGCCACCATCACCCTGATACCAAAACCAGACAAAGATACTACAAAAAAAGAAAATTACAGACCAATATCACTGATGAATATAGATGAAAAAATCCTCAACAAAATACTAGCAAACAGAATCCAACAACACATTAAAAGGATCATACACCATGATCAAGTGGGACTTATCCCAGGGATGCAAGGATTCTTCAATATACACAAATCAATCAATGTGATACACCACATTAACAAAATGAAGAATAAAAACCACATGATCATCTCAATAGATGCAGAAAAAGCTTTGGACAAAATTGAACACGCATTTATGATAAAAACTCTCCAGAAAGTGGGCATAGAGGGAACCTACCTCAACATAATAAAGGCCATATACAACAAACCCACAGCAAACATCATTCTCAATGGTGAAAAACTGAAAGCATTTCCTCTAAGATCAGGAATAAGACAAAGATGTCCACTCTCACCACTATCATTCAACATAGTTTTGGAAGTCCTAGCCATGGCAATCAGAGAAGAAAAAGAAATAAAAGGAATACAAATTGGAAAAGAAGAAGTAAAACTGTCACTGTTTACAGATGACATGATAGTATACATAGAGAATCCTAAAGATGCCACCAGAAAACTACTAGAGCTAATCAATGAATTTGGTAGAGTTGAACGATACAAAACTAATGCACAGAAATCTCTTGCATTCCTATACACTAGCAATGAAAGATCAGAAAGAGAAATTACAGAAACAATCCCATTCACCACTGCAACAAAAAGAATAAAATACCTAGGAATAAATCTACCTAAGGAGGTAAAAGACCTGTACTCAGAAAACTATAAGACATTGATGAAAGAAATCAAAGGTGACACAAACAGATGGAGAGATATACCATGTTCTTGGATTGGAAGAATCAATATTGTAAAAATGACTATACTACCCAAAGCAATCTACAGATTCAATGCAATCCCTATCAAATTACCAGTGGCATTTTTTACAGAACTAGAATTAAAAATCTTAAAATTTGTATGGAGACACAAAAGACCCCAAATAGCCAAAGCAGTCTTGAGGGAAAAAAACGGAGCTGGAGGAATCAGACTCCCTGACTTCAGACTATACTACAAAGCTACAGTAATCAAGACAATATGGTACTGACAAAAAAACAGAAATATAGATCAATGGAACAGGATAGAAAGCCCAGAGATAAACCCATGCACCTATGGTCAACTAATCAATGACAAGGGAGGCCAGGATATACAATGGAGAAAAGACAGTCTCTTCAATAAGTGGTGCTAGGAAAACTGGACAGCTACATGTAAAAGAATGAAATTAGAACACTCCGTAACACCATACACAAAAATAAACTCATAATGGATTAGAGACCTAAATGTAAGACTGGACACTATAAAATTCTTAGAGGAAAACATAGGAAGAGCACTCTTTGACATAAATCACAGCAATCTTTTTTGATCCACTTCCTAGAGTAATGGAAATAAAAACAAAAATAAACAAATGGGACCTAATGAAACTTAAAAGCTTTTGCAAAGCAAAGGAAACTACAAATAAGATGAAAATACAACCCTCAGAATGGGAGAAAATCAATGGACAAAGGATTAATCTCCAAAATATATAAACAGCTCATGCAGCTCAATATTAAAAAAACAAACAACCCAATCCAAAAATGGGCAGAAGACCTAAATAGACATCTCTCCAAAGAAGACATACAGATGGCCAAGAAGCACATGAAAAGCTGCTCAACATCACTAATTATTAGAGAAATGCAAATCAAAACTACAATGAGGTATCACCTCACACTAGTTAGAATGGGCATCATCAGAAAATCTACAAACAACAAATGCTGGAGAGGGTGTGGATAAAAGGGAACCCTCTTTCATTGTTGGTGGGAATGTAAATTGATACAGGCACTGCAGAGAACATTATAGAGGGTCCTTAAAAAACTAAAAATAGAATTACCATGTGACCCAGGAATCCCACTACTGGGCATATACCCAGAGAAAACCATAATTCAAAAAGACACATGCACTCCAATGTTCACTGCAGCAGTATTTACAATAGCCAGGTCACGGAAGCAACCTAAATGCCCATCGACAGACGAATGGATAAAGAAGATGTGGTACATATATACAATGGAATATTACTCAGCCATAAAAAGGAACGAAATTGGGTCATTTGTAGAGATGTGGATGCATCTAGAGACTGTCATACAGATTGAAGTAAATCAGAAAGAGGAAAACAAATATCATGTATTAACACATATATGTGGAACCTAGAAAAATGGTACAGATGAACTGGTTTGCAGGGCAGAAATAGAGACACAGATGTAGAGAACAAACGTATGGACACCAAGGGGGGAAAGTAGAGGGGGTGGTGGTGGTGGTCGGATGAATTGGGAGATTGGGATTGACATGTATACACTAATATGTATAAAATAGATAAGTAATGAGAAGCTGCTGTATAAAAAATAAATAAAATAAAATTCAAAAAAAGAAATAGATTTAAAGAAAAATATTGATTATAAACAATAGTAATACATGCAACAAAAACTGTGACAATGGTAGGCAAATAACAGAAGTTTGCTGAGTACTGCCTTATCTCCTAACTAGTTTGGGACATTAGCCAAGTTAAAATCAGTAAGTGCTATAAACCACTTTATAATGTTCTTGTCAGATTTCACCACCAGGGTGATAGATGGTCTGTGTTTGAAATGTATACACAGCTTGTGTAGAAAGGTTTGAATCAGTTTACAGCTTAAACCAATCCAAACAAGCCAAGTGGAGACTGAGTCCAGGCACGGACTCAGGAAGAGTGGACATCGTCATGCTTCGAGATTCACAGATCACTAGCTACAACTTGGCCCCAAAGTCATGGCAAACATTCCTGGCAGCAAATGCAAAAACAATAAATGTTGTGCATAACCATTTCTGTTTTCTTAAAAAAAAAAAAATTAAGGGACTTCCCTGGTGGTGCAGTGGTTAAGAATCCGCCTGCCAATGCAGGGGACACGGGTTCGAGCCCTGGTCCTGGAAGATCCCACATGCCTTGGAGCAACTAAGCCTGTGTGCCACAGCTTCTGAGCTCGCGGGCCACAGCTACTGAAGCCCGTGTGCCTAGAGCCTGTGCTCTGCAACAAGAGAAGCCACCGCCACGAGAAGCCCATGCACTGCAACGAAGAGTAGCCACTGTTCACCGCAACTAGAGAAAGCCCACGTGCAGCAATGAAGAGCCAACGCAGCCATAAATAAATACATTTATTTTTAAAAAAAGTAGAATAAATTTTTTTTCTTATTCAAGGTCCAGCCACTTATATATTCTCCAACAGAATACAAAGGTTCAAAGGAAAAAGGGTGTGTGTGGGATACTCCACAGCATGGTATCTGTGGGAGAACACAGAGATTGGGGACCTCTCCATCCACTTCGTGACAGCCATGCTCCACTGGTGTCACCCCAAGGGCCCTTTTCTGGGAGAGGATTCTGAGCAGGGTAGACCATGCACTTGACCTAGTAACGTGTGTTTTTTTTTTTTTTTTTTAAGTTTAAGTATGTAGTCATTTTATCACGTATTTAATCTCTTCCCAACAAATGTCACGAGACTCTATTAAGTGTTTTGGCTTCAAGGATTAAGCCTGAGATTTATTTAAACTTTGCAAATTGAACTTTTAAAAAAGAGATGTTTGCAATGTTTAAAAAATTCCAAACAATTCAAAAAGATAAAGAGTAAAAAGGAACTATTATTCCCACCCCCAACTCTCAGACCCCCAGTTCCCTTGCCCAGAGCAGCATGGTTATCAGCATCCCGTGTCTCCTTCCCGAGATGGTATGTGTGTGCACAACCACAGATGTAAAAATACCCTTCTCTTAAATATAAATGTGACCATAATACACACCATTCCACACCGTTAACAATGTCCTTTCAAGATTGTTCTAGCTCAGTACATGTAGATAACCTACTTCTTTTAAATAGCTCAATGACTATTCCACGCTATGCATGTACCCCAATCAAATCAACCAGTCTCTTTGGATGAAGGGGCTCTTCAACTTTTTTTGTGCCATTGTTACTGAACACAACTTCGTGTGCCTGACACATAGTGAGGCCAAACAAGTCGAAATATTGGAGTTTGGAGCAGAGAAGGTTTTACTGCAGGGCCAAGCAGAGAGAATGGGTGACTCACGCTCAAAAACCCTGAACTCCCCAGCGGCTTTTGGGGGAGAAGTTTTTATAGGCAAAATTTGGGATGAAGGCTGCAGGATGTGTGACTTTCTCCTGACTGGTTGGTGGTGAGGTAACAGGGTGGTGTTCCAGGAATCTTGTGCTCAGCCTGAAGTTACCATCCTCCACCTGGGTGGGGGCCTTAGTTCCAGCAGAACTCAAAGATATTGTTATGTGTATCCATTGAGGAGGAACCAGGATCCTACTTTAATCGTTGCACTATCATTTCTTTCTTTCTTTCTTTTTGCGGTCCGCGGGCCTCGCACTGTTGTGGCCTCTCCCGTTGCAGAGCACAGGCTCCGGACGCACAGGCTCAGTGGCCATGGCTCATGGGTCCATGTGGGATCCTCCCGGACCGGGGCACGAACCCGCGTCCCCTGCATCGGCAGGCGGACTCTCAACCACTGCGCCACCTGGGAAGCCCTGCACTATCATTTCTTGATTGCTCCGCCTTTGTTTCTGCATTTTCCTACTTCCCTGATCTGTAAATGTTTGAATCTGCCCTTTGGTACTCCGGGAAGGCCTAGGAGGCTGAAGCCTTTATCCTGAAAATAGAAATGGGGGACCTGGAAAGAAATGTGCCCAGGAGAGCCCCACAGGGTCCTGCTGGGTTCCACCATAGTTCCCTTTGACAGGCTGGTGAAACTAAAGGACATGTCAGAAAAAAATGTTTTTAAGAGCATAAAGTAAGATACATGGGGACACAAGAGAAACCAATTACATGGAAAAACATATCTGTCCATGGACACTCTGGGAGTCTGTGGACCCTGGGATAAGGACCCCTAACTGGTTCCCAGTCTTTTCTTCTACTATAAACTGCTTCAGTGAACATCTAGGTACATATACTTATTTATTTCTGTAAAATAAATTTCTAGAAGTTGAATTGCTGGGACAAAGATCTCAATTTTCCATGAAAAAGTACTGCCTCTACATTAAAAAGTGTATTTATAAAAGTAACACTGTCATTGGGAAAACACTTTGTATTCTGTTACAAGTTAATCACTAAAGGGATGTTGCCTATAAACTTAAATTATCCATAATGGCCCATCTCTGGGAACCCTGCCTCCCAGGTAACAAGTGTTAAACTAAAATACTTTTGTTTAGCTCACAGGAAACATACTGACCAGGCCCACCTGTGAATGGCTTCAGGAAGGAAGAAATGAACACATCCCATTCAGAGTCTGGCTGGAACCAGGACTTTACCCCCTCCCCTTTTAGTATGAAAGAAGCCTAAATGAATTCTAGCTCGGGGAAGATGGTTCTTTGAGACACTAGTCTACCATCTTCTTGGTCTGCTGGCTTTCCAAATAAAGTTGCTATTCCTTGCCCCAGCAACTCATCTCTTGAAATATTGGCCTGTCACGTGGTGAGCAGTATGAGCTTGGACTCGGTAACAACACTAGTCCCCGAAAATGATAGTGAGCGTCAAATTAGACCAAAATAGAAGGATGCTTACCTTATGCTTGGATCAACAGGTGATCAGGAAGAACATACATAGGTGATAACTAATTTTATCTATGAGGGAATTCAATCCTTGTGATGTGATAAGGAGGTTCTAGGTGGGCAGGTGGGTGATAGCTTCTTAGAAAAGGATGGCCAAGGCAAAACTATAGACGGGGTGGCACTTGAGTTTGAGGACTAAAGAATGAGAAGTAGCCAGACATGTAAAGATATGGGAAGAGACTGTATTTTTCTCATGCTGACATTACCCAAGTTTTAGGATTGATTTCTAATCTAAGGTTGAAACCATGAAACTATTGTGAAGAGAGCCCATCAAACGTCTACATGACATGGAACAGATGTTAGAGACCACTTGAATGATTTCCCCCTGCCGGCATGGAAGGGTCTAGAAGAACATGGAGAATAAAGGAGAACCTAGGAGAGAACTTCTTCCGGATGCACAGGTATTTTAGGGTTCTTACCTCCTTTATGGAACTTTACAGACCTGAACCTTCACAAGCAGGGTCAGTGGGAAGAGCGGTCTTGACTCCAGGTTGTAGTTCTCAGAAAGACCAATAGGTGGGGCTGAAGGACAAGAAACAGCACTTCGTAGCGTCTATAATAGATGGTTGCCGTTCAGGTTGAACTAATTACTCCCAGAGTGTAGCTCATGAGTACACGAATGCCAGCTTCTGGTAGATTAATACGTCTGAGGACATGGGAGCTCCAAAGGAGGAAATTAATAAGGGTTTACGTAGCACTTGTTATGGGCCAAGGAACCTCAAGCTTATTTGCTTGCAAACCTTTTCCTCCCTCCTCCCTCCTCCTTTCTACTGCTAATCAGGCTTGGTTCTAAGTTCTCCCCAGGCCTGTGCTTCTTTCATCCTGATTGCACAGCCATGAAGTTTAGACAGTGCGTTTCAAAGTTTACCGTGCACACCAGTCCCCTGGAGAGCTCATTAAAATGCAGCCTCTGATGCAGTGGGTCTGGGTGGTGGGGCCTGAGAGTCTGCCTTTCTACAGGCTCCCAGATGAGCCTGGTGCTATAGGGCCTTGGACCTTGCTTTGCACACTGGGGGTTCATTAAGTTTGAGTAAAACAGGCACAGAGGCCTTAAGGAACTTGGCCAAATCCTCATATACGGCCGAGCTGACATTTTTTAACTCACTCAGGTCAGCTACACATCAGGGGAGGTGGAGAGGCCACTAATTGATGCTGAGCGGTTAGCTAACTGTTAAGTGTTTCTTTGTGTTGGGTCAAGCGTTGTTTTTTACTGAGGGTGTAGAGTTAGCATTCAGATGGGAGAAAAAAATATCCATCTTTATTTCACTAACCTCTAACTGAAGTTTAGTATTTCCTCCCACCACGAATGTAGCAGCAAACCTCTGTAGTATTAGCCATGTCCCGTGACCTAGGATGGAGTTCAGGACCTGCAGAGGAGTTCAAGACGTGCCACCTCCAACTGCGCTGCTTTGGCACATTGATAATGTTGGGCTTGAAAAGCAGCAGGTGCAAAGAGGGCTCTCTGGCCTCTCCTTTTCTTCCTGAAAGCAGGGGATAAACTCCCAGGTGAAAGAGGCCCTCCCTGGACGAGGAGGAAAGAAACAGTCCTATCACCAAAGATGAGGAGGCCGAGAAAAATCTGTACAAACAGACCTTGTGAAAATATTTCACCTTCCTTTATGTTTTCATTTTAGTTACTTTTATTTTTGGCTGTGTTGGGTCTTTGTTGCTGCGCGCAGGCTTCCTCTAGTTGCGTCGAGCGGGGGCTACTCTTCGTTGCGGTGAGCGGGCTTCTCATTGTGGTAACTTCTCTTGTTGCGGAGTGTGGGCTCTAGGTACGCGGGCTTCAGTAGTTGTGGCACGCGGGCTTCAGTAGTTGTGGCTCGTGGGCTCTAGAGCGCAGGCTCAGTAGTTGTGGCGCACGGGCTTAGTTGCTCTGCGGCATGTGGGATCTTCCCGGGCCAGGGATCAAACCCGTGTCCCCTGCATTGGCAGGTGGATTCTTAACCACTGGGCCACCAGGGAAGTCCTTATCTTCCTTTAGTCTCCCCATAATTTTAGTTATTTTTTCCATAACTGCTACTCTTTCTTTAACCTAGTATATAAGCACTAAGGCCTGGTCACTTCTTTGGGTCTTCACGTCCTTATGAGGAAATGTCACATAAAACTTTTATTAAATCAATTTCTATGCTTTTCTCCTGTTTATCTTTTGTTGCAGAGCCCAGCTGAGAACCTAGAAGGGTAAAGGAAAAAGCTTTTTTCCTAGATCTATCCCCTACATCTATCATAGAGAAAATTCCAGATATTTTCATATTACATTACACTTGCTGCAGGTATCTTGAAATATTGTTTATGTTCCTCAGTGTCTCCAAATTATGGTAATTATTAGAACCACTGCTATATCTTATTAATTCATGGATAACAAAGAAGTTCATTTACTACTGAACTACCTATTCATTTAAAAAATATTTAATAGGGCTTCCCTGGTGGCGCAGTGGTTGAGAGTCCGCCTGCCGATGCAGGGGACATGGGTTTGTGCCCTGGTCCGCAAGAGTCCCACATGCCGTGGAGCGGCTGGACCCGTGAGCCATGGCCGCTGAGCCTGCGTGTCCAGAGCCTGTGCTCCGCAACGGGAGAGGCCACGACAGTGAGAGGCCCGCGTACCGCAAAAAAAAAAAAAAAAAAAAAAAAAACAGGCTCCGGACACGCATGCTCAGCGGCCATGGCTCATGGGCCCAGCCGCTCCGCGGCATGTGGGATCCTCCCGGACCGGACCACGAACCCGTGTCCCTTGCATCGTCAGGCGGACACTCAACCACTGCGCCACCAGGGAAGCCCCTATATATATATTTAATAGCTGTGTTTCAGTATGATAGGCTTCCGTTGCAATCCTATACATTTTATTTTATACATTGAAAACTATTGTTCTGAGCAGGCACCCATGGTCGCTGTTTTAGTGCTGTGCTCTCCATGTCCTGTCTTATTTAACTTTCAAAACAGCTTATTGAGGTTTGGGTTTTTTGTGGAGGAGGATACGGAGGCTCAGACAGGTAACTTGGTCAAGGTCACCTACCTGGAGAGTTGGAGCCTGGATTTGAATGAGGCTCTTCCTACAAAGGGAAGTGTTGGTGTTAACGGGTGAACCTGTTTAGAAGGATTCTCCAAAGACAGAGCCCAGGCGCAGAGCAGGCACCAAGAGGAAGTCTGAGCAGTCCCTGCCTCTTCCTGACCTTCGCTGGCAGCTGCATCTGATTGGTGGATCCCAGGTCACGTGCCTGTGCCCTGGCTGCAAGGGAGGCTGGGAAAGCGAGTCTAATAGTGGGAGGCTGGCTCTGCACCATAAAGTTGGGGATTCCTCAAAGCTGGAAGGAAGTTCAGAAGACAAAAACCAAACCAAACCAAACCAAAAACTAGTTCACTACAAACCCTAGCTATAGACCAGGCAGCCCAGGGGATGCAAACTTCTGGCAGCGCACAGGCTATGAGCTGTGGTTGGCAGATAATAGTAATTACAGCAATGCTAATTGAACACTTACTATGGGCCAAGCAATATTCTAAGCACTTTACATGCAGTAACTTATTCTATCTTCACAACCCTATGAGAGAGGTATTATCATTAGCATACCCATTTTACAGAGGTGGAAACTGAGGCTCAGAAAGGGGAAGTTGTTCCCTCTTAACCGCCTGTAGTGTCATCCATTGAATGTACCTATCTTTTGAGTGGCTTGTGTACTCTCCAAGCCCTGCCACCCTCTATTGCCTGATCCTGTTCCTAATTCACACATGCAGGCTGCCAGTCCGGGCTCTTCAGTTTTACATTTGAGTTTCCCACCCCTGCCCAGTTCTCTGAGATTTTTGGGATAGAGATGAGGGGGAGAATGTCTTGCAGGTTCATCTGAATGGTTCTTGACCAGAATCTCTGGCATTGAGTCCAGGTATCTATAATTTTTCAAAGCCCCAGAAGATTCTAGTGTGAGCAGGGCTGAGAACCTCTGGATTGCTTAAGAATCTTAGGCCGGCTTGTGTGATGAATCCCGGTTACACACTGTCGCCTCACTGGATTGGCTGTGTCTCTTTGCAAATGTGTACAGAGCAGGGGTCAAGGTAGGCACCGGGATGCAGCGCTGGAGGTGAAGAGAGGCAGAGCCGCTCACAGTGGGGTTGCTGGGGGGTGGGGATAGGGAGTGAGAAGGCAGGTGGGAAGAGCATTCCAGACAGAGGGGACTCTGCACACGCCAAAGTCTGGGGTCAAGAGAACTTGGAGGGTTTGGGCATGAACTCTTATGCCATCAGCTGCCACTTGCCTGTGCCTGGCCCCCTCTCCCTCTGCCTGCATGCCCGTGTTCCTGGTTGCAGACCCCTACGTGCCTGGAGCTTTCAAGAGAGGTTGGAGCAGTGAAAGAAGAGGAGGCTGGGAAGCGGAGCTGGGGCCAGGCTGTGGAGGACTTGAGACCACCCTTAGATGTTAGCCTGAGGGCCCTGGGGAGCTGGGTGTTTTATTTGGGACTTCTAAAAAGCATCTGGGCTTCCACAAGCTGGTAGAGGTGGTTTGGAGCAGCAGCTAAGGTAATCAGGTGTCCTGGTTTACTCAGGACTTTGAATTCTAAAGCCAGGAAAGTGTTGGGCAAACTGGGATGGTTGGTTGCCCTACTGGAAGCTAAGTGTCCCCTCACCTTTGTCTCCGCAGGATTCTGGTCCCACCAAGTGTAGGTGTAGGCCAGTGTTCCTCAAACTTCACCATGTGTACAAATCACCTGGATTCTTGTTGAAATGCAGACTCTGATTCCACAGGTCTGGGACGGGGCCTGAGAATCTGCATTTCTAACAGGCATCCAGGGGGCACAGGTCCATGTTTGAGTAGCAAGGGTTGAGAGCACACTCAGGCTCACTGTAAACCAGCTACTTTGGATCACAACTAGAAGAGAGAGGCTGCGATCACCCAAAAAGCGCATCTATCTCCCAAGGCAAATGCAAACCAGTCCCCTCTCTAATGGCTTGCTCAGGCCCCAACCAGACAGCAGAAAAATTAGCTGCTGACTATATTTTTGTTTAAAATCCAATGCACACCTCTCGCAGGCAGCACCCACCACAGGCACTGTCTACTTGGTTTGCTTCCCAGTCATTGGGTCCCCCCTGCTTGGGTGCAGTGGGGCTGCATTTTGCATCTTTCTCTCCCCTCTCTTTTTCTTTTATCGCTTGTACTTTTCGCTCCACAGCAGCCTGGGTCAGTGTGCAAATGAGACAGTCCCCTGGAAAATGACAACTCTTGCTGGGCAGGCTGTTGGAAAGAGATTGAAATCAGTATTTTTTTTTTTCTTTGTCCTCCTGTGCAAGTAGACATAGGTTTGTTGCAATCGCTGGAAGGAACGACATTGACCTTTGAGCTTCTAGGAATGCTTTTTTGAAGAGTCTCTGTTATAGCACTGACATCACCCCTGCTTCCTCTTGCTGCTGCTTACATAGAATGGCTCCAGGGCTGGGCAGTTCAGCGTGGTGAAGCTGGGTGCTATGTGAATTTGGTAAGTTTCTTGTCCTAGCTGTAAATGGGGATAGCGACTGTGCCTGCTGAGCTGGGCATTCCCTGTTGGCTCCCAGACCTATTCTCTGCCTTGAGAAGCTGACCGTTAGGGACTGCATCCCTTGGGCATCCTGTCTTCTGGCTTTGGGCTGGGTTTACAATGGGAGGTACTTGTAGAAGACAGGTGTTGTTATTTATTACCCGTTCCCTCCTTACTATAGGTTGCAGCTGTGCATTTCTGTGACCACAGCTCCTGCCAAGCAGATGCCGCTATAGCTCCAGCCCTGGGTTGTTTGCCAATTACTTATTATTGCTTCTCAGCTCCAAATTCACCCTTCAATACCTGCTCTGCCACGATGGAGAGTTCCTTTCCAGCATCTCCCGTTCGAAGTGAGTGCAATGTTAAGCTTTATCAGTAGAGGGAGCTAGAAGGACACTGCTGGCTCTGCTTCTGTTTTTATCCGTCATTCACTTTTTTTTTTTTTTTTTTTTTTTTTTTGCGGTACGCGGGCCTCTCACTGTTGCGGCCTCTCCCGTTGCGCAGCACAGGCTCCAGACGCGCAGGCTCAGCGGCCATGGCTCACGGGCCCAGCCGCTCCGCGGCATGTGGGATCTTCCCGGACCGGGGCACGAACCCGCGTCCCCTGCATCGGCAGGTGGACTCCCAACCACTGCACCACCAGGGAAGCCCCCGTCATTCACTTTTACTCCGTGAGGTGGAACACATCTCCCGGACCTGGCCAATCAGAGCACTGCCTCCTCTTGGCCTCACTGATTGACTCAGGGATGTGCAGGTGATGTAGGCTCCCAGTCAGAGTGAATCTCAGGGCTTATGGCAGGAGCTATCCCAAAGATACCTTGATCTTTCCTGTTAGACTTGAACTTGAGAAGATGAGAGGCTGGGCTGCTGCAGCCATGTTGTCACTAGAGAGGCAGCGTCTTGAGCTGCCAGGTGAAACAGGAGCATTCACCACAGGGATCATGAGAGTGACGCCGACAGGGTGGGGATCGTAAGGTGGGGAGAAACAAGACTCCTCATGACACTGAGCTGTGACCTTGACTCTTCAGTGATGCAAGCTTATAAATGTCCTCTCTCCACATTCCTTCCTCCACCACCACGTTCCCTCCCACCCCCCTTAAGTCAGTTTGAGTTGGATTTTCTGCTATTTAGAAACATAGCAATCCTGCCGGATAGAATATCTGTTTCGATTTTTACAAAATGGCTTTAGGAAAAGAACTATTGCTAAAAATCTGCTTTTTGCCAGGCACTTTACTGCATTATCTCATTTAATCCTCTCGCCATCCCCTCACAGCCCTTGTAGGGTGGAAGGAAGGTGTGTTATCATTATCTCCATTTTCAGATGAGGAAACAAGGCTCAGGCAACGTAAGTAACTAGTGAAGGCCACCCAGCTAGTCAGTGATGGAAGCAGACGACGGACCGTGCAGAGTGGAAGCCAGTTGTCCACCTTCTCAAGTGGCCAGAGCCGTGCATCGCAGCAGAGGGGGTCCACACTGGCCAAGGAGGAGGGCAGGGGTGAAATACAGATCCCTGAGTAATCGTACAAAAATGCAGCTCCACCACATTCATTCTCTGCTAACGAAAAGATCTCCAAATTGTGGTTCTGCCAAGTCTTTTGGAATGAAGTGTGAACGTGCATTTGTAATTAGCAGCCGTTGTGCAGGCAAATGAGAAAAGTGCGAAAGTCCCTTGAAATGTTATAAAAAGTTGGGCAAAAGCATACCTCTATTACCTTGTGTATGCTATGAATTTATCAGTCCCTTTTCATTGTTGCTGGCTGAGTTTGGGGAGAATAATGAACAATAATAGCAATAGCTACTGTTTGTGGAGCACCGACTATGGGCCAGGTTCTGTTCTTGGTGCTTTGTATTCTCTATTTCATTTAATCCTCATGTCATCCCAGTATGGTGGGTGTTGCTCCTTTTTTTTTTTTTCTTTCTTTTTTTTTTACAGAGGATGAACTAGACATTCATTAACTTGCCCAGGGACATACTACAAGGCAGTGGCTTGTCAGGGAGTTGAACTTCGAGATTCTCTGGCTCCAGAGCCCAAGTTCTTTCTGTTTGTCCTGGGACTTGCAGCATTTCCTGCTCCTTCAGGGTGTCCTACTCACATAAATTAAGAAAACCATATGGATTGACTCCTCTGAAGACCAGTGTTACTGGCTGGCTAGAGTGCTAAGTTCAGCTTGAAGATGCTCGTATTGTTAAAGGTGTCTTGACAGATGCTAAACTTCACAGGACCCTTCCTGGACTTCTGATTCAGATTCAGGTATGTATCAGTCAGTTAAAATGACAGAAACCCAATTTATTGGATCACATGAATGAAAAGTCCAGGGGAAGGGATGGCTTCAGGCACTGCTGGTTCCAGGGATTCATTGTTGACATTAGAACCTAGCTTCTCTCTCTCCATCCTTTGGTTCTGTTTCCTCTGTATTGGCTCCGTTCTTTGGCTCCCATATGTACACCATTCAGATTTATATCCCGTGAGGAAGAGAGAGGTTCTTTGCCAATAGGGCCTGTATAAATCCCAACATCCATTTGGAGGATGGAGTCCAGGATGTGGCAGCCCTAAGATGCCCTCAAGGACCCAGGTATTCACGTTCCTGTTCTGTCATCCTTGGTACTTGGCTTATATCTTCAGAGTCACTTCACTGTCCAAGACAGCTGTTAGAGACCCAGCAATCACATCTATGTTCCAGGAACAGGGAGAACAGAAGAAGGACCATTTTTCCCCTCTTCAGGAGCCTTTTCAAAGCCCCTACAAGACTTCACTTACATCTTACTAGCCAGAACATTTTCATTTGGCCCCATCTAGCTGCAAGGGAGGCTGGAAAATATAGCCTTTATCTCAGTGGCAGTGCACCTGGATAGAACTGGGGCTTGTTAGTAAGGAGGAAGGGGAGAATGGGTGGTAGATGAGCCACTAGGGCTTCTGTCCCAGTGGCCACTGCCAGATGCTGGGGGGATGGATGCTGGGGAGGCAAACTACAGGTGCCCACTAAACTTGGTAGTTAGTTTTCTGCTGGGGTCTAATAGCACCTCTTCAGTGAAACAGATATTTCTGAAAGAGTTCTGGATTAGAGGTCAAAAGTTCTGATTGCCGATTCCAGCTCTATTAACTGGCCATGCGGCCACATACACCTCATTTTGCCTCTTGTGTCTTAGTTTCTCCAACTGTAAAATGGGGACTATAGTCATATCAGTCGGATATGCCTCTGCCTGCGAGAATGCCTGACTGACTAGCAGTAGGGTGACCAACTCATCCTGGTTTTCCTGGGACTTTTCTGAGTTTAGCACTGAATGCTAAATGCTAAATGCAGCATCCTGGGAACACCCTGAGTTCTAGGCAAACTGGGATGATTGGTCATTCTAAGTAGCAGTAACTTAAATGAGAAAGGCATTTAGCATTTGGAGGTAGGTGTCCCTGGGTGAGTTCAGCGGCTTTACGATGTCTTTATGGACCCAAGCAGGCCCTTTGCATCTTTCAGATCCACCCTGCAGGTTGGGTTTCCTTCCTCCAACTTGCCATCCCCTGGTCATGAGTATGGCTGCCCCGCTTCAGCACCTGTTGTCTTAGGTTGGCCTCCCTAGAAGCAGGGGGCTGAGATGGGGAATGAGGCGCATGTGTTTTATTCAGACGTGCTCTCAGGAGAAAGCTGCAATGGAGAAGGGAAGCAGGATTGGGCAGGGGAAAAGGTGAGCAAAGATGTGGTTTTGCCTAGAGTTTAGTTTCTGCCTGATCCCACAGGGAGCTCTGAAGCCTGAACAGCATCACAGAACAAGTTCCACCTTGAGGCCAGGGGCTGAGGACTTGCACCTGTGTCAGCCAGTCGTGGCTGTGAGCTGGCTTGGTGGGGTAGGGCTGTCACCTCGAAGGCATCCCTGGGTGCTGTGATTCCCTGGAGAGGGGGCTGCCCTGAGTTATGACAACACAGCATCTGGGGGCTGGACAACTACAGCTTCTTCTACCCATGTCTTCACTCAACAGCATCCAGGGCAGAAAGGAGGAAAGAGGAGAAAAGGGCTTTCTCATATCAGAGGGAAAATCTCCACAGTAACCTCAGACAGACTTCCTCTGGGGTCTTGTTTGCCAAAATTGGGTCACGTGCCCACCTCTGACGACTCATTGCAAAGGGTGATGGGATTACCATGGTTGGTGTAAACCCTGGGACTGGGCAAACAGGGGACCTGCTGGTGCGGAAGATGGGGAACGGCTTTCACATGGGCAACTAGCAATGTCTGCCCCCAACACTGCCCCAACTCTGGGGCTGTGGTGAGGTCCAAGCACCGATCGCAACTCTGTAGACACGAGTGGTTGTTACTTATTTTCCCTCTACCTCTTTCCCTGGTCCCTGCAGGCAAATAGGTTAGGCCTCCTTAACAGAGATGAGGCTACCCTCATAACTCTCCCAGATCGTTTGCTGAAGTTCTGGGCAAACTTGGGCTCTTGCCTTGGGCACGTGGAGGAGGCTGGAGGGCCCCCCCCCCCAAGTCTCTGCCAGAAACCATAGATCTTAGCGTTTGGGGATGTGCTTTCAGCTGGGCCTTCCAATTTATTCTCCTTCAAAAGCAAAGCACAGCCCAGCAGCCTGGGATGGGTAAGACTCAATAGCTGTGGGCAACATTGCTTCACTTTTGCCAGTTCCCTTCCCTTCCCCAGAACTGTCCCTAGGAACCTTGGTTGACTCTCACTGTTGAGTAATTTTTATGCCTGTTTCAAAAGCCTCTGAGCTTCTAAAATGAGGCATTTTCCATCTAATCTTCTTTATGGAAAAACAGCTTTTATCTATTTAGCAGCTATTCTGTTAAATGTGGTCACATACCCACCTCCTTGGGCTTGTCCTTATTAAATGGACTTGTCATTTAGAGAATGATTCTAAGGACTTCTTTTTTGTGTCCCATGTATATATAATAATAAACACGGTGGAATGCCAAGAGCTACCAAGAGGTATGGAATGAAGTGTGGACGTGCATTTGTAATTAGCAGCCGCTGTGCAGGCAAATGAGAAAAGTGCGAAAGTCCCTTGAAGTGTTATAAAAAGTCAGGCAAAAGCATACCTCTATTACCTTGTGTATGCTATTAATTTATCTGTGCTGTGACAACACAGCATCTGGGGGCTGGACAACTATTAGGGACGTAGTCCTATTGGGTTCTTTTTGCCCCCTATTTTTAAAGGCAAGGCTAGTTGGTGGCTTTAAATTTATTAAAACAAATTTATTTATTTGAACATTTCCAGGTCATTTGGGTAAATGGCACGTTCTCTCAGAAAAGAAAATGAATAAAATATTTCGGGGGCTTCCCTGATGGTGCAAGTGGTTGAAAGTCCGCCTGCCGATGCAGGGGACGCGGGTTCGTGCCCCGGTCCGGGAAGATCCCACATGCCGCAGAGTGGCTGGGCCCGTGAGCCATGGCCGCTGAGCCTGCGCGTCCGGAGCCTGTGCTCCGCAACGGGAGAGGCCACAATAGTGAGAGGCCCGCGTACCACACACACACACTATATATATATATATATATATATATATATATATATATATATTTCAGGCTCTGTTTTATGTTTTCAAACAAACTCCCACGTTATCTTTTTATACATTTGCTTAATGATTTTTTTTTTTTTTTTTTGTACGCGGGCCTCTCACCATTGTGGCCTCTCCCGTTGTGGAGCACAGGCTCCAGACGCGCAGGTTCAGCGGCCATGGCTCACGGGCCCAGCCGCTCCGCGGCATGTGGGATCTTCCCGGACCGGGGCACGAACCCGCGTCCCCTGCATCGGCAGGCGGACTCTCAACCACTGCGCCACCAGGGAAGCCCTCTTTTTATACATTTAATTTAAAATACATGGATGTTGATGGAGGACTAAATTCACATGGTGGAGGGACTTCCCTGGCGGTCCAGTGGTTAAGACTCTGCGCTCCCAATGCAGGGGGCATGGGTTTGATCCCTGGTTGGGGGCACTAAGGTCCTGCATGCCATGCAGAGTGGCCAAAAATATAAAATAAATAAATTCACATGGTGGAGATGGTTTCCAAGCAGAAATCATCGGGTGACGTGGGGGTGGGGGTGGGTTATTTGACCGCTTAATTGTGGTGCCCTTTTACAGGAATAGATTGTACTGAGAGTCATGCCACCATATGTATGAACAAATATGGTTGATATGTGTATGTAATTTGTAGGACTCTGTATAGAAGTAAGGGATCCACAGATTCATTTATTCAGCAAATATTTATTGAGCACCTACTACGTGCCAGGTGCTGTCGTAGACTGGGGATACTGCTGTGCAGGTCCCTGCCCTCATGGAGCTGACCATCTAGTGGAGAAAGAAAGCCCATGCGCAACACATATATAAGGTATTGGGTGATAATAAGGCTCTCAGAGAAGGATGAAGCAGGCTAAGGGGCTGCGTGTTTTAAATATAGATTTTATTATTATTCAGGTACGGCGAGGCCAACAGATCAGGAGACAATTGCCATTGAAAAGACAGTTTGTTATACTCATAGTTCCCAAGAGAAGGGGGCATGCCACATCGTGGGGGGACACATGGGGAAGCACAGGGCTGGTCAGAGGCAGAGGGAGGGGGTAATTGTGGGCAAGAACTTTACTGAGGTTTTTGAGGGAAGGAGTGGGTGAGGCAGGGTAAGCAGGCTTAGGATTGGCTAGTTTGAAAAATTTCAGCGAGCCCTGGGGCGTAGGGCTGTGCTTGGTTGTCTGATCTGGCCCTGGGGTGATGAGGGCATGTGGACAGTGGCCTGGTGTGTGAGAGCCCCAAAAGGGAGGTGGAAGGAGGTGGCTAAGGGTATGGAATCCGGATTGGTTGGTTTGTATTTGAAAAGCACGCTTGCGGGTGAGTGGTTTACCATCTCTAGGAACTGGCTGTCCCTGGAAGGAGCAGTCCTTGCAGGGTCTGCAAGGTCCCGGATGTCAAAGCATCAGAATACAGAAAAGAAAAGCCATGGTTAATACACTGGGGGCATGCTAGGAGTGTGGTCTTTTATACAGGCTGTGGGGATGAGGTCAGATAAGGGCTCTCTGTTTAAGTGACATTTGAGCAGAGACCCTAATAAAGAGAGGGAGCACGTGGATATCCCTTAGGGAAGAGTCTTCCAGGCAGAGGAAACAGCAAGTGCAAAGGCCCTGAGGAGGGACTGTATTTGGTCTGTTCATTGAATAAAGAGTTTGGTGTAGCTGAAGGGAGAGATGAGAGGGAGACAAGGACACCAGGTCAGGGAGCTGGGGCCGCGAGAGGCACTGGCTTTGACTGAGTGGGATGGAATGTCACCAGGTTGGGGGAGACACTCTGTGCAGAGGATGAGTATGATCAGAGTTGCGTTTCAACAGGGTCTGTCTGGTGCTGTGCAGAGAACAGATGGGAGGGGAAGCAGGAGAGCAGGGAAACCAAGGAGGAGGCTTCAGCAACAATCCACGTGGGAGAGGATGGGGGCTGGACCACTGGAGGAGGTTAAGTGGCCAGATTCCTGATATAAGTTAACAGGACTGGATGGAGAGATAGGAGAACCGGTGTTAGGAGGAATACTATTTTTTTTTTTTTTTTTTCTGGAGGAAAATGTATGTGAGGCCGTTTTAGCAAATGTAAATCTGAGTGAAGATCACGCTTCCTTTAGCTGATGTCTTTTTTTCTTTTTCTTTTTTGGCTGTGCTGTGAAGCTTGCAGGATCTTAGTTCCCCAACCAGGGATCCAGCTCAGGTCCTGGCAGTGAAAGCACCGAGTCCTAACCACTGGAACACCAGGGAATTCCCAGTTGATGTCGTTCTGCATGCTCGTACAGCTCCCTGCGCCTGCACCCCCATCATCCCATGTGCGCAGAAATCTTCTATTCACGTGTCTTTCTCTCCATTAAATAATAAGCACCTCTGGGGCAGGGACTGAGTCCAGTTCTGTTGTTTTATTGTTTTGTCCCCAGCTGCTCTGAGAGGGCCTGGCTCAGAGTAAGGTCTCTGGAAATGTTTGTTCAAAGAGGGTCAACTTTGCAGATCTGAGTTTTCTCCCTAGGAGGAAGGATTCTCGCAGTGGGGCCATGTGCCCACAGGCTCCCTCGACAGCTGGTGGGATGTCCAGGGCTTCCCCACCTCTGGGCTTTGCACTGGCTGTGCCCTCTGCTTGGATGGCTGCCCCTTCGCCTCCTCCTGGTCCCCATTTCAATGTCACCTACTCAGAAAGTCCTTCCTTGACTCTCTTCAGGGGCTGCTCTCCACCTCTCCTCTGGCCCCCGTCGCTGTCTGCCAGGTCACCCTGTGCTCACCAACATCAGAAATTATTTTCTTCAATTTGCATTTCACTGTCTCTCTCTCTCCCCATCACTGTGCGGGCCCCATGAAGGCAGGGGCCTGGTTCTCAAATGTTCACTGGGGTAGGAGGTGGGGTTGGTGGCCATTCTGATCCCCTCCAGTGGGAAGGGTGCCCATGCCCAGCAGCTGCGGTGCCAGGTGCTAAAGGCTCCCACGTGTGCTTCCTGGGGGACTGGCTTGGCTGGCTGGGACTGTCCTATAGGATACGGCAGGGGTGTCCATTCAGGACCGGAACTAAAGAGAGGTATGTGGGTCAGAGTTATGCAGTTGCAAAGGCAGAGCCTGTCTTTATTTTGTTCATCATGGGTTTTTAGCATTAGTCTTGAGTTTTAAAAAATATTGCATTGAAATATGATTTATCTTGATTACTAAGGTGTTTTATTTTTTTTGACTCCCCCTTAAATTCTGTGCCCGAGGTGAGAGGTCCCAGCCCTCCTCAGAGGTGGGCTGAGAATCTGTACTGTGAAATCAGCCTTTCCCAGTCCCCACTGTGAGTCTTAGGGAAGCCCTGAGCTCAACTGTAGATGGGGGATGTCCATGTGACCTAAAAAATAAGACAAATTTGGGAAAGGTCTGCTTTGCCGTTTCCCCTAGGGCAGTGATTTTCACTCACCGTAATTTTCACTGCATGGAGTTAGCTGTCTGAACCGGGGTCAAAAGGGAGGTCCCCTTAGGACCGGGAGAAGAATTGTGCCCCCAACTTCCAACAGAACAGCCCTTATTCAGTCCAATTTTTAGCTGGGCTTCTTCATCAGATTTCATATTGCTAAAAAAGAGTGGAAAAGCCACTATAGTCAAGTCGATGATGGTCCTAGAAGTGGCTAGTTAGGTGTCCTGAGGCCTCCGGATTCTTAATTAGGGCAAAGGATCCTTAAGCAACACTCTGGGTGTGAAGGTCAGTATCTTGAGCCCCTTTGTCCCTCAAGGGAGGTCTTGAGAGGCGCCTGCGTCTGGGCCTCCACCTCAGCCACCAGCACAGATGAGAATCTGGGCAAGAAGATGCCAGAAACCTGGACCTTCAGTGACCCAGCTCCTCCTCTGCCCTCGGTGTGGTGGGCGCGTGACTCCCCTCCCAGCGTGGCCCGCTCTGGGCTCCCCCCACCTCAGATGGTATTTGCTTTCCCCTCCCTGGAGTTTTAAAGGCTCTTTGTGTGTCACGTTTCTCTCTGTTCTGCGTTTTCAATTGTCTTCCGTTCTCTCTTAGCCACTTCGGAGGGGGGCAAAGCTCATTCCATAAATCTAAGGTATTATTACAGGTGACGGCAGTGCCTGATCTCTGTGACACCCACCGGGCTCCAGAGGGTAGAGCTAATTAGTCGGAACACTTACTTTTCAGGCGTGAGTCACTGGAAGCAGGTGTCAGGGGGAGGCTTTAACGAGGCCCTCGTGACTTGCATATTTCCAGTCGGCATCACTGCGTGTACACTGTGCAGAGGTAGCCCTGCCCCTGCCTCCCCACTGGGTAGGGGGAGAGAGAGAGAGAGGGAGGGAGAGGGAGAGGGAGAGGTGCTCGGACGTCCCGCTATCCAGTGTTAAAAGCAAAAGCCTTTCTGCTTTTCTGGCCCTTTTTCTTGCTTCCCCTCAGTCTTTCATTCATTCCACAAATGTCTGTTGAGTACCTGCTGGCTGCCGGGCCCTGTGCTAGCTGTTGGGAGTCAGCCGTGAGCTCTATCGCTGAATCCCTGCCACGATAGCACTGACCTCCTTGAGCGGGAGACAGACCCTAAGTGAGGAGCAGAGAAATAAACAAGGCAATTCCAGAAGCCGATAAGTGGATGGAGAAGATAAGCTGGGTGAGAGAGCGCGGGCAGCACGCGTGCTGGAGAGGATTCTCTAGGCAAGTGGTCAGGAAGGTGATGGGAGGAGGCAGCTCTGCCGTGCTCGGCAGGACGGAGGGATCTGAATGTGTGAAGGCCCGGGGCAGGAAATGGGCTGGGTGCTTCTAAAGAGCAGTGTGGAGGCCAGCGTAGTCGGATGGAGTGAGCGAAAGAGAGACACGTGGGAAATGGGGCTGGAGAGGGCAGCAGGCCCAGGCAATGCCGGGCATTTGCGCTTTATTCTCAGCGTGATGGCTGCCGCTGTGGGTTTAGGCAGGACAGTGATGGGACCAGATTTATTTTAGAGCTTGCTTTCCGCAGCTGGCCGAGGGGAGGAGCCGGGGCCAAGGCAGCAGGTGTTTGGGGCGGAGAAGCCAGCGATGCTGCGGTATCTGTGAGGCGGAAGGCAGGCGTGTGACCGCCACCTGGGCGCCAAGCCCCCTCTCCAGACTGGCACCGAGGGGCTCTGAACTCTGCAAGCAGAGTAAATCTGGTGGGCTGCCCTGGGGCTCCCTCTCTACCTGGCACCATCCACACTGCATGAGATCAGGAGGTGTTCCTGGTCGGGTGGGTGCTCTGTAGGTCTTTGAGGGGCCCAGGGAGGCCTTTGGGGGCTTCAGACTATGCTCTCAGATGGCCCAGGAAACTGTGGTCCACCTTCCCAAAGCATCAACCTAATGTCATCTAGGTTTACATTTAGATTCAGATAAACAGTCTGAAGCATTTTTTTTCAAAAATTAAAATAAATGTGGCATAGAATAAAAAAATCCACACTATTTTTTTTAAAGAGAAAATCAAGTGATTTCACCTTTGTAGTCAGCAATGCTGACTTGGTGTCTACAAGGCTGTTAGGGGTGCCTTGGGGGAAAAGTTTGAGAAACAGGCCTTAAGGTGCAAACGAGGAGAACAGCAGATGGGAGAGAAGGAAAAAGGAGGGAAAGAGAGGCCTGGAGGTGGGAGGAATCAAAGAGAAAGAAGAGCGAGGGACTGCAGTCTTTACCAGCAGTTTCCCAAAGGTACCTGCCCTGTTTTCCTCCAACCCCACGGGGACCCCACTAGGCATGAAGGACCCAAGGAAACAGGCCCTTTCACTTCTGGCTCCCACACTGGCTGGCCTTGCTGGGAAGCGCCGTTTCCTCTCTTAAGAGAGCTCCGTGGAAGGCTTTTTCTCTCTTTTTCACCGGTCTTCTTTAATCGCACGTGATCCACACTGAGGACAGACGTGTAGCTGCTGCTGTTGGTATTTTTTCTCTAGGCAGCCCCAGAAAGCAAGTCTTTGCTGGGCATGTTATTTACATGGTGGAAAGAACAAGCCATTTCCTTATTAGGGAAACAGGCATGGGGGCTGGGGCGGGCGGGGGGACCGACAGGGCTGTGTGCTGGGCTTCACTTCTGGACTCTGAGGACCAGGGACCCCCTGCGGATGGACGCTGGGACATCCTCCCTGGGGCGTGGCTCGGTCACTCCTAGGCCAGGGCTGCGCTCAGAAGCAGCACGTGCCTTCGAAGGCTTCTGCAGTGATGGCGATAGCTTCAAGCCTCAGAGGGCGGGTAGGGCTGGGGGTGTCCTCGCGGTGGCGGTGGCGGGGTGTGTCCTCTGGGCTCAGTTGTTGTCTCTGGTGTCTGAGGAGGCACTTCCAAACAAGATGTCACTGTCGTGGGACATGCTGCTCAGCTGCGACTTGGTTTTGATGAGGAACTGGGTCCTCCGGAACATCACCCTTTCTTGCTCCTGCTTGAGCTCCAGGTAGGAGCGGGAGAAGGTGTGGAAGATGGAGGTCACGGGGAAGGCCATGAGGAGGATGCCGCTGAGGATGCTGCTGAGCGCCACCACCTGGCCAGGCGTGCTCCTGGGTACCATGTCGCCATAGCCCACAGTTGTCATGGTGATGACGGCCCACCAGTAGCAGGCAGGGATGCTGGTGAACTCGGGGCTATCGGCCATCTCGTTCTCGATGACGTAGAGGAGGGGGGCAAAGAGGGCGATGGCCACGCAGAGGAAGAGCAGCAGGAGGCCGAACTCGCGGGTGCAGCGGCGGGCTGTGAGCCCCAGCGTCTGCAGCCCCAGCGAGTGGCGGGCCAGGCGCATGACGTACAGGATACGCAGCGCCCGCAGGACGCGCAGCACCAGCCCCACCTTGTCCAGGTAGCTGTTGCCTGTGCCGGGCTTGCGGCGGTCCGCGGCGGCGCCGTCCACCAGCAGGGTGATGTAGTAGGGCAGGATGGCCACCATGTCAATCAGCGTCAGCGGGCTCCGCAGGAAGGCAAACTTGCTGGGCGCCTGGATGAGACGCAGGAGGAACTCGAGGGAGAACCAGCCCACACACACAGACTCCACGATGAAGATGTTGCGGCACATCTGGGAGCACTGGCCCTGGGAGAGAGGGGAGAGGTCAGCGGTCCCACCAGCAAGGAGCATGAGGCTCTGTCCTGGCTGGGCTACGCGGGTGAAGGGTGGTCTGGGCATGTGCCTGTCCGTGTCCTGCGGCCCCGAGTCCTCTCTTTCTCTGGCTATGCTCACTCCCTGGTTGATCCCGTGCAGACCTAGGGCTTGAAGTACCATCTCAACACTGACCATTCCTAATCTCTCTCTAGCCCAGACCTCGCCCCTGAACTGCACACCCCAGACGGGCTGCCTCCTGGGATGTCTGGTAGGTGTCTCAAACTCATCGTGTCCTGAAACGGGCTCCTGATTTCTTTCTTCTTAAAATTTATTTTTATTGAGATGTAATTGACATATAACATGGTGTACAAATTTAAGGTGTACAATGAGTTGATACATGTATATATTGCAATATGAATAATTATCGTTCCGTTTATTGTGTCGAGAACATTTACGATCTAGTCTCTTTGGGCTCCTGATTGCCTGCACACCTGCCCACTGTGGATTCCCTTCTTAGCGATCAGCAATCCCATTTTTCTGGGTGCTCAGGACAGACTTGGCCTCATCCTGACGCCTCCCCTGTAATCCTCATGAAATCCCACTGGTGCTTCGTTTAAAATGATTCCAGAGTCAAAGCACTTCTCACTCTGTCCACTGCCCCACCTGGGTCCAGCCACCGCCCTCTCTGACTTGCACAGTCGCAGGTATCTCCTCCCTGGGCTTCCTGGTCCCTGCAGTCCACTTCGCACACACAGCCAGAGGGACTCAGAACGTGAATTGGATCCTGTCCCTCCTTGCTGAGCATCCTCCATGGCTCAGAGAGATGGCTCAAGTCCCCCAGGGGCACAGGTGGCCAAGCCACCACCTCTCCCACTTCCTTGCCCCCTGCCTGCCTCGCTCACCTGCTCCAGCCCCACGGGCCTCCTCACTGCTCCTCCAACACCCCAGGCTCACCCCCAGCTCAGCGTTGACTTTTCTTGACTTTCCCTGCAGGATTCCTCTTCCCCCAGACACCCGTATCACTCTGCCCTCCCTTCCTCCAGCTCTTTACTTCCATATCACCTTCCCAGGGAGGGCTTTTGGGACCTGCCCTGTTTAAAAGCCCTCCCCCTTTTTCCGGTACCCCGATTCCCCTTGCTCTATTTGATCGTAATGCTCATCATCTTTTAATATGCTCAATAAGTTACTTATTTACCATGTTTATCGTCTGTCTCAGCCCTGCCTGCCTGCCCCACTGCCCCAGGAGACTGCAGCCCCACAGGGCAGGACAGTTTGTGTATTGTTCACTCTCAGGACCCCAGTGCCTGGAAAGGCCCAGCACGCGCCCAGTGATCCATTCATATCTGTTACCAGGATGGACGGAAGAGCCCTGGCCTGGTGTTTAGACGGGGTGTCAGATGAAGGCCAGGCAGGCAAAGGGAAAGCCGCGGAGGTGGCCCAGGTGGGACGGAGGCCTGCTGGGGTGCGCAGCCATCTAGCTCGTCGCCCCCTGATGGCTGTCCCAGGAGAATTCGGTCTTGAGGCTGCCTCACCGAATTTTTCAAGAGAAGCTGGAAATTTGGAGTTTTACATGAAATCTCCTGGGTTTTAAATGTTGTGACAATTCAATACAAAGAAAGCACTCCATGGTTCACTCAAACACATCTGTGCGCTGTATCTGTCATGTGGGCTGCTGCCAGCTGTTGCTCTGGTCTGCAATACAACTGGACGGTGGATCGTCCCCAGTGGGTTTGGACCTCAACCTCAAAGGGGCCTTTGGCAGAGAGGGAAGGCACAAATGGTTCTACCTGGGGCATCTTGTCGGTTCCCGGGCACAGCTGGGTTCTACCAGACCTGCTCTGCTAGCTTTTCCTCTAGGAATATGTGAGAGGCTGGAGAGATGAACTAGTACTGGGTGAGGCTTTGAGATCTCAGACCTCTGGGACAGGAAGCCCCCTCCTCTGGGAAGCCTTCCTGGAGTGCTTCCCCTCCAAGTATCCCCAGCACAGTTGGTGGTCCTCTCACAAGAGCCCCCTTGGCTTGTGTGTCATACTTATGGTCACGGGGCTGTCACCTAGACTTGAGCTTCCTGAATCTGGAGACCCACTCTGGTCATCCTGTCTGCCCTGTGGAGCCTGAATACAGTAGGCACTCAAACGTGTACTCAGGTGAAACAGTGAACCCCACTGGTCCCCCAAATGAAGCAGAAGAACAGCATTTTTACTGAGTCATGAAAAAGGCCGGGTATTTTTTTTTAAAGCAAGTATCAGAAGTTGAATAAAACTGTGGCTTTGTTAGTATTTTCCTGATAAAATCAGTATTGTGTATGTTGGAGCCAAGAAGAAATCTACACTAAATACAGGTGCTTCCAGACAGGTCTCAACTGACGGGCATTTTCTCTTTTTTTGGTAGGCACGTATAATCCTCATGGTGAGCACTTCCTGCACGCACATCGCCAGGCAACGTTCCAGTCACTTCCCGTAGACCCATTCGCTGAACCCTCAAGTGCTGTGAGGTGAGCCTGTTCACAGCCTCTTGGACATGTAGGGAAACTGAGGCACAGAGAGGTTAAGTAACTTGCCTACAGTTACACAGCCAGAGTGGACGAAGTGGGATTCAAATTCAGGCCGTCTGGCTGTAGCCCTGCCCCCTTCATCACTACCCCTTATGCTTCTCAAAAGTTCATTTTACTGGTTGAGTGCTGTTTTCTTAACACTGGTTTTTAAAATTCAGTGTATTAAAAAAGAAGTGTCAGAAACTCCCTGCGAGTTATAAAGGCAACACTATCGCTACTTTTTCCATAATATATGTGTTTGGGAAAACCCTCACGTGGTGAGTGGTTCTAATGTTTGATCAGAGAGTTCATGTAAAGCCCCTAGCACATGCAGGGTACACAGCCAGTGCTCAATAAATGCTGGCTGGCATGATATTTATGTTGAGTTCCTACCGCCATACTACCTATTTCTCCAATGCCTACACAATTTGCACCATCTGAACCTTTTGGTCTGTCTTGAGACCTGCTTCCAGAACCCCTATGTATGGGGAAAGGGTCCCAACTCAAAGGCTGAGGGTCTCATACATAAGGAGGCTGAACTGTGGGGCTAGATGAGGTCTCACGCTGCCATGTGGCACCCATACTTCCACGTTTAAGAACCAGACTAGGGACTCAGTCAGACCTGGGTCTGGGCAAGCTGCTTTGCCTCAGTGTTCTCAGCTGTCAAGTGGGTGTGAGAACACCTCCCATACCAGGATGCTGGAAGATTCGCTGAGGAGATAAGATGCAGGCAGAGTGGCAGCCCAGCCCTTGGCTCCTAGTAACTGCTGGCTAAGTGAGTGGTATCCCTGAGAATTGGACACACACCCCATCAGGCCCTGGAGTGAACACTTTATGGGAATTCTCTCATTTAACAGAAAGAGATGCTCACTATTTGAGGTCATGTGCACACACACACATCTATCAATAAAACTCATATTCAGGACCCAAAAAAGCTTTCTGGGATATTTTCATGCAAGGGAATTAGGAAGGCTGAGAAAGGATGCAAGTTGGTGAAATAAATTTTGATGGTATATGTCATGTGCTTAGCTTGGGGCCAGGTACATCATAGATCACATCAGCCAGCCATCCATCCAACAGGGAGTGGCTGAGTGCCTCCTCCCTGCTGGACAATGTTGGGGGGGGGGGCAGGGCACAGCGCAGACCTGCACAGGCATGGAGCTTGTGTTTGAACGTGGAGACGGGCAACACACATGTAAACACACTTATAAACAGATGTAAGCACAACGATGGACTGGGGTGTTGCTCAGCCAGTGCACTCAGGGAAGATCTCCTGGAGGAGGTGACAGTGCAGGTGAGAAGGCTGTGCACTTCTGGGAGGAGAGTGGTCCTGGGCTCTTACCTTCTCCTCCTCCTCCCTCAGGCTGGGTAAGGTGCTGATGGAGAGGTTGACGGCGGTGACGGTGACAAAGAGCACCGACAGGCAGGCGAACACCTTGCCGGGCAGCCCTGAGTGCGGCCTCTCTACCATGTCGCGCAGTCTCCGCATGCAGCGGCCCAGGCGGCCCTCGCCCTCCGTGGGGCCCTCGCTGTCGTGGTCCTCGCTGTCCAGCGGGTCGTCCTCATCCTCCCGCTCCACCATCTCGGCGAACTCCTCGATCTTCTGCAGGTAGCGGCGCTTACAGCAGCCGTCCAGGTGGTCCTCGGCGATGCCCCAGTAGAGCAGCTCCTCCTGGAAGGACAGGGCGCACATCTCCCGCAGCAGCCGCAGCTTGCCGGCCCTCAGGAAGGTCAGGATGGTGCCGAAGGCCCCCGGGTTGCGGTCGAAGAAGAACTCGTTGCAGGTGACGTCGTAGTCATCGCACACGTTGAGGATGTCGTCGAAGTTGGTGCAGGCCTTGAGCTGGCCCAGCCGCGTTAGCGGGAACTCCTCCAGCGTGGTCCAGGGCAGCGAGTACTTGATGCCGCCCACGTTGATGATGATCTGGCGCCTGCGGTCCTCTGGCTGGCCGCCCTGGCGGGGCTCGTCTTGTGGCCGCAGCCGCTGGGCTCGGCGGTAAAAGACGCCCTTGAGTGATTGGCTTTGGGGGAAGAAGGCCGGGTGGAAGGAGGCGTCGGAGGCGCAGCTCAGCGCGCTGTAGTCGTAATCAGAATTGTCTCCCGGTAAGAGGGTCATTTTGGGCCTTCACATCCCTCTCGGGCCTGGGGGGAGAGGGGAGGAAAGACCCACAGTGACTCCTGCTGATATGGACTGAATTGTGTTCCCCCAAATTCACAGGGGGAAGCCCTAACCTCCAATGGGTTGGTATTAGGAGGTGGGGCCTTTGGGGGGTGATTAGGTTTAGATGAAGTCATGAGGGTGGAGCCCCCGTGGTGGGATTAGTGCCCTTATAAGTAGAGGAAGAGACACTAGAGGTCCCATGTGAGGGCACAGTGAGAAGGTAGCCACCTGCAAGTCAGGGAGAGAGCCCCCATCAGAACCCGACCATGCTGGCACCCTGATCTCAGACTCCCAGCCTCCAGAACTGTGAGTTATAAATGTCTGTCTGCTGTTGTGGCTACAAGCATAGATTTTGGAGTCACGTGGCCTGGGCAAGTTACTCGACCTCAATGTGTTTCAATTCCTCATCTGTAAAATGGGTATGACCATATGATCTACTTCACAGTATTACTGAGAGGATTCAATGAATTATGTACTGTCTAAGACCACTTACTACAGTGCCTGGAACATGGTAGGTACTCAATACTTGCTGTCTACTATTATTTTTTAAATTATTTTATTTTATTTATTTTTTGGCCATACAATGTGGCTTGCAGGATCTCAGCTCCCTAACCAGGGATTGAACCCGGGCCATGGCAGTGAAAGCCTGGAATCCTAACCAGTAGGCCACCAGAGAACTCCCACTGTCTACTATTATTAGTATTTAACTCAAACGGACACCTTGTATTCCTTCCACACATGGAAAACTGATATCACTTGCCATAAATCAGGGTCAATGTCCAGAAAATGCACAGTTATCACAACGGTGCCATGTTTGCTCATATATCAGTAAACATCCTCTTGAGGATACAGGAATGAATTGGACAGGCATGCTCACTCCTCCAGAAAGCCCTCCTTGGCTCTTCCAGCTAAATAGAATGTCAGCCCCTCCCCCCCATTTATCTTCACTGCACTTGTCACCTGTTTTCGAATGACCTGTGTGCAAGCCTGGCTCCTTTAGTAGACTGCTTGCCCCCTGGGGGAAGAGTGTGCTTTACTCGTCTCTGAATCCCTGTGCCCAGCAGCATAAAAGCTCCAAGAAATGCTTAACAAATGATTACGTTTCCTGTTGGTGAGGCCAACACGATGAGGGCACTTCTGAGAAACTGAGGTCAAAATCTCAGCTTCTATAGACTTCTTCCTTCCCAACCCTCAAAGCTAAGGGTTTGTGCCACTAGAATGAGATCGCTTATTCATTCATAGCTCATGGGCTGCATTTGGTTCACAAATATTTTGCCTGGCTTGGAGAAGATTTTGAAAATGGAGACATTTCCTGTAAAAATTTGTATATCTTGGTTTCTTTTGAAAAATCAGACTATCTGGTAATGTTTGGCCCAAATTCCAGCTGAGAAATGACTGCCCCCTTTAGGCAGGGCATGAACGCTACAATACACCACAGTCCCTACCCCTCCCTGTTGTCTTCCTAACACCCACTTTACTTCTCTCATGTATGTTTCCTTCCTGGCCCCTGTAGGCATTTGAGTTTGAGACCCCTACATGACAGCAACAGAGCTCTCCAGAATTCAGCTGATCCAGGGAAAAGTAGTAAGGGTCTAATACTTTGCTTTTAAAAATCACCATTCCTCTCCCCAGCTCAATTCCCCACGGATGCAAGTGGTACCAGCAAAGCCTATCAATTACAAATGGAAACTATTTCCGATACCTGAGTGTACATCTGTGCTATGGACATGTTCAGGGGAAACACACGCGGGTCCACACACATACACGCAGCCCTGCACGGATGAGAAGCAGTGCTTAACAGGAGCCACGGCGGTTTCCACATCTGAAAGGGGCGCCTTCCTAACAAATTCTTGCACAAAAGCAAATCCTCACTCCACTCATTTATCTTTGGGGCAAGCTACAGTTTCACAGATCAGGTTTTGGAAAACTAGGGTACACCCGTGTTTGAAAAAAATGATTTGATTTTAAAGAGTTGAGTGTTTTTAACTTCACCTAAAATTGGAACTCATCTCCTCAGGCAAAGCCTGCTAGAATCCCTTGAAGGGGAAAGATCGCTTTTAAGTGGGACCGCTTTTCAGCTCTGCTGCTTTCTCTTTGCCACCAAAGACAAGAGGGAAAACGACATTCTGTTTGGCAAGAATAGTGATGAAGGTAAAGGAATATTCCTCTCATCCTGCAAGCCCTGGAGAGCTCTTGTGAAACCCCACATCTGTAATCACTTCTCTTCTTGCAGAATTTCTTCTTTCAACCCTCGATTTCCCTCCAGCAGAAAGCACCCCCAATGAACGATTCCTCATTTTTTTTTTCTCTCATGACCCACGTCAATTGTGAGTTAAAGCCTCAGCCTCCTATGTGGAAAGTTGTCCTGTCTCAGAGACTTGTTAGAATGGAGAGGAGAGAAAAAGCATGCTTCATTCAGGCTGCTTGTATGCAGAGGGCCAGAGGGCCCTGGGGAGGCCCAGATGCTGGAATTTGCTAAGCGAGGAGGGGGGAGCACTTCTCCCGAGCCTTTGGTCTTGGGGTTACCCAGTCTGATGGGTGTGGGGTGACAGTTCTGCACGCTAGAGTCTCGGGTGAGGATCATAGATCAAACAGGCTCCAAAGTCCTGCTTCTGGAATGTAATGCTTCTTTTCACCCAGCCTGATACCCTCACAAAAAGGCTGATCTTTTAAAATTACCCTACAGTGTTAGGTCTGTCAGTTCTCGAGCATGGTGAAATTCAATGATTTTGCCTCTTAGGGTCTATATGTGTACTTGGGAAGAGGAAGCCATCTGAAAAAGGGGCTCCGATGGTGGGCATGAGGAGGAGTCGTCCTGAGGGAGCCGTCATGCATTCAGTCAACACTTATCATGTGTCGGACTGGGCTAGGTCTGGAGGCACAGCAGAGGACAAGACGGACCCAGCCCTGTCCTCACGGAGGTGACGTTCTAGTGGGGGAGACAGTCTCTAAATAAGTACACAGGCTGTAGTGGGTGTTGTGATGAAAACAGAACAAGGTGACAGATGGGAAATGACTGGGGGTCAATGTTAGCTGGAGGGCTAACCCAGGAGGGCTTCTCGGAGGAGGGGACCCTGGGGGCAGAGCCAGCCCTGGGAGGACCCGGGGGAGGGTGTCTCAGGTGGTGGGAATGGGAAGAGCCTGCTCCCCGACCTGGGGATGGGCTTGGATGGTCAAAGACCAAAGTGAAGCCCGAGTGGCTGGGCAGAGTGAGTGAGGGGAAGGTAGAAGATGTGTGTGGGGGCATCGGCAGGCATCAGATGGAGCTGGGGTTTATTCCTCGTGGGCGAGGCAGCCTCAGGAGAAGATTCAGGCTGGGTTGGGGACAGCAGGCTGAAAGCCCCTGTAGTCATTCTGGAAAGAGACCATCGAGGTTTGGATCAGTGGAGGGGTCTGGAGAATTGGATGGATTTGGGGTGGACTTTGGTGGAAGAGCTGACAGGACCTGCTGCAGGACTGGAGTGTGGTGAGGGGGAAAGACTAGGCTGCAGGATGATTCCAGTGGTGCCATTCACCCAGGTGACCGATAGGTGGTGCTGTGATGAGGCCTGAGTTAGAGGCAGCCTTTCCTGGCTGTGGGATGATGGACAGGAGAGGGTGTGGGCAAATCAGGGAGAGAGAGCAGGGATGGGGGCCTCGCACATGGATGGATGGGTGGTGTCAGACCACCAAAGCTGACCTGATGATCATGTGTGGTCGGGGAGGGGATGGTATTAGCTGGTAGCTTTGACCTGGCTGGGCTGGGGTGGGCAGGAGGGCCAGGCTAGCAGAGATACGGCAAGGCGCAGAAGCCGGTATTCCCTGTGCTCAGTGCCCGCCGCCCGGCACCCACTTCCCTGCTGAAGCTGCACTCCACCCCAGGCCCGAGTGGTCAGTGTGGGTAGACACCACTAGGGGGGCTCTGGTAGACAGAATAATCCCCCCAATCCCCACCCTGCCCCGCCCAAAAGATGTCCGTGTCCTTATCCAAACCCCTAGAACCCCCGAATATGTTAGATTATGTGGCAAGCAGGAATCAAGCTTACAGATGGAAATAAGGTTGCTAATCGGTTTCCTTTGAGGTGGGAAGATTTTCCTGGAGTCTCTGGGGCCTCCATGCAACCACAAGAGTCCTTAAAGATGGCAGAGGGAGGTAGGAGGGTGCATCAGAGTGATGCAACACTGTGAGAAAGACCCGACTGGCCAATGCTGGCTTTGAAGATGGAAGGGGCCACGGGCCAAGGAAAGCAGGCAGCCTCTGGAAGCCAACACAGGCAAAGAATGGACTCTCCCCTAGACCCTCCAGAAAGGAGCACAGCCTGCCCACACCTTTATTTTAGTCCTGTAATGCCCATTTGAGACCTCTCTTCTCCAGAAGTGTGAGGTAGTAAGTTCGTGGTTTTTAAAATTATTAATTAATTTTTTTTTGGAGTATAGTTGATTTACAATGCTGTGACGTTCCTGTTGTTTTAAACCACTCAGTTTGTGGTGATCTGTTACAGCAGCAATAGGAGACAAATACAGGGGCTGTTGAGAAAAAGCTGGTTAGACTCCAGCTTGGGGGGCAACTTGCTGACTACCCCAAGACGGGGAAGCAGAAGAGCCCACTAGCTCTGAAGTCTGAACATCTGGGTTCAAGCCCAGTCACTCTGTGACTTTGGAAAAGTCATGTCCTGCCTCTGAGATGCAGTTTCCTTCCCTGTAAAATGGGAATATGAGTTGCTCCAACCTCCCTGAGTTACGCTGAGGACTAAAGCAGAGTTCACAGGCGATGTGCTTGGCCCAATGCCTGACACCCTGTGGACCCTCAGTGGGCCTGCTGTATTATTATTAGCTATGAGGGAGGTTTGTCGTCCTCCCCCCTCCACCAGCCAACTGTGACTCCTTTCTTGACCTGATCAAGCAGGACTGGAACCCAGCATTGTCTGACCCCCAGAGCCCCTTGCTGGAGGGAGTGCAGTCTGGTATAGCCTCTGGGAAAGCCATCAGGGGTACTGAGGGGAATGTACCTTATGATGCAGGAAACCCACTCTTTGGTATATTGCCCAGACCTGGGTCCACAGGGGTTGTGATAGACATTGTCTGTAATATATTATTTCCACTCAAATAGTTGACTCAGCATCTGCTTCTGGGGACTCGTATCTAAGCGAGGAACAAGGCACAAGAACGTGCAGCTTGTGTTGCTTTGGTGCTAGGAGGTCTCCCAGTGTCCCTCCCAGGGGGGAAATGAACAAGCGATGCAGATGGCGGAGGCCTGGAGGTTGCACAGGAATTAGAAGCAACGGACTAGATGTAGGTTTAGCAACACATTTAGGTCTTAAAAACATGGTGCCGAGTGGAAAAAGAAACAGAAGTTTATAGCACTATGCTATTTATGTAAATGAACACACACACAACATCACATATGTTACGAAGACTTGAGCACATGTAAGGACCTCTATCAACCACAGGGAGGGTGCCTGGGAGGGCAGGGCGAGGGGAATAAGTGTGGGGATTGGGATGAAGGGAACAGTGACTAAGGTGGCCTGGCACAGGCCAGTGATGAAGAGTGGTATGAAGTAGAGTGTGGTTAGTACAACCCTGGGTTTTAATCCAGGTTTTAGAAAAAAGAAGAAGAAGAAGATGAAAAAAATCAAGCCACTGCGTTCGGAATCTCCCCGGACTCAGTGGAGTTAGATTCCCAGGCCCCTCCCCAGAGCCTCTCCATCAGAATCCCCAAGGGGGAGGCCCAGGAATTGGCATTTTCGAAGGCTCCCTGAGAGCCTGCTGACGTTTGAGAGAGAGAAAAGGGAGGGGGCCAGGAAGGTCTGCAGACCCTCTAGCTGCTCTGGGCTTTGGCAGAAAGCCCCCTGCCCAACTGCTCAACCTCCTTGGAGTTCTGGAAGCCTCTGTGGATCCCACGCTAGGGGAGCTTCACTGGAGAAGTGGAGACCCTCTGTTTAGAGAGAAAAACCTTCTGCACTGGGGCTGCCTTGATCAAATGCCCCTTTGTGAGCCCACAGATCCGATGACACTCCCCGTGCAATTTCTTTTCCTTCTTCCTGGGAGAAAGATGATGTTCACGAGCTATGATGGAGGGCTGAGTACATTTCCAAAGAGGAATGAGCATTGAAGCCAGGAGGAGTTCTGAGGGGCAGCCCCCCCCCCCCCGCCACCATGAGGCTGCTCTGTGGTCAGCATCTGACTGAGGGTGGGGTGCAGGGCCTGGGGGGTAGCAGGATGGGAGGAAGGTCTAAGTCAGGCTTGCCTCGCTGTTACTACTGCTTTTGTTCATACCCATTCGGCCTGATACAGCCGTCTGCACCTACTGAGGCGCCGGCCCTGTTCTGGGCCTGTTTCCCCCTATAAAGTGGGGATAAGTGTGCCGACCTTACTGGGCTGTTACGAGGATGTGGTGAATGGAGGTTTGCTGCAGGTATGATCACTGTCGCTTGATCTCTCATCCCCAGGGCCACATCCCATCAAGGACAGGAAGGATTCCACAAACTGTTATGTGCTGATGCCAACTGCTAAGACACCTCTTGGGTCTCTCCAGGGTTTTGACCAACTGCTGTCCTCTCTCGACTCCACTCTTCCAGTCCTAGGCCTGTCCCTCTTCTGAGCAGGAGGGGGGAATGCAGAGAGAGCACCAACCACTCACAGTGCTGTAGCAACACACGTCACAGCCTCCCATAATCACACACCAGGCGCCAGGCGCTGTGAAGAGCCTTAACTGTGCGAGCCCACGTCCTTCCCTAAGAGGCAGGTGTTACTATCAACACCCCCATTTTACAGATGAGGAAATTGAGGCTTTGAGAAGTGAAAACTCATGACTCTGGTGATGAAACCAGACTCCAGCTAGGTCTGTGGGATTCTGAACAAACCTCCCTGACTCTGCATTTTACTGGGCCCCTGCATTGCTCATTCCTGGTGGAGCGGAGAGGGTGTCCAGCACCAGAAGCAAGCCAGGGACGGGGTCTCTCGTCTCTATTTTCTATGCACAAGCTTTTGAAAAGTCTTTGCGGATGGGGAGAAGCAGGCAACTGCCCATAGCTGGGGAACCATCTTTATTCCTACTGCGTATTTGCTCAAGAGCAGAGTAAGAAATCAACAAAACTCCTGCTTGCGTCAAGTTCCCAGTTGCCATTTTGGTCTCTGGGCAGAACTCTCCTATGGTGTAGACAGGCACCAGCCAGGGGTGAGGGTGTGGCCTCTGGACCACGCCGCCTGGCTCACCATTTACCACCTGTGCAGCCTTCTGCAAATAACTTCACCTCTCGTGCCTGAGTGTCCTCAGCTGTAAAGTGGGGGTAATCATCGCACTCTCCTCCTAAGTGCTCGGAGCCATGCCTGGCACATGAGAAGGGCTCTGTGCTGGCTAGAATGGCTTCTGCACAGCATGCCTGGCACCTCCCCTGCCCGCTCCTCCCCTTGCATTTCCTCTCTCAGAGTTGGAATGTGAAGCAGACAACGCCTTCCAGAGGGCTGGCCCTCAGGGCCGGCTCTCCATCTCACCTGGCGCTGAGGTCAAGCCACTCGCTTGGCTGGGCCTCAGTTTCCCCGTCAGCAATGTAAACTGATGAGGCACGTTTCTGTGCTTGGCAGAACAGTGGCCTCCCAAAAGTGCCCACGTCCCAAGCCCTGGATGGAACCTGTGACTATGTTACCTAACATGGCAAAAGAGATTACGCTGCTGTGATTAAACCGAGGGCCTTGAGATGGGAGATGACCCTGGATCGACTGGTGGGCCCAATGTCACACAAGGGTCCTTATAAGAGGGAGGCAGGAGGATCAGAGTCAGAGGAAGGGATGTGATGACAGAAGCAGAGGTTGGAATGATGCGAGCCAGGAGCCGAGGCAGGCAGCCTCCAGCAGCTGGGAAAGGCAGAAACGGATTCTCCCCCCAGAAGGAACACAGCTCTGCTGCCCCTTGATGTTAGCCCAATGAGACCTACTTGGACTTCTGATGCCCCCAAACTGTAAGATAAGAAATTTGTTGCTTCCGGCCACTAAATTGGTGGTAATAGGTGGCAGTAAGAAATGAACCAAGTGCAATGCAACTCTCTTAAAAAAAAAAAAAAGTGTTTCCTGAGCTCCTTGGTCTTTGGCTTCTTTCTGCCCACCCCGCTCCACACCTGCCAACTTGTGTGATCCCCTGACCCTGATCGGGTGTCGAGGGCACCCCACTGATCTCTCCATGCAGCCCTTCCCCTGCCTGTGCGGCTTCATCGGTCACGTTAGGGCTCCTGGCTGGGCTGACTCAGAGGTGGGTCACGCCGCATTAATCCTCAATTAAAACGTTAATCAAAACAGATCCAGCCATTAGGCTGGCCCAGGTCCTGGCATGCTGGACCTCTGTGCGATGCTGTGCCCGCGTGGGGCGATCCATCTTCCTCGGCTTCCTCCCGTCCTCCCTCGTTACAATCCAACCATGCTGGACCTCAGCCCTGCTTCCTGCGAGCTGGGGCCCAAGTCACTGGGGTGGGGGGGATATTTGCTGGGAGCTGGGCTCTTTCCTCCACCCCGCCACCCCCAAAGAGAGAACATGCCGGAGACACCCCTCCCCCCAGACAGAGGCAGCCTCTGGAGCCTCCCTGCTCTGCTTCTGGCAAAATAACAGTTTGCCTTCTACCAGGAGGGGCTTTGGGGTGGGAGCCGGAAGGTCCATTTCTCTTTGCCTCCTTGCAGCCCCCCAATTTGGGAACACAGGCGTAAGCAGAGGCACAGGCTTGGAGAGCCGTGAGGACCTTGGGGCAGCAGGAAGGGGACACTGGCTTAAACAATCCCTCGTTTCTTATTCCTTAGCAAGTGTTGAGGCCGCGTGTCCGTGGTCAGCTGCGGCGGGGAATGGAGGAAGGAACGAGGGAGAGCATGGCGTGCCCGCCCGCCCGGGGAGACGCAGGTGTGAGGCTGTGACCACAGGGCAGGGGAAGGGCTGAGGCACCATTCGGATCCTAGCTGGAGCACATTCACTCCAGGTTCTGACTTTGTCAGTCAAATACTGGCTGCCATGGAACAAAAATGGCCACCAGGGATTGAGTGCTTGCAGCTAGACTTTCTTGCCTCCCCCTTTATATTAATTCTCTTTAGAGTGGCTTCTCCAGCCGCCATCTTCCACCCAGGGGCTCCATCTCTGGGTTTAATGAGCCAACCAAGAGTGGATTCCCAGACCCTGTATCTTTGGCAACCGGAAACGTTGACTCTTCCTCACATATTCGGAAGGGGGATGTGGAGAAAAGACAGCCCAGTCAAGACACCTTTTAGGGGTCCAGGGGGTTAATTCCTTAGTCTCGGTTTGAGTCTCTCAGTCCTACATCCAGGACACATCTCTCTGCTCTTCTGTTCCCTGGGGCATCTCCCTCATCTCTTGCCACAGCCCGGCTGTGTGGCTGGTGCAGAGAATTCAGAATGGCAGTGGGACAGGAGCTTAGCCCCCAGATCTGCCCCAATCAGACTCCAGGACTCCCCCAGCCTGGGTTCTCAAGGCTTGGGACAGGAATCAGGGCTGTCTTGTTTCTAGCATACTCACAGTCCCCTGTGGGTTTGGAGTGGGTCCCATGACAGACATCTTTCCACTGGAATGGGCTGGCTTAGGGAATGACTGGTGAGGGCAATCCCCAGGGGCCATCCTCACCTGTCTTTCAGACACACCCTCCCTCCCTGCTCGACAGGTGCCTCTGCAGAGCTCCAAGACAGAGGACACAGGGTCAAGCTCAGGTCTGACAGGTTCTGAGAACTCCACTCAAGAAAGCCAGCACGTCCTGGGTACCTGCCCCTCCCCTGGCTCCAGCAGTGCCAAATCTGCCTTGGAAACGTGCTCCGGGGTGGGGGTGGGGGGTCCCTGAAGTGACTCTGACTGCAGTCATGTGTGTGGGTATCAAACACACCCTAGTGAATAAACCTCTGCTTAGATTCATAGAGTCAGAAGCAGCCCCTTCCCCCTTAACACACACACAATGAATCAGAGCAGTTCCTGCTCCCTTCTCCCACCTCCCCTGCATTTGTCTTGAGGGGTCAGCAAACGGGGTCTCTGTGTCCGTCTCATTCTCCTTGGTGACTTTGGTGCCTGGCACCCTGTATGTACTTAAGAAGAGCAAGTGCTTAAGAAAATGCCTGCGGAATGGACAACTTAACTAATACACCCCATTGGTGGGAGCCTCCCTTCATCGGTATGGTTAGATCAGTGTTTCTCAGCCCCCCTCCCCACTACCACCCTCCCCTAAAGAGCTTTTTAAAGACCTTTTCTTCTTATCCAACAACCTATTCCAGCCTCCCCCTGCTCCTCCTTGAGAATGAATGCAGTAGGCGAACCAAGGAAAGGCTGTTCTGCAACCTGTCCAGTGACATTCTGCCTACACACATGGGGAGGGGGGATGTTCTCCAAGCTGCAAGCTGGCTTCCATCCTCTCCTGCCCCCATCCCATCCCTCTCCTTCACGGTTCTCTCCTCAGCACAGTGCCTCAATAACTGTTAAATGAATGAAATAAGGAACGTTGGGCACTTGGCATGGTGAGCTGTGCGTAGTAGGTGCTCAACCAATCTTTGTCCAATCCATGAATGAATGAATGAACTTCTCTCTTTTCCTTCCTCATCCGAAGACTCCAATCCATCCAGGCTGAGCCCCTTCTTGGTAGGGAGCCCCGGAGACTGAGGAGTCCCCAGAGCCCAGCACACAGTGGGCGCTCAATAAAAGCTTGTGGCGTTAATGAGTGACTCAATAAAGCCCACTGACAGGGTGCTCCCTTCGGAGCGGTGCCTAAGGATGGAGTGAATGAGCGAGTGACAGACGCCCCCCTACCACCTCCCCCCAACACTCCCTCTTCCCTGGATCCTCCCGCGAGACGCCGAGAAACCTGCCACAGCCGGGATGTACCCCCCCCCTGCCCTGTCACTTCGCACCCCGGGGACCCCAGGGAAGAAAAGAAGCTGGACCCGCACCATGACCGTGGCGAGCGAGCTCCACCCCACCGCCCGCAGCTGCTCCCGGATCCTCTGTCGTCCCGGCCGCCCCCCTCAGTGGTTTTCGGGGTCCCCTCTGGGGCGCCGGGGCCACGGCCACGTGCATCTCCCCCTACCGGAGCCCGAGTCCGCCAGTCCGGCGGTGCTCGGAGAGGCTGCAGCGCGCCAAGTTCCCACCTCAAGTTCGCGGCACAGCGTCCCCACCGCGGAGTTGGCCGGGCCGCGGCTCGCCGGCGGGTCCCGGCGAGGACACGACCAGGGGCTGGAAGCCACCCGCGCCACCTCCCGGAGCCACCGGCAAACTTCGGCCCCCAGGCCCCGCTCGGCTCCGGCACTCGGACCCAGGGCCACCAGCCTCTGCCTCCCGGTCCCCGCCGGGCTCCGAGTGCGCCGGGAGCGCCGCGAGGCAGCCGCCGAGGGAGGGAGGGAGCGGGGCGGGAGGCGGGCCGGAGGGAGGGGCGGTGCTCGGGGCGGGGAGCGCGGGCGGCGGCGGGGAGCGCGGAGGCCACGCGGCGCCGACCGCAGGCGTCCGGGCGGCCCAGGGCTGGGCCCGGGCCCTCGGATGTGCAGCGCTCCGCTGGGCGCCTTCCCGAGTCCCGGCCCGGACAGCACGCGCCGAGCGCCCAGCCGCCGCCCTCTCCCCTTTCCCCGCCCTCCCGCCCGCGCCTCTCCGCCCGCCTGCCCTCGTGGTCCCCGTGCTCCGCTGCCCTCGGGATGCACTCGCCCCGCAGCGCGCCAGCCTCCTGGGGTCAGGTGCTTCCCCCCGAGGTTCGAGTCCCCGCTGGCCCTGGACCCCTCGCGTCACTGCCCCAGGCGCCAACGTGCCACGTAAAGGCTCCACGCTCCGCTGCCGCGGGGCCGCACGCACCACGCGCCCGGTCTTGTGCTTCTCCCTGGAGGTCCGAGTGCGCCGTTGCCCTTGGGCCCCTCGTGCCACTGCGGGCCAGGGACTGCACGCGCCTTGCGGCGTCAACTTCTTAGGGACAGCACGTGCCGCGCCAGGTGCCTTTCCCTCCAAGTCCCTGTGCGCCACCAGCCCGGAGTCCGCGTGGCCCAGCTGCCAGCACCCCCAGCCGACGCGGGGCACTCGGACCGGGTCCTGGGGTCCCGAGCCGGCTGAGAGCGACGCCTCACCTCGGAACTGGTAGGAGTCGCGCCTTTGCTGGGGGTTGGTTTGGAGGGCTCTGCCCGAGAGAGGGCGCCACCGCAGAGCCGGCCTTTTAGGGTCGCTGGCCTCGCACCCCGTTTTCCTCTTTTCCTTCCAGTCTCTACCGCCCTTTCTCACCATCAGAGCACCCAGCAAGGCCGTGAAGAAACCCTGCCCTGAGCCCGGCCTGTGGCCTCCTCCTCAGGCGTGGGGAGCAGGCTCCGGAGCTGAGAGCGCTGCTCTTTCTGGGACTGCGTGAAGAGGAGTAGGGTTAGGGTGTCACGGCTCACCCGTGCCGCAGAGGCCACCGCCACAAGGAGCTGCTCCCAAGAACTCACTTTCTGTTGGGAGACAGGCTGAACCAGCAAAGCCGCTGAGGCGCAAGATGGGAGGCTGTGAGAAGGGCAGGGAGGAAGCCCGAGCAGGCGGTGGGGCTACAGAGTGAGGGGAGAGACCGCTTTAGCGAGACCTAGGGGGAGGCGACATTTACACTGAGCCCTGAGCAAGGAGAAGCAGCCCATCTTTGGAAGATCTGGGAAGAGAGCTTTCCGGGTAGGTGGAACCGCAAAGACAGTGCGAAGCCCAGGAGAGAGAGGTGTGTTTGAGGAGCAGCAGGGACACTAGAGAGGAGTATTGGGGGGCGTGTAGGAAAGGAGGTCTGCCTGGCTGTGTGGGCTTTGGTGCTCAGGTGGTCCCTGGAGTGCACTTTGAGAAACACAGCTCTATGTGGTGGATCAGGCCCCTGCCTTCCTCTCCCTTCTGAAAATCGGCGTTTATATCTTTTTTCCTTGCGTATTATCTGTCTCCCCACTAGCCATCAAGCTCCACCAGGGCCAGGATTGTGTGCTCTCCTCCTGGCATCTTCCACACTGTCTGGCACAGACAGACCAGGCTTCTGAAATAGTTGTTGGAGGGATGCTTAGGACAGTCCCATAGGAGAGAGTTGATCCTCTCAGTGAGACATAGGCCTTGCTGAAGACCACAGGATAGAGACGGAGAGCGGGAGTTCTCAATCTTAGCGTGCATCAGAATCCACTGGAGGGCTTGTTAAAACCCAGGTGGTTTTAACAAGCGGTTTTGTTTCAGTGGGTTTGGGGTGGGGCCTTTCAAACAAGTTCCCTGCTGCTGCCGCTGCTGATGGGGTCGCTGCTGGTCTCACGCTTTGAGAACCTCTGATGTTGAAGACTTGAAACTCAACCCAGCTGGGTCTGACTTCAAAGTTCATGTGAGCTACCAGATCCACTGGGGTGGGAGGGTGGGGAGACTCAAGCCTTGCTTTCTGTTGTGTAGGATCAGCTGGGCCTTATGCGCCCCTCCGTGGAGGCGCTGTCCCCATCAGAACGCTGTGAGTCGGAGGCAGATGTTGGGGTGACCTGTGGACAGAGGACCCGAGACACTGGTGGAGACCATGGTAAGAACCATTCCTCCCTCCCACCCCCCATCCACCCCACAGGCACAGACTCGCTTGCTGGGCCCAGGAGTTAAATTACTGCCTGATCTTATCCCTGACTTGTGCTAAACTATGGCCAATAAAATTCTTTTAAATCCTTTTAAGGAATTCCCTTGGCAGTTCCTCCCTCCCTTTGGAGCCTTCCAGATTTTCAGCTCTTCTTTTTGTATCTTCATTTTCCTCCTGAGAAGCATTCCTTCCCAAGCTGTTGTGTGGAAATGGATGTTGATGGTGCCTGGAGAGTTTCCTGAAAAGATGGAAATGACCTGTGTTTGCTGAGCACCTGCTAGGTGCCAGGGAGGTTGCTGGGTGATTTGTGGATGTCAGAGGCACAAACTGGGCCAGTCGGTGGGCTCTGGCTCGCAGAGCTGCTTTATTTGGCCCTTCTGGGTTGACTTTTTTTTTTTTTTTTTTAATTTTGAATTAGTTGGCCAGCCTGTAAAAATCAGGAGAGTTCACATAATTTGTTTTTCTTTTGAAACACTGCGAGGTCTGGCTGACATCCCCCATGAGAGCAGTGTGCTGGTGTTGGGTTGTGCCCTGCCCCCTTTGCCCATGGTTTGCCCCTCGGCCCTCATCATGTCCTTTAAGTTACCCCCAGACCCCTGGAAGCATGAGTTGCTATTGTCTCGTCTCAATAAATTGTCTAGGGCCACCCAGTAAATGGCAAAACTGGATCTGAATCCAGGCCTGGCTGACCTAAAAGCCCAAGCTTATCACTAAAAAACAAGGTGCTATTAGAACCGGGGGCAGGAGGAAGATGTGGCGTCTCTGGCCCCAAGGAAATACCTTAAAAGGGAGTTACAGTCTGCGGTTTAAGGATATGCTTTCCTTCCCATTCATAACCCACTGTCAGTAAGTCATAAAGTTCTGGGTTGTTTCTCCATGGCAGAAAGGGTTACCCAGAGCTGTCCAAACTTTTTAATCCATCCTGCCTCTGGAGGTGAAAAGGCTAAGATTTACGAGACAATTGGTTAGAGTTAGGAGGCGGGTGTCTAGGAAGGGGGGTGGCGGGTGGAATTTTCTCCCTGAGCTCTCCTGGCAGGGGGTCGAGCTGGGTGTCCCCGGCACACAGCTTGTTGCAGGAAAAATGCTGCCCTGCAAGTTGGGGTGGGGATGGAGGTCGGGGTGGCATTCACCTGCCACTTCTCCCAGCACTCTGCCGCTTTTCTGTGCCTCAGACACCCCAAGCAAGCCACGTCCTGGGAATTCCCTGGAAGGGAATTTTTGAAGTTTCCGGAGTGATTCTAAAGTGCAGAGGTTGAGGGAGTTCCCTGGCAGTCCAATGGTTAGGACTCCGCGCTCTCACTGCTGAGGGCCCAGGTTCAGTCCCTTGTCGGGGAGCTAAGATCCTGTCATGATCTTCCTATAGGTTTCCACACAACCATTTCCTCCGCGTCTTAGTCAGTTGTCACTTCGGGGCTCCTAGTCTAGGCTGGGATCAGGGTGCAGTGGAGGAGGTTGAGGCACATGAGGGTACAACTTTAAGTCTTTGTTTTAAAAGTTGCTGTGTTGCTTATCATGGATTTGTTTTGCACTGGTTTTGTTTTTTAAAAAATATTGCATCCAAAAAAATAAATATTGCATCAAAATGCTACTTACCTCGATTACAGAACTTTTTAGCCTCCTTACATTTTGCTTCTCGGGCGAGTGTGCCTCACCTGCCTCACCCTAGTCCCAGCTCTGCTCCTAGTCTAGAGTGTCCTGGAATGGGAGTCAGGAGAGCTGAGCTCTGGTCCAGCCTGTGCCCCTAGACTCGCTGTGTGACTGGACGCAAGTCCCCTAGGTGCCCTGAGCCTCTCAGCTGCACCATCTATCCAGGGAAGGGCTTAAAATAATAAGTTAGCTTATTTTAAATTTTTATAATACATTAATTCTAGAATGATCCGAGACACCTACTGGAGCTTTGATAGGTTGTGCATCTATCTCCTGGGGGCTTTGGGATGTTGTAAGCCTCGCTGACTCTGGTCTTTATGGGATGACACTGTCCTTTTCCCGACACCCCACGCGGGGTATTTCTCTGTACAAACACCAGGTCTTCATGGCTGCTGCGTGCAGTGAGCGCTGAGGCCTTTGCTCATTTTCCCTGAGGGAAATGTTCAGTTCTGGAAGTGTGGGCATGCACCCTATTCTTTGATGTCTTGCTTCTTGTTCTTTGGTTTCATTCAGTGGATCATGTGACACTCATTCATTGCGGACCTTCTATACGCCCAGCACATAGAAGTCACATTTCTGGCTTTAGAAGAGCTTAGTTGTAGTGAAGGAGGATGCACGTAAGCAGATCGTGTGTTGAGCGAGGTCTGCACGGGGTAGAGGACTTCCAGCTAAGGCCACATCCAGGGAACTGGGCACTGTCCTTTCTCCTGGGAGGAGCCTGCATCCTTGGTGCTATCTCCAGGTGCCACCATCCCAGAGCAGTGTACAGTCACCTTCCTAGTAGAATCCTCTGGATAGAGATGCTGTGTGACATTTTGCATCCACACTTGAACAGGCAAAGCTCTGAGTTAGAGCTTTCAGTTCCTCCTCATTCCCCATCTGCCTCCATCCCTCCTCCGGATTGTGCTTTGTTCTTCAGTTTTTCCTGGTCCGTCAGCCCCCAAAACCCATTTCAAAGCCCACCTCCTTCTTTTAGCTTTCCTCCACAGCTCCAGCCCTCAGGGGGCTCTTTCCTTCACTCTTTTCCAAAGCCTTTATCAATTAATAGGCGCTCTGCCTGGAGCTTTATTAAGATCTGTCTCGAGTTCCTTGTGACTTCAGCCCAGCCAGGATTCTGATTCTTGCAGGGAGAGGGCAATTGCCCAACAGACAGTAACAGTTGGGAGGGCTCTGCCCCTCAAGTCAGTGGGTACAAACAGATGAATCTTGCTAGGACTTCCATATTTTAAAAATAATGAATTACGTGCCAGTATTTGAACATCAGGAGATCTCACATAAAAATCTGGATTGCTGGCTTCCCTGGAAAACTAAAAGATGCGCCAACTCTGGACCTGCCTTCCTCCCTGGCAAAAATTGGCTAGAGCTGGTAGCAGCTTTTTCCTTCAGATGGGACCTGGGTTCTCTAGTTTGCCACAGTCCTCACTACTCCTTGATGTCTAACACTGGGCTCCCTTTACTCATCTGTTTTACCTTCCTGGCCCCTGTAGGCATTTGAGATTTTAACCCTTGCTTTCAAATGTCTTTTCCTCTAAGAGGAGGGACAGTTCATCAGAGCGCTGTGCACTGGCAGAGGCTTAGGAAGGCTCCAAGGAGGCTGGGTGTCATTGCTAAAGAGTGTTGGGTTGATGGGGGAGGGGAGAGTCAGGAGATTGTTTGCTATGAATCCAGGCTGTAGATTCTTAGTATCAGTGAGCTTAGATGGGTGTTAAACTTGGCTGGTACTGTGTTGCTTTACCTGTACATATAGAGACATATTTAACGTGACTACAAAACAATGTAAAAATTAAAGTAAACTAACTTATTGAGGGCACTTACTATGTGCCAGAAACTGTACTCAGATTTTTACATTGAATTCTCATAATAACCCTGCGTGGTCAGTACTATTGTTTCCCCCACTTTAGAGACAAGGGAACGGGTAAGTAACTTGCTCAGGATGACACGGCCAGAAAACAGTGTCCACAGATGACCCTGGAACCTCGAGCTTAGCAGGACTGGAGGCGCCGGTAGATGATGGGTTTTAAAAATCACTGTCTTCTCTATGTTGCCTCCTTTCCTGGGATTGGAACCTGCAGGCCTCCTGCTGGGAGGCTGTCAGCTTTGAGGCTCCTTTCCCTGGCACAGGGTTGGAGTTAGCCAGCCCTGCAGGTCAGTTCCTGGAGGCTCTTTGATCTGGAGAAATGCAGGAGGATAAGGCTTTACCGAGAGGAGGATGGGGTGGGGGTGGGGCAGGGGCCCTGTCAGCCCGGCCCAGGTCCCCTCAGACAGTCCCTGGATCCCAGAAACGCAGGCCCCGCCAGCCGGCCCTGGGGCGTGAGCTCATTCCTCCAGTGTCCCCACATCTGAGGTCAGTGCCCCGTTGCACCGCTCTCTGCATCCATCTTTCTGCAGTGGAAGATTTTAGTGCCCTTGTCGTTACTTTGCATTGCTTCTGGGCTGCGTTCCCTCTTACTTCATTTTCATCTGAAATCCTGAGCTCACCCTCCTCGGAGCTGATGGGACCATTTATTTCCAAGGTTGCAGCCAGTCGGAGGGCGGCCAACAGCTAAGCGGAGTACTCTGTCTGGGTTTTTGCCACCTTGTTTTGTTCCTGTAGACAAGGATGGGAGACAGGAGAACGTCTTCATTTTGCAGCAGCAAAGCTGTCAGAGCCTTAGAGCCTCAGTGCGTATCCCCTTTGCCCCAGAGGACACTGCCTTGGTGGACTCTGTCCCTCGGTCTTTTATCCTTTTGGACTCAAAAGCTTGGGAGAGCACAGCATGGGCTTTGCAAGTGTCCAGTCAGATACTCCTGGATTGTCATAGTTGCAATGGCTCCAAGAGACCGTTTTCAGACCTTCTCTCAGTGTTCTGATAATGAAACAAAGCCCAGAGAGGGCAAGAGATTTGCGGAGATTGCACAGCAAGTTGAGTGGCAGAGCAAGACTGACAGGCTCCAGCTCTGTTACATTACAGGAGCCGGCCTCTTCAGAATCTCAGGCCAAACCTCAGGAGGTCCCTTCCCTATGCACCAACCGTCTGGAAAGCTCTGCTGCCGGCCCTTCATGGGGCACTCCTCCTATTCCTTCGGTTTGAGCTCAGATGTTTCTTCCTCAGAGAGACTGCCTCTGAGGTCTTCCTCTAGAGCAACCCCTCTCCCACATCACATTCTTTCACAGCCTCTATTTTCTTGTCCTCAAGAGCTCTGATCCTATCCCAGTTGATCTCCTATCAGAGTTTCATTTACATTTTTATTGTCTCTCCCACCAGAATGCAAGCTCCCTGGGGGCAGGGACCATGTCTGTTGTCTGTTTTATTTTCCACTCTCTCTCAAGCACCTGGCACACCAGGGGTGCTCCATAACTATATTTAGAACGAAGGAATAAACCTATGCAGGTGGATTTCAGGGACTTCAACTGATCCTTAAACAAAGGAAACCGTTTTCCGGAAGTGATGAAGATTTAAACGTCTTTAAAGCGGAATCACTTTCATTTGCTTTAGGTTAAGATTTTATTTGTGGAAACAAAGTGCACTCCTAAAAATGCTTCAAGGGCATATATCTAGACTCACTTTTATTGGTTCATTTGACACTATTTGCTCAGCTCCAGGTCTGTGCCACGCCCTGTGCAAGGTGCTGCGGGGTGCAGAGACAAGGAGAAGCCGGGGTTCACCAGGATTCTTCTCAAACTGGCCTCCCCACAAAGGAGAAGCCACTGGTTCACGTGGTTGAAAAGTCAAGGGCTTGGTCTGCCTGACTCCAAAGCCCATGTTCTTTAAAAGCTACTTAAATAATGATGGTGTAATTTACATAGGGTGAAATGCTGCAGATCCTAAGTGTGTGGTTTGATCAGTCTTGACAAATGCATGTACCTGCATAACTCACACACCTATCAAGGAACAGAGTTTCCATTACCCCACGTCGTTCCCTCCCCTTTCCTATCAGGCCCCCCTCCCCCAGACCTGCCATCCCAGAGGCCACCACTGTTCCCATTTCCTCCACTGTAGATTAGCTTTGTGTCTTCCGGAATTCCGTGTGAGTGGGACCATACGGAGTGTACTCTTTTGTGTCTGCCTTCTTTGGCTCAGCATAAAGTTCAGTGCTCAGCTTTGAACTTGGCGTGTTGCTGCAAATATCACTAGTTCGTTCTTTTTCATTCCTGAGTAGTGTTCTGTTGCACGGATGCACCACGTTTTGTTGCTCTGTTCCCCTGTTGATGGACATTCGGGTGTTCCCAGTTAGGGACTTCTGTGGATAAAGCTGCTATGAATGTTCTCGTACACATCTTTCTGTGGACATGTGCACCCATTTTTAGTAGATTCCTAGCAGTGAACTTGCTGGGTGAAAAATCCCACATCCTCATTTACAATGCTAGACTACCTCCCTGTGCTAGGGTCTTCTGTCCGGAGGTGTGACCCGATCGTGAACTGTGTGAAGGCCCAGTGCATTATTATTTGAGGCACTCTGCTTAGTAGCTCGTCCACAGCCAGCTCTGATGAGTAGGTTGAGGGGTGAGTCTTTTTTGGATTGCTGGTTGTTTGGAGATAATCCTCCTGGGTGTCTTGTGTTTCTGCATGTCTTGTAAGCAGAGTCACAAACTGTTTTCCTTTAGACCACATTTTAGAGGATGTTTGTGTTGGGAAAAGTTTTGGAAGATAGAGATAGTGTTTCTTTCCGGAGCAAAGGACAAGCATGTTTACTGTCCATTAGAAAAGATTTAGGTTTCCAAATCTTATTCCAACTTTTAAATTCCTTTTTAAAGAAAGGAAATTCTGACAAGGGCTGTGCCATAGATGAAGCTTGAGGGCATCATGCCAAGTGAAATATGCCAGTCACACACAAAAACCCAAAGACTGTGTGATTCCACTTATATGAGGTACCTGGAGTGGTCAAATCCATAGAGACAGAAAGAAGAATGGTTGTTGCCAGGGGGGTTGGGTGGCGAGTGAGTGGGGAGATGTTTAAAGGGTATAGAGTTTTGGGAGATGGAGACGTTCTGGATATCGGTTGCATAACAATGAGAATATTAACACCACTAAATGTACACTTGGAAATGGTTAAGATGGTAAATTTTATGTTGCGCGTTTTTAATTTATTTTTGGCTGTGTTGGGTCTTCATTGTTGCGTGCAGGCTTTTCTCTAGTTGTGGTGAGCGGGGGCTACTCTTCTTTGCGGTGCGCGGGCTTCTCATTGCGGTGGCTTCTCCTTGCGGAGCACGGGCTCTAGGCGCGCAGGCTTCAGTAGTTATGGCGCGTGGGCTTCAGTAGTTGTGGCGCGCAGGCTCAGTAGTTGTGGCGCACAGGCTTAGTTGCTCCGCGGCATGTGGGATCTTCGCGGACCAGGGCTCGACCCCGTGTCCCCTGCGTTGGCAGGAGGATGCCTAACCACTGCGCCACCAGGGAAGTCCATATGTTGCATGTTTTAAACACACACAGACACACATGGACGAAAGATTTGGGTTTCCTAAGCTCAGGGTTCCTCTCCTGTAATGCAACTCACTGTATGTCTTTGCACTACCCAGTGGGAGCTGGGGCTTGGGGAACTCATATGAGAAAATGTTGATCCTCTAGCTTGCAAGTAGGGCCAATCTCAGAACCTTCACAGTTCTTGACAAAAGTGATCTCTGTATTTTTTTCCTTGGGGCACTTTTGACAACAGTAAGTATAGTTCAAAACTTATCTTTAAAAATCTTGAAGTCCTTGTCTACGCCCTCTTGTTCACAGCTTTATTTCCAGGGGCTTGCACAGTGTACAGTGATACATAGAAAAGGCTTAATAAATATTTGTAGAATGAATGACTGGATGGCTGAGTGAATGAACGCGTGTTGCCTCGATCCCATCATCTCTTCCTCAACAAGGGAACTTCGGGAATAGACGGCCTGGCTAATTGTCACAGCTGTTTGGAGGCCAGCTCCTGGGGCGCCGCCTCTGCTTTGTGCCAGGCTGGCTGTCATCTTCCCCCCCATCACCTCCCCTGAGCTTCTCCCTCACAAATGCTGCTGAGAGCACTTCAAGGGGGACAAAGCCCCACCTTTCTTGCTCTGCCAGGTGTTTGCCTGTGATGGTCAAGTATTGCCCTCTCTGTGTTACAGAAGAGGAAACAGAGGCTCACCAAAGTAAAGGTCTCATGTAACTGCCCTGCGCTTGGCCACTGGCTGGCCAGTCTCAGATGGGTCCAGGTGCTGGGGCTTTTGCCTCCTTGTACTACTAGCAGCCCTCTGGACATCAGGGGGGTGGGATGGGGGTGGAACTTAGAAGTATCTTGGGCTGTTGACAAGAGGGTCGGCCCACCTGTTAGTGCTCGACAGAGTCCTGGTTTTAGGTGGGCATCATCCTGCTGGGGGATCCCTGGGGGCTTCTGGGCAGCTGCCAGAGGAAGGCCCTTGTGTGACTCTGAACAGCCCCGGCGGTTATTTAACTGGTGGCTGGTGGTCTGCAGGGGTGGGCTTGGCTTTCATGGCTCTCTTGATACTGACTCACATCCTAATCTTGGTCCTCCCAAGTCTGGTCCCTCAGTCTCCCAGTCTAGTCGAGTCCCCTCCAGCCACCCCTGGAATGGAGGGCTCCGGCAATTTCTCTGCTCTCTTTCCAGACCCTTATTATGGAGCACACTTAATGTTCATTCCCCTGGGGCCTCCCATTTAGTTTCAAGAGCTTCCTTTTGAAGTAAGAAAAAAAAAAAGGAACCTTATCAATTTCTCCTTTTATTTCCTCTGAAACAGTTTTAATTCTCTTTCACACAGTGCGGATCCTTCTGACTTATTGGGGCAGAGTCTTGGATGGGAAGGATGGGCAGAGAAGGCAATAAAAACATAAAGACATATTTCCAGAGAGTCTGTTGTGGCATTTAGAAATTGTAGGGTGGGTTTGGGGTAGCATGGGGCTCCCAGGTTAATGCTTTCTCATCACTTCAGCTTACATGCCTGGTCAAGTTACTGAATATTTATTAAGCATCTACCGTATGCCAAACGCTTTGTTGACTCATGGACCCTGAATGCTTAAAAGCTATGCTTTCTTAGGGGTAGAGCGGTAGCTCTTGCTTTTAATTTCATAGGGACTGAAATGAAAAACCTTTCGGGGGAAAAGAAAAAAAACATTCGCTGTCAGCAGTAGTAGTAGTTTGTGCATTCATCGGTCCACTCATTTACTCATCTTGAAACAAACATTTATTGAGCACCTGCTATGATCCAAGCCTTCTACTGGCTCTTGGGGATATGGCTTTGGCCATGACAGGTAAGATCTCTGTCTCCATGCATTTTAAATATTAGTGTGAGGGAGAGGCAGTACATAATAAACAAATACATATGGAATGATAGATAATGGTAAACGAAGGGCAGCAAAGTAAAATGGTGAGGGTTCAAGAGCAGTGGGGGCAGCTCTAGGAAAGCCATGTCCGGGGCTGAGTGCACTCCGCTCACTCAGTGTCACTCCTTGCGGAGCATAGGGCTGAGCTGCAGATCCTTTGTCCATAGCGTCTGTCCCTTGTGTTCCTTCTCTGCGAGTCAGGAACTTGCTGTGCTGAACCATTGTCACCCTCGCCCCCTTCTCTTTGGCTCCTGCCCCACCTGCATTCCCCTAAATCCAGTCCATCCACTAGTGCCCTGGGCCACCCCTTGCTCATCTGCTCCAGCTGCCCTGGCTGTGGCTCCACCACACCAGGCGTCTGGAACATTCTTCTTCCCCAAGCTATCTGCACAGCTTGATCATTTACTTGTTTTTAGGTCTTTGCTCAAAGGTCAGTGACCTTCATGGTGAAGTCTTTCCTGGTCACTCTATTCAAAAGTACAGTCACCCCATCCCTACTCCTAGACCTCTCCATTCTCTATCCTGTTTCCTTTTCCTCCTTAGCTTTTGATTTGACATACTGTAGATTTTGATCATCTGGGATGAGGGAGGAAGCATTACCGGAATCCGAGGGAGAATGGAGACGGAGAGCTGTCTGGAGAGAACCAATGACCTGCAGTTGAGGGACCAGGCAGCCTGATGAACTCGTCCTCTCCTCACTCCCTCTGGTCTTGGCCAGGCCCAATCAGAAGACGGAGGCGGGTACCTGTCAGCCTCTAAGGGCGCAGAGAAGGGTGGAGAAAGTGATCTGGAGGCAAGTGGCCTTCAAACTCTTGTTTGGAGCCCTAGGCTTTTATTAAAGAGTTTGGGGGCCATCACAGTGGGCAAGGGTTGACCCAGTGGACTGGACCTTGGTCAGGCCAGCAACATTTCCACCAGTATGAGTGTGGAGAATTACAAGGCCTGAATTTGAACTTCAGCTCTCCCACTGACCAGGTATGTGATTTTGGACAAATCACTGTGCCCTCTGCCTCATCTGTTAAATGCAGCTAAAAATCCCTGCTCTGCATCCCCTTCTGGATGGTTGTGAAGTTTCAGTGAGGTTCAAGATGTGGAAATGCTTTGCAAATGGCAGAGTCTTGGACAAATTTGTTGCTTTCATTTCAGCCACCAGCACATTGCCTTCGTTGACTTGGGAATTCCAAGTCTAGATGCAAAATGGGTTACCTGCCACCGTGAGGACCTGGGAATGACAGATGTTTTTAGCACAACCGATTCACTTCAGTTGGTTTCTGATGGAAAAATCCACAAAATTCTTAAACTCCCAGGTGTGGGTAGTAGTTCTGTTACCCATCAGTGTGCAGGATACCCAGTTTTTGCTGGGGACCTGTAGACAAGATCTTGACTCCAGCTTTTAATAAGTGCTTCAGGCAGTGATCAGTTTATTTCCCTCCTCCCTCCCTCCCTCCAGCCAAAGGGAGCACCTCTCCGGGGGTGAGGGAAGGTGGCAGGGTGTGGTGTGCCAAGCAGCAGGAAGAGTGTAGGGAAAACTGCCCTCCCTCTTTCTTTGTTCCGGGACTCACATGCCAGGCTGTAGCAGCTAGGAGACACCCCACAGCCGGAGCCCTATGATTCCTGCTCCAAGGAGAGCAGAGAACATTGCTGTGGTTGCCAAGGCATTGAGATGCAGAGGGCGTGGCTCTTCAGCAATCTGGACCACTAGCCCAGCGTGAAGTTGGCTGGTGGGCACTACACAGCTAATTGCTGTGATTTGGCATTCAGTGCTGGGTACAGGCATTGTACCAAGCGCCAGGGTTAGAGGCGGTTCTCAGTCAGCCACCGCTGCCTGCTGTCAGTCTCCGGCTTTGATAATGATAATCGTGTTTGTTGCTGAGGGTGGGGAAAGAGGCCCTCTTTTTCTCCCTTTGTCAGCTTACTGAATCCATCCTGGTTTCCAGCGATGGGGTCTCATGGCTCAGTGGCCCGAACTCTAGCCTGGGCAAGGGAAATTTGAGTATTCGTCTCAGCTCTGTTACTCCCTCATTCCATCTTTGGGCAAGTTACTTCCTTTTCTGGCCCTCAGTTTATCTCTTAGTAAAATGAGGGTGTTGTACTGTGATATGTAAGGTTCCTTCCAGTTTGAATACCTTGTGTTTCTAGGCACGGTTTCTCAGCCCAGGCACTACGGGGTACCTCGTGTTATTGTGCCTTGCTTTATTGCACTTCACGGGTATTGCGTCTTTTGCAAATTGAAGGTTTGAGGCCACCCTGTACCGAGCACGTGTATCGGCTCCACTTTTCCAGTAGCACCTTTTCACCTCATGTCTCTGGGTCGCATGTTGGTTATTCTAGCCACCTTTCAAACTTTTTCATTTCTATTGTATTTGTTATGGTGATTTGTGATCAGTGATCTTTGATGTTGCTACTGTTAATTGTTTTGGGGCATCACAAACCCTGCCCACATAAGATGAGGAACTGAATCGATAAATGTTGTGCATTCTGACTGCTCCACCGACTGGCCGTCCCCCTCATCTCTCCCTCTGTCCAGCCTCTCTATTCCCTGAGACACAACAACATTGAAATCAGGCCAATTAATAATCCTACGATGACTTCCAACTGTTCAAGTGAAAGGAATAGTTGCGTGATTCTCACTTTAAATCAAAAACTAGATATGATGAAGCTTAGCGAGGAAGGCCTGTCACAAGCTGAGATAGGCCCAAAGCTAGACCTCTTGTGACTAACAGTTGGCCAAATTGTGAATTCAAAGGAAAAGTTCTCGAAGGAAATTAAAAGTGCGACTTCAGTGAACACACGATAATAGGATGAAACAGACTTACTGCTGATACGGAGAAAGTTGTAGTGGTCTGGATGGAAGAAGAAACGAGCCACAATATTCCCTCAAACCGAAATCTACTCCACAGCCAAGGCCCTAACTCTCTTCCGTTCTGTGAAGGCTGAGAGAGATGAGGAAGCTGCAGAAGAAAATTTTGAAGCCAGCAGAGGTTGGTTCATGAGGTTTAGGGAAAGAAGCCATTTCCATAACAGAAAAGTGCAAGGCGAAGCAGCAAGTGCTGATGGAGAAGCTGCAGCAAATTATCCAGAAGGTCCAGCTCAGATAATTCATGAAGGTGGCTACGCTAAACAACAGATTTTCAATAGAAAGAAAACAGCCTTCTACTGGAAGAAGATGCCATCTAGGAATTTCATAGCTAGAGAGGAGAAGTCAGTGCCTGGTTTCACATCTTCAGAGGACAGGCTGACTCTCTTGTTAGGGACTAATGCAGCTGGTGACTGTAAGCTGAAGCCGGTGCTCATTTACCATTCTGAAAATCCCGGGGCTTTTAAGAATTATGCTAAATCTACTCTGTCTGTGCTCTAGAAATGGAACAACGAAGCCTGGATGACAGCACATCTGTTTACAGCATGGTTGAGTGAGTATTTTAAGCCCACTGTTGAGACCCACTGCTCAAGAAAAAAGATTCCTTTCAGAATATTGCTGCTCATTGACAATGCACCTGGTCACCCCAGAGCTCTGCTGGAGATGCACAATGAGATTTATGTTGTTTTCATGCCTGCTAACACAACATCCGTTCTGCAGCTGATGGATCAAGGAGTAATTTTGACTTTGATGTCTAATTCTTCAAGAAATATACTTCATAAGGCTATAGCTGCCACAGATAAGTGATTCCTCTGATGGATCTGGACAAAGTCGATTGAAAACCTTCTGGGAAGGATTTATCATTCTAGATGCCATGAAGAACAAGGGGTCAATAGAGTCTGTCATACAAAGTGAAGTAAGTCAGAAAGAGAAAAACAAATACCGTATGCTAACACATATATATGGAATCTAAAAAAAAAAAAATGGTTCTGAAGAACCTAGGGGCAGGACAGGAATAAAGACACAGATGTAGAGGATGGACTTGAGGACACGGGGAGTGGGAAGGGTAAGCTGGGACGAAGTGAGAGAGTGGCATGGACATATCTACACTACCAAATGTAGAATAGATAGCTAGTGGGAAGCAGCCGCATGGCACAGGGAGATCAGCTCGGTGCTTTGTGACCACCTAGAGGGGTGGGATAGGGAGGGTGGGAGGGAGGGAGATGCAAGAGGGAGGGGATATGGGGATATATGTATGCATATAGCTGATTCACTTTGTTATACAGCAGCAACTAACACAACAATGTAAAGCAATTATACTCCAATAAAGATGTTAACAATAAATAAATAAAAATTAAAAATAAAAAAAGAACAAGGAGTCTGTAAGGTTGGATCTTAACAAACGGCACCGCGAAACAGAGGAAAGCTTTAAGTGAGCTTTATTAGGGAGTGCTCCCGGGCGAGGGTCACTGGTCCGAGAGAAAGGGGCCAGAGAAGTCGCACCCGGGTGAGGGTTGGGCAAGATTTTATAGGGGAAGAAGGGAAAGGGGTGTGGTGAATCTGGGAGGGCGCAGGGTATTCCTTATTTGGTGGTCTTTTCGGCTATCCTGGGGGACCGTTAGTCCCACCCTTCAAAAGGCGGGAAGGCTGGGCTGGGTTCAAAGTCCCCAGGTCAGTTCCTGGAACTCGGTCTGAGGCAACCTGTGAATCTGATTGTGTTCCCCTGCCTCGGGCCAGTTGGCCTTACAGGGTCAAAATCTCTCTGAGGTCCGCCTGTATTGACACTTGGGGCAGGAGCATTCTTAGCTGCGGGGGCGGTCCTGTATTTTGTCCGGTGTCTCCAGCATCCCTGGTCTCTACCCTGCTGGATGCAAGGAGCACCTGCCCTGAAAGGCATGACAAAGAGAAATGACTCCAATAAAAAATAGTAACAAATATCCCTGGAGAGCAAAATTGTGCCTGGTTAGGTTAAGAGCTATTGATTTAGGGTGTAGGCTAAAAGTTTTGCGGGTTATGGGAAATATTTTCCCTGGATATTACTCTTGGAGGGTAAATTATTGTCATTGTTGTTATTGTTTCTCCCTCTCTCAGTATATGTAGAAGACCATGTACTATGTGCCAGACATCGGGAATATAAAATTGGACCAGACAGACCTGTTTCTGGTGTGTCCTGGTTCTGGTCCTACCCACACATTGAAGCCCATATTCTAGAGAGGGTTTGGGGAGAAGGAGACAATATTCATGCAACCACATAAGGCAATTTCAAATCTCACCTTTAAAAAGGGGATGTGATGGAATGCTTCATGGTGCCTAATTTATCTTCATGTTTAACAGTTTTGAAATTTAACACATTAAATAATTAAGTACTATAACCAGAGCGTATTAAGCATTAGGTAACATATCCAGAGATAGGACTAGAAAAAATATATTTTTTTTTCCTAGGCGGGGAAAAATCCTTTGAATTCCTAAGCTTTGTGAAATTTATTGAGGAGTAAGTAATCTTATTAGAAGTCTGCATTAGTTTCTTGTGGCTGCAGTAACAAAGTGCCACAAAGCAGGTGGCGTAAAATAACAAATGTATTCTCTCACAGTTCTGGAGGCCAGAAGTCTGAAATCAGCGTATCCGCGGTGCCATACTCAGAGCCTCCAGGGGAGAATTTTTCCTTCATTTTCCGGCTCCCAGAGGCTTCTGGCGCTCCTTGGCTTGCGGCAGCATCCCTCCACTCTCTGCCTCCGTCCTCGTGTGGTCTCCTTCCCTCTTGTGTCTCTGGGTCCAAAACTCTCTCTCTTTTCTCTTACAAAAACACCAGATTTAGGACCCACTCTCATCTAGTGTGACCTCATCTTAACTTGGTTACATCTGCCATGAGCCTATTTCCGGCTAAGGTCACATTCTCAAGCAAGAGGAATTAGCTCTTGAACATACCTTTTTGGGGGGCAGATTCAACTCAGTGCAAAGGCCAAGACTGATTAGTCAGTCATGGCCAAGGAGAAGTGAAATCAAGTCCCTCTGCTCTGTGAGTCTTTGAAATAAGCCAGTGAGAATCAAGCCCAGTTTCTGATGTAACAACCCTGGGAAGAGCAGGCCCCTCTTAAATTCCAGTTCCACGGTTGCAGCTGGTCTGTGCACACAGCTTCAGCTCTCCGGTCCCTCTCCCTCTGTTGAGTCCTTCCAGCAAAACCCTGACCCTGATTAAATCCAGCTGTCCCCAGCTGCGCCCACGCTGGACACTACCTGGACAGAAAAAGACAGCTGTGCCAAGGGTCTCTTTTTAAATCTTCGTGTACAAAAGCCCTCAGTGGACCCTGAGAAATGCTGATGATCCCACCCCACTTCCTCAGTCTCTCTGTTCATCCTCTTTCTACTGAGGGTTACTGTTTTGCATTTTCTACTCCATCCTCAGTTTCTCTCGCCCTTTACGCTCAGCTGGTGATGTGGCTTCTTACTTTCCTGAGAGAGCAGAGGCAAGCAGAAGAGAACTCTCTCCTTGCCCTCAGCGCGCCTGCGTCGGTAGCCGTACACCCCACCTTTTCTCCCTCTCCATCCTCACCCAACTTCACTTGCACACTGGAACCCACCCCCTTTCCTTGCGGATTTTATTCCTGCATTGATCTCCTCTCCACCTCCTGCATTCTCTCCCTACCCCTCCTTCAGTGTCTAGGAAAACCTCTGCCTACAGCCCTCCCAGTTTCCCACTTCTCTTGAGAGTGACGCCCTTGAGTTGTATATACCTGGGTCTCCAGTTCCTTCCCAGCCCATTGTCTTTTTTTTTTTTTTAACATCTTTATTGGAGTATAATTGCTTTACAGTGGTGTGTTAGTTTCTGCTGTATAACAAAGCGAATCAGCCCTATGTATACACATATCCCCATGTCTCCTCCCTCTTGCCTCTCCCTCCCTCCTACCCTATCCCACCCCTTTAGGTGGACACAAAGCACCGAGCTGATCTCCCTGCGCTATGCCGGCCCATTGTCTTTTTTTTTTTTTTTTTTTTGCAGTACGCGGGCTTCTCACTGTTGTGGCCTCTCCCGTTGTGGAGCACAGGCTCCGGATGCGCAGGCTCAGCGGCCATGGCTCACGGGCCTAGCCGCTCCGCGGCATGTGGGATCTTCCCGGACCAGGGCACGAACCCGTGTCCCCTGCATCGGCAGGCGGACTCTCAACCACTGCGCCACCAGGGAAGCCCAGCCCGTTGTCTTTTGAGCCACTCCAACTGCTCGAGAGAATCACAGACTCTCGGCAGCATTTGATACAGTTGACCTTGTCCTTGAGCCACACTCTTGAGCTACACCTCACGCACTCCTGGCTTCCCACCTACCTCCCTGACGGCTCTTCCCCAGCCTCTTCCTCCTGACTTCTGAATATTGGAGTAAATCACCACTTAGCTTTTGTCTCTCTCCCCTCCCCTTTCTACATACAGAGGCTACATGATCATATTCAGTCCCAAGTCTTAGAATACCATCTATATTAGGATGAATCCTAAATTTATATCTACAGCATTGATTCTCTTTTGATTTCCAGACTCATGTATCTATCTATTCAACAGCTCCACTTACACAAAGTACCACTGATTCCCCTCCAACCCAGATCACTCTTGCCCCGTCTTCCTCACCTCTTTCTAACCCTAATTTATCAGCCTAAAGTCCTAGGAGTCTTCCTTTATTTCTCCTCTCCCCCCATCCCATATCCAGTCTATCAGCCAGTGATACTGTTACTCCCTTCAAAATGAATTCTGAATCCACGTTTTCATCCCTCCATGGTCCCTCTTCTTATCCAGGCCACCATCATGTCCTGCCTGGAGGAATGTAGCAGCCTTTCAACTGGGCTCCCTGCTGCCATTCTTTTTTTAATTTTAATTAATTAATTAATTAATTAATTTATGGCTGCGTTGGGTCTTCGTTGCTGCGCGCGGGCTTTCTCACGTTGAGGCGAGCGGGGGCTACTCTTCATTGTGGTGCGCAGGCTTCTCACTGCGGTGGCTTCTCTTGTTGTGGAGCACAGAATCTAGGCGCATGGGCTTCAGTACTTGTGGCACACGGGCTCAGTAGTTGTGGCTCGCGGGCTTTAGAGCGCAGGCTCAGTAGTTGTGGCACACGGGCTTAGCTGCTCCGAGGCATGTGGGATCTTCCCGGACTAGGGCTCGAACCCGTGTCCCCTGCAATGGCAGGCGGATTCTTAACCACTGCGCCACCAGGGAAGCCCCCTGCTGCCATTCTTGCCCTCTTACAAGTCATCCTCCTCTGTGCAGCTGGAGGGATCTTTTGAAAACTTAATGGCATCACCTGCTTAAAATTCATCAGTGGCTTCTCATTGCACTTAGGAGGAAAAAGAAATCCCAGTTCCTTCCTGTGTGTCTGGTGGGGCTCCTGCCTCCCTCTCCAGCCTGTCTTCTCACCTCTGCGTTGTCTAGGATACTACTCCAGGCTTCTTTCTTCATCTTGCACAGGCTTACAGCTTTTGCCCTTGGTGTTCCTTCTAGATCTTTTCATGCCTGCGTCTTCTGTTTTTCATGTTTCAGCTCAGAAGCCACCTCTCCTCAGAGACCTTTCCTGGTAGGTGACCACTAGTAGTCTTTGGAAGCTTCTTCAATTTCTGTTATGACAAGATGTCCCAGACTCATCTTCCTGCCCCAGACCTAGAATCAGTCATTTCTCCAGGGGGCTCTGGTTCTTTTATTGCAAAATGACACCTAGAGACCACGATCTAGGCACTAGGGTGCTCATTGGTACTGGGTTGGTCATTGTTCCTAAGTCTTTTCAGAAGATAGAGTTAGGAAATATTATTTAAAAATATATATATGTATACAATAAATCATGATTTCATACTTCAAATTCAGGAACTACAGGGCTTTTACTTAACTTCATTGATTTTACATTGCGTCTTCTTTCCCTCATGCCAAAACCCTCATTCTTTCAACAAAAACATAATTGCTCACCTTCTTTATCCCATTGCACACACACAACAGTCTCAGAATAGCAAAACGTCAACATTACTGTCAACAATATGATTACCAAAAACAGTTTAAGATTTACTTGCAGTCCTTTTGCCCTTAGAATAATGTAAGTCAAAATACTGTCACTTAAAGTCCCTTGGCATACTTCCTCTCTGTGAGGTGATGCCACCAGCTGGATACATAGTATCTTTTGTTTTAATTTATTTTCACTTTTCAAGTATTGCCTTGTGAAAAATTCAACTTTGCAAATATGTAAAATATTTGTATGGTATCTCCACCCTTCCCCTGCCACTGGCTGCAGATGTCCACAGTCTAATCCCTGGACTGGAACCTGTGAATATGTTACTTTACATGGCAACGGGATTTTGCAGATGGTATTAAGGATCTTCTTTTTTTTTTTCTAATATTTATTTATTTTGGCTGCATGGGGTCTTAGTTGCGGCATGTGGGATCTCTATTGCCGCGCGGGAGATCTTCATTGCGGCACGCATGTGGGATCTAGTTCCCTGACCAGGGATTGAACCCTGGCCCCCCTGCATTGAGAGCACGGAGTCTTACCCACTGGACCACCAGGGAAGTCCCCAAAGGTCTTGAGATGGGAAGATTATCCTTGATAATCCAGGTGGGCCCAATGGAATTATAAGGGTCCTTATAGAGGGACACAGGAGTGGGGGAGTCAGAGAGAAAATCTGGTAATGGAAGCGGAGGTCAGAAAGCAGAGCAGACGCTGCACTGCTGGCTTTGGAGATGGAGACACAGGAGCTGCAAGCCCGGGGATGCAGGCAGCCTCCAGAAGCTGGCAAAGTCTGGGACCGGGTCTCCCCCAGAGCCTCCCAAAAGAGCACAGCCCTGCCAGCGCCTTGATTTTAGCCCAGTGCCCCTCACCCCAGACCTGTGAGAGAATAAGTCTGTGTTGTTTTAAGCCACTCATGGTACTTTGCTATAGCAGCCGAAGGAAACTCATACAGTTCCAAAAACTGCGTCTAGCATTTATTCCTGCCACCTCCACCCTATTCCATCCTTCCCTTATAATCTTTAAACTATATTTATGGCATATCCTTCCATCTTTAAGAAATATAATCATACATATATATGTGTATCTACATATATATGTAATCAACTATATAAATACATAACCAAATACATATGTCTTTGTATCCCCTGCTTAGATCCCTAGGTTCTCTACATGTTCTTTCCCTTGCGTCTTTCACTTAACCGTATCATCTAGAGTTCACTCCATAGCAGTATGTAGAGCTATTCCTCCTTCCTTTTTATAGCGTCGACAATCCCATTGTGTGGAAGTACCGTATTCTATTTACTGGTCTCCTTTTGATGACACTGGATTGTTTCTAGTCTTTTGCTGGAACAAATAGTGCTGCAGAACATATATCCTTTTGTATTTTTGCCAGTGTACCTTTGGGATGGATTCCTAGAAGTAGAATTGCCGGATCAAAGAGTAAATGCATATGCAATTTTGCAGATATCGTCAATGCCCTTGACAGGGGGTATAGCATTTGGCGTCACCACCTACAATGTGCAGGAGGGCTGGTTTCTTTCCCCCAAACCTTGTGTATAAATCTTTGGATTTTAGCCAATCTGATAGAGGAAAGATGGTTTTCCAGAGTAGTTTTTTAATTTTAATTTTATATTGGAGTACGGTTGATTTACAATGTTGTGTTAGCTTCAGGTGTGCCAGTGTAGTTTCAATTTGCATTTTTCTTATTATGAGCGAGATTGAACATCTTTTTTATGGTTAATAGACATTTGCATTTCTTTTTTTATGGGTTGTTGCAATTACATTTGAACGAATGAGTAAATGAGTGAATATATCAGAATTTCTAGGAAGAAGATGAGCTCCTTGAAGCAGAGCTAAACATCTCCCATTTCTTTGTTTCCCAGCCACTACCACTCTGTCAGACGCCTAACACCGCGCCAGGCACCTCACTGGTACTTGGTAAACATTGCTTTTATCAGGCTGGAAAGGAGAATCTGCTGGCTTCTCTTCAATGTCCCTTCAGTAAAGGGAACAGCAAGAGCTGGCTTGTGACTATGAGCACTTGAGAAGCCGATCCGCCAGGTTCTGCTGTGGGTTGTTAGAGGTGGGAAGCTGAGCTGTAGCTGAAGGTTGGGACGGATGCTCATGTCGCACCTGCAGCAGCTGCGGCCCCAGCCAGGACTCAGCTCTGGCTGCGAACTGACTGGCAATTCCTGCGCCCTCTGTTTCGCCCTCCCCGCAGCTGTTCTATACCCACCAGCCCGATCCAGCTCTTTGTGTTCAAGGAGTGGGAGTCTTTAGATGGATACGGAGGGTGCAAGGCAGGGTACCGTGGCGGAAAGGTGACTGGCTTTGAGCCTCGTAGCCCTGGGTTCGAATCCTGGCTCTGACACTCCCTTAGCTCTGATTACTTGGGTGAGTTGTTTAAGCTGCCCTGTCTCAGATGCTTCATGGAAAATGAGGATAATGGTAACTTCAGCATCATTTTTAAAAAAACAAAAGTGTGAAATTGTACTTGTGGAGCACGTGATATCTGGCAGCGATGTTTATACCAATAAGCGTGGTCAGCTCTTGCATTCTTAGTATAAGTGAGGCCTGGCGCTTCGTGTTCTTACGTATCATCTCATGTATTCCTCATGGTGACCCTAGGAGGTCATCGCATTATCATCCTGCTTACTCAAATGAGGAAACTGAGCGGCAGAGCTCAGGTCATGGCCCACGGTCTCAAAGCTACCGACTGTCAGAGGCAGAAAGTGAACCCAGGTAATTTGCCTCCCAAGCCAGGGTGCTTACACCCCGGCCTCACCTGAAGACCAGTGAACCAGACCTGGCCACCTTGTGGTGGGTGGTTTTTGGACAGGCTGTGGAGTTTGCAGGGTCCAGTGCAAAATGAAAATGTGGGCCCTTAGTTTTAAAATATTAAGCATTTTGAGATGGCAACAGCAGAGCATTCACCGAAGCACAGGGCTCTTCTGAACAGGGGACCCACTGGTCACATGCCCTTTGCAGCCCACCCGCTGGTCTTGGCAGGGCTGTGCCTTCCAGCAGACTCGGGGCCGGCGGGGTGCAGCCTGCCTGCTCTGGGGATCCCTCTGAATGCATTGCCAGCCTCCTAACTTCTCCAAAGACCCAAAGGAAACCCTACGATCTGTTGACTGGCCCCCAATACGAACCCTGAAAACATTCCTGGCTGCCCTTGGTTCCACAGAGAGCATCACCATGTGTGCATGAAATCTTTACACGTGACTCAGGCTGGCCCGGAGCCCTGATGTGCTCAGATGAGATCAGGAAACGCTCCATGGGCAGGATCCTCACGTTTCCTCTCCAGCATTACAACATAAGAAATTATAATAATAAGTACGTCAATTATTATAGCAATAATAATAATAATAATAACATAATGACTTTTACCAGTGATTAGTAATTTACTCTGCATTCAGTATTCACATTTATTTAACTTCTGCAGGCTACAGACTTTCTGAAAAATCAGAAACCAACCTTTTTATGTTCAAAGTTATAACCAGTGTTTTCTTTCTTGTTCTGAAAAACTCTAAATGCTGCAGTTGCCTGCAAAATTCAGTGAAGATTCTAACACCTATCAAATCGTTGACAAACAGGAAGAGCACCCTTCTCATCCCCCACCCAATACACACATACATTAATTAACTACATCATTATAAATACAGTGCTGTAGCGTAAGGTTCCCGGCGCAGACGTGTCCTTACACAGGCCTTTCTCCGGCCAAGCTGCTCGCACCTGGATTCACAACTTGGGTCTCATACACTGGCCCGTGTCATCTGAGGAACAGCTGCTTTGGCCAAGGTCACAGGCAGGTGGAATAACAAGGCACCGCTGTGACCGGCCTTGCAGACAGGAGGGCTGTGAGAGGTGGTCAGAGGGATGTAAACAGCCTGGCTGGGGAACGTTGAGTCATTCTAGTGGGATGTTGTGGGGCCCCAGCTGGCCCGGTGACCTCGGCATTTATCTCACATGGACTTTGCAGGGGACATTGTGGCAGCTATAAATCTTAGTCCGTAAATATTGGGCAGGCCAGAAAAAGAAGTAGCACATTTCTCTACTTTCTTTCACTTCAGCTGGTGGCAAATTCAATCTCGGTCATTAATGGGGTTCTCTATGTCCCCTCCCAACTGCAGGAGTGTGCCGAGGACCTGGCAGATCCAGAGCAGTGGGAAAGCCCTGGCTTTTGACCTGTGTTTGAGCCATCGGTATCTTCACTGTGGCTGGGATCTGACCTTATCCTAGGACAGTCATCCTCAACTCAGGGCAATCTCCCTCCCCTCCTCCCACCCCCTGGGGGTGTTTTTCTGGAGCATTTTTGGTTGTCACAACTGGCACCTGGTGAGTGAGGCCACACACGCTGCTGAATGCTCTGCAGTGCATAGCACAGCCCCCCGACAAAGCAAAGAATTATCCTGCCCCCCGAAGTGCTGACATTGAGAAACCCGCCTTAAAGACCCATAAGCCTCGATTTTCCCAGCTTTCTGACTTCTGACATCTTCACAGTCTGGGAACCTCTTTTTCTTTCTCTTCCTGTTGTTCTGAATGTAACTTCCCTTTGCATTCTTGTTATCTTCTAAGGTACCTCACCCTTCAAAGAGCTTAGTCTTTTACCAGCCACAGACATGAACTGTGACAGGTCTAAGCCAGTTGTGTACACACCCCAGTGCTAGATAATTCTTGCTTCTCTTGCAACTCAAGGTTGCCATGTGACACAGGTCTGGCCACTGAGATGTAAGGGGAGATGTGCTGGGGGCTTTTGGGAAAGAGACTGCTGCTTTCCTGAGAATGTTCTGGAGAGGAAGCTGTCTGGTGTCAGCCCCTATAGCTTCCCTGCCTGGAGTACCTGTGTGGGGATGTGATAAATAGGGCTGTGGCAGCCATCTTTTTTTTTTAATATATAAATTTATTTATTTATATTTTTGGCTGTGTTGGGTCTTCATTGCTGCACGCGGATTTCTCTAGTTGCGGTGAGTGGGGGCTACTCTTCGCTGCAGTGCGCAGGCTTCTCGTTGCGGTGCTTCTCTTGTTGCGGAGCACAGGCTCTAGGCACACAAGCTTCAGTAGTTGTGGCACACAGACTCAGCTGCTCCACTGCATGTGGGATCTTCCCGGACCAGGGCTTGAACCTGTGTCCCCTGCATTGGCAGGCGGATTCTTAACCACTGCGCCACCAGGGAAGCCCTGTGGCAGCCATCTTGAGACCATGAGGTAAGTCAGGAGACTCACAGAGATGTCTGACCTTGGTGAACCAATGAATAAAGCCTGGAAGCATCTACCTCTAGGCCTCTTGTTAAGGCACAAATATCCTTAGAGTTTAGACCATACTTGATATACTTGGGCAAGCAACTTAACCTGTCTCTGTCTTACTCTTGTGTGAGAAGGGAAGAATAAATACTTACTGCATGAAGTTGGTGTAGAGATTTAATGAGATGATGTATGTAAAACATATGACTAAGTTTCTAAAATATAATAAATATTCAGTGTATTGTAAATGCCGTTGTTATGTCACTATTAACTGAATTAATCAGGGATGATATTGCAGGTCTTATGGGAAGTTTCTTCTATTGATTGATCCTCATTTGATTATCCAGCAAATATGTATGAGAGCCTGCCATGCTAATGTACTGGAAATAGTAGGAAAATATTTAAAAGGAATAAAATTAGAGGGAAACAATACCCAAGAAGTTGTATATTAGATTCCATCAAAATTCCCTTTTATTTAAGAACACTATTTTGCAAACTTTAGTTTTCTGCATTCCTTATATTTGTCATATCCATTTACCATGTCCGTGCCATAGTAGAATACCTGTGCTATTACTGACAAAGTTTTTTTTTTAACAATTCTTTTTGACTAAATGGATTTATTTTAAAAAGAAGCTTTAACAGAATCGAACAGCGCATGAAAAGGATCATACACCATGATCAAGTGGGGTTTATCCCAGGAATGCAAGGATTCTTCAATATATGCAAATCAATCAATGTGATATACCATATTAACAAATTGAAGGAGAAAAACCATCTGATCATCTCAATAGATGCAGGAAAAGCTTTCGACAAAATTCAACACCCATTTATGATAAAAACCCTTCAGAAGTAGGCATAGAGGGAACTTACCTCAACATAATAAAGGCCATATACAACAAACCCACAGCAAACATCATTCTCAATGGTGAAAAACGGAAGGCATTCCTCTAAGATCAGGAACAAGAAAAGGTTGTCCACTCTCACCACTGTTATTCAACATAGTTTTGGAAGTTTTAACCACAGCAATCAGAGAAGAAAAAGAAATAAAAGGAATCCAAATTGGAAAAAAAGAAGTAAAGCTGTCACTGTTTGCAAATGACATGATACTATACATAGAGAATCCTAAAGATGCTACCAGAAAACTACTAGAGCTAATCAGTGAATTTGGTAAAGTAGCAGGATACAAAATTAATGCACTGGAATCTCTTACATTCCTATACACTGGTGATGAAAAATCTGAAAGAGAAATTCAGGAAACACTCCCATTTACCATTGCAATGAAAAGAATAAAATACCTAGGAATAAACCTACCTAAGGAGACAAAAGACCTGTATGCAGAAAACTATAAGACACTGATGAAAGAAATTAAAGATGATACAAACAGATGGAGAGATATACCATGTTCTTGGATTGGAAGAATCAACATTGTGAAAATGACTCTACTACCCAAAGCAATCTACAGATTCAATGCAATCCCTATCAAACTACCAAGGGCATTTTTCACAGAACTAGAACAAAAAAATTCACAATTTGTATGGAAACACAGAAGACCCCGAATAGCCAAAGCAATCTTGAGAAAGAAAAACGGAGCTGGAGGAATCAGGCTCCCTGACTTCACACTATACTACAAAGCTACAGTAATCAAGACAGTATGGTACTGGCACAAAAACAGAAAAATAGATCAATGGAACAGGATAGAAAGCCCAGAGATAAACCCACACACATATGGTCACCTTATTTTTGATAAAGGAGGCAAGAATATACAATGGAAAAAAGACAGTCTCTTCAATAAGTGGTGCTGGGAAAACGGGACAGCTACATGTAAAATAATGAAATTAGAACACTCCGTAACACCATACACAAAAATAAACTCAAAATGGATTAAAGACCTAAATGTAAGGCCAGACACTATAAAACTCTTAGAGGAAAACGTAGGCAGAACACTCTATGACATAAATCACAGCAAGATCCTTTTAGACCCACCTCCTAGAGAAATGGAAATAAAAACAAAACTAAACAGATGGGACCTAATGAAGCTTAAAAGCTTTTGCACAGCAAAGGAGACCATAATCAAGACAAAAAGACAACCCTCAGAATGGGAGAAAATATTTGCAAATGAAGCAACTGGGAAATGATTAATCTCCAAAGTTTACAAGCAGCTCATGCAGCTCAATATCAAAAAAACAACCCAATCCAAAAATGGGCAGAAGATCTAAATAGACATTTCTCCAAAGAAGATATACAGACTGCCAACAAACACACGAAAGGATGCCCAACATCACTAATTATTAGAGAAATGCAAATCAAAGCTACAATGAGGTATCACCTCACACCAGTCAGAATGGCCATCATCAAAAAATCTACAAACAATAAATTCTGGAGAGGGTGTGGAGAAAAGGGAACCCCCTTGCACTGTTGGTGGGAATGTAAATTGATACAGCCACTATGGAGAACAGTATGGAGGTTCCTTAAAGAGATAAAAATAGAACTACCATACAACCCAGCAATCCCACTACTGGGTATATACCCTGAGAAAACCATAATTCAAAAAGAGTCATGTACCACAATGTTCATTGCAGCTCTATTTACAATAGCCAGGACATGGAAGCAACCTAAGTGTCCATTGACAGATGAATGGATAAAGAAGATGTGGCACATGTATACAATAGAATATTACTCAGCCATAAAAAGAAACGAAATTGAGTAATTTGTAGTGAGGTGGATGGACCTAGAGTCTGTCATACAGAGTGAAGTAAGTCAGAAAGAGAAAAACAAATACCGTATGCTAACACATATATATGGAATCTAAAAAAAAAACGATTCTGAAGAACCCAGGGGCAGGACAGGAATAAAGATGGAGACGTAGAGAATGGACTTGACACGGGGAGTGGGAAGGGTAAGCTGGGACGAAGTGAGAGAGCGGCATGGACATATATACATTACCAAATGTCAAACAGATAGCTAGTGGGAAGCAGCCGCATAGCACAGGGAGATCAGTTCGGTGCTTTGTGACCATCTAGAGGGGTGGGATAGGGAGGGTGGGAGGGAGACACAAGAGGGAGGAGATATGGGGATATATGTATATGTATAGCTGATTCACTTTGTTATAAAGCAGAAACATACCATTGTAAAGCGATTATACAGATGTTAAAAAAATAAATAAAAAGAAGCTTTATATCATCACTATGGTAAATGGAAAACCAGCATCACTTGGCATAAGTAAAAAACAGCCAGATATAAATGCAATAAAAGATTCCCTAATGTTACTAAATTAAAACAAAATATTGATTTGTGTGCTACCTAAAATCACCTTGTGCACTACAGTCATACCTATACTGCACTTAGAAAACCCTGAAGAGAATAATCATACTTAGTGAAAACATTTAAAAACCACCTAAGATTCATAAATGCTGCCAGTGTGTCTTGATATAGAAGTTAGACATAAATAATACGACTATTATACCTAATTATTCCTCAGCAGATCACCATTCTTAGAGGAAAATCACTATGAAATATAGTGTGGCTTTCCGGTTAGCAATATTTTCCCCCTCCTTATTAACTTTATGAAACATTTCTCTATCATAATCCCCAAGATATTTCACTGTGAACGTAGGAATCCAGTAATCCCTTTCAACAGTAATTTACTCTGCATTCAGCATTCACATTTACTTAATTTTTGCAGGTTATGGACTTTCTGAAAAATCAGTGTTACTGAACCAGCCTGTTTATGTTCGAAGTTAGAAACTTTTTTCTTTCTTGTTCTGGAAAACTCTTAATGCTGCAGCTTCCTGTGAAATTCAGCATAAGATTCTGACACCTTTCAAATTGTCGACAGAAAGTTTACCCCCCACTTTCACCGTCCCTCTGCCCTGGGATTTGGGGGTGTATGTCTCCCAAATACTGTAGGATACGGTAGGATACTGTAGGTCCCCAAACGTTCAGCCTCCTTGAACTTGTTGCTGAATTATTGCAGTTCCTTTTCTGATGCTGCCTCCCGCCCTGAACCAAATGCATTTCTCACAATATGTTCCGATTCTTCTCCCGGACTCTGTCGCTCTCTATCTCCCTTTGAAAACAGTCTGAACTCAGTGTAGCATTCAAGGTTCTCCGCAATGTGATTCCGACCTGCCTCCCTGACCTTGACCTACTCATCTTCGGCACCTGGCCGCAGACCAAATAAGTACGCTGTTCTCTGCACACAGCCCCACCCTCTCGTGTCTGACCTTTTTGTCCTTGTCACTCCTTCCTCCCGGACACTCCCTCTCTCAATCTTCTCCATCCTTCCAGAGTGAGGTTATTTTTAAATAAATTTGTTTATTTATTTTTATTTTTGGCTGTGTTGGGTCTTGGTTGCTGCACGCGGGCTTTTCTCTAGTTGCGGCGAGCGGGGGCTACTCTTTGTGTGGTGCACGGGCTCTAGGCACGAGGGCTTCAGTAGTTGTGGCATGCAGGCTCAGTAGTTGTGGCTCGCGGGCCCTAGAGCGCAGGCTCAGTAGTTGTGACGTATGGGCTTAGTTGCTTCACGGCATATGGGATCTTCCCAGATCAGGGCTCAAACCCGTGTCCCCTGCATTGGCAGGCGGATTCTTTTTATTTTTAAATAAATTTATTTATTTTATTATTTTATTTTATTTTTGGCTGCGTTGGGTCTTCCTTGCTGTGTGTGGGCTTTTCTCTGGTTGCGGCGAGCAGGGGCTACTCTTCGATGCGGTGCGTGGGCTTCTCGTTGCGGTGGCTTCTCTTGTTGCGGAGCATGGGCTCTAGGTGCGCAGGCTTCAGTAGTTGTGGCTCATGGGCTCTAGAGCATAGGCTCAGTAGTTGTGGCACACGGGCTTAGTTGCTCTGCAGCATGTGGGATCTTCCCAGACCAGGGATTGAACCCGTGTCCCCTGCATTGGCAGGCGGATTCTTAACCACTGGGCCACCAGGGAAGCCCTGGCAGGCTGATTCTTAACCACTGTACCACCAGGGAAGCCCCAGAGTGAGTTAATAGTCACTTCCTACAGGAAGACTCCCGGATTCCTTGTCTGTTTACTGCTTTTGGTCAATCTTGTCACCGGCTATACTGTACATTATTATTCGTGTACCTCTGAGGGTTTCTCCAGCCTGTTTCTAAGCTTCCTGGGTAAGGAAGTGCTTGTGATTCATTTCTGTATATCTGGGCTTGATTACAGGGGTGGCACATTGGGGTGATGACAGGGAATAGATAGTAATGTGAGTGGGAAAGGGTCTGACTGAGATACAGCAGGGGTATGGCTAGCTGCCCCTCGTGGGGAGAAGGGATTCGGCCAATTGTTGCCACGAGAGAAGACAGCCCAGCGCTGTGGAGCCTCTGTTTTTCCCAGAGTGGGAGGCTGAAATCTGGAGTTTAATGTGAAGCCTCATCCAATGGGCCATCAGCACGGGGTCTCTGGTTTGACACTGTTGATATCCCAGCCTGCTACCTGCCTTCAGTGTACGTTATGGAGCGTGTGGACAAAGAATGTTGCCTGCCGTTTCAGTAAACAAAGGTTGTTGTGGGCATCAAGCAATCGGCCACTGCAGCTGCCCCTGACGTTGCGCCCGGAGGGGACTCAGGATGGAGAAAAATAGGATACTGGCCCCAGCTAGTGAAGGTGCATATCCACGGAATAATTTCAGTGAGCCCAGACTCTTGCATCTTCTCATACATGGGCAAACACTATAATCATTAACTTGAGATGTCTGTTTCTTATGATGAGAGTCATTTTTTGATCTTTGACTACATGGGTTTTTTGTTTTGTTTTGTTTTTTCAGCAAAAACTCCTATATATCCTTGTTTCTCCTTTACCTCTTTAGAACAGTCCCTCAGAGCTATCTGAAAGGCTGCGATACCGGGCTGTAGCCCTCAGTGAGGCTGCCAGATAAAACAATTCCCAACTTTTAGGTGGTGCATTTTTTTCAGTCAATAAGTGAATAACTATATATTGAATAATTTAGAAATGGAAATAGCTCACCCCACTAGCTACCTTATCTGTCATGTGACACCACTGGTTTGCTGGTGTTTTTTCACGCAAATGACTGAATTTGGCAGTAATGTAGGTGTAGTTTATGGGGTGCTTACTCTGGGCGGGCCTGGTTCTAGGTCCGTAGGGGAGCGTGCTCATTTCGTCATCTTGACAGCCGTGAAGCAGACACTATTATTATGCCTGGAGGGATGCGGTGACCTGCAAGGTGGCAGACAGGGCTTGCATGGGGCCCAGGCGAGATTTGAACCTGGGGCATCACGTTGGAGTCAGGACCGAGCCACGAGGCATCAAGTCAAACCCCAGAGGACCCTGCTGGTCGAGAACAGAGAGCACAAAGCTGTCTTCATTCCAGTGTCCAGTGTAATTTGTTGACTTAGCCCCATTTTGACCCTTATTTCTGGGTCCTGTGCTTCTGAGAGTCACTTAGGCCATCTGGATTCGTCAGGTTTGTTTCAGCATTCAGGGAAGCCAGGGCCTTGCAGATGAGAGGCTGGGGAAAGGCTAGGTAAACACAATTAAGCACCGTTAGAGGGTCTTGAAGGGCGAGGGGAGTGACAGTGAAGTGAGAGTAAATAATTAGGTTGGAGAGGAAGACCACAGACTGTGAGACTGCTGCTGTCCTGAGACAGCTCATCTGTGAGATGAATCGCAATTCAGCACCTGCCTTGGCTTCATGTCCTGGAGGAAAAACTCCCTCTGCAAGCCTGGCACTGGGGGACCTACGTGATCTGCCCCTGTTCCAAACAAACCCCATCTCCTGGAACAATTTTCTTTAATCTTCCAACTATTTGGACTCAGGCTAATAATAATAATAATAATAATAATAGCTAGCATTCATTAAAGGATTATGTGCCTGGCACTATTTTAAGGGCTTTCTATGTTTTAATTCATTTAATAATCCTAGCCATTTATGAGGTAGGTCTGTTATTTCCTTTTTTACAGATGAAGGAACAAGAGGCACAGAGAGGTGAAGGTTGCTCAGTGGGATTTGAATCTAGACAGTGTGGCTTGAAAGCCTGGGCTCTTACTTCCGGGCTGTGGAGAGTGTCCCCTTGGCTTACTGGCTCCTCTCCCCACCCCCCCATCAGTTGCAGTCTCTTCCCCCAAGGTAATGACTGCTGTCAGATAAGGGTATTGTGCCCTGGCCCTTTATCTGTATTCACAGTAGTATCTCGCTACTTATTCCTCTCTAATCCTCTCTTTGAGGTAAATTTACATGTTAATTACATGCAGGTCGATTTCATTCTTTTTTGTGGTGGTGCTGGTGGTAACATATATATAGCATAAAGTTCACCATTTTAACCATTTTTAAGTGGACAGCTCAGTGGCATTGTACTCACATTGTTGCACAACCGTCACCACCATCCACCTCCAGAATGTCTTCATTATCCGGAACAGACACTCTGTATCCATTAGACACTAACTCTCCCAAGTCCATGATCGCCTACGATCTCACTCGTCTTCTGTAGCTCTAGCTGTGCCAGTGACGCCCCATAGAACATGGCAGAGCCACCTGCTGTTCCCACCTACTGAAAGGCAGAAACACAGCCCTGGTGAGCTAGCCTTCGACTTTGTCTGTCCCAAGGCTGTGTCACAATAGTAACACTCCAGCTCCACCATCTGCGTCTCTTGAAAAGTCCCCTCCTTTCCGTGAATACCAGCAACCCAGTGGTCATCCTTCCATTCAGTTTGTGCAATTTCTTCTACCAGAGTTACTACCTTCAGTAGTTTCTGCTTAATTCATCCCATCCATTTAGTTATTCCTACCTTGGTTCTGCCTCTTCCAGGAAGCCTTCCCTGCTTACTCCCACTAATTCTTATCTCTTTCTTTTCTGAACTTAATAATACTAAATAATAGTTTCAGGTGTGGTAAATATATAACCTTTAAAAATCCTTACACAGGCTCTTTGGGGGAAAACAATATGGTTATTTACATTTTAAGAGGACGAAACAGGCATAGGAAGGTGAAGTAACTTGCCCCAAGTTAATGCACTGACCAATGGCAGAGCCGGTTTCATGCTCAAGCAGTGGGGCTTCTGAGCCCTGAAATTCATACGGTGAATTTCATGTCTCCTGCTTTTGCCACCTTGCTGTCTGAACTCTTCACTTTGTCACATCATCAGAAACCACCCGGCATCATTTCTAATGCAAAACAAGGTTGATGCCCTTCCCAAAGATGCTGTGTCTTTTCCTTCCCTAGTGTTCTAGGTGGATAGCAGGTGCTTGTCTTTGTCTCATTGTCATCTGTTAGTCAGTCTACAGGCTGTTTTCCAGGAAGGAGGGTGAGTAATTTCCTGTCATCAGTGGAAGCAGGCTGATGGTAAAGGATTCTTAAGAAGACAGTCCTTCTGTTCGTGAAAAAGAGGAAAGGAGATACAACCAACTCAAGAGGCAGAATGAGTCACTGACCCTCACTTCCACAGGGGACTGATGAACAAAATTAATTTATTGAAAATGTATTGATACCTATAGATATTAGACCCTAAAAACAGGCAAACAAAAACTCAGTCCCTGACTTCAAAGAGCTCACAGTGGGCAAGACTGGGTGGTCAAAATGCAGTGACAAGAAAGTGTGATAAATTCTAAGAACAAGACGTTACAGAGAAGGGATGCTTCCTACTCTCAGGTGTGTGAGTGTACGTGAGCGTGTGTATATGTGAGAAAGTGTGTAAGGACCGAGGCATTCCTGGAATGAGGGAATATACGGGAGTGTGTGAGTGTGAGAAAGCATGAGTAGGTGTGCACGTGTGATTATGTGCATGTGAATATGTGTGTTTAAGTGAGTGTGTGCTTGCCTGTGTGTGTCTGTGGCTAAGTGGTAGGGAAGTCCTCCTAAAGGAGCTGATTGTTTTCATTATCTGTTGCTGTGTAACAAGTGACAAAACCTAGTGGCTTAAACAGCAAACATCTGCTCACAGTTTCTGTGGATCAGAAATCAAGGCTTACTTGGGTGCTGGCTGCCATCAAGGTGGGGTCTCATCTGAAGGCTCAGCTGGGGAAGGGTCAGCTTCCAGCTCCCTCACGTGGTTGAGGGCAGGACCCAGGTCCTTGTGAGCTACAGGACTGAGCCCCCCCTCAGTTCCTTGTCACAGGAGCCTGTCCATGGGACATCTCACCACGTGTCAGGTGGCTTCCATCAGAGCAAGTGAACTAGAGAAGGTGACAGTGAGCACGATGGAGACCGGAGTTTTCTTGTCACCTAATTTCAAAAGTAACATTCCATCACTTTTGCCATACTCTGTTTGTTAGAAGGGAGTCAGAGGGTGTGACCTACACTCGAGGGGAGGGGATTACACAAGGGTGTAACACCAGGAGGCAGGAATCATCAAGAGGCATCTTAGAGGCTGCCTGTCATCTTTACTTTAGCTGAACCTTTAAGGGTGACCAGGAGTTAATCAGGTGAATAAGGGTCAAAGGGTGTTCTAGGCAGAGAGAACAAGGGAACGGAAGTACAGATAGAGAAGAAAGCGCACAGCATCAGGGGAAAGCCGTGTCCTGTGTGACTGGCATCAGGCTGTATGTGTGCTTGCACACACGTGTGGTTGCATTCACATGCATGCACATACCTGTGGTTATGGGGAGGCATGAGAAAACAGAGATAGAGCGCGTATTTGTCATAGAGGCGGTATCACCAACAGGGAAAATATTAGTTCTTGCAGGGAGGGAAAAATCTTAGGTATTACAATGATAAATGGTCCTCCAGAACTCAACTCTAGGTAGTATATCTGAGGTATTAAATTTCATGTGGAAGAGAGGGTCAATTAGGAAAACACTGTCCAAAAGGATTCTTGGACTGGGAGTGATAATAAAAAAAAGTCAAGAAACTCTGATCTAAAAAAAGTCAGAGAACCATTTACTGAATACTTAAAATCTATCAGACATTGTGTTAAGCATTTTGTGTACGTTATATACTTCCATCTAGTAACAACTCTATAGTTTGCACTTCAGGGCGAAGGAAACTGGGGTGGGCAGCTTCTGCTGATCTGGCCCAAAGCGATCCCCACCCTGTGGCGTTCATGCCTCTGTGTATTCCTCTCCCAGTTAATGTGGGCTGGACCTAGTGACCGGCTTCTAACAAATAGAATATTTGTTAGAAGGTATAAGATGTCATGTCTGAGATTAGGTTACAAAGATGGATTTCTTTTATAACCTAATCATGTAAGCTACTCTTCTGCCTCTTCTCATGTGGTTCCTCTGATGAAGCAAGCAGGAGGGACCCAGGTGGCAAGGAACCCAGGGCAGCTCCTGCCGGCTGTCAGCAAGGAGCTGAGGCTCTTAGTCCAAAAGCTCTGAGGAGCTGAATGCTTCAAACACCAGAGCGGTGAGCTTGGAAGTGAATCCTTCCCCAGTTGGTCTTTCAGATAAGACCACAGGCTGACACTTAGACTGCAGCCCATGAGAGACTGAGCAGAGGACCCAGTGAAACCATGCCTGGATTCCTGATTCCTAGAAACTGTGAGGTAGCAAATGTGTGTTGTTTTAAGGCTCTAACTGTTGTGGTAATTTTAAAATGCAGCAATATGTAATACAGAAACAGGCTCAGAGAGATGAAGACACTTGTCCAGGGTCACACAGCTATGATCCCAAACCTGGTGTACTAATTCTCAGCTCAGCTCTCTTGATCATCCCCTCTGCGTCTCTAGCGTCTCGATCACAGTGGCCTTAAATGCTTGGTGCAGGAGTGAGGTCCTTTTCATGAAGGCGATGGGAAGCTATGGAAGGTTTTGGCAGGGGGGCAATGTGGAGTAAGGAAAAGCATGTCTTCTTGAGTTGAATGTCCAGATTCTAGCCAGCAGTGGCCAGCTGGGGGGCCAGGGACATCTGGATCATGCCAGCAAGACCTTGGAATGTTCTCAGGAGTTAAGCTGAGGGTCAGAGGTAGAGAAAGAAATACCCCCTTGGTCTTCTTCCCATCACGGTTTCCTGAAGATGCGTGAGTGTTCAGAGGCAAGGCAAGGAGTCCAAGGCAGACTCAAGGCGCCGGCACTCTTTCCTGTGACAGTCCCAGAGACCCGAGGGTAGTGTCCTCTGAGTCGGGTGGTCACTGCGGTGGCCTCCGTCCCCACGCTCAGCCCACGCTCCCGGGCATGCAGCGTATCTGCGACCACCCGCGGCCCCAGACGAGAGCCACTTGGGAGGCTGGCGCCTTTCATTTCCTTGTGACAATAGTGCAGGAAAATAGCTTTCTGGACTTGGCCCCAAACTGATAATTAAAGGAATGCTTTATCGCCAGCAAGAGCAGAAGTGTCCACCAGCGGCCTTTCAGAAAAAGGAAAAAAAAAAAAAAATAGCCTCGCTCTCTTCAGTGTCTTTGTGTTCATATGGAAATAGCTGACAGGTTTGCGAACAGCCTCGGCTCTGTTTATCTCCTCTATGTTTCTGCCAGGGATGCAAAGGGACATACTTTGCAGGCTGAGAGTTTTAGTTCAGTTCCACGTTTCTGCATGAACCCAACGGTCCCATCCGTCCTCTCTTTGTCTTCCTGGGGCCATGTCGTTAGAAGATGCCGTGGGGTCAGCTGTAGAGGGACCAGGCAGACCTAGGCAAGGCCCAGCCATCAGAATTCAGGTGTGAGAGTGCGGGCTTTGCATTTAGACTGCCTCGGGTGCCAGCGCTGCTTCCGGCATTTTCCAGCTGCCTAAACCTGGGCGAATTACTTGAATTTTCCGAGCCTCAGTTTTCTGACCTGTCAAATGGTTGCACCTACCACACAGGGCGCATGAGGATCAAAAGGGAAAATGCAGGTAAAGCACTTGGCCTGGTGCCTGGCACATACTGAGTGATCCCCAAATCTTAGCAAGATATTGTTGCTAGTGGGGTTGGGGTGGGGGGAGTTGGGAGGTGGGATAGGGCAAGCCCGTAACCCCCTAAGAGCACACGCGTGGACGTCAGTCTGCTTAGTTGAAAGGCTCGATGTCCTGGGACTTCCCTGGCGGTCCACTGGTTAAGACTCCATGCTTCCATTGCAGGGGGTGTGGGTTCGATCCTTGGTCAGAGAACCAAGATCCCACATGCTGTGCAGCGTGGCCAAAAAAAAAAAAAAAAAAAGAATAAATCTTTAAAAGAAAGGCATGATGTCCTCCCAGGAACACCAGCTCTTGGACCTCCCTAAAAATCGGAGCTTTGTTGTCCTGCCCGTCCTCTACGAGGGGCAATAGTAATTGATGGTAATCAGATTATTAAAATGGGTGCCGCGGCTCATGGAATCCATGTTTGGGGTTAAGGAAACCGCCACAGGCTGGTTTGTATTTATCTTGGGTTGTTTGGAATGAAAGATCCAATTTGGGGTGTGTGTGTGTGTGTGTCTGTGTGTCTGTGTGTCTGTGTGTGCTTAAAGATATAATCCTGACTAGAGGCTAAAAGGTCTGATGTGATGGAAGGAGCACTGCAGTGGGGTCTGGATGTCTGGTCTGAGGCTGACACATGTTCCATCATCCTCTTGTCTCAGTTTCCCGAAGTGTGACAGGAACAGCTGGCATCTCTAACAGTTGTGTTGGTTCCACCACCTATGTCTGTATGCCTTTGGCAAGTGGGTTCACCTCTTTCAGCCTTTGTGACATCACCTATAAAATGGGGCTAATAATCGCCCCACCTCATGGGACTGTTGTGAGGGTTACATCAGATAGTGCTCCTCCCTTTAGTGGGGTGTCACGTACGCGGTGGGAACTTGACGGAGAGCAAGGATGCTGGTGGTGGAGGAGAAGGCTGCCTCTTAGTGGAGCTCCCCGAAGATAGAGCCTGAGAGGGGATTGCAGCGCCTGTGATTTATTGAGGGGTGCCCCTGCAAAAATGGGGTGAGGGCAGGAGGATAGGGAAGGAAGATGGAGCAGGGGAAGAACTGAGTAAGGTGGTGGTCTCAGCTTCAGCTGAGCTGCAGCCCGTTCCCACTGGGGATGGGTGAGTGGGGTTCTGGCATGTGAACTGCACAGAACTGGTCCCACTTTGGGGCAAGAGGCTAGACCTTGTGACCCTGTGTCAGCCTCCCGGGGTGGAGATGGGGACTTCCTCGTGCAAGAAGGTAATTTGCTGGATTAGGAGGTAACAGGGAGCTGTTAGAAGCCAATCCTTACTCATCCACAGTAGGGAGGGGTGGGTGCGCGCCTGGTAGAGGGTGATCGGGGTGGGCACCATCAGGGCCCTCAGCACTTCTTCATTCCTAAAAGATTGAGGCTTGGTGGTCCTTGCTCTTTCTAGGAAAACTCCTGTGTGATTATGGGATTACAGGGGCAGTGGCTGGCATATTGATGGACTCAGCCCTCCCAGGGGTGTCATCTACCTGAAGTCGATGTTTCTTCATTTCCAGTGCTCTGATAGTATCAGGTAGTGGAGATGAAAAGGTGTCTCAGCCCTTTGCACTGTCCTTCTCGTCCTTTGCTGTAAATGAAAGCAGGCAGAAACATTGCTCACACAGAGGCCAGAGAGATGCGAGCCTGGGGAAAAAGCACATTACCACAGAGACAGAGAAAAGGATTGCAGTCCCCAGGGAAGAGTGGGACCTTGGCAAGTCATCAGAAGGCTTCCCAGGGGTGTGACTAGAATTATTCTCTGTGCTAGAGGTTGAGCAATTCCAGTCCACGAGATTTGTTGCAATTTGGTTCTGTCCTTGCAGATAAAGTGGATGGGTGTTAGGATTTGACAGATGAAGTCCCCTTGGCTAGGGACATAACCGCAGTGGGCTAGAAGAAAGTGTCTCGGGCTGTAGGGGGTGGGGGAAAGCTCTTGGAATCAGGGGAGATGCAGAACTGAGAGAAGCTGTATCTCATAAACTAAAGACCTAAAATTGAGCACAGAGCCAGCCACCCTCAAATCAGAGATTAGCCTGGGAGCAGCCTATCCTTGTAATTGGGGTGTGGAGCCCGAGGGGAAGTATTGTGGAGCAAATGTCTGGAATGGGAGTTGTGCATAGACTCATTTTTTTGTCCACCCATCCGTTCATCCTCCACCCACCCACCCACTCATCCACCCATCATCCATCTATCCATCCATCCATTCATCCACCCGTTCACCCATCCATCTTCCATCGATCCACCCACTCACTCACTCCCCACCCACCTACCCACTAATCCACCCATTATCCATCCACCCATCCATCCTTCCATCCATTCTTCACCATTAACAAAAATTTTTTTTGAATAGTTCATACATTCACGTGGAAAAATTCAAATAAAACAAAAGAATAAAAGGTAAGCCCAAGACGGTAGCAACTTGGTTTTCCTCCCTAGAGAGTAAGTTGCCAGTTTCTTTTAGTTCCTTCTGGAAATATTTTGCGCACACACAAATGTATCTGTATGTACAAATGGCAGAAAACTATGCTCTTTACTGTGTGCCTTGGCCTTTTAGCATATCTTAAAGACATAGATGGCAACTGTGCCAGCCTGGGCAAGTTTGGGGTGTGCCACGAATGTTTCAAGAACCAGGGTGAGTGCAGTTTAATCGCAGACACACGCTTTGAAAAGGTCTGCCGAGTGGCTTCACAGAAATCAAACATCAGTAAGGTCTAATTTTTCACTTTCTGTCTGAGTAGGGACAGCTGGAGTTTCATTCATCTGCAATACTTGGTTTTAAATTGTTTTCTTTCCTGCTTCTCCAATCCCCCAAATAAATTAAGAGGGCATTTTCCATTGATGTTTCTGAGTAACCAGTTTTTCACAACAAAGCTGTTAATAACTTACCTGTTGTTATTCTAACAACGTTCACACCTATTGCTAAAAGAGGGCTCCCTTTATCCACACACGTAATTGGGTTTTCACGCCCAATTCTTCATTTTCCCCAACTTTTATTTCAAACCTTTTCAAGTCTATAGAAAAAGTAAAAGAATTGTACAATAACCAGCCTTATGCCCTTCATTTAGACTCACCAGTTGTTGGCATTTGACATTTTTGCCACATTTTTCATTTTTTCCCAAACTATTTGAAATTAGATTGCAGACATTATGATCCTTCATCTCTTAGGAGCCTGCATCTCCTAAGAACTAGGACATTCTCCTACAAAACCGCAATATCATGCTGAGACATTTAATAATTGCTATAATAATTTTATCTAATGTAAAATCCATATTCATATTTTCCCAATTACCTTCTTATTGTTCTCTGAAGCAATTTGTTTTTCTTCCTTGACCCAGTCAAGGATCACACACTGCATTCAGTTGTCAGGTCTCTTAGGGTTCTTTAATGTAGAATGTTCGCCACATCCCCTCCCCTAGCCTTTGTTCTTTCCACCCCCGTGACATTGGCATTTTAAAAGAATCAGCCAGCTGTCTTCTAGAGTGTCCAATAACTTGGATTTATCTGATTATTTCCTTATGATTTGATTTAGGATAAACCTTTTTGGCAAATGTCATACACAGGGAATGTTTTTCACTTCCCACTGGTTCCCACTGGGAGGCACATCAGTTACTATCCATTATTGGTAATGCTACATTTGAGCACTGTTCAAGGTTGTATCTACTAGTAAAGGTACTTCTTTCCTTTTATAATTAACAGTTGAGGCCATGTGACAATTCTGTTCCAAACAGCCTTTCCTCTATGGTTTTAGCATCTACTGATTATCCTTGCCTAAATCAATAATCATGTTGGCAGTTACAATCTTCTAGTTTTGCTGTTCTTTGTACATTTATTATCTGGTATTCTTGTGTAAAGAAGCGCTCCATCCACCTGTCTATCCCACTCACCTTTAAGTTTCTTATTTTCAGTATCGTTGTGGAATTACAGAGTCTCTCCACTCCCCACAAGATTTGGCCAGTGGGAGTCCCTTCAAGGTGGCTTCTTTGACCTTGTGACATGCCTCCGTCAGTTCTGAGCACTTCCTTACTCTCTGACACAATAAGATGTTTCCCCAGAAATTGAATCAGTCATTTCTCCTTTTAGAAGGGGCATGGTATTTAGAAACCAGGATCTGGGTGCTAGGTGTGCTTTTTTCTTTTTCTTTTGTGCTACGCGGACCTCTCACTGTTGTGGCCTCTCCTGTTGCGGAGCACAGGCTCTGGACGCGCAGGCTCAGCGGCCATGGCTCACGGGCCCAGCCACTCCGCGGCATGTGGGGTCTTCCCGGACCGGGGCACGAACCCGTGTCCCCTGCATCGGCAGGCGGACTCTCAACCACTGCGCCACCAGGGAAGCCCTAGGTGTGCCTTTTTGATACTGGAGTGTTATTAAGTCTAGATCTTTTGAGTGGAGAGCTAGGATATGTATATATTTATATCATGAGTTCATAGTGATACCACCAATTTTTCCTCATCTCTCCTCATTTCATATTTATATCTTCATTCTCCCACAGTGGGAACCCTAATTTCCAAAAAATTTAATATAGGTACTCATTTAATCTATTAAACAACACACACAGATACTTTCAGAATTATTGTCCTGTTACCACAAATGTACTAAATGAAGTTCAGAATTTCTTTGCAGTTCTTTTTGTCCCACCTGCTAAGGCTATCCAGTTGGAATGTGTGTCTAAAAGTTACTTGAATCAATTATTTTCTCTGTGGATTACATTATTTATTTGATGTAAGTTAGAGTTATTTGTTTCTGCTTGTATTCAGTTTTAGGGTTTGCTTCTTTCTACCCCTTTTAATTTAATTTACATGGTTCCAAAGCAAAGCTATATGAAAAGTTATACTCAAAGTGATATCCCTCCCATCTCTACCTTTGACCCCATTCTCATCTACACACTATAGCCAATAATTTTCATTAATTTCTGGATTTTTCTTCCCATGCTTTGTTTTGCCAAAACCATCACACACACACACATACACACTACTGTTTTGCACCTTGCTTTTTTCTCTTGACAGTGTATCCTGGAGATAACTCCATATCAGCTCACAGGCTGATTCTTTTTTTTCGTTCAATCACTCTCCCATGGATGGGCATTTAAATTTAGATTATTTTTCATATTTTACTATTACTAATAATGCTGCAATGAATAGTCTTTTGCATATTTTTTCATATTTATGGCGTTATATCTGCAGGATAAATTCCCAACAGGGGGCTTTGGTGGGTCAAAGAGTAAATGCACATGTTAGATGTTAGTTTGTTAGATATTGTCAAATTGCCCTTCCTAGTGATAGTACCTTTATGTACTCCTACCAGCAGTATATGAAGTGCCTATTTCCCCCTAGTCTCACCAGCAGAATTTGATGTTAAGCTTTTGAATTTACCAATTTGTTAGAGGAGAGATATCTCAGTGTAGTTTTAATTTGCATTTCTCTTATTTTGAATAAAGTTGAGCATCTTTCCTTATGTTTAAGTCTCATTTATATTTATTTTCTGTGGACTGTTCATGTCCTTTGCCTATTTTTCCAAAAGGCTTTAGGTCCTTTCCTCCCCCCTCTATTTTTTTTTTGCGGTACGCGGGCCTCTCACTGTTGTGGCCTCTCCCGTTGCGGAGCACAGGCTCCAGAAGTGCAGGCTCAGCGGCCACGGCTCACGGGCCCAGCCGCTCCGTGGCATGTGGGATCCCCCCGGACAGGTGCACGAACCCGTGTCCCTTGCATCGGCAGGCTGACCCTCAACCACTGTGCCACCAGGGAAGCCTGAGATTTCTCTTTCTTTTGCATGTCTTTATTCAACTAATTATGAAGACTTGATGTTTCCTTCTTCCCAATATTTCTTGAATCTGGTATTTCCTTTCCACAGACCCATGACTAACATCCTAGTCACTGTGCCCACACGGCTGTGAGATCCATTCTCCTGGATCCAGGTTTTTTGCTCCTAGGCTGCCTGAATGATCTTCTTAGACCTCTTAATATCGCTCTGAAAGTTTCAGATGTTCTATTCATTTTTGAAAAAAATGTTTTTTTTTCCCGTATGTTCTTCAGATTGGATAATTTCTGTTGACCTGTATTCAAGGTGAACAACTCTTTCCTCTGTCATTTCCATTCTGCCATTATACTTGTCCATTGAGTTTTTTATTTCATATACTGTATTTTTTCAGTTCTAGAATTTCTGTTTGGTTTCTTTTTGCATTTTCTTTTCCTGATGAAGTTTCCTATCTTTTTATTTATTATGATCATATTTTCCTTTAAATCTTTGAGCAGTTATAGTAGCACTTGTGAATGGGCTACATTTTCCTATTTCTTTGCATGATGAGTAATTTTGTTTTATATCTTAGACATTGTGAGTATTATACCACAGAGACATAAGATTGTTTTACTTTTCCAAAGAGTGTTTGGTTTTTTGTAGGCAGTTAACTTGGTTGAACTAAAATTGTAAAATCTGTCTCTTGATTGGTGGCTAATACCTCAGTTTATTTATTTATTTTTTTAAACCATACCTAGGCTTCTTGGAGTCTTCCCCATGCTATTCAGGGATTAGACAGAGATTTGGGCAAAGTTTATTTACAGAATTCTGGGGCCTTTCCTCTCTGTAGCTCTCCCTTTTAGGATTCCCCACATTCCTCACTTTCCAGTGGCTGTAGTTGCTTTGAACTCTGCCTTCCAGTTATTCAGGCCAGAAGGATTGTGGTTTTTCTATCAGAGTTTTACCTTCCCACGTAGCACTGACTGTGGCCTGACCTTAGGCTAAAAAACATAAAAAGTCAGGAAACCTACTTCCTGCCATTTCTTTCTTCCAATGTCACCTCCTCTCTGAAATCTGCCTGCGTTGGCTGACTTTCCAGTGCCTTCATGTAGTTGTGTCCTCTGCCCCCTGAATTGTTGTTATTTGTGGGAGAGTAAGTCCAATAGGAGCTGACTCAGCAAGAAGCAGAACTCTGATTAATTTTTTGAAGACATTTTCATCTTTTCCCTCTTTGTCAGGAACTGGCTCCTCTTTTACTTGTCATATGTTATAGGTCAGGATGCACATGGCTAACACTTCAAACTACTTGCAGTTCAAGTTGTCTGTTCCTCTATCCATGATGCCTTTACTGTGGGGATGAATCCACCCACAGAGTCTTTATTTAACCATGGAGAATGAAAATATCAATGCGCTATTTGAAAATAAAGATAATATTTAGAAGAATAACAAGCATGTCTAATTATTTCTAATGATTAGTATTTATACTTACTCAGCGGAGGATGTAATTAAGAGCATGTTCTAAAGGAATACAAACTCGTCAATACAATTTAGTATCATCTTATCATCTTGCATTCTTTATTACCCATGATTGCTAAAATTAATTCTGGTTTTTCTTATTTTGCTTAAAGAAGTACCCTTTTACCTACCTATACCCTAGCTTTAGGCTTGCTCACAGGTTTCCTAGCAACTGGGCTAATGAATGCAGTAAATTTTTTTTTTGTATTCCAGTATACTATGCTATTTTTAAATACCAAAATACTGCCTTTAAAAAATGTAATACCGTTATTTTGGTATTTTAAGAAATCTGAAAGCTGAACCATTTACATCTTGAGATTTTAAGAGAGTTTTATGCTGCATTGAATGTTCTAATTGAACAAAAGATCACTTGTTTAGAAAACATCTTTCTCATCTCCCTTATCCTCAAGAGAAGGAAAAAAATATACGTATTTGACAAAGCAAAGCATGTGTTACAAAGATACTACTAATAAAAATTCTCCATGTAAGTGGGATGTGAACGTGATAGCTTCAGAACTGACACAGGGCACTCTGCAGCAACAGCTGAATCAAATGATTCTGTAACTGTATATGAAGAAATGAAAGAACTTGAAGGTGAGCTGGTAAAACAATTTCCTTAAAACAAAATTCCAGGCTCCTATCAATAAAAATTATACTCTCTGTGAAGAAATCAGTTATTCCAAAGGATCTCAAAGATATTTGAATATGAAAGTGTCAGAGGGAAATATTTGGATTAGCTAACTGTTTCCTCTCCATTCCTCTGAGTAGATGTTTTTAACACCTTGAAAATTTTTCACAAGAAGATGCTCGGGACTCAACTGTGACATCATTGATACACACTTTTTTATTTTTGCGGTACGTGGGCCTCTCACTGTTGTGGCCTCTCCCGTTGCGGAGCACAGGCTCCGGACGCGCAGGCTCAGCGGCCATGGCTCACGGGCCCAGCCGCTCCGCGGCATGTGGGATCTTCCCGGACCGGGGCACGAACCCGTGTCCCCTGCATCGGCAGGCGGACTCTCAACCACTGCGCCACCAGGGAAGCCCCTCACACTTTTACTTTTTAATGATTGCATTTAAAGAATCATAATATTTTATTTTAAATTTTCCCAGTTACTAAAAATTCCTTTTAATTTTTTTCAATGTTGACTATGTTATTTTTGTTATATTTTATTAAATTGTATCTGCTAATAATTTGTATTAAAGTATAATATGTATTGCTTATATTTTCTGTGCTCATTGTAGTGCTTAACATTTTGTAATGTTTATACAGTTAATGTCTTCAAATTATAGTGGATGATTCGTTTCGGTGGTTTAAAATAATTTTATTAATTCCAAACACTTTTTGATAAAATAGCCGTATTAAATACAAAATGCAGGTATAGTCATTTTCTGTTGGTACCTGTACTCATTTATCTGGCCACTAGTAGTATTATATCTGCTGTTAAATTCCTAATAGAATATATTTATCTGCACTCAATCCCAGGAAGGCAGGCTGGCAGAGGACAAAGTGCTCAGATCTCTGTCATAAGAGGCCGTCTGGTGAATGAGAAAGAATGGGTCCAGGTGTTAGACAGAATGCAACCTCACGTTTACATCCCAGATAAGGAGTTCACTCCTCTGAGGCTCAGTTTCCCTGTCTGTAAAGCGAGGATTGATTTTTGTCCACCTTGTGGGGTTATTGAGATTATTAAACGAGCATGTGTGCTAACATGGCTGTCTCCTCAGAGACGCTGACCTTGTTTGGGTCTTCTCCTCTCCCTCCTTCCCTGCAAGAGACTTTTTCTCTGCTAGAAGTTACCTGGCAACAGACAAGGAGTCTGGCGCCATTGCTAGAGTTGGGGTGTCACAAGTTTGATGACACGCGGCTCCACTGGGGTCTTTGACAGCCCAGAGTGAGCTCACTACAGTGGGGTCAGGGGAGGTGAGAGTGACAGAGGAAAATGTAGTAAGGAATCAGGAGTCAGAAAGCAGCTACCCAGATTCACATTTAATGTTAATTTTCTCCTTTGAATGAATCTCAACTGGAAGCGTAAATTGAAACGGTGGGAACTGCAATGTGGGAGCCTCTTCATTTGTTTTTGGAAGTGCTGTGAGGCTACCCGGAAGGAACCAATGGGGCTGTGAGCAGGTATTTGTTTTGAAGGGCATTTCTGCGGAGTGGTAGGGAGGGGTGGAGAAGGGGGCATTTCGGCTGTTCCTTTGGAACTGAGTTGGACCTTGCAAGTGGCTTCGGGAAACCTCCAGTTGACTGTTCTCCAGTGATACATAACACACTGTACCATCTCTTTCCTTGCTAAATAATTCAGAGGTCAGCAAGCTCAGCGCCAAGAAGGCGAGTATGTGGGTGTCATTGTTTGCAGTGATTCCAAGTTTATCCGATTTTTGCAAACCTTGGTCTGTTTATCTGATTCCATGACATAAATCTAATTGGTTTGAAATTTTCAGCTGACAAACCCTGTCTTGTTCAGATGCCACCCAGGCTGTGATGAGCTCTCTCTACAACGTGCCATGCATCACTTCACCAAGTCCGTTTTTAAAATACTGGTGACATTGTTTATTTCATTAAAGCTTTGTGCCTGGGCTGGTTAAACAGACTCATCCACAGAATGGAGACGTGGATTACGAAGCTTTAACCCCCCTCCCCCATGTCAAGTACATTTGTTCCACTCTGTTGTGAACAGGAACTCTCTCCCCTAACCACGAGCACAATACTGGGCACATTGTAGGGCTGGTGAATCTATTTTTAGTCAAGATGCCTGAAAGGCTGATCATATCCAAGTGTTATGGATGATTTTTATGGACATTCTGTCCATTCGTTCAAATCAGGACTCAATTCAATCGATATATATTACCCAGCCTTAGGATGGCTACTGTCCCTGCCCCCCAGCAGTGGTCCACTGGTCAAGTGATGTTGGTCCACCCTTTTGAATGGACCAGTTGTCTCCTAGGACTTGGACTGAGCATCCCTCACTCTCCAGCGAGGCACTGTCCTTGGCACTAGGATCCCAGAAGCTGGAACCGGAAGGGATCTAGACGGTCTGCTAAGTTGGTGGTTCATGATCTCTTTTGGGGTACAGGTCCCTTTGAGAACTTGATGAAAATCCGCTTCCCAGAAAAATGCGCATGTGCCTGTATTTACCTTTCATTCCAAAATACATACTGAGCCCCTGCAATGCCCCCCCCACACCCTGTTCCAAATGCTGAGATGCAGCAGAGAAGAAAGTGATAAAAAGCCCTGAACTTACCTTCTAGGTTTAGGCGTGGGAAGGATAGACAAAAGTAGTAATTAATAAACAAATATATTGTATCCTAGAGTGTGATAAACGCCAAGGAGCAACGTATAGCCTGTGAGAATGGCAGACACGTCGCTGGAGGAGGGCGGAGACGGTACCACGTTCTGCTGGCTCCATGGACTGACTTACCCAGAGCCCGACTGATAGATACTGACTGGAAGCCGGGCCACTGTCTGCAGGTCAGGACGGCGGATTAAAACCTGGCCGGAGGGGGGTGGAACGGATATGTCACAGTGACCGTTGGACTCTCTGCGCCTAAAGACTTCCTGGCGAGGCAGGGCAGGCCTGGGGAGAGGTAGGCAGCGGCTTAGGAGTGTCGAGTCCACCCTGGCATCTATATGCTGCAGGGTCTATACCTGCTCTCTGTCTTTCTCCTCCTCTTTCTCTGGCTAATGCTGATTCATTCTTTACCTCCTAGTTTAAATAGCACATCCTTGGGGTGGGGTGGGGGGTTGCTGTTCCCCAGACTAGGCTGAGACCGTCCTCCCAGGCCCGCTCAGCACCCTGCACTTTTCTGTCATCACCATGTACCTCGGCAACTTTCTGGCACTCCCGTGTTTTCTGCTTGACTCCAGCAGCTGGACCGTGGCTTCGTGGCCCAGGGGCTGGTCTTGTTCTCTGACCTCAGGGTCTTGCTCGGTGCCTGGAACACGGCAGGGCCTCAGTACATCTCGAGAGAAGGAAAGAGTGACTATTCACAAAGCATGACAGAAACGCAGGGAAGGTGGCTGACTCTGGGGAGGCGCCGGGGAGCGCCAGGCGGGGAGTTGATGTCAGTTACTACCGAAGGATGAGGAAGCATTTTCCAGATGGAGAACGAGGGTGGGCCTTTCAGGGAGAGAGAAGAGCAGGTGCGAATGCACGAAGGTGTGGAACTGCACAGTATGCTTGCAGAGTGATTTGTGTAGCAAGTCTGGGGAAGGACGTCAGGGGACGGGGCAGGGGGTGCGGTCAATGAATCCAAAGTGGTTGGCAGAGATCAGAGTCCAGAGGACCTTGTGAGCTGCGTTTGGTTGTGGGCTTTACCCTGGGTCACTGGAAGCTACTGGATGTTTGTGAGCCCATGGATGAGATGGTGAAATTTGTGTTGTAGAAAGATGACTGGGGGTGGCGGACTGGGGGAGGCTGGACTGGAAGGGTACTAATGCTCACTGTGATACATCTGGAAGCTAATTCCTGTCCTTTCCCCCAACTCCTGGGACAGGAAGCTGGATGGTGGGCACCCACCATTATACCAGCCCTCTCTCCATCGTGAGGGGCGTCATGAGGAAGGGGAGCCAGGGTCGTCATGGATCAGTGAAAGGGCTTCCCCAATCCCCCGGCTGCCATCTAAGTGGCTGGAAGGGGACTTATTTGGGGAAATCTCCCCTACCCCCAGCAGATGTGGGGGCTGACGAAGGCTCCGCTCCCCTGTCTGGCTTCCAAAACAGCTTGAGCCAGGTCAGGAGAAGTCTGCGTGGATCCAGGAAGGGCAATCAGTGGGGCTGATTAAGCATTCAGAATAGGTTGGGCCTCCTCGGGGAATCAACTGCTAGTTTCGGTACCTATGGAATCCATAGGAAGCAGCTGCCTGGCCACTCGTGCCTGGAGATCAGGCTTTCAAGTAGAGCCAAACTTGAAGGTGGACAAAGGCTTGGACCCACCGTTTCTTGAGGGTCTGTTATGTGCCAGGTTCCATTTCGTCCTCATGCACCCCTCCCCGGGACGTATTACAACTCCAATTTTCCAAAGAAGAACCGAGGCATGGAGAGGTTAAGGACCTTGCCTGAGGTCACACCGCAGGTTCCTAGTGCAACAGGCAGAGCCTGTACTGGTTCTCCTGAACCAGCTGCAAACTCTTCTGATTTTGTCCCGATGTGTTATCATCGCTCAGCCTGGTCCCTCTGCGAGTGAAACAGCCAGTGCTTATTAAACACCCTCACAGTTCCAGGCACTCTGCATTATGTTACTTTGAATCCTTGCAACAATTCATTTGAGGTGAAGGTATTTATCCCCATTTCACAAAGAGCTGAGGCTCCAGGAGCTTTGTCGAGGTCACACAGCTGGTAAGCAGTGAAAGCAGGTCTGAACCCAGGTGGCCTGACTGATCTCAGGGTGGGCGAGAGGGAGTGAGAAGGGTGTGGCAGCTTGAAGCAGGCCCCCAGTCCTCGTCTTCGTTGAAGAAAGAATTCAGCAAAGAGACAGAGCTTACGAAGCAGATGAAGTGTTTATTAGAAGCAAAGAACACACGGGCGAACTTAGGGAGTGAGTTACGCCCAATGAGGGTGGCTGAGATCGTTTATATGTGGGCAGTCTTCCGGGTTGTCTCTGGCCAATCATCTTGCTTGTGCCCATATTTGGCCTGACTCAGGATCCTTCCTGGTGAGTGCACGGCATTCCTCAGTCAAGATGGATTCTGGGAGGTTGGCAGGACACGTTATGGGTTGGCAATTCGGCCTTCCTTTGGCCCCTCCCTAGGCTGAGGACCTTCTCTGCACATGGGTCTGCTGGAAAGTCCCCTTGACCACAAGAATGAGAAAAATGTGGTCGCTTTGTCTTCCACCCAATCGGGGCTCTGCTCCTGCTGGTCTCTTATCTCAAGGTGTCAGCAGGAGACTGGTTGCAGCTGTTCAGCCTGGGGCCCATCTATCTCCAACCTCAGGACCTCAGCGTGGGAGCCTGTCTCACTTCCTCTTTCTCCCTCTATTGCTCTCTCTGCAGACAGCACTTCTTCCCATCTAAGTCCTTCCCCAGCCCTCTCTTCCTCCCCGTTCCTCCCAAGCAGAATCTCCACCCTGGCACTTCTGCTCAGACCTGTCTGTTAAGGAGCATAGAAAGTGAGCGTGCGTGTGTTAAAGTGAGTTAGCAGGTTGTTCAAGCAGAAGTCTCTAGACAGCAGTGTGAGATGCCTTGACAGAGTCAATTACCGAAGCCCCAGGGAAGGGCTGTTTAGCATCTTGAAAGAATTAACCAACCAGTGCATAACATTGCAAATGAACCGCCTCTTAATTATATCCGTGTTTCCATTACACACCCCGTTGGGCTCCAGCCCCAGGCATCCGTGGCCCCAGGTTTATTAAATCCCCTTGGCCACAGCCAACTTCTCAGGGAGGACAGCGACACTGCACATGTGGGAACAGCTACTCTGCTTGCACTATCAACTTAAATGTCAAGTCTTTGCTTGTGGACATGTCTGCCAGAAATACAGGAAAAGAGCAAAGTTGTTTCAACAGGCTCCAGCCTTTCTGTGCTCCCGGGGAGCTGTCTTCTGCTGGATTCAATTGAGTTCCGTAACAGTAGCTACCTTTGCTGGCATATCTCCTGTGTGCCAGGCACTTTTTGTAACTCTCACCTGCACCGTAGGTGTTGTTATCTCCCATTTTACAGGCAGGGAAACTGAGGCTTGAAAGTCATGGGGACTTGCCCAAGGTCATGTATTTGGTCAATTGCAACCAGGGTCTACCTGGTATCTGAGTCTGTGCGTCAGATCATGCCACCCACTGCCCCTGAGTCAACCCAACGTGTGTTTCAAATAACTCAGTTCTTGTCTGTGGTGTCCATACCTCTTACCTCGTAGTTAGAGTTTGTCTCAAACCCTATTTTACGCCAGTGGCAGTTTGGTGCTTGGCCCCAGGTTTCTGAGAAGTTTCTAGAGGCGTTCATTTCTGTTGTGTTGGGTTGGGTTCTGGCCTTTCTGGCCAACTCTCTCAGCTGCCCCTTATTACACATGGTGCCGATTCGGGGTTGACTCAGAAGGAACAGTCAGTCTTTCTGCCCACTTCCCACAGAATAACCCCACTCCCACCAGGCATTTTTACATGAATTGCAAAATTCGGGGTTGACTTGAAGAGAAAGGTGCATTTGTTTTTCTGGGTTTTTTGGGTTTTGTTTTCGTTTTTTGGCCTGCCGTGCAGCATATGGGAGCTTAGCTCCCGGATGAGGGATTGAACTTGGGCCCCTGGCAGTGGAAGCTCAGGGTCCTAACCACTGGACCGCCAGGGAATTCCCTAAGAGAAAGGTGCTTTTGTTATCCCCATTTTACAGATGAGGAAATTGAGGCTTAGGTTAATTTGCCCCAATTTTTTCTGCAGGTAAGTGTAGACCCAGGGCTTGAACCTGGGGCTGCCTGGCTCCAGCATTCCGATTCTTAACCTCTAGACTGGGAAAGTATCGTCACACACTTGATTCCTCTGTGTATGTTCCAAGTCCTCACTGAACGCTGACTTCACTTTCCAAAGGTGGGGTCTTGTAGTGGTCTTTGGTGTCTGATATGGTGCAATGCATCCAGAAGGCATTTAATAAGTGCTGGACGGATGAATGACTAAACAAAATACGGTTGTTTGAGGCATAAGTTGTCTACTCAGATCTGCCTTGGAGAGAAAATGCTACCTAAAAGAGGATAGTTTGTGGCTCTTTTCTAGAAACCAGCCATTTGCACACCTCTCCCTGGGAGGCAGTGGATTGCAAAGCTGAGCCATCCTTTGGTCTGGTTTCATCAACATTTCCTTGTCTTTTAATTTGTGCTAAGAGGGCATGAAAAGAAATAAACAGAGCGATGTGGCGGGGGGAACTTCTTCTTGGCTCCCGTGGTGGGGTAGGCATATAAGACGGACTGAGTGCTCTGCCTTCCTGTCAAAGTTCACGCTGTTTTTACTCCAAAGTTGTTTTCCCACATGTTTTATCGTGCTCTCTGGAAAATCAATTTTTTCTTCTCAAGACCACAGAAGAATCTCTGTGTTTCAAAACACATTTGTGCCCTTAAAACTAACATATTCAGTCTTACTGCCTCTGGTTTCTGTAAGCAGGCCCATTCCATGCTATTTTTAGGGTCATTTCCAGAAAAATAATTTCCTTTTCACTGTGGACTCTGTCAAGCTGAGTGGAGTTATTTTCTTTGTGAAGTTGGATGAGTAAATCCAGTCCGAAAAGATGGGGATTTAAAACATTTCCTGCAGAGATGGGGCTCCTCGCTGTGTTTATCTTATGGATTAAAATAAAAAGAAGCTCCCAGAAGGTCAGCGTGTCCATTGTGCTTTGTTACCATCTATCAGGTCTATTTTCTTAAGTAGTCAGAGCTGTTTGCATGAATAATAATAATAGCTCCAGCAATAATTGCTTTTGGGTGCTAAAAATAGCCTCTTTCTTGGGGTTGGAGTTGGATGGACCTGGATTCAAATCTGGACAAGTTACTTAACCTCTCTGGCTTCAGCTTCCTGCTCTAAAAAGCAGGAAGACTAATAGTACCTACAGCATCAGGTTCTGTTAAGGGTAAAGCAAGATAAGGCATGCGTATCAGGATGGATGGATGTCTCCATTAGGGGAAGAAGGCACAGGACCCATGATTCTTTTAGGGATCCACAAAATGTTTCCATTTTACTTTTTTTAAATCATAAGAAAAACATGAATATGGTAATAATAGATACATAATAATGAATCCAGTCCAGATTATACTTACCTTTCTACTTGCATAGTCATACAATATAATTTTAAACATTTTTATGGAGGAAGGAGCCCATGAAGGCAGGTGCTGAGGATCCATGAGTCATAATGCAGCCCTGATGTGTATCCATTTGGATTAGATTACCCAGTGACAGTATCTTCAAAAAATGGAAGTATATTTTTCTTTCGTGTAAAAGAAGCCCAGAAGTCAGCAGTCTGAGGCTGGTTTGGCAACTCCTTGGTCTTCAAGGCCCTGGACTTCTGTTTTTCTGTAGTACCTCCTTCAAGTTTGCCTCGTGGTGCAAAATGGCTGCTGGAGCTTTAGCCATCATGTCTGCATTCCAGGGATCATGAACAGAGATGGGGCAAAAGACAAAAGGGGCCTACTTCTCAGCTGGGGCAGCTCCCTTTAAGGAACATTCTAAGAATTTTTTGCACAACACTGAACTTGTGATCACAAGGCGACAGCTTAGCTACGAGGCAGTGGGGGGAGGCTGGGAAATGTCAAGTTTTGGTTGGATGTATTGCTTTTCCAAACAAAAAGCTTATACCAAAGAAGGGAAGAATAGGGCCACGGTACACAACTCAGAAGTGAGGAGGCAGTAGCTCTCTCTATGGGCAACACCTCGACCAAGAGGGAGACAGGAGAGAACTGGGCAGACAGATTCCTCCTGCCAGGTACCCCACCTGTGGTGTGGTGCTTGAGCCAGGTCTGAAAGAGGAAGGGCATCCCTGCAGAGGTAGGGCTCCAATCACGTGAGAGGGTCAGAAAGGAAAGGATGAAGGGAATCCATCAGGTACATGAGCTCCGTATCCCATACAGCGGGTTCCCTCACTCCATAGGTCTCTGCTTACGTGACCCCTCCCCAGAGAAGCCATCCCTGACCACCGGCTCTCAGTCTCAGGCCTCCTTTCCCTCTCCTCTACTCCTTACTACCTCGGGCTATTTTTTCTTTATGGCGTATGTCATCACCTGTAGGTTTGCTTCTTTATTGTTTAGCTGCTCTGCTAGAATGTAGGCTGTCTGGGAGGCATGGATCTTACCTGTCCTGCTCATCACGGCATCCTGCTTCTGGCATCTCCAGCATGTCGTGCCTGGCGTGTGATGGGCGCTCATGCCTATGGAATGACTGGCCTGATGTATGAATATTGAACAGCGCGGGGGGGACCGGACTGACTTGGACTCTGGTACCCAGGCTCTCACACTCTCTTCTACACTCTTCAGCTCTCTTGTTTCATTCATTGTCATCCAACAAAGGCTTGCTGAGAGCCTCCTCTGTGCTAAATGCTGTTCTGGGCATGGGAACCCTGCAAGAAACAAAGGAGAAGGAAATCCTTACTCTTGTGGAGTTTGTTTTGTTTTGTTTTTTGGCCACACCGCGCGGCTTGTGGGATCTTAGTTCCCCGACCAGGGATCGAACCCGGGCCCTTGGCAGTGAAAGCGCAGAGTCCTAACCACTGGACTGCCAGGGAATTCCCAAGTTTATCTTCTAAAGGGAGTGGGGGACAAATAAATATGTCAGCAGATGATACGTGGTGTGGAGAAAACCAAAGAAGAGAGGGGACTAGCTTCTGGGAGTGGGGTGTGGTCATTTTATAGGGAGTGGCCGAAGGAAGGCTTCACTAAAAAGTGGTAACAGTGGAGCAAAAATCCGAAGGAGCTGGGGAGCCAGCCATGTGGACATCTAATAGAAAAATGTTCTAGGCAGAGGGAACAGTAAGTGCAAAGGGCCTGGGGCAGGAGTGTGCCTTGTGTGTCTGATGAACAGAGATGAGCCAGTGTGGCTGGTAGAGAGAGTGGGAGCCAGGTGGAGGGTGCCAGGGTCAGGGAAGATCACTTAGGTCCTGTAGGTCACTGTTGGAACTTTGGTTTGTTTTCTGAAGGCTTTGAGAAGCCATTGGAGAGTTTGGGGCAGAGGAGTGGCATGATTTGACTTTTGTTTTAAAAGGATTCCTCTGGCCGTGTGTTGAGGATTGACTGTACAGAGTGGGAGTGGAAGCAGGGAGATGAATGAAGAGGCTACTGCCTTATGAAGGTTAATTTTATGTGTCAACTTGACTGGGCAAAGGGATGCCCAGAGAGCTGATAAAACATTATTTCCGAGTGTGTCCGTGAGGGTGTCTCTGGATGAGATCAGCATTTGAATTGTAGACAGAAAGATCACCAATATCAACGTAGGCAGGCATGATACAAGCCTTTGAGGGCCCGAATAGAACAAAAAGGTAGAAGAAGGTCAAATTTGCCGTCTCTGCTTGATCGGGGACATCCATCTTCTCCTGCCCTTGGACATCGATGCTCCTGGATTTTGGCCCTTTGGACTTTGGACTTGGACCAGGACTTACTCCCTACTTCTCGGGCTTCAGGTTCGAATTGGAACTACACCACCAGCTCTTCTGATGGCAGGGCTCAGCTTCTATAATCATGTGAGCCAATCTCTCATAGTAGATCTCTTTCATTATATATCTACGTATATATGTATCTCCCCTGCTTCTCTGGAGAACCCTGACTCATGCATGCCTCCTCTAGGGGAAAGATGACCAGGGTTTGGACCAGGGTAGAGGCAGAGGGGGACATGAGAAACTGCAGTTTAGTTTGACAGGACGGAATTTTCCCTTCTTTCGCTGAACACTCTCTTAGTCATGCCACGGATTCCCCCCACCCCCCGGCCCCACCTCCCCCGACAATCAAGTTCCCACGGGAGAGGCTCTGTTCCATTAGAGGTGTATCTTTGTTAATGTCACACGTGGGCAAGGCTCAATCCCCGCAATTCTCAGCGGGTGCAGATGTAGGAGTTTCAGTGGGCAGGCTCCAAGGTGAGCCTGCCGACAAGGTGTTAAAAATATGTGAACTTTCTTTACAGGAGCTTGGGCTGTCTGTTTGCCCCCAGTGCTCTCTGCTGCCTTTCACGCCCTGTCAGTTTCACTAATTTCCATTATCCGGTTTCTGAAGAAGACACAGAAGGTTCATGTGAAGTAGTGTTGCTAACTCTACTCTGTACCAGCTGGGATCCCTATTATACAAATAGGGATCTTGTTAACCCCATTTTACAGACGGGGGTAAATAAACTGATTCAGAGCAATGAAATGACTCACCCAAGGCCATGTGGTTCTTACTTGCTGATTACAACTCTTGGCTTCAAAGCTCTCTCCACTCCCGTCTACTGGGTTTGTAGTTGCTGAGAGTTGAGAGAGAATTCTCCCTACGCCAGACAGATGTCATACCCTGCTTGTCAGTAGATGATCCCAGAAACCGAGTAAGAGACAAGGGACTGTGTTTGTATTCTCTTCCAGCTCTCCAGTAAAGAAAGGAAAACATTCACCTGTGTGCTCATCATTTGCACCGTGAGACCCGGGCAGCACGCGGCGTGGTCCTACTGCTTACAGCAGAGCGTTCACAGAATGTGTGCACTTAAGTTTCCCCAAATGAAGGGCTTCTCTCCAAAAGACTATCTGTAGCACGTGTGTGGTTGTCAGCACTTATTGTTACATTTTTACACCCAAAGCCCTGTACCTTCTTACTCCATGCTCCTGCCTAGCCTTGGTCCTTGAAAACAATCCTTAGAAGGTGGTTTTTAGTAAAATTTGTCATATTCAGAATTAAATTTCAGTGACTTGATGAAACCCTTGCTGGGGAGTGGGAATGCAACAGAGTTGGAATTATATTCTCAAGTGTTCCTGGAGCCTGCCCCAAGTACCAAGGCATTCAGAAATGAAAAGGCATTTGCCCTCTGTGGGTTTCCAGGAAAAAAAGACACTGGGCAGTCATTTACCTTTTTCTGCAGTTTCCTAATTTTCTCAATCTGTTCCCATAGCAACCCTAATAGGGAGTGGGTTGCTAGAAAAACATTCGTTTCTATAGAAACAATTTGTTTTATAAGAGAAAAAGTTTACTTGGTAGCGCATGAAATCTAACATTAGGATTTTGGTTTTGTCGGTGGATTTTTTTTTTTTTTTTGTCAGCCTGGAGAATATTTCCCGAGCCACCTACAGACGTATGTTGCATCTTCAAGCTCACATTTTCATCTCATAGTGTGTTCTTATATGGATTCTGGATGGAGGGTGCTGAATCTTAGTCCCTAGGGATCTTTGCTAAGAATATAAAATGAAATTTAAAAAAATTAGAGCACTTGCATTCTTATATACAAGGGGAAAGACTAAATGATCTCTTGAGACTTTTTTGTGGTTGTTGTAGCAATTTGCTGTTTCTCTTGACTTTCTTGTGAAAACCCTGAGGGGTTTTTACTAGAATCAGATAGGTGGTTTTGTTGCAGGTGACAGAAATCTAACTCAAAATTGGTTAAGAAAAACAAAGGGGGCGTTTCTATTAGTTTTCATATTTTAGAAGTCTGGAGGTTTCAGGTAAGGCTGGATCCAGGGCTCACTAATGCCTAGTTGCTTTCCCTCACTCAGCTCTACCTTCCACTGTGTTGACTTCATTATCAGGCAGGCTCTTCTCATGAGGCCCCAGCAACTCCAGCCATATCCTCTGCAGCTTCCAGCTAAGCGTCTCCAGTGGAAAGGGAGCACTGTTTTTCCAATAGTTCCTGGAAAGGTCCTGGCAATGACTCTAACTGGATGACATGCCCACCCCTGAACCAATCACTGGGGACCTGGGGAATTAAATGAGTTGATTGGCCAGGCCTGGGTCAGGTGCTTACCTGTGGGGTCAGAGGTGAGGTCAGCACCTCCCAGCCCCCACGGACTCAGAGAGAGGGAAGAAATCTGTAGAGAAAAATCAGGAGGCAGAGCTAGATAAAAGGGGGGTTGGGTGTGATCCAGGCCCCAGTCAGTCACTCCAGTGGGTGATTCCAAATTGCTGGAGTAGACCCATTTCACTACATGCTGAAATTAGAGGGCTGGACCTTAAACGCCCACTTCTTCCCAGCCTGGGCAGAAAGAAAGAGAGAGAGAGAGACAGTTAGATTTTCCCTTTCCCAATCATCTCATTTTTCTAATTGACCTGCTACCAGCTCCACCTCGAGAACATCTTTCAAGATTTTTTTTTTTTCTCCTTCTGGAGGGAGTTGAAAAAAATCAGAATACATTTGCATGTTACCTAAAACATTCTAAACCCGTGTCTTATCTTTGTCACTGCACAGCCTTTTCTTTTCAGTGTTGGTAGCTGTAAAATTACCGTCACCTTCAGCCTCACCGATTCCTTCTTGAAAAGGTTATTGTGGACAGGGGTCCAAAAATCATTTGGAAACACAGCCTAGGTCTGTTTTTCAATTGTCTTTTTAACCCAAAGTTCAGCGATTTCTAGAAAATCATATGTCAGCAGAAGCAGCACATAAACAATCTCATGTAGTCTTTTGGTGGGGGGGAAATGTTCCCTGAGATGACTGAAGGTGGGAATTATTTCAGGGAGGGTGTTGGTGTAATTACTGTTGGCCAGTAATTTAAATTAACTGGATTTCCAGGGTTTATTAAGCGCTTAAAATAGGATTGTTAAAATTCAGAGAGCGTTTTAGTTTGAATTTAATTTCTGCTCTGGGGTTTCTCTCATTTTCAAAATGCTTTGTTTTCATTGTCATTAGTTTGCAGAGATATTTAAAAGTTTAAAATATCCTTAGGATTTTTTTCCCCTTGTTAATAAATTGGGTTAATTATTTCCATGGAGATTACTTCCAACAAGACCCTTGTATTTTAGCAAGGAGCTCTCCTGTTGGGATCAGATGGGAATCATTTGAAACCTTTAATCTCAAGATAAGACTAAGCATTTCTTATGAATGAATCCCTGGGTCTCAGCGGGACATCTGAAAGGCCCTTCGGGATAGAAAGGCTTGTGCTTCAGAAGAGAAAACCTTTCAAGTAAGGCTCACAAGTGAGGGACTTTGGCAAGCCTGGTCGTAGGAAGTGTGCTCGCGTATGTGTGTGTGTGGGCATGTATGCAAATGCATGCATGCATTGGAGGTGAGAAGCATTTGTGTTCTGCTAGGTGAAGCTGTCCTTTGTAATACTGAGAATGAAGGCTGACGTTCAGCTTGGAACTCACTCCAGAGGCCTTGACATCAGGGGAGATACAGAGTCACCCGGAGAAGCAGGGACCAGTGCTGTAAAGCAGGGACCAGTGCATCACGAACCTGGATGCACAGCCACATCGCCTGGGCATCTTGTTCAAATCCATGCTCTGAAACAGTAGGTCTGGGGTGGGTCCTGGGATTCTGGATTTGTAACAGACTCCCGGTGATCCCTGGGCAGATGGTCCACGGACCTCACTTTGAGTAGGGAGATTGTAGATTGCTTCTTCATTTTGCCTTGATTGGGAAAGGGTCTGAAAATCAAATTTTGGATTCTCCCAGACCTTAGCAGTGCTGGCTTTGGTGTATCTTGGGACTTTACGTCACACCAGAAAAAGAACTCCCATTTGAAGGGTAAGGCCCAAACACCGTCTAAATCAGAACTGCGAGATGATGTCTTAATCCTGGTGAAAGAATCTGGCTGCAAATGGAGAGAGAGGGAGAGAGGGGACAGCTCAGCAGTGATTCAGACAAAACTCATCTTTCAAAGCAGGAATGGAAATGAAGCCCGTTGTTCCTTCAGAATTTCTTTAAGAATCTTTCTCAGCTAAGGGGACTGTATTCCCCGAGGGGGTGGAGATGTTCCGTAATGTCTTTGTTCATTTAGCTGAAGGCAGATTTCTCTGTTCTCCTTACTGGGGATGATCTTGTACCTGACTCTTTAGATAAGAGGAAGCCACAGTGAAGCATTTCATCAGAATTCTTGATGAGGTGGCAGATTCGGAGGGGAGAAGGCAGCGGGCACCTCTGAGATTCTGGGTGGGACAACAAGGTCGGGGCAAAGAGTGTAGATGCAGGGAGGCCTTTAATTGGGGCCACTGGTGAAATTAATCAATTGCACAGCCCTGACTTAGAGCTTCAGCTTGAGCCTATAAATCTCGAAGGACAGGAGGGACGATTCCATTCATTCACTCATGAAACATTTACTGTCTTTCTCTTATGCAAAGCACAGGCTCGTCAAACTTAGCTTGCAAGTTGCACTTGCTCCTCCAAGATCCACACCCACCTAAATGCCACCTCCCCCTTGTCTCCACGTGGAAACCGTGAAAAACTTTGGCTCACTCCTCTGGGGAGCTGTGGGGCCTGTGGAATCATAGTCTGTGGAGTGAGGGAGAGGGTCCCCTTCCCAAAGTCCGTGAGGGCAGCACCTGCCCAATGCCATGAGATGCCTGGTAGCTGTGAACAGAGCCTACCTGCCATCTACTCCTGGGGCTGCTACCTTTCAAGATAGAAGGGCCTGGTTAGAATTCAGGAGGTCTGTGGTCCACTGAGGCCCTTGGGTTCATCACCTATGGATCCTGTTTTCATTATTATCAATGCAAATAGTTCTTTTTTCACAACTGTGAGTTTTTTTTTTTTCTTTTTTTGATGGATTTAAAAGCACCGTAAACCCTAAAGTGCCATGAAAACGTAAAGATTTCTTACTATTTTGTGTAGGAAGGAGTGCCCAATGTACCCTCCTAGTTTGGTAGTTAAAGATGTGCTGGGACACTGGCTGTGGATGGGGGTGAGGTGAGGTGGGCGAGGGGAGGGGGGAGAGAGAAAGTCCAGATTTGTAACAATTGCAGATTTCCTTGGTGTAAATACTCATATCATGGCTGATTTCTACTGTGGTTGCCACCAATGATTTAATAACCTGTTTGTAAAATTCTTGAATAGGTAATCATCAGAATTCCTGGATATTTAACAACTTGCCTTCTCAAGCTGGTAAGAGCTAGCTCCAGCTCACCTGGTCCATCTCAGGTAACAGCCTGGACTGGAACCAGATCTGCCTCTTACTCTCTCTGTGATTTTGCATAAATGACTAAATTATGTCTATTTCCTCATATGTAAAATGGGGATATAATAGTACCTGCCTCGTAGGGTTGAAATAAAGATTAAATGAGATAATGCATATGAGGCCTTTGCCGTATAGTAAGTGCTCAATAAACGACAGTTACTATTATCTGTGCTGTGTATCTTGGTCAACTGATGGTGCCAGGGTCTGAGTGGACACACTCTCACTGCAAGGTTACCAGTCCTGTCATCTGAAAGTTGTGGGCTCATCTCTTTTACTGCCTAGGCCCATTTTAAGACTCCAGCCTCCTACCAATCATTCATTCATCTTCTCTCGCAGAGCTCGAAGCACTCCCCTTGGGTCAGGCTTTTTACAAACAGCATCCCACTTAGTCCCCACAGCAGCCCTATGAAGGAAGGATACTCTCAATATTCCCATTGTACAGATGGGACAGTTGAGACTCAGGGAGGCTGAATAAGTCTTACAGCTAAGAGTAAGGAGAGGTGAGATTTCAATCTAGATTCCTTGGGTCTACACCCCACTCCTACTTTTTTATTTTATTTTATTTATTTATTTATTTTTGCGGTACGCGGGCCTCTCACTGTTGTGGCCTCTCCCGTTGCAGAGCACAGGCTCCGGACGTGCAGGCTCAGCGGCCATGGCTCACGGGCCCAGCCGCTCCGCGGCATGTGGGATCTTCCCAGACCAGGACACGAACCCGTGTCCCCTGCATCAGCAGGCGGACTCTCAACCACTGCGCCACCAGGGAAGCCCACTCCTACTTTTTTAAAAGGAAAAACCTTTTATTTAGAATAATTTCCTGATTGTCTCTATTCTTAATTTAATTTCCATGCATAAGAGTCACCTTTTAAAGTATGCAACTGGATTTTTAACATATTCACAGGGTTGTGCAACCATCACGATGATCCAATTTTAGAGCGTTTCCATACCCCTAAAAAGAAAACCCAGACGCCCCCTCTTCTCTCCAGAGAAACTTAAGAGACACTGGACATGACTCTGGGCTTCCACAGAAACCACCCTCCATTCAGCCAGCTGGGCCCATGGGTATGTGTGTGTGTGGGGGGGGTGAATGGGGGAAGGAGTCAAGCAGAAGCGTTTTGCTCACATCCCAGGTCCCAGAAAGCTTCACCTGATTATACTGAGCTCTTTAGTCTCCCCTCCCTCCCAATGTGAAGAGGGAATTTTTAATTATTTCCAGGGCTACAGGCCATTCTCATTTTATTGCCTTGTCATCCCTCCAATCCCCCCGAACTTTCTTGGTTTGGGGAGAAGGCAGGCATGTGGAGAGCGCTAGTCCCTCCTTGCCTTTGTTCAAGCTTTTGCTCTCTTCCCTTATTCCCTCTGCCTCCTTTCAGCTGCTCATTCCAGTCTTCCACTATCATCTGATTTTAGGCACCAGGATGAAGGAAGTGATTGGGACCCCCTAGTGTGTCAATCAAAAATAGAAATTAATGAGTGGTTTTTCCAGACAAACCTGGAGGCAGCTGTTTGGTACTTAAAACTCAGGCTGTGTTTAACCACTGGGGGGAAAATGTGTATCAGTTGCAGTCTGATCATAGTATTGTCTAAACAGCCCTTTGAATTTGTAAATGACACGTGACACAGGTATTTTTAGCTCCTGTTACTTGGAAGCTGAACAGTTCCCCCCAACTCTGTGTTACACTTCTAACTTGATAATCTCTGGTTCTGTTAGTTTCACCTTCCTTTGGGCTGTTAGATATGCAAACTGCGTTCATCTCCCTCACCTTCCAGACCTTTTCTTTGTTCCATGGTGGAAGTGGGTGTACAGGGAAAAAAAAAAAAAAGGTGGTTGGGCAAAATAATTTATCTTTGGTTGTTTTTGAGGCTTGAGAGTCTTTGATTTGAAGACCCAGTGGTAGATCCGTCTCAAGGCTCATGAGAGGTCCTCTGGGACCCTCATCCCAGCGCCCTTCAGTATTACTTCCTGCGTTGCACATTCAGACCTAAAGACCAGTGCTTGACCTTGTTCACAAAACAAGACATTTCTCTCCTTTGTGCGCTGCAGGCCCTTTCCTAGGGAAGGAAGTCAGTGACTACTTAGTAAATGAATAAACTTTGGAACCAAAGTGCCTGAGTACTCAGAGTGCTTTTTCTTCTTTCCTTATTATAAGTAACCCAGACTTCCCCATTGCAAGAGTGTTGTGAACAATATCATTAACCCAAATAATAAGAGCTGACTGTGTGGCAGGTGCTGTTGCTTGTGCTTTACGTGTACAATTCTTTTATCTTCCTGTGATCACAGGTTTCTCACCCTCAGCACCGTTGACATTTGGGGTTGGATAATTCTGTTGTGCGGGGCTGCCCTGGGTATTGTTAAGATGTTGACAGCATCTACTGACCTCTACTCTACCCATTAGCACCTCCGTCCAGAATGACAGCCAAGTATTCTTCAGACATCATCAAATGTGGCCTGGGGGAGAGGGGTTACCTGCAGTTGAGAACCACTGGAATGTTGAAGGGGGCAAAAAAAAAAAAAAAATTAGAAGGAAAACAGTAGGGGAAGGAAAATTAGGGACATAGGAGTGAAACCAACACAGAGGAAAGGCGACGTGTGAGCACAGAGGGAGAAAGATATTGGGGGTTGGGATCAGAAGCCCTGGCCTTGGTTCTTGGCACTGAATTGGCTGTGGGCACCCTGGGCAAATCTTTACCCTTCCTGTGCCTTGGTTTTCTCATCTGTAAAATGGGTATCTGCAGCACAGGATTAGTTGTAAAGAGCAAATAAATTCCCTGTTGTGAAAGTGCAATGCAGATCCAAGTCATTCTTTTCACTGCTGCGTGTGTTAATGACACGCCTGTACACTCAGATCCATTTGCCTCTGTCAGCGTCAGCTGGGCTGTGGAAAGAGGAGACTCCTGAACTGAGTGTCCTCCCTGTGATGATTAGTAGTACAGCATTGCCTTCTCATTCATGATCAGAGAATAATTTGATGAAAAGCACGTTTAGATAAGGAACACGGCAAAACACTTGGGAGGGCCAGCCAGAGGTGAAAGGGTTTTTGTGGCAGGGAAAATTGATTTGGGATTTCCAGGTCTAGGTGCCTCTGGATTGCCCCTTATTCCTTTCTTCTTTTCTCTGCAGAATTCAGCTGCAGGAACTTTCAAGTAGTTTGGAAAATGCAGCATTGAAAATGACACTTGCTGTCCATGGACTTAAGAAGCAAGAAATAGAGCATTTCTGTATTAAAAAAAAATCTATTTCAAGCCCGCCTCACTGGTTATTGGGGGCTCCCTGCACCACTCCCACCCCCATCCCTAGGATAGAGAAAGCTTTGGGGGCCTTATATAGCCTGGAAGCCCTGGCCAGGCCTCTGCTCATCTGTCCACACGTCTTAGCCCTGCCAATCCCAGGTCTGCTGCTTCCTTCCAGCTGCTCTTGGTCAGACTAAGACCCTGTGACCATTCCTTTCCAAGGGCACGACACACTCCCACCCACCTACAACATGGCTAAGGTCCCAGACCCCTGCTCTGTTGAAGGACCACAGTCTCAAGAAATCTTTCTAGGTCATTTCTCCCACTCCTCTCCTGCGTTCTTCAGGGGTAGTCATGTCCTCTCCTGATTTTCCAGGTCATATGACCGAATCCCGTCCACAAGCGATTTGTCCTTTAAAAGAGAGCCAGTGGCAAGATCGTCTTGCACACCCTTCCAGCTTTCCCTCTCCTGCAAACTCCCCCTCCTCCCTTCTCCCCCCAGCCCAGACAAGGAAGCACAGAACTGGTCTTGCTAGAATGGGGGCAGGAAAGTGAATACACAAGGAGAAACCCAGGCATTAAAATTCCAAAAAATGGTCGTGCAAGTTATTTGTCATCTCCTGAATTCTTGGCCCACCTGGCCAAGGTTCCAAAGCATGGAAAACCACCCAAGGCTAGAGCCAGGAGGTGTGGACATGCTGACACTCAGCAGATGCTCAATGCACGTTTGGTAAGTGAGAGAATGAATGGGGCTTTTTTTTCTAAGTTAGAAGGGTCTGCGGGCCCAGCCTCCTGTGTTCCATGCCCTCAAGTGGAAATTCACCCAATGGGTAAGATGTGGGTTTTGACATTCCCCCCAGCTACCTTCCTCATGTAACAAAGAACCTTTTTTGTTCCCTGCTGTGCTGCTTGGTACAAGTTGGGGAAACTGCTCAGCCATGCCAGAGGGGCTTTTGCTTCTTTAATATAGCATTGCTGCTCTGACATTTCCCCAGCTCTCCGTCCCCCTCCATCCTCCTGGTTGTCAAGGAAACAGTTTCCTGGACAACCTGTTGACTTATTTGGTTGCCGAGTTTGTATTATCCAGTGTGGGGAGCTGTAGTGGAGAATTTTTTTTTTAATGTCACCAAGGTAACCGCCAGCAGCCGCTTAATTATAGTTTTAGGTAAAGATGAATTCTCTTTTGCAAATGTTAGTGTATTTTTGGGTTGGGGGAGGGGGTGGAAAACCACCCAGAGATTAACATTCTCTAATTACATGCTTTCAGTTGTGGACAGTTCAGTTTTATTTGCAACTAAACTTGGCTTCATTCAGGATTAATTTTTTTTTCCACTAAAAAATAAGGAAAACATATAACAAGGAGGAAGAAGGAATCAGTTTGGTAGGAAGCGGGCGCTGAGTGTGGAGGGTATGGCTGAAATGTAGGCATCGCCAAAGTGATGTCACTAGCGGCTGTTTCCTGAAATGTGAATTTGTTTGTGGCTCTGAGAGGTAGTGTGGTGTAGTGGTTATAGGCCTGAGCTCTGGAGCCAGACTGTCTGGGTTCAAGTCTCATCTGCAGCTTGCTGGCTGTTTGACCTCAGCAAGTGACTTAACCTGTCTGTGCTTTAGTTCCCACAGCGGTAAATGGGGAGGTGGGAAGGAGTTACTCTTGCTGTAGGTGTGCTGTGAGGGTTAAGGTGTATTTATTAGGTCCTTAGAAGAATATGCAGCATGGTGTAGGCACTCTACAGGATCAGGCTTAATTACAGAGCCTCCTAGTAAACCATACTTTGCATATGATGGGCTACTGAGGAGGGAGAGATTACTTTTTTTTTTAATTAAAAGATCAAACTTTTAAGGAATTTATGAGTAACCTCCTTTGAGCCGTGTGTAACTTTGTTTTATGCTCTCTCCTTGGCCGCATGGTATTGATCAAACCAAGAATCAAATGGAGGCTTTGGGGGTTACCTAACGTTCCGAGAATTTGGATTTGTTCCGGGTAAGCTCTTTGGGAGACTCGCAGATTTCTTGGACCCCAAGCGGCTGGGATTTCAGGAAGTCCTCGGCCGTGCTCAGCCTCCTGCACCCAGGCCCTCTCCCAGGTCTGGGGGGCAGTCAGGCTGCAGAAGCACAGTGCTGAGGAGTGGGCTGCCTTGGGGGTGGGGACGGTCCTCTGGGTCATCCTGCAGACAGGTGAGCCAGAGGTGATGGTGATGACCCAGTTCAGCCCACAGCGGGGCATCAGAGGTCTAGATGTGTGAGCCCAGGCTGGCCTTCCCTTATGTTCCCAAGTTTCCATACCTATGAAATCAGGGAGTTTAAATAGATGGTCTCCGGTAGTTTTTCAAAGTTTAAAATACCGTGATTCTATAGGGGAAAAATGAGTCACAGATCCAGCATTCGCATCCAGGTCGCTCTGACTTCGAAGCCTGTACTTTCAGCCACGGTCCTAAACTCCTGCTGTCCTGATCGTTACTGAAACCATGGGCTCTGCAGGCAGAGTCCTTGGGTTAGAACCTAGTGGAGCCACCTGGGCAAGTAATGTGTCTGTCCGTGCCTCGGTCTCCTCATTGGCCAAAGAGAGCCAATAACAGTACCTACCTCTCAGGTTGTTGGAACAGGAAATAAAGACTCATAAAGTGCTTCTAACAGTGTATTCCTCCAATAAACGTTAGGTATGTTCTAATTACTCGATTACACTGTAACAGTAACTGTTCGTCTTAGCTAGTTGCTGGCATAGTGATGGCAGAAATAGTTAACATGCAGTCGGGCCTATGCAGAGTGGTGTTTGTGTATTTTCTCACTTCTCCCTAATCATCATTATACAGTGCTTCTAGAGTAGAGTTCCTACATAGGTTTACGTATCATTAATCTCATTGTTTTATAACTTACGCTGTGTAGGCAGGTTTCTCTTCCTTCATCTTTGTAAGTGTCCCAGTGGGGCCCTTTTGAGAAAAAAAAACCTCCTTCAATTGAAATTCAGCTGCATGGGCCAGCCCCCATCAGATCTGCTCGCTAAGACCACTGGGGAATATTTGTTTTGTGTGTTTTCTCCCTCTTCCTGTGGATTATGTATACTTTCATCATTTTAGAACAAAGACCTGAGTGGCAATGAACATGTCGGTCCAGAGCAGCTGGAGCAGTTGGGTTTGGCATCAAATGCCCTGTACCCACTGGGATGGATTAATTAAGGTACCCAAGGTTGCTTCTCAGGTCAGTGGCTTCAGAGCACGTGAAGAGCACGCAGTTACCCGGCTCTGTCTGTCTGCCTGCTCCCCACCCCACCCCTGCCCCGTATTTTTTATTCATTACAGTCTTTCACAAGGAACAGCAAATCAGGAGCACAAACATGATATCCATCTCTGCTCACTCTCCCCTCCAGGGACCACAGAAGGTTCTTTCTGGGCATTGAAAATACATCTCACCCATTCCTCCATCCCATTTTTTAAAAAGCCTCAGTGTTAGGTTGAAAAGCACATATTCCACCGAGATGATTGAAGAAAGGTAATTATGTATTATTAAATGCAAAAAAGAAAGAAAAAGAAAAAAGTGGTTCTATGCAACACCCCTGTGGCTTGGCAGAAATGAAAACAGCGACGTGCTTAAATGGTTTTTCTGCCAGTGGGATGAATGGATGCTTGATTTGAGGTCATCAGCCGTGGGGACTGTGCTCAGTGTGAGGGGGGGGCATCTCTGAGGACTGGCGATGGATGGCTCCGTTGTTGGGGCCTTTGCGAGGACTTGGGCTGCAGAAGGGAAGGGAGGATGGAATTTACAGAGGAGCTGCCTTCTTGTGTTTCGCTTGGCTCAGAAGGTGGGCAGTCTCTGTGTCTTTGGACAAGTCACCTAACCTTTCTGTGTAAGGGAATAATAATACCTGACAATCAGAATCATTGTATAGGTTTCCAAGTGCTTTAGTGCGGTGTGGAAATAAGCTTGGGCAGAAGGGCCAAAGTGCCTGGGTTGGAATCTTAACTCTGCCTCTTATCAGCTGTGTGACCTTGGGCAAGTTACTTAATCTCTCTGTGCCCCCATTTCCCATCTGAAAAACGGATTAATGATATATACCCATGTCATAGTTGTTGCAAAATGAGTTAATGCTTGTGCAGCAATGAGAACAGTGCCTCCCAAGTACTCTCTTAAATGTTGGTTATTGTTATTACATCTCTTCCCATCACCAATATTCAAACAGATGAAGGCAGTGAAACTGGCTCAGCTTCATCTCCGAACTGCAAAGTGGAAAAAAACAGCATTTAAACTCAGGGCTTGGGATCTGAAATCTTGCTGAATTTTCTTTACGCCCTGCAGCTGCGTTCTGAGGGAGTTTTTAAAACAAATAAACAAACAAACAAAAAACCCAGCACTGGTGATAGCTTGGTAACCAGGTCTAAACCCGGAGTTACACACATGGTTAGATGACTGCGGGTTGAACTTGTAGAACCCGCCTTCCGGAACCTCTGCTTTTCTCTGCAAAATAGACTTAGTGATGAGGACCTTGACCCAATATGGCTCAGTTACAAACAAAACCAAACGGCGAGCGGCAGGGAGGCCAGAATTAACCAGGCCACTGTCCACTGACCCTGGAATGTCAGAAGATTTGGGACAGGAGGTGACCTCTACCCTGTATCTTTCCATAAGAAGCTGGCAGGTGAAGTTCAGTTTTCAGAACTTCCAGGTTCTCCGGGGCGTCCTCCTTTTTGACCCTGGAAAAGGAAGGCAGCTCAGACTTTTCCAAGAGGGGCTTTCTCAGCTAAATTCACAAAGCGCATCTGCTGGGCGTCTACCTGTTCTGCTCTGCAGAACTCGAAAGAAGGCCGAAGCCTCTTCTTTGAAACAGAGTCGTGAGGGCCTCACATTGCCTTTTGATGAGTCCCAGGCTGGGGTAGAGGATGAAAGCAACTGGTGAAGTCGGAAATCCGCCCCCTTGGTTGGCTGTGAGCTACAAAGAAGGGAAGGCGGCCTGACCATTTACTCTGGGATTTACCTCTGTACTTGCCTGGTCCCAGGAGGCTTACACATTGACGGGTGTAAATGCTTTCCTTGGGCCCTGTGAGTCAGTTCCCCGGGGACCTGGATACTCTGCACAGCTCAGGAGACTGGCTCCGGGGAACCAAGGCTGCTGTGCCCCTAGAAAGCTCCCCCACCCCTACTCTGCGTGGGGTTGTTTGGGGTCTGGGTGACAGGAGTGTGGAAGGGAACCTGCCACTTGTCTGCTCAATACACATGGATGAGATGCGGGTGAGAAAACTGTTAACATTTGGAGGGAATTCACTTTGTGTAAGTGCTTTATTCATATAACAAACAGTGTGGAGTGCTGCTGGGATGCTCTTTGCTTCCCAACATCCATCCTTTCCTTCCTTGCTAAACAAAATGGATTTTATGCTGCGTGGCAACATGCCCAGCTCCGGGTGAATCATGCTTGGTTTAAGGCTTATACCTTTTCTGTTTCTCATTTTTCCATCTTCCTGTGAAGCTGTGGATGGCTGTGAGGCCCATTTTAGACCAACGAAACCTATGTGGATGTCTGTTCTGCTGGCTCATGAGAAGGCTTCATTTTCTTAGATACAAGAAGTAGATATGGGTAGCATACGCCTCTGTCATGCCTTTTTTTGTGCCTTGCCTGCAAATGTGATGGTTGGAGCTGGAGCAGCCATTTTGTAGCCGTGAGAGAAAGGCCAAGTGTCTTGTTATTCAAAGTGTGGTCCGAGGGCCAGATTGTTAGAAATGCAGAATCTTAGACTCTACCCCAGATCTACTGAATCAGCATCTGCATTGTGACGGGCTCTCCCAGTGAGCTGTGTGTACGTTAGCGTTTGAGAAGCCCTGCTTGAGCTGCTTGAACCATAGCCAATAAGAACCAACCTCTGAGCTTTTGGTCATGGGTTTCCTGTTACTTGCAGCCAAAAGCATTCTTAGCGGATATAAGCACTTAAAAGTTAAACAGGCTTATGTGAAAAACCACCCTAATTTACCCAAGAGCCCTGAGAATGAAGAAAGGACTATTATTATCCTCATATTATTTCCCAGCATAAGACAGCTGATGACCTTGGTGAACCCAGGTCAGCCTGGCCCCTGCACCCGGGCACTGAAGCGGGATGCTGTGCCCATTTTCCACTGGAGCTCTGATGGAGGCGTATCCTCTAAGCCAGCTGCACAGAGCCATCACTGCCACTCAGACAGGCCCATCCACTTGCCCTGAGCTCAGTCTGTACTCAGCTGTACCCTATTTGTCTTGCTTTGTATCACTGGCCTTTCTCTTCCCTCAGAATCCTTCCATTTGGCTCTATTGCTCCCCAAGGGCATCCTCTTGATGTGTCATTAATTTCAGAGTTCAGGGGAGAGTCCAGTACCCTGTGATCCCCCTCACCCAAGGCATATAAGCCTTTCTCATTTATCACCTTCAGGTGTTTTTGTTGTTGTTGTTGTTTTTTGCGGTACGTGGGCCTCTCACTGTTGTGGCCTCTCCCGTTGTGGAGCACAGGCTCCGGACGCGCAGGCTCAGCGGCCATGGCTCACGGGCCCAGCCGCTCCACGGCATGTGGGATCTTCCCGGACCGGGGCACGAACCCGTGTCCCCTGCATCGGCAGGCGGACTCTCAACCACTGCGCCACCAGGGAAGCCCTATCACCTTCAAGTTTTAAAGTCGGAGACCACCACTTTAAGGAAGTGCATAAGAATCACCTGGGGGAAGACAGACACATTTAAAATCCAGATTCTGGGGCCATAATGCTTGGAGGGTCTGAGCCAGTAGCCCTGAGGTGAGGCCAGAGGAATCAGCGTTTCTCGGTGACGGCTCCCCAGGTGCCTCTGAGGGTCACACCTGGAAGAGCGCTCCTCTGAGCTGGGAAAGTTTGGCAGAGAGATGAGGGTGACAGATGAAATGTCCTTCCTCCATCTTTCCCACATTTTCTACAGCCGCTTGATTAACGTGTTCTTTGGGTAGTTGCAGCCCGCTTGGTGTTGGCTGCATAAAAGTCCATGGAAATTCTCTGTGAATGCAGTTTTCCTGGGGAGAAAACTATCAAACACCTCTGTACCGCCCCCAATTCAGGCAGCTGAAGTTGGTGGGTGCGTTCCAGCCCTAGGCAAACGTTTGGAGATGGGGTCAGCTGGGACTCATCTGGGTTGGATGCAGAATAGGAGGCCCATTCTGATGTGTGGTGTCAGGCGATCAAGAAGTGAGGTCAAGAAGTTTCGAAATTAAGAGGAAAGAGTCTTGGGGTCTGTGTGAGGCAAAACGGCCCTGCAAAGGAAACCATGCCCTAATCCCTGGAGCCTGTCGGTGTATTACGTTATCTGGCAAAAGGGACAGCTTATGTTGTTAAGGTTACAGACCTTAAAAGAGAGATTAGCTTAGAGTACCCGGGTGGGCCCAGTCTAATCACCTAATCCCTTGCAAGCAAATCAATGTCTCCAGCTGGAGTCAGAGAGATGCCACAGAAGGTGAGGTCAGATTTGAGGCCTGAGAGGGACTTGAGCTGTCGTTGCTGGAGGGGCCACATGAAAAACAGAAGGAAGAATGCAGGCAGCTATTAGGAGCAAAGACCAGCCCTGGGTGACAGCCAGCAAGGAATGGGGACCTCAGTCCTACAACCGCAAGGAGCTGAATTCAGCCACAACCTGAACGAATTTGGAAGTGGATTCTTACCCAGAGCCTTCAGTGAGGGATGCAGCCCTGCTCACACCTTGATTTTGGCCTTGTGAGACCCCAAGCAGGGGACCCAGTGCAGCTCACCTGGACTTCTTACCTATGAAAACCATGAGATAGTAAATTTGTGTTGTTCTAACAACACTATGGCAGACATAGAAAACCAGCCAAGTCCCATTTCAGAATTTGGGAGAGGACCTTTGCCATGACGTCATCTCATTCTGACCCTCCAGTCTCACCTGTCCAGGTGGGCTCTTAAGGAATGAAGTCATAAAGCACAGGAAAGTCCCACCTGCACCTCACATGCTAACTTGGATTGTTATAAAACCATTTTTCCTGGCTTTGTCATCCTTCCCCACTCCCCTCCTCCATTTTAATGTCTTTCCTTGCAGTTATTTTTCTAATGCATTTTATTCACACATTCGGGATGTGCAAGTTTGTATCCTGCTTTGCTCCCTCACATGAAATATTCTCACATCACTGAAGCCTTTGCACAAACCTCACTAATGGCTGCCTCATAGTTCATCTGATGGATGTACTGTAATTTACTTGTCCATTCTCCGATTCTTGGCCTTCAATTTATTTCCTTCCCTCTTTTCCCTAATTATCAATAATTTAATTTTTTACCTAAAGATCCCCCAGCATTTTATATGAAATCCTTATCATAGATTCCCAGAAGGGGAATTACTAGGCCAAAAGGTACAAAATTTTTTGAGGCTCTTGGTACAAATGCTAAATCACCTCCAGTTTCTGGGCACCATCTAAGCCCCTTAATTTCGCTCTCTAAGAGTGGGTGGGGCCACCCCTTCTCTTTTTGCCTCTTCCACTGCGCTCTGCGGGGCTGGGCACACCCCGGGTGTCCCACTAGCTCTGGGCAGCTTCATCTTGTTCTTTGTCATCCTCATGGACTCATTACGACGTCTGATCTATAGACAGAAAGGGAAGGCGCTGGGAAGCTGGGTATCGCTCACCCATCTTGGAGACTCATTCTGCCATTAGCCTTTGTCGGAAGCAGGAATCCCAGCCCACAGCCTTCCGGTGTGCACCAAATACTGCATTTTGTTGTTATCGATGTATTTTTAAGCCCCTTCTGCCTTCTCTGAGCATTGGGCTGGTGGGAAATCCGGTCTTGGTCATCCTTGGGCTTTTTCTCACCTGGTTCTGTAAAATGTCTTGGGGGGCATCTCAGAGAGCAACAGGCATTGTGTATGGAGGGGGCGCTCCTAATTACCAGGTATCATCTGAGAAATCCCTCCTTTTGTCTGGAAGCTCTGCTGCCTCCAGAGAATGGAATTCTCTGCGAGGCACCCTACTTCGTTGGAGTCCCGCCAGACACATGGAGCGGGGCAGGGACTGCCACTTTGCAGAGCTCTGAAGCTGCGGGATGTCTTCTGTCTCTAGCTTTGCAGATTCTTTCATCTCTCTCCTTATCCTGTGTTTAGTCCGTTTGGGCTGGTGTAACAGAATGCCATAACTGGGTGGCTTAAATAACAGTTATTTCTCACAGTTCGGAAGCCTGCAGAGTCCAAGATCAAGGCAGCAGCAAATTCAATGTCTGGTGAGACCCCACTTTCTGGCTCACAGATGGCCGTCTTCTCACTGTGTCCTCACGTGCAGAAAGGGCAAGAGGGCTCTTTGGGTCCCTTTTATAAGAGCACTAATCCCGTTCATGAGGGCTCCACCCTCATGACCTAATCATCCCAAGGCCCACCCCCTAATGCCATCACATTGGGGGGGTAGGATTTCAACATATGAATTAGGGGGGAGGGGGACACAAACATTCATTCCATAACAGCTCTGAAACCCATCGCCCTTTGGCTGTGACTAGAGGACATCCTGCACTCCTCTGCTGTTTTACCTGACTTACTAAAGGCAGAAAGAGACTTTGCTTTGAGGCTGCTTCTCTTCCCACCCTGCAACCCCTCCCCCCCACCCCAGGGCAGGAAGCACAGATGTGTCTTTGTGCCTTCCAGGTACAGGACCCGCAGAAAAAGGTAGGAAGGAAAAGAGCCACAAATCTATTTTTCAAGAAAAATTATTGTCATTCTCGGTAAAGGCTCTGAGAAGTCCTACAATAAAGAAACTTATCTAACTTCCTTTAACCCAGTTTTTCCCCACTTATTTTATCACAAGGTCCTGCCTCTTTCTTACCGTTTCATAATTTTCTTCAGACTTGTGTCAAATACACTGGAAAATACTGGTTTGACTTAATCACTGTATTGGTTGACAAATGAAGATACTGGGTAGATCATTTCACCCCATACCCATAATCTGACCCCTATATGAGGCAGGACATAAATATCTATCATCTGAGAGAATTTTCTAGACAGGGTGAAGTCAGTCAAGCTCCTTTTCAGGAAAGCCACGTTTTTGTTCCGTCCAGGGCTCACTGTTTGAAGGCGTCCCATTTAAATTCTTTTTTACAAAGCAAAGAATCCAGTTTATCACTTGTGTATCTGGATCTCATGTTTCAGCTTTTGCATCAGCCTGGACTGTGGGTGTCTCAGAGGACCTGAGAAGCCACTGTAGAATCAGGGACCTGACCTCGCCAAGCCTTGGAGCCCAGTTTCTCTCTCTGAAACCCCGAGTCACATGGCCTTCATTGCACAGGGCATGTCAGTCTGCAGGGCTTGGAACTGCTCTCAAGATGTGAATTGTTGATAATGTTCAAGGAGACAGAATGTGACAGATAAAGAAATATCCTGTCTGAGGCTCTCTGAGAATAACTTTGACAGTGGGGAGGAGGGAGCGGAAATAGAATTTACTGAGACTGTTCCAAGCCAGAGAGTGAGATAGGTGTTTATTTAAAAATTATATTTACTCTTTAAATAAGTAATACATGCCCAGGACACAAAATTCATACAAAAATGTAAACATGGAGTGTCTCCCTTCCACGTCTATGTCCAGCTCGCCCATTACCCTCCCAGGAGGTGACAACCATCACGTCTTCTTGTGCCCCCTAATGACATCCGATACCCGAATAAGCAAATATGCAAATTAGGTGAACAGAAAATTAGCTCACTACACATACTGTTCTGCACCTTGGCAGTTTCGCTAGAAGATCGTCCTGTGCCTGTTCATATAAGGGCTGACTTATTCTTTTTTTACCTGCTGAATAAATTCCACTGGATGGGTGTGCCATGACTTATTTAACTGATCCCCTCCGAATACAATTTTACATTGTTTTTTAATCTTTTTTACACTTGATCAGTGGTTCTCAGCTCGGGATGATTTGGCAATATTGGGAGAGATTTTTGGTTGTTACAACTGGAGGGGGCGATGCTCCTGGCTTGTAGTGGGTGGAAGCCAGGGATGCTGGTAAACGTCTTATGATGCACAGGACGGCCCCACCACAGAGAATGGTCCAGCCCATGATGTCAGTCGTGCCGAGGCTGAGAAGTTCTGTGCTGGATGATTTCTCCAGCGTGTAGGTTGGGCTTGGGGAGTCAGGAGAGAGTGAAGTGTCAAGTCCAAAGTCACAGAACTGGAGCAAATGCTCGTGCCACGAGAATGCGTCCCTTTTCGGAAGGGGTGGGGGGTGGGAAGCTCCCGAGCGTATACCCGCTCAGAGTCTAGAGGAGACATGTCTGGACCACCCCCAGGGGGAAGGGCTTCTCTTGTCTCTCATGTACCATTTTTCCCCCTAGATGCTGCCTGGGAACCCCAGAAGAGTGGGTAGAAGATGCAATTATCCTCAACAAACCAAATGCAGTCATTAAACAGAATCTTGAAGCTCTTAATTACCAGCATATTAGCATGTTACAAATGGGGAAGCAGCATTTCGTATATCATAGCAGAGGCATCGGGAAGAAAAACCTATTTTTACCCCTAATTAAGAGAATATTATGGAATAGTTAGAGAATTAATTGTACTCCGGTACATCTTTATAAGGAAGATAATTGGATAAAGATTGTTTCTTCCCTCCCACATCACAATACTTGCAGGCAGATGGCATTGTTCGGGCTGAGACAGTGTGGTGTATCAACACACGCCATCTCCTCCCTCAGAAGTATTTAATACGTTAATTGGCCTCCTCTTCGCAGGATATTATTATGATTATTTACATCTGTGCAGCACTTCATAGTTTTCAAACACATCCATGTGCACTATCGCGTGGCCTCATATGGGATGGCCAGGAGATTATTATGGCCTTTTGACTGGTGATAAAACAGTTCTGAGGGACCGAAGTGACTTGTCAAAGGCCAGCAGCTGCAAACAGGTGCAGCCAGGATCTGAACGTGGGCCCCCCCCGAAACCTCGGCTTCTGGACTGTGGGTGATTCTTCATTTTCTCTGCAACCTGGATGGTCCGGTGCAGCCCCCATCCCCGGTGGATGTGTGCAAAACATCCACTGGGAAGGGGGTAACATAATGAAGGGGGAAGAGGGTAAGATAAAGAAGGGTTGGGGCACCACCTGTGCAGTCAAGAAGACCCAAGTTCAAATGCCAGCTCTGTCACTTTTGGTTGTTTGACTTTGGGCAAGTAGATGAATCTCTTTGAACCCCAGTGTCTTCATCTGTAGAAGTATCATGATCCTTATGTTGTGGGGCTGCGGTCAGGATTCAAGGAAATGGTGCCCAGAAGATGCTCAGCGTGGCTCCTGGGAGGAGGTGGATCACAGCTATCGTTACTCTGGCCTGAATTTGTGGGCTCGTCAAACGTTTCTGATTGTATCTGGGCTTCACGTGTGCACACAGCCATCCCAAACGTGGGTGGCTTCCGTGGCCATGGTTTCTGACGTGTCCTCTGGGCTGCTGCTTGCCTCCAAGCCCTGCTGGTCCTGCCCATGCTGGGTAGCAAGTCCCTTTGGTCTCTCTGGCCACCAGCACTTCCTATCTTCATGGTAACCGGTCAGCCCAGCAGCTAAGACAGGGATGGGCCCTGCCTTTGCAAAATGCTCTAGTGGGGGATGGCCACAGTGGGCTGCGGGTGCACTGTGCTCTGGTGGGGGGCACGTCTCTCCAAGTTATTCCCACAGCCTGTGCCTTCTTAGGGAAAGCCTGGCACTGAGCATGGGCTCACTGCCAGATGCGCATAGAAGCCGGCTTTTGAAAAAAGCAAGGTTTATTGCCAGGTGACGGCAAGGAGACAGGAGGCAGGGCTCAAATCTGTCTCCGCGATCCGGGGTTTGGGACAAGATGTAAGGGTTTAGGGGAATTTCAACCCCGGAAGCTGATCGGCTAGCCTCTTATCAGTCCACATAAGTGACGCGTGCTGCCGAAAGCCAGATTTTCCTTATCGACGGGCTTCTTGCTTTGTAAAGGGCTCTTGGTGGCAACATTTCTATTCTTGCCGTATTGCCGTAGACTGAAGATTCTCAGTTCCAGGGTCATGGTGACATGGAGACAGCCTGGAGACGTGGGTTCCTGTCTTGCACATGTGCTGTGCTGTCTCTGTGAAATAACTCAAGCTTTGGCAAATCAAGAACCTATTTAAGGAGGCAAAACCAGTTTAAGCTGGTCATTGTTTTACGTGCGAAGCCCACATGGTCAAGGCCACCTAACTAAGGTGCGGTCGAGTTCTAGACCTCGCGCTGTCCAAGAATAACGCCTTCCTTTCGAATCCCAGGCTCAGCTGCCGATCTAGATCCCTTCCTTGAGACGAACTCTCCAGGAGCCTACCCCGGGCGGCAGTGGTTCTTGTCTGCCCAGAATCCCTTCCTCTCATTTCGGTGAACAAACCTCGCTTTTACTGTAAACCGGTGGTTTCCAGGGGAGCTATGTGTTCTTCACTGTCAACCTCTGTGGTTCAAGAAGGGTCAAATTCAGGGTGGTCCAGGTTGAGAATGGCAGCAGCAGCTGCGTCCTGGGGTTTTGGGTTGTGAGCTCGGTCCCGGCCACAGCTAGGGTGGCCTATGTCAAGGGGCGCCCATGGCGAGGAGGGCTCAGCGCGCGTGTGGAAGGCCCTAGCATGCTTCATCGTGCTTCCTAGGGTGGGAGTGACCCTGCCGATCATCTTTCTGAGTTTGCAGCATGGAGGGCATAAGAGACCAAGTTCATAGTCCATCCCCATCTCTGCATCAGGTCCAATCCCTTTCCCTGAAGACAGTCACCATACTCTATTCCATAGCTCTCATGTGAGTCTGCTTCCAACTGGCAATGAAGATGGATAAGGAGAGCCTGGACCACGGCACCAATGGTTTGGACCATCACTCTGCACATGGACCAGAAAACTATGTGGGACCTTAAGCTTACCTTCTTTACTTGCATCAAATTATGACCAGTAGACTGAGCTTCTATCCCTTTGCTTATGGCAAGGGATGGCTTAAATAAATAACTTAGGTTGACCATGAAAAAATTAAAAAAGGGTTAACTCCAGGCCCTTGGTTCCAAGAGTGGACACATGATCAGTGAGAATGCTTGTTTTCCTGGCCACAGATTGATTTACGGATTGGCATGTGACCCATCAGGCCGATCAGAGCCAATCCCAGGACTTTTTAGGGAGTTATTTGAGAAGGAATGATCTTTCTGCTGTGTTTGTTCAGCCGATAGTGTATACACCTGGGACCGTAGAGGCCATTGTGCAAGGACATGGGGCATGCCTTCTGAGAATGCAGCCAACACAGAGGATGACAGAGACCAGACATGGCCGGAGACAAATTCCTGATTCTATCATGAACACCTGGATCCATCCATGCTTGAAGGTTGCAAGTGTGAGTTGAGTTTCAATCATTTGCAACCAAATGAGTTCTGACTAATTCAGGGTCCCACAGCTGCCCCTAGTGTTTAGGCTTCTCTCAAGCCCTCCCCCTCAAGTCCACAAGAAGAGCTGCAATTTACCTGAATTCCATCGATGGGCTGACTTCAAGTTCTTTTCACAGGCAGCCAAAAACATAGATGCCTTCAAGAGGGGGATGCAGAGAGAGGGGAAAGAAAAAAAAAAGTCTCCTAATTTTCAATGCTGAATCTCTCCAGCCTGGAGAGATTCACTGGATCTCTGGATAAAATTATCAGAGATTATCTCTGGATAAATTATCTCTGGATAAATTTATCACTGGATAAAATTCACTGTCTTGCATTTTATTAGGCTTCTTTTCACCATTTATTTTCCAAGACCATCTTGGAAACTGGCCATGTTCAAGAGGAAATGACCTAGATTATTTTTTCATGATGGCTGCCCTTTTGCAACCTGGCAGATGTTTAATTAAAATTTTTATCACCTCCTAAAGTTAACATAGAAATTCATGTATTATGGTAGCATAAAGACCCATCTTTGAAACTCTCCTTTCATACCCCAGTCGAGAAAACTATCATTAGCCGCATCCTAGCATCTCCTCCTTCGGCATCTCTAGATAGAGCTGGTGCTGTTTGTACAGCCCTGAACTTCAGCTCAGACACAAACTCCATTGTGATACTTCTCTTGAATGCCCCCACCGCCCGGACACAGCCCCAAGCATGTCTTCATTTTTGTTTTGTTGTTCCCTGCCCTGAGCCCTCTCTCAGCACCTGTGACACTCTGTGCTCTGACTCGTTTATCTGTCTCCCTTTCCAAGCTCCTTGAGCACAGTGATTCTATCTCCTTCATACTAGAGTGTATAAGTATTTCGGTCTGGGTTTTATTCATTGGCTATCTCCCCTCAGTTTAGAACACTACCTGATACCTAGTATGTGCTCAATAAATACTAAATGCATCTCTGCATCCCTCATGCCTTACAGATGGCTTAGTACAGCAGATGGATGCAGGACCTGTAAGAAGGAAAGTTGTTTCCAGTGTCCCCAAAACCATGTTCTCCAAGGCACGTCCATCGTGGGCTCTTCTCCATCCTTCCATCCGCTCAGACACCAGCTGCCTTTCCTTTCATTCATTCATTTCATGTATCCCCCAGACATGGGGGGTTTGATGCCTATGATGTGTCAGGCGCAAATGGATGAACACACACCTGATATTCTGCATGAATGCATTCAGTCTTCACCACAGCACTGTGACGAAGGTACACTGCTCCCATTCTACCGACGTGGAATCTAAGACTCTGAGAAATAAAAGAGACAGAGATCACCAGATTTAAGTGGTGGAGCTTGGATGAACCCTCTTTTTCTCCAATTGTCTTACACATGCATCTTATCTACCAGCTATTATAGCAGTTTCTGGAAAAGCAGGAGTTGGTGTCTTATATTTTGAGGGAAAGACGTAGTGAGGCCCCCAGTGGGCTCTCAGGAATAAACAACTAAAACCTCATTGCATGTGTTGCTCTGCCTTTTCTCCCTGCAACGGGGACCCAGTCATCTCACCTTTTCTGGGAAGCAAAAGCCCCTCTGTGTTTCCTGACGGACCTGATTCTGAACCTTCTGGGTCCCTAGCGAACACCATTAGCTGTTCCTGACTTCAGGATGGAAGAGATGCCAGAGGGGCAGGAGAGCTTGTCACACTACCTAGAATGTAGCCACTTTCTACAGAGTTAATGTGAACCTAACATACCATTATTGCACATACATAACTGTACATGACGGTGCTAAATAATTCAGAGAGGAAGTTGGCAGCTCAGTGCTTTTTAATAGTAAATAATTCAAGTACTCTTTACATTTCCCCCACCCGTAGCTCAGTCTACCTGCCTGCTGTGGAGAGAGAAGCAGGAGTTAGAGAATAAAGAATGCAAGGACCATGATGACTAGAACATTCTCCCCCAGGTATGTTTACATAGTGTGGTGGGCAAGACGACTTGCACTTGCCCTTCGATTTAGGGGCAGAGTAGTTTGGACTTTCAGCACGCTGGCTTTTGTGACATATTTTAAAGAGCAGGGGAAACAAGAAAACAATTTCCCCAGGCATTTACTCTGATTAAAGACTGGCAGGTGTGCCACTGTGTACCCATGCCGTTGTTAGCCATTTGAGTCTCTCAGCCAACCGTTCAAAGCGAGTTAGAGGCTTGCGAGCTGTGGGTGTCTTGAGCAGAGCAGCATCCTGGTATATAACGAAGGAGTCTGGGTTCTACCTTACTACCTGTGCAACCCTGGGCGAGTGATGAAGCCTTCCTGTGCCTCAGTTTCTTCTTCCATTAATGGGGTCCATAACAGGACCCCCATAGGATTATCAGGAAGACCAAATGGGAGTATGCAAGTGAACAGTTCAGCACAGATCATGAATGGGCCTGGAGGGTATTATGCCTAGTGAAATAAGCCAGTCAGAGAAAGACAAAAACTGTATGTTTTCACATATATGTGGAATCTAAAAAATAAATATAACAAAAGAGAAACAGACTCATAGATACAGAGAACAAACTAGTGGTCACCAGAGGGGGAGGGGTAAGGACAAGATAGTGAAGGGGATTAAGAGGTACAAACTACTAGGTATAAAATAAATAAGTTACATGGATATAATGTACAGCGCAGGGAAAATAGTCTATATATATATATATTTTTTTTTTTGAAGATGTTGGGGGTAGGAGTTTATTTATTTATTTATTTATTTTTGCTGTGTTGGGTCTTCGTTTCTGTGCGAGGGCTTTCTCTAGTTGTGGCAAGCGGGGGCCACTCTTCATCGCGGTGTGCGGGCCCCTCACTATCGCGGCCTCTCTTGTTGCGGAGCACAGGCTCCAGACGCGCAGGCTCAGTAGTTGTGGCTCACGGGCCTAGTTGCTCCGCGGCATATGGGATCCTCCCAGACCAGGGCTTGAACCCGTGTCCCCTGCATTAGCAGGCAGATTCTCAACCACTGTGCCACCAGGGAAGCCCAATAGTCAATATTTTATAATAACTTTGGAGTGTAATCTATAGAAATATCAAATTACTATGGTGTACACCTGGAATTAATATTATATTGTAAGTCGACTACAGAAAAAAAAAAAGGTTTAGCACAGGGTCGGGCAGTTAGAAATGGCTCCATAAATAGGACCCAATGCCAATAGTAAATCAAACTCCTCCCTTTACTAAGGAGGTCACTGAGGCTCAGAGAGGGAGATGATAAGCCCAAGGTCACAGAGCTATAGCTAGCATGACGGGGACAGAAGTCAAATCCTTCAAGTCCTCGGTTTCCCATAGAAGTGAACTTATGACAGAAGGGAGGGACAGTGTTGCCTGGTGGGCTGGCATATAGTGAGGAGACATTTTTTTAGCTAAAGAATTCTTTGGAGGATTAAGTTTTATCATATAGACTTTGCATTTCTCTGTTTTAGTATAAAATAACATTAATTTCTTTTACCGAACACGTATTTATTTAGCCACCATTAGGTACCTGGCATGGGGACTATAGCCATAAACAAGGCAGACTAGGTTCCAGTCGATAAGTAAACCAGTTGACAGACCATTTTATATTGTGGTAAGTAAAAAGGAAACCCTAAAATGGGGTAAGGAGCTAGAGAGTGACTGGCAGCTCCTTCTACTTGGGGCCTGGGGTCAGGGAAGGCTTTTGAGCAGGGACAGGAATTGTGAGAAGGAGCTGGGCATCGGTGAGCTGGGACAGAGCATGGTAGCAGAAGAGTCAGCATGTGCAAAGGCCCTGGGGTGGGGCAAATTCAATGACTTAACTTTCCTTTTTAAAATCCAGAATAATTTTCATGGCTGTATTACTTTTCTGTGACTGCTGTAAGAATTTATTACAAACTAGGTAGCTTCATAAAACAGAATTGAGTTCTTTCATAGTTCTGGAAGCCAAGAAATCTGAAATCAAGGTGTCAGGAGGGCTATGCTCCCTCTGGAGGCTCCAGGGGAGGATCTGTTCTTTGCCTTTTCCAGCCCGGGTTGCTGCCAACATTCCTTGACCTGCAGCTGTATCACCCCAATCTCTGTCTCCATCCTCACATCACCGTCTCCCCTCCCATCTGTCAAGCCTGGCTCGGCCCCAGTCTTGTAAGTGGATTTATAAGAGTGGTTTTGTCATTAGATTTAGAGCCCAAGCAGATAATCCAGGATAAGCTCCTCTTCTCGAAATCCTAAAATTAATCACATCTTTTGCCATATAAGGTAATATTCACTCTTTTACCAAATAAGGTAGTATTCACAGGTTCCAGAGGAGAGGACATGGACATATCTTTTGGGGGCCACCATTCAGCCGACTATAACCATTGAGGAAGATGTGTCAGTTTCCAGACATTAAATTCAACAACAAAGGGGCAAAATTTGACCTGTTTTGAGTAGAGTCAAAAGAAAACAGTTTCCAGCTGTGTTAGATATTTCTGACAACTTCAGCTTCTCGATATTCAGAATTAGCTCAAAATATGCTGCTTGGACCCAGCAGTGCGGCTGAAACATGGAGGTTTGCATTGAAGTCCTTGCGGTCTGTGCTTTCTCTGGTCCTGTTTTTATCTATGGAGGGCTTATGATGTGGCAGGCTCTGTGCTAACCAAACACACCCCTCGGGGAGCTTATTAAAGACAGGTTCCGCTCCTCTCATAGGAATGCTCCTTTAGTGAGGCTAGTTGAGGCCTGGGAATCTGCATTTTAAACCTGCCAGCTGATTCTGATCCAGATGCAGGCACTCTGAGATCCCCACCTGGAGAGATGCTGATGTAAAGGGCGGGGGTGGGGGGGACTCATGCTTAATTATTGGGGGCAGTGTTGGAAAAATTTCCAGGTTCGCACTCTATGTGGTGGAGACACAATTGAAGTAACATATCCATTTGCAAGAAGGCTCAGGCATCCTGGAATGCTTCTCTCGTGCAGAGGGCTCAGCTGGTAGAACGAATCCAACATAGGCGTCTAAGGTTGGAGAGAGCCTTGTGGGGAGCCACCCAGGACAAGAGCCCTGGACTCAGCTTGGCTCGACGTTTGCTGGCCCTGAGGTCTCAGCAGGTCGTTCCCCTCTGTGAGTCTCAGTTTCCCCCTCTGTGAACAGGACCAGCTGGACTGCCTTATGCACCTCACACCCCTGCCTTGAAGAGTCATGGAGATTATTGGGAAGTTACAAATCCCGAGCGTGTCTGGACTTTCCTGCTGTCTGAGGGCTGCCGTGTTAGCCTGAGTTGGCGTTTCTCAGAGGCTGTGACACTGGTGGTGTGTAGGGTCCCCGAGACCACTGCCTGGGCTGATGGTTCCCTAGGAGGACTCAGAGGACTCAACATATGGTCATCCTTGTGGCTATGATTCATTCTAGTGAAAGGATGCAAAGCAAAACCAGCTAAGGGAAAAGGCATGTGGGGCAAAGTACAGAGGAAACCAGGCAAAAGCTTCCAAGGGTCTTTTCCGGCGAAGACCCCCAGGATGCGATTCGTTCCTCAGCTACGAGTTGTGATGATGCCTATGGAGGGTTGCCCACCAGGGAAGCTCCTTAGAGACTCAGTGTGCAGGGTTTGTACTGGAAGCTGGTCACATAGGCAGCCTCTGCCTGGCACCAGATTTTCAGACCCCCAGAAGGAGAGCAGGGGTCCAGCACAAACTACATCGTGTGTACAAATACCTTAGGTGTAGCAAGCCACCGTTGTCAGTTCATGGGGGTGGGACCCCTACCCACATCTGAGTTCCCGTGTGTTAGCCCAGGATTGTGATGGCGGCCTGGGCCAGTGTGGGCCTCCTGGAATCTGCCCTGGGTCAGTTTTGCAGGAGGCTTTGAGCACCATGGCCCCAGCCTGAGTCTCTAGTCCTCCTGGAGTATTGCTGGGTTCCCTAGTAACCACATAGCAGACTATTGCCTTCCTGAAGTTGGACAGGGTTGGATTTTGTTTTTTAATAAGGAAGGTCACTTTAAGATGATGCTAAACAAGGTTGCACCACAGAGTGAAATGTTCCCTTTTCTACTCTTTTTCAGCCTTTCTGGTTATTTAGGAGCAAGTCTCTGCTCTTAGCGTCCTTAGTCTCTTTAGCCTTTTTCTAATAGTTGTGAATCTATCTTTTATTTATTTTTTTCAGCTTGATTGAGGTACGATTGACATATAAAATTATAAGATATTTAAAGTGTATATTGTGGCGATTTGATATTACATATACATCGTGAAAGGATTCCTCCCCCTCCAATGCCATCTCCCTTTTATCTCTATTTATTTATTTAGGCCGTGCTGCAGGGCATGTGGGATCTTAGTTCCCTGACCAGGGATCGAACCCATGCACCCTGCAGTGGAAGCACAGAGTTCTAACCACTGGACCGAGAGGGAATTCCCAAGATCTCCTTTTTTGGGGGGGCTGCACTGGGTCTTCGTTGCTGCACGTGGGCTTTCTCTAGTTGCAGTGAGCAGGGATACTCTTCCTTGCAGTGCGCAGGCGTCTCATTGCGGTGGCTTCTCTTGCTGCGGAGCACGGGCTCTAGGTGCGCGGGCTTCAGTAGTTGTGGTGCACGGGCTTAGTTGCTCCGCAACATGTGGGATCTTCCCGGACCAGGGCTCGAACCCGTGTCCCCTGCATTAGCAGGTGGATTCTTAAGCACTGCGCCACCAGGGAAGCCCAAGATCTCCCTTTTAAACGAAGACAGCAGACTGGAGGCCCGGATCAGCGTCTAGCTAGAATTTAATAATGTGGATATTACAAAGTGGTTACTTTCTATTTATGGCAAGTACTATATGGTATCAATATAACGTTTCCTCTTAAAACCAAAGCATTTAAGAAAAAAAATCACAATCCAATTCATGAAAAATAAAATAAATAATAGTACAATCGTCTATTGTGAACATGGTTCTCGAATGAGGGAACTGGGGGAAACAATGTGGCTGAGACTCAAATTAGACCCAGAAGGGGTCCACAGAAGTTAGTGGGGGGATTCTCAAAAAGCGCAGGCAAGCTGCTTCCCCGAAACCTGACAGCTGGTGGGTAGGGCTGTTCATTCCCCAGTCCCTGCGCTGGTGAGCTGGGGGCCCCTCAACTCTTGCAGGGGAAGATGTAGCTGGTGCCCCCACTTCCCCCAGCATCCCATCCGTGGTATGGGGCCAAGAGTGACCTGCCTGGGCTGGCCAAGCCCTAGAGCTGGGCCCAGCTCAATGCTCGGCAAGAAACTTCACTCAACAGGCGGGGACGGTGGGCCCTTGTAGGCCCTGGCCCCTCCGCTGCTACACGGTCTGCACGCCCTGGAAAGCAGCCCTGGCCAGGAACTGTGTCTCATTCACCGCTGTCCCCCAGGGCCTGAAACAAGCCTGGCACATGGCTAAGTATTTGTCGACTGACTGAAGTGATGAATGAATGAGCGGTATGACTCCAGAGCTGATGGCGTTAGCTGCTACTTCATCTGTGAAACAAATAAAATACTTCTAACCATTTAATACTGAGATCAGCTTGTCCATTAAGATTTAAAGGCAGGGTCGGGCCAGGAGGCCTGGCAAGGGCAGGAGGTTTATTTTCAGAGCAATTCTAAGAGCCTCTGAGGCTTTGCTGTGGGGCTGTGATGAGTTGGAGTCATGCTGTGAAATTTCACCCGGGTGGCCACGGGCAACACAGTGTAAACTTGGGAGGAATTGGAGCAAGAAGACCCCTGCAGTGGTCCAGATGATGGAGAGATGAAGAGAGGTGGGGGATGCTGGTTTAAACCAATGTCAGGTAGACCCCTGCATCCTATCTTACTCCCCACACATGCAATGGAGCGGATTTAAAGCCTTCAGAGAAATATCGTTCCCTGCCACGTCCCAGACCTTCCCCTGATCCTGGGGGACGGAGGAGATGGTCTACGCCGACAGCACTTACACACCCCATAAAAGTTAAGTGTATTTATACATAACAGGCAGGCCTGGAAAGCCCACAGTGCAGTAGTTACGGGAAGAAATGTAGCCCTCGGAAGAAACCTCTTAGAACAAGCGACGTGTAGCCAGGGACTCTGTTTGGAGGAAAGGTGTCCCCTCTGTGGAACCTGGAAAGTTACAGTTCGACTTGAATTACTTCTAACTCACAGTGGCTCCAAGGCACGAGGTGAAACGGGTAAGGTGGCAGCATTTCCAGGTGAGTGAGGATGAACCATCATCTACAGAGCAACTTCCCGGCAAAGAGCAACTTCTTTTGGAGATCACCAGACATGAAGTGAGAACAAATAATAATATGAGGAAATACCTCTGGAGTGTTTGTATACGCCCAGCAGCGTTCCAGAGCATTTATCTGTATTCACCCATTTACTTCTGACCACAGCCCTGTGAGGCTGATACTAATATCTTAGGCACAGGAAGGCTAATAATTCGGCCAAGAAGGCTGCACAGCCAGGGTTCAAACTTGGGCATCTGGCTCCGGGCCCGCACATTTACCACCATGTGAGGTCAGGGACCAGTGCTGTCCCCGCCTGGCATCCCGATGGCCCTGGCAATGTGTTGGCCCTGCTGGCCGAATGCTTGGTGGCCTTTGCAGATTCCCAGAGCACGTCTTACTCCTGAGAAGTGACACCCAGACCAGCTTGGTGACAGTACTTGACGTGGACGATCACATTTGATTCTCACACCTACCCTTTGCGGCAAGGGCTGCGATTGTCTGTGTGTTACAGACAAGGAAACAGGCACAGAATGCGTATACACTTGGCCCTAGTCCCCACAGCTACTAGGCAGCCAAACCAGCCTGGACTTCAGGGCTGACCAAAGCCTTCTCTGTTTTTCTGAAACCTCCAGGCTGTAAGCCTTTATTTCCCTATTTCAAAGCCAGACCAGCCTCGTTCATTTTGTTTCTTTCTTTTTTTAATTGAAGTATAGTTGATTTACAATGTTATGTTAATTTCTGCTATACAGCAAAGTGACTCAGTTATATATACATATACATTCTTTTTTATATTCTTTTCCATTATGATTTATCCCAGGATATTGAGTATAGTTCCCTGTGCTATACAGTAGGACCTTGTTGTTTATCCATTCTATATGTAATAGTTTGCATCTACTAACCCCAAACTCCCAGTCCATCCCTCTCCTACCCTATCCTTGTTCTTTTTATAGGCATTAAGTCTCAGAGAGGTTAAACACTCTGCCTGAGATCACACAGCTGGTTAGTAGGGAGATGGGACTCAAATTCAGGTTGGTCCCAGTCCAATGCTTACACTCTTTCTTCCCTTCCAAGCAGTTTAGACTGACCACGATTTAAAATTATGGGGCATCTCCCTTTTGAAGCAGATTTCCCATGGGGAGGTGTATGGTGATAGTCTCTGGCCAGACCAAGAACTTGGATTGGGGAGTCAGGGAGATGGGGTTCTAATTCTAGACCTGGCTCTCACCAGCGGCATGGCCACAGCTGGTCATTCTCCTCTCTGAGCCTCCGGGACGACAGTAAGAGCACCACCTCCAGGCTGGTCATCAGGACGAAGTGAAATAATCCCCTAGGGAAACACAGACTCCCAATGGCCCGGATTTGTGTCCGTGCTCCCCCAGTATCCAAATCAGTAAGTGCTTGACAAATACCTCTACAAGAAAGGGAAGAAGGAGAGGGGAAGGGGGAAGGAGGGAGGAACCCATGTAAATGTGTCTATTTATCTGATCTCATCCATCTTCTGAAGAACAAAGGGGCAAAAGTAAGTCTACCCATTTCACAGGTGGAGCACTGAGTCCCTGGATTGTAAGGGACGGGCTGGCCAGAGCGAGCCCAGTGCTCACTCAAATAGATTTCTTTGCCTCTTTGTTCTTTACCATGACCTTTTTTTTTTCACCACAAAATTTCAGAACTTCAACACAATAAAGTGCCCTGCTGTGCCCTCCCCGGCTGGGCTCCGGGACCGTCTGAGGGGAGCCAGGCATCCGGAGGCCGGACAGCCTCTGCAAGGAGGAGGAATTGACAGCAAATTCCTCCAAAAATACCACCTGCTCCTCCTGAGTCCTGGGCTCAGAGGACTCACAGCCCTTGTAGACCCAGGAGTCGATTCTGATGGACTCTGCGTTTCATCTCAGAAATGCAAGACTGAAATGTCCATCTGCACGTTGGCCCCATGGAAGCCAGGCCTCCACAGGGCATTTCCCCTGGGAAGGGATACCTGTATGACTAATTTCTAGCTCATTCATCTTGATTAAGTCTAGTCTTGTTTCTAGAAGCTGAAAACCCGGTGAGGAGGCAAGCCTTAGCTGGTACGAACCACTTGGTTTTAATACTGGTTGTTAAAATGTTGACAAAAAATTGTTTCGTTTCAAACCTCTTCCTCCACCCAGGCTGCTCCCCTGGGACCTCCCCATTATCCAGCAGTGAAAGGGTTAACACCTCATCATTGTCTGTTCTGACTGGTCAGTCCCCTGGTGGCTCCCACCTGTTAAATATTTAGAATATTACCCTGGAGGCGATTTATGCAATAAGGAAACAAGCCACAGTATAAAATACTGCAGAACGTCACAAGGGGCAAAGCAAGTTGTAATGACCACTCATCCAGTGGGCAGCAGATTTCTTTGGAAGATGTCCATCCTCACCCCCCTGGGCCAGGCCCCTTCCTGTCTCATCTGGATTCCTCCTTCAGCCTCCTCCCTTCTTAGCCTTCTCCCTGGCCTCCTTGCCGCCACCATCAGCCCCCAGTCAATTCGTCTTCCACTGGCAGGTGGAAAGACAAATTACCAGGACTTGGCTTAAAACCATCGGATGCCTTCTCAGGGTCTGGCGAAGGCTCCCTTTGGAGCAGCTGCTGCAATCTGAAGTTATATATTTGTGGGTGTTTTTTTTGGTCTCCCCCGTAGGACCTCAGGCTCCACCAGGACTCCCCCGTGTTTCTATCCAGTGTCTAGCTCAGTACCTGGCACTCATGAGATGCTCACTAGATATCTGTTTAAGAACAGGAAGAATAAATGAATGGATGGGTGAGGACTCCCTGTGAGGTCTGTAAGACCCTAGAAAGGACTGAAGTTTTTTCCTGGGTGGCTTCTGACTTGTAGGCAGAGAAGAGACTGGCATTCAAAGCAGGGGGACAGCCCGGCAAGGGCCAGGAGGTGGGAGGCAGGTGGCTTTAGCCCCTGCCCCCACCCCACCCCGTAAGGGTCCTTTAAGCAGGAAGATGGTATAAGGAAGGGATTGCAAGCCTGGGGCTCTGGTGTCAAAATAGCTGAGCTCCACCATTGCCAGCTGGTAATCTTGAGAAGGATGTCACCTTTCTCTGCATCTTACAAATGGGGACAATGGGGATATCTACCTTATACAGCTGTTCTGAGGACTAAATGGGATAACAGGTATGTAATAAATGTTAGCTCTTGTGTTTGATTCTAGGGAAAGAAGTAACACTTGCCAACCACTTTCTGTGCGGGGTGCTCTCTGAGCTGATCTTGTTAACTTTTCAGCAATCCAGCAAGTTTACCTGGTTGTCTCAGTTTGACAGATCAATTAGACATCCACCCCTGTGAAGCCCACTGTCTTCAGCCTCTGGTTTATTAAGGTTGGTCCAGCTCAGTGATGTTTGACCCTCACCGAGCCATGGGAATCACCTGGGGTGCTGTGTAAAATGCCCACACTTGGGCCCATCTCGGCCCAATGAATCAGAATATCTGGGAGTGAACTGAGTGTCAGTATTTTTTGAAACTTCCCACGTGATCCTAATGGGCAACCAGGGTAAGAACCACTGGTCTAAGTTTGGGGTTGAAGACCATGGAGTTGTCACAGTGAGCCCCATGGGAATAGGGGTGGAGTAGGGAGGGGGCATGGGGATAGGGGCTGAGAGTCACTTCTCACCCTGACCACTGACAGCAAAACCAGACAAATGACTCTACTTACCACCCCGTGTGGGCATGCCCCAAGGTGTGGCTCCTAAGGGCTCAGCACTATTGCTTGATGGGGTCCACGAATCCCAGGCGTCCTTCCTTTTTATAGGGTTGTCTGCTGCAGGCAGCCAACTTGTCTCAGTCAGCAAAGCCCCAATCTCTTTCAGAGTGGGGTGTAACAAAAGGGAACCCAAGATAAATGGTGATTTTCTCAGGGCCTGCCTGGGGACTGACTTTGTTCCTGGTCCTTGTTGGAGGAGCTCTGGGGCCCAACCTGCCTTTTCCTAAAACCTCGGGATTACCGCATTACTTTCAAGCCTCTCCCACAGCAGTTTGCAAATGGAGGTCATTTTCCTACAAAAAACAAACAAGATGCCCAGTTAAGTTGTAACTGAGAAGGACCCTGTGGAGCCTCCCCAGGACAGACCGGTCTCCCATATCTGCTGCTTTAGATCCTCTCTGAAGTACTCAGATAATAGTATCTGATGCACATTTCCTTGGTTGTTTTACAGATGCTAAAACCCCTACCAAATGGAAGAAATTAACTGCTTAATGACCACGAGCACATAGTGCCCAGACCTCCTGGAGCCTAAGGACTGATAACGTTAATCCCTGTGACACTGTCCTGTTACCTCACCATCAGCCAATCAGAGAGCTGTACATGAGCTAATCAAATACCTGGGAACTCCCCTCCCTCACCTGGCCTTTAAAAATGCTTTGCTAAGGGCTTCCCTGGTGGTGCAGTGGTTGAGAGTCCACCTGCCGATGCAGGGGATGCGGGTTTGTGCCCCTGTCCGGGAGGATCCCATGTGCCGCGGAGCAGCTGGGCCTGCGCATCCGCAGCCTGTGCTCCGCGATGGGAGAGGCCACAACAGTGAGAGGCCCGTGTACCGCAAAAATAAAGTAAAATAACATATATAAAGCACATATTAAGCTCTCAATAAACAGTAACTGTTATTAGGAAACAACATCAGAAATATATTCAATATTTTTAAAGCATAGCCTTTATTTTTGCTAATTCTAAGGGTAATACATGCTAATTATGGAAAATTAGAAAATGCAGACAGATGTAAGAAAAAAACCTACCCACATTTCCACCATTCAAAGGTAAGTACTTCTGGTGATTATTCTAGCTTATTTTTTTTTCCTTAAAAATGTACCTATAGGGCTTCCCTGGTGGCTCAGTGGTTGAGAGTCCGCCTGCCGATGCAGGGGACACGGGTTCGTGCCCCGGCCCGGGAAGATCCCACATGCCGCGCAGCGGCTGGGCCCGTGAGCCATGGCCGCTGAGCCTGCGCGTCCGGAGCCTGTGCTCCGCAACGGGAGAGGCCGCAGCAGTGAGAGGCCGGCATACCGCAAAAAAAAAAAAAAAAAAAAAAGTACCTATATAGGTGCAGAAAAATCAGTTTTATGCTGTGGGTCCTGCTTTTTTTCCCCTTACTTAACATTGAATCATAATTGTTTCCCCTGTTTGTTAGATATTCTTTGAAAATCTAATTTTCACAGTTTGGATAGATGCACATTTATTTAGCCAGTTTCCTCCTGTTGATCATGCAAGGTTTTGTTGCTGCTATAAATGGTATTGCAATGAGCTCTTTATCTTTTATTAAAAATTGTGTTAGCACTTGGTCAGACTTTCAGAGCCTTGTCCCAAAGGGTGGGGGGCTCCCGGCTACATTTCTGGTTGGCTGGCCCCAGCTTTTGCCAGAGTACTTGTGTCAACAGCAGATGGAAATGGGTTTCACCCTTGATGGGTGGGCCCAGTGCTCAGTCTCTGCCTCTTGGAAGTGGGGCCTGCTAGCTTCTGAAATGTACAAACACATAATCCTTTTCGATCAAAGGGGAATCCTTTCTTTGGCCTCCAGACACGGTCTGCTCTGTTCCTAGTTGTGTGAGTGACATTTTCATTTATTGCCCTTACCTTTCCTGTTTAATGGAACTGGGGAAAAAACAATCTCCTAAGGCCCTGAAGTCTTCAGATCCTTAATAAACCATCTCTGTTGGGACATCACTCCTGATCGTTTGCTAGGACAAAAGAAAACCTTAATTTCCCAGTGCTGAGTCTGCCTTTGCCTGCATTGATTACCTGCATTGATAGTGTCTTCCGATTTATGAGTAACCAGCTAATGGCTACATCCATTCTCCGGACTGTGCCCAGGGAAATCTTGGGGGGGACCACCTCTTCATATGATGCTTGTATTAATCTACTTTTGGCCTCTCCTTGGTCGAAGGGCATTGACAACTTTTGATAACCCCATGGCTATTTGTCTTTGGGGAAATGGGACTAAATCCTAGGGCTGATCTCACTTGGGAACAAGACTGCCCAGTAACTCAGCTGCAGCGATGGTGGGAGAAAGGAATCTCTAAATACCAGCAAACATACAAAGAGAAGAGCTGCTCTCAGGCAGCAGTGGGGCAAACTGAAGCAATTCAGCCCTGTTTTATGTGTTTTTTTTTTATGTTTTGGCATTTTAAGTTCAAAGAACATAGCTTGGTTTTATAAAATAGTTTCAGTCCAGAGGGCAGACCACATAAAAGTATCCAAAGAAGTCCTTATGGCTGGAGGCCAGTACGAATGGCTCTTTACCTGTTTTGCCCTCCATTCTTGCCTCAGAACCTTCTGGCGTGTAATTCTCAGAGCAGATTTGAGAGAGAGAATTGATTTAATCATGGGGCTCATGTGAGTCCCCAGCACGGTTTCTTGCTTGCACTGATTTTTTTTTTCTAAATCAGTTGAGTTTAGAAATGTAATAATTATACCCAAATCTGCACAGCCATTTTTTCCCCAGAAAATTGATGTGATCTGCATGTGTTATTTAGCTATAGGACATATTGGAGCAGTGCAGCTCTTACATTTTGCAGAGGTGTTGAATGCCTTGCTTGAGGTATCTGGGTCCAGGAGGGCGGCTGGGATGATTCAGGGCTTGTCTATTCCCAGGTGAATCACCATCTGAGGGGAAGGGCAGCAGGTACCAGCCCACTTGGGCTTGAATCACAGCCTCAGCATGTGTGGGCTTTGAGACTTTGGCAAGTTACTTCACCATTCTGTGCCTCACTTTTCTCATCTGTAAAGTGGGGATAAGAATAGTCCCTACCTCACAGGATTATTGTGACCCATAAATGCATTACTATGCAGTAAGCACTTTGAACCCTGCCTAGTTCATTGTTAGCTGTTATTATGCTCCGAGAGGTATTTGATTTTTTCGATGTGAATGACTGTGAGCAGAGCTTCTCAAACATTAATGTGCATATGAAACACTGTAGGTCTTGTTTAAATACAGACTTTTAAAAAATAAATTTATTTATTTATATTTGGCTGTGTTGGGTCTTCGTTGCTGCGTGCGGGCTTTCTTTTTAATTGCGGCGAACGGGGGCTACTCTTTACTGTGGTGCGCAGGCATTAAGATGGCTTCTATTGTTGTGGAGCACAGGCCCTAGGTGCGTGGGCTTCAGTAGTCATGGCACATGGGCTCAGTAGTTGTGGCTCACGGGCTCTAGAGCACAGACTCAGTAGTTGTGGCGCACGGGCTTAGTTGCTCCGCAGCATGTGGGATCTTCCTGGACCAGGGCTTGAACCAGTGTCCCCTGTCTTGGCAGGCAGATTCTTAACCACTGCACCACAAAGGAAGCCCTAAATACAGGTTCTTACTCAACAGGTTGTAAGTGGGGTCAGACTATAGCCAAGCAGCTGGTCATAACCACACTCTGACATGCAAGGACCTTGAGAACTTAGATGAAAACTGCAGATTCCCAGAACCACAGGTTCAGGATTATTCGTGAGCCCTAAGATCTCATGGAATTTGCCTTGCTAAGTTTTAGACTTTTTGGGGACCTGTTACCCCTTCTTTCTTCCCTCTCATTTTTGGAATGAGAATGTCTGTCTTATGCCTGTCCCACCACTGTATCTTGGAAGCACATAACCTGTCTAGTTTCACAGGTTCACAGCTGGAGAAGAATTGTGACTCAGGATGAATTGTACCCTGAGTCACACCATATCTGATTTAGATGATATTTAGATGAGACTTTGGACTTTAGAGTTTAGAGTTGATACAGGAATGGGTTAAGACTCTTGGATCTGTTGGGATGGAATGAATGCATTCTGCATGTGAGAAGGACATGAATTTTGGGGGGCCAGGGGAAGAATGAACTTAACTGTGTTCCCCCAATATTCATATGCTGAAGCCCTAAGGTGATGGTGTTTGGAGACAGGGACTTTGGGAGTTGATTAGGCATTAGATGAGGTCCTGAGGGTGGGGCCTTCATGATGCGATTAGCGCCATTATAAGAAGAGAAGCCAGACTATTTTCTAAAGGGTGGTATCTAAAAATACATTTTTCTCTGTTCCTTTGCCAGTATTGAGTGTTATATATTAAAAACCTTTGCTAACATAAAAAAAAAAGAGACACCAGAAAGAATTTGTTTGGTCTCTGTCTGCCATGTGAGGACACAGTGAGAAGGAGGCCGTCTGCAAGGCAGGAAGAGAGCTCTCACCAGAACCTAACCATGCCAGCTCCTGACCTAGGCTTCCAGCCCCCAGAACTGTGAGCAATAAGGGTCTAGTTTTTAAGTCCCCCAGTCTGTGGTCTTTTGTTAGGGCAGCCCGAGCAGACTAAGACACTGGGGGTGGGGCTCAGGGGTCAAGTGCTTAACAAGCTTCCAGGTGAATCACATTCTCCAAAGTTTGGCTGGAGGGAGTTAATTTCACTGTTAGGGCAGGCACGGCTTGTTCAAAACCTGTGTGTGGAATGTTTTGTTTTTTATTTACAGCTTAGGTTTCTCCCTCTCCCCCTTCGTTTTCCTTCTTCTCTCTCTTTCTCCCAGGGCAGGCTGTATAGCTGGTAGTGGTAAGACTGCTCCTTCTGGTTTTGTCTCCGAGTTTTGCCCCTCCATTTACAGCTGGGTGGCACCTCTATTGAAACGTGTCATGTGGAGACTGTGAAACAGGAACCCAAGGGCTGACTCAGGAAGCTGGCAGTCATTGACCAAGTCCTGACCATTCTGGGCTGATTGCTGCAAAACTTGTGGATCGGGGTTCTAGAGTTATCTATGGTCTGGCCGTTGTCTGTTCATACAGCAGTAGTACCAGGTTACGAGTGTGTTTCCTCTTTGGTGTAATGAGCATCTTGACAGTAAGGACCTTTCTTGCTCTTTTGGGGATTTCCTCAGCACAGGACTTGACATATGGGGCTCACCGATGCTTGCTGAATGGATGAATAAAAGAAAACATGCAGCCACCAAGTCCTGGAGCAGTGAGCCATTGCAAGCCATGGAAGCTCAACAGTTCAAACCTACCTCATCTTGATTCAAGTCAACAAATATTAGTGATCATGAACCCTGTGTCAGGGCCCAAATCTGAGGCCTGGGGGGCAGGCAGTGAAACCAAATGACTATAATTTAAATTCTCTGTGAGCTTTCCCACTCCTAGCTTATATTCAAGGAGCGAGTATAGTAGAATGCAACCAGCTGTTCAATCAGTCCTTGTTTAAAAAAAAAAAGAAATTGGCTCTACCTATCGTAGTTTATAAAATTATGTTAACCAACCTGATCTCATTTAATCTTCATAACAACACTGGGAGGGAGGTATTACTATTGCCCCATTTTAGTGATGAGAAAACTGAGGCTCTGAGAAGCTAAGTAACTTATCTGGCACCTGACAGAGTGGGAAGTGCACCCAGGTTGGAGCTCAGCCTATTCCCTAGGCTGGAGGTGGGGCACAGGAAGTAGGGCGTGGAGGGATCTGGGCAGGGAGGATAGAGGTGCCCTTTCCTGAGAAGGAGGAGGACAGGGGATGCTGTGCAGGTGGAAAGAGCTGATATCGCCACGCCTCATGCTCCCTCGTGTGGCACTGGAGGGGGTTGGTCTGTCACACCGTCAACACTGAGCACTTGAATGAGAAGAATTTTGTGAGTTTGTCAGATGGCAACAGGTTAAGCATGTGAGCAAATTGATAGATAAGGTGAATCTTATCTAACTCCTGGCTTTGAAATAACCAGCCGGAAGGGAAGCAAAATCCTACGTGTGTTTGCACACAGGCATTACTCGCCCCACCCCATCCCCAGCCCCTGCCCCCAGGCTTCCAGGTAGACGTTAGCACCTGGCAGCTAACCCAGGGAGGGAGGGAGCTTCTTGGCTGCTCTGGGCCATCGGAGGGAAGGGGTGAGGTGCCAGGCATCCGGTTTAGCCCAGGCAGAGTTGACTGAAACCAGGCGGGTGTCAAATGCCACCCCAGGGTGGCTGGGCTGCCCGAGCTATCGACCAGACAGTCCTGTTCCACCTCTGGGGCCTGGGATCCGTTCAGGCCCCGGCAGCTGGGCAGCACCCTGGTGGGACCAGTTGACCCCACGTGCAGAGACCCACTGGGTAGATGCCTCTGAAATCTATGCTGGTCAGAACCCCACTTGGGGTATTTTGTACCCTTAGGGTTACCGTAGTAATGCAAGGATGCCTAAGACAGATTGGAACTGCCTGATGTTGGAAGAAATTCAATCTCACTAGTAGTAAAAGATAAGCACATTAAAACAAGATGTAGTTTTATTATTTTTCCCTGGCCAGAAAGCTTGGCCAAGATTAAAAAAAGATAACATCCCATGTGAGCTGGGGGCGTGGAAGCCAGCCTTCTCCCACACTGCTAGTAGGAGTGCCAGGGGGCTTTCGGGGGCATCACCTGTGACCCCCAGCCACTTTCCTCATAGGCAGTAACCTAAGAAATAGAAATTTGCACGAAGATGTATGTGCAAAGATGTGTTGGAGGGGTTAATATTTGGAGGACATTCATGTCCAACAAGAGGTGAGTAGTTAGAAACGTTTTGGTATATCCGTGTGACAGAATTCCAGGCAGTCATAAAATTGACGTAGAGCTTTATGTGTTGCTATGGAAAGATGTTCCAGATATACCGTTGGGTAGAAAATACAGGTTACAAAATAACATGCATAGTATCATCTCAGTTTTGCAAAAAACCGGAACCATCTGTCTACATACAGCTTATATATATGAAAAATGTATAGATGCTAATGTATCGATGCACATATGTGTATATATATATGAATGTATATATATAGTGTATATATGAAAAATATTAATAATCATTATCTGTGTGTGGTGGGATTATGGGTGAATCCTGTGCTTAAAAAATTTTTTTTAAGGGAAAGCAATTACTTGAATAATGCAAATGGAAAGTCTTTAGAGGCAAAGGCCTCACAGGCTGTAAGGCCTGTGAGGGTGGAGGGACGCATGGTGGCCAAGAGCCAGGGTCATCTTGGGCCTGGGGTGACTCCCGCTCAGACATGTTTTATCTGTGGGGCTCGGGCAGGGGATGTCAGCTCTCTGAACCTTGGTGTTCTCATCTGAAGCAGGGCATCTGACAATCCCTACTTCATAGTGGTGCTGTATGAAGTGGGGTGATATCTGTAAAGTGCCTGGCACATAGTAATTACTCAATAAATCCTAATTAGATATAAAGACACTGTCACTATGGAAAAATATCATAATCTCTCCCCTTCCTCCCTTCCTCCCTTCCTTCCTTGTATCTTCTCTCAAAATACACACACACATAATTCGTCCTGTATCTAAAAGAGCAGACTTGTTTTCTAAAAACCAGCTCTCCAAAGGTGAAAGTGGGAACCCCACCCCTGGAGGTATTCGAGCAGGTTCTGGGTGAACAGGTGGCAGAGGTGTGGCAGATGACATTTGAGGACCAGATGATTGGGTTGACCAGGCCATTGGAGCCCGTTCTGGTTCCCAGATGGAAGCCACCAGCAGAGTGGATGAGAAGATGGCCAGGAGTCAGGCTGCCTGCGGCTGCATCCAGCTCTACCCCTTACCGGCGGTGTGAGATGCTGGGGAGGTATCTCTTCTCTGAGCCTCAGTGTTCACGTCGGTAACATAATCTCTGCTGTGCAGTTATTGTAAGATCTAGAAATAGTAAAATCTAGCTCCTGCTCCTATGATTATTTTTGTTCTGAAAACAGTGGAACTAGGACCTGAGCAAATATTCGTTCATTCATCCATGCCTGTGTTCCCTCCTTGCACAGAAGCTTATCCAGTGCTTTCTGTGTACCCAGCTTCTGTAGGCAGCAGGGCCCCTTTAAGACTTCAACATTCCACAGACCTGCTGCTATAGCGGCCCCCCAAATCTCAAATCCTCATTCCTACGGTCAGGCTTTATCTCCATGGCACCAAAGGGGAGTGCTCAGTCATGAAGCCAGGTTCCTTGCCAGAAAGACATAATGGGAGGCTTTGCGGTGATGTGCAGGCTTCCTTGCCCACGGGGTGGGAAACAAGGAAAAACCCTCCGACTGACTTTCGGATGGGAGGGAGTTGTTCAGGCTGTGCTAGAAAAGATGTGCCAGGATGAATATCCACGAGCGGGCATCTCACACTTCCTGGCTCTCTGCTCCCCCCAGGAGTCAGAGAGCTAGACCCCACAGGCATCCTGCTTCTGAAGGACCATTCCTTCGTTCTTTTGGACTTTCTGCCTCCTCGTCCTTCCACTTTGGGCTCAGCTGCAGCCTCACCTCTCTCTCAAGAACATCCCCAACCCCCCTGGGCCACCTTCCCCCACCAGCAAACACAGTCACACCTTCCCTGGGGGCTCATCCCTGTATCATAACCGTTGGCACGTGTGACCTTGTCCTCCACTGGACCCAGGCTCCCTCCAAAACGGGGCTCATGGAAGGTGTGGGGAGAAAACCTTAGAACCTTGATGTCAGAGTTTTTTACATGCGTTATAATGTGAAAAATGTAATTGAAAAGTGACATACATATGCAATTTATAGATAATTAAACGTATTATTAACTGTTTAATTATACAACAAACAATAATAAACATACTTAATAATTTACCAGTTATAACAATGATATTTCATAAGTGTATGATTATTTAATGCCTTACAATATAGTATATATTTTATAATCATATTTAATATAATAATTAACATGTACTAATTATTAATATATATTAAATGTGGCTGTTCAGCGATTCTTTAACTTAGGCATATATGATCCAAAAAGTTCACTACCAACCATTGTAGACTGGGACCACTCAAGAGCAGTGGTCATGTATTACTTATTTTGGGGTTCTCTGTACAGGGCTTGTTCTTGGTTGGGGCTTCCATATGTTTGCTAAATGGATGAATCAATAAGTAATGAGATCCAGCCATCCAGTTGGACTCCTGTCCTTTTGGGAGGCTGGAAGGAACTTAAAGGTTCATATGGAATAATCTAACTTACCTAGATTTAAAAAAAGCACAAATATTGGTGGTCACTGTCTATGGGCTGGGGCCCACCGGTGAGGATTAGAGGTTCAGGGATAATGTGTCCCTACCCTCAAAGAACTCACAGTGTGGCAGGGGTAGTAAGACAGATGTGACTGTAATCATTAAAATTCACAGAGAGTGAAATGCACCCCCATTCTCTCTCTCTCTTTTTTTTTTGTGGTACGCGGGCCTCTCACTGCTGAGGCCTCTCCCGCTGCGGAGCACAGGCTTCGGACGCGCAGGCTCAGTGGCCATGGCTCACGGGCCCAGCCGCTCCGCGGCATGTGGGATCCTCCCGGACCGGGGCACGAACCCGCGTCCCCTGCATCGGCAGGCGGACTCTCAACCACTGCGCCACCAGGGAAGCCCTCCCATTCTCTTTTAATTTGAAGACTCTGATATTACGATCTCTTTCTTAACTTTGTATAATGAAGGGACCAGCTGAGTGTTTGCCAAACTTCAGTCATTCAAGTGCCCCACTGATGATTTTTGCCATGTTTGCATAAGACTATATTCATTCCAATGATATTTTCCTTTAACTTGACTTTAAATCGATTTATGGAAGAGGGAAGCTGTATCATTACCATATCTGGAAAATAGGTATCCCTCACCCTACATAGAAGGAAACTATAAAAATATATACAGCAGAGCTCATGTCTGACACTGCATGCCATATAACATTACAAGCACCTTACGTGGATTAACTCAGTTCTTACATCAACCTAATGATGTAGGTACTATTATTATTCCCATTTTAAAGAGGGGAAAACTGAGACTTGGAGAAACAAAGCAACTCTCTAGAGTCACAGACACTGAGTTGCTGGTGTTCCAAGGCAGGGGTCTGACTCCAGGACCACACAGGTGACCCCAAAGTAAGTACGTCTGCTCTGACCACTAGCAGATTCTATAGCAGAGGTTGGCAAGCTATAGCCAATCTGGCCTGCTGCCTGAGTTTTTACTGTCCTCAAGCTAAGAATATTTTTCATTTTTAAATTTTGAAATGGTTGGAGGAAAAAAAATCAAAAGAAGCAGACTATTTCAAATTTCCGTGTGTATAAGGAAGATTTATTGGGACCTACCCTGCTCATTCGTTTATTTACCATCTATGGCTGCCTTTGCTCTAGAACAGCAGAGTTTAGTTGCGAGGGAGACATCAAAGTCTAAGTGATTACTCTCTGGCCCTTTACAGAGAATGTTTGCTGACTTCTTGGTCTACAAAGAATGGGATACAATGTTTTGTTTTTAAATTCTAGTGGGAAACTATTACCACGGAGCCCTACGGGTTCAAGAGGAATCCTTAAAGAACTAAGACTCTCTTAGATACAATGAAAAGGATTGATTGAAAGGAATGCCTTTCTTAACAGGTGGATTCAGTGTAACTGATTGCTGGGCTCTCTTAAAAACGCTCCTGGCTCGCGTTTTAGAGAATCCTAGATGCTCCAGGTGATGCCCCAAATCTCTTCCAGCTCAAAAAGTCTGTATTCCTGAGAGCTGGGCCATTATTTCTCCCAACGCCATGAGTCCCTGGGAAGAAAGCGCTTCAAGACCTTGGCTAAAATCCTCCCCCTCTGTTTAGGGCTGAAGGTCTATTTCCTTGCTTAGGTTCATATAAACTGTGAGCTCTTCAGCGTGGCCAGGGAATTGCACCTTCGATGGAACAAGTTGAATCTGCCCAGCTGCAGTGGCATGCGTTAAAAAGCATCCCCAGCCCCGAAAATCCAATTTGGTTTCTCAAAATCTTCACTGCAAATATTGAGCTGGAGCAGGGAATTAAATTTGCTCTGGTTCAAATGTGGTTTGCTGTCATTCGAACAAAATGGGTCTCTCTCCCCTGAATTTGTACAACTTCCTGTTGGACATTTTGGTGGACTTGCCCAAAGAAAACGATAATTTGCTCGACCCTCATTTGCATGATAAAAACGACCCTCATTTGCTAGTAAATTGATGCAGGTGGAACTAAGCTTATTTAAACCCGGAAGCTAAGCTGAAACCACAGACTTCTGGTCTCAGGTCTGGCGGCTCTGGAAGAAGGCTTCAGAGGTAAGGGGACACCGTTGTTGTTGTTTTTTTTTTTAAGATGTCCTTTGGGTGAGTAGACCCAATCTTTTTTGATGAACTTTCTCCTTGTTGTCTTTCAAACAAGGACACATTAAACTTGGCCTCTGTGTTACTTGGTTCTCCTCACAGGGCCCCCAGGGCCCTGAAAAGTTGGCCTGCCCACCTCTTCAGCCCCAGAGACGTTTAGCAACTTGCCTGGGGTCACTCAGCAGGTCAGTGGAGAAGCTGGAATCTGAACACAAGTCTAGCCCGTGCTCGCTCCACTTTGTCACACCTTGAAACGCTGTTAAGAGCCGAGACCCAGGGCAGGGGCTGCTTGCTCTCTGACTCCTTTCTGCTTCCTGCCTGTCTAGGAGATGGTGGGCGGGTCTGGGCCTGGAAGAGTGGGGGGAAGTGGATGCAGCTGCTTAAGGAATAGAAGGAAGAGTCCTCCCTCCACCCCACCCCACCCCTTTCTTTCTTTCGCATAAATATTTATTGAGGATCCTCCTACACAGTGACCCTGCTGGGCTCTGTGGATACAGTGGTGAACAAAACAGACTCAATTTCTTGCCCTCCTGAAGCTCATATTCTAGTGCCGGGGAGGATAAACCCTCAGCAAAGCGAGCAGGTCAGAGCTGTAGTGATGTTGGATGCTGGCCAGTGCGATGGGGACAAGCTGAGCAGAGAAGGAGGGTTGGGAGTGTTAGGAGGGGGCCATGCCGTTAAGATAGGGTGCTCGGGAATGGTCTATGTGAGAAAGTGGTCTTCGAGCAGAACTGAAGGAGTTGCGGGGCCCGTGATGCGGCTCTGGAGGAAGAGGGATCCAGGGAGAGGAGACGGTGCACAGACCCCGAGGGGCCAGCCCGCCCGGTGTGTTTGGCGAACAGCAAGGATGAGTGAGGGGGGCTAGAGTGGAGCAGTGATGGGGGTACAGGTCACGTAGTCCCTGAGGTCAGGGGAAGGTTGTGGTACTTTATCCTGAGCAAAGTGGGAGCCGTGGGAGGGTCTGAGCCGGAAAGGAGCAGGACCCGTCTGGCTGCTGTGTGGTAAACAAGGGCAGAGGCGAGGACACCTGGGAGGAGGTGGTGTCATCGTTTGGGTGAGAGAGAATGGTGACAGGTGGGCAGGAACGGACAGATTCCTGAACTACTCACAAGAGAGACTGGTCTGGCCTGGCCTTGGTGCTTGTTTTCACGTTGGGGAGGTGCTGAGATGAGCCAGGAGGAGGCCCGGGCAGCCTGGGCGCTGGGCCCGAGGTGGTGCCTGTCGTCTCTACAGTGACCAGATTCCCGGGCTCCATCCCGTCCACTTCCCAAGGTGCTGCCCGAGTGATCTTTTTTTTTTTTTTGCGGTACGCGGGCCTCTCACTGCTGTGGCCTCTCCCGTTGCAGAGCACAGGCTCCGGACGCGCAGGCTCAGCGGCCGTGGCTCACGGGCCCAGCCGCTCCGCGGCATGTGGGATCCTCCCGGACCGGGGCACGAACCCGCGTCCCCTGCATCGGCAGGCGGACTCTCAACCACTGCGCCACCAGGGAAGCCCACGAGTGATCTTTCTTAAATGGGGATCCAGCTGTCTTGTTTGGTTTCCCCCGAAAGCAGACCTTGTGACAAGGGTTTGAGCGCAAGGCCGTGGGGAAGGGAAAGAGGACACGAGAGGGTATGTTGTCAGGGCGGTTACCACGGGGGCGCCCGGGGCTCAGTCCAGTTGGGAGTCGTGTGGGACAGGGGGCCGGGGCATCTATCCACCATCTCTGTCAGCCGCTGGCTGAGGGCTTCAGCCTAGTGGGGCAGGGGCGTTGCCCCTGGGCCCTTGGGGTTGGTCCTGCTCGCTGGCCACGCCAGAAACAGCGCTCGAGTAGACTCGCAGGTGTTTTCACTAAGCAGCCTTATCCAGGTAGTGTGAGTGGCCAGGGAAGGGGGTGGGGCACCCATCGCATCTGCTGCAGTGGCCATTCTGCCACCTCCTCCAAGCCTCAGTGGCTCCCTGTCGCCTTCTGGGTGACGTCCAAACTCCCGAGCATGTCCAACAATCTCCTTCAGTGGGTCTTGCTCCTACGGTCTCCGTGAGGCTCAGCAAATGGTATCTGTATAAGGCCAAGCATTTTCGGCTTTGTTGGCCACAAAAGGTCTCAACTCTGCTGTTGTCACATGAAAGCAGTCACAGGTAATGTGTAAACCAACAAGCGGGGCTGTGTTCCAAAGTTCTGTTTACGAAAACAAGCATCACCTGCATTGGGCTCCGGAGGCTGTAGTTTGCTGACCCTTATACGATGGATGGGAAGCAGGCAGGTGCGTAGGAATGTGGGTATTATGAGAATGTTGCTAATAATAATTATAAATAATTACTGTCAAACAAAAGAGCTTTTAAACATGCTTCCAGGAAGGTAGGGCCCACCTGAACTCTAATTACACAGCACACACAGATCAGATCCAATTGCATTTCCTGAGTACTGTGTTTTCCTTCTGAAAAGTCTCCAAGCAGAATTTATACTTGAGGAAATTTAATTAAAGCCACAGAGAGATCTATGCTTATACAACTAACTGTCTGGTTTAGCCCACAGTTAATTGAAGTCATTGGAGAAGCATTTGAAAGTGGATTTTGTTCTCCTCCAGCCCGGGCCCAGGACCCTATTCTCGTCGTTGTAATCAAGTCCTGTGGTTCTATGGCTTCAGAGACCATCTGGCAGTAGCTGAGTAGATATTTAATTCTGTTTGTCATTTGGGGATGACTTTCTTGATATGCTGAGATCAGCTATTCTACCACCAAAGATAACTGTCTTTAATCAAAGGTCTCGGTAAAAAAACATTTAGCCTTCCATACAGAAGGCAGGTTTGCTTATCTTTATCGTTAGGATCCCAAATATGGATAAAAATTCTCAGTTTTTCCTTGTCTTTATTATATACTTCAAAATAATATTCTACTCTCTAGATCAGGTTATGGATTTGGACAGATCTGGGTTTAAATTAAAATTTAGTTATTTACTTGAGAAAATCTCAAAGTTTTAGTTTCCTTACTTACAAAATGGAAACACCAAGTTCTTCTCACTCCATTTCCCACCCCATAACAGAGATAATCGCAGACATTTTATAGAACATTGCCAGGTGCTTTGTTGAAAACATTACAATCATTATTTTATTAAATCATCCCAGTGACCTTAGGAGGTTGGAATTATTATGATTATCCCCATTTTAAAGATGAGGAAACCAAGGCACAGAAAGGTGAAGCATCTTATTAAAGTCACAGAACCAGTGAATGTCAAAGCCAGGAGCTGAGGACACTGTGATTGAGGGAGGTGCTTTGAAGGGACAGAAAGGGACCACAAATGGGACAATTCTTGGCCTTTGGTAGAAACTCAGCGTGTTACTTATTGAGTGAATTGGGGGGAAACATGTCCCTTCTCTTGAATTGGTTCTCTTCTACATGGTGACCTTTTGGCTTATCAACCAGTCTCTCTCTCTGTCTCTCTCTCTCTTCTTTAATGTGGCTGGCATAGTGAGACTGGTCTGGGGTACCTCATGCTTAGGATGTCCCCCTAAACCTTGGAAGTCCCCACAAGGTCATGGTGGGGCATAGAAAGAAGGAAAATAGGGAGCAAGCTGCTCTAGACTTCATGGGAAAAGCAGAGGTATTCTTGAGGGTTCCATGGTGTATTAGTTAGGGTATGTTCAGTTGCAAGTAACGGTTGCAAGAAACAGTGTCAATACGTAAAATAATCTGGAGGTGGGTCACTCCATGAGTGGTTTGGTGGCTGGACTGTTCTGTGCCACCATCCTGAATCTGTTGACTTTCCATCCTTAGGCTTGTCCCTTGGTCACAAAATAGCTGCCACAGCTCCAAGTACTTCATTTTCACACAATCTCATTAAAGCAGTAAGTAGGAGGAGGCCTTCTTCATGTAACAACTACATCAGGGAAAAAAACCTTCCAAGGAAAAAAACCCTCACCATATCTCTCTTTGAGCCTCATTCTTTAGAACTGGGCTGCATACCTTGCCATAAGCCAATCAAACCAAGAAAAGGGAGTGAAATTACCATACTGGGGACCATCTAGTTTCATCCTCTCAGGCTAGGGAAGGGCGGGCATTACTTTCCCCAAACATGTTCAACTTTCACAAAATTGAGGTTCTGTGATATGAGCGAGAAGGGCAGGGACTAGCTGTTGGGTAGGCAAGGAATACATCTGCCACAAAGAGCCACGGGAATCAGTGGGTAAGAAGCAGGTCATGTGCCCTCCTCTCACATCAGCCTAAAATGAGGGGCCTTGGCTCACCTGGATTAGAGACCCAATACCAGGAATGAGACCAAAGTCCCAGCTCATAGAGTCCTCCGGGCTGGGTATGACCTCAGCTGAATGTGCCTCAGTTTCTCGTCTGTAAAATGGTGATGGTTTTAGTACCTGCCTCATAGGGTTGAGGATTAAGTGAGTTAATCTGGTTAAGATGCTTAGAACTATGCTTATTAGCATGTAACACGAATTCTGTGAGTATTATCTGCTATGTTTCTTGGGACCAGGCAGATATGCAAGGTGGACGACCGTCTAGGCTTGTTCAGAACTAGCTGGGTTCCTAGGACATGGGACTTTCCATTTTCAGACCAGAACCATCTGGGGCAAACCGAGGGCAGTTGATCACTCCAGAGGGAACACTAATGAGTGAAGGGGGCTGGGAGTGGTGGAGGCAGAGTGGAGATCATGTACCTCGGTTATCTCACTCTGCCTGGTAGTTGCCATCTTTCCTACCAGTACAGTCAGAGCTGATTTTTCCAGAGAAGCCAGACAGCTGGACTTTTATTTTAAATCTCTGAATTTTTACCTATTTTAAACATTAAAAAAAAATCCAACCACACTCCTTGTTCCAAACAAAACACGTTTGTCAACCACACGGGGCCCTTGGGATGCCATTTCACGTTTTCCTCCTCTCTTTTCCTTACATCCCTTACAGAAGGATGTTTCCTGGTTCTGAAACATGCATATTTTCTGCCTTCCAGGAGAGGCTCCTTAACTCATTTGTTTCTGCAGGAAGCACAAGACGGAAATTAAAGTAGAAAAATGTTCCATCAGTTTGGTGGCTACATCCACAAAAAGTTTTCCATGATAAATATCTTTCCCAATCACTCATTTGTGAAAGCTGCATGATGCGGAAGTAAATGTGGGTGTGGGTGATTCTGTCACTGTCATGGTGGTTTGGGGGAAATAAATGTTGTTCATCTTAGGTCAATGGGATGGGCAGGACCATCGGCTTTCTCTGCCCCCTCACGGCTACAGTGTCTGCAGACCTTATTTTTTTTTTTAATTGAAGTATAGTTGATTTATAATATTATATTAGTTTCAGGTGTACAGCATAGTAACTCAGTATTTGCAGATTGTTCTCCATTGTTGGTTATTACAATATGATGTGTATAATTCCCTGTGCTATATAGTAAGTCCTTGTTGCTTATCTATTTTTTATATAGTAGTTTGTTAATCCCAAACCCCTAATTTGTCCTTCCCCCTTCCCTTGGGTAACCACAAGTTTGTTTTTTATGTCTGGAGTCTGTTTCTGTTTTGCATATACATTCCTTTGAATTATTTTTTAGTCTCCACATGTAAGTGACATACAGTATTTGTCTGACTTATTTCACTCAGTGTACTATTCTCTAGGTCCACCCACATTGCTGCAAATGGCAGAATTTCATTCTATTTTTTATGGCTGAGTAATATTCTATTGTATATGTATACTACGTCTTCTTTATCCAGTTGTCTGTTGGTGGGCACTTAGGTTGCTTCCATGTCTTGGCTACGGTAAATAGTGCTGCTGTGAACATCGGGGTGCATGTATCTTTTTGAATTAGTGTTTTCATTTTTTTCCAGATACATACCCAGGAATGGAATGGACGTTACATTTGTTTGCAGCGAATTTGTACCGATCCAATCAATGGCCTTCATTTCAGGAACTCAGAAGCTTCTGGAAGTGGGAGGATTTGCCCCATTGTTGGTGAGTATTGCGTCCACCTTTGTGAAGGTTCAAGGGCCCACTGACAATGTTTTGTGAATGCTTATGAAAAAGGGACCTCAATCCTTCTCCAAAACTCTTTCCATGTCTCTCAAGTCCCAGGCACCCACAGGAAAGTTCTCTCCTCCCCCACCTCCTCATTCTGATGCCCACACGTGTCCCTGTTCAGTCTCGGGGGGCAGGGGTGCTAGTGAGGATGCTCGGTTCCTCAGAGTGTTTATATTGGAAATAGGATCACTGGTAAATGGGTCATCGTAACCCGGTGGAACACATCCCAGGGGAGGCACTTCAAGCAGCTTGACCGTCTGGTCCCACTCACCTGGCTCCTCCCTGGTTAGGTGATAAGCCCTGGAGGGCTCGGCCCTTTGCTTTGGGTCTCTTGTGCTCTGGATACCCTATGTCACATCTTTTATTCTCATTATTACCTGTCCTTTACCAATGAAGGAGAACTCTGTAAGTGCACTGTTCCTCAAATTTCACTTCCTTGCACACAACCTTCATCAGTTTTGCCATATTTACATATGATTCAGGCTACTACTAACTTAATATTTTTTGTTTACGTAATGTCACATGAGTTTACTTAAAAGGAAACGTATGTAAATAGAAAGTCAAGATCATGTTCTAAAAATAGGATTTACCAGGAAACAGAACTACAGTGGAAATAATGTTATATACCACATAGATACTGTTGCCTAAGAAGGCTCTTAACATGAGACCTGCCCCTTTTTTGTTGAAGGGGAAAATGACAGCTGTTAGAGGACTGTTAAAGACATCCTGGCACCATCCCGAGCCTTTATCCTAAAGGAGGCTAGAAAAGGAGCCACCCACTCTCCGATTCAATGCTCTTTAAAGTGGTTCCCCCACCATCCAAAGTCACTGGGGGTCATATATTTTGGAGGACACCATCCCAGCAGATACTGTACCTTCAGCCCCAGCTCTTTCTAGCCAGGAGATCCTCTACAAGGGAGTCCCTAGCCTGAGTCCTCCTTGAATCGGGAATTTCAGGCCCTGGGCAAATAGTAGTGCTGGGGCCATTGTCACAGTGGGTAGATTTTCTCGATGGACGCTGGCTGTAGGGCTGAGAATCTGCAGAGAGGGATCCAGAAATGAGCTGATTTCATAGTCTTCGCAAGAGGGTCTTATGACTGATAAAGTCTGTGAAACCCCACCTCAGCTTCTCAGCAGCCCCAAAGAGACAGACTTTGAGATGGGGGATGCTCTTCCCAACCTCACAGGCATCCTCTACAGACACAGAAAGCAACTCTGTTTGCAGGTTGTTTATTCAGTTAACACATATTGAGTATGTGCTAAATGCCAGGCATTGTGCCAGCCCTGGGGGGATCCTGCAAAGCAGAGATGACAAAGAAGGAAACCATTCTTTAATGGATATAGAGCTCAAACTTGACTTTTGAGATGATTCTGTTCTTAACACATCGAGGTGCCACGTTCACCTCCGTAACATTTTCATGGGCAACTGAGGGTGTCCTGCTTCTGGCGATGGCTGTCTAGCTTGTCTTGGACCAGTCTTCCTGCTGAGGATGAATGGAAAACCCAAACCAAAAAAAAACCCCTTTGAAGGCTTTAGAAAGCTGCTAAGGCAGCCAGGATTTGAGGGGCCAAGATCCCAGAAAAGAAGAGAAGCTCCCAGGTTTGAGTCTGATATTTCAAACAGTTTTCCCTTTGAGGCATTTGCCGATTTGGAAGCAGAGGCTGAGGCTGATGGGCTGAGCAGTGTCCTTGGCAGATTTATAGAGCTAGGGCAACAAACGCTGGCATTCAGAGCCTGCCAAGGAAGAAGGGCCCTGGTAAACAGCCTAGGATTTGAGCTGGAGCCCTGGAGAGCTGCTCCCTAGGAGTAAAGATGAACTAGAAACAGATCCTGTCTCAGAAACACTGAAGCCCAGCAATGAGTCATCTGAATCCCTGATTAAGTTGACCTCTTCCTAACCAAGTTGTCCGCCAGAAGCAAAGGTGAATCTTTGGAAAGAGAGTGGAATATTTATGTGCTCTTCCTCACATCCTATTGCCCTGTATTTCATTCCAGCCACAGCTGCCAGAGCTAGCTTTGTACAGATGTCACTCAACAACACTACCTCAGCCTCTGCGCATCTCTAACTTCCCAGGCCAGGGGTTCTCTGGTGCCTCTGCCTGTGGGAACCTGCCTTTCATTCATGCACATAGATCCTGGAAGTAAAAGGGAGTTGTCCACTCACGGAGCAACTGTTGATCAACGGGAGATGTGAGTTGGGGAATAAGTGCTTCTCCCTTCCATTCTTCAGGAAGAAAAGTTTGAGATATATTTACATTTTTAAGGAGGTCTTGGCAGGATCAATCACCAGTAGCCCAAGGTAATGACCAACTCAAGGATGTACCCAGGAATTGGCTTTTTCTCTTTCCCCATTCATATTCTACTCAGAACCCCACTCCTGTGCTCTTGGATTACCACCCCAAATGAACTATCTGTATACAGGTCAAGGTCTCAGCTTCTAGTTTCTGGAGAATCCAGTCTAAGAAAATATGATGCAGAGGTTAAAATCCTCTACATTTGCTACCTACAATGTCTAGCATACAATAAAAAAATTAAGCAGAAATACAAAAACAAACAAACCAAGATTAGAACAAAAACCAAGAGAAGATCCAGGCAACAGAAATAGAACCACAGAAAATTCAGATATTTGTGTTATCTGACAATATACGTTAAGGTAAAAATATTACTAGAGGTAGAGAAGGACATTCCATAAGGACAAAACGCACACTCCATAAAGAAGATACGGCAATTCTAAATCTGTATCTGATAACAGCCCCCAAATCAACAAAACTAAAAGGAGAAATAGATAAATCCCATTCACATTAAGTGATTTTAATACGCTTCTATCAGTAACTGATAGAAAAAAACAGATAAAAACAGCTAAGGATTTAGAATAGGCAATCAACATTATTAATAAGTTGGCCTAATTGCCATATATAGAACATTGCACCCAAGGACTACAGAGTGTACATTATTGTCAAGAGCTCATGGAACATTTAACAAAATAGACCACATGTTAGGCCATAAGGCAAATCTCAACAAATTTCAAAGGATTGAAATGACACAGAATATACTTTCTGACTATAGTAGAATTAAGCTAGAAATTAATCCAAAGATAACTAGAAAATTCCCATCTATTTGGAAAGTAAGCAACCTACTTTTAAATAACTGATATGTCAAAGAAGAGATTACAATGGAGATTAGAAAATATTTTCAACTGAATGATAATGAGAAGATTAAGTATCAAAACTTGTGGAGGTTTTTACTCAAACCAAGATGAAGTAACAAGGGCTGGATCTACCTTTCTTTAAATTACTAAAAAATTAGGGAAAAACCCCCACATCTATCATATGATCATATATAACAGTGAAAACATTTATCTCTGAGAGAAAGGAATCAATATGAGTTCTATGATTGTCTTGGCTTATTGCCCAGAGAAAGTTTTCACACTGCAGAACACACTGATAAATTGGAATTCACCAAAATTAGGAACTCTGTTCTTTGAAAGATACTATTAAGAGAAGGAAAAGACAAATTGTAGAATGGGAGAAACTATTAGTAAATTACTTATCTGATAAAGGGCTTGTGTACCCAATATATGAAGAGCTCTGAAACTCAAAAGATTTGAAAATATACCTTATCAAAGAAGATATACCAATGGAAATAAGCACATGAAAAGATGTTCCAACTCATTATGCATTAGGGAAATGCAAATAAAATCACAATGAAATACCACTAAGCACTTATGCTAATGGCTAAAGTGAAAGAAATGGACAATACCGAGTGTTGGCAAAGAGGTAGAGCAACTGCAACTCTCAGACTTTGGTAGTGAGAACGTGAGATGGTAAAGCTACTTTTGGAAACAGTTTGGCAGTCTCTTTGCAAAGCTGAATATGCACTTATCCCAACCATCTCAATTTTAGGCATTTGCCCAAGTGAAATTAAAGCACATATTCACAGAGGAACGTGTGCACTAAAGTTTGCAGCAGCTTTGTTTTGTAATCGCCCCAATCTGTACACTGATGACGTGCACACTTCTCTATATGTGCATTATGCCTCAATAAAAAACTAAAAAGTGTCAACTAGGGATGATATGTATTTGGGAAATTCATTTCATTTAACAGATCATTCACTGGATGTGTTTTATGTACCAAGCACTGTGCTGAGGAAACAGTGAACAAGTTAGCCAAGGTCCCTTCCCATAAAGTGCTTATTCTGTGTGTGTATATATGTTTTTATGGCAAATAAAGAATTAAAATTTACTCGAGATTGGCAAAGAGCGGGGTGCTATGGGAGCCTGCAGGAGGGGAAACTAACATTTCTACAGTTAATGGGTTCTCTGCTGAGAACTGAAGGATGGCTAGGATTTAAGTAGGTGAAGAAAGGGAGAATAGTGTTGCAGACACAGGGAACAGCATATGCAAAGGCCCCAGGGAGGTGAGAGAACTTAGTGCATCTGAGGAACCTAAAGTTCATTGTGAGACAGTGACAGAAAGGTAGAAAGGAGTGTTAGATAGTGGCCAGGGCATGCAGGTTTCTCCAAGCCATGCCAAGGAGCCTGGACTTTATTCTGAGGGCAATAGGGACCTATAGAAGGATGTTAATGAGTGAGGGGAGTTGATACTAGGGCCATATTTGCTTCTTGAAGAGATAACAGTGGCTTCTGGATGGCAAGGGTGGAGGTATGGAGATCCGTGAGAGAGATGCTACAGTGAGAGGTGATACAGGGCAAAGGATGGGCAAGAAAGAGTGGAGTTTGAAGAAGATTTAGGTGGGAGAATGGGCAGGACCAGGTGCTGAGTTGGTTTGGCATGTGGTAGGGCTGATGGATGACACCTAGATAGTATTAGATCATTTTCAACAAGTGTTGCTGGAGGGGAGCAGGTGATGGGGGTGCACCAGCAGAGAAAGAGACTCAAACTTCATCCCGCTTTCACTGCACAGCTGCATCCATTATCTCACCGCTGCAGTTCTGCTGCTCCTGGCTCATCTACATCCAATCTTCTGTTTACAACGAAGCCCCAGGGAGGCCGCTGGGCGAAAGCAGAGCCTGGCACTAGAGAAGCATCCTGACAGAATAATGTCAGCAAGAGAGCGGTGAGTTGCAGATAAAACTGAAATAATCTGAGTCCCGCCTTTAAGCTGAGGAGCGAATTCAACTCCTCCGTGCCTCATTCGGGGGTCCTGGAATCACTTTCTGACCTGGACCCTCCTTCTGGACTGGGAATTGATTGGTAAGTGTTCTGGGTAATGTGAGATCTCCAGGAACCCGATGGTCTGATACTTGGCAGCAGGGCCGCTCAGTTCCCGGAACCTCCTGGTGATAATGTCTGTGTTGACCATCTGTTGTTTTGGACAGCCTAGCCCACATTCCCTCTTCTTCCGGAAACAGCATCTCGATTTCCTTTTGGGAAAACTTCCCCTCCGTCACTCCCCGTCCACTTGGTTCCATTGGATCTGACCCCACTCCCAGCTGCAGATGGGAGGTGGTGGCCTCCAGCAGGCCAAGCTTAGCCACTCCTGCAGAAACAGAGGTCTTTTCATAAAGGTCCTGCAGGGACTGGATGGGTCGTCTTCAGGTCATGTGCCCATCCGTGCCCCAGTCACTGTGGGAGGGTGGATGGGGCACTCTGATTGGGTGGACTTGGACCACATGCCACCTCACTGATGGAGGGGAGGTTTGAATCACAGTTGCACTGCCTCAGAGATGAGCTCCCCTCGGAAATGATGAGGGAAGGATGGTGGGTCACCTCCATCCCTGCCGCGGTTCACAGCAGCCTATGAGGAAGGCACTGATGCTACGTCACTACACAGAGGGAGGGGAGGCTCAGAGTGGCTTTGTCACTTGTCCCAGGTCACAGCTGGAAGCGGCAGACCCTCTTAATGGGGGAAGGAGAGGGCTGTAAGGAGACAGCTCAGCATCTGACTACATAAATATCTCTGTCTTGTTCCATGAACCTCTCTTCTGGGGCCTTTCGGAAGGTTCCTCTCCAGGTGTGAAGTGTGGCTCCCTGAGTGGGACCAGGTGCTTGGATTCTGGTCCCATATATGAAAGACGCTGGAAAGAGCCCTGGTCTTGGAGTCACTCACTCGCTGTGTAAATTGGGCAGGTGACAGTCTTTCTGAGCCTCCATTTTCCTCATCTGTATAAGGGGAGCAATAACAGGATATCTGTCAGGATTACTGGGGGGATTAAGCGAGTAAATGTTTGCAGAAGTTTTCTGTTGACTGTGGTAGCCCCGTGGGTTTGTTTTTCTCATGCTCTGGACACCTTCTCCACTCCCTTGTTGTTAAAGTGTAGCTGTATCCCAGTCCCCAGAGGGCTCGGTTCCCTGCAAAGCAAGTGCTTATGTGATAAGTATGTTGGATGTCAAAGGGGTTAAGAGTGGCCCTCTGGGACCCAGAGTAGCCAATAGTGTCATCCAGGAAGTGTCACAAGCGCTGAGCTACAGACTGCCCATCCTGTCCCCTGACCCTCCCACTGCGCCCGGGGGCGGGCTTGGTGGTTATGCCCACCCCACCGATGAGAACACTGAGCTCCGAGAGGGGAAGGGATGTGTAGGAGGACCTCAGCTAATAAGGGGCTGGGCTGGGGTTTGAACCCTGGTCTATCAGATTCAGAAGCCTGTGCTCTTCGGTCTGCGATAGTCCTTTGTGCTGCTAAGGTGAGGAATCCTGTCATGGTGGGGAGTGCTCGGGCGAGAAGGTTTTGACTGGGTGGGGGCCTTTCTTGATTCACTGGAACAGTCGAAATAGGTGCCTTCTTGCCTTTCCTACGCACTGGTTTCTCCAACATCTTGCAGAGAACTTGGGGTGCGACTTGGGGGAAGTATGAAGAGAGACTGGAAAGTCCTTGTGGCTTTATGGTATAAGTACTCAGCATGACTGGTTCAGGAAGTCCGTGTTTATGAAACACCATTCATTCATTCATATGTGGGAGTCATTTTTTAGGGTCTGTAGGGGCAACAAAGAGCCTGCAGTGCACATTCCTTCCTGACATGGGCATCTGGTGTTTTGAGAAGCCCCCTTCCCCACTTCTTATAAAGCTTAGGTACTCTGGGCGGACCCCGCCCACTCCTCTCAGGTGGTCAGGGGGGTGGGTTGAGCACTGCGTCCCCTGGCTGCGGTTAGCTGTTCAGAGGAGGGTCGGCCCTGGGTCTTGACAGGGGGCACTTTCGTCCCTCTGGGGTTGTAAAGGTGATTGGATGTGAGCCTGGGGATGCTGAGGGCTGTCTGGCCGCCTCATGGGGAGACCCCGTCCATCAGCCAGCGTGGAGGACGGCAGAGCTAGGAGGTGGAGAGTCCAGAGGAGAGATTTCTTAACTTACTGGGTGAAGTCGGGCATGTCTCTGGACTTCTCGATTACTGAGGCCGTAAGCATTTTAAACAGTCAACGCACTTTAAGTAGGGTTTCTGCCTTGTGTACACTTGACCACAAGTTCTTTGTGATCTCATTTCAAAACCGAGAAGGAACATCCTTCTACTTTATTGTAATACTTGCATGTACATATAGGTATTTTTGTCCAGTTTATGTTTAAAAGATTTTTCAGTATCCACGGGGACCTAGGTTTTAGTTCTGGCTTTGTCTCTAAGTCATAGCATGAGCATGGGCCAACTCCACCTCCTCTGCAGGCCTCAGTCTTCCCATCTGTATAATGAATTCCCTGGGCCCACTGACCTCTCAAATGCCTTCTACTTCTACTCTTACTTTCTATGAATTTAAGACTAGTATCTGTGCGATGAGACAAAATAATTTTAAAAACGAAGTAAACACTGGTATGTCATCTGCTGGGCTCAGGGTTCTGTTTGCTGAGGCAGACAGGAGAGTGATGGAAACCTGACTGGTTGGGGGAACAGGGATCTGTCTGTAGGAGGCCACGGCAGCCTGGGCACGGGCTCGGCCGTCTCCCACGGATGTGTAAAGCATCGAAAATGATTAAGTCTGCCTGTAAAGCTCCCCTCACAGATGGCTGTGGGGCTGCTGGGAAGGAGATGTGAAACACGAGAGCAGTTAGCATCAGATCGGCCTCTGATACAGGCCTGGTGCTGTGACCTTGAATGCCCACGACCTGCAGGAACAGAGGCCAAGGTCCCAAACTAAGGAGATGCAAAAATGCCAGCCCCAGCTCCTGTGTCTCTTGGATTCTGGACACACCTGAGGTGGATATGACAGTTAGTCTACAGAGACAGCTGGCTTTTTTTCTTGAGTCATCAGTGGGACCCATCTTCCTGGGCTGAGTTAACCATTTACACTCTTGATAGTTTGCATTTGTGAAAGAGAAAAGCATATTTGCTAGGGTGTGTTAGGCTGTGGGTAGCAAAACCCCTGATAACAGGAGCTGAAAGGATGAGAATATTTGCTCTTTTAACAAGAGGTCTGGAGAGCAGAAATAAAAGGATGCCTCCTACCATAAGAGTGTCACCAGAGACCCAGACCTTTCCCTAGACACCTTTCTGAGTTGACCTTTTGTCCTCAGATGTGTCATCTCAGAGTCATAATATGGCTGCCAACGCTCCAGACACGTCTTTACCTCCTTCTAGGGAGGAAGCAGGGTCAGGCGAGAGGTTCGCTCTCTGTCAGCCGATGTCTTTTGATCTGAGAAGATCCACTTTCTAGTAGCCTTGGAGAGACCCACCTGCTCATACAACTCACTGGCCGGGATAGGGGTAGACCCCACCCCGGGCTGCAGACGAGCCTCGGAAAAACCGGAGCGCCAGGAGGCAGAGGAGAAAGGGGCTGACAGGGGGTGGGTGGTCAACCAGTGGTGGCATAGTGAGAACTCAAGCCCCGGATGGTCCCCCGCCCCCTGTCTGCTTCTCCACGGGGTGCTGAGTCAAGGCTGCCTTGGAGACGGCCCAGCCCCCAGTCCTCTTTTGACTCCACCACTTACCAGACAAATCTCTGTACAAGACAGAGATTTCAGCCTGTGGAACGGAGACTGGGGTAGAAATCCAATGGGCATGAACTGAAACCTCAATATTTTGGATCCAACTTTAATTTGATACCGCAGTGCTCAACCAAAGCGTCTCCCCCACCATGAGTCACCGTGTGTCTCGTTCTCCGCCTACCGATGTAATCAGGCTGGGCTCGCTACACCAGCTGCTGTAAACAAGCTTCAGAGTCTCAGTGACTGAACTGTTTACTTTTCACTCACACAAATTCCGCTGTGGGGTTCGTGCCTCTCCAGGGCAGCTCCCTGTGGAATGGCCCCTTCCATGTCCCAGTGCTTCCATCTTTTAGCTGCACGTGGCTCCAGCGTCTCTGCGGCAGGTAGGAGGGCTGCAGGTCCGTGCACGGGGTCTTAGGTGCTTCAGCTTGGAAGGGACGCATCTCACTTCCTCTGCTCACAGCACATTGGCCGGAAGTGGACACATGGCCCCCGCCAGCTGCCAGGGGCTGGGAAAGGAGGGGTGAGCAGGAGACAGTAAATGTGTCTCTGCACCTGCCTTCCATGGTCTCCCATTGCCCTCGGGATCGAGTCCTCACTCTGACCATCCTGGCTTTTCCCTACTCCCTACCACACACTCCATGCCCCAGGGATGCTGAGGTTTTGGGTCCTCAGGGTGGGCTTCCCCCATGCTCACCTCCTCCCCTTTGCACCTGCTGTCACTCTGTCCCCACCCCACTTCTCCTGGCTGATTCCTTCTCATCCTTCATGGCTCATATCACGTTTTACCTTGTTTCCCCCAGGTGGGACGGGGTACCTTCCGTGGGCTCCTGTAACTCCCTGTGTATAGACCATTGGGCATCACTGCCCAGTTGTTTATTGCCCTGCCTTCTTGGCTCTCTCCCTGCACTAGTCTGTGAGCTATGACCTGGTCCTGATAATTTGTAGGTGCCCAGCACCCAGCACAGGTGTTCACTGGCCATCAGTTAGTGAAAAAAAAGCAATGAATAAACTTTCCTTTCAGTTGGCTTGAGTCCTTGTCTTGCGAAGTGTAGAATGAACGGAGGTAAATCAGTTCTGTTAGAGAATCTTCCAGTAGAAAATACAGCTGAGGATGGAGAGGAAACTGTGGGGCTGCCTCTCCCTAGGGAGGTTTGCTTCACAGCACCAATAGAAGCAGGGGGGCAACTTCTCCTCACCGAGGAATGCCTTGTACCGAGTTTTGTTTGCAGAAGTTTGCAACATCTCTTGTCAATAGATGGAAGCCCTTGTTTAAAGGGGCCGTGAAATCATGGTGGTGAGCACGGTGATTAGAAGCACAGGCCAGCACTCCAATCCCAGCTCTGTCACCAAGAAGCCACGGGGCCTTGAGACAGCCACTTCACTGTTGTTTTCTTAAGTTTATTTTTTATTGAGGTAACATTGGTTTATAACATTATGTAGGTTTCATGTGTACACGTTATATTTCTGCTTCTGTATACCCAACAGTGTGCTCACCACCAAAAATTTATTTTCCATCTGTCACCATACAGTTTATCCCCTTTACCCATTTTGCCCTCCCGCTGCCCCTTCCTCTGTGGTAACCACTACTCTGTTCTCTATATCTACGTGTTTGATTTTGTTTATTTATTTAGTTGGTTTTCTATATTCCACATGAGTGAAATCATACAGTATTCGCCATTTGTAATAAGATGGATGAAGCTTGAGGGTATGGAGTGAAACAAGTCAGATGGAGAAAATGAATGCACAGCTTGGGCTGGACGGCTGGAGTCTAACTCCCAGCTCTGCCACTGGCTGTGAGGCTTGAGCTACTAACCTAATCTCTCTGTGCCTCAGTTTCTTTCTCTGTAAAATGGGAATAACCATAGTACCTGTATAACTCATGGGATTGTCGTGGGAATTGAGTGAAACACATAAAACATTTTGCAAGTGCCTGGAATGTAGCAAACACTCAGTAAACGTGGATCTATATTCTAATTCTTATTATCAGATAATGGCAGGTGCTGGGGACTCAGCAGGGAACAAGACCCTGTCCCTCCCCTTCTGGAGCTCGTGGGCAGCGGAGGGGTCAGGCAAGTAGACAGGCAGTCACCACCCAGGGTGGAAAGTTCCATATACAGATGATTAAGAGGGAAGCTGGTGTAAGTGGGGGCCAGGAGCCAGACCTCATGGCTTGAGATTCTGGCCTCACCCTTACTGGGTGTAAAAAGGTGATCACCCACCTGACTCCGCGATGGATCGACAAACACCTGACTGCTTAGAGCAGCGCCGGCATCGTCTGCCTGCTCAGGAAGGTTAGGCGTGCTCTTTACTACGGACCCCCTGGGTGGAGGTCAAGGGAGAGCTGAGATTTGAAGAATGAGTAGGAGTTGGGAGGAAGTGGAGGTCAGGCTCAGAGGCAGGTGATGGTGGGGAGTGAAAGCAGCTCAGTGCGGCCCCAGCAGGATGTGCGGGGGAGGGAGGGAGAGGCTCGAGGCTGGAGATAGAGGGGGCCACCCTCCCCAGACGGTGCATCTGCTCATTCCTATGGTGTTCCCCGCCCCCCTCTATGTCCACGCCCTGGGGCTACAGCAGTGCATAGAACAGACTTGGCTAAAGAGTTTATGGGGACCTAATGGGGAGCCAAGGGAGGACATTAGGGAGGAAGAGGAAGTTAAAAAAAATGTGCTTTTAAGAAAGATGCAGGGGGCTTTCCTGGTGGCGCAGTGGTTGAGGGTCCGCCTGCCGATGCAGGGGACACGGGTTTGTGCCCCAGCCCGGGAAGATCCCACATGCCGCGGAGCGGCTGGGCCCGTGAGCCATGGCCGCTGAGCCTGCGCGTCCGGAGCCGGTGCTCCGCAACGGGAGAGGCCACAACAGTGAGAGGCCCGCGTACCGCAAAAAAAAAAAAAAAAAAAAAAAAGAAAGAAAGAAAGATGCAGAGGCTAAATCCGAGAGAATTCAGATCCCAGCACAGATATGAAAGGGGTCACCGTGGCCCTGTCTGAATAGAGTTGTCATGATAAGGGCCAGCACTGCAGTCCTCTGCCCTTTTCCTCCATGTAGGTTGGCCATATAAGATGTGGGCTGCCCAGTTAAATGTGAACTTCAAATAAACAACGAATAATTTTTAAAGTATAAGTATATCCCCAGGATCGCATGGAACATACTTATACTAAAACATCTGCTCCCTCTGGCAGCCCTCCCTCCATGGGGTCACAGGCTGGAGCTGCCTGGCAGCCTTTGGAGGAGCACCAGGTGCTTTCGGGCTCACCCGAACTCATCCCTTAGCCTGGTGAGGGCAGGATAACGTCTTCACAAGACAGAACAAGATGGATGCGGAGAAAAGTCGGAGGAGCTTCACCCGGGCTCCTGGGAGCCTCCCGATTGGCTTTTTTCCTGATTCCCGGGTGTCTGTCCCCAGCCCCACTCTGCTCCTGCAGAGGGTTGGTCTGACCCAACTTGGCCTTTATCCCCTGCCTGGGAGGGTTAAGGAAGGCAGCTTCCTCACTCAGTCCCATGTTGATTACTGACCTGGTTTGTCCCACATCCCCTTGGGCCTGAAGGATAGAGCGAGATGGATGCCGCACAGCCCTTTGTGCTCAAGGAGTTCCGGGACGCCAGCTGCCTGCGGAGCTCTTCAGCTGTCTTGCCAGGGCGGTCTTGCCTCCTGCTTCTGGCGGCCAGAAGCTGCCATTGCTCGAGTTTTTAACTTGCTGGCTGGCGTGGAGCTGAGCAATGGGGTTGCACAGAGTGCAAGTCAAGAACAGGCCTTTGGGAGTCCATCATCTTTTGCTTTGAGCCTCAGTTTACCACCTACATGTGCACGATCTCGGGCAAGTACTTCTCCTTCCTGAGGTTCAATGTCCGATCTCATAAGCTTGTGGGGAGTTGAACTGAGCAAATGTGTGTGAAATGCTTAACTCCACAGTGCCCGGCCCCTGGACAGGTATCTAGATGGACCACGGTGGCACCGGCCCAAGAGGTTACGTCTCCACGTCACCAACGAGGAAACACAGGTTCAGAGAGGCGAAGTCCCAGGGTGAGCCTCTGCTAACTGGCAGAGCAGACGACCCTGACTCATCTTCCTGAAACTCAGCATCAGATAGCGAAATGGCAACCCAGAAGGGTTCTCCAACTTGGAGCCCCTGGGCTTCTTTAAAAAGCTGAAATTCATTTGATTACAAGACTAATGCATATTCATCAAGGATAATTTGGAAAATGCAGTTTTGCCAAAAGAAGAAAATAAAACTCACCAGAGTTCTCACCACCCAGAGATAGCCACGGTCGACGTGCCGAGGTGTGTATTTTAAGACTTTGGGGAAATTTTTAAAAACCTAAAACGGAGATCCACTGCACTGCTTTTATTCATTGCCTAGCGTTGAGGTGGGGTTCTCAGCCTAGGACCGCTGACATTCGGGGCCGGACAGTTCTCTGTCGTGGGGGTCTGTCCTGAGCATTGCAGGATGTCGAGCTGCATCCCTGACCTCTACCCACAGATGCCAGTAGCACCCCGCTAAGTCCAGACAACCAAAAATGTCTCTAGATATTGCCCAGCATCCCCTGAAGGGCAAAATAGGCCCCAGCTATGAATTGCTGGGTTTAGGGGTAGAGATTCTAAGTCAGCCACACCTGGCTTTCAAGCCCAGCTCAGGTGTAGACTCAGGCACGTTAGCCAATGACTCTGAGCCCCCACTGTCCTCATCTGTGAAATGGGGTCATATCTACTCACCTGGCAGAATCGTGAGGATTGAAATAGGTGGCTCCTGAGACACGGAAGGCGTGCAGTATGAGGGAGCTGCCACGGCATCAGCGTCCTTGCGGTGGGTGGCTTCTCTGATGGGGCCTAACTTCACAAAGACGCCAAACAAATCAACAACAAAACACTCAGCTGTGTTTGGAAGGCCCTTCACTCCTGAGCAAGAGGCACGGCTTGTCTCAGGATGGCTAGAGGAGTTATGGTTAAGAATACGCCTCTAGAGCCAGCTGGTCTGTTTTTGCATCCTGTCTCGGTCCCCAACCGCTGGTGAAACCCGGCAAGCAACTGAACATTTCTATGCCTCGGTTTCCTCATCTGTAAAATTAAGGCAATGGTACCGACCTCATGGGGTCATGAGGATTAAATGAATCCACCCCATAAGTGGCTGTATTAATAAATATTATTATTACAAGTGCCCAGTGCTGGGGAGACAGTGTGGGAGGGAAGGGGCACTTTGGAAACCACCACAATGGGACCTGCCCCGGAGACCCACTGGGTAAGAGAGGGGCTCTAGAGCAAGGAAACAACCTCAACTGACCCTGGCAGAATCACTGTCCCTTGAGATCTGGGATACTGGAATCCACATGCCATAGACATTTCAGCTTAAAAAATTCACTGTGGGCTCGGGAGCTGGTCGAGTGGCCGACGCGGAAGTTCTGGAGCTGGGGCACTGAAATTCTCAAGCGGAACCAAGAGTCTGTGAGCCCTGGCACCTCCACTCAGAGACGATGAAGGACATTGACATAAGAAAGGAGTATATCATCCCCAGCCCTGGTTATAGAAACGTGCGGGAGAGAACCAGCGATTCAGGGCAGCACCGAGACCGCGAGGACTCCAAGTAAAAAAAAAAAAAAAAAAATTCACTGTGTCCTGGGGGCTCCTAAATGTTTTTTCTTAAAGTTTATTTTTATTATGGTAAAATATACATAACATAAAATTTACCATTTTAACCGTCTTAAGTGTACACTGCATTAAGCACATTCACAGTTACGACACCATCACCACCATCCACCTCCATAACCTTTTCATTATCCCAAAGGGAAACTCTATACCCAAGAAACAACAAATTCCCTTTACCCCTCGCACAGCCTCTGTAACCTGTATTCTACTTTCTGTCTTCATGAATTTGACCACTCGAGGGATCTCATCTAAGAGGAATCATACACTATTAGTCCTTTTGTATCTGGCTTAGTTGACTTAGCATAATGTCTTCAAGGTTTATCCATGTAGTAAGTAGACTATGTCAGAATTTCCTTCCTTTTTAAGGCTGAATAATATCCCATTGCATGAATATGCCACATTTTGTTTATTCATCAATTGATGGACATTTGGGTTGTTTCTACCTTTTGGCTATTGTGAATAGTGCTGCTATGAACATAGGTGTACAGGTATATGTTTGAGTCCTTGCTGTCAATTCTTTTGGGTATATACCCAGAAGTGGAATTGCTGGATCATATGGTAGTTCTATTTTTAAATTTTTGAGGAACCACCGTACTGTTTTCCATAACAGCTGCACCATTTTACATTCCCCCCAGCAACGCACAAGGGTTCCAAATTCTCCACCTTCTTGCCAATCCTAAGTTTTTGAAACTCAGCCTCCCTTTGGATTTTTACACCCTGAAAATAGTGGAGTATGTGTCAGAGAAGGACTTTGTTTTTTAAAAAGCATCAAATATTTCCCATGAGCAGTTGCAGGTTTGAACCCCACAGTGCACAGCATGGTAGGCAAGGCTGAGATGCTCTTTTTCTCCCAATTGGTCTCTCCCTTTTGATTTATTTTGAACCTAGGGAGAGGCTGAAGAACCACCTCAGGGAGTCTAGAAGATTCCAGAACTCAGGTCTCCTGAACCCTTTGGGACTTTTCCTCTAGAGCAAACAGTTTACCTCTTATTGGTTCCCGGTTCACAGTACATTGCCTTGGGCTTGAAAGACTTTCAGTCTGCTAGCAGGCACAGAGGCAGCAGGGGGCTGAGAAACTTCCTACGCCAGCTTCACCCCCACTGCTCAGGGGGTGTGGACATTGCAGATAGGTCTTCAGCGGGGATCAGAAGGTGAAGGGAGAGGAAAAGCCCCTCGTAGAGTTCTCCCACCTGGCCTCAACAAGCCTCTGCTTTCACAGATGTTAGAGAGGGTTGAACCTCTATGGTTTGTTTGATGGACAAGATTGCACACATAATCCTTTCTCATCTGGTTGCTCTTTCACATCTTTCATGAGAATGCCAGCAGGACAGTTTAGAACACATATTACTTTTTGGGATCTTCATTCCTTCTTGTAGGTTTGAGTGATTACCATTTGGTGTCCTTTCCCTTCAGCATGAAAAGCTTACTATAGCAGTTCTTATAGTACAAGTTTATTGGTGATGCATTTTCTCAGTCTTTGTTTATTTTAAATGTCTATTTTGTTTTCATTTTTGAAGAATAGTTTAACAAAGAATTGTGGGTTGACAGATTTTTTTCCTTCCAACATCATAAAGATGTTATTCCATTCTCTTTTGGGTGTTATTGTTCCTAATGAGAAATCATATAATTATTTTTCTATATGTAACATGTTGTTTCTCTCTGGCTGCTTTCAAGATTTTCTCTTTATGTTTGAATCCCAGGAATATGATTGTAATGTACCTATGTGTAGTTCTCATTGTATTTATCTTGTCTGGGGGTATGCTGAGTTTCCTAGACTTGTAAGTTAATGTCTTTCACCAAATATGGGAAGTTTTTGGCTTATTTCTTTCTCATTGTATTTATCTTGTCTGGGGGTATGCTGAGTTTCCTGGACTTGTAAGTTAATGTCTTTCACCAAATATGGGAAGTTTTTGGCTTATTTCTTCAAGTCTATTTCTAGAATTCCAATTATATGTATTTTAGGGCACAGTCTATTGTTCCACAGGTCTCTGAGGTTCTGTTCATCTTTTTTCAATCTTTTGTCTTTCTGTTCTTCAGATTGCACTGCTTTTCCAGTCCTGAACTCTGCCCTTTGACACCTCAAGCCAGTAAGGCTGCAGCTTTTTGTCACTCTGAGCTGCCTGCAGATTGGTGAGCACCCTCAGGCCAAAAGCCACAAGTATGCAAATCCCCCATATTCAATTCCTACCTTTTAAGGGTAGAGTCTCCTCTACTTTTGACTTCTGGTTGCTCTTCAGAGATTTCACGTAGTTGTTTTTAAAGTATACTGTTTAGAGTTTATAATTATGTGTGGGAGGGTTAGTCCAACCAAGCTATACTCCCATTCCTATAGCATTTAATAACAGTGATGACAACAACCACCACGTGGAATTTGATGCCAGCAGAAGAAGTTGGACTATTTCACAAAAATCTGGTCTGAAGGCTGTATTCCTCTGTGGCAAAAACTGGTTGGAGTCAAACATGGTCACCCCTTCCCCCATGATTCCCTTGAAGAGAACATAGGTTTTCCAGTTTGCTGTTGCCCCCCTCCCCCAACTCCTTTTTGTCTCCCCTAGACTAAGACCAACTGTCAATGTCTTTGTATTCTCCTCAACATGGTTTTGTGGGCCTTTGTTTCCAATCAAATTCTGTTTCAGAGTTTTTTCTTGTAGTCCTTCCCAAGCCTGGGCCCAGTGCCTTATTCTTTAACCTACTTGCCTATCCCTCCTTTCCTCTATGATACTCTGCTCACAGCAGCTTTCTCTCTAAGCAATGCTCCGTGCTATTGTATATCCCCTCTTTCCCTCTAATTCCCCCTTTCTTCCTTCCTTTCTGCAACATTATCTGAGCATTTCCTACGTGCTCAGCACTGTTCTAGGAGCCGGGAATACGGCAGCAAAGAAATCAGAAGGAAATCTTTGCGTTCGTGGAACTGACATTCAGGATGTGACAATGAACGACTCATAATATAGTGATAAGGTTGTGGAGAAAGGTAGACTGGGCAAGGGGATAGGCGGTGATGGAAATGTGCAAATGTCTTAGTGTCCCCGCCTCCTGTTTATTCGGTGCTTGTTCATGTTTTTCACCCTTCCAGTGACCAAAAGTGCTCTATATTGGGTCCATCCTAGCTTTTGCCACTTCTTACCTTCTTCCTTTGAGAAATCCCCCCACTGCTTTGCCTCATTTTTCTTATCGGTAACATGGAGCTAAGAATAGTACCTACCTCTTAGGGTTTTGGAGAGGATTAAATGAGCTACTACATGTGAAAATGTTTAACATAGTGCCTGACATGGAGTAAATATTCCATAAATATTAGCCATTATTACTAAAGATATAAATCACCCAGCACAATGCCTGACACGTTGTAGGCAATAAATAAATAGTAGTAATAGTTACCATTATTTCTCCATTTCTGGATACTGACATCCAATTAATTGTTTTTCCTTCCGCCAGGCCAGCAGTGTCTTGTCTCCCTTGTTGGAGCTAATGGAAAGGGGGCAGTAAAACTCAGTACGCCAGAAATGGCACGTTGGCGGCACCACTGGAAACCACCTGGGGAGAATCCAATGGGGAGTTAGGGCTGGAGACGGCTGCTGTTGGGAAGGATTTCAGTTGTTACTGATGTGCGAAATCACAATTCAAGAAGTGAGAAAATGTCACGGCAGCGTTCCAGGGGCTGGACCAGTGCTACTGACCCAACAGAGTTAGGTCAACATTGGAGATGCTTCAAGACATGACAGTTCTTTCCTTCCTCTGTCCGACAATACCTTCTGTGCTCGTCCAATATGTTCCTGCCAAAACCCACTCCTTCTTTCCCTGCCATCTCTGGGTGGGCATTATTTAGCTTAGGCACATTTTCCCTCCACCCCCTAATGAAGTTCTGATTCCCCTCTATTACCATCATCTGCCATTTCCCACATTCTCTGAAGAGCTCAGGAAAGAAGGCGTCAGGGTCTTGCCGGTCTGGCTGGCTTTGATCTGCTATTTGTCAGGCCTGGCATGCTTGGTGGGGCTGCTTTGATTTTGTTTTTTAAATTCCTGATGAGGAGCTGGCTTACAGGGAACACATTGTTAAGCAGAGCTGTCAGAAGGAATGGCTTTGCAGCACCAGATTGCTTGTAGGTGGCAGGTACCGAGGACCCGGTTCAGGCTCCACCTAAGTGGATGAGTGTTTTCAAAGTACCACCTGTGGGCCGTGACTCAGCTACCTCTCCCGCTGCCACAGCCCCACTGTGGACCAGCTGTTCTGTTTCCAAGAAAAGAAGGGCCTGATATGTAAAATGGGGACATTGAAACCTTAGTGTTTCCCTTCCTTGCTGCGGCTTATATTAGTTATGAAAAGGTTCGGCTGTGAATAACTGAGACCTAAATAACAGTGGCTTAAACAAGGTAAAGGTTGACTTCTCTATCATGTAACAGCCCAGAGGGAAGCTGTTCAGGGATGGTAGGGCAGCTCTGCTCCAAAAAGTCCCCAGGGACTGAGGATCCGCCTAGCTTGTGGCTTCACCGTGCATGGCATCTATTTCCCAAGGTCACCTCATTATCCAAGAGGGCTGTTGAAGCTCCTGCCATCATGGCTGCATTCCAGCCAACAGAAAGGAGAAAGAGCAAAGACTGATAACCCACTTTCTTGAAGGACTCTTCCCAGGAGTTGCCCACGTCTCTTCCATTCACATCCCAATTGGCCAGTGCTTGGTCACATGGCCACTCCTAGCTGCAAGGGAAGCCGGGAAATGCAGTCTTTATTCCTAGTAGCCATGTGCTCAGCTACAAAATTTGTGAGCTCTGTTACCAAGAGAGAAAGGACAATGGTCACTGGGGGAGAACTAGCAGGTTGTTTGGGAAAAAGTGATGATGCTATGGAAACCATTGCTGAATGCATCAGAGGACCTACAATTGCATTTCAGTCTGCCCTATCACTTCCCTGAGTTTCAATTTCCTCACCTGTAAAATGGGGATGACAGGAACTGCCTCATAGTTTGTGAAGGTTAAATGATATATTGTATTAGAAGATACTTTTTAAGGTTCTCAAAACATCTGCAAACACTCTAGGACATGCTGTGGAAATTCATTTCTGGTGCTGATAACATGCGTATCAAATCTGTGGAGGCTTCATATGAAAAAATATATACCTGTCTCCAGGCCTGCACTTGCCCAGGTCTGGCAGCCTGGGCTCTGTAGCTTCGATGTGGCTGGTTGGCAGGAGAAATTAGTTGTAAGGTGCCCAGGACCTGTTAGTGCTGGTTGTGGTGTCAAGAAGTCCAGATATGGTACAGTGAGGAGTTCTAAAGTGTGATGTGGGTACATTGGTGCACAAGATAATTTTAGATGGAACGCTTAAAACTTTAAAAAATAACCGTACGTTTGTTTTAACATATCATTAGGAACAAAGGAGAACTTGACCATCAGACCTGGGACTTTTATGGACATTAATGCTTAGGACAGACTGAGTTTTTATAAAGTGAGTTTACTTAAAGGAAAACTAAGTAAATATTTTAATTGGTACTTGGCTTTGGCAGAAACTCAGATGAGGATTACAGCTCCAGCCACACCTTCCTTGATTTCAGCCTGGGGAGACCCTGAGCAGAGGACCCAGTTAATCCTTTCTTAGACTCCAGACATATGGATGGAAACTGTGAGATAATAAATTTGGGCTGTTTTAAGCCATTAAGTTTGTGATAATTAGTTATGCAGGGGTAAGAAATTAATACACATGGTTAGAGATTAAGACTTGAGGAATGTCACCCACCTGGGCAAGTTTCTTAAACCATTTCAGCATTTGTAACGTGGTGACAGAAATACATACTTGTAGGATTTCTGGAAGAACAAGCAAGGAACTAAACGTAAGTTCTTATCTAATGCGTGGGAAATATTAAGCTTAATAGCTGTTAATTAGAACATAGGCTGTTCGATCAATCCCCACAAGGACCGTAGTTGCCCAGTTCCATGACTCCAGGGATGGGCAAACCTTGGCAGGTTTCAAATAAAGCTTCAGATTATGCCGTTGGGCAGAACTTCCTTTATGTCCTCCTAGTCATTTAGTTTCTTGACTCTTAATTCTCTTCAACCATTTCAAAAAGGTCTGAATTTGGACCTAAGCCTGATGGGACATCTGAGGATGGAAAATTCTGAGCAGCACACCATCTTTACCAAGGAAAAATCAGAGGCTGATGCTTCTGTTTGTGGGGTCAGGAACCAGCACACTTAGGGGACAAAGTCTCCATTGAGTTTCCTGATGAATCTTTCTACTGCGGTCTGGGGGAGAAGCTCTCTGTCCAGAAGTTGGATGAGACAGCAATGCACTGGATCCCACATCAAAGTCTTTTCAACGTGCATTGAAAATAATTTCTTAACAAGATAAGGGTTCCAGTGAGGAAGTGTCTTCATCCGATTTGAGTTTTGCTAAGTAGGAAGACTTAATATTTTAAGGCAACTTCATTGTAGATAAGAAATTGCCTGGGTCTCTAGTTGAAAAAATTCCCAGCTCTTCAAGTCCCACACCCAGAGAGTTGGTTCAGGAAGTCTTAAGGAGTCTCCAGCTGTCTGCATTTATCAAGCCCCCCCCCCACCCCCGCCCCAGGGGATTCCGGTGCAGGCAGGTATCTGAGGGCTGCAGGTGCACTGGCAAATGTTTCACAGCCAGTTTTCTGAGAAACTGAAGCTCAATTTGTAACATTTGAAGATCTCAGAGGTGTAAATATTCCTACCATGGCTGATATCATTGAACATTGGGAAGAAATACGCAGTAGCATACTGTTACACGGTATTTCCATCATACAGTTACAATAGATGTAAATCACCCCAAGAGCACAAAAGTAGTTAAATGTAGTAAAATAATTATGAAGTGTGTTTTGAGTATTTATCTTTGTTTTTAATATAATGTATTTAAGTTTATATAATTTAATGGTTCACAGTGGCTCCATTTACCAACTCGCTCACCAAATTCCTGAAAACTTAACGGTAGGCTTTTGCAAACCAGTGCAAGTCAGCTCCAATAAATCATTGACCTGAGGGACTCTGATTTGATTCTAGGCCAGTTACATGATTCCTGGGGGTGGGGCCCGGGAAGCTTAGTTTAAAAAACTCCCCAGATGATACTGATGTTTATCCGGGGCTGAGAACCACTGACCTAAACCCTTAGTGCTCTATGTGTGGTCCTCGGACCTGCCTTATCAACATCACCTGGGAGATGGTATAGAAACAGAAAATCTCCGGCTCTGCCCCAGACCTGCCGAATCAGAACCTGCATTTCAATAAGATCCCAGATGATTCCTGTGCACAATGAAGTTTCAGTAACACCAATAAAGGTAAAGGATTCAGGGGTTCCCAAATGCCCTGGCTGTGACAGTGTCATGGATGTGCTTTAAAATGCAGATTCCTGGGCTCACCACCAGAGGTCCCCAGTCGGTAGGTCTGAGGTTCCAGGGACCACTTTTGGGGTGGGAGGATCTTCCTGAGTGATCCTGATGTACTTCCGGGTCTGGGAATGTGCTGGAGATGATTCACTTAAAATATAGGCTGGAAGGGAAAATCTAACCAGAGAGAGAGAAATTCTTCAATCTGACCTAGTAAACGCCACTAGGTAAAGAGTGGAGAACACGTAATGATTGCGGAGATGCTGTTAATGAGGTCGTGGGCCTGGCGCACAGAGGATGCTCAATCCGTGTCTGCTCCACACGCGCGGAACGGCGCCGGGTGGGAGGAGCGCAGCCTTCGCGGTTAGAGGGCCCGTCACTCATGAGAAGCCATCACTTCCTACCTTCTCTGTGTCTCAGGTTGGTCTTTGTGACATGGGGATGATAATTCCTCCCCTCGCAGGGTTAAATGACATGATGTGTGTAGAGGGGCCGAGCAGCCAGCAGCTCGCGACAGCTGTGACCAATACGAAACCTCGGGCAGGTGCGCCGCGCGTGCGCGTGCATGCGCGCACGCGTCTGTGCGGGCCTGTGGTCGTCAGGATTGGAGTGCAGGAGGACGGGTAGGAGGGTAGCAAGATACCTACGCTGGCTAACCCCAGAGCTTGATGCCGAGTTCAAGGGCAAACCGGAATGCCAGGGGAAGGGGAAAGGAGCCTGGCTAATTAGGCGCATAACAAAATAGCGCTGCAGTTCCTAGAGGACAGAAAGAATACAAAGCACATTGTTGCGCAGTGCTGGGTGAAAGAACGAGGGGGTGGTGGGAACTGGCGCCCCTCTGCACCCGGGAGGGGAAAAACCACCCAGTGAAGAGGCTGGGCGTCGACTCTTTACTTTAGTCTTTTCAGAGAAGGTAAGCCACTAACAGCTGCTGAGTGCTTCCCAGCCAGAAAGCCAACTGATAACAGGGACTGTAGTTAGAGATGCAGATAGCCGAAAGTGTGACACCCATGGGTCCTCTCCGGGCTCCTCAGTGAACTTGGCAGATATCACCCTGCGGCTTTTAGTCATGACTTTTGGAAAATGCACAGGAACCATCCCTGTCTCAGAGCAGTTTGCAGAGGGATGTGTCTGAGATAGGAGGCGGGTAAAGAGCTCCAGGCACAGGGAATTGAGAGAAGGGGCTGGTCTTGGTAGCAGCCAACCTTGGGAAGGTGTCCTAGGTCCTGGAGCACTGGAGGGAGCTCCTATTTGCCTACAGGAGTTTGCGAGGAGAAGGGCAACGGCCGAGGAGATTCTTCTTAGAGCAGATCTGGTCCCATGAGGATTGGTGCACAGGCAGTAGGAGTGGAGCTGGGGTAATGGTCTCTGGGGTAATGCAGCTCTTTGTCACTTTTCTATGTAATTTGCAGGATCCAATGTGAAATGTAAGGCCCTGGTTCAAAAAGCAGGAAAAAAGTGGCATTAAAGGTACTAAAATATAAAGCTTTTTTCTGTGGTCTCTCTCTCTCGACTTGTCATAGTGTTTTGTACTTGCACTGAATGTTGTTCTAAGTAAAGCAAAATTAAATTTTAAATTAGCACAAGTTTTATGGTTCATCTTTATATCATGCAAGGCTGTTTAGAATGCAAATATAAGCATTCAACTCATGTGGAATCACCGAAATTACGTGATTTGCATTTATAGCTTATGCAGGAATAGATTTTTTAAATTTTATTTATTTTATTTATTTTTATTTTTGGCTGCATTGGGTCTTCGTTGCTGTGCGCGCGGACTTTCTCTAGTTTTGGTGAGCGGGGGCTACTCTTTGTTGCAGTGCGCGGACTTCTCATTGCGGTGGCTTCTCTTGTTGCAGAGCACAGGCTCTAGAGCACAGGCTCAGTAGTTGTGACTCATGGGCTCAGTAGTTGTGGCTCACGGGCTCTAGAGCATAGGCTCAGTAGTTGTGGCGCACGGGTTTAGCTGCTCCGCGGCATGTGGGATCTTCCCGGACCTGGGCTCAAACCCGTGTCCCCTGCATTGGCAGGTGGATTCGTAACCACTGCGCTACCAGGGAAGCCCCAGGAATAGATATTTCATTCTTGCCAGGAGAGTGGACAAAACTAACTCAACTGCTTTTATTTCACTTCCGGATATGTGCACATCCTCCCAAAACGCTCTTTTTTTTTTTTTTTTTTTCCTAACTGATGAGTAAGGAAGGCCTGAAAGGAAAAAGAACAATGGGTTGTCCTATTTTTCACTTTCCTTCCGTGGCATCGTTTCTAGTCAACAGTTTGCTAATATGTGAGTTACCACGTTCATTAAGAAAGGATGTGATAGGAGGTGTTGATTCCTTGGTGTTGATGTTTCTTAGGACATCACTGTCTCCTTTCTGTGTTTGAAGCTAGTTACCTGCACCATCCCCCAGCTTCACTGAAGTATAATTGACAAAGGAAACTGTACATATTTGAAGTGTACAGTGTGATGAGTTGATGTAGGTTTACACTATGAAATGATCACCACAGTAAGTTCATTAACACGTCCATCACCCCACATAGTTACGTTTTTTGCTTTTTCTGGTGGGAACATTTAAGATCTACTCTCTTAGCAAATTTTCAGTATACAGTACAGTATTAGCTCTAGCCCGCACGAAGCGATTTTGGAACAGTTCTGTGCTCATGGGGCAGTTTGAATCCTCTGTGCGAGGCGTGGGGAGCACACATGCTGCAGGCATCTCCTCTGCCTGGGCACCTGCCCCGTTGTCCCACTGGGCTTCACTTACAAATCATAAAGGCAAAGGTAAAATTATTAAGAACATTAGGAGGGTGACAGCAGGTTGAACCCACTGCAGGGTCCCTTCTGAGCATGGGGCCCGTGTGCCTGCACAGATCACACACCCCGAAGCTGGCCCTGTCTGGGTGCTGCCCCAGGCGTTGTGCAAAGCGGTGAAATAATCAGACGGGGTCTCCCCCTCACGGGCTCACGTGCTAAGTGGGGGAGACTCCCTGAAGTGGGAGTGAACATGGCATGTCTGGGGGGCAGAAAGAAAGCTTGTGGGCACGAGAAACTTTTGGGTAACAGCAGAATGACAAAGTACTAATGAATGGGGGGCAGCAGAAGGAGTGAGGCTTTGGAGTCAGGGGGTCCCGAGGTCACGTTCTGCTTCCATCCATCAGCCACCAGGACAAGGACCCTGGGCAGGTTATGTTCCTTTTCTGAGCCCTCGCCTTTCACATTTGTACAATGTAAGGAAAAGAAAATCGTGCTTTGCTGACCACTTGGGGTTATTGTGAGAATTAATGAGAGAATGTATTTGGAAATCTTTTGTAAACTCTAAATGGTTATGGACTCATAAGGCATTAGCAAAGGAAAAAGGAGTCAGATGAATAGAAACAACATGGGAACCTAGAGTGACGATGAGGTGTAACATTACGATCAGTAGCTTTCCAATGTACTGACAGCATCCCGGTTACAAAATATAATGGAAAAGATCTCACTTACAACAGAATCTGGACCTCCAAAATACCTGGGGATAAATCAGATAGGTAACTCGAAGAACCCTCGTGCAGATGTTCCATGATGTTCCTGGGGACACAGAAGGAGAGAGTGAATGGAGAGACACACTCTGCTCCTGGATGGGGAGAATCAGTAGAACAAAAGTGACGATTTCCCCATGTTCACCTTCAAATGGGATGCAGTTCCGATCAAAACTCTGATAAAATTAAGGAAAATAACAAACTAAGATACAACATAGGTAAGAAATTTTGAAAAAGGAAATTAAAGAAGGAGCATTTGTAATTTCAGATATCAAAACAGTGCTTCACCCCTAACCAAACCCACAAGGCAGTAGCGATTAAAATAGCCAGGTACTGGCTGAGAAAGGGACCGAAGAGAGACGGGTCCTAATGGGCTTGTGGGAATTTAGGACCTGATACCAATGGCATCCACAGTCAGTGGAGAAACGATTGTGCGCTGTACTAGATGCTTTACACGTTCTCTCACTTAACCCTGAGAAGCAGACACCGGTACCATCCCCATTCTGCAGTGAGAATTCTGAGACAAAGAGATTAAGTGACATCCCTGAAGTCCCCAAGCCAGTGAGGAGTGGAACCGTTTTCTAGCTGAGACAGTCCAGCTTCAGACTTCACAGTTTGAACTACCAAATTATTATTCCATAAATGATGCTAGAATACTTGGGATCTCAATGGGGGGAAAAAGTGAGATTTCCCACCTCATAACATAGATCCCCTACCTTCCCCCACCCAAATCCCAGTCTTAAACATATTAAAACACAGAAGTACCCCCAAATTTGGAAAGTGTTCATATAATTTGGTTTGGGAAGACCATTCTAAAAGCCATGAAATAGAAAATTATAAAAGATTGACAGATTTAATTACATACGACCTTTAAACTTCTCTATGGAAAAAGATAGGAATCAAGTTAGAAGAAAAATTGCAAATCGGGGAAATATTTGCCCCCTACTTGACTAAGTCTTAATATCCTTAAAATGAAATATAAGCACTCTTATAAATCTGTAAGGAAAAGTTAAACAGCACTAGAGAGAAATGGACAAAGGTTATACAACAGGCCGTTCACAGAAAAAGAATCATACGTGATCAGTAAACATGCGAAAAGATGTTTCTTTAAAAAAAATATATATCAATTTGACTTCAGACTGTTGAGGAGTGAGGGGGTGGCGGGGGGGGGCAGGAGGGACAGAGATGAGAGAGGGAGGGAGAGAGAGGGAGGGGGGAGGGGGGAGAGAGGGAGAGAGAGGGGGGGAGAGAGAGAGAGAGAGAGAGGGAGAGAGAGAGAGGGAGAGAGAGAGAGGTAGGAAATGGCCATATTGGTGAGAGTTTGGGTAAACAGAGAGCCTCATGTTTTTGGTGGGAGTGCTATGCCCTCTGTCTGGAATATTCTCGCCCCGCCACATCTATGTGGATTGCCCCCTCACTTCCTTTACCTCTCAAGGAGGTTCCCTGACTACTTCATCCTGCTCAGACTGCTACTTTCCCTCCCTTATCCAGCTATAATGTTCCCATAGCTCTTGTTGTCATGTGACACATTGTAGCTTTTGTATCTGTTGATTGTCTAACTTCCTTCTCTGGACTGTAAGCTCCACGAGAGCTTGGTTTTGTTCACAGCTATATTCCCAACACCTAGAAGAGAGACCAGCCTATAGAAGGTGCTCAACTAATATATGAACGCGTGTGAAGGAATGGATTGATATTGGTGCACTTTTGCTGGAGGGCAATGTATCGGTATCATCAACTTAAGAACGCACACCTCATTTTTGCCTAGAAAGTCTACTTCTAGTAATTTATCCTACAGAAATACTCACAAGAGGCAAAATTTCTGTGTGTGTGTTTATTGCCTCATATGGAAATGACTCATAGGAAATATTTGTTTGAATAAATTCAGAGCACATTCAAGTACTAGAACACTATACGATTTTTAAAAAGAATGAGGTAGCTCTAGGTCTGGCTGCAGACAGAGATAGACACAGTATAGATGTGGATACAGGCATGGACACGGATGCAATGTCCTCAATAAATGGAGAAAGTTTACTCCACAATAGTGTTATAGAACGATTCCACTTTTATAAAAGCAGAATTTTTTTTAATTGAAATATTGTTGATTTACAATATTGTGTTAGTTTCTGGTATACATCAAAGTGATTCAGTTATATATATTATATAATATATATAATTATACATTATATATAATATATTCAGTTATATATATTATATTATATATATAATATTATAGTTACATATTATATATTTTTCAGATTCTTTTCCATAATGGTTTATGACAGGATATTGAATATAGTTCCCTGTGCTATACAATAGGACCTTGTTGTTTAAAAGCAGAATTTATACATATGCAATCTAGGTATAAATGTAGAAAAAAGTCTGGTAAGGCACGTAGTAAACTGTAAACAGTGTTTTTCTCTGAGAGACGGATGGGAAACTTTCACTTTAAATTTGTCTGCTCGTTGAATTTTAAAATTTTAATTCAATGAGTGTTTCACTTTTTATTTTGAAATAATTAATTATAGAGGCCCAAGCATGTGTCATTTTTGTAATTTTGAAATGCAAATGAAGAAGGCAAAATGTAGGGTGGAGGATGGAAGGGACTGGAACTTGATTCCAGTGGAATGGATCTGAAGTTTTTTAAAGAGGATGGTTCTAGAAATGTCAGCCGAGTCTGGTTAGTAGTGGACATCACCTTCAACAGTTGCTGCAGGGTCCTTTTTCCAGGGTGCGAGCCTGGATAGAAAAGCAAGGACAGTAGTTATGGTCGCTCCTGACTTCGGTGAGCACTTAATTAACAGGAAAAGTCTGAGTCCCCCTTTCACAAACACATTTGAACCCTCTGACCTGCCTTTTTTTCGCCCTGAGAACCCAGCATCGCACCCTGAATGTAATGGCCGCTGCCTTCAACAGATGTTAGTTGCTGATTGGGTTTGAGGTCCAAATGAATCCTTTGAAAAATAATTCAAGTTTTATATGCAGGTTAAAGTTTTTGTGTTGGCACGTTTTGCATGTGACAGACACCCGATTAATGAAGTATCTATGTGCCAAATTATTGTAAATAAGATTTGCACAAGAAGAAGCAAAACTTGGATTTAGGATTGTCTGCAGAATACAACCTGTGGAGACACAGTTCTGATTGGGCCAAGTCCGGGGCAGAACGGAGCCATTCATTCAGCAAATACCTACTGATTGATTGATCTGTTTCACACACTGTTCTGGCTTTGCAAACAGAGCAGAGAACAGGAGAGAGAAACATTCCTGCGCTCAAGGGATCTTCATTCTAGCTGTGGGGCAGCGGATGAAAACAGGGAGAGTAAGTGCCTTATTTCTTGAACTCGAAAATGCAACCCCCTCTCCATTTTAACAAGTTTGGAACTGGGGTACATTTGCAGCCGACAGAGCTGCGATTCTGTGTTTGCTCTCGGGAGGCATCATCGTGCTGTGGTTGTCATGGCATGTCCATGTGTAAACATCATTAGACCCATTCATACAGCTGTCACTTGTGCCGAATTATGTGCACTGTTGGAACTACATGTGTTAATTTCCATTTCAAATATCTTTACACTCTGATTCCGCATTGCTATTATGTATGCAAAAGGGGATAAGAATAGAACAGCAGGGCATTTTTGATGTTACTGAAGCGAACATGTTCGTTATCAGAGTGATAATCATCATTCCATTTTTTATTGTAAAGCAACACTCACGTGCCTAATAGGCCCTCAGCAAGGAAAATGCAACTGTATTGTGTTTGGTTATGGAAATAATGGTAGAAGGATCTCCTGCCATTAGCCCATCAGCACTAGTAAAGGCAAGAGAAACAGCCAGACCTCCTTGGAAAGATGAAAGAAAATTGAAAACATTGAAAGGTTGGTGGCACTGATTTTTTTTTTTTTTTTAGATTCCAAAATTTTTCAATTTATTTTCAATAAATAATGCAAAGGTGCATGTCCTACATGATACCATTTTTTTTTTCACTTGGCACTGATTTTATAATGGATTCAGGACTGTTGTTAAAGGAATCATGTCATTTAATTGGCCACATTTATTTTCATTTTTAGTGGGACATAAACTAATGGTGTGTCTCACAGCAAACAACATCTTAGATGCCCGGAGAGATGATGGTGTGACAGATGGCCATAAGTGTTACGGGGAAACACAGCACAGTTCCTTGTGTAAAGGGTTAAGAGCTGGGGATATTGTGATTTTAAAAGTATGATCGGAGAAGACCTCATTATTATTGTAACTGGTGGTGTTATCATTATTACAATATTAAGGCCAAAGACTGTCTTACAGAGAACTTTATTACTCAAAGTATGGTCCGTGGAACCAGCCATTATAATTTTAGAGATCACTGATGCTGACTTTGAATGCAGTGAATCCAGATGGAAGGTCTTTGGAAGGCTGAAGAATGCTTCTACTCGCTTCAGGAAAATTGGCCTGGAAAGGAAGACATCTTTGGTCCACATTTTATTGAGTTGATATATTAATTCTCAGTTAGTCCAGCCCACCTAAACATCTGATCTCTCCAAAGTTTCATCTGCTACACAGTTTTTACACCACATTGGCTTTTATATATTCAGTGTTTGTAAAGGCATTTATTTATGTTGTGTTTTATTTTATATTTTCATGGTCTGCCTCTAACATTTTTGCCTTAGAATTTCACTTTTGACCATTGCCCAATATTAATTACATCCTACAATGGGGGTTGCCTGTAAACACACCATGTAGATAATGCTGTAGCCTTAACATTACTTGATAATTTTTCCCATGTTTACAAAAATATGTAACACTGACTGTCTAACACCCCATTAAACAGGCAAATCATAGTTTACTGGTATGATACTTAGAGGGTTTATTGTTATTATTTTTTTGAAGTATAGTTGATTTACAGTGTTGTGTTAATTACTTTATAAAAGCAGAATTGATTTTGTACAGAATTGATTTTGTACAGCAAAGTGATTCAGTTATGCATACATATACAATCTTTTTTAATATTCTTTTACATTTTGGTTTATCATAGGATATTGACTATAGTTCTCTGTGCTATACAGTAGGATCGCGTTTATCCATCCTATATATAATAGCTTACATCTGCTCACCCCAAACTCCCACTCCATCCATCCCCCAACCCCTCCCCCTCGGCAACCATATGGTATTTGTCTTTCTCTTTCTGATTTATTTCACTTAGTATGATGATCTCTGGTTGCATCCATGTTGCTGCAAATGGCATTATTTCGTTCTTCTTTATGGCTGAGTAGTATTCCACTGTATATATGTATCACATCTTCTTTATCCATTCATCTGTCGATGGACATTTAGTTTGTTTCCATGTCTTGGCTATTGTAAATAGTGCTGCTATGAACATAAGGTAGAGGGTTTTTACTATTGTTGACAGTGATACAGTGAGCATATTTCCTTGTCACTGTCATTGACTCTGCGGGCAAGTGTGGTTCTAACTGGACTGCATTGCTCAATTTGACTTCAAGATTCTTGCAGCTGAGGGCTACTCCGGACACATCCAAGGGCAGGTGTAGTAAGTGGTCGGTAACTACTACCAAGTGACGGATAGGTGAGTAAACAAGTGGTTTGAGAATCTCAACCAGGTAGTAAATGACTCTCCAGAAACTCTGGGGAATTGTTGGACTTCATGTCTTTGTTGACAACCTGGGTGAAGGATTTGAGAATATGCCTACTAAACATGTAGGTAATACATACGAGGAGGGTGAATGTCCTCGAAGACAGAATTCAAAGAGCTTTGAACAACTGGAGAAACTGGTATTCAAAAAAGGGTGAAATTAAGTTCTACTGTTTTATGAACAAAAACAGTTGTTTCCACATAGAGTAGGAAGGACATAGGTTTTGGAGTCAGAGAAATGTGTGTTCAAATCCTGGCTCTGTCACTCCCAGGCTGTGTGACCACAGACATTCCACAACTCTCTGAGCCTCAGTTTCTTCCTCTATAAAGTGTTGACATGGGCCCCAGGTGATTCATGGTGATGCATTACCTCTCATGGTGTTGTTACTCTAAGGACCAAATGAGTTGATACAAGTGAAGGGTCTGGCTCAGTTCCTGGCACATAGTAGGTCCTCAATAAATGCTACTTAGACTAAATAATGACCCCAAGCCCCCAGAGAAGAGCCCTAACAAAACTTGTGCAAAAGCCACCTAGAGGCAGAATAAAGAAGTGTGGATCAGGCATCCCCCCAAGTTGAAGGAGGGATGATGGCTGTGGTGACTGTCCCCCAGATGAGTCAGCACGATTCTGGGAAGGCATTACGAAGGCTGTGAGGCCAGGAAGTCCTCCCGTATCCTGCATTTATTGGAATTCTGAACCCAGCTTTGGCCACACATTCTAGAAAGAGCACAGAGACGCGGAAGGAGTCCAGGGAGGTGTAGCCAAGATGATTAAAGGGTTGGAAGATGGGTTCCATAGAAAGAGTTTGAAGTCAGAGTAACTCAATTACTAAAGCCAATTTAAAGAACAATGTTTAATGTGATGCTAATATACATGTAATTTTGTTTACTCTTTGACCCCAGGGGCAGGCAGTGGAGGTAATCATATTCCCCATTTCACAGCATGCCGTATTAGTTGTGTATTGCTGTGTAACAAACGACCACAAATCTAGCTTAGCTCAGTGTAATTTCACGAGCTCACGATCTGTGCAGGGTCAGGAGTTTGGCACAGCTCAACTGGGTCCTCTGCTCAGTGACTCTCAAGGCTGGGTTCAGAGTGCCCGTGGGGTACATGGCTTTCTTGAGCTTGGGGCTGTCTTCCAAATGCATGTGGCTGTTGGCAGAATTCAGTTCCTTGTGGCTGTAGGACTGAGGTGCCTCTTCCTTGATGTCAAGAGGTCACTCCCACTTCCTAGAGGCCTCTGCCGTCCCTTGCCACGTCCTCTCAGGGGGAGTGGTAGGGCTGTCACAACATGGCAGCTTATGTCTCCAAAGCCAGCAGGAGAATTTCACTCCAGTCTGCTGAGAGGGAATCTTATATAGCATGTTATCACCAGGGAATTGGCTATCTGGCACCTTTGCCATATGCTGTATTCTAATTAGAGATGATACTTGCCCATCACATTTGCCACCTTCTATTGGCTGGAATGGAAGCAAGTCACAGGTCTTGTTTGCACTCAAGGGGAGGGGATCACGTGAAGGCAGGACTCATTGGGGCTACCAGGCAGGCTATCATCATTTGCCATGCAAAGCCCCTTCATTTTTATTTTTCAAATTTATGTTTCCTACCTCACTCCTGGTCCCACGCACATTCCCTGCTCACTGCCACCCCCATCCCTGGCGTGGGATCGTGGATGTGACTTACGTACTTGGAGGCGGGCGTATATTGTAAAATATTATTGTGGTTCTAGTGTTCATGTGCTTTTAATTTATAGGGATGACTTTCTGTTATAAATCTCATTCTGTTTCTTTTTCACTCGACGTTAGATTTCAAGATTTATTCGTATTGCCATATATAGTTCATTGCTCTAAATACACTTGCAAACGTGAAAGTGGGATCCTACCATGCATATGGATTAATAGCTCGCTTTTCACTTTTCATATGCCTTTGACATCCTTCCATGTCAGTTCACATTGATTGTCCTTATTTACTTTTTTTTTTTTTTTTTTTTTTTTGCGGTACGTGGGCCTCTCACTGTTGTGGCCTCTCCCGTTGCAGAGCACAGGCTCCGGACGCGGAGGCTCAGCGACCATGGCCCACGGGCCCAGCCGCTCCACGGCACACGGGATCCTCCCGGACCGGGACATGAACCCGTGACCCCTGCATCGGCAGGTGGACTCTCAACCACTGCACCACCAGGGAAGCCCCCTTATTTACTTTCAACACTGCATACTTTTCCATTGAAGGGACTTATTTAATTCCTGCTTCCTCATGCCTGAAGAGTGTTTTGGAGGGATTGGTTGAATGGGACAGGGGGACACTCCTGGGGATAAGGTGTTCCCATCTCAGGACTGGAGGTCCCTCTCTGCCTGGGAGTCACGTGGTTGCCCACCTCTGCTGCTCCTCCCTTGGGCTCAGTTCCCCAGACCGTGGGGAAGCACAGGGCTAAATCTAGTCACCTCAACCCAGTGCCCACCTGGGTCCAATCAAGAGCATCTCTCTCCTCCTCGCCTGGATGTGAACAACAGCCCCAAGCTAATTAACTCCTGGCCAGCCAATGGGTTTTCTGGCTCTAGGTCAGGGTCCCGCCTTTAGTCCAATCAGAGGGAACGGTTAATATGTTCAAAGCCCCAGTGGTGGGTTGGTTAATTCACTCTAGCTGCCTTTAACCACTGCAGGCATTTGAGTTTGCAATCCTGGCCTTTAGGTCAGCGCCTCTCAAATCCACGTGAATCACCTGGGGCCCATGTCAACACGCAGACTCGGATTCTCTCTAAGGCTCAGCCTTAATACTGCTGACACTGCCAACCAGGGCGATGATGGTGACCTGAAGTTAACAGTTACTGCATCTGCTATGAGCCAGGCCTCACCAGTGTGTTAAGGTGTTCAATTTTCAGTAACCCTTGGAGACGGTATTTGGATAGCCCAGTAGAGATAACCTGACTTGTTCACAGCTAGTACAGAACTAGACCTGGATTCTGACCAGGTCTACCTGACTCTAGAGGTCTTAACCCCTTAAGGAGTTGGGGAAGCAAGACATGAACATTCCAGAAGCACCAGAGGCCCAGGCAGTAAAGGCTGTGGAAGTGGGAGTGGAAGGGAGGAGGTGTTCCTGGGACTTGGGGTCCAGGAACAAGCACTTAGGATGGCTTCGAGGGCTGGATGACATGATGTCTACCCAAAAAAGCCACATGATAAACTGACCCACATCAAAAAGGCTGGCTAGGGGCTTCCCTCGTGGCGCAGTGGTTGAGAATCTGCCTGCCAATGCAGGGGTCACGGGTTCGAGCCCTGGTCTGGGAAGATCCCACACGCCGCGGAGCAACTAGGCCCGTGAGCCACAACTACTGAGCCTGCGCGTCTGGAGCCTGTGCTCTGAAACAAGCGAGGCTGCCGATAGTGAGAGGCCCGCGCACCGCGATGAAGAGTGACCCCCGCTCGCCGCAACTAGAGAAAGCCCTTGCACAGAAACGAAGACTCAACACAGCCAAAAATAAATAGATTTATTAAAAAAAAAAAAGGCTGGCTGCTATGGTTAGGAAAATGTTTGCAGCTATTAATCTTTAAATAGGAGTAAGTTCATTCACCCTCAACAAACATGGAGTTCCTAATGTCTCTGTTCTCTGCTCACAGGGAGTGTGGGGGACAGAGAAATAGCACTGATGAGAGTTGACAAAATAAATGAAGAGAATCACTTAAGAAATAGAAATTTAATAATAAAAATATCAATAACTTATCAAGCACACGTGATGACAACAGGAGGACACTTGCTGAGCAATTACAATGTACCAGGCAGGACTTTAAGGGCTTGACTCGCATTAACCCATGGCCACAAGAATCCTAACTGGTAGGTACTGTTATCCCCATTTTCAGGCAGGGAAGAGAGGGTCAGAGAGGCTAGGTGACCTGCTCACAGTTGCACAGGTGAGAGGAAGCAGAGTGATCTTTCTGACTCTCCTGCTCACCTGCAAAGACCCCATGAAGTAGAGACACTGTAAGGCAGCGTGAGGCCACGGGTGTACCCAGTGGTACCCAGATTCCAGAAAAGGCACCTTATGGGCAGGAATGTGTCTTGTTTGTTGCTGTAAACAGAACTTCTGGCACTATAAAATGATTTTTAAAATACCTTAAATTATTTTTTAAATGAAACCAGTAGTGAAACAGTCCCTAAGGACTTCTGAGAGGAGGAAGCTCTTGGATGGAGCTTGAATGATGGGCACAGGACCAAGATGGAAGGACAGAAGGAGAGGTGCAAAGAGAGCTCAGCTCATCCCGGGGCTGCCCAGGAGACTGGCAAGCAAGAAAATGGGGGATTTTCCGATGGTCAGGGAGGGAGGATGATGGCTTAAAACCAAATAATCTCTCATCTACCCACCCGGCTGTGACAAATGGGCAGTCACTGGCCAGAGCCCCTGTGGGCTGGGCAGGCTTTGTCATTGTTCTATCTGCTTCTTGCCTTCTACCTCCGTGTGTGTGTGTGTGTGTGTGTGTGTGTGTGTGTGTGTGTGTGTGTGTGTGTGTGTACACGCGCGCGCGCAGTGCCAGAGGCTCAGCCATTGCAAAGACAGAAATAACTTCAGCAACAAGGGAGAAAGAGTGTGAAGAGTGTGACAGCCTCCCCTCCTCTGGTCCAGGAGGAGAAAAGCCAGCCAACGAGCTCTGAGTAGCAGAACCCGAATCCACCCCTTGTCCTAACCTCGTGAAGGACCCTGGAAATTTCTCCCCAAGTCGGCATAGTGTTGTCCCAGCAAGAAACTAATCTCTGGTGATTCTGTTGCCCTGAGCGCGTCCTGCTGCGGCTCCCGTGGGACAGAACACATGGCTTCTGAACGATTGAAGAGTGAGGAAGACAAGCTTCTTCCTGGCAGTCAGAGTAGCTGAGAATCTGATTTTTCTCTCCAAGTTCCTTTCTGCTGTTGCTTGATTATCCTACCTCATATGACTATGGATTTCCTTCATGAAGGGGGCGGTGGCCTGCTTTGGCAACCTCCGGGGACTGGATCCTTTTTTGGGTTCCGTTGCTGACTCACCCGCTGATCTCTTGAGAGGGGTTTGGTCTGTTTCCAAAGTTTTGTCCTTTTGCTCCTGGGTAGGTCAGTGCTTAATATCTTCTGGTTGTTTAAAGAGTCTTCTGGGTCTCTTTTGATTCATGTCTGAGACAGTGGGGCCCAGATACTTTTAGTTTCTGCTTGATAAGTGTGTTTGTGGCATTCTGGATTCAGGAATCCTCTGTCCCCTCTGTACACGTCTGTGCCTGCTTTGCCGTCTCTGAGGTGTGATCTTTCAACAATAGTAACACTGACAATATAATTATAGCTGCAATTTATCAAGCATCTATTAAGCCCCAGCTACCTCACTGAGAACTTTATTTACTCCTTACAGAATACTCATCAAAAGATGGATTATTGGGGGAGAGCAATGATCAGTGAGATTAGATCTAGAAGCAGCAGGTAGCATCTAATTAAGCCTTACTGGGTGCCGAGGAGGGGTAGCATCCTCTCTCTCCATCCTCTCCACAAGCCTGAGAACTGGGTGCTGTTTGCATCCTTATTTTAGAGATGAGAAACCAAAGCTCAGGGAGCTTAAGTAACTTACTCAGTGTCTTCTAGCAAAGAAGTGGCAGTGCTAAGACTTGAACCCACATCTGTTTGTCTCCAGAGCCCCTGCTCTTAACCACTATGTTGATTTGCCTTCCTGGGTACGTGACACACGCAGCGGCTCTGATAAACTCGCCTGTGATAATGTGGCAGTGGAGGATGGGCTAAGGGTCCCATCCTCGTCTCTATGGTGGATACTTTAGGGTGCTCGCTGGAGAAAGAGCAAGTCGCAGTTTGCTTTCACCCACCTTGGCCAGTGGGCTAAGGGTGACCCAGGGCCCTTGGGAAATCTGGCCACAAAAGGGAATGATTGCTGGGCCTATGTGACTCCTCGGAGGCCATGGAGGTCTCAAGGGATGGGAGAATTTATTGAGCATCCCCTGTGTGTCGGAAGCATCACCTCTAGCATCTTGTTTAATTTTGACAACAGCAGTATAAAGAAAGGTATCATCACCCCCAATTTTAAAGAGAGAGAGAACTGAAGCTTAGAGAAGAGAGGCCACTTGCCCAAGGTCACCCCACCAGTAAGTGGAGGTGCAGGGCAAAGTTCAAGCCCCAGCCAGTCACTTCCTTTCCCTCATCTCTTCCTTTACCAACCACACCCATGGACCAGTCCATTTAATCATTGCTGGCCATGTGTTTATCACGTGGAAGGTGGCCATTCTGGTTCTCCAGTGTAGTGTAGGGCAGAGGTCACAAAATGGCAGCCTGCCACTCAACTCCAGGCCACAGATTTGTTGGGGGTTTTTTTCCATTTTGTTTAAGATATAACTACATACAGTAAGATTCACCTGTTTTAGCATACAGTTCTGGGAGCTTTGACAAATACCCAGTTGTGTAATCAGCACCACAGTCAAGACCCAGAGAGCATTGCCAGCCCCCCTTCAAATTTCCTCCTGCTGCCTCTTCACGGTCAAACCCTCCCCACCCTCAGCTCCTTGCACCCACGGGTCTGTTTTCTGTCCCTGTAGTTTTGCCTTGGCAGGATGCCGTATAAATTGAATCACACAGCACGTGACTTTTGAGGCTGCTCCTTCACTGGCCTGAGGCAGCTGACATTCCTCCACATGTTGCGTGTATCTCTGAGTAGCTGCTGCCCCATTAGGGGACCATGTGTTCCCAGCCTCCCCAGTCCCCACCGGGCCTGCATTCACTTTACCTGCCTGTCCCAGAGAGCACTTGAGTCTGAGGCTTCCTGAAAGAGTGCTTGAAGGCAGTGTGGCTTTTGGAAGCAAATGACCGAGTGAAGCCCTGGTAACCACTTGCTCTTGGGCCCCGTCTGACTGCACCACTCCAAGCCTCAGTTTCCCCATCTATAAAATGGGGGTATCCCTACCTGAAAGAGAAATTGGTGAGGGTTAAAGAAAGTAGTGCATGGTAAGCACTTAGCCTGGTACCTGGCCCCTAGTAGGTGCTCAATGAACCCTTGTTCTGTTCATGGTCACGAGTGGCTGAGACCAGTGTTCTGTGGGGCAGTCTGTACACAGTAGCAAATGGCCAGTGTGGGTGGGAAGGCTTAGCCACTTACTAAATCATGCAGTGGCCTTCCCCAGGGGGGACATTAATACACCTGCTATACATCATGCCCTGCTCTTAGGGCACAAGTGGGATCTTAATGGATTAAAAAAAAGATTCACAGCAGTGGCATCATGCATCACACCTTGTTGGCTGTCCAGGGCTGGGCCCTTGTTCTAAGTCACAGGCAGTCCATTAAGAAAATCTGGAAAAGCCTTGGGGCTCTCAGTTCTGTCCCTTCCTCCCATCTTAGCCTTTGTTAATCATCTCCCAAAAGACCTTTAAAGAAGAAGAAATGGCAAATAGCCTGGCTTTTCCAAGCTGCTGGTCCTTTCTAGTATTATCCGTTTGCCTTTTTCAGAAGATGGAATTCCATGGAGTTAATGTGTGAGGTGGAGGGAGACTCTTGGAGAATTATCCAGAGAGGAACAGGGATGGGGGTGGCCTGTGCCCTGCCTCTTCTGTGTGGCCAGACTTGCAGAAGGAAAAAAGCTCCTGTGTTGGGGGATTTCCTGATGGCAAGACTTCATGGGATGCCACGTCGAGCACAGTAGCAGATACGGCCGTTACTGAAACAGTCATGTTCTGCCGCTTGATAGTGAGCTAAGCGTTCATCACTTGCCTTGTCTCCCTGGACTGTCATGTCCCCCTTGATGGGGAAAGCAGGGCCGGTGTTAGCGTCTCATTTTATAAATCAAACTGAGATTCAGAGATGCAAGGTAACTTACTCAGGGTCACACAGCAAGGAAGCAGTGAGTGGTCCTTCTGACTCCTGCTTTTTCTGCTATAGCACAGGTTGGGCCTGTGATGGGATTTGACTATTGGGGAAACCATACAGGGTTATCATCTGCCTGTACTGCAGAAGGATTGCCAGAAACCTCCTCGGGGACAGAGGCTGCATCTAACCCGCTGTGTGTCACTCCCCTTCCTCCTCTTCCAAGGTTTCTGGGCCCCACTAGGTGTCTAATCTCAAGCAAATGGCTTCTCTTCTTTTTGCATCATCTGTAAAATGGGTATAACCGTCACTATTAATGTGCTGTGCATGCAAGACATACTCTGTAAATTGACGATCCCCATTCCCATCACATGCTCATCAAAAAGACCTTTGGGACCGGGTCCAGCTGGTTTGGGGTTGTCGAAAGCATCTCATTTCTCCTTCTGGTTAGTACTTGGCATCATTGGATTCTAATAATCGTTTAACTTTGACAAGCGCTTAACGTCTTTGACCTGAGGAATCCTTTTAACTAGGACCCTGTGTGATTGAGCGCTCCCGGCTTCTGAGGCATTTTTGGCCAGTTCAGAGCCCTCTGGGAGCACCTGTCCTAGTCAGCCCGGCTGCCATAACAAAATAGCAGAGTCTGGGGGGCTTAAACCACAGACATTTATGTTCTCACAGTTCTGGAGGCTGGAAGTCTGAGATCAGGCTGCCAGCATGGTCAGGTTTTGGTGAGAATCCTCTTCCCAAATTGCATCCAGCCACCTTCTTGCTGTGTTCTCACATGGTGGAGAGAGAGCTCTGGCGTCTCTTCCTCTTCATATAAGGACACCAGCCCTTTGGGTTTAGGGCCCCACCCTATGACCTTGGTTAACCTTTATCACCTGCTCACAGGCCCTTTCTCCAAATATGGTCACATTGGGCGTTAGAGCTTTGACATGAATTTAGAGGAGATAATTCAGTCGGTAGCAGCATACTTGTTTTTTTTTTTTTAAAGCTTTACTGAAGTATAATTGACAAATGAAAAATATATATATTTAAGGTGTACAACGATGTTTTGATATACGTATACCTTGTGAAATGATAAGCACAATCAAGCTAATTAACACACCCATCACCTCACATGGTTACCAATTTATGTGTGTGGGTGGGATGAAATCATTTAAGATCTACTCTTTTAGCAAAATTCAAGTACATGATATTGTTAACTGTAGTCACCATGCTGTACATTAGATCCCAGAGCGTATTCATCCTGCGTGACTGAAACTTTGTACCCTTTGAGCAACATCTCCCCATTTACCCCACCTTCCCAACCCAGGCAACCACCATTCTCTTCTGTGCTTCTATGGTTCCACTATTTTAGATTCTGCATGTAAGTGAGATCGTGTAGTATTTGTCTTTCTGTGTCTGGCTTATTTCCTTTAGCAAAATGTCCTCCAGATTCATCCATGTTGTTGCAAATGGCAGGACTTCCTTCTTTCTGAAGGTGGAATAATATTCTATTGTGTGTATGTATATGTATACAAACACACACACACACACACACACACACACACACCCCACATCTTTATCCATTCACCTGTCAATGGACACTTAGGTTGTTTCCATATCTCGGCCACTGTGAATAGTGCCGCAGTGATCGTGAGAGGCAGCACCCTTGCTTTGAAGCTTTGTTTTTTTGAGATAACCTGGTAAAACACATAAAAGAAAGGTTGCCTCTGCTTTTGCAGATGTGTACTTGAAAATACAAACTGCTTCTAGAGTTCTTCAACCTCCAGACTTCCCCTGTGATCAGCTCAGAACTCCATGTGAAGAGTTTCCATTGCACATTTGTCTGTAGGGGAGGTATGTTATGGTAAAGTGATTAAGTTGGAGACCTGGCGCTGCTACTTAACTAGCTGTGTGACCTTGGACTAGTCACCTTACCTCTCAGAGCTCCAAATCCTCATTTATAAGAATAAGGCCGTTCCTACCTCACAGGGCTCCTATGAGGAATAAAAGGGATAGTTCTCTGGAGTTAAACAGACCCCAGGTCTCCCCTAGATCCTCACCTCTATGCCTCAATTTCCTCATCTGTCGAATGGACATAATTATAGTTACATGGGTTTGCTGTAAGGACCCTAACAGATAACACAGGTAAAGTCCGTAGCAGAGTGTCTGGCACATCATGGTAAGAGTTCAGTAATCATTAGCTGTTATGACTGTGAACAGGACTGTCAAGCCTTGCGTGGTTAAGCTCATGGAGATGCAAGTGGAGAATGCTTAGGTGTTTGCGTATGTGTATGCAGACTCCCTCACACATGTTTGAGCCAGCAACACAGAGCAGGTTTAGAATTTGGAGGCTAGCGGATGGGGGCCTGAGAGGCACCCCATCAAGCAGGCTTTGGAAATGTTCAGCCACCTCCCAGCATGCGCTCTTATGAACATTACTTAGTCTTTCTGAGTCTTGGGTCTTTTGCTGGTGGTGTGGTCATCATTCATTCATTTGATACATGTTCACCAGGACTTATCATGTACTAGGCGCCACTGCAGACCCTGGGGATGAACCAGTGAACTAAACAAACGAAGAGTCCTGCCTTCCTGGCGCCTAGCTTCTGGGGTGGGGGCGGGGGAGACAGTAAACATGATAAATGAAGAAACCGTAGTATGTTTGCAGGTGGGAATGGCTACAGCGAAGGCCTGGAGGTGGGATTATGTCTGATGTGATTGAGGAGAGGGTGACGGGAGATGACACAGAGAAGAGAAGGACATGCTGACTCTGCTGAGGCCAATGGCTTTTACTTTGTGAATAATGAGAAGCTATTTGAGGCTTTTGAGCCAAAGAATGACATCTTATTTACATTATAAAAGGGTACCTCAGGCTGCCTCGTGGCAAATAGACTGTATATGGGTCTGTCCAGGCGAAGCTGATGGGGGCCATAATGTAGCAGTGGAGGTGGGGAAACGTGGGCAGGTTCTGATCGTACATTGAAGGTAGAGGCGACAGGTTTGGATGGCGGGTGGCGGGGAGATGTCAAGGATGACCGAGGTGACTTTCCGTGTTTTGACCTGAGCAACTGGGGCTGCCTTGTTGAGATGAGATTCACGAGGTTGCAGGCTGGGGAGGGGGTGGGTCAAGAGCTTGGTTCCAGATCTGATCCTTTTAGACATCCAAGTGGAGGTGTCAGAAGGGCAGTTAGATTTATGGAGAGCCCTGGCCTGAAGGTAGGCATTTGGGGGGCATCAGATGCAATATAAAAAAGATAGTCCTGGGGCTTCCCTGGTGGAGCAGTGGCTGAGAATCCACCTGCCAATGCAGGGGACACGGGTTCGAACCCTGGTCCGGGAAGATCCCATGTGCTGCGGAGCAACTAAGCCCGTGCACCACAGCTACTGAGCCTGCGCGCTAGAGCCCACGAGCCGCAACTACTGAGCCCACGTGCCACAACTACTGAACCCGTGCGCCTACAGCCCGTGCTCCACAACAAGAGAAGCCCCGACTCCCTGCAACTAGAGAAAGCCCGCGCGCAGCAATGAAGACCCAACGCAGCCAAAAATAAATAATAAATAAGTAAATTAATTAAAAAAAAAAAGAGAGAGTCCTGGTGGAGACTTCCTAGGAGGATGTCTGAGGACTTGGCCCTGGGACCCTCTGGTGTTTAGCTGTTGGAGGGGAACAAAGGAGCCAGCAAAGGAGACTGATCAGGAGTGACCGGGGGTGAGAGGAGGGCGAGAGAGTGGTGCAGGGAGAGAGTATTGTCCTGGAAGGCAAGTGCAGCCAGGATTTCAAGGTAGACAAGTGTCCACCTGTGCCAGTGTGCTGACGGAGCAGGATTGGAAGTGAGAATTAACCGGTGGATTGGCTACACGGAGGCCCTTGGTGAGCTTCACAAAGGCTGCCTCCATGATGGTAGGAAAGAGAACTTGAATGGAGGGGGCTCAAGAGACAGGGGGAAAGAGGAAGCAGCAGACAGAGTCAACTTTGTAAAGGTGTTTATCTGTAAAGGGGAACAGAGAAATGGGATGGAACCTGGAGGAAGAGGTGGGTCTAAATGGTGAGCGAGGCCATCAGCTGAGAGTGGGGATGGATGAAATACCCACCGAGCCACTCCTTGGTCATTGTGGGGAGGAGAGGATGCAGCCCACAGAGGTGTCTAGCATCGTTGTACTCGGTCAGACGTTTTACTTGGAGAAAGGAATTGCCTAGGACTTTTATCAATAATAACATTTCACAGTGTATCAGTAAACATTTCCATCCAGGTTTTCCCTGTCGCCAAAGGATGCTTTCAAATAATTGAGAGATTAAAAACTATATGTATTTCATTCCAACGTGCCCCATGTTTCCTGAGCATATGGGTGGATGTATGTGTTTTGTTACCAAAGGAGACATGAGATTCTGTTTCCAGGTGTGTTTGAGTCTGTCCCCCATTCCCTCCCCGGGCATCTGGGACCTTCCCCTCTGCTGTGTAATCAGATCTGCCCCCGGCTTCAGCTCCTCCCAGTTCCTTAATGCATTTCTGTCTTAATGCTTTGCTCCCCTGCTTGCTTTCCATCCTGCCTGCCAGCCCCACATCCAGGTCTCCATCAGTTCATAGTTGATCTAATAGAAGCCTCTCCGAGCCTCCCTGACTCCGGGGTCTCCTTGCCCCTATTCACCCTGCCTCAGAAATATTGAAACACTGCATCCTCCATGCTGCTAAGATACGGTGGTGTCTTTGGTTCTGCAGCATAGAATGTAAATTACATGGCCTGAGTTCACCTCATTTCCCCAAGACACATTCTGTGCTCAGAGAAGGTTGATCTCACTGTCCTCTGAATACTCCAAGTTCTTTTCACTCTTTTCTGCTTTTTCTTTCTTCCCGTTGCTCTTCGGATGAAACCTAATTCCTCATTGTGCCCTTCAAGGCTGTGTGCCTGCGGTCTGTACTCTGCTCACGTCTCTGACACCAAACAACCCCGGCCCCCAGCAAAGGAGCACTTTTCCATCCCAGGACCTTCACACTTGCTATTTCTTCAGACCGGAATACTCTGTCCCATCCCTTCACATGCCCACGTCTTATTTACTCTTCAGCTTAATGTCACCATTGGAAAGACCTCTTAACCTTTCCGTCAAAATCTTCCACCCCTCCATCTTATTTCCTGTGGCGTCACTTTATTGGCTTCATAGGAATGGCCACAATCTGAGTTGATCTTGCTGATTTGTTTATCATCTGTCCACCCACTGGAATGTCAGTTCTATAAGGTGGGAGCTCTTGCCATTCATGGTCACTGGCGGGTCCCCCGTGCTTAGGGCACATATGGTTGTTCAACAGATAGTGCTTCAGAGATCGGTTGAACTTAACCCCACATTCACTCCCCTTCACACAGGAATTCAACCCTGACCATCTTATGTGTTGCTCATTTCTCCTGTGTTCGTCACCAAATGTGGCTGTTTCCTACGATCTGTTACTCTGGGACACTCCCAAAACTCCGTTCACAGCTCTCATGTACACTCAAACTTTGATGAGGGAGGCACATCAACTCTGTTTTACAGATGAGGAAGGGCAAGAGTAGGAAGTCTGTAGCTTGCTCCCAGCCCCATTACTGCAAGTGATGAAGCTGTTAATTGGTGGGGCATGATGGGGCATGATGATGCATGATGGGGCATGATGATGCATGATGGGACATGACGATGCATGATGGTGCATGATGCATGATGAGACATGATGGGGCATGATGGGACATGATGGTGCATGATGGGGCATAATGATGCATGATGGGACATGATGGGGCATGATGATGCATGATGAGACATGATGGGGCATGATGATGCATGATGGGGCATGATGATGCATGATGGGGCATGATGATGCATGATGGGACATGATGGGGCATGATGATGCATGATGGGACATGATGGGGCATGATGGGACATGCTGGTGCATGATGGGACATGATGGGGCATGATGGGACATGACGTGACTGTGTTAATTATCTGAGCATCATGTGGAGCATGTTTTCAGCTGTCAGACTCGATATGCTCTTTTGATAACAGCTATTTGGTAACATCCCCTTTGCCACCCTAAACTGATGTTCACAGATTATACAACTTACATATACGTAGTTTAGAAAATAACAACCATAACATAAAGGAAATAAAAGGAAAATAGCTTATATAATATTGTGTATTTAAGTGAATGTTCTCTGACTAAAGAAAAGCATGATGAAGTGGTCATACGCTTTCACTTAGTACATAAAACAATATTCATTCGAATCGCTTTGGCACTTTTTATTTTGTAGAGAAATAGGGCTACACACACTCACCGTGTGAGTGTGACAGCCACAAACGCAGACCAACACAGGTGTGCTATGTCGTGACTCAAATACCGCAGGTGACGTTGCATGCAGGGCATGGGGCAGCTCTTCCTCCTGCAGGGCTGTGCTGCGCCTGCCAGGGCAGCCAGCACCCTTGGTCCTCACGCTCTAAATGCCAAAGGTGCCCCTGCGAATTTCTAAAATGCCCTACTCAGGGCAGTTCCATCTCCATCGATACTCACAGGTGCGGGGGAGGGGTTTGAACCCTACACAGGTGGAAGGATCGCCCTGTGGGGTCCCTGAGCAAGTTGGCCTCACTGAGCCTCTTTTTACTAAAAAGGGGGGTGGGTAATAAATCTTCCCTCTGAAGCGTGCTTGAGGATGAAATGACTGGACGTGTGTGCTTCCCCTACCGCAGTAATTCGACACACAGCAGGCCCTCAACACCTGCTCATACTTTTCTCCGTACCTGGGCAAAACTTGTTTTACAAAGGGCCAGATAATAAATATTTTAGGCTTCGCAGGCCATATGGTCTCTGTTGCAACTACTCAGCTCTGCCATTGCAGCAGGAAGAGAGCCACAGGTGACACGGAAACAAATGGGCATGGCCATGTTCCAATAAAACTTTATTTATACAGTTGCGGGAGGGGCTGAATTTGGTCTATGGGCTGTAGCTCTCCGATCCCTGATCTCTCCCCATGGCATGTTGGGATGCCACATCATCTGTCTGCAAACCTGGATTAAAATCTCCCAGGAGTCATTGTTTTTAAGTTTTATCATAATAAGTCAGGAAGAAGAGGGTTATCCGGCAAGGCTGGAGCAGGCAGGCCCCAGAGGCAGTTGCCAGAGATTATGAAGGATCTACAAAGTGCAGCCACTTCTCATCCCTAGCCAGCTGGCTTCAGGACCCATGTGGGGAGAGAGAAGCAGGGCTGCTAATGATCAAGCCCAGCGAAGAGGAAATCATCTCAGGATGAGAGTGTGGGGAGGCAGAGTGAGACCCCGATGCAGGGGACCAAGCCTTGAATGGAGCGGGTGGCACATTCCCAGGGTTCCTGAAGTTCCCTAGCATTGCAGAGGGAAATCCCAATTTCTCCCTTGCATTTGTTTTCTAAAATTCTCTTGTCCATCCCATGCGAAAGAAAAAAAAAAGTTGAAAAAGGGTCAGAGATCATCCAGCAAGCAGATTGGAACCCAGGTGGTGTTAATCTCAAAGAAAGTGGTATCTGCATTGACCGCCCCCCCCCCACCCCCCGCCACTGCCTGCGCCTGTCCTAGAATTTCCACTTAAAATTTTGGTGGTGGGCCTGGAGAGAGGAACCCAGAGAGGGGAGATAAGGTAATTCAGAGGCCACAAACTGGCAGTCTGCCAGACACCTTCTGCCTGAGGCCAGGTTTGTTTTGATATTCCCAGGAAGGGTCTGCCTGCCTAAAAGAAAATTAGGTTCCCACACAAAAATCCATCTTTTGAGCATCTCCTGAAAATTCAGAAGCCCTGGGGACTCCAGGACTGTGTCCACCCAGCAACAATTGACGGATGGGCAGGCGTTGGGAGTGAGGTGCAGGCTGGCCAGTTGCTAATGCCCCCAAAATTTGTTGTCCCACATCCCGCCTGCTTCCTCTACTGGGGCCTCTGTAGGCATTTGCATTCCGGACTCTGGCAAACAAGGTCTTTCTCTAGCTGCGCACTGCCTGGAAGATGAGGGCTGGCCTGGCTGAGGCCATCTGGGCTCCCTACAGCTGATGCTTTCTGGAACAGATGGAAGAATGGGTCTAAAATGCCCAGCTCATCTGCTCCTGCACGGCTTAATCCCCTTGGTTGCTTCCCATTGCTTTTTGGACAAAGACCCGTATCCTTAACATAGCCTGCAGGGCCCCAGTGGTCTTGTCTCTGCCCACCTCCCCGGCTGCCTTTCTCCTCCCGTGCTCCCCCCATGCCACCTCAAATGCCACACTCCAGACATGGTGATCTTCTTTTTAATTCCTTAAATAGCTTGTTGGGCCCTTTTGTGCTTTTATTAACCCAGATTTTAAATGTACAACTTTGCTGAGACTCACGACATTCTGGCCAATGGGATGACACAAGGCCACCTTGAGCTGCAAGGAAACTGGGAAATGTAGCCTTTCTTCCAGGAAGCCATGTTTTGGTTGAGGCTGACAGAAACTTAAAACAAGCAAGAGAGATGCTTGTTTCTCTCATACAATGACTAGAGTGTAGGTGCCCAGGGCTGGGGTGCATGACAGCTGCGCCGTGTTGGTGACTTAGATGCCCCAGCTCTTGATGCTCTGCTGCATGTGGCCTCATGATCCAATATGGAAGCACATAAATACCAGGCATAGAGAGAGGGAGGAAGGAAGGAAGGAAGGAAGGAGGGAGGGGAGGAGGGAGAGAAGGAAGGAAGGTGAGAAGGAGAGAAGGGAACCAAGGGGGTATGTGCACCATGTCTCAAGGAGAGCTCCTGGAAGAGGCTTCACAGATCTGTACTTCTCACTACATGGTGGCCAATGGGATGACACAAGGCCACGGTAAGCGGCAAGGAAACTGGGAAATGTACTCTTCATTCCGTGGGAGGAGGCGTAGCTACCACATGTGCGCAAGGGCCCCCGGCAGAGGGCCTCCAGCAGTCTCCAGTAGTCTTTATGTTCTGTACCGCCAGCGTTGTTAGAAGCAGGATTTGGATTTAGAATCATCTGCCCCCAAAACTGTGCTCTTAACGGTTTTGCTGCATCGCATCCTGACAAACAACACACACGTAAGCATTTAATATATGCTCACGGAGGAAAGAGGTGTGGACTTGGGTTCTCTTGGGAAGTGTTGGTCTGGGTAGGCGGGCTGCTTCTGTAATTTTCTTAGAGTAGGATGTTAGGTGAGTCTTGGAATTTGTAAAATCTTAAAACTGGAGGGAATGGTTCTTCTTTTTAAATTTAATTGATTTAAGTTTGATGCACAACCCATAAGATGCCCACATGTCAAGCATGCAGCTTGAGGACACATGTAAACTCTCCCGGAACAGTCACTTCAATCAGGATGTAGCATTTCCATCACTTCAGAAAGTTCTCTTCGTGTCCCTTTGTAGGCTGCCCCTAACTCCCACCCTACTCCAGGGAATTACTACTTCATTTTCTATCATTATATGTTAGTTTTGCCTGTTCTCAAACTTCACATAAATGGAATCACACCATTTGGGCTCTTTTATGTATGATTTCTTTAGCTCAGCATTTTTCCTGCGTAATCCATGTTACTGCTTATGTCATTAGTGTGTTCCTTTTTACTGCCAAGTACTGTTCCATTTTATGACTGGATCTCAGATTGCTTATCCATGTACTTGTTGATTGACATTTGGGTTGTTTCCAGTTATTGGCTATTATGAGTAAAGCTACTATGAACATTCATGTACACATCTTTTAATTTTTTTTCTCTTGCATAAATAAGAGTGGAATTGCTTAGTCATATGATCAGTATATATTTACTTTTGTAATAAACTGCTAAACTGTTTTCCAAAGTGGGTTGACCATTTTACATTTTCACCAGCCATGTGTGAGAGTTCCTGTTGCTCCACACCGTCACCAACACTTGGTTTTACCAGGTTGTTTTATTTCTTAACTTGCCCTATTCTAATGGATTTGTAGTAATATCTCATTGTGGTTTTAGTTTGCATTTCCCTGATGACTAAAGATGTTGAGCATCTTTGCACATGTTTACTGCCATTTCTCTGTCTTCCTTTTTGAAGTGTCTGTTCAAATCTTTCGTTCATTTTATTACTGGTTTTTTGTCTTTTTATTGAGTTGCAAGAGTTCATTATATATTCTGGATACAAGTACTTTGTTAGATATAGTGTATTTTGAATATTTTCTCCCATCTGATGGCTTGCCTTTTGATTTTCTTAAGGGGATTTGTGTTGAGCAGAAGGTCCTAATTTTGATGAATTTATCCAATTTTTCTTTTATGGTTGAGGCTTTTGGGTCATGTTGTAAAACATGCTACGTGTGTGTCGTGTAGGTATCAGGAAATGTTTGCTCGAATGGTTAACTCTTTCAGAGTGGGAGTTGCTTGCAAATCTGTGAAGACGTGGCCTCCCTGGGCTCTCTCTGGTTTTGGGGTATGTGTTGGAGACTGCTCCCCACTCTGACCTCTAACACCCTAGGGGTCAGGCTAATGAAGGGCCCAAATCAGTGAGTGTGTGTGTGTGGGGGGGGGCGGTGCACTGAAAACAAGCAAATAGTTTTCATCTTCACTGGGTGAGGTTTTTCCAGGCGCATTCTTGGCCTGGTATTCTTAGGAAATGTTGCTTCATAAATATTGAATTTTGTCGTTACCCTCTGCACACGCCGCTGGTAACTGCTTCCTAGAAATGAATTTGGAGTTGTGCGGTAATTACCCCTGGAAGTGTTCATTCAAGTCTGAGAGCAGATTAAATAATGAATAGGAATGTCATTTCTTCGTTCCAATTTAGAACCCTTGTCTCATTATTTTTCTGGGTGAAACTGAATGTCTGGAAGGGGAGAAAACTTGAGGGAAGGAGGGAAGTGGGTCTGGAGCGTGAGGAGGGTGTGTAGACATACCGCATGATGCTGGAAAAGGGGGTACTGGCAGTGGGGGCGTTGCCCCTCCAAGGTCTGGGATGGGTAGCGGGTTTACAGGGGCCAAGAGGGTCAGGAAGACTTAGGGATGTGCCCCCAGGTGCTGCTGTCCTGGCCTCGAGACTACCACCATTTCTCATCCCTTTGACATTTTTCCCTTAGAGAAAACTGTAAAGTGCAGAAAAGCATTAAAAGGGAAAAAATTCATCCATTGTCCTACCATCCTATTAGCATTTTGGAGCATTTCTTTTCCCATGCTTTTTTCTTGACTGAGATGTTTTTTTTTAACATAACTTGAGACCATACTATAAATACAATTGTATCTCCTGCTGTGGGTGTTGGTTCACCTTTAAGACGGGAGCATTTTGAATAGGATTGCAGCCGCTTTATGAACTGCACGTTCAGTGGGCTCCGGAATCCTTGTCTTTTCCACCCCTCCATCCCCAGCCATGTACCAGGCACTCAGCAGGTGCTCAACAAGCACGTGTTGGAAGAATGGGTTACTTTTAGTGCCTGTGTATCGTTCCTTCATAACAGCAGCGAACGGAATAGGGTGCTTGCGGTGTGCCAGATACATGCTAAGAGCTTTCCAGAGTTTACCCTGCGCATCACCCTCCTAAGAGACTATTCTTTTCCCGGCTGAGAGCACAAACCCTGGAGCACGTCTGTTCATGCTTGAGAACACATGATTTGGAGCTGGACTATTTCCATTTATATCCCAGATCTATGACTTTTTAGCTGTGTGACCCTGGATAAACCACTTAACCTCTCTGAGCCTCAATTTCTTCAGGTATAAACAGGCTCTAATACTAAAATCTACTTTGTCAGATTGTCACAAAGAGGCAGTAAAATAGCTCAGAGCCTGGCAAAGAGAAATTGGTTTGGACTGTTAGCTCTAATTAATATGATTCTTTATCTGGGTGACCTTGAGCAAATCACTTTACCTCTGAGACTTAGGCTCCTCTTCTGGAAAATGGGGAGAGTGGTTGCGATCATTGGAATGAGATAAGACATGTAAAAAGCTGAGCTCAGACCCTGGTTCACAGTTGGAGCCCAGCAAAGACTAGTTATTAACATGTACTAACCATCAAGATCTATGGATCTCCTTCCAAACCCATCCCAAGGGTCACCTCCTCCAGTTGTCTCTCCTGATTTCTCTTCTCCTCCCACCCATGTCTCCTCCACATTCCTCCAGTGCTCTGTGCCACCTCTATCGCAGCACCCCGTGCTGCCCTGTCATCTCAGTTTTAATCTGTCTGGAACCCTGCCGAACCCTAAACTCTCTGAAGGCAGGGACCACCCATTATTCACCACCGCATCCCCAGACTCCAGTGTCTGGCACACAGTAGGTGCCCCACAAAGCATCTGTGGAGTGGAACCATGATGGGAGTAGTCAGGGAAGACCATGGGGGAAGCCGGATGGAGGGTGAGAGCAGCCGGATGGAGGGTGAGCGCTTCTGTTGAGTCATCTCAGAGGGGAGATGTCAGCAGAGGCTTCTGGAAGAATGAGCTGCTTGCCATAAATTCCAACTCTGTTTGGTAATGTTTGGCCAATCTGTCTTTTCCTGACTTAATTTAAAATTGGATGGGAGGGAAAGAAATTCATGTGAGTGACTCCAAGTTAACAAGCTGTAATGATGCTCTGGGAACTGTGTAGTTTGGAGTCATCGATTTGCAGGGAGAGAAGAGGGAAGTGAAAAAAGAACTACTGGATGTTGGGCGGGGTTGTCAAGGGGCAGAGGAGAAGGGATTCTGGGTTTCGTCAGTGCGTCTAAGCTCTGGATGCCCTATATTACTTATCTTTAAAATAAACTTTACAGAGTATAATTTAGATACAATACAATACACCCATTTTACCTGTACAGTTTGGGTTTTGACAAATGCATACACCCATGTAACCACAATCGCTATCAAGATATAGGACTTTCCTGTCACTCCAGAAAATGTTCTCGTGCTCTTTTGTAGGCGATCCCCCTAGCTCCAGCACCTGCTCCTGCCTTTCGAAACAACTGATCCTCTTTCTGTCGCTACAGATTGCTTTTTCCTGTTTTAGAATTTTGTACGAATGGCATCATACAGAATAGACTCTTTTGTATCTGGTTTCTTTCATTCAGCATATTCACAGTCAAGATCCGTATTATGTTTTTGAGGTAACATTTAATTCTGCTTCCCAGGTAATCCAGGACAACAGATGTGTTAGCTGTGGGTACATTCTTACTCTGATTCTTTTAATACAGGGTTTAAGTGCCCTCTCCTCCAAGATACCTTCCCTGACTTTCCCCCAGCAGTGCTGGCCCGGTTGATGGCAATGCTGATCATAATTGCCATTTAATAAGTCTTTATCATGCTTAATAGCATTTGCTTTACAAAGGTTATGCTATTATCACAACCCTCATCTGAGTCAGGTATTATTGTCTCTGTTTCAAAGAAAAGGAAATTAAGGGTCAGAGAAGTTGACCAACTAAGCTAACATCACACAGCTAAAGAGTAGCAGAGCCAGAGCATGATCCAGGACTTGGACTCCAAGAACTGTGCTCATGACCACTCTCTTATAGTGCCTTGCAGGTGGACTGTTTTCTTTACCTATAACCTAATAGCTCCTTCTTACAGTCCCTGTCACACTATTTTAGAGTTAACTGTTTTACTACCTTTGCTTCCTTATCAGCCTGATTTCTTAGTTGCAAATGACAGAATCCACTCTAGACGTTTAAATAGAAAGAAAATTTATTAAAGGAGATGAGGCGGTTCTCAGAATCTCTAGGAGGGCCAGAGGCAGCTCAGAGGCTACACAGTAAGGAAAAAAGCTAAAAATCTCACTGAATAAAGCCTCTGATGCCTCCGAAAGCCAGACACCCAGAACTAGTTTCTTTGGGCTTCTGTGTCTTCAGTTGCTCACTTCTGAAATGAAGAACCACGTGACGATGTCGGATTGGTGGAGCCTATGTCACATAATGATGTGCTGGTGCAAGGAATGCTGGGAGACTGAGCCTCTGCTTTCTGCCATGGAAAGGCAGAAATTCCCCCAAACATGGGAAGGGGATTAAAAAGGAGCTGGACAGCGAGGAAACATGACAAGTGTCCATAGCATTTCCTCCTAGAACATGACTTCCTCTAGGGCAGGGAAGGCATTTGGTTTATTTCTGCATCCCCAGCAGCTAGAACATGGCAGACATAGTGTAATTACCAAGGAAGCAGATATTTAGCAAATGCATGAACAAGGGGATGGATGAATAAGTACAGATTTTTGACGTAGAGAAGACCTCCTGGCATAAGGAAGACCTGAAGACATCCTAGAGGAGGATGTATTGAGTCGTTCTGAGGAATAGTGTCTTGGCGTCAGACTTCAGTCATTCCTTCAAGAGTTGAGGATGACTCAAGCTTGGGGGCATCTCTTGGTCCTCAGACCCAGGAGGACCTTGAAGCGCCTTCTCTGAATGAGGTAGCTCCACAGACTGATCTAGACACAAGTAGGAGAAGCCACTGATATTTACCCAGAAAAGGTGTCCTTCCTCTCTGGAAGCAGCATGTCTGTCACAAACGGAGGGACAGCCTGTTGTGTGCCTTGCCCAGTGACAGGCATTTAGGAATGAGGAGGAGGTGGAACTAACATTTATTGAACACCTACTATGCTCCAGGTGCTCTGTATTCCCTTAAGTCTTGCATCAGTCCTTGGAAGTAAGAACTAATATTCCCATTTTATAGATGAGGAAACTGAGTCTCAGGGAGACTGAGTAACTTGCCTGAGACCAAGTGGCTGCTATGGTTTCGAATTCCGTCTCTGCTGCTAGACTTTTTGATTGAAATCTGGCTCTGCCACATACTAACTGTGTGACTTCAGGCAAATACTTAGCCTTGGTGTCCATATCTGAGCATTGGAAATAATAATACTGATTTCATGGTGTTTTATACAGATTAAATATGATTATGCATGGAAAACACTTAATATGGTGCTTGACACAGTAAGGGCTCAAAACGGATGTCCAAATGTTTCAGCACAATTTGTGTAAAAGACTATCCTTTCTCTGTTGAATTGCCTTTTCCTCTTTGTCAAAAATCCGTTGACTATATTTGTGTGAGTCAATTTCTGAGCTCTTGCTTCTGTTCCACTGATCTATGTGTCTATTCTTTCACCAATACCATATCATTTCAATTACTTTAGCTTTATAGTAAGTCTTGAAACCAAGCAGTGAGATTCCTTCAACTTCATTCTTTCAGAATTGTTTTGGCTGTTCTAGGTCTTTTCCCTTTCCATATAAATTTTGGAATCAGCTTGTCTACTTCTGCAAAAGAGTTTGCAGGATTTTGATTTGGATTGCATTGAATCTCTAGATCAAATTGTAGTAAATTAACATCTTAACAATATTGAGTTTTTCAATCCATGAACACAACACGTCTCTCCATTTATTTAGACCTTTTTGATGTCTTTCATCAATGTTTTATAGTTTTTAGCATATAGATCCTTCACATATTTTGCTAGATTCATACCTAAAAATCTCATTTCTTGGGTGCTATTATAAATACTATTGCTGAAATTTCAAATTCAAATTGTTCACTGTTAACATATAGGACTATGATTTATTTTTACTTATTGACCTTGCTGAACTCATTTATTAGTCCCAGGAGCTTTTTGTAGATTTCATCAGATTTTCTACATAGATGGTGTTAGGTATAAATAGGAACATTTTCCAATCTATATGCCTTTTATTTCTTTTTCTTGTCTTATTGGATTGGTTAGAACTTACAACAGGATGTTCAATAGGAGTGGTGAGAGAGGAAACCCTTGCCTGGTTCCCATTCTTAGGGGGAATTCATTCTCTTACCACTGAGTATGATATTAGCTATAGGTTTTTTGTAGATGCCCTTTACTAGGTTAAGAAAGTTACCTCTATTCCTAGTTTGCTGAGGGTTTTTAACATTAGTAAATGTGGAATTTTGTTGAATGCTTTTTCCGTATGTATTGCGATGATCATGATTTTTCTTATTTACTTTGTTAATATAGTGAATTATATAAATTGTTTTTTTACCAGTTGATTTTTGGAAATTGAAATAGATTTGCATTCTTGGGGTAAATGCCACTGGCCATGATATCCTTTTTATATATTTTATATGCTGTTGGATTTTATTTGCTACTCTTTTGTTAAGGGTTTTGTCATCTGTGGTCTTGTAATGTCTTTGTCTGGTTTTGGTACTAGGGTAATACTGGCCTCAGAAAATGAGTTAAGAAATATTTCCTCCTCTTCTATTTTCTGGAGATAATTCTGCAGAACTGGTATTATTTCTTTAAGTGTTTGGGAGAATTTGCCAGTGAAACCGTTTGGGCATGGAGTTTATAAGGGTTTGGGGGAAAGTTTTCAACTACACATCCAGTATCTTTAATAGATATAGGACAACTGAGGTTATCTATTTCTTCTTGAGTGAGTTTTGGTAGTTTGTATCTTTCAAGGAATTGTTCTGTTTCATCTAAGCTGTTGAATTTATGAACATGAAGGTGTTCAGAGTGTTGTCTTATTATCATTTTAGCACCTGTGGATCCAGTGGTGGTGTACCCTTTTTCATTTCAGATATTGGTAATTGGTTTCTTTTCTTTTTTCTTGTTCAGTCTTACTAGGGTTTATTAATTTTATTGATCTTTCCAATGAACCAGATTTTGGTTTTCATCACTTTTCTCTATTGCTTTTGTGTTTTCAATTTCATTGATTTATGCTTTAATCTTTATTATTTCCTTTCTTCTGCTTGCCCTGAGTTTAATTTACTCTTTTTTCTCTAGTGTCTTGAGGTGGAAGCTTTGGTTACTGATTTTAGATTTTTCTTCTTTTCAAAGGCAGGCATTTAATACTATGAATTTCCATCTAAGCACTGCTTTAGCTGCATTCAACAAATCTTGATATGTTTTATTCTCATTTTCATTCAGCCCCAAATTTAAAAATTTCCCTTGGGATTTCCTCTTGAGTCTCAACAAGTTGTTTAGAAGTATGTTGTTTAATTTTCAAATATTTGGGGATTTTCCAGATATCTTTCTCTTATTGGCTTTGTGAATGAAAAGTGTTGCCTGCCATATCAGTAAATAAAGGATGTTGCAGCCATCAAGCCACTATACACAACCCTGCCGGGAAACTCAGGATGGAGACAGAGGGGGCTGCCCGCTGCCAAGTCCTCAGCCACTGCAGCCCCCCCTCCCCCCCCCACCCCCACCCAACAACTTTGCACTCTGAGGGGACTCGGGCTGGGAAAAGCACAGGATGCTGGCCCCAGATAGCTAAGGTGCACATCAAAGGAATGATTTCAGTGAGCCCAGACTCTTGCATCTTCCCATACATAGAAAAGTGCTAAATTCATTCATTTGAGATATCTGGTTTTCTTTAGTTAACAGTAATGTTTTGAAGTTCCAGCTACCTGGTCTTTGTTGCAAAAACTCGTCTATGTCCTGGCTCCTCCCTTGCCCTTTCCGAACAGTCTCTCAGAGCTGTCTGAGAGGCTGCATCCTGGGCTTAAGTCCTCGGTTTTGTCTGCCAAATAAAACGTAATTCTCAACCTACAGGTTGTGCATTTTTTCAGTCAACAGCTTCTAGTTTAATTTTGTATGATCATAACTTAATTTTGCAAGAACAGAATTTGAATGATTGCTATTGTTAAGGTTTGTTTTATTGTCCAGATCATGGTGCATCTTGGTGAATGTTCCATGCACACTTGAGACAAATGTACTTTCTTCTGTTGTTGGATAGAGTGTTCTATAAATATTAATTAGGCCCATTTGGTGGGTCATATTATGTAGGCCTTCTGTATCCAAACTGATTTTCTGCCTACTTGTTCAATGAATTACTGAGAAAAGAATGTTGAAGCATCCAACTACATTGGTGGATTTGTCTGTTTCTCCTTTCAGTTCTATTACTTTTTACCTCATCTATTTTGATGTCCTGTTGTTAAGTACAGACACAGCATTGTTACGTCTTCTTGGACAATGGGCACCTTTATCATTATGCAATACCCTTCTTTATCGTGGAAATAGCCTTTGTTCTAAAGTCAGCTTTGTCTGAAATTAACTATAGCTACTTCAGCTTGCTTTTGGCTGGTGTTTGAGTTTCTGGTACCTCAGATGTGCCCACCGAAGGAGCCCAGGGAGGGGCAGGGGGAAGAATCTCTTTTTGTAAATATTCAGCAGTCAATGTATTTGCACAGAGCCAGGCTCAGTGCAAGACAGGAAACTGGAGCGGGAGTGCCAGTGAAGCCCGGCACTGGCGGGAGAGCAGGCACCTGCACGAGGTCTACGGCCCCCTCCAGCTGTGTCTGTGGTTCAGTTTTTCAGGCACGGCACGAGGCCACCGTGGCTTCCTAGGCTCCTCTGTCTTGGGAGTTTCATCATTCTGCATTTCTAATCTCTTTTCACAGTCAGAGCACTTGGTACCCACAGGAACTCACCTTTCAAAATGATGCTTTGTGTGTCCACAGGAGGAAAGGTAGAGGGATTAGCTGGAGATGTAAATTTTATTAAAAAAAGAAGCTCTTTCATAAACCCCACTGCTGTGTGGAGTTTATTCAAAGTGGGCTGTGAGGGGAAAGGGAAGCTTTCTAAGTTTCAACAGAAAACACACAAAAGTCTAACGCGGATAATAGTGACCAAGGTCACGCCTGCAACAGTGATGCTAAATTCTGCACCTTGGTCTCTGGCCAATTCCTAATTGTTGATATTCTCTTGGAATTTTAGCTACAGGGGTGGAGAGGGTAGCGGGGAGTGGAGGGGATGTTACTACAGTCCTCATCTATATTCCTCACCATAAATAGCTTTCCAATTGTAATTGAATATAATTGGAGACAGAGGGCTGGCTGGAGGCTAGCTAACTGTCTACCTTCAGAGCCATGAGATGTCGGGGGAGAGATGGGGGAAGGTGGAGGGTGGGTAACAGGGTGGAGAAGGAAGGCTGTGTCTGCTCCAGTTCTGCTCTGTCCCTAACTGTGTTGGCAGTAAGACTAGGGTCAGACAGGCCTGAGTTCAAATCCCACCTGCTAGCTGGGCAACTTAGCTGTTCTCTGCCTCAGTTTCCCTATCTGTAAAATGAGGTTAATAACATACATTTAGAGCATGTTTGTGAGGATGAAGTAAGATAATCCATGTAAGTTATCCCTCTTCTGTCCTTGCTTCTCAAGCTTCTCAAAGTCTGGTACATAGACCAGCAGCATTGGCTTCCCCTGAGTACTTGGAGGAAATACAGACTTTCAGGCCCTACCCAGTGTCTGCATTTTAACAAGATCGCTGGTGATTCCGATGCATGTTGAAGTTTGAACTGTGCTACCTTGATGCCATCTTCTTCCTTCTATGCTGAGCCCAGCACATTTTTAGGGTGCTGAGTTTTCTGTGGTCCCTGCCCTCTGTTCTCTAAGGGTTTTTCCTCCACCCACGTGAAACAATACTCAGAACATGAGCATCTGAAGATGGCGGTTTCCTGTTTCTCAGAGGAGCCCCGACCTCAGTCTAGAGTATTACGGCCGAATTCCCTCCTTCCACCTGGACCCACCTGCCCCCAAACCAATAAGTCACCGACACTTTGTGCATCTATTAACATCTGTGAATACATAGCCTTTTGACAACTTAGATCACATTTTCAGATGTACCTAAGGGAACCTGCCATTTAAAGGAACCCACGGTGAGCACTTCTGCAAAGCAGATAATTGCCAGCTAATTCATCCATTTTACAAAGCTTGAGTTCTGCATATTACGGTTTTGGAACAAAGCAGGCTGGGCTGTTGGAAGCTCTAGTTCTTAATTAGCAATATTCAGGATGAAAAGGTTTTTTTGGTGTGGGTGGAATAAGTCTTTTCTCCCAACCTCAGTGGGGCATCCGAATCACCTGTGGAGCTTTATATCTTTACGTTTTAAAAGTACATAAATCTTAAGCCACGGCTTGGTGATACTGACATATGTATACACCGATGTAGATAAGATATGGAACATTCTAGCACCCCAAAACTTCATCTGGCCCTTCCTGTTCCATAATACTTCCCCAGAGGGTAACCTCTCTCTGATCTCTGTTGCATAGATTCATTTTTCTTGTTTTTGAATTTCGTATAATGGAGTCATACAGTCAGTATTCTTTCATATCTAGCCAGAATCTTGGCTTCAATCAAGAAAGAAATGAAAAGTCCAGCAAAGCTACATTTTCTCCTCCACAGTGGTTCTCGTGCTTTGGCCTTCATCCGAATCCCCTTGTGCAAACACAGGGCTTGTTAGGACACAGTTTGCTGGACCCCACGCACAGAGTTTCTGATTCAGTAGGTCTAGGATGGGACCCAAGAATCTGCATTGCTATCAGGGACCACATTTTGAAAACCAGTGCCCCAGAGCAATAGCCAGTCCTTGGGCAGAATTGTTCTGGTCTGATTTTGAAAGAGTATGTAGGATCCTTTTGCCTTATATCTAAGTTGTCGATAATTTTTCTATATATTTTCCTCCTGAGAGGCAAGCCACCCCTTCACTGTTTTGCCTGTTTGGGGTAAGACGGGAGCCATTGACATCAGCATTTTTCAGCAATCCTGGTACCTTGATTTCTTTGACAGTCTCGGGTAAGGGGATAATTAATTGAGACATTTCTGTTTTCAGTGGATTTTTAATGAGACAAAATACCTTGTTTCTACAAATAGCAGTCCTGAGGCAAAAGGGGGAAAAAAGGAACATTTTTAAGCCTTTGACGGGGCTTCTCTATAAAACTCCCTCCCTGAGCTACAGGCTCCCAGCTCACCGCAAACCCCATGGAAGTCTCCTCCAGGTTATTCTGACTCAGTGATGAAACATAAAAAATTAGGTTTGTCCTAGGTCCTTTGCTTCTCCTTCCCAGCCCAGAGAGAGGGGGGCAGGGTGGAGACCCCAAGCAGACCTCAAGGCTGTGTCTTAAGGGCACTGAAATCCCCCAGAGAGTGGAAAGCACCCGGGATTGTTAACTGTCCTCTGAAGAGAAAGATGAAAACCTAAGTCTGCTGACTTGGAAGGAAGTTTTTTCTTTCTAATTTTTTGAACAAAAATCATTTCAACATCTAAAGTTGTTTTTTTTTTTTAAGGTTTTTCCCATTTCCTTATTTTTAAATGCCTTCTGGCTGCAAGCTATCTGTTAATTTTTCACAGTGGCTATTTCTTCCCATAACTCAGGAGCCCACACCCCACCCCTCTGCCCTCCGTATCTATTTCCAGAGATATTTTCCGCTAAATTAATGTTTTCCCATTCTAGCAGATTCAATGATTCCCTTTATAACATGTTTTGTAGGGCCTCTTTTACCCTCATGAAATAAAATGAATAGACATACAGCTTATCTATACAATCTTATATATGTGTGTGTGTGTGTGTGTGTGTGTGCTGCCCTCAGTGTAACTTAGTTTCTTAGTAATTTATTTGGGAGAAATGAAATGAAATGAATTTCTAGTAAAATACTATATACTGTCAGTAAACAAACGCTCCTGTATAACTGCTAGAAGATTAAAAAAGAAGTGCCTTGTGCTGGCACCTATACGTAGCCCTAGAAGAACAGCAGACAAGAGCTACAAATCCAGATATAACGGCCGCTCAGATAACACGGTTGGCATTTCTGTAGGTGATGTGATTTTGCAAAATGGCGAATAACTCTTTTTAAAAGTTTAAAATACAAGGAGGTACAGAGTCTTAATTTATATTTACATGATAGTTGACTTCCTGGAAAATCCAGGATTCATCAAAGTCATGTGAAAAATCCTTTTTTATATGTGAACAGGAGTTAAGTGCTAGCAGTTCATTTCAAACACTTTTTTTTCCTATGTGCAAGTCAGGTGGGACATTCTAAAATTGTGTGGGTTCGGGGACGATTCTTTTCGTGGAGACGTCTCACCTATTGCAAGTCACCTAGCATCCTTCTCCCCCTCCCGCCATCGCCAGTGGAGTGTCCCCATCATCGTATCAACCAGTACATTTCCAGATTTCCAAAGTGCTCGTTCAGGCTGCAGGTGGTGATGGAGTAGATGTGAGAAAACCGTTGAGATGGCTGTTGTCTTTATCAAGGTGAGATGTCCTGATGGCCTGGACTAGGTGCTGGCCATGGAGACTGAGAGAGAAGTGGGTGGATTCTGGAAGTAGCATCTATAGGACTTTGATCAGGTGTGGGATACATGGGGGGAAGAAAGGGAGATGCCAAGGATAACTTGCAGGTTTCTGCCTGGAGCAACTGGGTGGTCCCCTTTACTGTTGTGGGAAGGACTGGAGGAAAGTCAGGGATGGGCAGAAAGATCATCAAACCCACCTTGGACATTTTAAGTGTGAGACGCCTGTGAGGGACCAAAGTGGGGCTGTCCAATATGTACTTGATTTGTGAGTATGGGCTTAGAAACTAGACACAGGCATAGAGACCCAGTTTGAAGCCCTGGGGATGGACGAGGTTTCCTGGAAAGAGGGTACAGAGGGCTAGTTGAAGATGGCACAGCCTGGGCCCCAGTGAACGCTGACATCCAGAGCTTGGGCAGGGGGAGAGAGCCCCAGGGTCCTCCATCTGCCATTTGTATAAGTCACATCTCCCCAACTCAGTGCTGAGGTCTTTGATGTGGGTCTGTGATTAATGTATCACTGTGCCTTGCCAAGCACCCAGCACGCTCTCCCTGAAGATACAGCTCCGCATGTATTGATTGACTGGCTGTCGAGAGGTACATATTGATCACATTATATTGATTCCATTTAGCATTTTCACATTACATTTGAAAACAAGATGAAGCCAATCTGTGCGTGCCATTTCTTTCCCCAACCCTGATGACATTCAGAAATCCTGAGTCAGCTGTCTGACTGGGGCTAAGTTGGTGGTGTTCCAAATTGCGATGCTGGAGGGAGCAGCAGCTGGGGGTCCGTGGGCTCTGACTAAAAGGCCCACAATTAACCAGATTCACTTCATACCTCATGGAGGGGAAATGCTGTTCATTTTAATTACACATGCCTGCAACATTGTGAGGTCTTAAAAAGGAAGAGAAACCTCTTGTCTGGGGGTCCTGGAAGTCCAGGCCACCAACTCAATGGGGGTATTATGAGATTCTATGACGGCAAATGTATCAGTCACCTAATGCCATAACACTGCCGCATAACAAACCATTCCCAAATTCTGTGGCTGATAAGACTTTCTAATTTTTCTTGGTCATGTGTCTGTTGGGTTGCCTGATCAAGGCTGGGCTCTCTTGGGCTTGGCTCCAAACTGTGTTCTTTTTGAAACAGAGGCTACATGAAGTGTGCGTTTCTCATGGCAATGGCAAAGGTCAGGAGCATAAACCTAACTGCACATAAGCCTATGTTTGTGATACATCTGCCCAAGTCCCATTAGCCAAACAAGTCATATGGTTGAGCCCAAGGTCAAAGCATGGGGAAGTACAGTCTACCTCTAGTGGGGAGGACAGCAAAGTCATATGGACAGGGGGAGTGGTATGAACTGGGAACCATAATGTAACCTATAAGAGAAGGGATCACGAATTCCCGTGACTACCAGGACCAGGCAAGACATCATAAACTAGTAAAGATGCTGGGTGATATTGATGCAGGGATATTTTCAGTCAAGAAAGATTCGGCCATGTTCATCACATCCACAAACTTATAAGATCTATCTCATGTTTCTTGGAATCATTTGGCCACCACTCTTACATTTCCCCGCTTCTGATAGAAACATGGGTACAGAGAATGACTTTCCTACCTTAAGAATGCTAAGAGCACTGAAAATGGGTGGTGCTGGAGAGGCAATAAGGACTAGTAGGGGCTGTGGCAAAGTGGAAAGCATGCGCCTGTCTAAAGGGTGCAGCTGCCACTTGCTTTCAATCCACTGTCGTCAGATGAGAATGCAGGCTTAGCGTGGCCTGGTCTCTGAGATGTCAAGAGAAGCTGAAAATCCAGATTTTTTTTTTTTTGGCAGTACGCGGGGCTCTCACTGTTGTGGCCTCTCCCGTTGCGGAGCACAGGCTCCGGACGCGCAGGCTCAGCAGCCGTGGCTCACGGGCCCAGCCGCTCCGCGGTATGTGGGATCTTCCCGGACTGGGGCACGAACCCGTGTCCCCTGCATCAGCAGGTGGACTCTCAACCACTGCACCACCAGGGAAGCCCGAAAATCCAGATTTTTATGTGAAATTTCTGAACTTTAAAATATTGAACAAACAGAATCCATTGAATGGTAGGAAAGTGACTATTGGCTACTGTCTTACAACGTCTGTTCTCTAAGTTTGGATTTAAGAGGCCGATGAGAGCGATGGCGAGAGTTTTGTTTGTTATTTTCCTGCTCCCAAGGGGCCACAAAAAGAACAGTGGTTTCTGGACACATCTCTGAGGTCCCAACAGCCAGTTTCCCCATTAGGAGTGAGGTCAGTGAATTCAAAGATGCTAGAATTCTTTCCCTCTAATTCTCTCGTTCCCATAAAAATTCAATTCCACTTAAACTGTAAGGCATAGTGAGTCCTAATTACTATATAAACATTATATACAATTAGAGTGGGGTTTCAGGAACCAGGCCAATTCTCCCCCGGAACATACACTGAAAAGCACATTTTAAAAGGACAAAAGATGCTTTGGGCAGGGCTGTTAATGTGACATCTCTGAGGGCCATTTGGGTCGTTTGTTTTTAGGGTCAGAGTATAGCTTCTTCCTGGGCTCTTTGCTCTAGAACTTGGACCCAAACCCTTCTAAGAACGTCAGGATGTCTTTCTGGAGATTATATGTAGAGTGACTGTATTTCCTGAACCAGAGACAGGACACATGGTTAGCTGAGGACCTTCCTGTAATTTACACATCCGAAAGGCTGACAGAAACATTGAAACTCAGAGAGAGAGATGGAAGTGATACTTGGTGATAGGATGGCCGCGTGACACTGGTGTCCTCGGATCCTCTCCGGGGACACAGCCCTACTGACGGAGGGGTCAGGTGGTTCAGCCTCTGGTCCTCCTCTGGTAACTGGTCCAGGTGAGACCCTTTCCTCAAACCTGAATCTCAGGGCTCACTAGTTTCCCACGCAAGGCGGAGGTCACAGAGCTTTCACCCAGGCCAGAGGACCGGAGCCAGAGAGAACATTTCCCCCGAAACTGAGCATGCTCGGGGTTTTAACCGAGACCTTGCCTGTATCCGCAGCACATCTCCCCTCTCCACCTGGCCCTGGCGATCCAGCGCACCAGTTGACCAGCTGTCCCCTGAATGTGCCGTGGCCACTCATCCTTCTAGGCCTCTGCGGGGTTTGTGTCCTCTGCTGGGACCACCATCGCTTCCTTTGCCCATTTGTTAAGACCTTGTCACCGTGGTCTGACTGGGGCGCTTTCTCTGCTGCCCATCCCCCGCAGAACCCAGCGCCCTTGCCTCTGAGCTCACTTCCCCCCGGATGCAGAGGCTGAAATTGCTTACTGGAGCTTCACCAGCTGTATCAGAGGCCAGAGTAGCAATGGCTTGAGCCAGGTGTATTCATTTTCTCCTCTTACTCTTGTAAGGTTACAAGGGTAAGCAGTGCAGGGCTGGCGTGTGCTTGCTGGTGCAGGGAGCCAGGTGCCCCCTATCCTATTGATTCCTATTCTCCACCATTCCTGGGCAGTGTCTTCATCTGTGTAGATCACTCACTGTTACCCGGTCGGCATTCCAACCAGTAGGAAGGGAGAAGAGGGGAGAGGGCATGCCCCCTTCCATTAAGGTTCACTCACTGTTACCAGGTCGGCATTCCAACCAGTAGGAAGGGAGAAGAGGGGAGAGGGCATGCCCCCTTCCATTAAGGTTCCCAACTGGAAGCTGCACTTGCTCATTCATTCATTTAACATCCATGTACTGACTATTTTTCACCTGCTAGAAACTGCTTTAGTCACTGCGGATTCAGCAATGAACAGAACTAATGAAAGGTGGTGTACTTTTACCCTGCTAGCATGGAGTGTCCATCCTATTGGTGGCAGAAAGATGTTCATAAAATAAAATAAAATATATATGCTGAGTGGTATGAAAACTACCAGAAAGAGGAAACTTACTTCTTGGGGAGCTTCCAGTGCAAGGAGGGCACTTGGGCTGCGGAGGGAGGTTGTACTTATAAAACAGTCGACAGAGGGCTCGTTGGTGGTTCCCAGAGATGATAACCGAGAAGTGCAGTGCTCTCTCCTGCAGGTGGTGCCCCTGAGCTTGTGCAGGGCAACCTGCCTTCGTGATAGCGAGGGATGTTGCGGCCTGGAGGGGGCAGGCCTCGGACTCTGAAAGCCCATTTCTCTGTTCCCCTTGGCGTCCTTGACAGCCTGGAGCGCCTCTCGTATCTTCTCCAGAGGCTGGATCACTCTTGTTATCTTCAACAACGGAGAATCCACTTCCCCCAAAGTCTCGTTTCATTCATTTTTCAGAAGCAGAGGCTCATCTCTCTCTGCTTGGATACAAGCCACTCTTGTCACTTCTTTTCTGTTTCCACATTTGAAGTAGCAGGCGCTTCCAACTTCTTATTTTTCTTTTGGTTCCCAGGTTTGACAGAGAGCTATTTGGCTGCATGACGCATCTCTCCCCGTTTCTTTTTGTCTTGCCCCCAGCCCTGCAGCCACTGTGCTGCATCCCCTCAACTAAAGTAGGGCAATAATGATACTTATCTCATGACAGTTAAATGAAATAATATGTTAAGTAAGGTTGCCAGATTCAGCAAATAAAAATCTGGGACACCTGTGCCTAATGTGGTTGATAAACACCTTTTTTCAAGTATAAGCATTTCCCAAATATTGCGTGGGACATACTTACACTAAGAAATACTATAAATTTTTATATAAAGTTCAAATATATATATCTGAACTTTATATAAAGTTCAAACTTACCGTGAATACCCTGTACTTAACCTGACAATTCTAATATAAGGAGCTTAACAGACGGCTTGGCATGTAGTGAGGGTAAGTGGTAATGACAATGATGGGGATACTGATGACGTTAATGTATTCTGGTAAGTGCCTCCCCCATGGTGGGGGTGGGGTGGGCATTCATAAGAAGGGAGTCCTAGAACAATCAAGGCTCAGACTGAGTCTTGAAGTTCTCCATTTATTCAACAAATATTTATTGAGCATTTATTATGTACCAGACTTTGCTCTAGGTGCTAGGGATTCAGCAGTGAACAAAACAGATGAAAATAACCGTCCCCCCCTGGACTTGAAGTATTAGTGGGGAAAACAGTCTGTAAAGAAGATAAGTAAAATATCCAGCATACTGGGTAAAAGCCAAGGAGAAAATATATGACAAAAAGGAGGTTATGAAGTGTTGGGGTGAGTTGAAGTTTTGAGATGGGTGGGAAGCGAGATCTTATTGAAAAGTCGACTTAAGATGTGAAGGAAGTGAGGAAACGACCCATGCAGATATTTAAGGGAAGATCATTCCGGACAAGGGAAATGGCAAGTGCAAAGGTCCTGAGGTTGGAGTGGACCTGATATGCCCAAGAAACAGTGAGGAGCCAGTGTGGCAGGAGCAGATGAGTGAGGGACTGAGAGAGGAAATATGGGGCTGCATCATGCAGGATCTTGGGGGACACTTGGCTTTTTCTCTGAGTGAGATGGGACCACCTGAGAACTTTGAGTGACATAACCTAGCCTGCATTCAAATAGATCCTCTGGCTGCTTGTGGAGGATAAACTGTGGGGCAGAAGCAGGAAGACCAGGGAGGATGTGACTGCAATGGTCCAGGTGAGAGAGGATGGTGGTTTGGACCAGGGTGGAAAGTTGTGGATACATTGTGAAGGGAGGATTGGTAGGATTTGCTGATGGTTCCAATTTGGAAAGAGAGGTTGAGCACAATGTAAGTCTGACTTGAAAGAGCTGGCGAGATGTGGAGAAGGGAAAGATGTAATGGTTGAGGGGACCTTTGCCCAGTGAACTGAGGAGCTTGTCAGCAGAGCCGGGGACCGGGAAACATCTTGGAACAAGGATGTAACTTTCAGTGCACGCGGGACAACCTGTGTCTTCATCCTCCCACCCACCTCCATCTGACGGCGGTGCTGGGGAGGTGTCTGCTGTGCATCTTGCCTCCCTGACCGCTGTCCAGCTGTGACCTGAATTTCCTCCATGCGAGGAATGCACTTTGCTGCTCCAGATGTTTGCACCTGGCAGACTGTGTTAAGAGAGATGTGTTTCAGAGCAGCAGGCAGGCTCCTCGCCCTGGCAGAGAGGTCCCCTCCCCAACAGGAAGCAAATGAAAATTTCCTGGGCTGGCTGGGTCTAGCCACCGTTCCAGTTGTCTACTGCTCATCAAACCCCCAAACTTAGTTGCTTAAACAAGAGTCATTTATTTGGCTCATGAATCAGCCATTTGGGCAAGGTTTGCCTGGAAGGCTCTGTCCCATATGTCATCAGCCAGGGACACTTCTGTTTGGGGTTGAAGGACCTGCTTCCAGAATGTGGCTGCCAGGCTGGTGCTGGCTGGTGCTGGGGGCTCAGGAGGGTCACGAGCCCTGGGTCCTCTTCATATGGTCTCTCCACATGGCCTGGGCTTCCTTGTAGCCTGGGGGCTGGGATCCAAGGAGGTGCTGGATGACCCAGGCAGAGGCTGTGTTGCCTCTTATGACTTTGCCTTAAAAGTCACGTAGTGTCACTTCAGCAACACTGTTGTTGGAGGCCGTCATGAAGCCTCACCCAGTGTTGAGGGAGAGGGACACAGACCCCACATCCTCATGGGAGAGGAGAGCATGTGAGTGGGAAATACTGGTTTTGGAAAATACAATCTTCCGTAGCCACCAGCTTGAAAACTGACTGGGAGCAAAGACTCTGCCTGAATCCCAGGCAAAGGTCCTTGCTCAAAAGAGACGACTGTAGGCCTCACCCCAAGGGAGGTCCTAGTCTGATTTAGGGGACACTGTGCTACTCACAAGGGCCGAGTGAAGGACTCAGCAGGTGAGGTTGGTGCAACACAGAAGGGCTCCCAGAAGGAAAGGAGTATGAATGGGGATTTAAACTTTAATACGTCATTCTACGTATCATCACAGCTCAGGTCCAGACCTTCTGGAAGCACTTTACAAGAATTAAGCCATTTAATTCTTATCGTCTGCTTTTGAGGTAAGGACTCCTTTGTTCAGATAAGGAAACTGAAGCACAGAGAGGTTGAGCCACTTGCTCAAGATTACACAGCTAATAAGCTAATAAGAGCTGGGCTGGGTATGAACCCACTATACTGTACTCTCTCTAATACTGTAGCTTGAAGTCATAGATCTGCCTTAATGAATTAATTTACACAGGAAAGATGGCATGGCCCAACGATTGGCTGACACAAATGCTAAGGAAAGGTCTTGGCCCTGCAGACAATGGTTGGTGAATATGCAAAATTGATAACTTTATAAGGAAAATGTTTAGAGTAGGTTGTATCACTGAAATGTTTTTCTCCTGCTTTAACCAGTGGCTTTCAGTCTTGCTGAATAAGACTTCCTCTATATGCACCCATTAAAAACATATCATATTTCTGTGGGGTTCCATTTTACATAAATGTTATCATGCTCTATTATGACCTTGTCAAAATCAAGGGTTCCTCCAAAGGCCTAATTTTGGCTCTTTTAAAATAAGTGATGCACAGAAGGCTCAAGACATTGAAGGATACCAGAAGAAAGCCATTAAGGATGGTTAACTGTTCCTTCCCCCCAAATCGGTATTCAGCATGATCCGGAAATGACCCCCCTGGCCTTCAGCCTCTGCTGGTGAGCTTTCAGTTCTTTATTCAAATGTGTGAATATCCATCTCCTCTCCCTCAACTCAAACAGATGCCCCACATCAGGCTTCAGAGAGGGAGACAATCTCTCCTTTTTATCAGCCCTCCCCCCCTCCGCCCCGCCCCTGGTGGACAAGGTGGCGGCAATAACGGGCAGTCACTGTGTTACTAACCAGAGGCCGATTCCACAGGCAGCTCGCGCGCGCCTCTCTCTCTCTCTCTCCCCCCCCTCCCTCCCTCCCTCCCTCTCTCTCTCTCTCCCTCCCCCTCTCTCTCCCTCCCTCCCTCCCCGTTCTCTCCCTCCCTCCCTCCCCTTCTCTCTCTCCCTCCCTCCCCCCTCTCCCCCTCTCTCTCCCCCCTCCCTCCCTCTCTCTCCCTCCCTCCCTCCCTCTCTCTCCCTACCTCCCTCCCCCCCTCCCTCCCTCCCTCCCTCCCTCCCTCTCCCTCTCTCCCTCCCTCTCCCTCTCTCTCAATAGTGACAATGAATAGCAAGCTGCCGTGATCTCTGGGGGGAGAGAGAGACTGTTCAGAGGACCTTTGTAAGCATTTCATGTTCTGCATGTAGCAATGTGTATAAATGCCTTTGGAAAATATTTAGTGATCGTAAATTATTTAAGGATAATCCTCAACGTGGGATAATCTGATTTGTTTCACATCTGATAAGAAAAATCATTCATTGCTATGTGCGAAGCAGGAGACTTCAGTCCCGTGATGGGGAAACTGCCTGAGGGTTTTCCCCCAAACACCTTCTCTAACACTGGATGTTGGAGAACTTTCCATGTCAGTTTGCAGAGAACTCCCTCGTGTTTTGTAACGGCGGCCCAGTAGTCCACATTTTGGCAAGAGCATATTTTATCTGGTTGGTATTGATGTACATTTAGCTTTTTAACAGAGAGGCAGGAAGGGATATCAACTAAGAGCCTTTGGTTTCAAGTCCAAGCTCCAGTTGTGTGATCTGGGACAAGTCACTCGACATCTCTGTGTCTCAGTTCCCTCGTCTGTAAAGTGGGGATAGTCATCGCGTCTGTCTCACAGGGGATTAAAAGAGGTGATACATGCAAAGGATGTAGACGAGCATCTGGGACATAGTTAACGCTAAGTATTAGTTAGCATGACTAGTAGTGAGAATTTTTTACTGGAAAAAGGAAAAATTCACAATGCATCAATTTAACGTGTTTTGCACACTTCCTGGTCTTCATGTTTCCATGAGTAGGGTTTGAAAGCAGTTTTAAGAAACTAACTAGTAAAACTAGCTCATATCTGTTAATGATATCTATTTTAGAAATAGAAGAAGAAAATTACCCACCTAATTACTTTTACTGTCTCTGGACTATTTCCAGTGGTGGTTCTTTCTCTTTCCTTTTTTTTTTTTTTTTTTTGAGGTCCAGTTCTGTCAGTCTTTATTTCTGTGCATGTGTAATGGGGGTCATACCAAATTGAGTTTGCATCCAGATCTTTTTCTTTTCTTTCTTTTTTATTTTTTTTTAGTTTTTTCCCCAGCTTTATTGCAGTATGATTGACAAATAAAAATTGTATATATTTAAGATGTACAATGTGAAATGATAACACAGGCAAGCTAACTCGTCCATCACCTTGCAGAGTTATTATATGTCAGTGTGTGGTGAGGACTACCCTCAGCAGATTGCAAGTATACGATATGTTATTATTAACTATAGTCATTATGCTGTACGTTAGGTCTCCAGAACTTATGTATTTGATAACTGAAAGGTTTGGTCAGTGTCTGTTACGCTTTTGCTTGATTCCCCCCTATTTTTTTGAGACATCAATGGTTTAATGGATGGGGGAACTTACGCATCTGAAGCAAGGTCCTGGAGCAACACCCCACTGTGTACACCCCACCGTGTACAGCGCGTGGCAGGCAGGACATGGTGGGAGTCTTTGCTCCCGAGGGGAAGGGGAGATTACCAGTTATAGGGGAATTGACGTCAGGTGGGCTCACTAGTTACCAAGGAAACCAGTAGAGGGGCACATGCCTCACCACCCCTTTGATGAGCTGTCACTGGCTGGGGCCTGGGACAAGTCTGTAGGAAGGGCAGTCATGTGAGTTGGGTGTAGGTGAAACCGGCCCTGGATTACCCCTATTTTAGAGCAGACTTAGCAGCATGAAGAAAGGGGAGGGGGCAGTTGTGTGAAGGAATATGCCCAGCACAAAGTCAGAAACAGAAATTTCAGTACCTTTCAATTCACCTGGAAAAGAGACCACTTGTCTTACGGTTTGAAATTACCCTCATCCTCTCCCAGGTTAGAATGATTGGAACCCCAGGGGCCTTCGTGACGTTTGGGGTTCTCCTTCCCCGTCAGAAACGTTGTGTGTGTTTGTAGTGGGAGTGTGTGTGCATTTTATATTTCAAACGTTTGTCACTGGAGAGCTTCTTCCAACCGGCCCCTTCGCAGAGCCACGCCAGGAAACTTCTCGGAGTTCAGAGGCGGGCATTGATTTCTGAGAGCGCATTAAAGGGGTGTTTTTGATAAAAGAGTGATTCTCATCTGCTGAATAAAAAATCGTCCTCATCCATAATGCATGGTCCTTTAGGAGAAAAGAGAGAAGAGGAAGTCTAAATCTAGCCTAGGCTGGAAAAAGACAGCGAGTGATTGAGAACCATTGAGAACAGCCTGGCTGCATTTCTCACTAATTCCTGGTTCCCTCCCTCCTTGTGGAGGAAGCCCCCAAATGGGGGCTCGAGGGTAGGGGTGCTGGTGTCAGGAAGAGCTGCAAGGGCATCTCTTAGGTGGTAAGGAAGAGGTAACAAAAGACAGACAGAGACCAGACACTTCTAGGAGATGTTTTCCAATTCAAATATTCTAGATCCTAAGGAGGTTCTTATTTTGGGATCCTCATTTTGGCTGTAGTTTTCACCAACTGAAATACAACTACAGAAACCGGGGGAGGGGAACATCCCCACTGGCCTAAATATATCCCCAGACGCAGGAAGGAGCCTGTTTAATGCACTCAGCGGCATCTCTAGAGTCTGCTGCTGGCCATTCACTGTTGCTCCTTATTTGTTCAATCCTGGTGACAGTGGGGGACTTCCCAGGGCCCTCAACTGCTGGAAAAGGTTGAGTTTTGGAAACATTGCGCGAGTATGTTTGTAGTGGATTGAAGTGTCCCCCAAAGAGGTATGTCCAAGTCCTAACCCCCTGGTACCTGGGGGTTAATGTGAGCTTAATGGAGACAGGGTCTCTGCCTGTTAAGGACTGAAATAATGGTTTTCTGAATAGGATTCCAAATCCAATGACTGGTGTCCTTACAAGAAGAAAAGAGGACACAGAGGAAAGATGGCCACGTGGAGACAGAGGCAGAGATTGGGGTGATGTGGTCACAAGCCAAGGAATGCAAGGAGCTCCCAGAAACTGGAAGAGGCAAGGAAGGATTCTCCCCTAGAGCCTTTGGAGGGGCTGTGGCTCTGGTGGCACCTTGATTTCAGACTCTGGCCTCCACAGCTGTGGGAGCGTAAATTTCTCTTGTTTTAAGCCAGAGGTTGTGGCGACTTGTGAGAGCAGCCACAGGAAGCTCATAGTGTTCCAGGCCTAAGTCCCTCTGACCTCATTTTGTCCCACTCTCCTGTCACTTTGAGCCTGATTGGAGACCAGTGGGAGGGACAGCACAGATGTTGGCCTCAGCGCCTGCTAGTGTTTATCTAGGGGAACAACATGCAACGTTTCTTTGGATTATTGTTTTGGGCTTCAATTTTTTTTGGCCGCCCCGTGTGGCATGCGGGGTGCAGGATCTTAGTTCCCCAACCAGGGATCGATCCCGGGCCCCCTGCATTGGGAGCGCAAAGTCTTAACCACTGGACCACCAGGGAAGTCCCCTCTCCTGCCACTTTTATGCTTCAGCCACACGGGCTTTCTCGAAATGTCCAGTTCTTTGCCATTTCCTTCCCCGACAGTGTCACCCATGCTGTCCTCCTGGCTGCTGGCTTCTACCACTGACACCAGCCCCTCCTTTCACCTTTCAGAATGAAGCTCTCCTTTCCAGGCACCACCCTCACCCCGGAGAATATTCCGTCCCCCAAACTATACCATGGACTTACCAGAATGACAGTTTACTGGTGTGATCGACCTGCCTCTCCCACCAGGCCATAGATTCATTCACTCAACAAATGTTTATCGAACCCCTACCATTATGCAAGCGCTGGTCTAGGCAGGGGTGATAGAGAAGTGAACTTTGTATGAGAAATTTTCTTTTTTAAAAAAATATTGTGTTCTTACAGATATTGACAGCCTATAACTTAAATGGTGGCAATGCAGTGTTCATAGCAACATTATTTACAGTTGCCAAGATATGGAAGCAACCCAAGTGTCCATCAACAGATGAATGGATAAAGAAGATGTGGTATATATATACAATGGAACACTACTCAGCCATAAAAAAGAACAAAATTTTGCCATTTGCAGCAATATGGATGGATTTGGAGGGCATTATGCTAAGTGAAATAAGTCAGACAGAGAAAGACAAATACTGTATGATATCACTTAAATGCGGAATCTAAAAAATACAGCAAGCTAGTGAATATAACAAAAAAGAAGCAGACTCAGATTTAGAGAACAAACTAGTGGTTACCATTGGGGGGTGGGCAAGATAGGGATGGGGGAGTGGGAGCTAGAAACTAATTGGGTGTAAAATAGGCTACAAGGATGGGGGCTTCCCTGGTGGTGCAGTGGTTAGGAATCCACCTGCCAATGCAGGGCACATGGGTTTGATCCCTTGTCCGGGAAGATCACACATGCCGCAGAGCAACTAAGCCCATGCACCACAACTACTGAGCCTGTGCTCTAGAGCCCGTGAGTCACAACTACTGAGCCCACGCACCACAGCTACTGAAGCCCGTGTGCCTAGAGCCCGTGCTCCGCAACAAGAGAAGCCACTGCAATGAGAAGCCCGCACACCACAACAAAGAGTAGCCCCCGCTTGCCGCAACTAGAGAAAGCCTGCGCGCAACAACGAAGACCCAACGCAGCCAAAAATAAATAAATAAAACAAATAAATTTATAAAAATATAAAAAAATAAAATAGGCTACAAGGATGTATTGTACAACACAGGGAATATAGCTAATATTTTGTAATAATTGTAAATGAAAACCTTTAAAAATTGTATAAAGAGTACAAAAATAAAAATAAAAATAATTAGATGAGACAACATGTAAAGAGCTTAGAACAGTGCCTGGTCCACAGCAAGAGCTCAGTAGTTTCTAGTTGTTGTTATGGTTCCTGTTATTAAGAAGTTATTATTGGAAAAAAGCATGTAGCCCAAACAGAGCATGACTGAGCCAGCTCCTACCTGTGGACCCCCTATCTTCTGTAGTGCGAGGGAAGAAGGAAGGAAACTGTTGTCTGTGTGGAAACATGCACACAGCTCTTTGCCTCTGTCTGCAAGGCTCTGGCTCCCGGTCTGTGCGTCACTCTCTGTCTCACACACACATCTCCGCAGCCCCCCGTCTGCCGTGTCACCCCACATAATTGACCATGGCAGCCAGCTTTCCCAGTGGTTCTGAGGCCCCAGGGAACGTTCTCCGAATCCATTGCCTTCCAGGGGTGGGCTGGCAGGAACGGAAAGCAGGGCACCTCCGACTGCTGCACCACATCAGCACAAACTTGGTGGTTTAAAGCCACACAATTCATTATCCTGTGGTTTGGAGGTCACACAGAGGTGTGTTTCTTCTGGAGGCTCTAGGGGAGGATCCATTTCCTTGCCTTTTCCAGCTTCTAGAAGCTGCCTAAATTCCTTAGCTCCTGGCCCGGCGTCACTCCAGCCTCTGCGTCGGTCATCACATCTCCTTCTCTGACTGCGACCTCCCTCTTATAAGGGCACTTGTGATTACGTTGCTCCCACCCAGACAATCCAGGGTCATCTCCCAAGTCAAGATCCTTAACTTACCCCCATCTGCAAAGCCCCTTTTGCCTTGTAAGGTAACATATTCAGAGGCTTCTTAGTTCCCTGACCAGGGATCAAACCCACGCCCCTGCAGTGAAAGCGCAGAGTCTTAACCACTGGACCGCCAAGGAAGTCCCCAGTTGTCAGTGTTTAAAAATGGGCAGATTTCACGTGAAGGTGCTCATCCCAGTGTCTGCAAACCTAGAGAGCTCTGGCCACGACGGGCTGCCGCGAGTTCCTGCACCCTGCAGCCCACCTCTCCCCACCACCTCCCACCTGCCCCGGCAGGTCTCTTGGTGTGCGGTGGCTCCCAGGGCACGGAGCTCCACACCTGTGCTCAGGGATCTTGGCCAACCAGCTGAGGGCAGAGGGCTGGTGAGAAGGATAAAATCTTATTTGTCCCAGGACACTTAATGTGGGCTCATTGCTTCTCCTCCCAGGTCTCCAATCCTAGCCTCAGTCACTCTGCAGGCCAGAGGGTGCAGAGAATAGGAGCATCTGCGCTTATGGCCTGGCTCACAACCGCCCAGAACTCCAGCACCTGCCACATGCCTGGGCCTTGTGCTGCCACACAGCACGGGGAGTTAGAACGGTGTAGAGGGTGTCTGAGTTTCCTTTGGCTGCTGTAACAGGTTGCCACCGACAGGGGGCTTCAAACAGCAGATGTTCACTCTCTCACAGTTCTGGAAGCAAGACATCTGAAATCATGGTGCTGGCGGGGCTTCACTCCCTCCAACAGGCTCTAGAAGAGAATCCAGTCCTCACTGCCTTGGGCTCTGGGGGCTGCTGGCATTCGTAGGCTTGTGGCCACATCACCCTAATCTCTGCCTCTGTCTTCACGTGGCCTCCTTCTCTTCTGGCCGTTCTGCGTGTGTCCCTCGAGACCCCCTCTGCCTCTCTCTGATAAGGACACATGTGATTACACTTAGGGCCCACCCAGATGATCCAGGACAAGTGCCTCCTCTGGAGAGCCTTAATTGAATCACACCTTTTGCCACATCAGGTCATTTTCACTCTTGTACCATGTAAGGAAATATTCACTGGTTTTAGGGATGGGGAAGGGGGCATGTGTTTGGGGGGGGGCACCATTCAACCCACGTAAGAGCAGAACGGCAAGGCCTAAGGTCATAGTTGGAGTCAAATCCAGGTTCTGATGATTGATTCCTGGTTGTGTGACCTTGGGTAAGTTACTTTACCCTTTTAAGTCTCTGTCTCCCTGTCATTAAAATGGGATTAAGAATCCAACTTGTAGAGTTGTTGCAATGATTCAACCAGCTGATGTGTGGAAGGCACACCGCACAGCGCCTGGCACTTAGCAATCATGGGGTCCACGTGAACAGAAAACAACGTGCAGATGTCAAATGCTGCACATTCTCTTAAAAGACTTGTGATGTTATACCTCTGTATCTTATGTGAAATAAGTTGAATGTGTCTGCGCCTTCCCAGGACAGGGATGTTTTCTCCTTTCTGGGGGAAATAGCTGAGAGCAAGCAGGGAAATCAACACGCGTGTCTGTCCTCCCTGATGTTTCCCCAGCGCGCAGTTCTACTCAGATGTGCTCTTGAGTTTTATTCCTGCTTTGCATCTTCACAGCTGATTGGGCAGACACCTATTTTCACAGCTGATTGGCAGCACCTGTTTTCTGGATGGGGGACCCAAGCTGCAGAGAAGTGAAGTGTCTGGCCCTGCCTCCCCCGGCCAGTTAGTGGGGGATCCTCCATCCCTGGACCCTGAACCCAGTGGGATGTTTGCACTCACCATGCAGTGTCGGGAAATTGCTTCCATCTTCTCCCGTTGTTTTATAAGCAATTTGGGGAGAGTGAACTGAGTCTAAAACTTTGCCTACCTGCTGACTGTAATGAAACCAGTTGGAGAGAGGCACACGTGTTGTTTGGAGTCCCCTGGGCACGTTAAACCAGCTGTCCCCAACCTTTCTGGCACCAGGGACCAGTTTCGTGGAAGACAATTTTTACATGGGGGGGGATGACTCAGGCGGTAATGCGAGCAATGGGAAGCAGCAGGTGAAGCTTTGCTCGCCCGCCGGCCGCTCACCTCCTACTGTGTGGCCCGGTTCCTAACAGGCGGCGGACTGGTAGTGGTCCGTGGCCCAGGGGTTGGGGACCCCTGCATTGAACCACACTCTTGCTAATAGAAGCCAGTACCCCACTGAAACACCAACGGAACGTTTACTCCCCTGAGCGCCCCTGTGTCATTCTGGAGGGTGAGGCTGCCGCTGTTTGCTTCTGGGAGCCGGGGAACTGGCCCCTAAGAAGCCTCAAGTCTCTTTAGGGATGTGATCGACTTAATTCTCTCAGACTGGGGGATGCAGGAGGGTGTGTTGGCCAAAGAATGCCGTGGAAATCCTCCCTGGACCTTCTATATGTTTCTTTATAAGACTGAAATGTTTCTGAACACGGGAAAGGAGACTTGACACATCAAGCAGGGTTCCTTTGGTTGCAAGCAGCAGAGAGTGACTTTGCATAAGGAATTAGAACACTATGGAAGTACTCTAGATGGAAGGAAAGGTTGGAACATGAGGTTGGGGGGAAAAATAGAGTCCTGCAGGTCCAGCAGGTTCTTGGTAGCAGGATTGGCCTGATGGTCTCTGGGAACCAGCCCTGAAATGAGCTACCTCTGTCTTCCCTCTGAGTCTTGTTTGTATGACGTCATCGTTTTTGAACACTTCCTCACTTTCTGCACAGCAAGGTATTCAGGCTCACCTTGTAAGTGTCCTGCTCTGACCCTGGATTCAGCCATTTCTCAAGGAGCCCTGGTTCCTTTCAGTGGGGAATGGTATTTAGAAACCAGGATGGGGTTTAGATGCACCCATTGCTACCGGGATGTCACAGCTTCTTAGCCTGTCAGTGGACAGAGCAACATGCGAGTGTGTGTACATGTCTATGTATAATCTAATATGAGTTTCTACCAATATCTTTAACTCCAGCCTAATACCACAGGGCTCCTCTTTGCCTCCCACATTGTGTCTTCCATCTCCCACCTTGGGAAACCGGGCTTTCAACACAATCAAAATATTCACTCATTTAATCCTACAACACACACAAAATAATTTCAGAATTGTTGTCCCCAAACCACTGCAACACCATGACTGCTAAATAGAGTTTAGATGCATTTGAGTCCTTTCTTGTCATCAAACTGAGGGTTGGTAGCCCAAATACTAGGTCTAGAAGTTACTCGGGTTAGCAGTCGCTGTGTGATTATGTGATTGAAATAAAGCTAGTTCCTTTGTTTTTATTCAGTTTTAGGAGTTTTCCCTATTCTTGTTGATATATTTTTTTTATTATTAGCTAAGACCTTGTCAAGATTCCCAAAGACTAGACCACGTAAAACAGTGGCTCAGTAAAACATGACTCCCTCACCTGCCCCTTCTACCATGTTTTCACCACCCCTACAGTTTCATTAGTCTTTGGTTGTCAGACGTACAGTACTTCCTTTGTCACGGCTGTTCCTCATTCCACCTCACCCTGTGGAGGTTTGGGGAGCCCCACAGACACCTGGCAAGCCCTTCGGTACCCTCCACCCCCTCCCACAGAGGTCGCCATGGCTCAGAGCAGCGCCATCCCTCCCTCTCTTGATGCTCCCTCTCCATCCCTTGAAATCTCTCTCTGGTCCCCAGGACAGGTGATGCTAAAAATACCTGTGATGTCCTCATTCACAGACCCCAGTTCCTGGCGGCCCTGAGGCTTTCTGCTGCAGTGACTCAGCAGCTGATCCTGGGAAACAGAATTGTCTGCGTGCACTTGGTTTGCAGCAGGGTTGACAGATTCTAAGGGAAGGGTGCTATAAGTGGATTCCAGGATATAGACCTTCTTGAAGGCATCCTGGAGAATATTCCATAGAGGAGGCTTTCAATTAAGTGATGTTCAATGTATTATAACAGGAGTGGGGAGGGGAGTTGACTGCCCTGCATATATGCCAAGTGCCCCCTTCCCACTCTGCCCCCTCCTTTGCCTTGAGCCAGCAGCACTAGTTCTCTCTCTGCCTGTTCCCCCCTCAGGTCTCTGTGCTTGCTGTTTGCTATACCTAGAATTACCTTCCCAGAGATTTCCACCAAGTGGGTCATTCTCATCATTCAATTCCAATGTCACCACCTTGGAAAGGCCTTCCTGACTCTATTAGCTCAGGCTGCCATCACACAAGACTGGGGGGCTTGAACAACAGAAGTTATTGTCTTACAATTCTCGAGGCTGGAAGTCCGAGATCAAGGTGTCTGCAGGACTGGTACCTTCTGAGGCCTCTCTCCTTGGCTTGCGGATGGCCGTCTTCTCCCTGAGTCTTCACATGGTCTTTCCCCTGTGTGTGTCTGTGTGCTGCTCTCCTCTTCTTATAAGGACACCATCATATTGGACTAGGGCCCGCTCTAGTGACCTCATTTTAATTTAATGATCTCTTTAAAGACTCCAAACATCTGACATCAGACACAGCCACATTCTGAGGTATTGCCAGGTCAGCACTTCAACATAAGACTTTTGCGGGGAACACAGTTCAGCCCGCAACACTGACCGTTCTATTTAAATTGCCCCCATCCTGCCCCATCGCTCTTTATCCCATATCCTGTTGTGTCTTCTTCAGAGCATTCATCACTTTCAGAAATGACCTTAACCCATTATTTGATAACTTATTTATTGTTTAGCAGCTACTCTACATCGGTGCTGTCCAGTGGGAATATAACTCAAGTGCAAAAACGCCACATATATAATTTTAAATCTTCCAGTTGCCACACTGAGAGAAAGGAAAACAACAAAAAGGGGTGGAATGAATCTTACTAATATATTTTATTAATCCCCTGTTATCATTTCAACATGTAATCAATATGAACATTAGTAATGAGATAATATATAGTTTATTGGACTAAGTCTTTGAAATCTATTGTGTATGTTATACTTAAGAGCACATCTCAATTTGGGCCAGCCACGTTTTAAGTGCCCAAGAGCCACATGTGGCTTGTGGCTCCGGATTGGGCCACACAGCTTTAGAATTTGAGTTCCAGGAGAGCAGTTCCTTACTGCTTTGGTTTGACGCTGTCTCCCGGCCCAGAGTAGGTGTTCAGTATTTGCTGAATGACCGAGTGGGTAGAAAATGTGTTACGCACACGATATGCTTCCCTTCCCATACCCAAGGCAGACTTTGTTAAGCAGAGTGGTCTCTTGGTTCATCAGACTTGGGAGAAGATCCTGAAATCCTACAGTAGATGCTCCCCACAGGTTGGGACTTGTCATGCAAGTTGACTCTATTCACCACGTCTGACCGAATCCATACCCAGGTTGCACGCCCTTGTTTAGCGCTAGTATTTTGACTGTTAGGTTTGCAGCTTTGTAGCAGGCCTGGGGCACATGCATTACCGACATGAAACTAAGACCCAGATCCGCATGTCCCAGGAAGCCCCCTGCCCAGGCAGGGTGCCGGGGGCAGTAGGTTCCGTGTCCATCTTGTCAGGCTGGCAGATAGTTCGACGTTGGGTGACTTTCTTGCTTCCTGAGGATTTGTCCTCTGGAGTAAGAAACAATCGCAAATTTATTATTATTTTTTACCTTGGGGAGCCTACCATACTCCATTTTGCCTGAATTCTTATTCCTCCTGTTGCAGTGTTGCTGAACTTGAGATTGTACTTGAATCATGAATCAGCCCTTAACCATGCTTCTGAAATCTTATTCCCTGCCTAGTACGAGCAGACCCAAGCCCACGCGTTATTTATGCGTCTAATTTAGCTCATTGCTAGTACAGCCTTCCTGCTGGAGTCTGCATGGTTCGTTGGAGGTTGCTTGCATATAGAATTGTTCATGTGTCTGATCACCTGGAGGATGTACACAGCTGTAGCAAGCCCTGCGGCCCTGTTTTGCAGCCCCCGTCTCTCCTGGGTTCCATGGGAGCCCTTGAGGGGCAGCAGGGCCAGGCCGAGTAAGGCCTTGCCGGCCCCAGTAAGGACTTGGGTTTTGCCCCAAGTGTGCTGGGAGGTCACTGGAGGGCTCTGAGCGGAAGAGGGACGTGACGTGACTCAAGTTGGACAGGGTCCTTCTGGCTGCGAGAAGGTGGGAGCAGGAGACCCAGGGAGGAAGGAGGCTCCCGCGACAGTCCAGGTGGGAGAAGATGGCAGCCTGGCCAGGACGGAGGTCCCGTGGCGCCTCTTCCATCACCTTCTGTCACCTTCCCCAGAGGTGGGAGGAGGAACAGGGCTCATTGCTGCAATGCTGGGATCTTCTTGAGGAGTTTCAGGGACTCTCAGTGATCTACCTGCCAAGTTCTTTCTGGAACATGCATAAGGATGAATGAGATGCCTGCTTGGAAGTTGGGAATGTCTTTGGGAAGAAGGTTCTTTTCTACTGATCTGGAGTTTGTGGAGAGTATGAAATTATTTGAACCTAAAAAAAAAATGAATCTAAGGGTTAGGCTGATCCTGCAAAGAAGCAGTGTGTAGTCAGGCTGGAGGAGTAGAGGAATGTTCCAGAATCCTTTGAACTCCCAAGTCATTGTCCTGCTGCTGCCTGAAATGTCACCATTAGACCCCTTGGGGCCAAGCAGTGCCCTGGTCCTGCTTCCTCTTCTCCCCTGACCCCACGCCAGTTTTTCGGTGCAGACACAGCTGGGCATGCAGTTGCGTTTTCTGTGTTTTTCCAGCCACAGTGACATGAAAGCAGTAGGACCGCAGCAGGAGGACTCCCTGAGTGAGAAGGGCAGGCGACAGGAGGGACACTCCTGGGATTCTTTAAAATCGCCGTGAAGAGGGGGCAGGGCTGCTTAGAAGACTGTCTGGCACATAATCTGTGCCCGGTAAGTATTTGCTGAATGAATAAATAAACTTATAGCTCCAGTAGCCCCGAATCTCTTCATAGTGTTGGCATGTCTTAGTTTGATTCTTAGGTGAGAGATTCTGGTTGGTTCTCTTTTCGGCAATGGCGTACCTGCCACTAATGGGGCTTCTAGAGAAGGACAGAGCCTTTTTGACGGGAAAGAGAGGAAATGCCTGTATGTCATTCCCTTGTCAAAATCTGAAATCACCTCCTGTTACCCACAGAATAAGTCTATGAAGTCTTCACCTTGATCTTGAAGCCCCCTGGAGCCCAGCCATATCCCCTCTCTACTCTTTCGTCTCCAGATTAACCTAGTTCTGACCTGTCTACTCCCCTGTGTTCTCACCTTTGACTTGACTCATCACTTTCCCCACCTGACACTTTTCCCCTCTTCTAGCCTCACACAATAAGCTTGGAATTCTTCACTTTGTCTAACTTTTTGGAAGATCTTATATGAGACAGAATTGACTCTTCCTTAATGTTTGGTAGTGCTCAACCTACAAAACCATCTGGCTCTAGGGCTTTGGAGGAGGAGAAAAGAGGTCTTTTTATGTTGTTGTTGTTTAGCGGTACGCGGGCCTCTCACTGTTGTGGCCTCTCCCGTTGCGGAGCACAGCCTCCGGACGCGCAGGCTCAGCGGCCATGGCTCACGGGCCCAGCCGCTCCGCGGCATGTGGGATCTTCCCGGACCGGGGCACAAACCTGCCCCCCCTGCATCGCCAGGTGGACCCCCAACCACTGTGCCACCAGGGAAGCCCGAGAAGAGAGGTCTTTAAATGCCATTTAAAAATTTTCTTGAACATACTACCAATGCTATTTTAGAACTCCTATCTGCTTACTTTAATATCTGGAACATTTGTGGGCCTGTTTCTATATTCCCCTTTTTCCCTTGGTCTTGTTTCTTGGTATGCCTGGTGACTTTTGACTGAATGTTGGACATTGTGTATGAAGGATTCCAGTCTCTGGGTTGCGATTTCCTCCAGAGGTGAGTCACCCTGTCCTCTGAGAGACAGCTGGTGTAGGAGGGACTGAGATGACTCTGGTTACCTCCCCTTAGGGTGTCATCCTCTAGACATCCAGCCTGTGATGTTGTCTAGGACCCATCCTCCTTGGCAGGTCCTGGACTCAGTGATTTGCCCGCTCAGTACTAGGAGCTGGCCCCAAACTATGCTCTGTTTTCCAGGTGGTTTTCTTAGGACTCTTGCCATGTGCAGCTTAAGAATTCAAAATATGCCTTAAGGGGAAAACCTTACAGTAATGGGCTCACTGCTCTGCACCTTTCTTCTTCAGGGATCTTGTACCATCAGCTCCTGGATGCTTTGCAGCTCAGACCTCCAATTTGTGACCCCTATGGCCACATGTGAGGGGCAGAAGGGCAGAGGAGCTCAGAGGGTGGGCCCTGGAGCCAGGGGGCCTGCCTGTGAGGTCCAGCTCTGCTGCTTCCTAGCTGTGTGACTTTGGGTGAGCTCTTAGACCTCCCAGCCTCCCTGATGAGTAGCGTTAAGAAGATTAAATGAGGCTAATTAAGAGGCGTAAGGCTTAGGGCAGCACCTAGCAGCAAGGTGCCCGCTAGCGTGCAGCTTCCCACCGCACTGCCTGCTTCGTATGCCAGGGGCTCTGCTCTCAGACACCCACTAAATGGAGCCTGAGAGCCGTTCATCCAAGGACACGCAGCTAGGATGAGCTAGGACCTGGCACTTTTCCTGCCCACGTGGTCTCCCTTTCTGGAAAATGTAGGGGCATCGGGGTGAGAAAGGGAGTGGTCTCTCCAGCTCTAAAAGGCTGTTCAAGCCCTGGGATTCTGCAAAAAGGCTCTGCCTGGAAGACCTAACATCCTTCCACACTCCACCCTTGTGTCCTAACAGCTTACTGGAAGAGCCAGTGGGTGACAGAAAGTTGCCGCATGGTCACCATCTGAGGACTCTCCAGGGTTCTTGTGGGACAGGAAGTGTGAGTGCTTCTATCCACTCACCTGGGTGCACAGCAGAGCTGGGCAGCCTCCCCACGCAAGCAGTGGCCTTTCAGTGTCACTCCTGCAAATCACCCTCTCACTCCTCCCCCATCCTCGCCTGCCCACCCCTAGCAAGAACCGTGGGGAGAGGCTTCTGAGGCAGAGCAGCCCAAGACTCAAGCTTAGAAATGCAGTGGGGTTTTTTTAAAAATAGCTTCTGACTTTTTGGAAGCTGTTTTTGTCACTTCTGGGTCTCTTTCAGAGCCTCTAGCAATGCTTGCGTCGTTTCGGGAGGTGGTGTTTTCTGCTGGGAAATTTGTTTTGCCACTTCTGTGTGGTGCAATCTTGAGTAACGAAAAGAACACCTCCCATCAGGGAAGTGTTGTTCATGCCTCTCCGTGCCCCATCATCCTGAGGAGGAGGTGTGTTTGGTTCACCCATTTTATAGATGACTAAGCTGAGGTTGGGAGAGGAGGAATTTGCAGATGACGGTAGCCTGCTGAGTCATTTGTGCAGAGGTATTTAGCAACAGTGAGCTGCGGGGCTGGAGCAGGGCCCAGAGACCCCAGCTGTGCCAGGCACTGGCCACTTACCTACAGCATCACGGGAAGGTCTGGGGGTACAGGGCAGCCCTGGGGCAACAGGAGGGCATTCATATCTCAGGGCAGGAGTCATTTACCAACCGGTGCCTGTTATTTACAGCTGGTGCCAGTATATTGTATTCAGGATTCTTGGGTTGCAAGCAACAGAAACTACCTCTGGCTCATTTGAGCAGTAAGGGACTGTTTTAGTCTGTTCAGGCTGCCGTAACAAATGACCATGGACCGGATGGCTTAGACAACAGACATTTATTTATCACAGTTCTAGAGGCTGGAAGTCTGAGATCAGGCTGCCAACAGGGTCAAGTTCTGGTGAGGGCCCTCTTGCTGGCTTGTAGACAGCTGCCTTTTCCTTGTATCCTTACATGTCAGAAAGAGGGTGAGCTGTCTGTTCTCTTCTTATAAACGACACTTAACCCCATTCAAGGGGGCTCTACCCTCATGACCTAATCATCTCCCAAAGGCCCCACCTCCAAATACCCTCACATCAGGATCAGGATTTCAACGTATGAATCTGGAGGGGTCACAAACCTTCAGTCCATTGCAGGGACTTCACTGAAGGGTATGGGCGTGGCTCACAGAGTAGATGGAAGCTAACGAGCCAGGCCCAGGAAAGGATGGGGGGCAGAGAACTCCAGGAGCCTCTGTGGCAGGAAGTCTTGGGCAATCCCTTTGCAGTACTGCTCTAGGGCAGAGCTGGCTTCAGCATTCTGGTCCTCACAGCATCCAGGAAACGGCCTGGTTGGTCCAGCTTGGGTCACGTGCCCCACCTTGCTTGAGAGAGGGCAGCGTGCCTTGACTGACGGCCCCACTGTGTGCGGTGGTGGATGAGTGATGCTCCCAAGAAGTACTGGAGTGTTATTACCAGAAAAAGGAGCAATGGAAGCTGAATAGGCAAAAGCAACAGATGTCTGTTGCAACTGGAGTGAGAGCAGATCAGAGAATGTCTGGGCTGGTCAGCCCTCTCATTGAGCAAATGGGCCCAGAGAGGTTCAGAGATTTACCTGTGATCACAGAGCAGAGTATTATCACCCAGACTATCTGGGGCCAAATTGGTGGGTGATGTTTTCTTCGCCAAACACTGCCTTACTATGAAAACTTTACTTTAACAAACAGGCTCAGTAGGTATTGACTAATCTTCTCTGTGTTTTCACTGTACACATTGTGTGTCAGTCACTGTGTGGTTGCCTTGGACTCATTTTCTCAAATCATCCCCACAGTACTCCTCCTGGAGTAGATCCTGTTATTACTGTTCCGTTTTGCAGAGAAAACAAAGGCTCAGAAAGATTATGCACCTTGCCCTGGTACTGGGGCAAGAATTTTTAAAAGAAACGTTTTATTAAAACACATATTTAAAACAAACAAAAAAAACACATATGTAAGAAAATTGTACACATCTTAACTCTTTTTTTTTATTTTGACTCTGCTGCATGGCTTGTGGGATCTTAGTTCCCCGACCAAGGATTGAACCTATGCCCCGCTGCAGCAAAAGTGCAGAGTGCTAACCACTGGACCGTCAGGGAATTTCCCAAATCTTAACTCTTTAGTTCAGTGAATTTGCACCCCCAGCTCGAGCAACAGATCCCGTGTCCCGCTGCGTCCCCCTCCACCCTGCACTCCTGATTGCTAAAACTAAGGATTCATGTTGCCTGACTTTGAGTTTTATGTAAATGGAATCGTATACACATGCTCTTCCGTGTCTGGCTTCTTTGAGCTCAAAGTTATGACTAAATTGATCCATCGCTGTCCTGTGCGCTGTAGGATGCTTAGCAGCATGACCTCTACCCATGAGATACGTAGCGCGCCCTGGCTGTGACGACAGAACTGTCTCTGGACGCTGCCAAATGTCCCTGCTGGGGCAAAATGGCCCCGGTTTGAGAATGGCTGCACGAAAGTACTGCGCTGTGCGAGCATGCCACGTTTCATTGACCTAGTCTGCTGCTGACGGATGTGGGGGTCCTGCCCATTTCGGGGTTATGGAATAATGCTGCTGCCACCATCCCTGCATATGTCTTTTGGGGAGCTCTCTGTTCACATTTCCACCACATGGGCACCGAAAAGTGAACTTCTAGGAAATAGGATGTACATGTGTTTAGCTTTATTAGATTTTTTCTGCCACATTATTTTTCCAAGTGGCTGTACCACGTCCCACCCCACCAGCCACAGATGAGAATTCCAGTTTCCTCCACATCCTTACGAGGCTTGACTTTGAACTGTGGGTTTCTGAAGGTTGGGGCCTGACTCTTAACTCCTTTTGGTGTCCCCACTGCCTGACAGGGTAAACCACACACAGAAACACTGGTTGCTGAACAACCAAAGACATGAATTCTGTCTTTCTGCTCAAGGTCCTGTGATCCTGATGGCGCAGTGCTCAGCTCTGGCCACCGGGGAGCATTTACCCCTCGGGAACGGCTCCTTCCTGCGGGGATGACAAGGTGTCTCTCCCCTCCACCCGCAGCAGCTCGTGAGCTCTGGGGACGAGGCCACGGTTTCACTTTCTGTGAATTCCATATCCTGACACAGCTGTCAAAGCCACGTGTCATAACTGTGATTTCAAAGGCTTACTGACACCATTTCCAAGCTTCGTCATTCAAACAAGACGTGTCAATCACCCGAGAATCAGCTTCTCCCTTTATGCTGAGGCTATATTTTTACAGCAAGGTGGGGCTCTCTATGACGCTGTTGAACTGTTCCAGCTGTTCTGCGTATTATTATCGTTTCAAAAAAGTAAAGTGACAGGACTTCCCTGGTGGTGCAGTGGTTAAGAATCCACCTGCCAATGCAGTGGACATGGGTTCGAGTCCTGGTCTGGGAAGATCCCACATGCTGTGGAGCAGCTAAGCCCATGCACCACAACTACTGAGCCCGTGCGCCACAACTACTGAGCCCCCACGCCACAACTGCTGAAGCCCGCACTCCTAGAGCCTGTGCTCTGCAACAAGATAAGCCACCGCAATGAGAAGCCCGTGAACCACAATGAACAGTAGCCCTGGCTCCCCGCAACTAGAGAAAGCCCGCGTGCAGCGACAAAGACCCAACGCAGACAAAAATAAATAATTAATAATAATAAAAAAAAAAGTAAAGTGAGGAATGTGCAAGGAGCTGGGTTCTTAACTCCAATAACAGCCTCGCACCCCTTCGTTCCAGGGGCTGGTGCCAGGTAGAAGTGTTAGGAGAGACTGAGAAATAGGAAAGAAGGAGCCCCATGCAACTTTCAGGACCCCAATAGGTTCTTGATGTTAGTGAACTTTAGCGCCCTGTGGGGAGTTTGCAGAAAATGGCAGAACTTGGACCTCAGCCCACAGCTTTCCATTCCGTAGCTCTGCGGCGGGTCTAGAAGTTAGGTTTTTCACTAGTTCCCCACTGGCCCTTCAGTGCAGGAGACCTGCAGACCTTGCTTTGCGGAATCCGACACCAAACGTTCCATCCCTGCCAGCAACAGCCCCGAGGCCAATCTCAAGGGGACTCTGGACTTTGAACTAGCTTCAAAGCAGCTTGGTGTAGTGGGACCTCATGAAACCTGCAGCCAAATCCAAGCCTCATCTTAAGCAAGTCGCTGTAGCTTCTCTGAGCCTCGGCTTTATCACCCAGAAGACAGGGACTCGCCCATTCCTTCCCACCGTCAGCCCTCGGAGCCTACTTGTGCCAGGTGTTACGCTGGCTTTGGAAATTCAGCAGTGGGCGATGCACAGAACCTGCATCTCCTCCATGCCCCCCTCCACCAAGGAGCTCACTGATGCAGGGGAACAGACAAGCAGGGTATGGGGATCTGGGAAAGGCTGGAGGAAATTGCAAAATCAGGAAAGGCTTCCCTAAACACCTAGAGCCGAAGCTGAAGCCCGAAAGACCTCAGAGTGAGCAGAGCAGGGGGAGAGCCAGCGTGCTGCACAGAGGGGCAGCCCCTGTAAGCACCTGAGCTGAGCGAACTCACGGGGAAAACTTCACCTGGTTCCTTGTGGCTGGAACACAGCTGGGAGAGGTTAGGCTTGAGGAGTGGGCGGGGTCTTGTCAGCCTCGGGAAGCTTGGACTTCTTGCCCTTTGGCAAAGGGGACCCCTGAGAAGGTTTGGATCAAGGGACAGAGAGACGGGGAGCAGAAGTGGGAAGACAGGTCAAGAGGCTGCTGCAAGAGAGTAGCCAGGATGGATGGTGACCTGCTCTAAACAAGCAACATCACAGATGGAAAGGAGGAGGCTGGAGAGGTAACGGGGAGAGGATCAGGTCAAGGAGACTGATGTAAGTGGAACAGGAACGTAGGAGCAATCTGGGCACCCTCCGTGCTTAACATCTAAAGCAGTGGTAGATACTCAAAAATCGTCATTGGATAAATGAAAAATTGTGCGAATTATCTTTGTTCTCAACCCTGTCTGGCTATGAAGAACAGATGAGATCTTCATATAAAAGCACTGGAAACTTGTACAAATTCAGAAAGTGGTTCAGCTACTAAAACAGAGTCCCAAAATAGTAACGGCTGCAACATAATAGAAGGTTATCTTTCTCTTTCATGCAACAGTCTGTGTAAACATATGGGGCTGATAGGTCAGCTTCACAATCGTCTGAAATCCAAGCTCCTTCTCTCTTGTTGGTCTTCCATCTTCCATGCATTGTTTCCATCTCATGGCCCAATATGGCTGCTTTAGCCCCTGCCACCACATCTGCATTCCATCCATTTCCATTTTATCTGTGTGCCAGCCAGTGATAAAGGGGAAAGGGCATGCACTTCCTTTAAGGACGTGACACAAAGTTGTATACATCACTTCTAGTCATATACTTTGGCCAATACTCAGTTATACGACCATACTCACCTGCAGGAGAGGCTGGGAATTGCATTCTTATTCCAGCAGTCATAGTCCCAGCTGAAACATGACGATTCTATTTCTAAAAGGAGAGAGGAGAAAAAACTGGGGGAGACAAATAGTCGGCCACAGTACTCATCATTTGAAACCCATTTAGCAAATTCTAACACTTGTTAAATCTGGATGGTAGACACATGGGGTTGATTAGATTATTATTCTCTGTAGTTTTCTGTATGTTTGAAACACTTGATAATGATAAAAAGTGCTATATTGAAGTGAGCATCTCCACCATTTATCTCCATTTTTCTCTGTCTCTGCCAGTTACTCATTGTGATTTGTTATTTGGGGCTACAAATAACAGCATATCTGATTAAGAGTAACTTAAAGAAGAGGAGTTTGTTACTCAACAAGAAGCCTGAAGACTGGGGCTTCCAGGTTCCATCAGCAGTTCATTCGTGTCAGGATCCTCATCAACTCAGTGGTTCTCTAAACCTTTCTTCATGGTCCCAAAACAGTTGCCACAGTCCAGATGTCATCTATTCACATCACTGTATCCAGAGCATTTCTCTCGACCTTGGCACCGTTGACATCTGGGGCAGATTAGTCTTGGTCGTGGCACCTGTCCTATTCATTGTAGGATGTGGCCTCTACCCACTGGATGCCAGTAGCACCACCCCCTTAGTTGTGATAATCAAAAATGTCTCCAGACATTGCCAGATGCCCCATGGGGGACAAAATCACTCCCAGCTGAGAATAACTGGTCCAAACTAGGAAAGAAGGGAAGGAAAAAGGAAAATATTTTCTCAGTGCAGCTTATTCTCTCTTCAGTGAGAAACACATTTTCCAGAAGCCCCAGAAGACCTTCCCCTTGACTTCCATGGGCCAGGGTGGGTCACATGCCCACGCAAGAGACCCTGGAATGCAGCTTCTGCCATTTTCTGCTATTCTAGGAGGGAGTGGCTCTGCTGGGGAAGGAGGAGGATGGAGACGGCTGTGGTGTGTGTGCTCAGCAGCATCCGCGTGATGGGATTTCACAGGAGGGACCAGGTATCTTTCCAGGGGTCTTTAAACAGGCGGCAAGGACTGTCTGTGGAGACAGCCTGACTTGAAGGATGCGACTCCTTGATATTAGTGTTACATGCTTTACACCATGGACGTGATGAATTGTCGCCTCACCTCTGTGGGGAGGGACTATTTTTATCCCTCTTACAGAGATGAAGACATGAGGCTGAGAAGGATGAAGCCACTTGCTGCAGGTCCCACAGCTCCTGAACGGGGGAGCTGAGTGCTATATCTGTCTCCAAAGCCCATGTGTGTCACAGAGTCCTGTCAGGGGACAGAAGCCACACCAGCTTTTTTCACAGAAAGAATTAGTATAAAGGATTGTGAACTGTGTTAAAAAAAAACTCAAGAGGCAACAAGAGAACATGAAGGTATCACAGAGGAAGCAACTTCTGGGAGCAGCTGCCACGCCAGGGCTGGGGGGACAAGGAAAGGAGCTGTTGAAGCCTGTGGGAGGGTCACCACGGGCTCGGCCCCGGGCCTCTGAAGCGGGCACTGGCCAGCTGGTGCTGGTGGCCCTGCACAGCACAGAGAGGCCGGCAGTGGGACTCTTGGAAAAACTACAGATGAGAACAGACTGCTCCAGCTGCAGTGAAGATGTACTGGGAAGATGCTGAAGCCAGAGCTGGACCAGGAAACAGACAGGACAGAGCGTGTGCTCCTGCATCCTCCAAGCCCACCAGCCGGAGGAGAAGGACAGAGCGTGTGCTCCTGCATCCTCCAAGCCCACCAGCCGGAGGAGAAGGAAGGTGGTTTTCAGAGACCCAGCCCAGCACCACAGGGCAGAGCTCAGAGAGGTGAGGGGCTCAGGAACAATCCTTAATAATCAGCTCACCGGCCAGCCTTCTTCGCTCCCTGCCGGATGCTGGGAGCTAGGCGGGCTTCCTGGAGAGGGCAGATGATTGGTTATCTGCAGGGCTGGGGCCAAGAGATAGCCCTTCAGGATCCTTCGGTGCTCAGGGGGCCGGCTTGAGAGGAGATGCGGCAGGGCCACAGATAAATCCAACTGGCCGCCGGATTTCCAGACTCCCCAGTGCCTTGCTTGATGTCACATGGCTCTCAGCTGTCATCATCCCATTGAAGCTCCTTCTGCTACATCTTCCTGTACTGCAGAAGCTAGACGGGAAAAAAGGAGCCACTTCCCTGGTTCCTTTGCACCTAGGATATTTGGGATGCGATTCTGCTCCTCTAGCTGAGATTTGAAGGATGGTGAGGCCAAGGCCATCCGTCTTCCTGCTGCCTTGGGTTTTCTGGAAACATCCAGTTTTTTCATAACTGCATTTCAGTGACCATTCGCCAATTATGTGCAAGGTTTAGGGGTCTTTGCAGAGGTGAAGGCTTCTTGTTTCCAGGATCACAGCTTCTACTGTGTGTTCTTGAAGCCAGAAGTTCTGACAGCTGCGTGTGGGTCGGCACTTTCCTGATGGAGGTAGGTTCACCAACTTCCTTGGTGGGGCAGTTCTGCTGTGTTTTTCCTGGAAAGCCAGCCCAGAGACTGCTCCTTTTGAAATTCCAGTGGCTTTTGTAAGCACGTATTACCTTCTAGTAATTTCTTTTTTAAAAAAGTAGGTAGAGGGGCTTCCCTGGTGGTCCAGTGGTTGAGGGTCCGCCTGCCGATACAGGGGACACGGGTTCGTGCCCCGGTCCGGGAGGATCCCACATGCTGCGGAGCGGCTGGGCCCATGAGCCATGGCCGCTGGGCCTGCGCGTCTGGAGCCTGTGCTCCGCGGCAGGAGGGGCCACGGCAGTGAGAGGCCCGCGTACCGCAAAAAAAAAAACAAAACAAACTAGGTAGAGTGGCTCCTTGCTTCTGCAGCTGAACGCTGACGACTTCAATCATGCCCGTGATCTTCACAACAACACTGATTCCATCTTACCGATGAGAAAACCGAGGCCCACAGTAGTTCAGCATCCGGCTTGAGGTTACACTGAGTAGTCAGTATTAGTGTCAGAACCATAATATGAACCCAGATCTTCTGCTCCCTAACCCTGTGCCTTCCCACGTAATCCCAGGAGCGTGTGGTTTTTAAACTGTAGTTGAAAGTGCGGTCTGAAGCCCACATTTCACTTGCAAATCAGAAACCACTTTTGTACTGAATTAATTTGAGCCTGATTCTTGTTTGTTTCAATTGCATGATTGAAAAGGAATAATGATTCTCCTCTGGAGAATAATGATTCTCCTATCAGGTTGAGTGGCTGTGATTGGCAGGGCCCTGCACACACACACACAGCAGCTCCACGGCGGCTACAGGTGGGTGCCCTGTGCTGTTGACCCTTGTCCCCAGCCCCGGGCATGAGTGTAGGACAAGATGGTACAGAAGGGTTCATGATTTCTCAGGCCACTCAGTGCCAGGTGCTCGGCCCCGGGGTGAATCACATGATTGTTGACCATCTGTGTGCAGTGCGGGTGGCCACACCCTGGTACAGATCAGAAAACACCATTCTTTAAGGTCGCAGTTGATCAGCAGGTGCATGGGGTGGCTGTAGTTTTGACCAGCTCAGCCTCCTGTCCTCGCCTTGCTGGTAACAGGGTGACAGCACCCTTGTTTTCCTTTGCAGGGGGCCTTCCCATCCTCAGGCCATGTGAGGTTTCTATCGCAGGCTCCAGGGGGAAGGCCTGACTCGGGCCTGAATAAGTACCACATTCCATCCCTGGATTACAAGGATTTGGTCAGGTGTTAACCTGTGGCCCAAGTGAGCTAAAGGAGAATTGGTTCTGTGACTTCTCTTGAATTATTGGGAAAGAGAAGGTGGTTCTTTCTGTTGGAGTTAAAGATGCAAGTATGGATCTGCTGGGGTTAGTTACCCCAGGCAGACAGCCTGTCAAAAGGTGGAAACCGGGGAGGGGCAGTGGGGAGGTAGAGCCAAAAGAGAGAGGAGACAGATTCCCAATGACATTGTTTACAACACTGGATCCAGCCCTACCTGAAACCATCTCCTCCCACCATAGGTTTCTCAGTTATGCAAGACAGTGAACTCCTCACTTTGCTGAAGCCAGTTTGAGTTGGCCTCTTAGTTACTTTCACTTCACTGTATCCTGACTGCTACACAGATCCTTTTTCCAGGGGTGTTCCATGTTCTTTCCACCAAACCAACCTGTCCCCCTACCTCCCACCCCAGGTGGGTTAAGCTTGGATTGGTCTAAACTACAAATGACTGAACTCCTCCAGGATTGCCAACCTGGCTTCTCATGTGGCAAACACTCAAGGTTCAGTCTGTCATGCTTCTTTTATTTCTCCAAATTTTTATTTCTCCAAATTAACTTAGGATTGGCTTAAGATGACACCTACCAAGTTGCCCTGAAATCAGTGTCCCCCTCGTAGGGCTTTTGCTCTCTGCTTCCCTGGATTGTCAGTGGGAAGGCATCCTGGAGAAGGGGGACAGCTGAACTGAGTTTTGAAGAGTTTTGCATTATTAATACATTAAAGAGCAGGAGAAATGCCCTCCAGGGAACCATCAATCTGTGTGAAGGCAGATACAAACAAGAACAGGGTGAAGGCTTGGAGTTTTATGGTGAGGTCAGAGAGCTCCACCAATTTTTTCTTTTAAGACTTTCCATTAAAATGTCATATATAGAGAGAAAAATGTGCATATAAGTGTGCAGCTGGGTGAATTTTCACCAAGAGAACACAGCCATGTCACATGCCTATGGATCCAGAAGCAGAGCATAATCAGTGCCCATGAAGCTACATGTCCCTTTTCTGTCACTATGCCTTCCAGGGGGTAAGGTCTATCCTGACTTCTCACATCCACACCCTGGGCTAGTTTTGCCTGTTTTCAACTTTATGAAAATGGAATCAAATTTTTCCTGTCACTGGCATCTGTTATTCAGCATTGTGAGGTTTGCACATCCTTATCATCATATGTAGTTATATGTTGTTTATGCTCAATGCTGTAGGGCAGGGTTCAGCAAACTTTTTCTATAAAGGACTAGATAGTAAATATAGGAGTCTTCTCAGGCCATTGGATCTCTGTCACAACTACTCAACTCTGATGTTATTGTGTGAAAGCAGCTATGGACAATGTTTAAACCAATGGACAGGGCTGTGTCCTAAGAAAATGTTATTTACAAAAACAGGCAACCTGGATTACAAACAGAGTGCCGTAGTTTTCCAACCGCTGCTGTGGAATATTCCATTGTGTGAATATACTACAATTTCTTCATCTATGCCGTTGATGAGTTTTGGGTTAGGTTTTAATTTGAGACTATTTATGAATAGTGATATGAACATTCTTGTACATGTGTTTGGTGAACAGATGTTTGCATTTCTGCTGGGTATGTTCCAAGGAGCGGAATTGCTGGGTTGTAAGTTGTACATATGTCCAGCTTTAGAAGCTGCTGCTCAGTAGTTTTGCAAAGTGGTTGTACCAGTTTATTCTCCTCTATCTACAAGCAGCCGTGTCTGCGTCCCAGTTGCTTCATTTCTTTGCTAACGCTTGGCATTTTCACATCAACCTTTCAGGTGGGTGCATACTGGTATCGCTTTATGGTTTCAACTTGCGTTTCCCTGATAAGTAATGCAGCTCAGCTCCTTTTCATGTGTTCATAGCCGTTTTGGATATCTTCTGTGTGAAGTACCTCTTCCAATAACTTTTTATGCCTTTTATTTGCATCAATTACCTTCTGCCTCGACGATAAGTCTTGCTGTCTCCTTTGGGGAGTGTGGCTATTTTCTAAACTCAGGAGTCTTCAGGAGCCCATGTTATGCATATGTTACTAATTTGCCTTTAATTCTACTGTGAGATGTTTGCCCTCTAAGAATCTGTTTCAGGTTCTTTTCCCTTAAGAAATTTTGATCCTGTGCTTGCATGTGTAAGCTCTTTCCCAATTCTTCTTCCTTCAACACGCGACAGCTGCCAAAAAGATTTCTCTTCTTTATCTACCACATTTAGACAAAATAAAACAAACAAAACGATCTCTACTTCAGCCTTCATGGGTGCTTTGAGTTTGAGCTCTCTCCCTACTTCCCAAATCCATCCTTCTCTCCCCCTGGTAGTTCTCTCCTTCCCCACTGGAACTCCCACTAGCCCCTCCTCATCTTATCTCCTTTATTGACTATTTTAATGAATTAAGAAAAAGCCCCATAGCCAATCAGACAAGTTTCCTTCCCAGAGAGCAAAGGCAAAGCTGATAGAATTTTTCTTTAGAATTTAAGATGACAAGACTGTGAATATTCTCATGACTGCCTATCTTTGTCTTTGCCACTGGTAGGTTCTGTGTCCATGCCCATAAATATCGTCTTGAACGTTTTTAAAAATGGAAAACAAGTTAGGGGTCTCTCTTATTTGATCCTTGCAATTAAGGACACTGAGCCCATGACTACCGTGGGAACTTATTTTCAAGGACTCTGCTTCCTGAGGACTAACCACGGGGCAGGTACTATGTGCATCAGGTGTCCCTAAGATCATCCCTAGGTTTGACGATTTGCTAAGAGGATTGAGCATATAGTTGAACTCAGGGCTTCTTACGGCAAAAGGATACAGAGGGAAATCCACAAAGGGAAAAGGCATGTGCAGCAAAGTCCAGGGGAAATCAGGCACAAGCACGCCGAGCCCTCTCCCGGGGAGTCACAAGACAGGCATAATTTCTCCAGCAATGAGTTGTGACAACACATACGGAACGTTACCTTCCAGGGATGCTCATTAGGGACTCAGTGCCCAGGGTCTTTACTGGGGCTGGTAAATAGGCACTCCTTGCCTGGCATGTACCAAATTTCCCTGAAGGGAAACAAGTGTTCAGCAGAAACCACACTGTTTGTGCAGATAGTTTAGCTACCCTTGTCAGGGAATGATGGGAACCTTCCTGAAATCTGCCTTCCCAGATGCCAGCTAAGGGCCAACTTTGTAAGCAGACCTTTCAAAGGACAGCAGCCAGACCAGCTATGATAACGCATTTTGGCAGAGTGAGGCATTTGAAATTCGCAGACTCTCCCAGCAACATCACAAAGCTGTACAATCATTATCCCTATTTGGAGGAGAAAAGACTAAGTCTCAGAGAGGGTGGAGAACTCTACTAAGAGCTAATAAGTGGTAAAACCTGGACATAGACGAAGTGAAATTACAGACCATGTTGTTCTCACCATGCCCCACTGCCTCTCAATTCTTTAATCTTAATATTTAACTGCTTAACAGCCAACCTTTGCTGAGTCCTTTCTATGGGCCAGGCGCTGTGCTAGATGCTTCTCCTACAACAGCTCATTTAAGCCTCTTGAGGGTGTGTGTTATTACTATCCCCATTTTACAGCTGAGAAAACTGAGGCACAGAGCTATTGAAAAATGAACATCATCAGGCCATAATAATTGTGGCTATGTGCTGGGTGCTTCCGAGGTCCAGACACGGTGGTAAACATTTTCCATGCTCATTAATCTTCATGATATCCTTATAAGATAGAACTGCGGCAGCTCCAGAATTGGGGATGGGAAGGAGTTAGGGATGGCAGTCTGGCTGGAAGGGGCTTGAGGTTTATATATCCCTTTACCTGAGATTGAGGAAACCCGCCTACCCGTGTCAGGGGTGGGGGTGGGGCGAACCTCCAGGGGAGTAGGCACCGCTTTTGTCCCCAGTTTATGGATGAGGTTCAGGACTAGGAAGTAATGTGCTTAAGCCACACAGCAGCTCCCGTGGGTGCCCTGGTTCCACTGCCCCAAGGCACGTTCCTCCTGCGTGGATCTGCCAGCTTTGCCCAGCTGCTTCTCCTCAGCGGCCTCTGTAGAGCAAAGGTGAGCTGAGGGTGGATCTTCATGGAGCAAAGCTAGTATGAGGAGAAGATCCAAAGTTCCAGAAAGCAAGCCTGATGCAGGGCTCCAGGAGTTCAGAGGAAAGTAAGGCAGATGCTTCCAGGAGAAGCACCGGGCAACTCATTCACGCAGTCCAGGAGGAGGGGAGCATACTCAGGGCTTTGATGAACTTTCAGTGCGAAGTGCCCTGTTTTGTTAGGTGGAGGTGGGCCCCACGTGAGTCCTTCCTCATCCTCTCCCACGCCTACCTTTGCCCCACCCTGGCCCCCACCCATCAGAGGAGGAACTTACTTGAGCGGGGGAAAGGGCTCCTTGGAACCCTTGCCCTCGGAGGAGGTGACGTGGACCTGGCTGAGACAGAGCAGCTGAGGACGTCTGCAAGCCCAGGGTGCTAACCGGTACTTCTAGCAGCTACGAGAGAGGGAAACGAGGTAGAAAACACAGGGCCAACCAGAGGGCTCTGCTGGCTCTACTGAGTCCCTGCCGTGTCATGCACACCTGTCCTGAGGCGATGCAATTGGTGAAACATGCCCCCCTCCCTCCGAAAACTGACAACCAGTGTTGATTTTGCCGATTCTAGAAAGTAGTGGCTAATGTTATCGTGCTGATCATGCAGTGTAGGGTGGTGTCGAGTTTATTTTCAGGGAAGAATTCACTTTATTCTTTTTTTAAGACTTTTTGTTTTTGATGTGGACCATTTTTAAAGTCTTCTTGAATTTGTTACAATATTGCTTCTGTTTTATGTTTTGGTTTCTGGGTCCAGAGGTATGTGGGATCTTAGCTCCCTGACCAGGGATCAAACCCACACCCCCCTGTGTTGGGAGGCAAAGTCTTAACCACTGGACCGCCAGGGAAGTCCCGAGACTTCACTTTAATTTAGAGCATCATGGGGACTGAAGCTGCTGCTTCCATTGCATTTTCCCTGCAGTTTGCAGAGAAATGAAATAAGGCAGCAGAGATTGCCAAGTTGGGCACTTGCAAGGACTCTGGAGGCAGCCCTTGTGAAGTGTGTAGGGTTGTTCCAAGGGCAAATTAATGCTCAGTGGAGACGCGACTTCTGCCTATGTTTGAAGGCCCATCCCCTCAGCTAAGCACCCGGCGCACAGGGGTGACTGAACCTCTCCAACTAGGGAACCGAGGACAACACGGTGCTACCTGACTTTCCAGTTCAGGCCAACTTTGGGTAGGTCACTTCGGTTCTCCAGGCCTCAGCTTCCTAATCTGCAAAATGGAAATAACCATCCTTCCTAAGGCTGTGGTTAAATGAGACAATGAACAGCAAATGTGGGGCACTTAGCATCTGGCACCAGAAAGTGGTTCATAAACGTCAGGTGCTGCTTCTGCCGCTGATGCTATAGTGACCACGGGGTAATACCGAGCAAAGGACGTGAGCGCAGCCCAGTGATGCAGGTGGGAGGAAAGGCTTCCGTATCAGCTCAGGGGCGTCTGCTCCGATTCTCGCCTCTGAGAGCAGACAGTGGATGTTTGCCACCAACCCTTCCTTCCCTCCCACCTTCCTTCAGCTCCTGGAATTTCCTTCAGGTATTAAATACCCCCATGCGGCCAGGGCCTTGGTGAAAGCTGACTCCACCCCCTTGGTCAGGCAGTGAGCCCCGATTGGCTTACAGGGATCAGCACCGTCCATTTCCTGCCCAGTCATTGGTTTGCAGGCAAGCATGTGACCTAGCGGATCCAATCAGGGTGCATCTTGTTTGAACCTGCATTCACCTGCCCCGCATGTGATGTGGAAAGGCGTAGCCGCGGGATGCAGGCAACCTTGATGGGGATGTTGCTGAGATGGCAGAGCTGAGGAATAGAAAACACCTGGGCCTCATGTAGCATTGTTAAGTCTCGGGACTCATCCAGCCCGGAAGCTGGATCTTACCTGCACTTTCCGTTCGGACAAACCAGATCTCCTCAGTTGCGCCAGCCAGTGCAAGTTGCCTTTCTTGGTTACTTGCAACTAGAAGCACCATGTCGGGATGCACTCCTGTAGGTGTAATTGTTCAGCTTCCACGTTTGCCTTGGAGAGGACAGTGACCTTTTCTTATCCTCTGTGTTCGCAGCTTCTCGCCAGAGTCTAGGACACCTCAGGCACTCCATCATCGCTTGTTGAATGCATAGGACGTTACTTACCTCATGGAACTTGTAGTCTCCTTGAAAAATGAGACACATGTGTTTGCATCTAAATAAGATGTGAGACAAGCTGGGACCAAGGCCCGGTGCTAGTTCTACAGGAAATCGATGCTGTCATACTTGATCTTCCTCCTTGAAGCGACCCTATGACGCTGGACAAACAGGACAAACAGCGGACGCCAAAACCACCCGTGTGGACCAACTGGGCTTGGGAAATATTCATGGAGACCAGGGGAGGTTTTTTTCCTTAAAAGGTAAGTTGGAATTTATTGAAACTAGGAGACAGGCCCCATACAAAGTGTCCATTAGAACACATTTGGTTCAAATGGGGCAGAATAATTGGTTGCAAAAATGGCTTAAGCAAAACAAGAGAGAGAGGGAGAGAAAACGTATTGGTGTGTGAAAGAAAAATCCAGGGGGAGCTCCACCTTCAGGGACATAGTGAGCAGAACCTTAGCTCTTCTGTGTCACCCAGAACTGCCTTTCTCTGTGTTGGCTTCAGTCTCTTGCTCTGCCTGGGAGCAAAATGACGGCGGCATCTGCCACCACTACATCCCCATGGGCTCCCAGCTGCATCTCCTCTACCTCGTTGGCCCAAGGGCCCATCCCAGTACCAGTCACTGTGGCTGGGTGAGGGTCATGCTTTGATTAATTTGGGCTTTGGACACACGCTTCACCTCTTTGGGAGGGTCTCATTGGCTGGTCCCTAAGACATTAGGGAGCACTCTTGCCAGAAGGAGGGTGAGGGGTCCTGGGGACAAAAGCAAGAGCGATGGACAGAAAGAGTGGAAACAAAGATATTCACCCATTTTCACGGCACACATGGTGGAAGGCCTACCATTCCTCAGACTCTGCTGGGACTAGGGGACAAATGAGGGACAGGGCTTGGCTTTGAGGAGTTCACAGCTCAGAGGACAGGTGAGAGTTTATTCCTGTCTGGCTTAAAATAAGGACGAGCACAGAGCTGCACAGGACCTCTGGTGTCTCCCAGCCCCTTTATCCCTTCTCTTTCTGTAGGAAGATGGAAATCCCTTCAACCCTTATCACGGTGTCACGTGAATGTGCTTAGGATTGGACCAGCTTCTTGTCCTCTCTGCTTCGGTTTCTGCATCTTTAACATCAGGATTATAAGAGCATGTGCCTCCCAGGGCTGTAGAGAGGGAGAAGAGACGTGGTGCCTGGGAAACACTGAGCATAGCACCAGGGTCCGAGTGAGGGCTCCATGAAGGTTAACTCTGTCCTGTTTCGTTGGGGTGATGTCAGTGGTATTGGGACAAGTCTGCCTGTAACGTGCTTCTTTTTACTCTTCGTGGAGGATGGATGGAGAAGAGGGTAGAGCCAGACTGCCTGGCTCTGGGTTTGTGTCTTAGTCTGCTTGGGCTGCCATAACAAAGTACCACAGACTGGAGGGCTTAAACAGCAGACATTTATTTTCTCACAGTTCTGGAGGCTGGAAAGCTGAGATCAGGGTGTCAGTATGATTGGGTTCTGGTGAGAGCTCTCTTCCTGACCTGCAGCTACTTTCTTGTTGTGTCCTCACATGGCAGGGATTGAGAGGGGTGGAGGAGGGACAGGGAGGGAAAGGGAAGGACAGAGAGAGACAGAGAGCTATCTCTTCCTCTTCTATAAGGTCACAGTTCTATCAGATTAGGACCCCACCCTTATTATTTCATTTAACCTTAATTGCCTCCTAAAGATCTTATCTCCAAGTATAGTCACACTGGGGGGTTAGCGCTTCAACATATGAATTTTAGGGGGACACAGTTTAGTCCATAGCAAACAACGTAACCTTCCTAGACCTCAGTTTGCACATCTGTGTCTCATAATAGACTTATAAAACTTATCTCATAAGTCTGTTATGTGTTTATAGAAAGTACCCAGTATATCTTCATCACTACTTTTTTTGTCTTACTAGCTAGCAACCAAGGACTTTGATTTATCTCAGCAGCCCCCGACAGCCTCTGGCTCCATCCCCAGCACATAGTGCGTGTTCAGCGATTGTTGGTTTAGTGAATCCATAACGTATTGCTTCGTTTGCACAGTGCTGTGTGCACTGGTGAGATGTTGGGGTATCAGGCCACTGTGTGTGACACATTAGCTAAGATTCAGATTCAGGTGTTGTTACAAAGAAACCAAAATAACAGTATCTGAATCAAGGCAGTTTATTTTTCCATCACATGATAGTCTGGATGAGGTGATCCAGAGCTGGGACAGTGGCTTCATGGCATCAGGGACCCAGGCACCTTCCCTGTTGTGGCTCCGTGATGCCTCGGATATTCCTGTCATTTGAATAACCCAAGATGGCTTCCTCTCATCTGCATGGTCCCTGTTCCAGGTAGCAAAGGGGGGACAGAGATGAAGGAAGAGTGCGCCACTTCCCTCCAAAGGCATCCCATTGAACAGAGCTTGCTCATGCAGCCATGCCTAGCAAGGGAGCTGGGTAGTGTGGTTGCCGGTTGGGCATCCATGAGTTCCATCAGAAAGTGGGGATTCCGTCACTAGCAGAGACACGTGGGGATTGGATATTGGGGCACAGTTAGCAGTCTCTGCCCAAGACTTCTGCTTCTCCAGGGGCAAGGGCTAGATCTCTGCCTCATGGATGAAGAAGAGCCCAGGTGGGAGGTGAACTGGGATTTGTCCAAAGAGAGATGTCCTTTAGGAAGATGAAGGCCGTGGAGAAGGTCTTGTTCGCGAGCCAACACAGGATCTTCAGTCAACCGGGACCCTCCCTTCTCACCCCTCTGCTCTGGGACCCTGCTAAGGCCCTGCCCAGGTAAAAGAAGGAGGCAGTTTCATTTATTGTCAGATCCCCAGGGCCCATCGAGGAGATGGAGGGGACGTAGGCCTGACCTGCAGAGCTCTGGAGGGACCCAAGGCGAATTGCGCCACTGCTTTCCTCTGAGTGGGAGACGTGGCTTCAAGGACAAGGAGAAATTTCGAAGTCAAGAGAAAATAGCTTTTCTAGGCGGTACCTTCTTCTAGAAGCAGAGCTTGCTTCCTGTTCCTCTGGGCAGCCCCAGTGCTACATGAGGCCTGGCACATAGTAGGCATGCTACTGAACAAACAATTTCTTGCAGTTTTTCCTCCACTTCTTTAGACTTTAAAGACTTGGGCTCAGGAGGTGAATATTGCCTTATGATTTATTTTGATCACTCAGCAACGTGAGGCCCAGTGCCTGGCACACAGTAGGTGCTCAGCTGTATGGTTTCCCAGCACCTCTGGAAATGCATCATGTATCATCAGGCCTTTGGAAAAGGAGGGTCTCCATCCTTACAACCTCCTTGCTATGGAGTCAGGGCTGACCAATTCTTAAACATGCAGAAAGGGAGAGCGGTGATAACAGCTTTAATAACAGTGTGCACCAACTGAGCACCTACTGTGTGCTGGACTCTATGCCAGGTGCTTGACAAGTTCTCTCAAATCCTTCACCAGCCCTTCAACGTGAGGATTATTATCTCCATTTTCTAGAGGCAACTGAAATGAGGCGAGAACTTAGCTCATCCCTTTAGAGCAGAGACTGGCAAACTATGGCCCATGGGTCAAATCTGGCCCGCCACCTGTTTCTGTAAATAAAGTTTTATTGGCATACAGCCACCGCCATTCATTTACATAATGCATGCAGCTGCTTTCCCACTACAACGGCGGAGTAGTTGCGACAGAGACCATATGGCCCGCAAAGCCTAAAATATTTACTATCTGGCCCTTTACTGAAAGTTTGTCCGGTTTAGAGGAAACATGTGAATACTTTCTTTTTGCCAGGCTGGAAATCAGACCAAGAAAGGCTTTGCAAGCCATGGTGAGGCACTGAGCCTTGTTGGGCTGGCAGAGGATTGTCCCTGCAGGGGGCTGAATGTGTGTTTCAGGACAACCAGTCTGGCTGCTGAATGGAGAATTACTAGCAGCGAGCGAGGGAAACCTATTAGGAGTTTGCTGAAATAATCCAGGCAACAGAAGGCTGGGCTGAAAGGTCCCGGTGGGGTGAGAGGTTTAGGAGGGAGAATCCACAGGACTGGCAGTGATTATCTGGAGGTGAGCGGGGGAGAGAAGACGTAGGGAAAAACTTCAGTCTGGGGAGGGGTTAGAGGTGACATTCACTGAGCTAAGAAACCAGGAGGCGGACGAGCAGCTGGTGTGCGGAGCAGGGAGTTTAGTTTGGGAGGTGCTGAGTTTGAGGTGTCTGCTGGATGTCTCAGCCGAGATGGCCAGCTGGAGGGTGGCCCTGTGAGTCTGGAGCTCAGGAGGGAGTGCCGGATGTGCCCTGGAAGGTAGAGAGTTCAGGGTCCCCAGCAGGGAGGGCGTAAAGAATGGACTGAACAGTGGGGTGTGATTCAGACCTGGGGCCGAGTTCTTGAAAACCCAGGTTCTTGTCTCTCCAGCACCGCGCTTTTCCTCGTGTCCTCCTGAGACCACCTCTTGAGGGTCGGGTGGAGCTGCAGCCAGGAGGGGCGTCCGGAACGAAGCAAAACCCAGCCCATCCCCCAAACAGGCAGGCCCAATCCTGGCCTCAGAAGCAGGGAGAGAATTGTCTGTCTACCTAGAGTCAGAGATCCCAGGAGAACTAGAGGCTGTCACTTTCTGAGAACTTGACACCTGTCACACTGACGAGGCCTTTCCTGGTGCCTCGCACCCCCAGCTGTGTTTCTGCTCTGAAGCGAGGCTCTGGGGAGCTGGGCTGCCCCCCCCATAGGGATGCTTTTCTGGAGTTGTTTCCTCCTGTGGGCTCAGGTGAGCGCTTGCCTGCTGGAGAGAGCCGGAATGGGCCCCAGCCTGTCCCCGGGTACCATTTTGAGTATACACGGCGTCCAGGAGGCATGCCTGATACGGGACTGGAAACGGGTGGCAAGTGGGAGGCCTCCTACATGCTGGAAATTCTTTGCACCTTAAAGAAGGCTGAGGAAGTCTTTCTCCTCCAGAGATATGACTGCTACCTCAGACTTATTTTTTGCCTTGAAAGATTTCAAGGCTGTCTGATTCTTGGAGCGAGGGGAAGCAGGGCCTTCAAAACAGACTGGTTGCCTCCAGCAGAGAGCGGCTCAGGAGCTGGGACGATGCTGGTTTTCCTGTTGAAATCCCCGGTTGACTTCTGGTCGAATCTGCCCTGGAGTTTTGTTTACCTTCTCCCCTTTCTAGCGGAGGATGTTGCCCTCTGTGCCCCTGGCTGCCTTACATGTCTCGACTATCCCACAACTGATTAATGTTCTATGAGTCAGAACCATTTTGGCGACAAGCAACAAGTGTGAGTCCAATTGTCTTAAGCACAAAAAGGAATTTATTGGCTTGGTTCACTGAGCTTTTTCTGGCGTGGCATCTACTTCAGGTAAAGCTGGATCCAGGTGCTCAAATGATATCAGCAGAATCTGTCTATCTCTGGGCTCTGCTGCCCTCTACGCTGGCTTTATTCTCAGTCAGGCTGTCCCCACATGGTGGGAGGATGGCTGTCAGCTCCAGACTTCATCTACCTGGTTTGGCATTTCCCAGCAGAAAGACAGTGCCTCGTGGCTAATTAACGTGCAGGGAAAGTCCTGGATTCAATGTCAGTGGCCCCAGCTGGAGTCATGTGACCATTCCTAGCCAATCACTGTGGCCAGGAAAATACTGCATTCTCCTTGGCCAGACCTGGGTCACACGTCCAGCCCTGGAGCTGGAGATCAGGACGACTCCATCAGAGCTACAGGGGCTGCGTGTGGGGCAGGGGTGGCTCTCCAGAGGTGACACACGGTTCTCTTCCCAGAAGGGAGTGTGCAGGGGGCAAGCAGAAATAACAGATGAATAACATTATGCTTGATACCTCGGAAGAGTGATGTGGAAATAGTATCTGTGAACTGGACTGGCACAAAAGGAGGAAGTACTAATGGCGGATTGTTATATGTAAGGCAGCCATCTGCATGGGGATAGGCCAGGCGTTGGAGTGCAGTGGGGGCAGGCGTCATATGTGTGCAGGGACTGGGAGACGGAGGTGGGGGGACCCAAGACCTAGAGCATTAGGAATAGAGGCTCTAGAATGGGGTGGGGAGTCAGGTCTCCAACTTCCTCCTCCTTTCTATTTCCTTCCCTCCCTCCTTCCTCCCTCCCTCCTTCCCTTTTCCCTTTCTTCCTCCCTCCCACCCCAAATGTTTGAATGCTTGCTTTGTGCCAGGCATGCCATTGGGCACTAGGAACACACAGATGAACAAGATGGAAATGTTCCCTGCCTTTTAATGCTCATCTTCTCCTGGGGGAGAGGTAATAACAGATAAATAAATGAGATCGGTTTTGAGAGATGAGCTAGAAAGTGACTGAAGTGTGGGCAGCTGCTTTCTCCAGGGTAGTCAGGGAGGGCTTCTTGGAGGAGGTGACATTTGGGTAGAGGCCAAGTGATGAGAAGGAGCCAGCCCTGGGAAAAGTAGGGGTGGGAGAGGGAAGGCCTTGAGGTAGCAAAGAGCCCTGGGTAGGGCAGAAACAGCCAACTACCCACATAGGTAGAGCCTGGGGATGGAGAATGTGCTAGAGGGCAAAGTAGGGCTGGGCGGGAGCAGAAGGGGCAGGCGTGGAAAGCTGGGCAAGGAGGTTGGATCTCAAGGCCACTGGAAGGGAACTGAGCACCACCGCCTGCTGGTCTAGATGGAAGGGAGTGATGGCGATGGAGCCGCAGTGGCTGTGGCCCCACCTGCCTGATAGAAGGAGAAAGAGAAGGAAGATCAACATCCTTCAGCCAACTCTGGACCAGCTGCCATGTACCTGTGTCCCTTAACCTTCAGAATGACCCCGTGAAAGGCAGGTCCCCATTTTACAGATGAGGAAACCGAGGCTCAGAGGGGTAAGTGGCCCAGGGCCTCTTGCCAGCCTGTAATGGAGCTATCATATGAACTCAGGTCTTTTCAACTCCCAGACTCTTCCTCCTACGTGGATCTGCCTCTCACCACGTGGATTGCGAATGAGGCAGCAATCCAAAAGTGATTCATCGCTTCTCTTTTCTTCCCACCGCCCCTCATTTCCTTTCTTAATTTCCACATTTCTGAGCTGAAACAGGCTGGTATTTCAATTTGCCGGTAGCAGATGGGGGTGCGGGCAGCACAAAGGATGGGAGGCTGAACCCCACCTGGCCTCTGAGGCTGGCCGCCGCCCCCCCCCAGGCCAGATGCTCCCACAGCCTAAAAGATGGGGAGGGGCATCCAGCAGCGACCGCCCCGCCTTCCCCAGCTCCTGAAGTGGTTTTGGAGTAGGAAAGAAAATATGCTTCTCCTAGCATGTAAATGTCAATTTACTTCATGCCTTCCTTTTTTTATCAGTGCAATTGGAAAGTAGCTGCTATCTCCAAAGGAACGGTGCTGGTTTCATCTTCCAAATGGCACCACAGTAGGGATGGCACAGGGCTTAATAGAAGATTACTTTTTTACAGCTTGTGATCTCCCGAGTCTTTGAATTCTGATATCATCTTAGCCAGACACACGAGAGGACGAGTGGAAGATTGCCATCATAAACAACCCATGTGTCCTGCATTATGTCCACTTTTAGGGCCCCTTCACGAGAATCCTGAATTCTGGGATTCTGGGGTACTTGACATGGGCTCAGGCTTGAGGAATTTACTGCGGAAGAAGGAGTTCCTATTTCACCAAGACATTTTGTAGTAGATGTCTGTTGATTTTTTTCTGCCCAGTCACTTCTGAAAATAGGACTTTGATTCCCTGGGGGCATTACTGCCACCTCTACCCTTGATTCCTGCATTTTGGGTGGGGATGAAATCCGCCTCTACTCCCTCACAAATGCACATTTTAGGAGAGGCCAAATTACCCAAGCCTGGCCAGTGGATGTATTCTCTCTCCAATCTACCTTGGTGATTCAGACATGAACAGGAAACCTAAGCCAGGCCACTTGGATTGGGGACTTATATAAGAAAAGGAACGAGGAGTCCTACTAGGAACTGGCTGAATGGGTAAGAGGCAAACTAGGAGCTGCTGGCAACCAGAGTTGGGAGAGTCTTTTTGATAACGAGGCCAACACAGAGGAAAGCAGAGCTAAAACTTGAGGGAGAGAGAGAGAAAGATGGAGTTCTGATGACATCACTTGAACACCTGGATCCAGCCATTCCTGAAGCTAATTAATTTTGAACTAGATACATGAGTTCATAAATTCAGTCTTATGGCAAGGGCACTGACTAACACTCTTACCTGTCGGTGTGATCCTGGCTGCATGGAGCAACCTTATCTCTGAGTTTCCACCCCCACCCCCCCACATGTTGCTTCAAAGGGACAGCTCAAAGCAAGAAGGAAGGGTAGGGTAGGAGCAAAGCATAGGCATTACTCCTTCCCACCAATGCAAACCCCATGGGGGCAAGGGGCAATCTCTGCAAGGTTTAGGTATTCCCTGGGGATCCCTGAAAAGGATGTTCAAAGCATAAATGGCAAGGCTACATTCTGGAACAAAGTTGGCAGTTGTGGGGAAGGGGTAGGATTCTGGGGACCACAGAGCGGAGAGGCTTCTCAGGGCCCTCACTCTTGCTTTTAACACAGGGGCTCCCAGCTTGCAGTCGGTAAGACTTCCTTACAGATACCTTCATTCTGCTTATTCACTCCCAGAATTGCACTTCGACTCAGCAAACATTGACTACGGACCATGCCAGGTGCTGGGAGTTGATGGACTTGGGTCCCTGGTTCCTCCATCTTTGTCCCTTAGTGACTGAGTAGTGTTGACAGGGTCCCTAACCGCTCAGAACAGGAATAACAATATCACCCACTCAAAGGACTGTTAGGAAGACTTAATGTTTGGCTGCAGGTCTGGCAAACAGTAAGCAACTGATAAGCGTTTGCCAGCATTTCTGTTCCAGAGACGTTTGTGTCCTAGTCCGTGTGTGTGTGTGTGTGTGCGCGCGCGTGCGCGTGCATGCACGCGTGTGTGCATGTGTGTTGGTGTTGGTGGGGGGTGGATGGGGGTGGCTCAAATTTTAAAGAGCTATGTAAATAGATTATTTCTATGTTGTATAGTTGATGGTAAGAGGGACAAGAGCCACAAGTACAAACAGCCCCAGGATCCCAGAAGGAGAGGTGTTCCACCTATAGGTGGGATTCAGGGAAGGCTTCCTGGAGGAGGTGAGCACTGAGCTGAGTCTTGAGGACTGAGTAGAAGTTGAACCAGAGAGTAGCAGGAGAGATGCTTACAGGTGTAGCATGAGCAGGAAGTTTGCCCAGTGTTTTGTTACTAGACAGTGGAATATGATGGAAATTGAGCACCAGAGGGTGAATTTAGAAAGGCCAGCAGGGAAAGATGAGTTCGGGCTAGAACAGTACATGGAATCATGCAGAAGATCTGCACGCATGTGTGAAACACAAACGATCAAATAAAACAAATGCGAGCCCAGGTGCACTTTGTTTAAGAAAAGAATATAAGAAACACATATCCGGATCATACAAAATGATATTCAGAGAGGCAGAATTAAACTCCTTATCCTTTCCCTTTTTTTAATGTTTATTTATTTATTTATTTTCTTTTTAGTCATCCATTTTATACACATCAGTATAGACATGTGAATCCCAATCTCCCAGTTCATCCCACCACCACCACCCCCCCCCCACTGCTTTCCCCCCTTGGAGTCCATACGTCGTTTGTTCTCTACATCTGTGTCTCAATTTCTGCTCTGCAAACTGTTTCATCTGTACCATTTTCTAGGTTCCACATATATGCGTTAATATACGATATTTGTTTTTCTCTTTCTGATTTACTTCACTCTATATGACAGTCTCTAGATCCATCCATGTCTCTACAGATGACCCAATTTCATTCCTTTTTATGGCTAATATTCCATTGTATATATGTACCACATCTTCTTTATCCATTCGTCTGTCGATGGGCACTTAGGTTGCTTCCGTGACCTGGCTATTGTAAATAGTGCTGCAATGAAAATTGGGGTGCATGTGTTGTTTTGAATTATGGTTTTCTCTGGGTATATGCCCAGTAGTGGGATTACTGGATCATATGGTAATTCTATTTTTAGTTTCTTAAGGAACCTCCATACTGTTCTCCATAGTGTCTGTATCAATTTAATTTCCCACCAACAGTGTAAGAGGGTTCCCTTTTCTCCACACCCTCTCCAGCATTTGTTGTTTGTAGATTTTCTGATGATGCCCATTCTAACTGGTGTGAGGTGATACCTCATTGTAGGGTTTTTTTTTGTTTTTTTTTTTTTCAGTACGCGGGCCTCTCCCTGCTGTGGCCTCTCCCGCTGCGGAGCACAGGCTCCGGATGCGCAGGCTCAGCGGCCATGGCTCACGGGCCTAGCCGCTCCACGGCATGTGGGATCTTCCCGGACCGGGGCACGAACCCGTGTCCCCTGCATCGGCAGGCGGACTCTCAACCACTGCACCGCCAGGGAATCCCCCTTTTTGTAGTTTTGATTTGCATTTCTCTAATAATTAGTGATGTTGAGCAGCTTTTCATGTGTTTGTTGGCCATCTGTGTGTCTTCTTTGGAGAAATGTCTATTTAGGTCTTCTGCCCATATTTGGATTGGGTTGTTTATTTTTTTAATATAAAGCTGTATGAGCTGTTTATATATTTTGGAGATTAATCCTTTGTCCAATGATTCATTTGCAAATATTTTCTCCCATTCTGAGGGTTGTCTTTTCGTCTTGTTTATGGTTTCCTTTGCTGTGCAAAAGCTTTGAGGTTTCATTAGGTCTCATTTGTTTATTTTTGTTTTTATTTCCATTACTCTAGGAGGTGGCTCAAAAAAGATCTTGCTGTACTTTATGTCAAAGAGTGTTCTTCCTATGTTTTCCTCTAAGAGTTTTATAGTGCCTGGTCTTACATTTAGGTCTCTAATCCATTTTGAGTTTATTTTTGAGTATGGTGTTAGGGAGTGTTCTAATTTCATTCTTTTACATGTAGCTGTCCAGTTTTGTCAGCACCACTTATTTAAGAGACTGTCTTTTCTCCATTGTATATCCTTGCCTCCTTTGTCATAGATTAGTTGACCATAGGTGCGTGGGTTTATCTCTGGGCTTTCTATCCTGTTCCATTGATCTATATTTCTGTTTTTTTGTCAGTACCATATTGTCTTGATTACTGTAGCTTTGTAGTATAGTCTGCGGTCCGGGAGCCTGATTCCTCCAGTTCTGTTTTTTTCCCTAAAGACTGCTTTGGCTATTCGGGGTCTTTTGTGTCTCCATACAAATTTTAAGATTTTTTGTTCTAAGTCTGTAAAAAGTGCCATTGGTAATTTGATAGGGATTGCATTGAATCTGTAGGTTGCTTTGGGTAGTATAGACATTTTCACAATATTGATTCTTCCAGTCCAACAACATGGTATATCTCTCCATCTGTTGGTATCATCTTTCACTTCTTTCATCAGTGTTTTATAGTTTTCTGCATACAGGTCTTTTGGCTCCCTAGGTAGGTTTATTCCTAGGTATTTTATTCTTTTTGTTGCAATGGTGAATGGGATTGTTTCCGTAATTTCTCTTTCAGATATTTCATCATTAGTGTATAGGAATGCAAGAGATTTCAGTGCATTAATTTTGTATCCTGCTATTTTACCAAATTCATTGATTAGCTCTAGTAGTTTTCTGGTGGCATCTTTAGGATTCCTCTATGTGTAGTATCATGTCATCTGCAAACAGTGACAGTTTTACTTCTTCTTTTCCAATTTGTATTCCTTTTATTTTTTTCTTCTCTGATTGCCGTGGCTAGGACTTCCAAAACTGTGTTGAATAATAGTGGTGAGAGTGGACATCCTTGTCTTGTTCCTGATCTTAGGGGAATGCTTTCCGTTTTTCAACATTGAGAATGATGTTTGCTGTGGGTTTGTTGTATATGGCCTTTATTATGTTGAGGTAGGTTCCGCCTATGCAGACTTTCTGGAGAGTTTTTATGATAAATGGGTGTTGAATTTTGTCAAAAGCTTTTTCTGCATCTATTGAGATGATCATATGGTTTTTATTCTTCAATTTGTTAATATGGTGTTTCACATTGATTTGCGTATATTGAAGAATTCTTACATCTCTGGGATAAATCCCACTTGATCGTGGTGTATGATCCTTTTAATGTGCTGTTGGATTCTGTTTGCTAGTATTTTGTTGAGGATTTTTGTATCTATATTCATCAGTGATATTGGTCTGTAATTTTCTTCTTTTGTAGTGTCTTTGGTTTTGGTATCAGGGTGATGGTGGCCTCTTAGAATGATTTTGGGAGTTTCCTCTCCTTGCAATTTTTTGGAAGAGTTGGTGAAGGATGGGTGTTAGCTCTTCCCTAAATGTTTGATAGCATTCACCTGTGAAGCCTTCTGGTCCTGGACTTTTGTTTGTTGGAAGATTTTTAATCACAGTTTCAATTTCATTACTTGTGATTGGTCTGTTCATATAGTCTATTTCTTCCTGGTTCAGTCTTGAAAGGTTATACCTTTCTAAGCATTTGTCCATTTCTTCCAGGTTGTCCGTTTTATTGGCATAGAGTCACTTGTAGTAGTCTCTTAGGATGCTTTGTATTTCTGCCGTGTCTGTTGTAACTTCTCCTTTTTCATTTCTAATTTCATTGATTTGAGTCCTCTCCGTCTTTTTCTTGATGAGTCTTGCTAATGGTTTATGAATTTTATCTTCTCAAAGAACCAGCTTTTAGTTTTATTGATCTTTGCTATTGTTTTCTTTGTTTCCATTGCATTTATTTCTACTCTGATTTTTATGATTTCTTTCCTTTTGCTAACTTTGGGTTTTGTTTGTTCTTCTTTCTCTAGTTCCTTTAGGTGTAACGTTAGATTGTTTATTTGAGATTTTTCTTGTTTCTTGAGGTAGGCTTGTAGAGCTATAAACTTCCCTCTTAGAACTGCTTTTGCTGCATCCCATAGGTTTTGGATGGTCGTGTTTTCATTGTCATTTGTCTCTAGGTATTTTTTGATTTCCTCTTTGAATTCTTCAGTGATCTCTTGGTAATTTAGTAACATATTGTTTAGTAACATATTAGTAATTTAGTAATAATATTAATATTACTAATAGTTAATATTACTAATATTAACATATTAGTAATTTAGTAACATATTGCCTCCATGTGTTTGTGTTTTTTACGGTTTTTTTCCCTGTAATTCATTTCTAATCTCATAGTGTTGTGGTCAGAAAAGATGCTTGATATGATTTCAATTTTCTTAAATTTACTGAGGCTTGATTTGTGACCCAAGATGGGATCTATCCTGGAGAATGTTCCATGCGCACTTGAGAAGAAAGTGTAATCTGCTGTTTTTGGATGGAATGTTCTATATATATCAATTAAATCTATCTGGTCTATTGTGTCATTTAAAGCTTGTGTTTCCTAATTAATTTTCTGTTTGGATGATCTGTCCATTGGTGTCAGTGAGGTGTTACAGTCCCCTACTATTATTGTGTTACTGTCGATTTCATCTTTTAGAGCTGTTAGCAGTTGCCTTATGTATTGAGGTGCTCCTATGTTGGGTGCATATATATTTATAAGTATTATATCTTCTTCTTGGATTGATCCCTTGATCATTACGTAGTGTCATGCCTTGTCTCTTGTAACATTCTTTATTTTAAAGTCCATTTTATCTGATATGGGTATTGCTACTCCAGCTTTCCTTTGATTTCCATTTGCATGGAATATATTTTTCCATCCCCTCACTTTCAGTCTGTATGTGTCCCTAGGTCTGAAGTGGGTCTCTTGTAGACAGCATATATATGAGTCTTGTTTTTGTATCCATTCAGCAAGCCTGTGTCTTTTGGTTGGAGCATTTAATCCATTCATGTTTAAGGTAATTATCAATATGTATGTTCCTATTACAATTTTCTTAATTTTGCGGGGTTTGTTTTTGTAGGTCCTTTTCTTCTCTTGTATTTCCCACTTAGAGAAGTTCCTTTAGCATTTGTTGTAGAGCTGGTTTGGTGGTGCTGAATTCTCTTAGCTCTTGCCTGTCTGTAAAGCTTTTGATTTCTCCATCAAATCTGAATGAGATCCTTGCTGGGTAGAGTAATCTTGGTTGTAGGTTCTTCCCTTTCATCACTTTAAGTATATCATGCCACTCCCTTCTGGCTTGTAGAGTTTCTGCTGAGAAATCAGCTGTTAACCTTATGGGAGTTCCCTTGTATGTTATTTGTCATTTATCCCTTGTTGCTTTCAATAATTTTTCTTTGTCTTTAATTTTTGCCAATTTGATTACTATGTGTCTTGGTGTGTTTCTCCTTGGGTTTATCCTGTATGGGACTCTCTGCGCTTCCTGGACTTGGGTGGCTATTTCCTTTCCCATGTTAGGGAAGTTTTCCACTATAATCTCTTCAAATATTTTCTCGGGTCCTTTCTCTCTCTCTTCTCCTTCTGGGACCCTTATAATGCGAATGTTGTTGTGTTTAATGTTATCCCAGAGGTCTCTTAGGCTGTCTTCATTTCTTTTCATTCTTTTTTCTTTATGCTGTTCCACAGCAGTGAATTCCACCATTCCGTCTTCCAGGTCACTTATCCGTTCTTCTGCCTCAGTTATTCTGCTATTGATTCCTTCTAGTGTAGTTTTCATTTCAGTTATTGTATTGTTCATCTCTGTTCTTTAATTCTTCTAGGTCTTTGTTAAACATTTCTTGCATCTTCTCGATCTTTGCCTCCATTCTTTTTCCGAGGTCCTGGATCATCTTCACTATCATTATTCTGAATTCTTTTTCTGGAAGATTGCCTATCTCCATTTCATTTAGTTGTTTTTCTGGGGTTTTATCTTGTTCCTTCATCTGGTACATAGCTATCTGCCTTTTCATCTTGTCTATCTTTCTGTGAATGTGGTTTTTGTTCCACAGGCTGCAGGGTTGTAGTTCTTCTTGCTTCTGTTGTCTGCCCTCTGGTGGATGAAACTGTCTAAGAGGCTTGTGCAAGTTTCCTGATGGAAGGGACTGATGGTAGGTAGAATTGGCTGTTGCTCAGGTGGGCAGAGCTCAGTAAAACTTTAATCCGCTTGTCTGCTGTTGGGTGGGGCTGGGTTCCCTCCCTGTTGGTTTTTTGGCCTGAGGTGACCCAACACTGGAGCCTTCCCCTGGCTCTTTGGTGGGGCTACTGGCAGACTCTGGGAGGGCTCACGCCAAGGAGTACTTACCAGAACTTCTGCTGCCAGTGTCCTTGTCCTCAGGGTGAGACACAGCCACCTCCTGCCTCTGCAGGAGACCCTCCAACACTAGCAGGTAGGTCTGGTTCAGTCTCTATGGGGTCACTGCTCCTTCCCTTGGGTCCCGATGCACACACTACTTTGTGTGTGCCCTCCAAGAGTGGATTCCTGTTTCCCCCAGTCCTGTCGAAGTCCTGCAATCAAATCCCACTAGCCTTCGAAGTCTGATTCTCTAGGAATTCCTCCTCCCGTTGCCAGAACCCCAGGTTGGGAAGCCTGACGTGGGGCTCAGAACCTTCACTCCAGTGGGTGGACTTCTGTGGTATAAGTGTTCTCCAGTTTGTGAGTCACCCACCCAGCAGTTATGGGATTTTTTATTGTGATAGCGCCCCTCCTCCCTTCTCACTGCGGCTTCTCCTTTGTCTTTGCGTGTGGGGTTTCTTTTTTGGTGAGTTCCAGTGTCTTCCTGTAAGTGATTGTTCAGCAGTTAGTTGTGATTCAGGTGTTCTCGAAAGAGAGAGTGAGAGCACGTCCTTCTACTCCGCCATCTTGAACCAGTCTCCCTCCTTATCCTTTCTTGATACACTTTCACTGTGATATAAGTTAGAAGGCTCCATGTTTAGGTCATCCACAATTTAGTTAACTGCCCCTTTTTTTCTTTTCCTTTGTGCTCAGTCTAGTTTCACTTGCTCACAGGGCGCTGCATGCAGAGGCCTTGGCCTGGCTCTTCAGGCCTGAGTTCCTAGTGCGGAAGGGCTGCGCTGACCCTTGGAGGGTGTTCTAATGAGGAAACAGAATGATCATACTTGAGTTTTAGGAGGTCTACCCCATCCTCTGTGTGGTGGGAAGATTAGAGGGAGAGGTGCCCTTTGAGGGGGGAGCTTATTGGTGGCATCTGGACAAAAGCTAGTGTGGTCCAGAACTGAGCAGAGGTGATGGTCTAGAGGTGAGGGGCAGAGGCTGCACATATGGGTGGGAGAGGACTCAGCTGGACTAAACATCAAAGCACCATTTCCCTCTGGTCCTTGGTTTCCTTTGACTGTGATTTGAAAACACATCACATGTGCCTTATAGAATGATGGGCTGTTTACCAGGATCTCTGAACACTGACATCATCTCTCCCTCAATTAGCCTCATGTTTCTCAGCCAGTCTGCCATATCTGGGCATATTGTGCCTTGATCAACAGTTGTCTTATTTTCATTTATTTTCTATCCCCCAATACTGATCCCAACTCTTAGCTATAGATCTGATGCTTCCAGTTCTTTATATGTGTATGGCCCTGGACCACTTACCAAATGCTCTCCTGTACATTATCCCACTTTATTTTCACAGAAACCCCAGGTAGTAATTAGGGTGGATATCATGGTGCCCACTTCAGAGATAACAGAACAGAGGAGCTGGGAATTTAAGTGACTTGCCCAAGACCATACAGTAAATACCTGAGGCAGGTATTAAAAGCCCAGTCTTTTTTAAAAATAAACTTTTTAACTTTGGAATATAAACCTTTCACCACTGGCCAGTATTATATTATTAAACTGTATAAAAACTTAATATATATAAGCTATATAAAAATAATAAAACTGTATTAAATATCACATTTAGGTTAATGTCTGCAACTTGAAGACCAATTAGGGAGTTTATTGACACTATATTTTTTGGCATTTTTTTAAAGTTTGGGGTAAGGTTTGCAAGTATCTATCAGAGCTATCTGATAGTGTAGAGATTTTTATTTCTGTTTTATGGGGTTTTGTTTGTTTCCTGTGCTAGTTGCTTGAGCAGTAAGTTAAATTCTGAAAGATGTTTTTTTTGTTTTTTGGGTTTTTTTTGTGGTACGCGGGCCTCTCACTGTTGTGGCCTCTCCCGTTGCGGAGCACAGGCTCCGGACGCGCAGGCTCAGCGGCCATGGCTCACAGGCCTAGCCGCTCTGCGGCATGTGGGATCCTCCCGGACCGGGGCACGAACCCGTGTCCCCTGCATCGGCAGGTGGACTCTCAACCACTGTGCCACCAGGGAAGCCCTTGAAAGATTTTTGAAATATAGCGAGGCCCCTCTTTTGCTGGGGTTAGAACAGTTAAGGCAGTGTGGGAGACAGCGTGGATTCAGCATCTCTTCCCCCTTCCCTCTTGGCTGTTTCCTGTACATAGGGGCAAGAAAGCTACCAACCACATTTTCCCAGAATCCCTTGCAGCTGGAGTTTGTCAGATGCACATATATGAGATTTGCTCCCCTCTTTAGATAGTTCACTGTGTTCTGTTGTAATATTAAGCTGCTGTGACCTAGCCCGTGTTCACAGATGTGTTTCTTGGACAAACTAAAGGAAATGTATGGAGTCTCATCGCGCAAGGGGATTAGTTTTGAAAGTCAGTCTGCACGTTAAATGCACATTAAATGCATATGTGGACATGTTTTCATTGACTAATGACCAGAAACTCTTACCCCAAGCAAAAACTGCTCAAGTAACTGAATTATACACAGTGCAAGAATCTAACAACTAGCTGTATCAGCACTGTGTTTGGCTGCACGTAGCAGAAACCTGACCGACAGTGGCTTGAACAAACAGGTGTATGTGTGCAGGCGGGATTTGTTCTTCCACATAAGATGTTCAGAGGTAGGTAATTGCTGATGTTGATTCAGTTGCTCAAAAGTGACGTAAGGAACCTGAGCTTCTTTTTCTATGTCTTTCTGCTTTGCTTTCCTTAGTGTTTTGGTGTGTTGTTTGTTTTTTGGTTTTTGCCTCATGGTCTAAGATGGCTCCTGCAGCTCCAGGCATCACATCTTTGCTTAAGGCAAGAAGAAGGAGAAAAGACTAGCCTTAGCATATCAATCTTTTTAAATCAAAATGGCAACACTTCTTCCGGAAGGCTCCACATCAGACTTCCTTTTGGGTCTGATTAGTCAGAAATAAATCATGGGACCACCCCAAGCTGCAAGTGAATCTGGGAAATTTGGGGGCATGATTATCACAGTTGCTTTAAATTAATCATGGCCTACTCTTTGGGCTAAGCACATCGCTTCCCTGACAATATTAGGGTTCTGTTAGCGAGGAAGAAAGAAGAATGGTTATTAGGCAGATCATTAACTGTGCCCGCCATACCAGCAAATATTTTCTGAGCACCTCCTAGGGGCCAAGCATCGTGTTAGGCCTTCTAAGGGATTCCAGGAAGCCTAAGAAACAGTCCCCACCCTCAAGTCCTTGAGTCAAGGAGATGTATCCATCGGGACTCTCAGTTGTAAGGGGACAGAAACGCAACTCAAACTGACCTAAGAAGAAAGGAATATATAGGTTCATGTAAATGAAAAGTCAGGGATAAGTGGCTTCAGGCATGGTTGGATCCAGGTATTCATATGTCATCAAAAACCATCTGTCTCTGGGCTCTGCTTTTCTCTGTGTTAGCTTAATTCTTAGGCAAGCTTTCCGCATCGAGTGACAAGGAGGCTGTTAGTGTGAGTCCCACACACTCAGTAACAGTGGGCACGGCTCAGGTCCCAGGCTTGGCATCCTTCAACTAGACTGGCCAGGTCTGAGTTCTGCATCCACCCAGACCTGAGGGTGGGGTCAGCCCCACCCAAACCCTATAAACCAAGAGTAGGTGGGATCGCCTACCTGAAAGGAAGCTGGGGTGCAATTACAGAAAAAAGACAGCCTCTTTTCTGGGAGGAATGCTGGGTGGGGGAAAAAGCAATGAGATTTTCAAAAGAAGACAAGATGTAAACAGGTGAGAAAGTACCAGCCATTCAGCAGCAGCGAATGGTCCAGACAAGAGGCCAGTTGTCCTCCCTGCAGCTGACAGACTTTGCTTAGTGACGCGAACACACGGGGGCTTCGCTTGTGTGTTGAGAAAGGCTTCGTTTTTATTGCTTCCTCTCTTCTGGGTTTGGCCAGGATGGCCTGAGCTCCCGTGGCCCCACTTGCACAGGATGTCAGCCGCAGCCGACACCAACACCGCTGTCGCTGAGCGGCCTGGGCAGCCACAGCTGCCGTAACGACGAAGGCAGGCACCGATCATGGTAGTTGATAGTCGTTTCAGCTGTAACAGCTGATCCAGAGCAGCACGAGCGAAGCAAATTCACGAGCCTCAGAATACTGTGACGAGGTGTCTCAGTCACGCCAGCCCAGCTCTGGGGTCTTAGTCTCAGGTATATGCATGCTGCTTCCTCCCTGACCCTGCTAGGTCCGTCACCCCCACCCAGCTCTGACCACTTCGCTGCTGAGTGGCCCTTGTCTGGGCCCGTTTCCTGGTCTGGACAATGGCGCTACTATAACTATAGGATGCATTTCCTCCGGCCCAAATCTCAGGGCACTGTAGCAAGGCTTCAGTAGAATAAAGCACACTAATTTCTTTGCCCAGTGCCCAGCCCCGGGTGAACTCTCACGTTGAGTGTGGGGAGGAAGAGGAGATGCGCGTGCAGCCAGAAGAGTCCCTTGTATTCAGGTGACCACAGTTTACAAGGAGTATCCACATACATCGTCTCATTTCATCCAGCCTGGCAGGTATGGCCACCCCCGTGTTGCAGGTGAACTAACTGGGGTTCAGAAAGGCCAAGCAGTTTGCTCCAGGTCACACAGATCTGGAAGTAGCAGAGTCAGGACTGGAACCCAGACCTTCCGACTGCAAGCGCCAGCGTCAGGAATAACAGGGTCAGGAGAGTGAGGCACTCGCCTTGGGTGCACAATGTAAAGGGGCACCCAGCTCAGTGATCAAGACAAGTTATATGAGAATGCAATATCAAACAAAAATCAGAGGGCTTCCCTGGTGGCGCAGCGGGTGGGAGTACGCCTGCCCATGCAGGGGACACGGGTTCGTGCTTCGATCCGGGAGGATCCCACATCCTGGGATGTGGAGTGGCTGGGCCCGTGAGCCACGGCCACTGAGCCTGCACGTCCGGAGCCTGTGCTCCGCAACAGGAGAGGCTACAACAGTGAGAGGCCTGCGTACCGCAAAAAAAAAAAAATCCACAAGGCAAAATATCAAATTCTGAAACAAAAGCAGGATCATTCTGAATGGTCTTTCCTTTTGCTCAGACTCCAGTACAGCTGGGCACAGGCTGTGACTGACCCCGTACTAACTGCAGACTCCCCTTGCTGGTGGCCCAGGTGGCCCCGGCAGCCTCAGGCCTGCATCCTCCTCCATGAAATACAGACAGAAGCTGTGAACTGGATTCTCGTCAACCCAGACGAGCAGGCCTGAGCCTCCTGGGCATCTCAGAACTGGGAGTGAGACCTGACCCACCCGATCACATACGGTGACCGCTGGGGACGATGACGCCCCCAGATGCTGCAGTGCTATTTCAGTTCTGAAAAGAGGACTGGATAGTACACATGCAAAAGGGCAGATTCTACTGCAACGGAGCAGTGCCCAACGCAAAGGACTTTTGCTCCAGTGGTGGGAGAGCGGGCTTGGGGCAGAGCCAGACTTCGGCCTGAGATCCTGCCTGACGTCCCCAGGTTGGCCCGGGTCTCGGAGGCAGCTGGCACTTGGGTCCTTTTCCGGCCCTGGTTCCCCGGAGTCTCACACTTCTGCTCAAGGCTGTTTAATCCATGGTTAACATTTTACTCTTGCCTCCTCCTCTTCCTCTTACAAAGCAATCTTGCTGAACTTTCAGGCCAATTAGTTATAATTCAAATCTCTTTTGATCAAACCTATCTATTTTTGCACTAATAATGAATGGGTTTGTGCCGCAGTTCCTCCCCGCAGCAAAGAGTTCTGGGGGAGGAAAGCAGCATGAGCATCCTTGTTTCCTGGAGAAGGAGCCCAGCGAGGCGTAATGAGGGGCCCGGGGCAGACATCCAGCAGTGCTGGCGATGTCTCTTTGTGCAATACAGCAAGGACGGCAGCAAGTTTCTCCTAGAATGTTGCTTCATCTTTGCCATGAGGGCAGGTGGGATGCTTGGGAGCCAGGGCCAAGCAGACAAGGATGGCCAGAGTCAGTGGAGAGGTTGCATCTCTGTCTGCAGTCTGCAGGAGCTGAGGAGCAGCTGCCACCTGGGCAGGGTCTGTGCTCTCCAGTTTGCCGCAGTCCTCACCACTCCCTACTGTTTTACCTCCTGTGTTCCTCATTTATAGTACCTGTCTTGCTATTGCAGAATTCCTGTCTTCTCTTCTCCCCCACTGAGACTAAGCATTTGGCATCCTAGTATCAGAGTACCTGAAAACATCACAGGGAAGGAGGGTCATTAGCTCTCAGATCCCCCAGATCAGCCTTTAGATTGGTTTGCAGCAAATGTTTGCTTTCTTCCTATTTCCCAAGCCTCTGTTGTAGGAGTATATTCCCTGCCCCACTGCCATTGGGCTTGACCTTGTGATTTGTTTCAGTCAATGGAATGGGGGTGAAAGCAACAGTGTGCCAGTTCTGAGCCTAGACCATAAGATTAATCTCATATTTCCAATTGCCCTTCTGGTAGCTTCTAATTTTACCCATGAACATAACAGACACTTGGATCATGGCTGCTCTTTCACCCTGGATCCTAGAATAAACACACGTGGAGAAAAGCCAGTAAGTTCTCCTGCATACCTTTGAGCATGAGAATCAGTGCTTATTGTATGCCACTGAGTTCTGGGATGGTTGTTACACAGCAAAAGCTGACTGATACAGAGCTTATGGTCTTTTGAGGTTCAGGGAAAGTGTGGTAGTAATGAGCCTCAGTGGTATTGAGATAAAGGCACTGAGTTGGGGCCAGATCAACCTTGGCTTGACCCTGATAGGATCTTATACTTATCAAACCTTATGACCTTAGGCATGTTCCCTAATCTCTGTGCTTTTGGGGTGTCCTCATGTGATAAATGGGTGCAGTCATCCCTACCTCCTTGGGCTGTTGGGAGAATTGACAGAGATTGTATCTGAAGCACTTGAGATGCAGTAAGTCCTCAGCACCTTAGTTTCCTTTTTTTTTTTTTTTTTCCTTCCAAGTGTTGGCAAACTGTTAAGCTTTGAGTCTCTGTGTCACCAGAAGCCACTTGATAATAAGCTTTAGATTTAAAGGCTCTGGAGTGAGGCTGTCTGGCTCCAATTCTAGCTGCACCGTTTGCTATCTGGATGACTTTGGGCAAGCTAATTAACCCCCCCGATCTCCTGTACCTCAGCAGGAAATGGGGGTGACATTTTCTAGCTCAGGGCTGCAGGGGTGGGAGGCTCCCCCGAGACAGGACAGTGCCAGGAAGGCAGGCAGGTGGTGCCCCATGACAGCAACCTACAGCCGCGGCCACTGTGGTTAATTATGCAGGACTGCAGCGTTTCTGTCCTACCTCGTCTCTCTCTCCTTCTGGCCAGTGTTTCTCCAAGTCAGAACCGTGTAGCACAAAAAGGACGTGGATGGGGGAAGGTAGGACTTGTTAGAATTCAGACTCCTGGGCCCTGTCGCTGACCCGTAGAGTCAGTTTCTCCCAGGATGGGCCCAGTAACCTCCATCTCACGGTCTCCCTGTGGGTTGTTTGCACGCTGGCCTGGGTGGGCCACCTCCTCCTAGCGCCAACCAGGCTTCCACCCAGAGGGCTGGGCTCATCACTGGCCGGGTGGCTAAGAGTCAATTCAAGACTCAAGTTCGAGGTTCTTTCTTCCAGCCAAACCAGAGCCACGCTCTCTGTTTTCATTGTATTTTATTTTTTGTCCACAAACAGTGCCTGGAGTAGTTGCTTTTCTCCATGTGCCTCGGTGGTATTGATTGTGTTCCCCAGAGGCTACCTGGTTAGTTCAGAGAAGTGGACAGGTTTCCAGGAATGGCCCGTGAGGGTCTGGGGTGACCCACCCTAGGTGTCAGCAAACGATGGCCCAACCCCCAAGTCCATCCCCTGCTGGGTTTTGTGCACCCGGAATGCTAAGGATGGCTTTACATTTTTAAGTGGTTGAAAAAAAATCAACACTTGCTGTTGATTTCAATAATAGGAGACACTAAAGGAAATAATACCCTCCCCCATCAGACATTCTCCTTATTACTAAACATGTATTATTTTTTAAATTGCACTCGGTCGTTATTATAATATTTTGAATTTCATCAGTTAAAATATATGGAGATTCATTTTTTTAATCTTGTAATATAAAACATAATACCTTCAATTTTGCCCTTTGGCCCAAGGAGCCTAAAATATTGACCATGTGGCTCTTTATAGAAAATGTTTCGCAATATCTGGTCTCCTCTCTAGGGAGAGGCTTCTTGGATTACTTAGCTAAATCGGAAGAGTCAGGAAATCAGGCCTCGAAACTCAGAATCAGGACTTCCCTGGTGGCGCAGTGGTTAAGAATCCGCCTGCCAGTGCAGCGGACACAGGTTCGAGCCCTGGTCCGGGAAGATCCCACATGCCGTGGAGCAACTAAGCCCGTGTGCCACAACTACTGATGCCCGCGCGCCTAGAGCCCGCGCTGCACAACAAGAGAAGCCACCGCAATGAGAAGCCTGTGCACCTCAATGAATAGTAGCCCCCGCTCGCCACAACTAGAGAAAGCCCGTGCGCAGCAATGAAGACCCAACGCAGCCAAAAATAAATAAATTTATTTTAAAAACCCAAAAACCTCAGAATCAGAACTGCCTTCTGACATCAAGGGGATTCTTTTTGTTTTAGTCTTTTCCAGAATATCTGTAGCAATTTTTACAACATACACACACACGTCAATAGAAAAGAGGAGTTAACAGGACCAAATGAAAAGTACTGTTTAGAAAACAGCTTTCAAAAGCCTGGGTGATAAGACATTAGGGAGATGCCCCCAGCCCATCACCCTCCTACCCACATCCCGCCCCACCCTCCAGGTATCTCTGCGCCTATATCCTTCCCAACACCAGCTTGGGTTGTGGGATTGGGCTTTTCCTCTTTCCCACTTGCCTCCCCTTTCTGGAGTCTGGAGTTGCTTAAGGCAGATGGACAGGCGCATTGTTTTATGATGTAGCATAAGGCAGGAAGAGATGGTGAAGAGCCCGTGGGCTTCACGGGGCCTGATCCCCACTTCTGCCCACTGATTAACCCACCCCCTAGGAGACCCAGCCGCTTCGTAGATTCCCCGTCCTCAGTCCTGAGCATCACGTGTGGCTTTCCCTTCCTTTCTCTCCTCCACCTTCGGAATTTGAAGCTCCTCCATCCCATCCCCCAGGTGAGAACAGAAAGCAGAGACTCAACAACCCATGATGCTGGCCAGGAAGAGAAGAGGCAGAACCGAGAGGAGGGGGTTGAGGAGAAGCATCCAAAGCACTGAGGGGGAGAGGGTCCGTGGCGTGGTCACCTGGGCTCCCGACACCCTGGAAGCATCGTGCCGGCAAGTGAGCCCCCAGGTGCAAGAGCAGCTCCTAAGTCCCCACCCCCATCATGGACTCAGTGAGGTTTGGAATCTGTCTCTTGACTCTGAGATGGAGAACCAATGGGGCATTATTTCAAGAGTCTGTGTACTTCTTTGCTGGGGCTCAGCTCCCCTGACCACCATCCCCTTCCAGTCAGCTGGGGGACAGGGACCAGGAGAGCCACAGGCACAGCTGGCCAGAGGGGCGGTAGTCAGGCCGCTTGTGTGTGAAGCCCTCTGCCTCTCACAATGTGGGACCCAGAGCCCGGAGAGCATGAGTCTAAGTAATGATTTATAAACACACCACTTACAGTTTACCAAAAAAAAGAAAGGAATCATGCCACAACATTATCCTAAAATGTGCTTTTCTCACTTTTCTGGAGTCTTCCAGTGAGCGCGGCCTTATCCATTGAATGGCTCTGTACTTTTCCAGTTTCCGTTGGGTACCAGAATGCATTTTACCCACACCCCCACTGACGGACATTTGGGTGGTTTCTGTGCGTGTGACCACGTGTGTGCACAACACATACCATTGCAGTGATGCCATCCAAACATTGTCCAACACGAATCTGACTCAGGCCTAGATTCTTCGTAGTGAAATTTTGGGATAAAAGGGGCTTTGAGTATTTCATTTAAACTGATTCTGTCAAATCATTCTCCAAAGAGGCTGGACCACTTTGTACTTCCAGCAGCAGAGTATCTGGGAGTTCATTTCCCAGTTCCATGATAAACGCCAAATATGATCCATGATCTCAGTTCTAGCCAATTTGTTAGATTGTTTTGACAATTAGTAACCGTGGCAGAATTTGCACTTTGGAATTATGAGTGTGCTTGGCTATCTTTTTACCTATTTTTGGCTATGTGTATTTCTTCTATGAATTGCCTGTTTATAGCCTTTGTTCATTTTTATTCTGAGTTGATTGGAATTTTTCTTGATGTGCGGTAACTCATTGCATATTAGGAATACAAACCATCTGTTGTCTTAGATTAGTGCTTCTCTCTTAGGCTCTCGTTTGTCTTTGATGTTGTTTATAGAATCTTTTGGTGTATAAATATTTCGAATTTTAGTCGTGAAGGCTGTAAAGCACATAAAATATTCCTCCCCTATATATTCTGCTTTCTGTTTTGCTTTAGGAAGTCCTCTCCTACCTAAGATTATACAATTACCCTCAAAGATTTTCTTCTATCACTTTCACAGCTTAGTGTCGTCATTTAAATCATTAATGCATCTGATTTCATGTCTGTATGTCATAGAACCCAGAAATTTATTTAGCTGAGATATCACTTGGAGAGGAATAATAAGTTCCTCTACATCAGGGATCAGCTAACTTTTTCCAAAAAGGGCCAGATAGTCAATATTTTAGGCTTTGTGGACCATGTGGTCTTTGTCATAACCACTCAGCTCAGCGGTGATAGCTTGAAAGCAGCTAATATGCAGCTAATATGTAAAGAAGTGAGTGCGGCTGCGTTCTGATCAAACTTTATTTACAAAAGGAGGTGGCAGGGCTTCCCTGGTGGTGCAGTGGTTGAGAGTCCGCCTGCCGATGCAGGGGACACGGGTTCGTGCCCCGGTCCAGGAAGATCCCACATGCCGGGGAGCGGCTGGGCCTGTGAGCCATGGCCGCTGAGCCTGCGTGTCCGGAGCCTGTGCTCCGCAACGGGAGAGGCCACAACAGTGAGAGGCCCGCGTACCGCAAAAAAAAAAAAAAAAAGGAGGTGGCAGTCAGGATCTGGCCCTCTGGCTATAATTTGCTGACCCCGGCCCTATACTCTTTGATTTTGGACTATCCCAGTGAATTTTTGTTATGATTATGTTGCTTGCAAGACTTGACTGAAGGTTTTGTGTTCCCCCCAAATTCTTATTTTGAAGCCCGAATCCCCAATATGGTGGTGTTTGGAGATGGGGCCTTTGGAAGGTAATTAGGGTTACCTGCACCTCAGGAAGTGACCGCGTTCGGAGATTGTATTTAAAGAGGTGATCAAGTTGAAATGAAGTCATTAGGACGGGCCCTGATCCAATCTGACTGGTGTCCTCATAAGGAGAGATTAGGACCAAGACACGCACAGAGGAAAGACCATGTGACAAAGACACAGGGAGAAGATGGCTGTCAACAGGCCAAGGAGCGAGGCCTTGGAAGAAACAAGCCTGCAGACACCTTGATCTTGGACTTCTAGCTTTTAGATCCTGAGAAAAAAACTTCTGTCCTCTAAACCACCTAGTCTCTGGTACTGTGTTAGGGCAGCCCTAGCAAATGAATCCCCTCTACCTCTGCCTGGGCAGGAAACCCCGGCCATATACTCAGCCAGGCCCTGTGAAGGCAGGGGGTGTGCACGCTCTGGCCTTTGGTCCTTAGAGCCTCTTTGGGAATAGAAACAGGGATTAATCGCGGAAGGGGAAATTTCCTCTAGTGCTCCTTTCTGCAGAAAGCTCATGGACGTGAGTGCCAGGGAGAAGTAGATGGTCTCTCCCTCCTGCAGAGCCGGCAGGGGGAGTGGAGGTTGGGGGACGCAACCAGCTCCAGGAGGACAGAGAGCTGGGTAGTATTCCTGGGCCGGCTTCTCCGCGGCTTTTATTGTCCACTTTATAGAAGTTCACGTCTCAGCATCTTGGGGGCTAAGGCATACTGAGATGATCCAGCTTCGTCTGTAGTTTATAACTCAGGGAGGCTGCAGGCCTGGCTACATGGTTTGTCTCTGATACGACCCATCCAGAGGAAGCTCTGGTCCCGTGGCCCCCTGGCCACAGGCAGGTCACAGCCCCCCCCCCCCGCCCCACGGGCAGATCACCCAGGGGAGCAGTGCAGCTCTGGGGTGTCCACGGCCCACCTGTACCTGCAGGACACACTGCAGCCCGTGTGGCCTTGTAGCAGGCAAATGAGGACCTGGTCCTCATTCCACTCCATCCCTTTCCTGCTGTGTGACCTCGGGCATGTGGCTCCCTCTTCCACATCCCACTTGCTGCGTTTTCATGGTGCCGGGTCTGGGATGGACTCACCTTCCGGGTCCTAGCCAGCTCTAACGCCCCGTGCTGTAGTGCTCTCATGGCCAATGTCACTGTTATGGCAAGTAACTTACCTCTCAGAGCCCCAGCTTCCCCATCTGTAAAGGCGCTATAATAATAGATCCTCTACTGTAGGCTACTAAAGATTAAGTGATACTTTCCACGTGTGTCTTAGAGGGTCTAGAACAGAAGCGTGCAGAAAACATTAGTTATTTCTATTTATTGTTATTGTCCTTTAAGATTCATTCATTCAACAAATATTTCTTGTGTGTCTACTATATACCAAACACTTCTTAGGAGCTGTGGATACCCCCTCGTGGCTCTTACATTCCCAAAAGGGGAGTCAGATGATGAACCAATAAATAAATGAACATATAATGTGAAGGGAAGTAAAGGAAAATTAAAGAGCAAAGGATGGCAGGCATGGAGCTGTTGAGATAAGGTGGGCATCTGAGCAGAGGGCTGAAAAAAGCAAAGGAGGGAGCCATGCAGCTTTCAGGGGTCGGCCAACTATAGCTTACAGGCCAAATGCAGCCTACCACATGTTTTTGTAAATAAAGGTTTATCGGCTCACAGCCACGCCCATTCATTGTGCACTGTCTGTGGCTGCTTTTAGCTGTAAGGGCAGAGTTGAGTTGTTGTGACAGACCATAAGGCTTACAAAGCCTAAAATATGTACCCTCTGGTCCTTTACAAAAAATCGTGACAATTCCTGCTCCAGGTAAAGGGAACTGCAAGTGCAAAGGCCCTGAGGTTGGGCATGTCTGCTGAGCAGTGCACATCACACAAGGGCTTCCATTGCATGACTCTCTGGGCCCCCATGTGGTCAGTTGCATGTGGCTTTGCAGCCCATTAAGATTAGAAGTGAAGCCGCAGGCCTCCTATGGACCCTGTACCCAAGCTAATGTAACTTGGTGGTGGGGGAGGGATATAGTAGGAACCTACTAAATACTTATATGAAATAACAGCATTTTAGAGCATTTTAAAGCACTTACCAGTTAGTGCTGTTCCTGTCACTAGATGATTATTTTGGCCTCCTACAGAGCCCACTAGAGTTAGTGTGGGCTCCTTGCTTGTGTAAGAGCTTGACTAGCTTCCTATTGTTTCTAAGAGGCCTCTTTTCTATATATTTCTGTATATACATCCTCCAAACCATAGACCCCTTCTTTCTAATCAGAACACCATCTGGGAAGTCAGCCACCTGGATGCCTCACATCCTACTTCCCTTGTTCAGGCATCTAATGAAAATCCACTGAGATCCAAACATCTGCCAGGAACTCTTCCAGACAGTGGGGATCCACCATGAACGAGACAGACACAGTCTCTGTACTCTGAGTCTGGGATGGTAATAGGGTGGGCTCAAACTCAAAAGTCTACAGGGGCCATGGCAGGAAACATGAGGAGTGGGCTAGGGCCAACCTTCAGCCTGTTTTTGAGATCACACCTCACCTGAAGGCCCGTACATTTAATTATCTTTTTAAGACTGTCTGGGGGTAAATAGCATTCACTTGCAAGTCCATTTGGCCCCTAGGAAGCCAATGAGCCCACATTTGTCTGATCTTGCTTGAATGGTGAGAATGCTTAAAGGAAGCTTCATCCAGGCCCCATATTATCTCATGAGTAGTCTGGTGACCCTTCTCACTGGGAACAACCCAACTTTATACTCTAGTCCCAGAGTCCTGGAGCTGGGTTTGGCCTGAACTTGGGGTCATTTAGGATTACAGTGGGCTGAAAAAACATAGAAGTGTGTTTCTCACTCACAGAAAAGAAGTCTAGAGGTAGGTTCTCCAGTGATGGTGTAGTAGTTCCACAGTCTTTGGTAATTCAGGTCCCTTCCAACTTTCTGCTTACCATCCCTAGAATGTGGCCCTCTCCTTCATGCTCCAGAATGACTGCTGGAGATCCAGCCATCACATATATGTTCCTCTGTGCACCTACACAGGGTCCTTGTCATCTGCATAAATTTGTACAGGGAAGCAGAAGTTACCATAACACATATTCACAAAAGGACTGAGCATTTTTAAATTGGCTCCTAATTAACTATTCTTCCTTGTTTCATACCAGCTGTCTGTCCCTATCCAAATTTGTTAGTCAAGCTTGTCCTCAGTATTGGATGTGGCACCAGACAATACTATATCAATTACAAAGTAAAACTGGAAATATTGCCAAAAATGTAGGATTCCAGGGCTTCCCTGGTGGCACAGTGGTTGAGAGTCCGCCTGCCAATGCAGGGGACACGGGTTCGTGCCCCGGTCTGGGAAGATCCCACATGCCGCGGAGCGGCTGGGCCCGTGAAACATGGCCACAGAGCCTGCGCGTCTGGAGCCTGTGCTCTGCAACGGGAGAGGCCACAACAGTGAGAGGCCCGCGTACCGCAAAAAAAAAAAAAAAAAAAAAAAAAAAAAAATGTAGGATTCCATGAAATTGATAAAAGTTATGTTGGAAAACTACTCGATTTCTATCCAAATACTTTGACAAGCCAGAATCTGGTGGAGTTGATACATTTAAAAAACAAGGGATGCAAGGATTCTTCAATATACGCAAATCAATCAATGTGATATACCATATTAACAAATTGAAGAATAAAAACCATATGATCATCTCAATAGATGCAGAAAAAGCTTTTGACAAAATTCAACACCCATTTATCATAAAAACTCTCCAGAAAGTGGGCATAGAGGGAACCTACCTCAACATAATGAAGGCCATATACAACAAACCCACAGCAAACATCATTCTCAATGGTGAAAAACTGAAAGCATTTCCTCTAAGAACGGGAACAAGACAAGGATGTCCACTCTCACCACTATTATTCAACACAGTTTTGGAAGTCCTAGCCACGGCAATCAGAGAAGAAAAAAAATAAAAGGAATACAAATTGGAAAAGAAGAAGTAAAACTGTCACTGTTTGCAGATGACATGATACTACACATAGAGAATCCTAAAGATGCCACCAGAAAACTACTAGAGCTAATCAATGAATTTGGTAAAGTTGCAGGATACAAAGTTAATGCACAGAAATCTCTTGCATTCCTATACACTAATGATGAAATATCTGAAAGAGAAATTAAGGAAACACTCCCATTTACCATTGCAACAAAAAGAATAAAATACCTAGGAATAAACCTACCTAGGGAGCCAAAAGACCTGTATGCAGAAAACTATAAGACACTGATGAAAGAAGTGAAAGATGATACCAACAGACGGAGAGATATACGATGTTCTTGGATTGGAAGAATCAATATTGTGAAAATGACTATACTACCCAAAGCAGATTCAATGCAATCCCTGTCAAATTACCAATGGCATTTTTTACAGACTTAGAACAAAAAATCTTGAAATTTGTATGGAGACACAAAAGACCCCGAATAGCCAAAGCAGTCTTTAGGGAAAAAAACAGAACTGGAGGAATCAGGCTCCCGGACCACAGACTATACTACAAAGCTACAGTAATCAAGACAATATGGTACTGACAAAAAAACAGAAATATAGATCAATGGAACAGGATAGAAAGCCCAGAGATAAACCCACGCACCTATGGTCAACTAATCTATGACAAAGGAGGCAAGGATATACAATGGAGAAAAGACAGTCTCTTCAATAAGTGGTGCTGGGAAAACTGGACAGCTACATGTAAAAGAATGAAATTAGAACACTCCATAACACCATACAAAAAATAAACTCAAAATGGATTAGAGACCTAAATGTAAGACTGGACACTATAAAACTCTTAGAGGAAAACTTAGGAGGAACACTCTTTGACATAAATCACAGCAAGATCTTTTTTGATCCACCTCCTAGATTAATGGAAGTAAAAACAAAAATAAACAAATGGGACCTAATGAAACTTAAAAGCTTTTGCACAGCAAAGGAAACCATAAACAAGACGAAAAGACAACCCTCAGAATTGGAGAAAATATTTGCAAATGAATCAATGGACAAAGGATTAATCTCCAAAATATATAAACAGCTCATGCAGCTTTATATTAAAAAAACAAACAACCCAATCCAAATATGGGCAGAAGACCTAAATAGACATTTCTCCAAAGAAGACATACAGATGGCCAAGAAGCACGTGAAAAGCTGCTCAACATCACTATTAGAGAAATGCTAATCAAAACTACAATGATGTATCACCCCACACCAGTTAGAATGGGCATCATCAAAAAAATCTACAAACAACAAATGCTGGAGAGGGTGTGGAGAAAAGGGAACCCTCTTGCACTGTTGGTAGGAATGTAAACTGATACAGCCACTATGGAGAACAGTATGGAGGTTCCTTAAAAAACTAAAAATAGAATTACCATATGACCCAGCAATGCCACTACTGGGCATATACCCAGAGAAAACCATAATTCAAAAGGACACATGCACCCCAATGATCATTGCAGCACTATTTACAATAGCCAGGTCATAGAAGCAACCTAAATGCCCACTGACAGACGAATGGATAAAGAAGATGTGGTACATATATACAATGGAATATTACTCAGCCATAAAAAGGAACGAAATTGGGTCATTTGTTGAGACGTGGATGGATCTAGAGACTGTCATACAGAGTGAAGTAAGTCAGAATGAGAAAAACAAATTCGTATATTAATGCATATCTGTGGAACCTAGAACAATGGTACAGATGAACCTGTTTGCAGGGCAGAAATTGAGACACAGATGTAGAGAACCAGTGTATGGACACCAAGGGGGGAAAGCGGCGGGGCGGTGGTGAGATGAATTGGGCAATTGGGATTGACATGTATACACTGATGTGTATAAAACTGATGACTAATAAGAACCTGCTGTATAAAAATAATAAAATAAAATTCAAAAATTCAAAAAAAAATAAAATAAAATCAAAGGAGAGAAAAATTGAAAAAATAACAGGATTAACTGCTTCAAACATGAACTGCCGAAGTTTAAGAGTCTCCTTTGGGAAAATCGATCCAGCCTTGAAATGACCCTTTTCATAACATAATTTAAATATCAAATCTTGAGTAAAGGATGTTGTTTGTGTTGCGCTAGAAAAAATTTTGTCTCTTGGAAAATTACTCCAAGATAAAATACTGTTCTGTTGTTCACTCTAAGAATTTAGCACATAGCTTTAATTATAACTTTAAAGATTTACAGGTTTTTCAACAGTTTTCTTAATTTTATATTGCATATTTCAAAATAAAGCATAGCATTTGTTGTTGTTACTTACTATGAAATTTAGATCCAAGTTTTAAGTGGAATCCTCTTAGGAGGTCATTTTTCTTGTATCAGTTTCTTCAGACATGAAGAACCCCCCATACTTTCCAGTATATGCATCAGAAATGTGGAATTCACCTGCTGCCATGCTTTGTCCAATCCTGAACGGTCGTGACCCTTGTCACCTGTTTGAAGTATGGATTTGAATAATGCACCTGGGACCATTCCACCTGGCTGCTGGATGAACCTAGCCCACTGCCCAGCATCCACGCCTTAACAAGACCTCCTTTTTTAAAAGATCTACTTTACTGAAGTATAAGTTAACATACAATAAAATGCATATTTGTAATGTGCAGTTAAATGAATTTTGACAAATGTAACAACCACCCCTAAATCAAGATAAAGGACATTTCCATCACCCCAAAAGTCCCTCATGTCCCTTTGCAGTCAACTTCCTGCCCCTTCCCCACCTTAGACAACCACTGGTCTGATTTCTGTCATTATAGGTTACTGTTGCCCATTCTAAAACTTCGTGTAAACAGAAACGTAATGGTATGCAACGGTTTGCTCCTGGCTCAACCCATTTTTGAGATTTATCTGTGTTGTTGCTTGAATCATCATTTCCTTCCTTTTCAGCACTAGGTAGTATTTCATGGGTACAAAGAGTGACATCACCACGTGTCGGCAGGATGTGGAGGAAAGCTTCTTGGCAGTTTCTCATGGAGTTAGACATACGCTTACTCTGTGCCCCAGCAATTCAACTCCTTGGTGTTTACCCCAGAGAAAGGAAAATATACATCCTCACGAAGACCTGTATCCAAATGTTTATAATAGCTTTACTCATAATAGCCCTCAAATGGAAACAGCCACTAATTGTCAGGGTCCAGTCAGGAGACAGAAGCCACACCAGTGTGAAATAAAATTCCTGTTTTATGGCAAGACGAGAAAAATTTAAACATAAAAAATTTTCCTTGCCCTTTGTTCTTCTCTCTACCCTCCATGGTGCGTTGTGTGTCTGCATTCTGCATGGACCGTACCTCCCCCATCAGCAGAAATACCTGCTCAGCCATAAAGAGCGGTGTTCTAGCATCAACAAGACAACTCCTGAAAAGATAACATTCCGTCTCGATCTTGTAAAAGGGGCCACGGAGACACTCAGATCTGGATGGTGTCCACTGTCAATAATATGTCATTTAATGTACAGTGCCCTGTCTCAAGAACTTTATATAACTGTGCCTTGATTTCTAACGGGCAGAACAGTTCTTGGAGCTTTCTGAGATGCTCTTTCCGGGTTATAATCCTCAAATTGGACTCGGATAAAATTTTTCATTTCTTTCTTAAAGCGACTGATTCATTTTTCATCAACACCAGTAATCTGAGCATTAACTAGGAAAAGGCAGTTCACTGCTGAAGGGGTAAAAGAGGGTTTTAAAGGATATAGAAATGGCAAGTCCAGAAAGCAGCAAGTAGGGGCTGAGGGAGCATGAAAAGGGAAAGCAGCAGGAACGCAGCAGACATCCCCCTACCCCCAGGCAGAGAGTCACACCTCTCCTAGGGGGAGAGGGTGCAGCTGCCGCAGGGGACGTGCAGCCGCCAGGGGGTGCAGGTGAGACCGTCCTGCCAGATGGTCTGGAAACTTGCTGCAGGGCGTGTGGGACAGAGAGCTGCTGGGTGAGTGCAACTGACCTGCACGTGCATCTGCTGGCATCCAGGCCACAAAACCATCACAAGACCTGGAACCAGGATGAGAAGTCCTTCTCTCTCGCTGTGGATCGCAGTGCCCCTCCAGTTCCCTCTACCGATGAAGCCAGCCTGCAAAGGAGAAATGTGGACAGAGTCCAGCTCCAGTGGCACAGAGCCGGGCAGAGAGGAGGAGGTTTGGTGCTGAGAAGCAATAAAGTGATAGCCCATAGCCCCAAATTCCATCAACTGGGGAATGGATAAAAACCCTGCTGTGGGGCTTCCCTGGTGGCGCAGTGGTTGAGAGTCTGCCTGCTAATGCAGGGGACACGGGTTCGAGCCCTGGTCTGGGAGGATCCCACATGCCGCAGAGCAACTGGGCCCGTGAGCTACAACTACTGAGCCTGCGCGTCTGAAGCCTGTGCTCCGCAACAAGAGAGGCCGCGATAGTGAGAGGCCCGCGCACCGCGATGAAGAGTGGCCCCTGCTTGCCACAACTAGAGAAAGCCCTCGCACAGAAACGAAGACCCAACACAGCCAAAAATAAATTAATTAATTAATAAACTCGTACCCCCAACATCTTCTTAAGAAAAACAAAAAATAAAAAAACGCTGCTGTGTCCATACAGTGTGATTCACTTTCGTACCTTTGTGCTCGTCTGAGCCACTACCCTGTGTAGTAATAAGAATTGCTTTGAACCTTCAGAGAGGAAGTAAGCAGCTCTTCTGGGATGATGGGTCTCAGATGGTGGAGGCGGAAGGTCAGCTGTGGTGCTGACGTAGCACCAAAGGCATAGTGTTTAACCCCGGGGGCTCCGGAGTCACACAGTGCTGGCTTCCGATCCTGCCTTTGTATCTACCAGCTGTGTGGCCTTGGGAAACTCACTCAACCTCTCTGAGACAATGTTTCCACCTCTTAAGGTGGGAATAATAATAGTACTTGCTCACTTTGTGGTGTTGTAGGGATTGAATGATAAAAAGCAGGTTTCAAAACACCACAGCCGGTAGACCAACTCTGTCCACCTGCCCGTTGCTCTTTCTAAGGTCCATGACCTAAGAATGTTTCATTCACCCTCATTTTTAAACGGTTACATTTTAAACCGTTATGTAAGTACCTACATAGTAGCCTCAGTTTTGCCTCTGGCCTGCAAAGCCTAAATGATTTACTATCTAGCCCTTGAAGAGAAAACTTATCAACCCTTGATACAAAGCGTGTGGCTAGAGAAAGTGCTCAGTGGATTTTAAGTGGTGCTGATTCAGCTCTCAAGGAGCTTAGGTCTCCTCAAAGACCTTCCTGTGTAGCCCTCAGGAAAGTCAAGCATGCTTTACAAACAGCCATGGATAAGGAATACTTAGATGGCACTCACCGTGTCCCAAGCATTGTTGTAAGTCCTGTGTATACAGCAACTCAATCCTTATAACGCCCCCATGAGATAGGTACTATTATTATCCCCATTGTAAAGGTGAAGAAACAAAGGCACAGAGAAGGGTGGGTGTCTCCCTAAGGTCACACAGCTGTGAGCGATGGATCTAGCTAGCATTCAGATCTTGTAACTACTTTGTCCTGCTGCACCTGACAGAGCTGGGGCTAGCCCCTAGAGGGTGCTCAGTAGATATCTGTTGATTGCGCACATGCGTGTGGTCTGAGGGCAGAAAGTAAACCAGTGAATTGCCAAGCTTGTAAGAGAGGGACTTAGGCGCCCATTGGAGCCCGGGTGCCTGGTAGTAACAGCTAGGGGCACAGATTCCACACAGCCGCACAGGCTCCTGCTCTGACAGTCTAGCCTCTTCTGACCCCCATGAAACAGAACATTTATTGCATTCAAGATGTGCCCTCCTTACACATGCGATCATACTGTCTTCCCTCTGAGTCCATCAAGTAGCTCCAATTGTTACGTCCACTTTCAGATTGAGGAAACACAGGCACAGAGAAGTTAAGTGACTGGCCAGACATCACACAGCTGACTCATGGTTGTACCGGTTCTCACACCCAGGTCTGTGTGACTGCAGGGCAAGGCCTTTTAGCCACAGAGCAGGGAAGGGAGATGGTCATTGGCTACTCAGGGCTATTTATGAATGTGATGGCTAGCTTGAGTTTTCACAGGAACCCCAGTGAGCAAATCCTGAATTTACACAACTGTGTGATGGGGGCCATGATTCACATTTCCTCTGTGAGCCTTCCCTTTTAAAAGCATGCCCTTTGACGCGTCTCAGCTCTGCAAAAGTTCACTGTTTGTCTACTTTTCCAGAAGCCATCGGCTGGGGGAGTCAGGGTTCACCTGTGAGCTAAGATGGCACGTGGGCAGCCAGCCATTCATGCATTTCGATGGCATCTGAGGGAGAGATGCTGCTACTCACAGCATAATTCAATGGAAGGCTCCTCCCCGGGAGGGGAGTGTCAGTGCCAGGAATGACATCAAAGGTAAGACAAACAGATGATGTCTGGGGGGAGTGGGGCGGGGGGAGATGGGGATGGTGTGTGTGCTGGAGGGAAGGAAAGAGGTTGGGAAGGAGAGAGAAGAACCCTCAACCTGCTGTATCCAGAGCAGCATTTGTTTGGTGGTTTGTTTGGGGTTAATTTTGCTGCCAATTATCTTGGTCGAGAATTTTATAATTGCAAAGAACAGAAACCTACTCAAAGGAAATCTCACAAAAAGAAAATACATTCGTTCACTCATTGAGTATGATTTGTGGACCTACTCTGTGCCACACACTGTGCCCTCCAGGTTCTCATGGGGAGGAGGGTCAGTAAGCAGGTGTCACATAAACAAGGCAATTGCAGACAGTGCTTTGTGCTCTGAAGAGATTGAGCAAGGCGTGTGGCGAAGCGGGAGGGCAGGGAACTTGCCTCTGGGGAGGGAGCCTCTGAGCTGAGGCCTGACTGACAAGAGCCAGCCATTGGCAATTTGGGTGAAGAACTTTCCAGACGGAGGGATTAGCAAGTGCAAATGTCCTGAGGGAGGAATGGACTTTACGCTGCAGAGCAACAGAAAAGAAGGCTGGTGTGGCAGGACGGAAGGAAGGAAGGAAAGGGTCAGGAGACCAGGTCAGGGAAGGGCCCAGTGGCCTCCGTTTGGATTTTATCCTGGGAGCAGCGGGCAGCCATGGGAGGGTGAGAAGGGCCGATGGGTGTGAGAGCCTCTCTAGGAGGCATGGGAAGTCCGGAGGTGGGCCCAGGCCGGCTCTCTGCTTGGTCACCTCACAGTCTCAAAGTGGCCACCACGGCTGCCAGCATCCGAGGCCCAGAGGATGCCGGTAAAGCAAACAGGAAGCAGAGCCTTTTCCAGAAGGCCCAGCGAGCTCCCGCATTTATGCCCGTGACCAGAACCGAGTCAGGCGGGCATCCCAGCTGTGAGGCAGGCTGGGAGACAGAGTGTCCAGTGAGGAAAATGGCCCCAGCCCGACGTGGTTTACCACACAGGCTGGGCCCGTGGAGCCACTGTGACAACTTAGGATGCTACGGGAGAGAAGGAAGGGAGGACCAGCCATTGACTCTAGCAGAGAGGAAATCTCTGGCCAGGGTACTCAGTTGTAAATTAGAGGCCTGTCCAAAGTGGGGGGAAACAGCCAGGAGGGGGGCACCCCCCAACTTCCACCGCCCACCGTTCCGGGCTGCAGTTGGGCAGGAAGTTTCCGGGTCCGGGAGTCGGGGGTCTGGCCGTGTTAGGAAAGGCAAGTGCTCCCTCTAGTGGCTCTGCGGAGGTGAGCCCAGCATCCTCCCCAGGGGGCCAGAGCTGGAGGCCGGAGCTGGGATCCCTCGGCTCACAGACCCTGGAAGGGGAAGGGCACCAATGATGCTGGTGAGAGCTAACACTTATGGGGCACTTAGGGTGTACCCTCCATGCACCTTACAAACATTAACTCGACCCTTCTGACAGCTCTACGAGGTTGGTCCCATTCGTGTTTCCGTTTGAAGGATGGTGTCATTTGCCCAATATCATAGGGACAGGAATTGGACCCACATCCGTCTCACATAGAGGCTGTACTTCCAGCCAGTGGCTTTGGGGCCAACAGACTACAGCCCAGCTATTACCACTGGGGGACCATCACATGGATCCTGAATTATATTTCCGTATTATTTTTAACTTGCTTGTTCAAAAAACCTTGTCTGAGGCTTCTGGGGGACTTAAAGTCATCCATGGACGGAGTTTGGGAATCCCTGGGATTGGATATGAAATGCCATGTGCATCTCTGCACATCTCCCTGCAGAGAGGCCCAGAGCAGCCATGAGACAGGCAAAGGGGTTGGGACCCAAAGAAGTCACAGAGCCTCTGTTTCGTATTGTTTTGATGTCTTGTTTACTCTTTCAAGACTTTTGGAGGGGGGTGGGATGGAACTGATTAGGAATGCTTGTCACAAAGGCTTGTCTGTGCCCTAACTGACTGGTGATGGGCTTGGGTCTTGCGTAAACTGGCTTTCGTTTAACTCTGGAAACATCTTGATTTTGACACCTAACCGGGGCCTCTCGGGTTGAGGACGGCAAGAGCCATTTAAAATTTTTAAAAGATTTAAAGCTACAAGGGATGTGAAGATTGGGGTAGATTTTAAGTTTTTATGTTTAATAAAGTAACGCTTTTCAAATAAAGTTCAGTTATGACTCATCTAAGTTACAGATAATGGCAGAAGTCTAAGGTGGGGAATTCTATGACTAAATGGCCCAGGCCGAGTTGTCCTCCAGCCCTTCTCCCCACTTTGTAAAAGGCACCAAGTAGCTGAATTGTATCGACCCAGGTGCTGTATTCGAGCAGAAACAACACAGCATCTGTTATCTTAACAGTTCTTGGAGAAGCAAGGCCACTTCCGCTGCAGACAAGCGAGGTCCTCTGGGCGGGGGCATTCTGGGGCCAGGTGGAGGGGAGAGGATGAGGATGAGGAAACCTCTCACCTCCCCAAGTTGAATTCTGGACCACCTGGCCTCAGAGCTTGGGTTGAGGTTATTCTCGAGCCCCCAGCCCTCATTCAAAGGACGCACCGAAGCTCATTCCAAAATCAGAAGAAATGACTTTGAATTTCCACCTGTTTGGGCAATAATAGGAGGAGTTTGGGCTTTGGATTTGTTTCGATTTCTGCCACTTTGGGACTGTGTGACTTTGGGTTAAGCTCTTTGAACTTCTGATTCTTCCCCTTTGTGGTCGGGTTGAGAATGGCCCCCTCCCCAGGCAGCTGGAGGAGAAAGTGGGGTTTGTTCAGCCGACGTTGAGGGGGGGTCCCTGACCGCTGGGGATCTGCCTGGCGCTTGGGACTCGGGGACACGAGTGTGCCAGCCCTGACCTCGGGGTCGTGGTGTTAACATCGGAGACACATGGGGCGTTGGGGTTTCTAGAAGATCAGCGCAGAGGTTGGGAACATAGGGCAGCGCTGCGGATCCCACCACCCGTGGCTCAGAGAAAGGGTCCTGGGAAAAGGCTACCAGTTCAATGAGAAGTTGGAAACACAGCCCGTGGATGGGACCAAAAAGGGGATGTAGGACAATGGTGGGCGATCCTAAAAGTCCTTTTTAAGGAGAGGGGGAGAAGCAGTCATCGTAAACAGGGGTAAGGTTTCCTGAGATTTGTACAGGTGAACTCACTCCTAACAGGATCTAGGAAGCCTGTTTCCAGCCCATGGACTGGACACTCCACAGCTTGGGGAAGGTCCCCAGCCTGCCTCCACCTGTGCCGACTTCCTGAGGCCCACGGTCCCCAGAGTGTCCACGGTCTCCTGCCTCGCTGACAGTGCTCCGCTTAGGGTGGTCTCACCTGCTTGCTCATCCTGCCGCCTGCTGTTTCAGGGCACATCGACTGGAGGGAGCACCGAATTCTTGGTTAACTTTCACACAGACATACAAACCACTCTCAAAAGGCATTTGGGAGCAGGGCAGAAGGTTTGGATCAGTGGAGGGACTCACATCTCAGGGACCAAAGACAACTGACACTTCAGGGCTGGACCTCCCTCATCTGAAAAAGACTCTCGGCCACTCTCCCAGTTCTGCCTCCTCTTTCCACCTGTGCTGTCCAGCCCGTCTTCCCTCTTTCCCCCCTTCCCCTCTCTTTGCAACTTTCGCTTCTGAATTCCCCTGTACCTTAGCACAGAGCAACTCAGCACTCTCTTCTGCTGGCCTGACTTCTAGGGTCCCCACAAACAGCTGGGAAAACACAACCCCAGGTGGCGCCGATTACATTATGATCCACATCCGGGGGCTGCAAACCAGAGCCTGTGAGCCAAACCTGGCCCCCTGCCTGGTTTTGTAAGTAAAGTTTTATTGCAACGCAGCCACGCCCATTCATTTACTTGTAAATTGTGGCTGCTTTCACTATTCAACGGCAGAGTTAAAGAGTTAGGATGGAGACAGTATGTAAACCTAAAATGTTTACTCTTTCTATCTTTGCGATTTGACGTTTTCATGAAGTGCCTAGCACAGGTGGAGGGCTGGTTAAGTGTCATTGTCATGTTCCTTCCAGTGGCCTAATGTCTCATCCATTAACAAGTTGACCTAACTCCTGCTATGGCCAGGCTGCCAGCCGGGTCCTATAGGCATAGAGATGACCAGTAACGTCTGCCTACTCTCAAGAAGCTCGCAGTCAAGTAGAAGAAGCTGGGGCTTCCCTGGTGGTGCAGTAGTTAAGAATCTGCCTGCCAATGCAAGGGACACGGGTTCAAGTCCTGGTCCAGGAAGATCCCACATGCTGCAGGCAACTAAGCCCGTGTGCCACAACTACTGAGCCTGCACTCTAGAGCCCGCAAGCCACAACTACTGAAGCCTGCGCACCTAGAGCCCGTGCTCCACAAGAGAAGCCGCCGCAATGAGAAGCCCGTACACTGCAACGAACAGTAGCCCCTGTTCGCCGCAACTAGTGAAAAGCCCGCGCTCAGCAGCGAAGACCCAACGCAAGCAAAAATAAATTAATTAATTAATTTTTTTAAAAAAGAAGAGGCTACCATGCAGTGTGTAAGAGGCACAGAAAGAGGATGAGGTTACCCAGTGCAGGGCTGACTCCTGCAGGCTCCTATAGCTGCTGGGTTTGGCCAATGGGAGGCCCTGCAGGAGGGAGAGAAAAGCAGGGGAATTTCATGTCTTCCTTTATGCCTCAAGAAGCAACTGTGCAGCCCTCTGGGCCCAAAATTGCCAACCTTTTCAATTTTTCACAAAAAGCTTTGAATCTAGATGTTGTGTGAAATCTTCCCATTTGTGAATATTAGCACTAATTGTTCAACTATTATGCAGACTTTTCCGGCTCCACAGGCTGAGAGTTTGTGACTTTTGGACAGAAGGCCCATGACACTCTCTTCACTTTAAAATTTCTACGACTCTTACACAACTGCTGTGGAGAATAAAATTGTATACACACATATCCTATGAAAAGCCAGCTCCACCCCTACATACCGTGGAAAAACTCACTCCATGTACAGGAGCCATGCTCAAGGATGTTCATCTCAGCATTGTGTGTACACACGTGTAATAGAGAAATGTAGGAAGCTATCCAAGTGTCCATCCACAGGAGGACAGAGAAGTGCCTTGTGCCATATTTGCAGTGAAAACCAAGTACAGCTACGTTTGTTAACATGGACAAATCTCAAGACATCATTTTAGAATGACAAAAGCATAGTATTTTATTTTTGTATATAAAGTTTATTCATATGAAGTTGGAAGCATGAAAAGCAATAACGTGTATCATTTATGTACAGGAGCATATGTTCTATAAATGTAAAGGCAACTATGGGATTCGTTTGTTACGATTCAGGAGGTGCTGACGGCATCTGGTGGCTGGAGGCCAGGGATGCAGCTAAACACCCTGCCGTGCACAGGCCAGCCTCCCAGCCAAGGATGATCTGGTCCAAATGCCTGTAGTGCTGAGGTTGAAGCCTTCAAGGGGGCGGGGAAAGGGGAGGGTATAGAAGCCACTTGGAATATCTGACATCTCGTATAAGACTTGCAAATGGGCTGTCATGGCTTGGAAGCATCTTCTAAAGGCCAGCTTTCCTGTAGTTCTGTCTGCAGAGACCCAAGCTCAACTCCACAGGGCTGCCATCGCTCAGCCCGACTCGCTGCCACGGGGTCAGAGCTGCTCGTGGGGGCCAATCTGGAGCCCCTACAAGGACGTATTGGGACAAATTCCTGCACTGGCTTTCTTACCCACCTGAGGCCTGATTTCACACTTTAGTAATAAATAGCATGTTAGAGCCTCACAGCAGTCACTGGCGAGAGCGAAAGTTATCCCCACCATGTGACAGATGAGGAAACCGAGGCTCAGAGAGGTGAGGCTATTGCTGCAGGACACACCACTAGTAAGAAACTTGAACTCGGGCCTGAGACTCTGGAGTTCAGAGCTGTCCCTGCAGACACCACCTCTCAGGCCCAAAGTCTCCAGGGTCTGGACGTTGGGACAATGCACTCTGAGCCATGAGTTAGAGGAAGTGGGAACAGATTAAAGCTTTTCTTTGCATGAGCCGATGTGTAATTGTCACAATCCCTATACTTTACTGAATCCATCTACACACAGAGCATTATTCAGTCCTCCCCGAAACACACGTGAAAAGCTAAACGTTGTTATCTCCATTTTCCAGAAGGAAATAAGATGGAACCTGCCCAGCATGACCCGAATAGAAAGGGGCTGAGGCAGGATTCGAACTCAGGGCTCTGGTTCCATACCCGGGTGCTGCCCTGCTGCACAGTACTGCCTTCACTCCTAAGCTGCTTTAGTCCTTCTTGTCCCTTTTGGACCAGTTAGGACCTCGAAATCCTTGCCGATTTATTTCATATCTTAGGAAATGGAAGTGCCCACGAAATAAACTTGAAGATTTCAGACTTTTAGCTAATCTGTGCTTTAGCTTTTGTGGCTCTGCTGAAAGCATTTCAGAAAGGTTTCAGAGGAACTGTGTGTGTGTGTGTGTGCGTGTGTGTGTGCGCGTGTGTGCGTGTGTGTGTGTGCGTAAAGAACAGAGTTGAAATACTGTTTGCTCGGAGGGGTGTGGAAATTTTTCTGGTGTTTCGTTGGTTACATGCTCTTCTAGGGTGCTAGCAATGGCTCCGCCACACCCTGTTAGTCGTATTTTATAAATTTATAAATCTTTCGCCTTAAACCCCCTCCACTCAAAAATCCATAGAATTGGAAATCAATCTTTGTTTATGGCAAGTCCGTTAACAGCTAATTCCTTCCCACAACCATCAAATCCATCTTCGCTTGATGCCAGAAATAGAAGCGACCGGGGTTTGGTGGGCAGACGGAGGGGAACCTCTCACACACATGCTGGGTCTGGCGTCCTCGGGGGTTGCCCTTACGTCACGTCTCGGACACAAGCCGCGGTGATGTCACCTGATGCCACGGTGCAGAGCTCCCCTCCGCGGTGTCTGTGGTCAGCCCAGGGCCCAAAAGTGTCTCCCTTCCTGGGTTTCGGTGTCCCGATGAAGTCAGATTTCCTGGGCCGTGGATCCAGTTACCGATAATTGCCTTGTGAACTGGCAGATGCAAAAGTAAACATTTCTAGAGCCCGAAGCACAGGGAGCTCTGGGGGTGGCCCGCCAAGAGGAGCCGGGAGGGAGCTGCCACGGAAGCGATCTGGGCGATGTCCGTGTGGCGTTGATGGGGGCTTACGCTCTGGGTCTAGAATATTCACGCCATGGGGAAGCCTGGCCCGGGTGAAGGGTGGGCGGTGGTGAGCTTTCCCTGACTTGTAGCGTGTGGGGAAGGGAAGGATGAGGCCTCTGTGCTGGGGGCAGGCCTGCGTCCCTGGAGGAGTGTGGGCTTTCCACAGTTACACAGAAAGCAGATATGGCAGTGGGAGGGGCCCCTGCCAGGAGGGGCAGTGAGTCACTTTTTCCACCACCTCCTGTCCTCTCTCCAAGTCTGCTGTCTCACGCTGTGGCTGCTCTATAGGGTGACAGCAGAGCCTGCCCTCGGGCCAAAGGGGGGTCCCGAGCCGGGTTAAAGGGACCCGTGTACTTCGCACTGACCAGGTGTGAGGAGAGTAGCAAGACCCCCAGACAAAGAGCTATCATTACATAAGAACAAAGAATAGAATCCTAGTTCCCACATGGCCCTACATAATGTGGGCCCTGCCGAGCACCCTCCTGCCTGCCTTCTACACACCTCAATCCTGATACCTGCCCCCTGCTGTTTCTCAGATTCCTCAGGCTCCTTCCCAGCACCATACCTCAAGGTGTTTGCACAGGCTGTGCCCTCTGCCTGAAATGTTGGTCTCAGGTCTCTGCGCAGTTGTCACCGCCTCAAGGAAGCCCTCTGTGATCACTCTATCTAAAATACCGTCCCCATAATTCTATTCCATCCCTCTTACCCTGTTCTCCCCCGCCAGACCCTTTGTAGTTACCTGGCATGATGCCATATTGGATGATTTACTGATGGTCTGTCTCCCCCACTAAAACGTCAGCTCTGTGAAGGTGGGGGTTTTTGTCTGTCTTGTTCACTCGCGTGTCCTCGTGCCTGAAACAAAGCCTGGCATAGTAGAGGCTCCATAAAGAGAGGACGAATGTGTGAAGGAGTGCTGACCACGTAATACACAATCGGAGACGCAATTGTGGCGCCGTGAGCTGGGACCCAGGGCACCAGGGGCAGATACAGCTGTGCTTGCCTTGGGTTGGGGAAACTGGCAGGGGACGGCGGGTGGGGTACCGTGAAGAAACTGGAATCATGGTTTTGCCCCTCAGGGGAGGTGATATTTTACGAAATGTACCTGTGGCAGGAGAGAAGTGTGAAGAGGAAAGGCTTTGGAATCTGACTGCTTACGTTTAAATCCCAGCCTTACTCCTTCCCCGCTCGCTGTGTGAGCCTGAGCAAGTCAGACAGCCTCTCTGAGTCTGTTTCTGTATCTGAAAACTAGACCTAATAGTACCGCCTTACAAGCGATTTGGGGTGGATCTAATGAAATAGTACAGCTAATGCATATAGCCCCATGCCTGGCTCATGGTATGCCTGCAGTAAGTGTTAGCTTTATAAAGCTTTGGTTGTGGGCTTCCCTGGTGGCGCAGCGGTTGAGAGTCCGCCTGCCGATGTAGGGGACACGGGTTTGTGCCCCGGTCTGGGAGGATCCCACATGCCACAGAGGGGCTGGGCCCGTGAGCCATGGCCGCTGAGCCCGCGTGTCCGGAGCCTGTGCTCCAAAATGGGAGAGGCCACAACAGTGAGAGGCCCACGTACCGCAAAACAAAAACAAAACAAAACAAAAAAAGCTTTGGTTGCATGAGGGACTGTCTTAGCCCTTTCGGGCTGCTATAACAAAACACCATAGACTGGGAAGACTACAGACAACAGAACTTCACTTCTCCCAGTTCTGGAGGCTGGGAAGTCCAAGACCAGGGCACTGGCAGATTTGGTATCTAGTGAGGGCCTGCTTCCGGGTTCATAGATGGCCGTCTTGTCACTGTGATGAAAGGGGGAAGGGAGCTCTCTGGGGCCTCTTTTATAAGGGCACAAATCCCATCATGAGGGCTCTACCCTCCTGACCTAATCACTTCCCAAAGGCCCCACCTCTTAATACCATCGCATTAGGGGTTAGGATTTCAACATACGAATTTTGGGGGGGACACAAACATTTGATCTATAACCCCACTCAGCATCTGGACCGAGGAGGAAGATTGAGCCATTTGTTACTCTGCTTAGACATTCACAGTCCGGCAATCCCAAATATTTAACCGTTTAGGTCATGCTTTTTCTTTTTCTGGGAAATATTTTTACTTGCATGACACTCTTCACTGAAAAATGTAGAACTCTTAAAAGGTAGATACAGTTATAAAGCCTAACAGCTTTTCGCGTGTTTGGTGCCTGTATGGTCTGGAGATGGGTGTGTTCATTATTGCTGTATAACAGATAACCACAAACTTAGTGGCTTTGCACAACACCCAGTTAAAACGCTCGCAGTTTCAGTGGGTCAGGAATCCAGGCACAGCTCTGCTGGGTCCACTGCTTCAGCATCTCAAAAGGATGCAGTCAGTGTCAGCCAGGGCTGGGGTCTCCTCTGAAGGCTCGACTGGGGACAGGTCTACATCCAAGCTCCCTCACAGGTTTGTTGGCAGGATTCAGAGCCTCAGCCCCTCACTGGCTTCTGGGGGGGGGCCCTGTCGGTTCCTTATCACATTGCCCTCTCCGTAGTGAAGCTCTCCACATGAGCTGGCTGTTGGCCACGTAAGCCTCCCTGGCTTTGCTTCATCACAGCCAGCAAGGGAGAGTCTGCCAGCATGGTTGAAGTCAGATTTAATCCCAGTTGGGACATTTCCCCCAACACTGAGGTATTCTGTTGCTTAGACACAGTTACTCAAGGGGAGGGGATCCCTCCAGGACATGAAGGCCAGAAAGTGGAGATCACTGGGGTCATCTCAGAAGCTGCGGAAAACAGGGAAGAGCCTGGCAGGTGTGAGCAAAGGCTTAGCTGAGTGGGTTCGTGACTATCACCTCCTTTGATTTGTAATAAGGTCCCCGAACCTGCCCACACCTCTCCTCAGGTCATCTCACAGTAAACCATCTTTGTTCAGGAAAGAATTGGTCTTTCTTAGTTCATGTCAACAGGGGACCAGTAGACACCCATTGCTTGAGGGTGGCTATAAAGGAATTTCTGTGACCTGACAAAGGCAGGCTTCTCACCATAAAGACCTAGTTCTTGGTGGTGGGGGTGAGGGGGGACTGGATTGCTTTGCACATGGAGCCAAGGTCTCTAGGGAATGAAGGGACTCAGATACCCAACCATTGCTCCTCAAGATTTGAAGTCAGGAAAGCCCATCCGAGTGGGCTCTGAAGCTCCCACCTAACACCCACTGACTAAGAAGGACAAGAATCCCACATGGGAAGTCATCAACAGGACAGGAGCACCTGGCCAAAGTTTGAGAGCCCAAGTGAGCTTTGGGGAGGGCTGCTTCCAACAGGGCAGGTAGGTAAGCTGGGATCCCTTCAGGCCCCAGCAATCCTAGTACAATTGGTCTGGGATCGATGGCTGATCACTAGGAGAGCCAGGATGGATGTATATTTCCTATGTTCAACAGTGATCCTTAGTGGCAAGGAGAATCAATGCATGTAGTGGATGGTTCAGACTCACCAGTTCAGCTGTTTGGAGGCAGGGCTGACCCCCTTGGAACCAAGTAAATCCCAGAGTTCTTGGACATTGGGAGTGGTGAGGAAGTAAGAAGCCCAGAGGAGGTGTTAGATTTCCTGCCACTGAAGCTGAATTTATTTACTGAAAACATGAAAGCAATCAGGAAGTATTTGGGTACCTTACTGGTCACAAAGATTATAGAATAAACCAGAGGTTAGCAAACTTTTATTAAAAGATCATATAATAAACATTTTAGCTCTGTTCCAACCAATGAACACTGCTCTGGTAACATGGAAGCAGCCATAGACAATAAGTGAAAGAATGAGCATGGTTGTCTTTCAATAAAACTTTATTTATAAAAACAACCAGCCAGCCGTGGGCCATAGTTCGCTGACCCCTGGGATAAACAGTTGAGGTCAGTCTTTCCACCTTTTAAAATAGAATAAATAAATAAATAAATTTTAATGAATTAATTAAATTTCATGACTAAACGAAAACGTTCATAAAATGTTCTTTCCTCTTTTGGTTAACTGAAATCTCCTTCCTCCATGGATTTGCTAACTGTCCTTTTCTCCTTTAAATAAAATAGAGGCTCACCGGCACATTTTCGAATTGCTATTTCTTTCTTGGTATAAATGGGGAGTTATTTATTCATGATTATTTTCTCCTTGAGGCTGATGGAAGCTGAATCATGGATGAGGTGAAAAGTCAGCTTTCATCTTCTGTGATTTCTACTCAGTTCGGTCCTTTTCATGCATATATGTATGCACACACGTACGAGCTTAGGAATGTACTATTAGTGGTTGTAAAAGTGAAGTTGCTCATCTTCCGCTCTGAGAGTCTGGAAAAGTTTATGAGCATCAAATAGTACCCGCTGGCATTGTCCAACAAGACACATTACTTCCCAGTGAGTGGCCACTTCCCTTCAGTCTAGCTGCGTGCTTACAGTACAGGCTCAAGTTGGCATCAGGATTTTCCACTAGATGGTCCGGTCTGCGTGCTCTGGCAGTCAGCTCGGAGGTGTTCCCGCCCTCAAAGCCACAGACAAGTCCAGGGCCCCGGGGAAAAACCACCTAGTGAATTGGGAGAGGAGTCTGGGTCACAGGCAAAGGGATTCCCTCGCACTCCAGCCCCTCTGCACCTCTCCAGACAGACCTGCCAGTTGTCTTGAGTGTCTTTCTTGAAAATTTCAAGCAGAGCTTTTAACCATGATGTGTAGCACATGTAGGTGTTCCTTACATGCTCATAGATTTTGGATATAGGTATTTGAAAACAGTGGAGCTGTGAAAATAGGCTTAGATTTTTCTATTTTAAAGTATATGAAATGAGAATTCGCCTCCGATTATGGGATAAGGGCTTGGTCAGAGAAAGAAAATCAACTGGAGGGATTTATCCTGGGAGTTTGACCTTATATAAGTGTGAGAGCTGGTTCGACAGCATATGTGAGCCTGTTTCTTTTTTTTTTTTTTTTTCTTTTTTTTTGCGGTACGCTGGCCTCTCACTGTTGTGGCCTCTCCCGTTGCGGAGCACAGGCTCCGGACGCGCAGGCTCAGCGGCCATGGCTCACGGGCCCAGCCGCTTCGCGGCATGTGGGATCTTCCCGGACCGGGGCACGAACCCGCCTCCCCTGCATCGGCAGGCAGACTCTCAACCACTGCGCCACCAGGGAAGCCTGAGCCTGTTTCTTTGAACGTGAGGCTGGGTGTCAGCAGGTGGCCGCCACAAAAGCAAGACGGATGAGAGCTGAGAGCAGCTGAGGACAAGGAGGGAGCCGCAGGGACAGACCAGTCGCCCCACCCAAGTGACCCGCCGCAGGAGGCGGTCTTCTTCATCACGGAACCAGACAGGCACCTGCCCAGGATTTGGAGAAGCTGAAAGAAGATGCCCAGGCGCTGGAGGCTGCGGGCTTGCTGCTGCCCCAGGCCACCCAGGTCAGCCCACAGAAGAGCAGCCACAACAGCGCCCACGGCGCCCACCCTCCAGGCGTAAAAACTGTAGATCTGCTTCTCCACTTCTACCTTCCAGATCTTGCCTCAAATGTCTCCTGTGGCCCATGCTAACCAGAAACTATGCAGAGCAAGGAATTCTGGGAATTCCAACTTCGCTGAGTTGACACAATCCGAATCCACCACAGTTATTACATCAAAAAGTAAATGGCGGTGAGTGAATTGATTGGGGCTTTTATTAGAAATGTCACTCCCAACTGTCAGTTTTAAATGTAGACATTTAAAACTTTTATGAAGAAGTTCAGGTGTCATAGGAAAGGCGTGGAGGTCAGAAAACCTAGATTCTGTTTTTGAGAATTACTAGCTGTATGACTTAGAACAAGTTACTTAACCTCTCTGAAACTGCATTGCTTCACTTGTAAAATGGGGATTAAAAATATCTACTGTATACAGATGATGTACACAAAATTTAGCACAATCTACTATAGTAGGTGCTGAATTTATCAAGGCACATAACAGTGTGTGGTGCTGTTTTCAGAAGGTACCAACCCATCTGAGTCTCTCACTAAACTGCGAATCCATGAAGTCCAGGGTGATGGTTAAGTGATGAGCATGAATGAATAAATGAACTATATCCCTGGGTACTAGGCAGAATAGATGTGGTTACTCCCATTTAAAAATAACAAACTAAACTTCGGTAGTTTATCAATTAAGTGTCTGAGCCAGGACTTGATGCCTGACCTTCTAACGTCTAACCCAGCGCCCTTTACAACACAGCCTCATGTCTCTCCTGCATATTGGAACATTGTGGGAGTACTATGAGAGAGTAGCTTTGTGTTCAGAAGCTGTTGCTTTTTCTTTTATTTCCCCATGATTCCGAAGTTGTAGCAAATGGTTGGAGTCCTTCACAGGCTGCCCAGGGAAAGGACTTGTTGGAGAGCCAAGCTCCACCTCTCCTCAGAGGAGTCTCTGTGTTCTGCTTTGGCTGAGTTTCACCTGGTCCCATTCATCCATTCATTCAGTCAATCATCCAACAAAATGGATTAAGAATGTATTATGTGCCAAGCATTGTCCTAGAAACTGAAGACACAGCAGTGAACAAAACAGATATGGTCCTGCTCTCATGATATTTACATGCTTCTAAGCTGTGGTAGCCAGCCTCCAGGATGGCCCCAGTGCTTCTTGCCTTCCGGTGTTCACACCCTTACGTGGTCCCCTTCCATCCTGCATAGGGATGACTGATGTCACACACACACACACACACACACACACACACACACACACACACACACACACAAATATAAAGGGGTGATGGAGGTGACTTCTGAGGTAAGCTCGTAAAGACATGGTGCCTTCCATCATGCTCTCTCCTGAATCCCTCCCTCTGAGGGAACCCAGCTGCCATGCTGTGAGGATGCTGAAGGAGCCCGGTGTGGCAAGGTCCACAGGGTGATGAACTGAGGCCTCCCACCCACAGCCATGTGAGGGAGCCATCTGGGAAACAGACCCTCCGCCCCAGTCAAGCCTCTGAATTAAACCATGGCCCCAGCGACATCTTGACTGCAACCTTAGGAGAGACCCTGGGCCAGAACCACCCAGCTAAGCTGCTCCCACGTTCCTGACCCACAAAAACTCTAAGATAATCAGTGTTTGTTGTTTTAAGCCATTAAGTTTGGGAGTAGTTTGTTATGCAGCAATAGATAACTAATACATAGAGAGAGACAGACGATGCCCCCAAATAATGCCAGATTAAGGTTAAGCGCTATGGAGAAAAATAAAGCAGGGAATGGGACTGGTGGGGTGGAGGGAATTGCACTTTTAGATAAGGTAGGCAGGGAAGGCCTCACTGTGAAGGTGGTGGTTGATTAAGGACTGAAAGGAGTTGAAGGATTTAACTGTGTGGAAAAGTCTTCCAGGCAGAGGGATCAGCAGGTGCAAAGGCCCTGAGGCCGGAGCTTGAGTGTGTCAAAGGATCAGCAAAGAGGCTGATGTGGCTGGACCAGGTGAAGCGGGGAAGATGGTAAAGATGAGGTCAGAGAGATGATAAGGGGCCTGACTGTGAGACATGGGAAGCTCTGTGCTGAGATGATAGTGGTTTGTGACCTCGGGTATGTCTCAGTGCCAGGCATGACCCTTCCCATGCATTGCTTCCTTCGATCCTCACCAAATGGGATGATCCCCATTTGCCAGATGAAGAAACTGAGGCCCATGGAGGTTATATTACTTCAGACCACACAATCAAGTTGTGACAGAGCCAGGAATCAAACCCAGGTCCTCAAATCTGTGGTCTTAATAACAGCTGGAATTTGGGTGGGGAGGGAAGAAGAGGGGGCTCTGTCTGTTCCCCTGAGGAATCACTACACTTCGTGGTGCTCTTTGTCTGAACTGGGGTCTGTTGAATCCGTGTTGTGGGAAGTTAAGTGTTCATGCTTCAGGCCCTGGATTGAGCACAGGCCATAAATGACCCATCAGGGTGGAATCCGGGTTGGGCCCAAGGTTCTGAGGATCAGCAAGGAAGCTTGGGGCAGCTCCAGCCCCAGGGGGAAGCGGGACCAGCCGAGGCCCACTTGGCAGTGGGGCGTGCCAGCTTTGGCACTGGCTCCCCACAGATAGGCATGAGTCACTGCGGGGCAGCACCGCTCGGTCTGCCTAGGACGCGCTGTTCTGCGGGGACCACAGCTCCCACTGGGAGCCAGGGCCAACCGGGCAGAGTCTGTGGAAAAATACTGCGGTGGGGTACACCCTGGCACTCTGCTGTGTTTTGTGCTGCCCCAAATTCGCCCGTGGCCTCCTGCCAACCAAGTGGGATTCAGTACATTGGTTTTAAAAAAAAAAAAAAAAAGCCAAGAGAGCAGTTTTTGAGAAGTCCCAGGCCCAGCAGTTAGGCTTGGCTGCCTTCTCTCTCTCCAGGTTAGAATAGCAGCATTATGTGGGCCGAGTGCCGGGTATTGGACCAAGATGTCCATGGTTCGGTCACATTCAGTCCTCCTCTCAGTCTTACGGAGTTGTGCCTTTATCATTCCCATTTTCCAAGTGTTGAAACAGAGGTGTAGAGAAGTGAGAAAACCAAGGTTTAGAGGGAGTTTTCACACTGTGCAGCCCTCCCGGGGACCTCTCCAGTTAATTTAAAGTCACAGGGAGGGGCACGGAGGGAGCTGAGGGCACCCACCCCTCCCCACTTCAATGCAAGCAATCCGTTCTTCTTATATGTGGGACTTCTGGTTAATAGTATAAATAAACAGGCCTCCCCTTGTTTATTTGTACTAATAATGCAAAGTACACGAGGTAGACTCTCAGTTGCCCACTCACTATCTATTTTTCCCTTCTTCACTAACAGAACCTCAGTTTTATTTAGTGTGGCATTGTGTCTATAGCTAACGGACCCCAATCCCAGCCCTGCTTATAGTGTAGGTAGCCAGTGAGATATAAGCTGAAGTCACCAGATGGGGCTTTTAATAACAGCTCTTAATGAAGAGTTTCTTCACTCACTGGAAGGTGAGACCTTTTGGTCCTTCCTCCGTTTGTCTCCTTTTTCCTGCTTGGAACTGCAATGGAGTGGCTGGAGCTCTGAGCCGCTTTGGACCATGATTCATCATTGAACATGAAAGCTCGTGTGAGACTGTTGATCAGGAGCCTGGGGTATTAATGGTATTACAGCATTGCTGTGCCAGCCCTGTCCTGCCCTCTCCATGAAAGGAAGGAAGCTCACATGTTAAAAGCTGTATTTCAGTTTCTGTTATATTCAGCTGAAGTTAAACGTATAAGGCAACGTTTATTGGGTGTTTGTCTTATGCTGGTCACTGAGCTAAAACTGAGTGCACATAATCACTTTGAACCCTTACAGTAACCTGATGCATTAGGTGAGCTCTGGACCCAGGGAGCCTAGATTCGAATCCTTGCCTCTTTCAACTTAGACAAGTGACTCCATCTCTCTGCACCTCATTTGTCTTTGTTCTAAGATGAGAGTAGCAGCAGTATTCTCTACCTCGTTAGGTGGTTTAGCAGATTAAGTGAGATTATGTACGTAAAGTATATACCTGGCACATAGTAGGTGCTCAATGAATGTCAACTAGTTTTAAAAATTTATTTTATCGAACTGTAGTTGATTTACAATGTTGTGTTAATTTCTGCTGTATAGCAAAGTGATTCAGTTATATACATTCTTTTTCATATTCTTTTCCATTATGGTTTATCACAGGATATTGAATATAGTTCCCTGTGCTCTACAGTAGGACTTTGTTGTTTATCCATTCTATATATAATAGTTTGCATCTGCTAATCTCAAACTCCCAATCCATCCCTTCCCCAGCCTTTGGCAACCACAAGTCTGTTCTCTGTGTCTGTGAGTCTGTTTCTGTCGTAGATAAGTTCATTTGTGTCATATTTTAGATTCCACATATAAGAGATATCATATGGTATTTGTCTTTGTCTTTCTGACGTACTTCACTTAGTATGATAATCTCTAAGTCCATCCATGTTGCTGCAAATAGCATTATTTCATTCTTTTTAATGGCCGAGTAGTATTCCATTTTATGTATGTACCACACCTTTATCCATTCATCTGTTGATGGACTTTTTGGCTGTTTCCATGTCTTGGCTATTGTAAATAGTGCTGCCATGAGCATAGGGGTGTATATATCTTTTTGAATTATAGTTTTGTCCAGATATATGCCCAAGAGTGGGATTGCTGGGTCCTATGGCAACTCTGTTTTTAGTTTTCTGAGGAACCTCCATGCTCTTCTTCATAGTGGCTGCACCAATTTACATTCCCACCAACAGTGTAGGAGGGTTCCCTTTCCCCACACCCTTTCCAGCATTTGGTATTTGTATATTTCTTCATGATGGCCATTCTGACTGATGTGAGGTGATACCTCATTGTAGTTTTGATTTGCATTTCTCTAATAATTAGCACTGTTGAGCATCTTTTCATGTGCCTGTTGGCTATCTGTATATCTAATGAAAGTCAACTATTATCCCCATTATATAGATGAGGAAACGGGTAGATGGGTACAAGTTTCCACAGCCCAAGTGAGGAGGGGACAGGAATTTGAATTCAGACAGAATTCTGTTACAAATTAAAATAAATCAGATACTCACTATTAGATGGCCTGTAAGGATTATTCTTGTTTTAAGTTCTGTCTAGTCTAATGTTATACGCATCTGTGAAATAATGAATATGAACTAATATATGTCACTGCTTTTCAACTAGTGAAAAAACATTTGGTTTAATGTTTTTTCGGCCTCTCCTCAAACCAGCAGAACCTCTGAAATAGGATGCCTCTTTAAAACATTGGGTTTAATGTCCCAGCTGCGTGCTCAGCGTGGACAGGGCTGGGAATACAACAAACAATAAACTGATAAGATAGAGTTTCTGTCCTTCAGGAGGCCCCAGTCTGGTGAGCTAAAGGGGCTCATCAACAGGGCTCACACACAGTAATGTGTTAAGTATCACGCGGGGATTCCCGAGTTGTATGAGCAAAGAAGGGGCTCCTAACCCAGGAATCAGAGAAGGCCTCTGAGGAGGCATTGACATTTAAAGCTGAAAGAAGGTGTGGTAGACAGCTTCTGCCGTGGCCCCTGGTGATGCCTGCCCACCTCGTCTATTCACATCCTTGTGTCACCCCCTCCTCGTGTGTGGCCTAGACCCGGTGACTTGATTCCAGAGAATAAAATGCGGCAAAATGGGGACTTCTCTGGTGGTCCTGTGGTTAAGACTTTGCCTTCCAATGCAGGGGTTGCGGGTTCGATCCCTGGTCGGGGAGCTAAGATCCCACATGCCTTGCGGCCAAGAAACCAAAACATAAAACAGAAGCAATATTGTAACAAATTCAATAAAGACTTTCAAAATGGTCCACATCAAAACAAATTTTTTTTAATGTGGCAAAATGATGGAATGTCGCTTCCAAGATTAGGTTCTGAACTCTGACTTCCATCCCACTGGCACTCCCCCTTGCCCGCTCACTCTGCCAGCTGCCGTGTTGTTGCATGTGCCGTAGAGAGGCCCACATAGTGAGGAGCTAAGGAAGACTTGTGGCCAATGGCTTGTGAGGACCTGAGACCCTCAGTCCAACACCCCATGAGGAGCAGAATTCTGCCACAGTCATGCCAGCAAGCGAGGGGCCTACTCAGTCAGGCCTTGGGATGACCCAGCGCCAGAGGACCCAGTTCAGCAGCGTCTGATTCCTGACCCCTAGAAGCCTGAGATTTAAAATGTTGTTGTTTTAAGTTACTCTGTTGTTGGGGAAATTTGTTATGCAGCAACAGATGACCTCTACAGAGGGGCAGGAATTAGCCGTGTGTCAGAAGGAAAGAAAGGGAGGGTGGGAGGTCGTTCTGGGCATGGGGACCAGCTGTGCAGGGGCCCAGACGGAAGAGAGAATGGCTGGATTAGAGAGCAGGCCACAAATGTCCATTCCATGAGGTGAGGAACTTCACCTGTTCACCCACCACCATATCCCCAGTGCTGGGAATGTGAAGAGTGGGCATGCAGTAGGTGCTCAATAAATGTATGGGAGATGTGGTCAAGGGAACTGAATGCAAAGAAGAATCTTGGGAGGAGAGCTCAGGGCGCATAGCCGAGGCCTCCTGGCCTCCACTCTGAGCCTGGACTGGTCCTCGGGCCCATGGGAGCCTTGGCTGGCAATTCAGTGGGCTGATTGCCGCCCAGTGAGGATGGCCTGGACACTGGGGCTGGAAATAAGGCTCAGGAGGAGAGGGGGAGGCTGACACAGGCCTGCAGGCCAGGGATGGCCTGGACCAAGCTGGCCGTTGGGATAAGGGAGACCCGTGACCAGATCTGGGGCATCTATCGGAAGGACAGCCCATGGTACCTGCCCATGGATTGGATGCACGGGTGGAGGGAAATGGGAACATCAAGGGACACTGTTTTGGTCAGAGTGACCTGGTGGATGGTGGTGCTGCTTTTGGTGATAGAGAATATTACAGGTGACCCTGGGCAGGTCACTTAGCCTCTGTATGCCTCAGTCTTAGTCATCAATAAAGTAGGGTTAGTAACTCCTACCTAGTAGAGCTGTTGTAAAAATGAAATGAGATGATGACTACAAACACCTGGAAAAAAACAAGACACACACATAACTTATATGTAGTATATGACTTATATATTATATATGTGATTTTCTTGAAGTGTAGTTGATTTACAGTGTTACATTAGTTTCAGGTGTACAACGTAGTGATTCGATATTTTTATAGATTATGCTCCATTTAAAGTTATTATAGAATATTGGCTTTGTTCCCTGGGCTGTACATTACATCCTTATATCTTATTTATTTGTATTATATTAGAACCCTGGAGAAGGAACAACTTGGGGTGCTGCAGGGGCACCAAGAGAGATGTTCACTTTTGGAATTTTCTTTCTCCCGTTCTATCCCTGGGAAGAAACAAGCCACTCAAAGGAAGTAAGAACCCTCTCGATGAAAACTCACTTTTGCCAGTTGTGGCAAAGGCAAGTGACATTATGTTTTTGCCGCCATCTGCAAATGGCATCCTCCCGAGAAACGGCCTCTCCTCAAACCAGCAGAACCTCTGAAATAGGATGCCTCTTGGGACGATTAAGTTTGGGCCCACTTGCATCTTGACATCATTCAGGGTCTGAACGTTCCGTCTCGCCACTACAGATGTATAGATTTCAGGGTTCCGAGGGCTAACGGGGAATTGTGACATACTTGTGGCTCAAGTCATTTCTTAGCTTTCAGGCCCAATCGTGCTCGCTCACATAACACGTGGCTCAGGAGCTTGATGTAGGTACCAGCTACCCTGTGTGTCCGACATGTGTCATGTCAGTCCCTCCGATGTTAAGTTCCTGATTGTGCGTGTCATCTGTGCAGTCATTCGAACTCTCCAGGTCAAGAATTTCGCCTCCCCAGGAACATTTGTCCAAAGACATCTTTGGTTGTTACAACCATGGGGAATGGAGTGGAGAGGGCTGCTACTGTCATTTAGAGGGTGGAGACCAGGGATGCTGCTAACACCCTACAATGCACAGAACAGCTGCCACCACAGGGAGTGATCCAGCCCCACGTGTCAGCAGTAACGACATTGAGAAACTCTGCTCTAGAGCTACTTGTTTGTTGAACAAGTTCTGAGTGCCTACTGTATGCCAGGTCCCATTCAGCCCTGCAGGTAAGACTGTGAATGAGACCAGTGAAGTTCTTCCCCTCGTGGAACAAACATTCTGATGGAGAAGACGGATAAGAAACTGGTGTACAAATCAGTATGTTTCCTAAGATAATTTCAGATGATGAAAACTGCTGTGTGAACAGGGTCTATGTGTGTTTTCACACACAGTTGTTTCCCTTGTACTTGGCACAGTGCTTGGCATGGAGTAAGGTTCAGTGAGTTTTCACTGATTCCTCAATGATTAAGACCCTGCTGTTGGTTAACTATGTGCCCTTGGACAAGGTCATGTCTCCGTGCCTCAGTTTTTTCATCTGTAAAGCGGGGATTCTCATAGGACCCACCCAGTAGAATTGGGCGATCAAATGAGAGGATATATATAAAGGGCTTGAACATTCCTTGCCCACAGTAAATGCTCAATAAATGTTAGTGACATTCATTCATTCATTCATTCCTCCCCTTTGCCATGGGTCAACTGTAACAGTCTTTGCTCTGACTCCTTGGTTCCATCTCTGCCCTTCACCTTTGGCAGCTCTCATTGGTTACAAGTGCCCAGAACAGTGTAATAGGCCCTCCAGCTGGTATGAGAAGGATGGTGACAAAAGGACTTGGAGAGGAAAGGAGCATGATTGAACGTAGTCCGTGTCACCACTGGGGAGGGCACACATGCAGCTTGTTGGTGCTTCAGGGGCACATGACAAACATCCGTGGTGACCATTTTTTCATGTCCTGGCACCCTGGTAGCTTACACAGGTCCCCAGCTGGCTTCTGACCTCCTAGTAAGGTTTGCTCTTCTTCCACTGCCAACTTTTTCTTCTTATCTGTATCTGCTTCCCAAGGGGGAACTATGGCCTAAGGTCTCGGTTCTCCACCTAGGTGAGTCAAGAGTCTTTTGGTCAAAGTAAGAGGAAATCAGTTGAAATGGACTTAAGCCAAAAAAGGAAATGCATTAGCTCGTGTAACAGAAAATTCGGGGCATGGCAGGATTCAGGATGCAGTGTTTCCAGGAATCTCTCTCCCTTGATCTCGTTTCCTCTATTCTGACCATATCCTCAGGCAAGTACTTCCCAAACACGGGCTTAACCTCCCCATTCCATCCCCACCAACAACTCTGGACTCACATTCAACAGGTTGAGGAACCTCAGCTGAAAGACAGCATCTCTTTTGCAATAGTTCCAGCAAAAATCTTGGGGTCAACTGCGATTGGCCCATCCTGGGTCAGGTGTCCATTCCTGAGCCAATCCCTGCAGCCATGGGTATGTGGGGTTTTGATTGGCTAGGCCTGGGTCACGTGCCTGCCCTCTGATCTGGAATAGGAGCAACTCCACCCATACAGTCGAGATTGAGAACAGAGGGGAGGTGTCCCCCCAAAGCACATCAGGGTGCTGTTACAAAAGGTAACAGCCCAAACCACAGATGCCATCTGTACCATCTGATTGAGCATAAAACCCAAAGGCTGAAGTCCCCAATTCTTCCCGACTTAGCCGAGTCGGGGGTTAACACTGTTAGCCAGCTCTCTTTTTTGGTGAGCAGATGTCAGTGTGGTGGGCATTCCCTTGAAAGACAGAAGGCTTCAGGAAGGATAACGCCCAGCTGGGCCCAGCAATCTCCCCAGTGCCAAATGCTTCCTGATATCAACTGGACATAACACCCGCCCCATCACCTCTTCCCTGGAATGACCTCCTGGCCTTTCCGTAGAGCAAAAGTTCCGTGGATCTCCTTTCTCCACATAAAACTCACCTAAATTTGGAAACAAACTCATGAAACCAGTTTAATCACAAAGTAAACTCAGGGTGAAATCTGGCCTATTTCTTTTTTAAGCGAGAGATTTGGACATGCCTGCAACTGTTGTGCTGGGTTGTTTTAAAAATTTAGATCCATTTGTATCTGGTGTTTTTAAACTTCTTCCAGTGTTATCTGCTTTAAAATAAGAACAAGAAATAGAAATGACTCTGAACTTTCTCCTTGTTCAGTTGTTAAGGGAATAAATATAATAAAAGCGTACAAACTAAACATCATGCAATTAAGAAAAACAACGCTTTTCAGGAGGGCTAACTTGGAATAGAAACTGTGGAATAATAATAATAGTGGTAATATTAGTTCAGGTATATCGCACATCTATGAACCAGGCATCGTTCTAAGCACTTCATCAATATGTGCTAACTTCTAATATTGCCCCCATTTTATGGGTGAGGACACTGAGACACAGAGAGGTGAAGTGATTTGGCTAGGGTGACAGTGGCTGCTAAATGATCGAGCAGGGATTTGAAGCCGGCTAGTCTAACTCCACTGGCCCACAGGCCTAGGACAACCTGGTTCCCAGCCATTGCATCTTAAGGTGACTCACTCCTTCTAGATGGCTGAGAGCTTACCCCACTTGAACCTGTTTTCAGGTTCATTCAGCAAAGGCTGCATTTTATGACTGCCTGATGTTTTTGTAGTTAAGGCTGAACCCATATTGGTAAATGGACTCTCTCAAAATTTCTTCCTCTGCCAAAGTTCTGTTAGCCTGCAATCCTCAAAGCACTTCGCATATACAAACTTCAAAGCCAATTACATCCAGCCTGACGTGACCGGAGGGCACCTCCCAAGGCTCTGGCAGAGATGACAATTGGCAGTGGAGCTGTTTTTAATGATGTTTCATTTTGATCAAACCAGAAAAAAATGTGCAACTGCTCAAAAGGCTATTTACAAACTCCAGCTATGGCCACTGACCCGCATCTAATTCTGCTAATCACATAAACACAAGTTTTATCCCCATCCGTGGAATACATTCCCAGCTCATCCCCACCTGCTACCCTCCTCCCATTCCCATCCTCACCCCCCCAAGAGAGCACTTTTGTTTGTCACTTACAATTGCTGTGATTAGTACTGTCTACACAGCAATACCAGTCCCGTTCCCTTTCTTGCTCCTTGTCCCAAGATGTGCCGTTAAAACAGAGAGCTTTGAGTTTCTGTAAAGTCTAAACAATCTCAAATGTGCAGGGCTGCATTTGTAAAAAATGTTCAGAGGATGAGTCCAACTTCAGATTTCCATCTATAACCAATTATATCTGTTAGGATTGGGATTCACTAAATATAACAGAACGCCCCCCTCCAATATGTTATGCCTTAAACAAGATCAAAGTTTATTATTCTCTCATAAAAATATCAGAGATCCAGATGACTGTCTTTCTGTTCTGCCATCTTCAGCATGTGGCCACCAACTTCAAGGTCATCTTATGATTCAAAGTGGCTGCTTCAGTTCCAGGCTTCACGTCTACCTTCTAGGGCAGCAGCCAGAAGAAACTGAAAAGCCAAAAGGCCCTCACACCCTCCCTTCTACAGAACCTTCCTGGTAATAACCCCCCACCAAGTTCTTTTTATGTCTCCTTGGTCAAGTCATAGTCATGTGGTCATATCTAGCCACAAGGGGTGCTAAGAAATGTAGTCTTTGGACATTGGCTCGCAATCAGCAGTCTCTGTTACCATCAGTGATGTAGTATGACTAGATCAGCCCAGGAGAACTGGAGTTCTGATCACCCAGAACAGTGCTGGGGACCAAGGAGTCCGCTTCCTCCATCATTCATTGACCCTAAGTCTTCATTACCTGGGACAAACTCCCTTCTTCCAGATCTGGAGATAGGAGTGACTTATTGGTCCTAGGTAAATTTGGTTCAGCAAAATGAAAGGAGCAATCTCCTTCTGTTCTCAGGAGTATGTCTCCACTCCTATGCCCCAGAGGCAGCCATGATCTCTTTAGCTGAGAATCTGTTCCCCTCTTTACAATCTGCTTCACTCTACCCCACCTACTCCAATAGAAAAGTATTTCAAGGCTCTGCTTTGGGTTTCTTTATCTCCCCGCGAGGTGGCATTGCCAACGTATTGGCTCTTCTGCTATCTGTTTTACCTTCCTTCTCTTATTCTTAATGCCCCATCAGCTCTTTCTAGAATCCTAGAGATTGGCTATAGGGTGGCGGGGTGGAGCTCAGAGGAAGTGGGGAGCCCAGTGGGATGGCCATGGTGGGGAGGGGTAGACAGTGGAGTTGATCGGGAATCACTGGGACTCAAAGACCAGAGGGGAGAACTTGGGTTAAAGCAGAGGTTCTCAACCAGGGCGATTTTGCCCCCCGGGAAAGTTTAGCAATATCTGGAGACATTTTCCATTGTCACAGGGTGTGTTCTTGGCATCTAAAGGGTAGAGGCCAGGGATGGTGCCAAACACCCTACAGAGTAGCGCACAGGCCCCCACAGCAGAGCATTATCTGGCCCAGAATATCATTAGCATTGAGGCTGAGATAATCTGGCTTAAAGGGAGCAGAGGATGTAGCTTGATAGTTAAGAGCATGTGCTCTGATGTCAAAAGCTCGGGCTCAAATCCCAGCTGTGACATGTGGCAACTTTATGACTTTGAACAGGCCCCCTGACCTCTCTAGCTTGTCTGCACATCTGCAGTATTGGGGGCTTTCTGAGAGCTGAAAGAGATAATCCCCATAAAGTGTGTTGTCCAGTACCTGGCGCCCACACCTCCCTCACGTGGGGTTGAGTATGAGAAATACTTACATATACATCAGGATTGCCAGGCTGAGGTTTATACAATTTACATCCCATCATGCAAAGCGAAAGAAAACAAAAGGTTGATTCTAAAGATGAAAAACAAGAAACAGAAATCTCGCGGGATTTTGTAAGTACCGTTCCAGGCCGAACCAAAAGGCGAGAAGGAAGTGCCGTTCCACCGAGCTGTGCGCAGGAGGATGGCGGGAACGCTGGCCACCCGGACCCTCTCCTCCTGCACTCCACAAACGCTCGCAGCAGTGCTCCTCTTAGGAGTGTTTGAGGTTTGGACCGGGCCTTCCCCTCTCCAGATTTCTGGTTAAATTTGGTCTCACTGAGCTGAGGCTCTTTAAACAAAGACTTGACGCAGAAGAGAGAAGGAAACGTTTGAGAAATGTTTCCAGAAAGAGCGATCCAGGCAGAGGAAACAGCAAGAAGAAAGCCCTGAGCAGAAGCACAGCTGGTATTCTGGAGCAGCGAGCGGCCAGCGTGGCCGCAGCAGAGGAGGTTGGGGGGCGGTGATGCGGGGAGACCTGGGCCTCTGGAACTTCACTGGGACCTTCGCTGTACTCTTATTTAGATGAGAAGCTACTGCGAAGTTTTGAGCAGAGCAAGGACTTGATTGGCCAGATTTTGACAGAGCCCTTCTGCTATTATGTTGAGCGTGGACTGTGGGGCATCAGGGAGGGGGCAGGGAGCCCAGAGGAGGCGGCCACGGGAGTCCAGGTGGGAGGGGATGAGAGGAAAATGGGGCGGGGGGGTGAGGAAGATATTCGGGGTATATTTTGAAGCTGGGACCAGTAGATGTTTGGCTGATGGCTTGGAGGTGGGTTATAAGAGAGAGAGTCACCATCGAGAGTGACCCCAAATGTTTTGACCTGAGAAACTTTGTCGTGGGTTCAGTAGTGCCCCCCCAAAGGCTGTGCCTGAGTTCCAACCCCTTGAACCAGTGATAGTGGCCTTATCTGGGAAAAGGGTCTTTGCAGAGGTAATTAAGTTATGGATCTCAAGATGACATGATCCTGGATTAAGGTGGACCCTCAATCCAATGACAGATGTCTTTGTAAGAAAAGGAGAGGACACAGAGACACACAGAGTTGGGCATGGGAAGATGGGGGCAGAGATGGAGTCAAGGAGCGCCAAGGATGGCCGGGCAGCCACCAGAAGTTAGAGGGGCAGGACGGGCTGGATGCGCCCTCAGTGCCTCCAGAAGGAACCAACCATGTGGACACCATGACGTCTGACTTCCGACCTCCAGAACTGGGGGAGAATAAATTTCCATCGTTCTAGCCACGTAGGTTGTGGTACTTTGTTTTAGCAGCCACGGGACACTCATACCAATGGGAAAGGTGGATTTGCCACTGATTGAGATGGAGAGTCTAGAAGGAGGTTTGTGTAAAAGCGGGTGGAGGGTGGGAACCCTAATAAATCCTGTGCAGGGAAGCCATGAGCATCAAATGGAGTGACGTACGTCAAGTGCCCAGCATGCCTGACCCCTGCTGTCACACTTGGAACCTTCTCCCCTGACCTCCTCCCTCCTCCGCTGTCTGAAACGGCCCCTGCCTTCCACTGTGCCCCGTCATCCCGTCTGATTTCCTTCCCAGCACTTAATACTCTCTGGAATAATCTTATTCTTTGCTTGCTTTTTGTCATCTATTTCCCTAACACCAAGGCTCATACTTGCCCTAAACTGAAATTTGCACGAGGTCGGGGGCTTTCTCTGTTTTTATGTCATTTTATCTTTCATTTCTTTGTTTTGCTCTTTATGCGTTATTTTCTTTTATGACTCCCCAGGGGTCAGAGCAGTTCCTGGTCCACAGCTGGCCACTGGGAAGCAGTCCTTGAAGGCAGTTAGCTGGTGTTTGGTGACTGCATTCCCTTCTGCATCTTAGACTGATGGATGGGAACTGTTACTGTGGTGAAGACCCTCCCAGGCCACGTATTAAAATGCATAACATTGAGGTTCTGATTCACTAGGTCTGGGTTAGGACTTAGAAATCCACGTTTTTAGCAAGATCCCCACACGATTCTGATGCGAGTTTGTCAAAGTGTGAACCCCTTTGTTGGGCTAAGCTCTTCGAACACATCCTCACACTGCAAAGGGTAGAGAGGCTCTGGAGTTGAACAGAGGTGGAACTCTGTCACTTACAGGCTGGTGATGACCTTGAACATGCTACTTTACCTTTGGGGGCTTAAAAAACAGCCTTTATTTATTCACTAATCTCATAAATCTGCAAGCTAGGCAGGGCTGAGCGGGGACAGCTTGTTTTTGCTTTACATGGTGTCAGCTAGGGTGGCTTGCAGGAAAGCTGGCATCAGAAATCCCTGAAGTCTCACTGACTCACAGTTGGTGCTGATGCTGATGCGGATGGTGATGCTGATGCTGATGAAGATGGTGATGCTGATGCTGATGCAGATGCTGATGCTGATGCAGATGGTGATGCTGATGCAGATGCTGATGCTGATGAAGATGCTGATGCTGATGCAGATGGTGATGCAGATGGTGATGCTGATGCTGAAGGTGGCTGTGGGTTCAAACAGCTGGGGCTCCCCAGGCAGCTCTCTCTATCTCTGGGTGATCTCCCTTCATGGTATGTCAAGTGTGGTGGCTTTAGGGTGGCTGAGTTTCTTACATGGCAACTCAGGGCTTCAAAGGTACATGTCCCAAAAGCAAACTACAGAAGCTGCGTGGCCTCAGAAGTCATTCTGTGTCACTTCTGCCACATTCTGTGGTTAGAGGCAGTCAAAAATCCATATAATTTTCACATCATGAACTATTATTCTTTTTTAACTTTTTTTCCCACCACTTAAAAATGTGAAAACCATTCTCAGCTCCTGTATGGTACAAAAACAAGCAATGGGCCAGATATGGCCCTTGGGCAGTAGTTTGCAGACACCTGAACTAGATAACCACCCTCGGGGCCCAGACCCTGGTGTTATGGAATTTGGGATGCAGTGAGAGAGAGTGAGGGCCAGGAGGCCATCCCGGGGACCATTGCCAAGCTGGAAATTATGGAGCTGTTCCCTTACCCAGCCTGACTACTCTTCACAAAGGCAACAGCCTCTGCCTCTGGGGGTGTGGCCTCTGGGTTCAGGAAGTTGAGAAATGCGGTCATTCCTCTGTGGCCTCATAAGTAAGCTATGGCCTTGGGGGTGGAGGGTGGGGAATACCAGTTGGATTCAGAGGTCAGCTTGTTGGGAGGTTCACGAGCAGGCAAGAGCTGCCCCTTGGGAGATGCACGCGTCTTCTCAGAGCAGTAGACGCCGTCTCCTCACCTCTCCATAGCTGTGTCCTCATCTGCAAAGGGGGGGGGGGGTTGGGGGGAGAATGTCTGCCTTGTAGATATGCTGGAGGATTATTAATTAATATATGTAAAGGGCTTTATTGAGCCCTTGGCATAAAGCGAGCACTCAAAAAATGGTAGCGGTTGCTATCTGGGGTAGGCAAAATAGTGTCGTTAAGAGCGTTGGACTCACAGATAATCTTGAGTTGAACCTTGCTAGCTGTGTGACCTTGGCCGAGTTACTTAACCTCTCTGAGCCTTAGTTTCCTATGGAGTTAATAAAACCAGCCTCTCAGGACTAAACCAAATCATGCATGGGCTGTGTTCATGGATTGGAAGGGAGTAAGCAATAAGTCACTATCAATGTGATGCTGATATTATTATTGTTAGGCTGAGTAGAGACTGCCTGCCTCATTGGGTGGTAGCTACTCACAGTGGATCATGATAGTATTCATTGTTGCCATTTGAAACACTCTTTCCCTCAAGCCCTGAGCTTGATGAGATAGAGACACAAAGGCAATTAGGGACCAAAACCCCAGCCTTATTCTGGTAAAGCCAGCTAGAGGAAAGGCAGGTCCCTTTCCACTGAAAGTTACTATCTGGAAGTTGGGGGTGCCCCTTTAATTCACAGGAAAAGGCCAAATTAATCATGTGACCACACTAAACACAGGGGCGGATGGGAAATGTCGTCATTATTCTGGGCAGCCCAGTGCACAGTGAAAATCTTCAGTTACTGTGGAAGCGAAGGGGAACGGATCCTGAGGTTCAATCATTCACAGTCTGTTGAACATAGGAGAAACAACAACAACAAATTCATGATGGAAGTTGGAAAACGGGCCTTGGATGTGTGGCCACGGTCAGGCTTCTTTCTACTACTGCCCGGACTGAATTTCAGGGGTCCACCCGGACACAGGCAGAACTGGCCACTGCAGGCTTACCCACAAGGGAGAGGGAGGAAGGGGGTGGGGAATGGAGAGTCCCAATAAATACTCAGCTATTTTTCTACCACCAATTGGGTGTCACTCCTATTCCCTTAGGAAGGAGAGTTGTGGCAACGTTTCTTCAGAAAGGGCAGTTTCCTCTGCATGGGCTGAGGCAGGAGTGAAGAAGGGGCATAGGTCTGCCTGCATTTGTCTTTAGACCCTTGTATACCCTGACCTATCCCTCCCCTCAAAACCCCCAACCAACCTTCCTCTGGGTGAGTAGTAGTGGAAGAAATTTCTGGAAAGACAGATCAGGGCCAGGCTTAAAGTTCCCTCCATTTCTGGATGAGTTTAGAGCCCGGTTCCCTTTGCAGTGTGGTGCTGTGGGAGTGTTGAAAGCCAGGGAGACACAACATGGGACAGATGCTGCTGGAGAAGGACACGTGAGCGGAGGTGCACGTGGGGCAACCGGCCTGTCTGCCTGCCAGACCAGAGAGGTAAGGGTTTCCAGCTCCAGGTGATGGGGTGGGGTTAGAAAGGAGGCTGGCAGATTGCTCAGCCCCTCCTAATTCATACCACATGCTGCTGATGACTGTGGCTTCATTTCCGGAAAAACCTCCCCTAGGGGCTGGGAGAAAATCTCCGTGAAATCTGGCACCCCAGGCTCGCGGCTGGTGGATGGGGGAGGTGAGGCCAAGTGAAAAGAATCTGGGCAGCTGCCAGCAAGCAACTGGGGCCACTGGAGGGCATTTGGGAGACGTGAGCGAGTTCGGGCTCAGGGTCCACGCATCTGTGTGGCCTCGGAAGCACTGCGTGTGCCAAGTCATGGACCCCGAAAGGTGGACACGTGGCCCTGGGGGCACCAGGGACAGTCAGGTGTTGCATTAATGGACATGTTTAAGAAAATGGTTATGCACTTTCATGTTTGCCTTCTTTCTCTGACAAATGGCACTAATTTATTATCAATAGTAATGATTTTAAGCTTCCTTTAAAGTACATTTATTAAGCAAGAAAATGAGTCCACTTAAGTATACACATATTTATCTATCTGTCTATCTATCTATCTATCTGTGTAATAGTGGAGCTGGTACTCAGATGTGGCCCAGATCCCAAGGACCGGCTGGGATGGCTTGAATTTGGCCAGCACCAGTGTGGGTGGCGCTGAGTCTCCAACACAGATCTCTGGGTACTTTGGGGAGTGCCCAAATATTTTAAGCGGATTTATAATAAAAGAGGGAAACTGAAGCACTGGTCGAAGTGGTTTTGCCAGGGCCCGTCGTTAAACAGTCTCCCCACCAGGAGGTGCCAGAAAAAGGCCATCAGCAGAGGCCCCTACTGCCTTGGGAAGGGGCAACCTCTGTCTTCGGGGCCTGGCTGTCTGTCTCCCATCCCAGAGCCTTTGGACGCACCCCCAATTCCTCCCCTCTACTGCCCCGTGTAGAACATTTCCGTCCCATTCTTGAGTACCTTAGCAATTTGGGCTGGCGTGTTGCTCCTCCCTGGAGAGGCGTACTTGTGGTTTAATCTCCAAGTACAGGACAAAATACTTGGGTTTTGGTTGAAAAGTTCACAGCAGCATCCAGCGGGTGTAAGAGGGGGTTTGTGTTTGGGATGTTTTTAACCCTCTATAATCATCCCAGAGCCTCACAGACCAGTCCAGCAATGCAATGCCCTTCCCCAGCTCCCCAGTACGACCACATAGTACAGGACGCCTCGAATCTGATTCCCTGCTCGGCCACTGATGGGCTGCGTGACCTTGAGTGAGTGACTGTGCATCTCTGAGCCTCCGTTTCCTTGGGATAAAAGAACAGCAAGAAAGCCGGCCTTCCAAGTGAGTTGTGAGGCTGCAGTGACCCACACGGAGCCCCTCCACTGACATCAGCCTTCCATGCGGCCCATCACCTCAACAGGTACCCTCCTACTCACCTTGGAGGATGAGGCCAGACTCTGATCTCCCCACCCACCCTGGAAGATGACGGAGGTTGGTACCACAGGAGGACAGCTCAGGCCCATTACTGCGACCACCCATCTAGGTAAGGAAAAGCGGGCAGGGTTCAAGGGATGTATGCATATGGATGTACATCGTAGTAATATTTGTAATGATAAAAATGTAGAAGCAATTTAGATATCACTTCTTATAAGATTTACTAAATAAATCACAGCACTGCCATAAAGGGGACACACTTGCTGTTTACTGTACGTGTGTCTTTACTGAAAACGGTGGTTGACCACTCAGCTTTTACACCCCCCCCTTCCTCTTTCTTCTTGCCAACCCCACTTTGTTTAGGTATTGATCCCTTTCTGATGCAGCCGTGAGACTCCGGGGAAGCTGACCCCACCCCTAGATCCAGCAGAAAGCTCTACTTAATGGATCCCAGGGGTCGGCAAACATATTCAATAAATGACCAGATAGTAAATATTTAAGGCTTCGCAGGCCACACAGTGTCACAACTAATCAACTCTGATGTTGTGACAGGAAAGCAGCTGCAGATGACGCATAAATAAGCTTGGCCGTGTTCCAATAAAACTTTACTCACAAAGCCAGCGGGCCAAGTGTGGCCCACCCAGCCTAAGCCAATGGTAAACATCTAACCCCCATCGTGACTGGTTCAGAAACTCACTCTGACCCCCGTCAGTACCAAGCGTAGCCCTGGTGGGAGTTACCGGTCTGACCTTTCATGAGGAATGACCGGGAGGCCCTTTGTGGTCAGAGCAGGGCTCTCAGAGGAGGTGACAGTGGATCTGGGACCTGAAGGTGAAGAGGCAGTCACATAGGAGCTGTGGACGGGATCCTAGGTGCAGGCAACAGCACGTGCAAAAGCAAGAAGGCTTTGTTCTCAGAAAGAGGCCCAGTGCCTGGGGCAGAGTGAGGGAGGGTCAGAGCGGGGGGGGGGGGGGGGGGGGGGGGGGGGGGGGGGGCAGAAGACGGGCTAGTGCTGGGCCGGCTGGCCTGCAGGGAGCGTGTGCCGTGGTCTAGGCAGAAGGGAAGCCATTAGAGAATTCATCGCAGAGTTTCTGTAAGTTATCTGGTGTCACAGGCCTCGAGAAACATCCAGAAAGTTACATGACCAGCGTTAATGGTCGTTATCTCTAGGAGATAATTGTCCGTTCACATTTTGCTTGACTGTGCTTCTTAATTTGTCCACAATATACGTATGTTGAGAGTCAGAACAATAAACGTGTCCTCAGCTTCATGGCTGTGCAGCTTGTGCTCTTGCACAAGGCCTCGTGCTCAGATAGGCCCTGCACTTGGCACGTTCGTCATCTTAAAATTCCTAATAAAGTTGGCCTGGAATTTGTATTTTTTACGTGAAGTCCGATGGGACAAGAAGCGTGCGTGTACGGGCCCAGAGGAGATGCACGCCGCGTGCACAGCACCGTTCCATTCCATACGTGTTCGCTGTTCCCCGTGACATCAGAATCCCCGGGTACCCACCACACGCGGCAGGTCAGTGAGACTCAAAGCAAGTCCAAGGCAAGTGTGTTACCTACATAACTGAGCCGTACTGGGGGCGCCGTCAGCTTTCTGCCAGAACCAGAACTTGCTTTCAATGCAGAAAGAAGGCAAAGGCAGAAAGAAACACGAACAACCAAGCAACCCCTCCTTACGCGTGTTACTTCCTTGTATTAGTCAACCATTTACACTGAAAATGATGACTTGGAAGGAAAGGGGAAGACGGTATGAAACCTACGGTTCCTTCGCCTGTCAGTCCTTCCTTACTCACCAGTAAGCGGAAGGTGGAGAGTGTCTGTAGAATGTACCAAGAAGTGAAAGACCCTCGCCCCTCAGTGTCGGGGGTGGACTGTTTCCAGGACCACTGATGGGTTTTGGATAGGTCCATCCAAAACGTGACTGTGACTGATGCATCCGTTCTATCAGCCATTCTATCCTTGGTTCTGCATCTGTGGATTCAACCAACCGGGGATCGGGTGGGACTTTTGTTTTAGGTTTTTTTTTTTTTAATGAAAAAAAGTCCTCCAATAAGTGGACCTGCACAATTCAAGCCCATGTTGTTCAGGGTCAACTGGAAAACAGTTGAGTTCATTTTGTGTGGCATTTCCACTCCTCTGGTACACATGCATATATGAGCTAGGAAACAGAAGTTGTGTAATTTTGCTGATTCTGCTTACAGGTTAAATGCTCTTCTATTTGTATTTAGTATCGGGATTGTGCCATATAAAAAATAATGGCAAAAAGGCCATTCATGAATTTAATATCCCATGAGTTTAATAGAATTGAATATAATAGTGTAAAATTAAAATGTTTCCCTGTACTGAGAACGTTAAGTGGCGAATAAAAAACACCGTAATAAGTCAAGAGAGAGAGACCGCAGAAGAAAGGGAAAAACCTTTATATTTTAGTACCTTTAGTACCTGGAGCAGCGCTTTTTTTCCTGCTGTTCGAACCAGGGCCCTGCGTTTTCACTTTGCACTGGGTCCCACAGGTTGTTTAGTGAGTCCCATGTACTCTGGAGAAAGAAACAAGAGGAGAAATGTTCAAGGGTGCAGAGCAGGGCTTGGCCAGTGAGGGGCTGGCTCTGAGCCCAGGCCTGGCCTCCCCCCACCAACATTTGCAGAGAGGAAGGAGCCGGGAGATTTGTTTGCACTCAGTCCACTTCATCAAGTGGCCCGGCAGGCATCAGCAGTAACTTAGACTTTATCACAATATTTTCTTTGCCTCCCCAGACTTCACCTTCACCCTGAAGGTGAAGTTTGGGGAGGGGGAGCGGCTGCTCTGAGCTCACTCCCCGGGGTCCTCCTGGAGACGTGCAAGCACAAAGAAAGTTCATTCTTCTGCTCTTAAAAACAATCAGGCCCTTTCCCTCTGTTATTTATTTTTTCATTTTAAGTCCAATTTAGAAAGAGCTGGGGGCCGTGACTCAGTCCTTCCTCGCGCCCCTTGGCGAGGCTGCAGACGGGAGCATGGGGCCCAGCTAATCTCCGGGAGCAATATTTATGACCCTCTGAGAGGTGGAAGGCAGACACTGCACTGTCAGAGCAGCCAGGAGCTGTGGCCCTGGGGGGCCCAGCACCCTCCCATAGGGACAGCCTCACCATTGCCAGCTCAGCTTCCCCGCTAGGCTCCTTGGCTTCTGGGGCTAGCAGGGCTGGGGAGCCAGGGCAACAGGTGGCCAGGTGGCCTTTCCAGGGCCTGAGGGAGGGGTGGTGCCAACCGTACCCTCAAGCACCTTCCATGGAGCCCCTCCCGCCCCCCAGGACCAGATGGGAGCAAGCATACTCTGGAAGGAAGCCTTGTGCCTGGGGGGCCCTCAAGGATCAGGAGGAAAGGAATTGAGAGCAGGAACGCTGTCTGCTCCAGACAGCGGGATGATGTCACCCTCTAGGGGGTGGGGCTGTGACATTTACTCACTGGGCCATTCTGAAGCTTTCTCCAGCGTGGCCATCCAGCACACAGACAGAGTAGGGGAAGGAGCTTGGCTTTGCCTTCCCTAGGGGCAAGTTTGAATGCCGGCCCCCAGTCTCTGGAGCACCTCCTTCGTATGGCTGATACAAGGAGGGCACATAGAGGTACTCCATGCATGTTAGTTTTACTTATAATCAAGGTGCCCCAGAACCTAAAATGTCCCGACTTTTAAATGTCAGTGTGTCAGAGACTGCTGTTTGTCCCCCAAATTTATTTTCTCCTTCTTCCTGGCTAATGGCATTTCTGGATTTTAGCTGGGCTCGCTAAAATCCGGAAGATGGATAACGGCCATCCCGAATAAGCTACACCTTCAGCAGCTATATGGTCTAGAAATATAATGTTATTGTTACAAAGGGGAAAGAAAAGGGATAAGCTGGTTGTGTTAATAGATTAAAAATTCTTTTTAAAAAAATTTATTTTATTGAAGTATAGTTGATTTGCAATGTTGTGTTAGTTTCTGCTGTATAGCAGAGTGATTCAGTTGCACATATATATTCTTTTTCATTACGGTTTATTACAGAATATTGAATATAGTTCCCTGTGCTATACAGTAGGACCTTGTTGTTTATCCATTCTGTATGTAATGGTTTGCATCTGCTAAGCCCAGCCTCCCACTCCATCCCCCCTGCACCACCACCCCTGCCTCGGCAACCACAAGTCTGTTCTCTGTCTGTGAGTCTGTTTCTGTTTCATAGGTAAGTTCATTTGTGTCATATTTTAGATTCCACATACAAGTGATATCATATGGTATTTATCTTTCTCTTTCTGACTTACTTCACTTAGTATGATAATCTCTAGGTCCATCCATGTTGCTGCAAATGGCATTATTTCAGTCTTTTTAATGGCTGAGTAGTCTTCCATTGTGTACATGTACCACATCTTTAGCCATTCATCTGTTGATGGACGTTAAAGTTGCTTCCATGTCCTGGCTATGGTAAATAGTGCTGCAGTGAACATTGGGGTGCATATATCTTTTTGAATTAAAGTTTTTGTCTCTTCCAGATATATGCCCAGGAGAAGGATTGCAGGATCATATGGTAACTCTATTTTTAGTTGTTTTTTTTGCGGTACGCGGGCCTCTCACTGTTGTGGCCTCTCCCGTTGCGGAGCACAGGCTCCGGACGCACAGGCTCAGCGGCCATGGCTCACGGGCCCAGCCGCTCCGCGGCATGTGGGATCTTCCCAGACCGGGGCACGAACCCGTGTCCCCTGCATCGGCAGGCAGACTCTCAACCACTGCGCCACCAGGGAAGCCCTATTTTTAGTTTTTTCAGGAACCTCCATACTGTTCTCCATAGTGGCTGCACCAATTTACATTGCCACCATCAGTGTAGGAGGGTTCCTTTTTCTCCACACCCTCTCCAGCATTTATTATTTGTAGACTTTTTGATGATGGCTGTTCTGACCAGAGTCAGAAGAGTCAAAACTACTATCTCATTGTAGTTTTGATTTGCATTTCTCTAATAATTAGCAATGTTGAGCATTTTTTCATGTGCCTGTTTTCCATCCATATGTCTTCTAGGAGAAATGTCTATTTAGGTCTTCTGCCCATTTTTTGATTGGGTAGTTTGTTTTTTGATATTGAGTTGTATGAACTGTTCGTATATTTTAAAAATTAATGCCTTGGGCTTCCCTGGTGGCGCAGTGGTTGAGAGTCTGCCTGCCGATGCAGGGGACGCGGGTTCGTGCCCCAGTCCGGGAGGATTCCACATGCCGCGGAGCGGCTGGGCCCGTGAGCCATGGCTGCTGAGCCTGCACGTCCGGAGCCTGTGCTCCGCAACGGGAGAGGCCACAACAGTGAGAGGCCCGAGCACCGCAAAAAAAATAAAAATTAATGCCTTATCGGTCGCATCGTTTGCAAATATTTTCTCCCATTCTGTAGGTTGTCTTTTCGTTTTGTTTATGGTTTCCTTTGCTGTGCAAAAGCTTTTAAGTTTAATTAGGTCCCATTTGTTTGTTTTTATTTCCATTACTTTAGGAGGTGGATCTGAAAAGATATTGCTGAGATTTATGTCAGAGTGTTCTGCCTATGTTTTCCTCTAGGAGTTTTATAGTATCTGGTCTGACATCTAGGTCTTTAATCCATTTTGAGTTTATTTTTGTCTGTGGTGTTAGAGAATGTTCTCATTTCATTCTCTTACCTGTACCTGTCCAGTTTTCCCAGCACCACTTATTGAGGAGACTGTCTTTTCTCCACCGTATATTCTTGCCTCCTTTGTCACAGGTTAATTGACCGTAGGTGTGTGGGTTTATTTCTGGGCAAGGTAGGGTCTCTTAAAGATGAGGGTACAAAGGTTTATGACATTGAGTATGAACTAAGATATGCTTCGCCTGGGATCAGTGAGAAGCTCTGGGTACCTGGGGCCAACAGGAGGCACAGGGACCTCTGGCATGATGCATTCTAATCACCCACCTCCCATATCAGACACGATAGAGAGGGGGATACAGATAGAGAGGGAAGGGGGTCTGCCCCTGAGCAGACACCCAGGTAGCGGCAGCGCTGGGCCTTGAGAGAGGTGTCACTGCAGGTAAAGAAACAGAAAATTGAAATATGCAAGGGACCCAAGGATTCCCTCACTCACGAGCTGGGTAACCCTCCAACTCCTTTGTAAGTAGCCTTGATGGGGAGATGCCCAAAGGGTCCCCAGGGTGTGTTGAAATGGGGTGGGGAGCCTCTCAGATTTCGCAGAGGGCCCGCCCCTGCAGTTTCCTGAGCACAGCTGCTCTTGAGGGTCCCCTGGCCCCAGGCCCCCATCAGCACCCCTGACTCATGCCTCTGTCATCACAGGAGAGCTGTTCTCCCAAACAGAGGGAAGAGGCTGCAGTGTGCTCATGGGCAGCTGCAGATGAGGGGTCTCTGAGCTACCAAACGTCAGCAGAGCAAAGACTCTTTTTAACCAGAAGAGAGAGGCTTAGGAGGTTAGAAGGATGTCCTGACAAATCATGACTTCCCAGCTTGACCCACAGGTCATGGGTTTCACTGTGTACTGTTCTCTTCTGAACCTACGTCTTTGAAGATGGAGGCAGGAGCACAACGCATAGGAACATATCCTGGCTCTGCTACTTACTAGCTGTGTGACCTTAGATGGTGTACATAACCTCTCTGAGTCTCAAGTGCCTCATCTGTAAAATGGGGTAGATAGGAGTAGTTCCTTGGCAGGGTTGTAAAGGTTAAATGAGTAGCACACAAATCTCATCTGCCTATGAATTTGCATTATGAGTGTTGGATGAAACACTACAAATGGCTACTTTTGTTTTCTTATGGACAGTGTCCTTAACTAGTGTGTTGGTTTCCTATGGCCACTGTAACAAATTACCACAAACTTAATGGCTTAAAACAATGCAAATTAAGGATCTTACTGTTCTGCAGTTCAGAAATCCTAAAGTCGAGGCCAAGTTCCTTCTTGAAGGCAAGGCTCCGTTCCGTTGCCTGTCCAGCCTCCAGAAGCCTCCTGCCTTCTTGGCTTGTGGCTCTTCCCTCCATCTTCAAAGCCAGGAGCATCTTCAAATCTCTCTGTCATCACATCTCCCTCTCTGACTCCAACCCTCCTGTCTCCCTCTTACAAGGACCCTTGTGATTAATCCAGGATAATCTTCTCATCTCATAATCGTTAACTTAATCGCATCTTTGAAGCCCCTTTTGCCACAGAAGGAAACATTCACGGGTTCTGGGGATTAGCATGTGGACACATTTAGGGGGCCGTTATTCTCCTTCCACAACCAGTGATAGTGATTTAAGGGAAAAAATGGGCCTGAGAAGCCATCTTTAAGGTGGCTGTTTGGATTGTCATTTTCTAAGATATGCAACAATGGCTCAAATAAGAAGGGTTAAAACAAGATTAATATCTTTTTTTTTCTCTCTCTCTCTCCTCCCCTCCTCTAGCTCTCTATCTCTCGTTTTCTCTCTTTCTATCAGGTCCTCATTCTCTCTGACCTGATGCTCCGCCACCCCTAGGGGTGTTCCAGGTAACTCTCCACCATGCCTGCAGACTAGCCAATGGGAAACGGGGGGAGGGGAGAGCACACACCCTCTTCCTTTTATGGACACACCCAGAAGTTGGAACCTTGACTTTCGCCACCATCCCATTGACTGGAACTTGGCCACACAGCTGCAAGGAGGGTTGGGAAATATGGTCGTTCTAGGTGGCCACGTGCCCAGTAAAAATGGGAGTCCTAGTACTAAAAAGGAGGGAGAATGTTAATATTAGGAGACAAATAGCAATTCTGCCGTAGGGCTGAGAGAGGAGAGAAAACGGAGCTCTCTGTCACAGACATGGGGCTGGAGGGGAGAATAAGCAGCTCCTCCCAGGTGGGAAGATACAGAATTACCCATCACACACACAGTTAATAGCTTAGTCAGTTTCTAGTCTCGTTCCTCCTTCCTAAGAGGAACCCTGCTTTGGTCAAGATCACAAAGCACTTGGCTAAAAAGTTTGATCTCCCAGTCTCCCTTGAGACCGTGAATGTGAGCAGAAATCTGCTGGGGATATCTGGAACAGCGTTCGGCTTCCTGATAGAAACACCCTCCCTTCTCGCTTCTCTGGTCTTCCTCTTCCTACCAGAAGCTCAGGAGTTTCTGCAGGTGCAGCAGCATCTGTCAAACATGACAAAGGGGTACCCAGGGGGAGCCTGGGTCCTTGACGATAACACTGAGCCCTACCATCTGTGGACTGCCTGCTGCAGACTTCCTTCTAGCAGAGAAAAGCAAACCCCGTGTTTGTTTAATCCTCTTTGCTTTGGCAGTTTGGGGTCTCCCTGGCCTGACTGTTTGCCCTCTGCCCTTGTACATTATAGTGGGGCTCGCTGGTAGGTGTGCTCTGCCCACATATACACAGCCCATGGCTTATCCCACCATCCCAAGGAGAGGCCCTTGGGAAAGGAAAGCGTATATAGTTGCAGAAGAAACCCATTCTTCTTACAGTCATTAACCAAGTTGATCCTTTAGTTTTAAATGCAAAACAACATTTAAGGGATCTCAGGAGATACGGAGAAAACAAACATTACAAAAGGGAAAGATCAGGGCTTTCCTGGTGGCACAGTGGTTAAGAATCTACCTGCCGATGCAGGGGACACGGGTTCGAGCCCTGGTCTGGGAAGATCCCACATGCTGCAGAGCAACTAAGCCCGTGCACCACAATTACTGAGCCTGGGCTCTAGAGCCCACGTGCCACAACTACTGAAGCCCGTGTGCCACAATTACTGAGCCTGCGCTCTAGAGCCCACGAGCTACAACTACTGAGCCCATGTGCCACAGCTACTGAAGTCCACACACCTAGAGCCCGTGCTCTGCCACAAGAGAAGCCACCGCAGTGAGAAGCCTGTGCACCGCAACGAAGAGTAGCCCCCACTCACCGCAACTAGAGAAGGCCCTCACGCCGCAATGAAGACCCAACACAGCCAAAAATAAATAAATAAATAAAACATTAAAAAAAAAGGGAAGGATCAAAGTGGATAAATGGAATACTTCACTCTGGAATAAGCATAGAGAATTCAGGGAGAAGAAAAATCATTTTCATTCTACTTTGTATCTTCAGGAGGATTCAAGAGACAGTGCACTGATGAGAAGAGGTGGTTGTGAAAATGGAATAGTCAGAGAAGAAGGAATCAGGCTTGAAAATGAGAAATAGGATTACATTTGCAAGTTTCGATGAGTGGGCTGAGAAATAAGACATGGCCAATGATAAAGTTAGTGATCTGGAGGACAGAATTGAAGAAATCTCCCAGAATGTAAAGAGACGAAGCTGGAAAATGTAAGAGAAAAGTCGAGACAAAGAGGATGAATCCAGGAGTTCCAGATGCTATGAAATGGGAATTTCAAAAGAAGAGAGAGACTGGAAGGGAGGAAATAATAAAAGAAATGAGAGGAACATTTCCCTGAACTCCAGGAAAGGCCTGAGTCCTCAGATTACATGCTTCACCTGGTTCCATTTACAATGCATACCTATAGACCTCAGGGAAAATTTTAAAACATTAAGAAAAAAGAGGCGGGACTTCCCTGGTGGCACAGTGGTTAAGACTCCATGCTCCCAATGCAGGCGGCCCGGGGCCAATTCCTGGTCAGGGAACTAGATCCCACATGCATGCCGCAACTAGGGGTTTGCGTGCCACAACTAAGGAGCTGGCAAGCCGCAACTAAGGAGGACATGTGCCACAACTAAGGAGGCTGCCTGCCGCAACTAAGACCTGGCACAACCAAATAAATACATAAAATATATTTTTTAAATTATTTTTTAAAAAAAGGGCTTCCCTGGTGGCGCAGTGGTTAAGAATCTGCCTGCCAATGCAGGGGACACAGGTTCGAGTCATGGTCCAGGAAGATCCCACATGCCGCGGAGCAACTAAGCCCTTGCACCACAACTACTGAGCCTGCGCTCTAAAGCCCGTGAGCCACAACTACTGAAGCCCATGCGCCTAGAGCCCATTCTCCGCAACAAGAGAAGCCACCGCAATGAGAAACCCGCACACGGCAAGGAAGAGTAGCCCCTGCTTGCTGCAACTAGAGAAAGCCCGCGTGCAGCAACAAAGACCCAACGCAGCCCAAAATAAATAAATAAAGTTTTTTAAAAAAGAATAAAGAGGCTACCCTACAGACTTTTGGAAATAATAATTTTTAAAGTGGTAAACTACCAAAGATTGAAAATCAGATTAACACCAGATTTGTCATCTACTCAGATGCCAGAAGATGATGAGGATATGTCTTCCATGTTCTGAGGGTAAAAGAGTTTCAATCTAGGGTTCCTTATATAACTAAACAAAATAAAGATATTCTTAGACATCGAAGAATTTAAAAATTCACAGTCCATGTACTCTATTTGAAAACATTGCCCAAGGATTTATGTCAACCTCCTGAAAAAGAATCTGAGAAAGAGGATGGCATATACATTATTTAAAAGTGGCAGTTGACAACTGTACAGAAGAGGCAAAGAATACTAGAAAGAAACTAAAATACTATGTGTTATACCTGACACTTGGAAGATTCTCCTTTGAGTGGTAAAGTTTCAGTGACTCGGAATCATATTTCCTTCTGCATGGGTTCATTCACACTTAATGAATATTGCTTACTTGGTGATGTCAGTGCTGTTTATTAGCTTTCAGTTTTTAGAGTCAGCCTATTGACAATTCAAAGAAGATTTAGTTCTAAATTCTAGAGCAGAATTGTGAGAAATAATAGTAACACATCGAGACATTATATAGCAGGCACTGTTCTAAGCACTTAGTGTGAATTAACACTTTTTTTTTATAGTGGATTTCCTGTTTTTATTTTCATTTCTATCAGTATTTGCCTCATGTATTTTAACGTTTTATGGTTAGATACAAACACGCTTAGAATTGTCTTTTAGAAGTATTGACGCCTTTATAATTGGGTAATGTGCCTCTTTATACTTCATTATTTTGCTTGTTTTGAAGCCTATTTTGTCTGAAATTAATATATCTACTTCAACTTTCTTTTAATTAGCATCATTATGGTATTTTTTAACATCTTTATTGGGGTATAATTGCTTCACATGAATTAACACTTTTAATCTGCATGACAACTTTATGAAGCAGAAACTGTCATTATCCCCCTTTTTACTGAAAAGGAAACTGGAACACAGAGAGGTTAAGTAACTTGCTCAAAGTTACACAGCAAAACGTGGCAGAGGTGGGATATGAATACAGACATACTGACCTCAGGGTCCACGAAGTAAAAATAATATAACTAACGTACATAAGAGGGAAGGGGTAACAACAGACAGAAGTCAGAGTAACTACTCTATTTTCCTTATCTTTCAATTGAAGGAGTTGTTCAATACAGTCTAAGGTTGATAAATCAAGAAGTAGAAGTAGACATACCGTTAAAGGTAAACTCTACCATCAGAAAAACTAGAAAACCCAAGCCAAGAATTGACACCCCTGGGGAAGTACTCAAGTACTCTGGTGGAAGAAGATACTTCGTGTTATGCCTTACTTTTTTTCCCCCTCACATATTTATATCCTGAGATACTACATTCGTCTTCATGTTTGCGGCGAATACTTTATTATTGAAAAAAATATTTTATCATGTGCATGCGTTATTGCTATCATTTTAGAAACGAGTTCAATTTTCCAAAAAAATTAATTTTCTAAATGCGGTGAGTCATCTTGACAACTCCGAGCAGAAGTTACCCGTTTTGGAATAACAGTCAGGGTGGAGGGTCGGAGCCCACCTCGAGCCGCCGCCTCAGCCCATCTCCTCAGTTCTGTCCAGTTAAGCTTCCCTCCCACTCCCGGGAAAAGTTTGTCTGGCAAAGTCTTCCAAGCTCAGAACCTTGGCAGACGCAACATTCCAAAAGGGAGACCAAGAATCCTGGGAAATGGCTGTGTTCGCCCTTCTCCCCGAGGGCAACTGTGTTGGTTGGTGGGCTCTGGGAAAATCTAGAAGAGGAATTGCTGACACTGCAGCTCCAATCATCATCAGGGGCATTGAGCACATCTGTGAAACCCGACGTAGGTCTGGCAGCATCCTCCAGCTCCCTGGAAGATATCGTGGGGTGGCAGTCCCTGCAGTGTTGGGGTCTCTTCACACTCACCCCTTGACTGCTCCCTGGGTCTGCAGTCCCTCGGCCTCCTGGCTCCTCCACCCATCAGTGTCAGGCCCCCAGAGCCCCCTCCAGAGTCGCTGCCCTGGCTGCAGGCCCCTCCAAGGGTTCCAGACTCTGCCCCAATCAACTACACCCCTGTGGTTCTCGCCGTGAGTCACGGCAGGTCTGCTGTGCCGCCTTCCTATCTGGCGAACCGGAGATCGCCTTTAATTCCCTCCAGCTGGGCTCCGCAGGACTGAGATAATCTGTTCTGGCGCAAGAGGAAAGCAGAGGGTTTGTTGTGTCTTTGTTTCATTCAAATGGTTTGGATGATGACTCACTCCATTTCTTCTTTCTTTCTTTTTAAACCAGGGCACCGTCTAGAAGTCGTTTTTGATTAGAAGCTGACCTCAGAAGTACGCTCGCATCATTCTGAAAACATCTGACAGCACCACAGAAACCGACGCAGAACGAGAAAGGACACAGTGGACGAAGGCCAGGACCAGGGCCTTCCCACACGGCTCTCCGGGCTGTCATTGGCCTGAGTCAAAATTGGGATGCCGTCCCCTGTCAGACCCCCGGATACCTGCATTGACATGGGGCCAGCTGGGAGTGATAGTGGTGACTGTCATCATCGTGGTCGTCATCGCATGACACTGGCCGATACTACTGAGTCCTTATTACGTACGTACGGCCCATGCCGTTCTAAGGGAGTTATCCATTCTCGCAGCATCCTGTCAGGCAGGTACCACTTGGCTTTGCGGTCTGAGTGGCATTGTCAGGTACTGCTCAGAAGCTGGGAGGTCAGGGTGGGTAGACCAGCGGTCTCTTTAGGAACACGAAGCCCCGAGGCAAAGCCAGCTTGGCCCTGAGGGAGAAGCTGTGAACCAGCGAGGTGGGAGCGGGTGGCCAGAGGTGGTGAGCAGGGCGTGAGAGGGGTCCAAGGTCAGTGTTAACAGCAAAGGGAAGCAGGAGGTTGGCTGCACCCAGGTGGAGGGCAGCAGAAAGCTGTGGCTGGCCAAGGACATGGCTCTCATTCACTGCTATGCCTCCCCTGTGTGCCAGCTGGTAGGCAGAGAGGTGGGCATGAAGCCTTCACTTCCCCAAGTCCACAGGCTGTTGGAAGAGACAGGCTAGGAGAAACGGAGTGGGAGAAATCACCTCCAACCAGGGCATTCTGGAAAGCTCCCAGCGGGAGGCGGCTTTGGCATTGAGCAGGGTGGGGGCGGGGGTGGACCAGCACAGGAGGGGAGCGAGCACCTTGTGTGTTTAGGTGAGTTAAGCACCTGTGAGGAAGAGGTCGCTCCACATGGCAGGGGTGTGAACTGAAGGAAAAGGGAATTCTAGGAAATCCAAAAGGTGGGTGAGAAAATACTGTGAAGGTCTGATCATAGTAGCAACGATGACTAATACTGCAATAGAGGCCTGGCGTCTGGCATCCCTGCGGGGGGGGGGGGGGGGGGGCGGAGGCAAGTGCCCCAAAGGCCTGGAGAGCTGAGCTGGCCACTCCTCTGTGAGAGCAGCTCCTTTGATTGGCCCCTAGTGCCTGCATCTTGTGAGCCCTTCTGTGGGGTGTTTGAATATTGATGAACCGTCCATGGGTGGCCAATGTGTTCGTTCCCCGGGGCTGCTGTAACCAATTGCCACAAACCAAGTGGCCTAAAACAACCAAAATTTGTTCACTTACAGACCTGAAGGCCAGAAGTCCAAAATCACGGTGTCAGCAGGCCGCGCTCCCTCCGAATGTTCTAGCTTGGGAGGAATCCTTCACTGCTTTCTCCGGTTTCTGGTGGCTCCAGGTATTCCTGGGCTTGTAGCCTGAGAACCCCAACCTCTGCCCCAATCTTTACGTGGCCTTTTCCTCCTCTTATAAGGACACTTGTCATTGGATTTAGCCCCCCACCCCGATAATCCAGGATGATCTCGAGATCATTAATAACGCCAAGGACGCTTTTCCCAAATAAGGTAACATTCACAGGTTCCTGGTGGGTATTTGGGTGGGGGCCACCGTTCAACCTAATACAGCCAATAAGGCCTATTTCCCCCCATCAAGTGGGAGCTTCCTGAGGATGGAAACTGTGCTCCTTCCTTCCTTCCTTCCTTCCTTCCTTCCTTCCTTCCTTCCTCCCTCCCTCCCTCCCTCCCTCCCTCCCCTCCCTCCCTCCTTCCCTCTCCCCCTTCCCTCCTTCCCCAAATATTGAGGGAACATCTGCCATGTTCCAGGCTCAGTGCTGGGTCCTGGGGAGACTGAAGCAATGCAAACAGGTCCAGTTCCTGCCCTCTCAGAGCTGACTTTGCAGTGGAGGGAGGTAGACCCAACAGAAGCAGTTACACCAGTGCTCATGGCAGGCAGAACTACAAAAGAAGGGGGGAGGGGCAAGACCAGCAGGGTTGGGGGTGGGTCAGGGTGGACCAGCTCCAACCAGGGAGGTCAGGGAAGGCTTTGCAGAAGACGTGACACATAGCTGGACCCTGGATGCTGAGAAGGACCAGGTTGGAACCTCCCTCTCACTTCCTGGCTGTGTGATCTTGGACATTTGCTTTACCCCTCTCTGCCTCAGTTTCCTCGTGTATAAAGTGGTGATGGCAAAAACACAGTCTCCTGGAACCATCCTGAGGACTGGGTGAGTAAACCCGTGGGGAGCCTTCACAGCTGCAGTGTTCCCAGTACTTGCTTCATAAGCCGTAGCTAATCCTCCTAAAAGAATACTTAAATGTTAACATTATTGGCACGCTGGCAGAGAGCCACGCACCAAAAACTTTTGTTAACAATTGAGGAATATTTATTTTAAAAACCAAACAAACAAAAAGGACCTAAAATTAGTCATCATGCAAAACTCTGGAACGTCTCGGAGTTCCTTACTCTTATCTTACAACTTGACTTGGGGCTTGTTTGAATCAGGTTGGGGGCCTGGGACACCTATTCTCTTTAGGGTTTGGGGCTTGAAATCTTTGTAAAGGCCTGGCAGAGGTACCGGGGCATGTTGGCCACTATTTTGGGCAGAGCAAGCTGAGTCCTTGGAACTTTGGGACCGGCCAGCGGAGCCAAGGGTCTCCTACATCGTGTTGACTTGGTAGATGGATGGAGGTCAGGCTGAAGGTGGTCCTGGGGTGAGAAGGGGCAGAGAAGCTGGGGCACTTGCAGGAGGCCCACGGAGAGCTCCAGGCCCGCAGGCATCTCCTCCCATCTGGGCCTCCGGGATCCGTCCCTCTAGGGGGCAGTAGGGCTCTACCGAGAGTCCCTGTCTCGTCCTGCAGAGGCCGGGAGAAGCCCCTCGCCTTACAATGTGCCTCGGTGTCAGCATCGAGGGAGAGTTCTTTCTTTTTTTTTTTTTTAATTTTTATTGGCGTATAGCTGCTTTACAATGTCGTGCTCGTTTCTGCTGTGCAGCAAAGTGCATCAGCTCTACGTATATCCCCCTCTTTTTCAGATTTCCTTCCCACTTAGGTCACCACAGAGCACATCAAGGGAAATTTCTGCACAGACTTTGCCCTGGCTGGGCCCAGAGGATATATCTTTGCACATTCAGATGTCTGGGGGGGAAATGCTCATTAGGAAGGAAAGTATTTAATGTCACGGTAACACGTGAATGTTTCTAAAAGTGGAAGCTGACAGCTGTACCCACTGAGGGAGCACTTCGGGGTTCCAGCCGCCAGGAGGTCAGCCCCCTCCAGCCTGATGGGGGAAGGAAGTTGGATTTCTAAGGCGCGTGCTATTCACAGGGAGAAGACATGCGTTTCCGCACTAGTGTTCGTGGCCAGGTTCAGGTTTTTAGACCCTGAAAACAAATCTCCTTGACCGGTTCTCCCCCATCTGCTGCTCCTCCCATCTTGCTGGGGGAACCAGGGTAGCCCCTGGCTGTGTTTTGATGTAGCACTGTGACCCCAAAGATCCGAGACTCATGGGCGGCACCCTCCCCCCACCCCGTGGTGTGGCCTTATGGTCCACTCTGGGGGCAGGGGCAGGGGTATGGGTACATCTGCATGGGGCGCACACAGTCCTGGGTTCAGGTCCTAAATCTGCCACTTCATGCTGTGTGGTCATCAGCAGGGTCCCCATGGAGCCTCCCACCTCACCTGAAAAACAAGGAGAGACCTGCCCTGCAGGGTGACTTATTTCTGGACGTGATTCCAGTGACACGATTCCTGGAACGGGCTTAGTGGGGTGCCAGGCGCACCCTGACATTCACCATCACACCACCAGCCACCCTTCCAGCTCCCACCCTGCTGCCTACTCCAGCCCGCCTTCCCTGACCTCTACCACTTCCCACTTCCCTGGCACTCCATCCCTTCTCTGTTTACTGTTTACAGTCTGTCTCCAGCTGGAATATGAGCTCTACCCTGCCTTATGCAGGACACATATTCAACATCAATAAATATTGTTGAGGGACTTCCCTGGTGGTCCAGTGGTTGAGTTGCCGTGCTTCCAGTGCAGGGAAAGTGGGTTTGAACCCTGCTCGGGGAACTAAGATCCCACATGCCGTGAGGCCAAAACCAAAACCAAACCAAAACAACAACATCAGCAACGAAACATACATACATACGCACGTACATACATGCGTACATAAATATTGTTGAGTGCACGCATGAGGGAATGGGAGCTCTAGCCCAGTTGTCAGTTTCCCCGGCTGTGCAGTGAGGATGATGCTACTAGAAGTCTCTAGGTGGCTTTGGATGCATCAAACCCTTGTGTGAGCACCTGGCCCAGGCGCTCAGCAGAGGCAAGTTCATGTCCCCGGCTGTCGGCTTTATAATACAGGCAGGAGAACGGCCCCTCCACCAGCCCTCGAGGGCAGCCACACAGACTCAGCCAGTGAGGCCTGAGCGGGATCTCTGCACATTGGATCCTTCCACACACCAGGCGGGGAGGCCCAGGTCAGGGAGGCTGTACACACTGGTCTGTGTAAGCGATGTGCGGAGCCTAGGACCATGTCCGCTGTTCCGCGTGAAGCAGCCGGGGGCTCTCACTGGGGGAGGAGCTGGTCCATGGCGGGTGACAGACCCTCACCCGTGGTGGCCAAGAGCAAGGGCACACGGGTGGATGCGGACGTGAGTCCCAGCCTGACTGCTCTTGGCTGGGTGGCCTCGGCAGGTGACTTCACACCTCTGAGCCTCGGTTTCCTGTCAGGTGGGGTGATGGGAGCCCGCCGCTCTGAGAGCTGTGGTGAGAGAATAACCAGCGCAGGAATGAGAGCCGTTACTGTGCTGAATTCAGAGTCGAGCAAAAGAGTTGAGGGAAGCAGAGGAACGGCCCCTCAGAGACATCCACGCCCTGATCCCTGGAACCTGTGAATGGATGCTACCTCGAGAGGGGGGATTAAGGTTGCAGATGGAATTAATCTTGCTAATCGGCTGACCTTATGATCAGGAGACTAGCCTGGGGGATCCAGGTGGGTCCCGTGGAACCACAAGAGCCCTTAAAAGTGGAAGAGGGAGGCAGCGAGAGAGGCTGGACCTGCCACTGCTGGCGCTGAAGACGGAGGAAGGGGCCATGAGCCACGGCATGTGAGTGGCCACCAGAAGCTAGAAAAGGCAGAAGAACCCTGGAGTTTGCAGAAGGAATGCAGCCCTGCCAACACACTGATTGTAGTGCAGAGGCTTCTGACCTCCCAGACTGTGAGATGGTGACTCTCTGTTGTCTTAAGGCATAAGTTTGTGGTAGTTTGTTAGTGCAGTTATAGGAAACTCACAGGAGGACTGCGTCATGGCAGCCTCCACCCGGCCTCCCTCTCAGGAGCAGAACATGGCAGAATGAGGACCAGCCTCAGACCTGCTGACGGGGTAAAATCTAGTGGAACCCTGGCCCTTTGTAGATGAGAAGAGACCGTCAAGATCATCTAGGTCCACATTTCAGAGCGGGATGTCCCCCACATTAGTCCCGAGCAATGTTCTGTTCATAATGGTCCCATGGGTCAGTCGGTTAGGAAATGCTGCATACACCGTCTGGCTTACAAGCAGTCACAGTACTCTTTTATCTCTGAGAGGCTCTGAGAAGGCCTGCAGCAAAAAGCAAGAAAGGTTTTCTAACTTCCACTCAGCACTTCCAAAGATACTGTAGCATAAACCTTCTTCCTCCAAGTCTTCCCCCCAGAACTTGTACTAACAACTCAACCAAGCTTGTGTTTGGTGGATGGGCTGATCTACTCAAATCAGTTCATGAGACAAATGGAGAAACTGAAGCCCAAACAGGTGGAGGTGCCCTGGAGAAGCAGTGCAGCTTCAACCAGCCACACGGCCCTGGGCAAGTCACATCACCTCTCAGAGCCTCTGATTCCTGATGGATAAAATGCAGACAAGAGGGCCTGCTTTGCAGAACACCATGGATAGCTGTCTCCGTCCGTTGGGGCTGCTATAACAAAGTACCGTAGGCTGGAGGACTTGTAAACAACAGAAATTTATTTCTCACAGTTCCAGAGGCTGGGAGTCTGAGCCCAGGATGCCAGCATGGGCAGGTCCTGGTGAGGGCCCTCTTCTGGATTGCAGACTATCCATTTCTCCCTGCGTCCTCACGGGGTGGAAAGAGAGCTCTCTGGAGCCTCTTATGTAAGGGCACTAATTCCACCCATGAGGGTTCCACCCTCAAGACCTAATTACCCCTAATTAGGTACCTCCTAATACCATCACATTGGCAGCTAGGCTTTTAACTTGAGTTTTCAGTCCATAAGCAAGGAAGTGGCCGTTGAAGTGGCCAGCACCCACCTGGTAGGTAGTTAGGCAAGAGTAGGTACTACTTGGCAGAGCACCGGAACCGCGGGCTTGGAGCGGAACTTTTCGGTTTGTCTTAAGAAAATGGCAGACAAGCCGGACATGGGGGAAATCGCCAGCTTCGATAAGGCCAAGCTGAAGAAGACGGAGACGCAGGAGAAGAACACCCTGCCGACCAAAGAGACCATTGAGCAGGAGAAGCAAGCGAAGTGAAATTTCCTAAGAACCTGGAGTATTCTCCACCTCCATCATCTTGGAGACCCTAGTCGTTTTGTGGAGGAAGAGCCACCTGCAAGATGGACACGAGCGACAAGCTGCACTGTGAACCCGGGCACTCCGTGCCGATGCCACCGGCCTGTGGGTCTCTGAAGGGACCCTCCAATCGGACTGCCAAATTCTCCGGTTTGCCCTGGGATATTATAGAAAATTATTTGTATGATTAATGAAAATAAAACACACCTCGTGGCAAAAAAAAAAAAAAAAAAAAAAGAGTAGGTACTACTTGTATTCGTTTCCCATTGTTGCCACAACAAGTCACCACAGACTTACTGGCTTACAACACAAATGTATTATCTTACATTTCTGGAGGTCAGTAGTCCTAAAATCAAGATGTCAGCAGGGCTGGTTCCTTCTGGAGGCTCTAGAGCAGAATCTGTTTGCTTTGTCCAGCTTCTAGAAGCTGCTCTTGTTCCTGGGCTCACACCACTCTGACCTCTGCTTCTGTCATAACGTCTTCTGAATCTGACCCTCCTGCCTCCCTCCTGTAAGGAACTCTGTGACTACAGTGGGTCCCCCTGGATAATTCAGGGTAACTTCCCAATCTCAAGGTTCTTCATCACAGCTGCAAAGTCCCTTCTGCCTTGTAAGGTGACATATTCCCAGGCCCCAGGGATAGGATGTGGACATCTTTGGGGACCACTATTGAGCTGACCACGCCCAGGATGCCTCCTTTGCCGGCCCTGCGTTCCTCCTGCTGCAGTGCATTCTCTCTCTCCTTTGCTCCAGGCTGGACACCAAAGGAGTGATTTAGTTCTAACCTGGGCTTCTGGTTGAGTCAAGTGCAGGAGAAAGTTTGCGTCTCAGCAGACATCCCCCATCCCTCTCAGACCATCACCCCCAGGCCATGCAGGTTGCAGTGGAAGAGCATCTTAGAAGGCAGGCTGCAGCCAAAGATTCCAGAGAAAACTGACTGCAAACTGTATCCCTTCATTCATCAAATATTGGAGTGCCTGCCGAATGCCTGGTCTCTCTTGGTGCTGCAGGCACAGGTGTGGACTGGACAGACCGGGCCCTGCCCTCAGGGAGCTGACTTCTCATGGGGAAGAAGGACAGTCGGGGAGAGATCACATAATAGGCACCAGATCAGAAACAAAACAGCAGGGTATGAAGATGGAGGATGGGGGAGGTGTGCCCAGTTTGCCGTATGGGGCTGGTGAGGGGGAGGGCCACGGAGGCTGAATCCTCGGATTCTGGGTTTGGCAACGGGGTTGATGGAGATGTTATCTTCAGAGAGGGGTTCACAGGAGGAGAGCAACTTTTTGCAGGCCTGCGGGGAGGTGATGAGTTCCGTCCTGGGTATGACAGTGTGATGGGCCCAAGGTCCATCTAACATGGGATGTCAGTGGGTGAGGGAATGTCTGAGCTGGAGCTAATGAACGTGGGCATTGTTCACCTCGGGGTGGGTTCCCCATGGAGGAGAAGACAAGAGGACCTGGGGCCGACGCCTGGGGAGCCTCCGTTTGGGCTGCAAAGGACGAGGAGCTGATGGGTGGAAGCAGAGAGACAGGTGCACAAGTGCCCAGAAAGCCAAGAGCGAAGGAAGAGGCTCACGAGGTGGAGAGCAGTCAACAGGGCCAAACGCTGCAGAGAAGCCCGGGAAGGGAAGACTCGAGAAGAATCCATTTGGCTCAGCTGGAGGAGGGCCCCAGTGGCCTCTGTTGCGGCCGTGTGCCGGGGGCAGAAGCTGCAAAGCAGCGGCGGAGCGGTGAGCAGGAGTAGAGGAAGCTGGGACAAGACGCGTGCACAGCTCTTTCCTTGACCAGGAAGTATGGAGGAGTCAGGCCAGTGGCTGGAGGTGGCCGTGGGGGTGATGGCTTTTTCCATCTTTATTTCTGGTTTATTCAGGCAGGGGACACCTGGCTTGTTTAAATGCTGATGGCTGGGAGCCAGGAGAGGGGGAGGTGAAGATGAAGGGGAGGGGTTGACCAAGGTGCGAAGCGGGGCGGAAGGAGGCTCCTCCAGAATTCCAAAGCGGGGGTGGGACAGCCATCTGGGAGGAAGGAACCAGTGCGGGAGGCCTGTGGGCTGGGGGCAGGAGGTGTGTGCAGCAAACACGTGGGCACTGGCTCTGGACCGTGCAGGGATGGGCAGGTCACCATGGGGCTTTAAATCTACGAGTGATGCGGTCCGATTGGAGCCTGAGAACCAACATCTGGCAGCTGAGTGAATGGGTGGAAGAGGCCCATCAACCTGTTAGGGACAGGGCTCCCAAGTGTCCATCTCCTTCGTGGAGGTGCTGGTGGAAATGCACCTCATAACTCAAGATGCAGAATATTTTGGGAGGTGGTATTCTTGGAAGTTTAAAAACACAAGATCTAGGGGATAGACTGGGTTTGGATCCTGACTCCCTTCCAACAAGCTGTGTGACCTCGGGCTGGTTACTTGACCTCTCTGTGTGTTTTAGTTGCTTGTAGCTGTATAATAAACTACCTCAAAACTTAGCAACTGAAAACAACACCCATTTAGTATCTTACAGTCCCTGTGAGTTGGGAAGCCAGGAGCCGCTTAACTGGGGCCCTATGCTTGGGGTTACTCGTGGGGCTGTGATTGAGGAAGTGGCAGAGGCCCGAGTCTGCTCAAGGCATGACTGGGGAGGACCCACTTCCAGGCAAAGTCAGTGGCTGTTGGCAGGATTCAGTTCTCCCTGGGCTGTTAACTGAGGCCCTCATTTCCTCACTGTCTGAAGAAGCCAGAAGCCACCTTGAGTTCCAAATGGAGTTTGTCAAGTAGGGAGGTGGATAATTGAGTCTGGAATTCAGGAGAAGGGTCCAGGCAGGAGATATAAATGTGGGAGTCCTAGGCACGTAGATGGTATTTAAAACCATGCAATCGGTTGAGGTCACCAAGGAAACAGGTGCAGATAGAAAACACGTCCAAGGGCTGAGCCTGGGGGCATCCCAGTATTGGGGAGATGATGGGGAACCAGCAATAGATGGTAAGGAGAGGCCGGTGGAAAAGAAGAAGACCCAGTGGAAGCTGCGTGAAAGAAGCACATCAGGTTTAACCGCCGATTCTGCTGACCAGTCCGGTGAGACGACCATGGACAACTGACTGCGTATGTAACAACAACCTGGGGTCGCTGGTCACTTTGACAAGGTGGTGTCAGTGGGTGTGAAAGCTGATGGGAAGGAGTTCAAGAGGGAATGGTAGGGGAGAGGCATGGGAGAGAGTGGATACATGCAGTATTTCAAGGAGTTTTGCTGTAAAGGAAAACAGAAGTAAGACAATAGTTGAAGGGGAATTGTAGGATCCACAATTATTTTTTTTAACAGATCTTTATTGGAGTATAATAGCTTCACAATACTGTGTTAGTTTCTGTTGCACAGCAGAGCGAATCAGCCACATACACACACATGTCCCCATATCCCCTCCCTCTTGAGCCTCCCTCCCAACCTCCCTATCCCACCCCTCTAGGTGGGCACAGAGCACCGAGCTGCTCTCCCTGTGCTATGCGGCTGCTTCTTCCCACCAGCCAACTGTTTCACGATCGGCAGTGTATATATGTCGATGCTACTCTCACTTCGCCCTAGCTTCTCCCTCCCATCCCATGTCCTCAAGTCCATTCTCTATGTCTACCTCTTTATTCCTGCTCTGCAACTACGTTCATCAGTACCATTTTTTTTTTTAGATTCCATATAGAATGGCCATTATCAAAAAATCTATAAACAATAAATGCTGGAGAGGGTGTGGAGATAAGGGAACCCTCTTGCACTGTTGGTGGGAATGTAAATTGATACAGCCACTATGGAGAACAGTATGGAGGTTCCTTAAAAAACTAAAAATAGAACTACTATACGACCCAGCAATCCCACTACTGGGCATATACCCTGAGAAAACCATAATTCAAAAAGAGTCATGTACCAAAATGTTCACTGCAGCTCTATTTACAATAGCCAGGACATGGAAGCAACCTAAGTGTCCATCATTGGATGAATGGATAAAGAAGATGTGGCACATGTATACAATGAAATATTACCCAGCCATAAAAAGAAACGAAATTGAGTTATTTGTATTGAGGTGGATGGACCTAGAGTCTGTCATACAGAGTGAAGTAAGTCAGAAAGAGAAAAACAAATACTGTATGCTAACACAATTATTTTTAAGGTAGGGGAAATAATTGCATGTTTCTTTTCTGATCGGAATTATCTAGTAGAGAAGGAGGCTGGGCCATGTCTTGAGAAGGTGAGAGGGGACGGAGGGGGGTGGTCTAAGGTAGGAACAGGACGGTTTTTGAAGTATCACGAGGCAAAGCCAAGCGAGCACAGGGGCCCTGATGCTGGTGGGGCAGGTGCGGTGGTAGGAGCTCACGGCAGTTCTTTCCACCTGCTTCCATGTTCCTCCCGAAATAGGAAGCAAGGCCGGGAGAAGAGAGGGAGAGCAGCGGGAGGAGGTGCTGGGAGTTTAAAGAGAGAGAGAAGATGTGAACGAGTCATCCAGGAGAGTCAAGAGTGGAGGACAGGAGAAATGGACGCTGGTGTCCTGGCAGTGACGGAAGCCCATGCATCACTGGCGGTCACGGGTATGCAGTACGTTTATGTTTTTCTGTAGCCAAGTTCACGGGCACAGAGGAAACTGAGCATTGGATTTAACCAGCTTGGGAGGGTGCATGACGCTTCACCATGGGATTTAAGCTGGGAAAGGGGAGGAGGGAGCACATCAAGAGAGAGACAAGAGTGAAAAAAAAGGTCGAAGGGCAAAAGGATTATAGGTGGCAGGTGGGATGTGGGATTATTGGAGTCAGGTGCTGGAGAGAGAAGCCAGTGTCAAAGGGTGGGGGAGGGGGGTGCTTAGGGCTTCCCTGGTGGCGCAGTGGTTCAGAGTCTGCCTGGAGATGCAGGGGACACGGGTTCGTGCCCTGGTCCGGGAGGATCCCACATGCTGGGATGTGGAGTGGCTGGGCCCGTGAGCCATGGCCGCTGAGCCTGTGCTCCGCAACGGGAGAGGCCACAGCAGTGAGAGGCCCGCGTACCGCAAAAAAAAAAAAAAAAAAGAGGTTGTGCTTGAGACCGAGATGATGGGGGGAGGGGCTACAGTTATTGGTAATTTCAAGGTCTGCAGCCATGGTTCTCAGTGCTGTCCTAGGAGCAAGCATCACCTGGGACTTCGCCGGGAAATGCAGGTTCTCTGGCCTCACCCCAGACCTACTGAGTCAGAATCTCCGGGGGTGGAGCCAGCAATTTGTGTTCTCATGAACTCCCGCCTCTCCCCGCAGGCTTCCTGATATGCACGAAGGCTTGGGAACCACTGCCCTAGAGTAGAATGGCTGAAGGAGGAAGACAAGCATCTACAGGACCAGAAGAATTTAAGAAATTGAGAGGTCGGGAAAGGAAAAGGATTCTTTAAGGAGCATGAAATTGCTGAAAATTAAGACAGGGGTACAGAGACTTCCCCGGTGGTCCAGTGGTTAAGATTCTGCCTTCCAATGCAAGGGGTGTGGGTTGGATCCCTGGTCGGGGAGCTAAGAGCCCACATGCTGTGGGGTACGGCCAAAATTTTTTTTAAAAAAGGGGGTACACCTGAAGAAAGTGCCCGGACCCAGGAGCTAAAATCACCAAGAAATGAGGACAATGGCCAGGTGGAGAATAGTCTAGAAGTGGCAGAAAACAGTAAGGAGGACACCTATCCCAGAGCCCAGTGATATAAGGGCTGTGGGAGATAGCAGCCCCTCTGCAGGGCATAGCGGGCAGGACAACGGCCCCCCAAAGATGTCCACTCATCCCTGGCACTTGTGCGTATGTTACCTTACACGGCAGCGGGGACTTGGCAGGTGTGATTACTAATCTCAAGATGGAACGAGTAGCCCGGATTATCCAGGTGGGCCCAATGTAATCACAAGCGTCCCTATAAAGGGAGGCCGGAGAGTCAGGCGGAGGAGTACGCGGCACGAGGGGGCAGCGGTCGGGGTGATGCGGTTGCTGGCTTGGAAGATGGAGGGAGGCCCACCGGCCAGGAAGCGGATTCTCCCCTCGAGCCTCCGGAAGGGACACGGCCCTGCGGACACCTTGAGTTTAGCCCAGTGAGACCATTTTGGATTTCTGACGTCCAGAACCGTAAGGTAATGAATTTGAACCGCCTTAAACCGCTATGTTTGTGATAATGTACCGTAGACGTCTGCGAGGGAAGCGGGGGCCTCAGGAGGGTGGTGGGTTTCAGAGCAAAAACACCAGGCGCACTTGGGAGGAAAAAACTGAGAACGTGGGCCTTTGTTTACGGTGGGCCGTGAGATGTGGAGGGCAAAGACGCTGCGACTGTGTTTTGGGAGTTGGGGGGGGCAGAAGGTGGGCTTGCAGAGCTTCGGAGGGGCTAGTGGGCGGGGGCAGAAGGTGGGCTTGCAGAGCTTCGGAGGGGCTAGTGGGCGGGGGCAGAAGGTGGGCTTGCAGAGCTTCGGAGGGGCTAGTGGGCGGGGGCAGAAGGTGGGCTTGCAGAGCTTCGGAGGGGCTAGTGGGCGGGGGCAGAAGGTGGGCTTGCAGAGCTTCGGAGGGGCTAGTGGGGGGGGGCAGAAGGTGGGCTTGCAGAGCTTCGGAGGGGCTAGTGGGCGGGGGCAGAAGGTGGGCTTGCAGAGCTTCGGAGGGGCTAGTGGGCGGGGGCAGAAGGTGGGCTTGCGGAGCTTCGGAGGGGCTAGTGGGCGGGGGCAGAAGGTGGGCTTGCAGAGCTTCGGAGGGGCTAGTGAGCGGGGCAGAAGGTGGGCTTGCGGAGCTTCGGAGGGGCTAGTGGGCGGGGGCAGAAGGTGGGCTTGCGGAGCTTCGGAGGGGCTAGTGAGCGGGGCAGAAGATGGGCTTGCAGAGCTTCGGAGGGGCTAGTGGGCGGGGGCAGAAGGTGGGCTTGCAGAGCTTCGGAGGGGCTAGTGGGCGGGAGAAGCGGGACTGCTTGAGAGCCTGACACCAACAGGTCTAAGGAACGAAACGATTAGCCCTGAGGGTGAGGACATGGGCGCTGGGTGATGGGAAGCGGCGGCGTCTGGGATCCCCACTTCCCGATTCTCAGAGGGGCCCGGACCTGTTCTGAGAGCGTGGGTCCCCGTCGGGGCAGCAGTGGTGGACGTCGGAATGACTCTGCAAAGCCCAGCATGGGAGGCGGCAGTGCCTCCAGGGTGCCCCGGCTCCTTTGCATCACCTGGAGGATAAATGAGAAGGTTGGCTCGGGAGCAGCGGGGCTGCAGGTGTGTCTGGGGAGGACCAGATGGAGGAGAGCCGCCGCCAAAACGCGTTAACAGTATAACTCGTTGAGCAGGAGTGCCTCGCCTGCTGCAGGTTCCCGTTACCTTGTCAAACAGACTCCCCGGGGAGGTCGCGGTTCACATTCGGCTTGTAAACGGCAGCTGGCCGGCCGCCCTGCTCTTACCTGTCCCCGAGGAGCCGTTGAGGCACGGCAGCCAGCATTTTACAGGCGGGAGGGCCACGGGTGACGGCAGGAAGCCAGAAGGCAGATAAGAGCCTAGCAGGCTCAGGCTCCGAGGGAGCGATGGTCTTTATTGCTGTCTGCAGCAAAGGGAACTGGTTCTTTCTAGAAGCCAGCCTGGAGTCCACAGATGTGTAATTAGAAGTGAATGGGGCTTCCCCGGTGGCGCAGTGGTTGAGAGTCCGCCTGCTGATGCAGGGGATGCGGGTTCGTGCCCCAGTCCGGGAAGATCCCACGTGCCGCGGAGCGGCTGGGCCCGTGAGCCATGGCCGCTGAGCCTGCGCGTCCAGAGCCTGTGCTCCGCAACGGGAGAGGCCGCAACAGTGAGAGGCCCCCGTACCGCAAAAAAAAAAAAAGTGAATGAACTGAGCCATATGGGACAGAAGAAAGGTCTCTCTTGAGTCAGATGTTTAGGTTTTAAAAATGTGTTAAATATTAGGAAAGGATTAATTTTCCATGCATTCCGGATGAATCCATTGTTCCCAATGTCACTTGCATGTGTGAAACTTGGACACGTTTGTTCATTCAGCACGTAGTTCCAGAGGGCCTACTGAGGCCAGGGTCTGGGCATGTGGCATTGAACCTGAACAAAGACTATCCATGCTCACATGGGATTTACAGGTGTAAGAGACAGATTGTAAACCAGCAAACGGGTCTGCAAACAGGAGAGTCCTGTATATGTCGTGGTGGGTGTATTTGTGGGCAGGGTGGAGGTAGATCCCACATTCCATGTTAGGGAGGTCTTCCGAGGATGAGAGGGTTTGATCTGGGGACCTGAGGGATGAGGGAGAGCAGTTCCATGAGCCTCAGGGGTCAGAGCGTTTCAAGTCTTGGGAAAACTGAGGCAGAGGTGGGACAGGGTTAGGATTAGGCAAGGAACAGAAGAGAGGCTGACATGGAGGAACAGAGCCGAGTCTGGAGAAGTGGTAGTGGAGAAGATTGTCGAAAGTCTTGGCAGAAATCTGGATCATTCTAAATGCAAAGCGAAGGTCTCAGTCCTGTAGCTGGTGGGTTACTGAGGCTCTTGCACTGTCTCAGACCTGACTGACTAAACTGCCTGTGTTTTTGAAATTAAAGTGATAGCAGCAAGATGGCAGAATAGGAGGCTTCTACCATCATTCTCCCACAGAACATTGGTTTCTTTTTCAGCTTTATTGAGGTGTGACAAATGAAGTTGTAAGGTATTTAAAGTGTACATCATGATGAGATGATAAAAACTGTGAAAGGATTCCCCCATCTAATTAATTAACACATCCATTACTTCACATATTGATCTTTTTCTGAGTGTGAAAACCTTCCAATTGTACTGTTAGCAAATTTCAATTACACAATAGCAATGTCAGTTACAGGCACCATGTTCTACATCAGATCCTCAGAACTTATTTATCTTACAGCTGAAACTTTGTACCCTTTTACCAACCTCTCCATATTTTGCCCAGCCCCCAGAAACCACTGTTTTCTGTTTCTATGAGTTTGACTTTGTTCTTTCCTAGATTCCACATATAAGTGAAACCATGCGGGATTTGTGTCTCTGTGTCTGGCGTATTTCACTTAACATAGCGTCCTTTAGTTTCATCTGTATTGTCACAAACAGCAGGATATCTTTCTCATGGCTGAATGATATTTCATTGTGTGTGTGTGTGTGTGTGTGTGTGTTTATACATATACCTACCACATCTTCTTTATCCGTTGACAGATACTTAGATTGTTTCCCTATCTGGCTATTGTGAATAATGCCACAGTAGGGAACATGCGAGCACAGATCTATCTTTGGGACCCTGTTTTCATTTCCCTTGGATATATACCCAAAAGTGGGATGACTGGATCATACGGCAGTTTCTATCTTTAATTTTTTTTATTGAAGTACAGTTGATTTACAATGTGTTAATTTCTGCTGTACAGCAAAGTGATTCAGTTATACATATATATAGATACATTCTTTTTCATATTCTTTTCCATTATGGTTTATCACAGGATATTGAATATAATTCCTTGTGCTATACAGTAGGACCTTGCTGTTTATCCATTCTGTATATAATAGTTTGCATCTGCTAACCCCAAACTCCCACTCCATCCCTCCGGCACCCTCCCTCCCTCTTGGCAACCACAAGTCTGTTCTCTGTGTCTGTGAGTCTGCTTCTGTTTTGTAGATAAGTTCATTTGTGTCATATTTTAGATTCCACATATAAGCGATACCATATGATATTTGTCTTTCTCTTTCTGACTTAGTATGATAATCTCTAGGTCCATCCATGTTGCTGCAGATGGCCTTATTTCATTCTTTTTTATGACTGAGTAATACTCCATTGTTTATATGTACCACATCTTCTCTATTCATCTGTTGGTGGACACTTAGGTTGTTTCCTTGTCTTGGTAATTGCAAATAATGCCGCTATGAGCATAGGGGTGCATGTATCTTTTTGAATTATAGTTTTTCTGGATATATGTCTAGGAATAGGATTGCTGGATCGTATGGCAACTCTATTTTTAGTTTCTTGAGGAACAGCCTTACTGTTTTCCATAGTGATTATACCAACTTACATTCCCACCAACAGTGTAGGAAGGTTCCCTTTTCTCCATATCCTCTCCAGTATTTATGTAGATTTTTTTGATGGCCATTCTGACCAGGGTGAGAGGGTACCTCATTGTAGTTTTGATTTGCATTTCTCTGATAATTAGTGCTGATGAGCATTTCTTCATCTGCCTATTGGTCATCTGTATGGTTTCTTTGGAAAAATGTCTTTAGTTCTGCTCATTCTTCGGTTGGGTTTGTTCTTTGTTGAATTGTATGAACTGTTTATATTTTGAAGATGAATCCCTTGTCGGCTGCATCATTTGCAAATATTTTCTCCCATTCTGTAGGTTTTTTCATTTTGTTTATGGTTTCCTTTGCTGTGCAAAAGCTTGTAAGTTTGATTAGGTCCCATTTGTTTATTTTTGCTTTTATTTCTGTTGCCTTGGGAGACTGATCTAAGAAAACATTGGTATGATTTATGTCAGAGAACGTTTTGCCTATGTTCTCTTCTAGGAGTTTTATGGTGTCATGTCTTATGTTTAAGTCTTTAAGCCATTTTGAGTTTATTTTTGTGTATGGTGTGAGGCTGTGTTCTAAGTTCATTGATTTACATGCAGCTGTCCAACTTTCCCAACACCCCTTGCTAAAGAGACTCTTTTTTCCCATTGTATATTCTTGCCTCCTTTGTTGAAGATTAATTTACTGTAGGTGTGTGGGTTTATTTCTGGGCCCTCTATTCTGTTCCATTGATCCATATGTCTGTTTTTGTGCCAATACTATGCCATTTTGATTACTGTAGCTTTGTAGAATTGTCTGAAGTCTGGGAGGGTTATGCCTCCTGCTTTGTTCTCTTTCCTCAGGATTGCTTTGGCAATTCTGGGTCTTCTATGGCTCCATATAAATTTTAGGATGATTCTTGTTCTGTGAAAAATGTCATGGATAATTTGATAGGGATCACATTAAATCTGTAGATTTCTTTGGGTAGTATTTTAACAATGTTAACTCTTCCAATCCAATCTTTAATTTTTTTGAGAAACCTTCATACTGTTTTCCACAGTGATTTTACCAATTTACATTCCCACCGACAGTGTATAAGGGTTCCCTTTTTTACACATCCTGACCAATACCTAGTATCTTTGACTTTTTGATAATGGCCATCCTAACAGGTATGAATTGATATCCCATTGTGATGTTGATTTGCATTTCCCTGATGATTAGTGATGTTGAGCACCGCTCTATTCTGTTCCATTGATCTGTGTCTGTTTTTATGCCAGTACCATACTTTTTTATTACTATGGCTTTGTAATGTAATTTAAAATCAGGAAGTGTGATGCCTCTGGCTTTGTTCTTCTTGCTCAAGATTGCTTTGGTTATCTGGGGTCTTTTGTGGTTCTATACAAATTTTAAGATTGTTTATTCTATCACTGTGGAAAAGTACCATTGGAACTTTGATAGGGTTTGCATTGAATCTGCAGATTGCTTTGAGTGGAATGGACACAGGATATCTTTCCATATATTTGTGTCATCTTCATTTTCTTTCATCGATAACTTAGTTTTCAGTGTACAGATCTTTCACCTCCTTAGTTAAATTTATTCCTCTTTATTATAAATGGGATTAATTTCTCTTTCAGATAGTTTGTTAGTATACAGAAATGCAACTGATTTTTGTTTATTGACTTTTGTATCCTACAACTTTCCTGAATTTGTTCTAATAGCTTTTTGGTGGAATCTTTAGAGTTTTGAATATCATATCATCTGCAAATAGAGGATGAGTCTATAGAAATATAAAGGACTGATTCTATAGAAATATAAAGGACTACTGTGAACAGTTATACACCAACATATTGGATAACCTAGAAGAAATTCCTAGAAACTTACAACCTGCTAAAACAATTGTGAAGGAAGAGAAAATCTGAAGACTAATTACTAGTAAGGAGATTGAATCAGTAATCAAAATTGCCTGCTTTGCAGATGAAATGATCTATTTAGAAATCTCTGAAGACTACCAACAAATCTGTTAGAGTAATGAATTCAGTAAAGTCGCAGGATACAAAATCAGCTGTGTTTCTATATACTAACAATCAACCATCCAAAAAACAAATTAAAATGATCCCATTTACAATAGCATTAAAAAAAACTTAGGAATAAATTTAACCAAGGAGTGTAAAGATCTATACACTGAAAATTATAAAACATTGATCAGAGAAACTGAAGACACAAATAAATAGAAAGATATCCCATGCTCAGGGATTTGAAGAATTAATATTGTTTAAATGTCTATACTACATAAAGTGATCTACAGATTCAATGTAAACCCTATCAAAATTCCAATGGCATTTATCAGAGGAACAGGATTTTTTTTCCTGAAATCTGTATTTAACTACAAAAGTCCCACATAGCCAAAGCCATCTTGAGCAAGAAGAACAAAGCTGGAGGCATCACACTTTGTGATTTCAAATTACATTACAAAGCTATAGTAATGAAATGATATGGTATTGGCATAAAGAGACACACAGATTAATGGAACAGAAAAGAGAGCCCAGAATAAACCCATGCATATATAGTCAACTAATCTTCAAATTCACTAAGATTACACAATGGGGAAAAAGTAGTCTCTTCAATAAATGGTAGTGTTAGAAAGCTGGATAGGTACATGCAAAAGAATAAAATGGACCCTTATCTCACACCATACACAAAAACCAACCCAAAATGTCTTAGACTTGAATGTAAAACCTGAAACCATGAGACTCCTAGAAGAAAACATGGGGGAAAACCTTTTTGACACTAGTCTTGGTAATGATTTCCTGAATTTGGTACCAAATGCACAAGCCAAAAAAAAACCAGCAAAAATCAGTAAGTGGGACTACATCAAACTAAGAAGCTTATACACAGCAAAGGAAACCATCAACAAAATGAAAAGGCAACCTACAGAACGGGAGAAAATATTTGCAAGTCATATATTCTGTAAGGATTTAATATTCAAAATATATAAGGAACTCATACAACCCAATAGCAAAAAAAAAAAAAAGTCTAATTAAAATGGGCAAAGGACCTGAATTTTCCAAAGAAGACATACAAATGACCAACAGGTATATGAAAAAATGCTCAGCATCACTAATCAGGGAAATGCAAATGAAAACCACAATGGGATATCACCCCACAGCTGTTAGGATTGCCATTATCAAAATGTCAAAGTAAGTATTGGTGAGGTTGTAGAGAAAAGGGAACCACTATACACTGTTGATAGGAATGTAAATTGGTACAGCCATTATGGAACACAGTATGGTGGTTCCTCAAAAAATTAAAGATAGGGCTTCCCTGGTGGCGCAGCGGTTGAGAGTCCACCTGCCGATGCAGGGGACACGGGTTCGTGCCCCGGTCCGGGAGGATCCCACATGCCGTGGAGCGGCCAGGCCCGTGAGCCATGGCCGCTGAACCCGTGCGTCCAAAGCCTGTGCTCCGCAACAGGAGAGGCCACAACAGCGAGAGGCCCTAGTACCACAAAAATAAAAAAAAATAAAAAAAATAAAAAATTAAAGATAAACTACCACGTGGTCCAGCTATCCCACTTTTGGGTATATATCCGAAGGAATTGAAAACAGGATCTTGAAGAGATCTGCACTCCCACATTCATTGCAGCATTATTCACAATAGCCAAGACGTGGAAGCAGCCTAAGTATCTTGTCAATGGGTGAATGAATAAAGAAGATGTGGCATATATATATGTACACACACACTGGAATATTATTCAGCCATAAGAAGGACATCCCACTGTTTGAGACAACACGGATGAAACTGGAGGGCATTTTGCTAAGTGAAATACACCAGACAGAGACAAATACTGTATGATCCCACTTAAATGTGGAATTGAAAAAAGTTGAACTCATAGTCCAGTAAGTGCCCTACATATGAACCTTCAAGTTGCAAACTTTCAAAGATGCAAACATGCGTTCACGTGTCTGGCGTACATTTTCACGTGCGTGCATCCTCTACAGGTAGTTGTGTTTTTGTGTACTTTACAGTATTGTATACAGTACAGTAGTACAGGATATTTATTTCAAGCCCAGGATGTCCGGAAGCAAACGTGAAAGCAGCAGTGATTTAGCCGGTACTGCTAAGAAGCATCAGCTGTTGTATTGTACTCTTGTACTTTTCAAGGTGCTGTACTGTAAGATTAAAAATGTTTTATTTTTTGTTTTTTATGTATTATTTGTGTGAAAAGTATTATAAACCTATTACAATACAGTACAATATAACCGATTGTGTTAGTTAGGTACCTAGGCTAACTTTGTTGGACTTATGAACAAATGGGACTTATGAATGAGCTCTCAGAATGGAACTCATTGGTATGCAGGGGACTTACTGTAACAGAGTAAAATAGTGCTTACCGTGGATGGGGGTTGTGGAATCAGGGAGATTCTGTCAAAGGGGGCAAACTTTAACTCCTGAGATCAATAAGTTGTGGAAGCTGAATGTACATCATGGTGACTAGAGTTGATAAAAGTGTATACTTGAAACTTGCTAAGAGTGTAGATCTCAAATGTCCTCACCACCAAAAAGAAGGTAACTGTGTGAGGTGATGTATGCATTAAAGAGCTTAATTTTGGTAACCAATTCACAATTTTTAACATATATCAAGATACTACATTGTATATCTTAAATATACACACTTTGTCGATCATACTTTGATAAATTTGGGGGGAAAAAAAAGTAAATGCAAAGGGCAGTTATTGGAAGGCTTTAAGAGCAGGTGTGGTACGTTCTGCCCACTGTGCAGGCAGTGAGGGTAGGCGTGAACCAGGGCAGTCAAGAGGCCGCTCTGTCGTCCAGGCAGAAGATAAAGGTGGTCCAATGGGCGTGAAGCAAAAAGGTGTGATTTCAGAGATGGATCCACCAAACGTTGCTGACGTGTGGGGCCCGGGGACAGTGAGGGATCCAGGGTCGCTCCCAGGTTTTTGACTATGCAGCTGCTTAGATGGTGTTGCCGTAAACCAATGGGGAGGACAGGGTGTACTAGAGGGTTGTGGGTGGGAAGAGGAGATTGGGAATTAGGAAGATCGGGGGCATGTTGAGCTAGAGATGCCTCCTGGGTATCAGAGTGGAGATGTCACACAGGCAGGTGCATGAGTCTGGAGTGTGCATGAGAAGGTGTACTTAAAATCTGGTGCCAAGATTGTCCTGTGAATGCTTTTCCTCAAGAGCTGTCCTAATGGTATTAATTACAGAGGGCTCTTGATCAGCAGCCATGTGATCTGGGGGTCTTTCTTGGGGAGCCCCATCAGTAGCTCATAGAAAGCCCTGAGCTGCTCCCTCCCTGCTTAAAAAAAAAAAAGCTAAGATCCAATTGTCATAGTGCTTTGTGTCTGGAGTTCAGTGCAGAATTTGAGTTTAAAATTTCTAGTAAACCAAGAATTCCTGGAAATCCTGGGATTGGGCAGGGGTTTCCATCTCTTTGGTGATAACTCCACATTGGGCCATTTACCAATCTGGACTGCTGAATTTTACTGGGAGGGTGAAGGCAGAGACAGTTTCTAGTGGAAGCCCTTTTTGGAGAAAGCTTGGTGCAGCTCATCACAGCTCCCAGAGCTCCTCAAACAAAAGAAATGACTTTGCTTTCATTTCTTAATGGTCCCTGTGGTCTGTGCTTCCTTCACGGGGTTATTTCATATTCAACCTGCTCTTGCCAAGAAACCAGTTTCCTTTCCATTTATGAACCTGAAAAGCTTGTGTAGGAGTCAGCATTTTGTTTGCTCCTGGAAGTCTTGTAACTTCTTCATTTCCCACTTGTTACTAAGCCAGTGTTATATATCTGCTCCTTGGTACAAAAGTACACCCTGCTGCTGCAGGTAGCAAGGGACATTGACAGACTTGCAAAGTCTCCCCAAGAAGGAGAGGCTGGACGCCCCAGTGTGTGTTTCCTTTTCATTTCAGGATTTGAAAACTGGATAAGCTCGAGTTTGGGGCTTTAACTATCTAGTTAACTAATTAGGTAGCTAGTTAATTATCTAGTTAGAAAAATTCAAGACCTGTTGTCAAAGCTCTGAATGCTTCCTTCCAGATATTGGAAAAATGAGGTCCAGCCTTGGGTGAATCTTAAATCTATTAGTTAAATGATGGGAGGTTGTATTGATAGCTAACATTTATTAAGCACGTACTGACTGTGAGGTGGGGACTATGATCTTCATTTTACATTTGGGGAAACTGAGGCCCAGGCTGAATTTTGTGGTACGTACCAAGTGTAGCTCACACAAATGTAGGACACAGACTTATTTTTTTAATGACTATAGTTTTATCTGTATAGTTTTATATTTGTATTTTGTTTTCTGCTTAAGATGATTCTGGGTTCTATTTGGGAAAAGCAACATAAGGTTTTCAGAAAGTGAGTGAATTTAAAGAGAACTGGTTGTATACAGCTACAGCAAAAAATCATGAGGGGCAGATTTGCCCCTAGGGTGGGTGGGTGAGCAGGCGGGCCTGGGGAAATATTTTTTGTGGGGCTCCTGTCTTTATGAGCGATTTGAGTCATCCTCAAATCAATGTTTCAGCACCATTCTGGTGGTCCAATCTCGCCTGATCCCACAAAAAATAAAAAACCTGTGCTGGCCATTAAGGAGCAATCTGCTCACCAGGAAGCTCTTCTGGCAACTGGCTGGGACCCTGTAGGTGCAGGTCCTGGAGCTCTTTGGGGCATCTTGTGTCCTGTTGACCTTGTGCCCCAAAGGAAATAAATGGGAACGAGCTGGCCCCATCTGAGGGGGACCAGGGGCATCTCAAGCCACAACTCATACAGGACCCTGATATGCTTGGGACACCCTACCCCACATGGTACTGCTGGTTCCAGGCACTGGAAGGGGGCTTGGGAAATCCCCAGGAAGGTATCCTCAGCGTAGAGTTATGGTGGGGTGAAGTGGTCCCTGAAGTACAGGGCCTGGGGCTGAGACCCTGCTTCCCTAGGGTTTAAGGGTAGTGCTGAAGAGTGGGATGACATTTGAACCGTATTACATTAAGACTTTAAATAGAAATTTTTTTCCAAACCTCGTAGATGCTTTAGCTATAAGGAGAAAAAGCTGCTATAAGGAGGAAGCCAGCTGGAAAATTCTAGTATTTATAATATCTAATTCTGTTTGAGGGTTTGATGGTAAAAGATAATTTGGAGGGAACTTTGGAATTTTGTAAGATATTCAAGCAGAGACTGTTTTGCTCTGCGAGTGACTGTTTTGCTCTGCCCAGTTCCCTGTAAATGCTCTGGGACCCTCTGCGAGCAGACCCAAGGCGGACATTATAAATGTGTTTACCTGGATGCTACTCCTAAAGAGGTCTAGAGACACAGATTATAGCAGAGCTGCAGTGGAGGGAGCAGAGAGAGAATCAGACAAATCCAGGTTGAGCTCATGACTCTGTCACCTTGGGCTTCTGATGTAAGATGCAAATATCGGAGGTTAGATGTAAAATGGACAGTCCCGACCTCACAGGGCTGAGAGGAGTGATAAACCCACACGTGGATGTGCACACAAAAAACAGTCCTTGATGTACGAACTCAAAATGTAAAGGGTATCTGAACAGCATCTCTAGAGAAGAAAAGATACGCCCAAAGTAGCCATTGCTTTCAACTGTTTTATTGCTAAACTATCATGATACAAGCCGTATAAAAATACTTTACATATAGCAAAAATAAACTACATTAAACTGAAGGTTAAAAACGTTTTGCATAGGAATGTGATGTATTCAAACTCCTTTTAACAGTCAAGATTTTCAAAACCTAAGCCTTCCAGTACCACCCCGTGGGAGAAACTTCTATTTGTTGGAGAATTAGCGAGGACATTCTCAACATTTTCTCCCCTCTGAGGGCTGTAGAGGCAACAGGGGTGAGTAAGCTTCTTTGACAAGGTGTGTCAGGATGCTAAGCTTGTCCCAACCACAGCGTCCATCCGTTCGGGCCAATCAGAGTGCTGAAAGCACCTGCTAATAGAACAGCATCATTTGCATCCAAAGCCTGAACTAGGCAGGTGGAGTTTATTCTAATTGGCCAACAGCTGCATAAAGGCAGGGTGCTAAACCTTTCTTCCAGCACCCAACACGCCAGTTCACTTTCGGAAGGGCTGGCTTACGGAGCCACTGCTAGCTCAACAATCACCAGAAACATTTGTTTCTAAACAAACTGAGTTAAGACAGTGATGTTGGCTATAACTCAAGGCACTCATGAAAGCTGAGAGAAATTGATGTCTGTGATCAGTTTCATGTGACGCTTCTTGTTCGTAAGCATTTAGCTGGAATGCAGGGAAACCACTTGCATTGGCTGGTGTGGCTCCATGAGATTTAATGCCCGAGACCCAAGCTTGGGAGATCCAAGGTTAAGATATGTTGGGTAGCTGCTAAGGGCCTGGCCCTCCAAAAGTGAGTTCAGGAAGGTTTACCCCGACTCGTCAAGAATGTCACAACCCCTGTGCCACTTGTAAACGTAAAGCAAACAAAGTTGTTAACCAGACCCCTGACATTCTTTCAATTCTGAACAAATAAGAAGGTCTTGGAAAGGGTTTGACGTGAAAATAAACTCAAGCCTCCCCTTTAGTCCAGAGTGAGAAATGAGAACACATCAGCTTCCAATCTGTCTACACATGACAGCTCCCGCACTGGCCAAGGCTGGCTTCCTGAGAGGGATGGCTTGGCCACTGGATGTAAACAAGAAAGGCTACATCAGTGCTTCCCAGTTCTTAGAAAGAATCGACTTGATTCTTCTAGTCTGTGTCTTTGCTGGAAAACTCTGAACGTCCTTTGGGTAACGTGTACGGGGGTTTATCTACCAGGATTCAGTGAGCTCTGTAAACATTAGCCTGCACTTCTGTTCTAGGAACTCCCCATTACTCCTGTGTCTTTTTTAGACTCCCCATTACAACACAGGCAGTTTTGTTACATCAAAATCACCTACTAGGTCCCTTATTGGAGGGATCTAAACACTTTCCAGTTCTCAGTGGCAAGATGGCGGCTCAGAGCTGAAGTCAGCAGTGTCCTCAAGCAACAAACAGGTGCTTCCTCCTTCCACAGAGCCACTCCCCCTCCTTTCTCCGGAGACGGTTTCTTCTAGCAGACAGGTGACTAACAGGCTCTGAGGTGGGCTTTTGTTTGGGGTGTTTTTTTTTTTTTTCCTGGAATGATTAACAAATCTTCAAGAATACATCCTTTCTCTTAGGGAAAAAAAATCCTCAATGTATACGAAAAAAGAGACACTTGAAAAAGATTTCTGACCACTTATAAATATTTTCTAATTCCAACAAGGATGCGATATCTTGAGGACAGATAAAAAGCATAAAAATACAGATAAGAAAATAAAATTTAATACCATACTTATTAATTTGGGTTGCTATTATATATTATCAAGCAGCAGTATTTTTGTACAATACAGGAAGACTCAAACTTTGGAAATATACTACATTCAGCAACAGGGCAGATTGCTGTTGGAAGTGCTATATATTTACATTACCTCGGTTGTAGCAAGTACAAACCTCTACCTAACAGATCCTTCTAACACACGTGCAACACACCCATCTTGACAGTTTAGACATCCTTTTTCTTTCTCTTCGAGGACCTATTGCCTCTCCCCATACTGAAAATATTTCATGAGCAGTTTACTCTTGGCAAAACTTCCTCCTGGCATCTGTATCTGACAAAACTTTCCTGACTGCTGTCGAGTCTTACTACACATTCTCTCGCCTGTTTATGTCTCAAAACTAATGCTTTTGTTTCCTTCCTTTGCTATTTGGTATAGTTGTTTATGAAAGTGCTTCCTATAATACCCAGCTAGGATGTCTTAGAAAAAGAGTTTGTGAGTGTCTTATACACACACACACGTACATCTATACATACGGGAATCTGAACTACTAGGAGGCCCTTTGCACTAACATGGTTAGAATAGTGATGGAAAACGCATTAGTCCTTTTTCACCCCATGCACAATGCAGCTGAGCGACTGCCACAATAGCAGGAAGGCACTTGGGTAAAACATTCAGATAACTGAGGAAAGGCCAAATTCCCTCATGTGCAAAAAATGGCTCCCAGCCAGGTCAAGTGAGAACAAATCGCTCACCAAATGCTTGAACCCTTCCCCCGTGAAGTCAATATTGCTGGAGAGAAAGTTCTTTAGGTAAAGCTGCTTGGATAAGGAACACTTTATTAATGAGGAAGAATTTTGCATCCCAGAAGCTTTGCGATGGCGGTCAACTTCTTACTGGTATTCTGTTTGTTGAAAAGAATTTTGCTAAACTCTGCTTGGGCTGGGTGGAAAAGTCCCCTGTCCTTGGTGGGGTGGGAGGGAAGAAATGCTAGGTCCTGACCAAAAGGGTACAGACACGTGCTGCATTCTGTCCTCTCTGGAGCCCCAAACACACCAGGCCGGGGTCACAGGTCTGGAGCTCCTGGCCCCAGCTCTCAGAAAGGTTTTGATGACAAAGCCAGGACTTAGAAAGCCCACAGTGGGCCCTTAACTGCCACGATTCTCTTCGTAGAGTAATTTTTTTCAATCAGCTCTGCTAGGCAGAAGGCCTGAGTACAGCCTTTTGAAGAGTGCCAGGAACATTTACACTCTGTGTTTGATTACAGGGAAGCAATTAAATGGCCGAAAAGGAATCCCCAGTTTGTTCTGGGGTGTCTGCAATGAATGTAAACAAACACATCTGTGTGATTAACAGCTCACCTGCCAAGAACTTGGAGGGTTTTATTTGTTTGCAAAAATTGCCCCAAAGGAGGAAGACTTTGGCGGACCGTGGGTGCACCCAGAGGAGAGAGACACTCAGGGCTAAGCTGCACACTCCATGCGAGTGGTCTGAGCGGAGCACATTCACACTAAGGGCTGTGTGGGAGAGGATCTGCTTCTATTCAGATCACATTTGTGCTGCATGAAGCAGCTAATGCAGAGGCGTCGTGGGGACTGGGGCGGGGGGCGGGTTTCAATGGGTTCAGTTAAAAATAACCAGTGAACTTCGGGGCCGAATCGTGAGCTTGAGTATCCCACTTTGTGTCTAGGCCAGAGAGGGAATTCAGCCTTTTTCCTCGATCGTGGGGGCGCCCACCCACCGAAGCACTTAGGCCTGCCAGCTGCTATACTTTGCAACCGTTTTACTTAACAAAAATACCTGCACTTTTTTCTTCTTTTTTTTTTTTCATTGCTTTAGCCCTTCTGCCGTTCCTTCTCAAAATTCAATGCACATGCTTGAGATTCTTCTTAACTACTGTACTTTCTGGAAAAGCACTTGGGCTGTTAGAGGAAAGAAAGCGGGAACATCAAAAAGCCGCGAAGCTTGTCCGGCTGCAGCGGATGCGTGCTCACCCGGCAGCCTGGGTGACCTCCTCTTGTCCGTGACCGCGTGCTGCAGGGGGTAAGGGCAGCTAGCCAAGAGGGCCCCCCTCCGCCCCCCGGCCAGCTTTTTGAAAGCGGAGAAGAAAAAAGTGTACACGTGTCATAACGCCGAGAAGCTTTAACAGGTGATCTTGTATGAGCCAGACTGTTTTTGATTCAGAAGCAGAACATTTAAAAATCAAGCTTGAGCTGTGGCCCATCCCTGGTGTGGACGGGCAATCCCTAGGGAAGATGGGCCAGCTTCTTTGTTTTTCTTCAGCCCAGTGACGTAAGCTGGGTCACGTTCCTTTGGTTGCTGCTGGAGTGCTCCTTTCCTTCAAAAGGTACAAGAGCTGTATCTGTGACCCAGAAAAGTGAAGGCAAGGGCTGGGGTTTAACTGCATCCCCATCTTCCGTCCCCCGAGTCCCCGGCTGCAGGCTCTCAGCTCTCAGGCGCATTCCAGCGGGTGGTCTGGTTCAGGATGTATTTGGGGTCAGCAGGCACTTAAGGTTTGGATGGGACACCTGAAAGTCAATCGAGATGCTCTTTGGGATTCAGAACAAGACTCAGAATGCACAGAGAGGAGGCGAGCTCCGGAATAGAGGGGTAGCTTTCGGCCGGTACATGGTCCCGTGCTCAGCCTCCGGGTGGGGTGGGCACCGGGGAGGACAGTGGGAGGCTCCGGCGTTAGCAATGTGGATGGTGTCTTGCTAATGGCTTTCTTCTACGTCTGATTTCGGGCAGGAGGTCCTGAAAACTCCTTCCTGATAATTTCATTAACTACGAAAGAAAAGAGAGAGAGAGTAAGCGCGAGTGAGAGGGCACCCAAAACAGGGATCAGGTTAGCTTTCTAGAACCTAATACAACCGGGCTGTTTTTTTAAAACCTGTTTTTGTCTTTGCAGTAATACATCTGACAATCTTTAACATAAGAAATGCCTTCCCACATCATGATTCTTCCTCACCCCCCATGATGCTATTTTGTGGTATGGGTTTGTTAGTGAAAATTGCCCAAATGGTAACTTTTAAAAATTGCTGTGGCAGAAATGGAGCTGGGCCACAGGGCATGATTTAAGGAACACTTTCTCCTTCTTGTTATTGAATGCACTCGAGGTGCTCTACTGTATACCAAACTCTGTCTGTTATTACAACGTCCAGAAAATACCCACTCCGTGACTAAAAGACAGTTCCTTGACCCACAAAACTTAACGACTCGCAAGAGGGGCCTTTAAAAAGAGAGTGGGTGGGACCACCCCAAAGCCTAGCCATCAGTGTAAACATAATCTTCATCCCTTTCAGCACAGCCCCCCCTCACCCCTCCTCACTACTGAAGGATCGCGCTCTGAGTCTTCTCAAGTACCCAGTGTCCTCAAGGGGCTCTGGAGTGTTCCATCACCCCCTGCCCCAGAAAGCTGCATGGAATTTAGCAGGGAACCAGGAATGCAGTGCCAGCCAGCGGCATCAGGAGCCAGCCCTGCTCTCCCACTCTGGCCACTTATCTGAGGCACCAGGTCCTGGGATCAAGGCAGTAAGCTCTTAGAATAGCGGCTCTTGCCAAAAGGCTTCCTTCAATGTTGGGGAAAAGCTGCCTTCAAAGGCTGCCCAGACACCAGGCGGGGGTGTGCACCTGCCCTAAAGTGTGTGTGTGTGCACTTTTGGTTTCACAGCTGGATCGTGTGGACTGGGTCCGGGAGCAGCAGAGGAGGCAGGACCCCTCTGGGGTCCCATAAAAGGGAGATGAATCTCCGCTCTCCTGGTGCTTGCACTAAGTTCCTCCCACAGCCGCCGCCTCTGTTTTCTCATCTCAGCCTCATCCTCAGGTTACAGAGGTGGAAGATGAACAGTGAGGGTGAACTGTCGATGGGCTCAGACTCCCTCCACCCTGAGCTCGCCTAGGTCCGGGGTGCTTTTCCCTGGAAAACCCCTGCTTGGATGAGTCTGCAACTCCCAGAATAAGCAGAGAGCAAAAACACACTGCTCTGGGGCTGAATGTGCTGGTCTGACTCCTGGCTCCCTCACTAAACGGGCCGTGTGACCTCACCCCTCTGTGCCTCGGCTCTCTCATTTGTAGAGTGAGAATCGTCATCATGTGTCCCTTTTGGGGCTGCTGTGAGGATGCTGGGCATTGATGTATATACAAGCTCCTAGCAGGAGGCCAGGTAACCAGTGTCGTGTAGCTGTCAGTTGTGTGATGGGTAGTGATACCCCACGCTTTGTGTTGGACTCTAAACCTAGTGCTTTACACCAGCGGGCTCTGTTTTGTGGCAGAAACCAATCAGGCGTCGCTCACTGTTCTTCAGATGTGTGCTGAAAGCAGGTGCAAGGGGCGCTCGAGAGTTCAGGTTCTAGAGCCAGGTGGCCGGGGCTGGAATCCCACCTCTGCTGCTTCCTTGCGCGCTGAATCTCGCCCTAGTGATGTAACTGCTCTGTGCCTCAGTTTCCCCATCTGTAAACTGTGTATGAAAATATGACCTTCCTTCTACAGTTGTTGAGGAGCTTAGATGAGATGACACAGTGAGAAAGTTATCACAGTCCCCGGCGTAGAGCAGATGTTGGTTCAGAGACTGGTATGTGCATATGTATATATGTACGAGCACATGACACAGTATCTCTGGATGTTAATGGGTGAGAATGTATGTATCAGAGTAACAACCGGCTGCAAAGTGTGGGAGTGGATCCACTGATAGGAACTCCGGGGATGAATTCGTGTGTTCGGCTAACCAGCTCTAACTGGGCCCTGACTGTGTAGCAGATACCAGCTGACTCCCGGAGCTGGAGGAAGCAGGACCCCTCGCCTCTGCAGCCCTGGCCGCTGGGAAGTGTGCAGGGCTGGGCGGCCCGGGGGGCCCTCAGTGAGGACAGCCAGGCAGGAGTGAAAGCACGTGGCCAGGGGGGAGGCGGGGTCGGTGCGGCTTCACGCGAAGCTTTTCAAAGCCCAGATTCTGAAGGGTTTCCTGTTTTCTCAACCTAGGAAACGAGAGGAGTCAATCCTCAATGGAAACGTTCCACGGCCTCGGCTTTCTAAAAATAACTGCTGGGCAGAGCCACTAGCACCACCGCCCTCGCCAAAGGGTCGTTTCCCTTCTCGGAGCTCGGGGCCAGGTTAGGGGCTGGGTGGGAGATGGTCTAGCTTCCCCCTCCCTTTGGATGGAAACCACTCTGGCTTTCTGAAAGCCACAGTCGAATCTAGAAAACTCGGGGAACGCTCTGCATCGGACCCCCTCGCGGTCGGGGTACGGAGGCGGCCGGCCGCCCAGTCGGGCCCCAAAGCGAGGCCCACTCGCGCCCACTGCAACCTCCCTGGGGGAGAGGAACCTTTTCTTTCTGAAACCTCAGAGCTCATGCCCCTGGCTGTAGACAGGGAGAAAGCTCTAGGGCAGAAGCGCCAGCTGGGGGGCGGCCACAGCAGTGCAGCCACATGGGTCTGCAAACGTGGGCTCTAAGTTCCCCGAAAGGGTCTCTGCCCAGTCACTTCACCCCGACTCGAGAGGTCCCACCTCTGCAGCCTCGCGTCTTTGGGTGGAAGGGAAAAGGGGGCATCGTGCTGCCCTTTCTTTGAATCAACTTCCCGACGTCACCATGGAACCTCTCCCTGGGAAGGAAAGGTGGTCTGCCCGCTCAGCAGCCCTGTCACCTCCTCTCCGTCACACCTTTAGTCTCCTCACTCTGGCCCCCTCCGTGCTTAAGGTCTCCTTTATCCAAAAACCCTGCTCTGGGCTTGTCTTGCCCCGATCTGGTTCCCGCTGTGACCTCGCCTCCTACTGCCCTCCCCCTTCCCCCTCCCCCCTGCAGCGAACCACACTGGCTTCCGTTCTACGTGCTCCCCAGGCCGCACTCATGCCTCCCAGCCTCTGCCCTTGCAGGTCCCCTCGCCTCTTCTAATGCTTTTCTCCCTCACTTCTTTCGAGGCTCTGCTCAGTCTCCTCGGCCCCAGGCTCCGAGGACAGTCGGCAGTGCCACGTGCCGCCACCCAGTTGTGCTTGGTCTCCTAATCGCCTTCATATACCGGTTCCTGGCAGTTCACTGTTCTAGTGCTTTAGTTTTCTTGTTCCCCCACCGTATCCCTGGCTTTTGAAGAGAGCCTTGGTACAGAGGAAGCTCTCAATAACATGTATTACTGAGAAAGCAGAAGCTTAGCAAGGGACTAAGTGGCCTCAGGTCCCACTGTCTGCTCTGGGATTTGGCCCCAGGTCTGACTCTCAGGTCTGAGTGTTGAAACCCGCCCTTCTAAGTCACTGCCATCAGTATTTCATTCATCCGATAAATGTTTTGAGCATCTATCCTACGCCAATTTCTGCACCTCTTCTCCCACCTCTTCCCACATCGGGCCATGGGCAGTTCTCCAAATGGTTCCTCTCCTGTCCAAATCCTGCCTTCCCTCCTGCCCCCTTTCCTGAGTATCACCTTTTTCCCAGAAGCCTTCTCACATTCCTACATGGGGTCCTGACTCCCTCCAGAAGCAAACACTGAGTTCTCAAAATGCTTCGCTTGCCCCCCTGTGCCATGTTATTTGAGTTGGTTGTATGCCCACTGTACCATGCATAGCAGCGTGCATACAGTAGGTGCCTAATGCATGCATCTTAGCCCACCACGAGGACCCCACACTGTCAGCCTAGGTCCCTTAGTTTAGGGAAGCTGATTTTTCTGTTATCCAATTGACAAAGGGGTTTTCGGTCTGTTGTTTGCCTGGAGCTTTTTCTCCACAAAAGAATATAAGCCATTCACATTTTTTCAGGGATAAAAATGTGCCAGGTGCTGAACCAAGCACTGAGTACTTCTCACACCAAACCCAGTAATACATTCATCCTCGTTTTATAGATGGAGAAAGAGAGACGGGCAGTCACTTGGCACAGCAGGTGAAGGGGAGGGATCAGGATTTGAATCCATAGCCCCATTTTATTAACCTGTACATTATATGGCTCCACCATATAGGTAAAGAGATGGTGCTATGAGGTTTGCTAGCCATCACCTTTCTGCTGGGGCCCCGGAATCCTCAGCATCTTTTGTGTGTCAGGAAAAGGCCAGAGCAGCCTCTGCGAAGTTAATGAGCAGACAAGGCTGTGTGCTGAGTGGTTAAGGTGGTCACTGAGCATCACTTTCTTGGAACAGAATTGAGGCCAGTGGTGTTCAGTCTGCCACAAGCACCCCCGACCTTTTGTTACCCTTACAGAGAGACACCGTGATGAAAACACAGATGTTGAACATGGCTACAGCCTCAGCGTGATTTCTAAGCCTGACACCTAAGGCTGAAACCAGAAAGAAAGAAAGAAAAGACAGACGCATGTAAGTATATAAAAATTATACATTTTTCTTTAAAACTCCAAAAAAGAAATCTGTAGTATATTCAGTATGACAAAGGTCATCCATATATAAAGAAGTGTTACAAATCAATAACGTCTAATAAAAGTGGCTACAGACATAAAGAGAGAATATACCAGGGGTCAATAAACTTTTTCTATAAAGGGCCAGATAAAAATATTTTCAGCCCTGTGAGCTATATAGCCCCTTACTCAACTCTGCTTTTTTTTTTTAAACATGAAAGCAGTCGCAGACAATATGTGAGCAAATGGGCATGGCTGTGTGCCAATAAAACTTTGTTTAACAAAACGGGCCAGGGGCCACATTTGGCCTGAGATATGGTTTGCCAGTCTCTAGCATATACGCCAATGGCAAAGAAGAAAAAGATAGCAAAGTGTGTTTTCTTCCCCTACTTTTCGGGGATGGCAATCCGGGGAAGCCAGTGCCTTTTACTATTATTGTTCATCCAACAACTCTGGGTTGATTAGTGGTAAATTTCTTAAAACTGATTTCTGCTGGCGTCCCACTCTGCCCCAGGAATTTTCTGGTTCACTTGCGGGCCCGGACACCTGCATGCTGACTTTTTTAGCTGAGCTCGGAGGTCCCCAAAGTTCAGTTTGCAGAAGAATGGCCACTCAGGGTTACACACAGAAGGCCACACAGATAGACTTGAGGTGCAATTTAAGACTTTCCAGGGAACTTTCTATAACTGCTGACTTTGGAACTTAATCCCTTGAGAAAGAAGCAACAGGAAAGAGAGGACAGGCCCCATCTTATTTCTCTCCCAAACCTCAAGCTTGTTTTCTGAAGTCTGGTTAGACTATGTGAGGGCCCTCGAGAGCCTGGGGTCGGCCACAGAGTCGCTCCTGAACCAGGAAGGCAGTGTTCTGGAGGCCAAAAGAAAGAATCTGAGAGTTAACACAGGCGCAAGTCCCACCCGCCACCCTTCTCCTGCGCTACCTTGCCCCGGTCAGTCCTGGGACCTGTGCCGGGGCAAGAGGTGGCTAGACACAAGGGTGGCTGAACCAGAAAGCATGTGAAGTGTTCTCTGGATGCTTCTACATTCTGTCCTAACCGCTCTCAGGGAAAGCTACTCTGAAGGCCAAGAGTGAACTCTGTGCCCTGAGCACCAGGCCTGTCTTCCCCACAAGCACGTGGGAAGGAGCTAAGAAGGAAAGGTGGCCATTGGCCTTGGCGTCCCCGGTGACTTGGGTATCACCATGCTCTCACTTGCTAAGTGACTCCCCAGCCTTTTCTCCCTTCCCAGCCATCCCCACACGCTCTGGAGGCACTTGGGAACAGAAGAAGAGCTTTCTAGAAGGGCCAGGCTTCAGCGGCTCAGTGAAAAGGACAAAAACGCCTTGATAGGCCTGTAGCCCAAAGCTGTGGGTGGGGTCTGAAGCGTTACAGGATGGTAAATCCCCTCTGAGGCCAGGCAGATCAGAGCCAGCTTGCCAGAGTTCACAGGCCCCTGCAAGGTCAGAGCGTTGCCAAGTCCTAACATCGGGGAGGGAAGAAGCGCACTAAAAAGGCCCTTTGACGAAGTGGCTGAGTCTCAGCGCTGATATTTCAGCTGCATTTTTGTCATCCTGATTCGCCGGATGCAAAGTTCTCGGGAGGGACTCTGGCTCCGGGTGGGTATCCAGCCAAGTTTCGCTGAGTGTTACTGTTGCCTGTTGATTGTGTCTGAGAGTCACTGGTGGAGAATGTGCCAGGGAAACCCTCCCCCTGCTAAGGTTCATGCTGCTGTTGGGAAGTTTTGGTACTTCCCCGCAGGCCCCACCCTCTGGGAAACCAGGTTTGGGACGTCAGCTCCCTCCGCTGTGTGTGCTAATGGACGTGAAAGCTGATGGTTGTTCTAACTGGGTTTTCAGAGTGAGCCATCACTGCGATGCTGCAGAGGACTCGGGCTGTGGCCTCTGATGCAGCAAACCCACTTTCACCAACAGACAGACAATCCGAGAGCCAAGGCCCAGCGGGACAGCAGGAGGCACGTAAGCCAGCAATACCGATGCCGGATGGTTCCTGGCAAGCGCTCACCACGTGCTACCTGATTCCAATCATTGTGCAGAGAATTAAATAACAGCAGCAGCATCTAAACAGCTGAGGCACAGAAAGGTAAAGCGACATCCTCACTGTCCCACGTGGCCTCTCTACCCCGAGCCTCCGGCTCCCTGCACAGTTCTGCGCAGGCCCAGGACCCAAAGTCGATAGAGGGGATCTACAGCTAAGGCCAGGGGCCCCACTGAGCTCAGTGGGAAAACCACACCCAGCTCTAGCCCAGGTCCAGAGCCTGGTTTCACATCCAGAAAGTGCGGGGCGAGGGGATGGTTAACCCCTTGCAAAGTGCACAAGAAGGCCCCTGGGGGTTGGGGGGGGCGGTGGTGGAGCTTTGAGTTGATGAGATCAAGACTGGAAATTACCTAAGCACAGGGCACTTCCAGAGGTTCCTGACCCACCTGCCCCCTCTCTCATTCCCCAATGCCCTGCCGTTGACGGAGAGCCTTCCTTGACTGGAAACACCAAGCAAAGTGTACAAAAGCAAAAGGGAGCTGGCTCAGGGCAGGAGCAGAGCTGCCGAAGGCTGGAACCTGGCGCTGCTGCCTTCTCCCTGGAAGAGGGTGATGGGGCCACTGGGAGAGCATGCAGATCCCCAGAGCCTCATTGCCACCCCTACTCCCCTCCCCGACCGAGAATCTCAGGTATGTCCCCTGGGGGTTCCCCCTCACAGAGCGGTGGGGTCTAGCCCTTAAGAGTAGGAAATGTTGGAAAATGAGAGAGGGCCTTCAGGTTGTAAAGTTTTCTCTTACTCAAAAAAAATATTCAAGTTAAGGAAACACACAGCTGGAAAACAAAGGAAAAAGGCAGAAGATATCAATTACCTTTAACTTTGATTTCTTGGATCAAAGATCACAGTCATTCTGTTTCATAATATGTTTTGTATCCAGCTAAGGTGTGTGTCTATCAGCTCTGAAAAAGATTTGCAAAACCATTTTTGAGAAGAAAAAAAAAATCACCTTCGACCTCTTATGCTTCCAACTCATGCTAATATCATCATTTAATGAGTAGCTCTTCACCCAGGGCCGCTGAGAACCCAGGATAGAACTCAACCCTCTGGCTGTAGTTTAAGCCCCAATTCTATATCGTCTTAACATTGGTGCCAGAATTAACCCCAAACCAGGGTACTAATCACTGAGATGAGGGCCTTTGTACAAAGAAATAGGGATCTCTGAAATCAAAGTTCATCAGCAAGATTATGGTGGTTTGGGTTGTTTTTTTTTTTTTTTAAAGCAAGACAAAATGGCTCAGTTGCTGGCATATCATGCAGTTTCAAATCACGGCCAACCAAGGAGATAAAATAACACTGGCATCTGTGGCAGAGCACATCAGAAAATCAGAATTTCATGATGGAGCTACTCAAATGGAATTCTCCCTCATTTGACCCCTGCTTCCTTCTTACGAGTGATACAACCTCAGTGGGCATGCAAATTCATAAGACTGTACACTTTCTTCCTGTTTTTCTCTGGTTGGCAAGTTACTATTTTTATAGCCCCTGCCCAGTCAGAGCACTGAAGGCGCTTAGAAAGGAGACAGGAGCTATATATTTTACAGGCATTCATTTTCTCTTCAATTTTAAATAATCCCTTTTCAATGGCCAAATTAGAAGGCCAGAGTCTGTTTTGAGTGCTTGAGGTAGAAATATTTTCTGGGATTAATTTCTTGCAGGGAGTAATCCCACCTTTTGCTAGATGCCGCTATACTTGCATCCTTAGGTAAACCAGAATAGCCTCTCAAAAGGCATGAGCTCTCTGAACGCTCATCTTCAAGGCAGAGAACACTCAATAATGAGATCTTTTCTGCAGTTCTTCAGTTGCAGGCCTAGACTCCTACATGTTGGGCTCCAATAGGGCTGGTTTGATTGGGACTGGATGGCGTTCGTCACGGGCTGCTGCCGCCCAGGACAAAATAACCACCTCCTCAGTAGTGGCTCTGAACACAGTCTGGACCATGCATTTCAGGCCATCTCTTGAAGCAAAAAGGCCCACTGGCAAAGCCAGGTGCCTGTGGCCCGAAGGCAGCTCCCTCATCACACTTGCCTGTCTCTACTCCACACTGGCTGGTTCTAAACCCAAGAGCAGAGGCTTGTCTGACCACTCCCTCAGGGGCTTAAAAAAAAAAAGCCTCTATCCTGACAGTGGCCAAATAATTAATGTTTTCAGCCTGGACCTCACCCCTGAACTTCAGACTTAGATATCGAACTACCGGCCGGGCATCTCACACTTAACACGGTCCAAACCCATCTCCTGATGGCCAAAATCATCGCTGCCCTGCCCCCTGCTCCACTCGTCCCATCATAGGAAACAGACACTCCCCATTTCCGGTGGTTCAGGTCAATCTTGGTCACAGCCCACATCCCCTCCATATGCAAATGCTTCTGGATTTACCCTCAAAATAACATCCAGAAACTAAGAGCCTCTGTCACCTCACTGCACTGGAAAAAACAGTTCCAAGGCGCTAAAATAGTCAAGATGTTTGCACTGTATCCCTCTGTACGCATTCAGATAGCACTTGGGGGGGACCAGGTGCCATGGACGTGTCCAAGGTCACACCCTTGGAACGGCACCTTTGAATCGAGGCCAAACCCCAGGCACCCGGCTTTTAATAGTAGGGGCCGTTCCCTGGGAAGCCCATGCCTGCTCCCTTGTCAAGAGTTCAGAGAATTTATAAAGCCTCAAACTGATAGGTTTGTCTGCAGACTTCTGAGGTGCAGTTTCCTGTTTAGTCATGAAGCAGACACTTTAATCGTCTATTTCCTGGTGGGAGGCAGGTACCAGGAGCCCGAGGAAGGGCCTGTTTTAAATTCAACTAAGACCTTTACCCCACCCCGAGCCGCCCTGCTCTGTAGGGGGCTGTTCACGTGCCCTATTTAATCCTCACAGCCATCTCTGGGGGTTGGGGCTACGATGCCCATTTCTCAGGTCAGGTTACTGAGGCAGAGAAAGATGGAGTGATCCTTCCAGGAACGGCCCCAGCTCGGTGGGTGCTAGTCCCAGGTCAGGGCTTCCACATGTGTAAGGTCATCAAGCTCCCCTGGGGGCTGAGTTAAGATGCAGTTTTGCCTCAGAAGGGCTCGACACAAAAGCGCTGTCAATACACCCGTGTAAGTCTCACGACCTCTCTCTGAGCCTCAGTTTTCCCACAAAACGGATCAGAATACCTCCTGGAGAGACTGCTGTCAGGATTGAAGGAGATGATGTAGCTGGCTTATTCATAGACAGATGTTTACTAACTCTGCAATACGGACCCATAGAGAAGATGGAAGAATGAGAGAGAAGATGTGGAAGGAGACAGACCAGTCCAATCCAATCCTCTTCCACTAACCAAGAATACAATGCTATTTCCCTACATGTTTAAAGAAGTCGTCTGTTCCGTTGATCAGCTGTTAGTAACATGGAGGTAGACATCGAGGGAGAAGGCAGCATCTCGACTTAGGATATGTTACCTAGGTGACACCTAGAAACACGCCCAAAGACAGGGAGAGAGGCCTCTGGTCCCAGAATCACTGCCCCATTGTTGTGGTCTTTTATGAGACTACCACTGAAGACCTATATAGTGATGGTACATTTTTACAATCCTCGCATAAATCAGTGAATTGTCCTGCTAGTCTCATGGGTTAGGTGATGATTTAGGATATGGATTGGAAATGGTTCACTGATTAATCAACACGAATAATTAACACGAAAGTGCAAGGTGTCAACAGATAAACTACGAAAATACTCAATTTGTCACCCTGACAAATTCTACAACTAGCTTCCACCCTCCTGAGAGCACAGGCACATCTCTAAATGGACGGCATCAGAGGAGAAAACCTGTGTGCATCTGCATCGTAGGGGTTAGACTGCTCTAGGGTACGTTCAGTTTAATGGTTCTTTAATGAAAACCCCAGGGTCCCTCCCAACCTGTGTAGAACGCGCTACCATCTTCTCCATCCTCCGCTTTTTCCATGATTACGCGTCAACTTACAAGCTAGGGAGAAACAACTCAGACATTCTCTAAGCTAAGCTGCCCTGCGAGGGAGGACGAGACAACTGTATGAACTCAGACCTGAGTTGAGCTGAGCTGCTCTGCCCGGTCCTTTTCTCCGATTCAGCAGAATTTCTTCCGACTACATGCAGCTAAGAGGCACCTCTCCTATCAAGCAACCACATGGCTTCTAAGGCAGCAACCACAGGCAGGAAAGCATTCTAAACAAACCACGGCTTGCCCCCTGGTCCTCCTGAAGCTTCCTCACAGCCTCGGCCCCAAAGCTCTGCTGAGAGGCGGCAGCCACAAAGCAAGCACTGCAACATGGGCTGCTGCCTTTCCGAACTAAAACAGAAGCAAAAAGAAAGGCACTTGTTACTACGGCCAGTTGAGATTCGGGAAAGAAACAGTGACCCAAACCCACAGTTCAGCTCAGCCTGCAACCACAAATGAGATGAGAAAATAAATACCTAATTGTTTGGGAAGCCATCTTTCTCTTTGGAGGTTGGCGGAATTAACCAGACATTTCTGTGAAGACATTTGCGTTTCCTTAGCCTTGCGTATGCGGCAGAGAGAACTGAAGGCGGGTCAGACACGCCAGGTGGGTTAAGGGGGGGGAGCGTGGAGCAGGAAGAAACATCTCCATCCTGAGCTACTTTCCTCATGTCACAGAATCTCACAGAAGTTCCCCGAGGCCTTTGAGAAGAGGTCCAAAATCCCAGGCCTGCCTCAAGTGAACTTTCCTTCGAAAACCAGCACAGCCCCTGCTGCTTGCAACAGATTCGTGGGATATTTATGGAATCTTCTGGCCTAGTCTGCACCTTATCCTTCCATAAATTCACCTTCCAGATCATTCTATGTCCTCCCATGTGTCACGACCAGCTCACAGCACGGCACCACCACCCCCCTCCCCACAATCAAGAAGGGTACCCGTACATACATCCACGTTTCCAAAGCCCGACATAAGCCCACGTGCCGTAAGGAGGCAGCCTGACCCACTTCACGCTGCCATCAGTCTTACGCATTTTGTCCTGTCTCCCTCTCAACTCCCTCAGCCCAGTCTGGTGTGAGAACCGACTGACCTGTAGACCGTCCCCACGTGCACTCGGCAAGCCTTAACTACAGGACCCACCTGATAGCCCACCCGCACCAGCCTGCAGAAGGAGACAGAGGACGATGGTGCAGGGCCAAGTGCCTGAGTGACAGCGAGATAAACCTGGGACCCCTGGGCTCCCCAGCCCACCCCCTTCCAGGCCCAAGAAGTCACTAGCTGCCTGGAAAGAAATTCCACCAGGTCCAAGCCAGGACCAGACCCAGTCCGAAATTTCTCTAAGTGAGATTCACAGGTCCAGGCCTGGCACAGATGGCCAACTCAAAGGCTGCCTGGAGTGACCAGCAAGGACTATGTGTGTGTGTGTGACATTACACCAGGTGTCCCTAAGATACCTTAACTCTCCCAGGACATGCAGACAGAACCCTAACTCCTGACACACTCCCCTCGATCAAACCTTCACCTGTACAGTCCTTGCTGTGGACTGAACTGTGTCCCGCAAATTGCCATGTTGAAGCCCTAACCCCCAGTGTGATGGTATTTGGAGGTGGGCCTTTGGGAGGTGATTTGGGTTAGATGAGACCATGAGGATGGGGCCCTCAGGATGGGATCAGTGCCCTGTAAGAAGAAAGACCAGAGAGCTTGTTTGCTCACTCATTGGCCCAGCGAGAAGGCATGCAGGCTCACCAGCACCCGATCATACGGGCACCCTGATTTCAGGCTTCTGGCCTCCAGAACTATGAGAGGATAACTTCTGCTGTTTAAGCCACCCAGTCAGCGGAATTCTGTTATGGCGGCCTGAGCGAAGACAGTCCTGTAAGCGCTGCTCTACCCAAGACCGTTCCTCTCTAATATCTCAAGGTGTGCTCACGGGGCAGGCATCTGCTGGTGAAGCAGCTGAGGTTCAGTGATTTGCCCAAGGCCACACTCCAAGGCAGGGTTTGAACAAGGATCAGGAGCTGCTGTGGCCCCAGTGTCCTCCACACCCCTAAACACACACACACCTTCGTGCCATGTGGCTCTGTGCCGGCAAAGCCCCCCTCTCCCTCCTGTGCATCCAAATCCCACTTCTCTGCCGCCATCCAGCCTCAACTGCTGCCCGGGATCCTCTGGCCAACAGCCCCTTCTCCCTTCCCTGCCCTCCACTGACCTCACGGATTCAGCCTTTCTGTGTCTGGTAAGGTGGTACGTGTCTGAGGGTGGTGGCCACAGATGGCCCAGTGCAGGGGCTGAGCACAGCAGTGAGGGGCTCACACCAGGGCAGAGCCACAGGGAAACACACAGGTGGGAGCCAGACTGCTGGGGTCCAAGTCCAGCCTGCCATGCCCTGCCATGGATTTGAGGCAAGCCCTGACCCCCTCTGAACCTGCCCTGCCAAAAATGGGCAATGACGGTTCTTAACAACTTTAGAAGGAATCAATTGAGTAGACACATGACAGGTGCTGTAAACAGCGTCCGACACATTGTAAGTACCCCACATTCACTAACAGAATGTGAGTCAATCGTTTCACTTCTTGGGCCTCAGTTTCCTCATCTGTAAAATGGGAATAATAATGTGCATCCCAGAAAGACGGTGGGCAATGCATATGGTTGGAACGATGCCAAGTTAGCAAAAAAGAAAACCCATGTTAGCAGCTGTTCCTACTAACATTGTTAGTACGTATTAGTCCACCCCACAGAGAACATGTGGTTAACACACTGAATTGACTGGTGACCAGGCCACCTTCTCTCACCAAAGCACTTTCACCTTGAAAATTTCTGAATTTTCAGAGTGGGTGGGTCTGAGGTCAGCCCGGCTCCTAGAGGTGCATTTTTACATCCTGCCAAGGGGGGGCCCCCTCCCAGGTCACCCCACACGGTGCGCTGGCTGCACTGGGCTAGTGACACACACAACAGCCTCTGAGTCACCAACGTTCTGCAAACCAGAGGCCTCCGGAAGCCAGCCCTGGCAGCAGGCCCGCACAGCCCCCAGCCACCGACATCTTACCAGCAAGACCTTGGGGCTTACGAGAAAAATGCCGCACCTCGTCCCAAACGGTCCTCAGCTCTCAGGATGAGTAAACATGGCAGTTCTGAGGCTCCCGTTTCGAGTAAGAAGCCTAGGTGCTAACTGGGAGGAGGGCAGATCAGCTACAGCCAAGAAGATGCCAAGCCCTGAGGGGTGGGAGGAGGTCCCCTGCCCTGAGCCAGCCTCCAGGGAGATGCACTCATCCTGCTCTGGTCCAGCAACATGAGACAGGCCCCACCTCCCAGCACAGCTTCTTGGGGCCTTCATGCCAGCATCCACCCTCAGGCCCACCCTCCACTCAAATCAGACTTCACAATGCAGAACTCTAAATCCACGTGCAACACGACTCCATCAAGGCCGAGAGCGCGCGGTGCCTGAGCTGCTCCCCAGGCATTGACAGGGGAGCCTGGCCATTTGGAAAGACCTTGGGGGGAGGGGGTGGGCAGGTGGCCACATTCATCTCCACACTTTCTAAAGGACCACGTGTGCACGGGCTGACAAAGCAACACTTAGTGGCACCTTCTATGCAGGACCCCAGCTTTCACATGTCATCTCATTTATGGCCACCGTGTGTGCACTGTGGGCACAAACCAGTGTTCACAGAAGCTCAGCATTAGCTGCATCAGGGTGAACCCCGCCTTTCCCTTGCACATGGTTACCATGGTGATGGAGCCTGGTTTTGGGGTGGGCAGTTAGCATGGCTCAGGCTATAAGGACCCTGTATCTTGAAGCTCAAGACATGGAAGCATCAACCCCTCATGGGGTTGTCATCACCCCATGAGGGCAAGGACCTCTTCTCTCATTCACTGCCATGACCCCAGCACCCAGGACAGAGCCCAGCACATAGTAGGTACTCAGTTAATTTTCCTGGAGAGATGGTTGAATGAATGAATGAATGAAACACAAACTCCGAATTGATCTGGATTTAACCAGAATTTGCCCAGTTGAGTCTGGTTTTTGACAGTCTCCAGGAGCTGGTCTGAAACTCTAGTAGGAAGGTTGCTGGCCAGCTGTTTTATTAGTTATAGATGAGATATCCTGATACATATAGTAGAATAATAATTACCATTATTTTATTAATTTATATAGCACTTTCTACAAAGCACTTCACATATATTTAATCCTCACAGTAATCCCACAGAGTAGGTACTAACTGTCCCCATTTTACAGATGGTGAAACTGAGGCACAGAGCGATTAAGGAACATACCCAGCTTATACAGCTACTAAGTCACAGAGCCAGGATTCAAACCTACCCAGTCTGGCTCAAGCTATTGAAGATGGGAATTCTTTTGTAATTATCATCTGGCAGTCAGAATTTGCTTCTTTGAGTGCAACTCTGAACAAAGACTGGTCCGTGGGAGACCCCAACTTTTATCAGGGTTACCCAGTAGAAGTCACCCATATAGTATTCAAGGAAAAATGGGGGTGAGCTAACATATATGTTTGCTGTAGTTAATCTGGGGGATGAGATTTAAGAAGCAAAGAGTGACTTGGCCCCTTTGGGACCACGATGCCACGCCCGGGGTACATATCTAAAAGGTGAGATGGTGCTAGATTTTCCTAAGACTTAAAGTAGAGCCAAGGCCTGGGGTTCAGAGAGAGACGGCAGCTTCCCGGTTGTGACTGGGGCCACCCCAGCTCGCTTCAGCTGGCAGTATTCTCCTGCAGAAGAGGAAAGTTGAAGCTCACGCCTCACAAAACCACCAGCAAGCTGGGTTTCTAGATCTAAGGAAACCAAGCCTTCCCATGGTGTCAATCTGATTCTGGCTTTGGGCTCTGATGGCATATAAGTCACCCTCTCTCCAAAGAAAGTATAACCATCTTAGCCTCCACAGTCAGGGGCCTATCTAATGGGAAATCCAGGTTATCCCAGAAGGTGACAGAGGTGAGTGGCTGCCTCTATCTGCAACTACCGCAGCTGGACACCTGCTGGCTTTCTAGTCAGAATTGCATTTGGATGGACTTTCACCAGCCAGCACCAACCCACTGCTGGGACCCAGGGACCCCACATGGCCTTGGGAAAGGCCATTCCTTTGAGATCAAAGAGTATGCATTTCTCTTCCTCACTCTCCTCTAGTCCCCCCAGCCTTCCTTCTACACTCTGCATGCGCCAAGTATACTTCCACCCCAGGGCCTTTGCACTTGCTATTCCCTCTACCCAGGGTGCTCTTTCCTTAGGTATTTGCAAGGCTCTATCAGCAAGATCTCTGCTCAAATGTCACCTCCTCTGGGATGCTTCCCTTATGGAACAGCAGGCCCCCTATGCCACACACCACTCTCTATTCCCCTCCACCCTGCTTTACCTTTTTCCATAGCACTTATTCTAGCTGGTGTTATCGTTTATGTTTAGACTGTGAGCTCAAAAGAGGGCAGGAACTTTGAGCCTTTGTGTTCCCTTCAGTGTCCCCAGTGTTGACCTCATCATGGCCAAATGTGGGGTATTGTAACATCCGTCTCAGTAGAGCAGATTCCAAGAGAAATCATGCTTTGCTGTCATAAGGGAGAAGCCAGGGCTTCTGAGTTTTGGATCATGCTGTCCCCTGCCTGGCTCCTTATCTGACTAGTGAAATCCTGGCTCCAAAGTTCCACAAGGCCCACACCACCCACAGAGCACCTAGCACCGAGGGTGGTACACAGCTGGCGTATTAAACCGTGCCGCAAATGGGCTTAAGACAAGACTGTGGAATCTGGAACCCTCAACCTTTGTTTTCCACTCAGTCCAACTTCAAGGAGGAGAAACTTTCTCCATTTGTGAACATCTCTATCCTGAGCCCATTTCATACGCCAACTGGGATGTGGCTAGAAATTGCCCATGAAAAGACCTTAGCAGGAGGCAGGTTTTAAGAGTAGCATATCCTCAGGGAACTGGAGACACTTAGAGATGGGTGGGTCAGCCTTTCCAACTATAGCCCTCTGTCATCTCAACCCTGAGGATGCATCCACTGAGGCCACTAAGCTTCGAGGGGGGCGGTGGGTTTAGGGACCACCATGATGGGCTTGTGAGATGCAGCCTAGCCCATGCCGCAGGGCTGGTGGCCAGAATGACAGCAAGCCCCTGTGAGAAGCGGCTCTAGCTTTACTTCTGTTATAAAAGATGACCTTGAGCAGGTTTTAGAAGGACCCCACAAACACTCAGTACTGTACAATGTCCACTTTCCCCCATTTGAGCCAAGGATTCCACAATCTAAAGTTGACACAGACTCAATGCCATGCTGTGGAGCCTGGCAGGCTGACTCTCCAGCGTGTCTGCAGAACAGCAAGAAGACACTTCTGGGGAACAACAAGCTGGGGACTAAACCTGCCAGCAGTCCAGAATATCTACAAAGCGGCTGTAATTAAGAACTGGGGACAAACTCTCCTATGGAACAAAGCCGAGAGAGCAGGAAGGGGCCTGCACTTACATGGAAACGATATTTACAACATGGATGGATCACAGGCCCGTGGGGAGAGGACAGACTTCTCAATAGATGGTCAGGGGCCACTACTTATCCACACAGAAAACGATGAAATTAGAAATTTACTTCATACTGGACACAAAAATCAAATCCAGGTGGATTACAAACTTAAGTGTGAAAGATAAAACTGTAACATGTTTGGAAGATGATACAGGAGAAGCTCTCTTTATGACACAGGGGTAGAAAGGGATTTCCTAAACCAGTTCTTCAGACTTGAGGAATCACTGGAGGGCTCGTAAAAGCTCAGGTTGCTGGGCCCAACCCTAGTGTTTCTGATTCAGCAGCTCTGGGTGGGCGGGGCCTGAGAATCTGCATTTCTAACAAGCTTCCACGTGACACGCCTGTTGCCAGTCCAATGACACATTTTCGGTAGCACCGTCCCAAATGACATTCAGAAAGCTCATTAACCTTTCCAAAAATAAATTTAACGACATTAAAAGTTTCTGTTCATTGAAAGATACCATCTCAACCACAGGAGTTTTGCAAACACTTCAGCAATCTTACAGTATCAAACATTGGGAGGACGTAGAGCCATGTACTTACTTCTGTGTTGCTGATGGGAGTATAAACTGGCACAACCGCTTTGGAAGACAATTTGGTATTGTCTACTGATGTGGCAGATGTGTACGCCCAATGACCAAGCAGTTCTACTTGTAAGTACAACCCGACAGAAACACCTCTGTGTGCAGAGAAAGAACATTTTGGAAAGCACTGTTTGTACCAGCATAGGGAAAAAAACCTGGAAATGACCAAATGTCCACCATCAGCAGAAAGGATAAATGAGCTCTACGATGGACTATTACACGGCAGAGAAAAGGAAAGAATTACAGCTACAAAAATGACACCCTATGAATGCCAAGAACGTAATGTTGAAGGAAGAAGCAAGTTGCGGAAAACTACTTACAGAATGACTGCATTTATGTAAAGTTCACGAGCATGGAAAACGCAGTGTGTTGTTTAGAGAATCAAACAAGTGGTAAAACTATTTTTTTTAAAAAAGGAGAGTGACAAACACAAAATTGAGGATAGCTACTAGTCTAAGGTGGGAGGGAAGAAAATACACTCAAAATTCCATGCTCAGTCCAGGCGTGGAACATCATGGCTGTGAACGTTGCTGAACAGAGACAGACCCCAGACACCTCTGCTGGAGGAACACACCACGTATGAGGGAGCCTCACTCAAAACATCAAACTCAATCTGATCCAGCCACTCATCTCACTACTGATTTACGGGAAATGCTGAGGGCAAAGCAACGACTGATGGCACCTTGGGGCTGCAACCAGCAACGCCCAGCCTACATGCAAACCACCTGGCTTCTTCAACGCAAAGATGGCAGAGGGGAAAAAGATAAAGGGGGCCCGCACAGATGAAAGAAATGGAAAATACATTTCAAACAACCACACCGTGTGGGCCTGCCATGGATCCAGAGTCAAGACGAACCGTGGGGAAAAAATTAGGGCATTTATGAGGCAGCTGGAAATTTGAGCATTGAGTTTGATATTAAAGAATTATTTTAACACACTACTATTTATAAAGTAGATAAACAATAAGGGTTTACTGTACAGCACAGGGACCTATATTATTCACTATCTTGCAATAACCTATAATGGAAAAGAATCTAAATAAGGAATATATATAGATCTGTGTGTCATATATATATACACACACACACATATATATGTGTAATTAAATCACTTTGTCATATACCTGAAACTAATACAATATTGTAAATGAACTGTACTTCAATTTAAAAAAATTAGACCCCAAAAAAGAATTAGTTTCACTGTGAGAATGAAAATCAGAGAAAAATTTTTGACGAGTGCTCTTGTAGAGAAACATAACCGAAAGATTTGCAAATAAAAAATGATTTTAGAAGGCACAAGAGTGCAAAGGTAATGGTTATATTCTTTTTCTTTAAACTCGGGGTAGGCACACGGTATTTGTATTGTTATCATTTTTTATATCTTATGTGTGTGTGTATATATATATATATATATATATATATATATATTTTTTTTTTTTTTTTTTTTTTTTTTTTTTTTTTTGCGGTACATGGGCCTCTCACTGTTGTGGCCTCTCCCGTTGTGGAGCACAGGCTCCAGACGCGCAGGCTCAGCGGCCATGGCTCATGGGCCCAGCCACTCCGCAGTATGTGGGATCTTCCCGGACCGGGGCACGAACCTGTGTCCCCTGCATCAGCAGGCGGACTCTCAACCACTGCGCCACCAGGGAAGCCCTATCTTATGTATATTTAATGAAAGTCATTTGGCAGTTAAAGAAAGGAGGGAAGGAAAGAAGGAAGAAACGGAGAGAGAAGGAGGGAGGGAGGGAGAAGGAAGGAAGGAAGGAGGTGGGGAAGGAAATGGAGGGAAGGTAGACAAACTGAGACAGACTACCTTGTGCCTACCACACAAGAACTCGGCTGGGGAACAACAGCAGGGTGCCCGTGGGGACTGGGGGAGGGGGCCTTCTGGCACACTTGGGGCAGGAGAAGGTCACCTCCTCTGAGAGACCCTGTCCAGGGTCTCCTTTCACAGCACCTGTTTCTCTCCTTCATAGCATGTCTCACCATCTGAAATACGTTTCTCTGTTGTATTTATTATCCTTCTTCCCCGTGAGACTGTAAGATCCACAGGGCAGGGACCGCCCCTCATTCACCCAGCACCTGCCAATTGACCTGGCTGGCCTCAGGTGTCAAGAAATCGTGCTGCGTGGGGATTCACCACACAGCTGAATGGAATCCACAAGGTGGTCTGTCTTGGTATCGATGGTGGGGAGAAGGAACTTTGGATAATTCCTATGGCGCAAATCAGAAAGAAACGGTTTGATTCATTCAGGAAAAAAAAAAAAAAAGAAATCGTGCGGGAGGCTGGCACGTTCTGAGCACTTGCTCTGTGCCAGGTTCTGGTCTAAGAAATCTACGTGCATTAACCATTCAGTGTTCACAAGGCCCCCTGAGTAGGTGGTATTATTATTATCCCCATTTTGCAGTCCAGTAAACCAAGACTCAGAGAGCTGAAGGGACTTGCTCAGAGTGACACAGCCAGCAGGTGGCCGAGCCCGGATTTAAATGCAGGCGGGATTCCAGGGCGCAAACTCGAAACCACTCTACCCTGCCTTCCTGCCTTGCCAAGAAACGTTGGTTTAATGGTAAAGACAGAAGCTTTTTGTTCAGACCTAAAATGATCAGAGTTAACCGTTGAAGTCCAAGGAGGACCTGATTGAGGCAACTTATATCTTCTGCTGCCCATTCTAGCTCTTGGGCTGTTCCTTTGCATGCCTGATTTTGGGCACATGCGCGCAAACACACACACACACACACACACACACACACACACACACACACACACACACACACACACTCTCTCTCTCTCTCTCTCTCTCTCTCTCTCTCTCTCTCTCTCTCTCTCTCTCTCTCTACACGTGGCCATATTACAAACCACGGTGCGAGTTAGGAAATCAATGCCCTTTGACTTGTTCTCTGCCTGGCACATAGTAGATAGGTCCTCAGCAAAAGTGTGGAGTAGAATTGACTAAATTGCAAGACTTTGGGTTAGGATGCCAAACCTTCCGACACAGAAACTAGAGGTGGCAACCTCTGCATGAAAACATCCCAGCCCATTTCTCCCTGAGAGACCCATCAGCATGAATGAACCCCCGTGGGAATTGGAGGCACCCACAGGAGGGGGCCCTAACCTTATCAGTCACTCCTATTTCAGCAGGAATTACTTTCAATGGATTGCTTTCCTTCCTGCCGGCTCCCAACACCAGCCCCACAGAGGGAACCCCGAACGCCTAGCAGCTCCCTCAGGACAGCAGTTGCCCCAGGGCTGTGATCTAGAGTTTGAATTTAGGAAACTCTTTCCAGGGTGATCCTGGCCACAGTCAGGTGGCAAGAGCCCACGGCAGGGTCCCCATGACCTGTGCTCTGACATCAAACAGCTGCGGGACTGGGGTGGGAGAGGGTCCCGTGACCAGAGAGATAGGGCCACTGCGAATGGGGCCAAAGACCTTCCCAGAAACTTGCCCTTCATCGGAAGAGACAGGAAGCCAGCTTGTGGGGAGCAGGTACCCTCTTCTCTGAAAGGGGCCGGGGGTGAGCGGAAGCAGGGAATTTCTGGGCTGAGGCATGAACTTCTCAGAAGCCTGGCAGCCTGGAAAACACAGGGCTGGTTTCTGTTTTCTGCCCCCAGACATGCCTGGAACCACAGCGGGAGGGAGGCCCCACTGGCCGGGAGAGCCCTGACCAGGCCTGGGATGCAAACACTGCGCTGTTTACAGAGGGAAGCCCCGGGCCAGCTGAGATGCTCACTCCCGGGCGTCCCCGGCCGCCAGCTGGGCCCACAGGGACGCACCTTCGGGAGGAACAGGGGGCTGGAAGGCGGCAGCCGGAATCGGGGCGTGAGAGCCAGCTGGGCTGCCTCTTGGCGTGAAAAGGGGGAGCGAGCTCGCGGGTCTCCCTGCAAAAGAAGCGCTTCTGAGTCCAAAGCCAGCCCAGGCCAAGCACAACAGGATACCAAGGGGAATGGGAGGAGGGCAGATGGAAGCTGCCCCGTCCCAGCTGAGAGCAGCTGCCCTGCTCTCCAGGCAGCCCGGGGTTGCACAGGCGTTTCCATGGCACTTGGTTTTGCTGTCACAACAACCCCAGGATGGCCCGGGGCTGGGCAGGGCTGCCGGCTGGAAGCAAGAAATGGATTTTCTAGTGGGCCCAGCAGCCAGCACATTTTTGAAGGCCTGCCCCGGCCTGGTCTTCGGACTCTGCCTCTGGGACTCAAGTCCACTGGGCAGTCTGAGGCCAGGAGAGCGTGGCATCGAGGGGCAGACCAGGGGCCCGCTGGAGCCTCCCCGCGCTGTTCCCTGTGCCCCCCTGACTGCCACCCCACAGAGAACCAGCAGGACATTCGAGGGCCCCGGTGCTGTTACTTTTGAAAACTCCAGGCTGGCCCTACGATGCCAAGCGAGTAAAATGCCCCCACTGCTCACAATAAATACAATTTAAATATTGCTGCAAAGGTTGAAGGTGACTGGCTGACATCTTATGTTTACAGGCAGTTCACTGAACATTTGTCACTTCAATTCTGTGCTTCTCTTTTCGGATGGAGTTTATTCCTCCACTCCAGCCCCCTAAGTCTCTCAAACTTTTCTTCAGGCCTTTTGAAAAGCTCACAGCCCTTGCTTCCAAAGCTGTCGTGAGGCCTGATTCTAGGACCAGGACACAGGCCATCTCCCTAGGTTTTATATGCTGTCACACCTTGCAAGCAGCTGCTCCAGAGTTTTTTTGGATTTGTACTCCTGAACTCCCAAAGAAATGCATGGCATCTTTCCTCCCCAAAAACCTAGATAAGGAACATCTACATACTTACTCACTCGCTGTGTGACCTTGGGCCAGTTACTGAACCTCTCTGGACTAGGTTCCTCATTTATAAAATGGGAATAATTATAGTCCTTGCCTCATGGGGCTGTTGTGAAGATTAAATATGTTAAAATAATAATGTCTTAGAAGAGTGCCTGGTATGCAATAAATGACATCTAAGTATTAGCTGCTATTATTATTAAAAAGACGTATTATTGTTGTGGTTTTATGATGAATAGTTTTCAATCATTTAAAACCCAGGCAGTGGGCTTCCCTGGTGGCACAGTGGTTAAGAATCCGCCTGCCAATGCAGGGGACACGGGTTCGAGCCCTGGTCCTGGAAGATCCCACATACCACGGAGCAACTAAGCCCGTGCGCCACAACTACTGAGCCTGCGCTCTAGAGCCTGCGAGCCACAACTACTGAACCCACATGCCTAGAGCCTGTGCTCCGCAACAAGAGAAGGCACCGCAATGAGAAGCCTGTGCAGCGCGACGAAGAGTAGCAACAAAGACCCAACGCAGCCAAAAATAATAAATGAAATAAATAAATTTAAAAAACAAACAAAAAACCCAGGCAGTATATGATCTCCATTTCATTCTGGGATATTCATGCAGTTCCACAAATATATGGTGAGCATCTTATGTGCAGGGAGCGGGGCTAGACTGCACAAAGGCGACATTAGAAAATGTTATTAAGGGCTTACGTACTCTAAGCAAAGTCAGCCCAGGGGCAGCCGGGGTACAGACAAGCCAGAGACATCAGTCCTTACCAGCCGGAGACTTGGACTTGAGGTGGGGGGTGGGGAATACACAAAAGCACCTGAAAGGAACATGGAATAAACAGCAACTGCAAGGGACCAGGTGTGGCTCCAGTGCTCAGAGGAAGAGAGAAACCCTATGGCTGCAGGGAGAAGAGAGCTTGTCAGAGCCTCCAAACGCTGGTCAGATTTCAGAAGGCACCAGAGGGAGGGGTGGGACATTCCAGGCGGAGGTTACGGCGGGCGCAGGTCCAGAGGCAAGAAAATCTCAGCACAGCTGCGTGTCCTCCTCCACTCAAAGCCCAGAAGGGTGCACAAGGACAATTAGGCATCCAAATGGTGGGAGACGCGCCCCTGACCGGGACTAAAGGCTTCCTATTTCTAAATCCCCATTTTTTTTATATTAGCTTCTAGGGTCATTGCTAGGACCTGAACTGTATCCCTTCATCTTTTTTTCCCCTTAATTTTTTTTTAAAGTAAATACATGCATATGGCAAAGGCAAAAAGAATCCCAAAGCATAAACATACAAACAGGAAAAGGTCCCCCCCTCCTACTCCCATCCCCAGCTGCCCAGTACCCCCTTGTGTGACTGGCTCTTATTAACAGATATTCAGGTTGCTTCCGGCCGTCTGCTGGTACGAACGAGGCTACAGTCGACCTCCCGCACCCCACACGCAGCAGGGTGTCCGGAGGGCCCGGGCCAGCGTCCCTGATGAGGCTCACTGTGGGGCCTGAGCAGATGGCCTCGACCCGGAAGTGGTGAGAAGATATTAAAGAAGGGTTGGCACGTCCCAAATGCAGAGACTAAGACATTTCCACGACCCTGGACAGAGGAAGATGATGAAGCTGACAGTTATGCTAGGGAGCGCCTGCCATGTGACTGACCTTGCTATACGCACTTTCATATATCACTTCATTTAAACCTGAAGCACTGCTATTAGCCCCATTTTACAGATGGGGAAACTGAGGTCACAGACATTAAGTCACTCGCCTAAGGCCACACCCCAAATTCCTCAGGACAGGTAGGGGAGGGGAGATAGGAGTAGAGAAGGGTCGGGTATGAGAGCATTTCAGCACCGGTTGAGTCTGGCATTCCTGCAGGGTGACCACGCAGAGGTGTCCAGGAAGCAGTCAGATCAGCGGGTCTGGAGGGAAAGCAATTTTCTGGCGTCTCATCAGATACACGGAGTGAAAGGCCCAAGATAAATGCTCCATTCTGTTTATGAATTGAATCTAGATCATTCTCTCACACACATGCCTCCAACAGCTCATCCCCTGGGCCTTGAGCTCTGTGACCCGAGACAGATCACTGCCTCGCTCCTCAGCCTGGTCTCACAGCCTGGATTCGGAGATAATTAGTCTCTGCCTTCCAAAGGTGCTCATTAAGGGGGAGGGATTATAGTTATGATTATTAACCTGGCCAACACACCTGGCCAACACCCCCCCCCCCCCAAACGGCAACCTTCTACCTGCCAGCAGCTTCCCTTCCCTCCACGAATCAAATCCAAACCTCTCGCTGTGGCCCCTGAGGCCCTCCGTGGTCTGGCCTGCCCTCAAACTCTCATCTCCTGGGCATGAATCTCAACGACCCCAGACCTCTTTCTGTCCTCCACACAAACCAGCACTTAGACGTGCTGTTCCCTCTGCCTGGGATTCCCTTTCCCCACCTCCTCCTTCAGGTCTCAGCTCAAGGTCGCCTCCTCTAAGAGGCTGGCCCTGACTGCCCGGTCAGAAGTTATGCCCTCCCCTACCTTCACCTGTTTGTTTTCATCAGAGCACTGAACCCCATCTGAAATTCGCATTACTCATGGATTAACATCTCCCCTAGAGACTTGGTCAGATGAGGCGAGGACCTCGGTCCATTGCACTCACTGCTGTGTCCCAGCCCCTGGCACAAAGCCCAGAAGACAGTAGGTACCCAGCGAATATCCATTCAAAGAAGGAATGAATGAATGGGCACCAGCAGATTCAAGGCAAACCAAGAAAGCAAATGCCCAAACGAGATGCCTCCTGGCAGTCTCCTGAGGCAGCAGCCTGCTAACCCCACGCTACGAGAGGCCCTCCCCAGTACCTGTGGGGCACATGCCAGTCTATAAATTGCTTTTCACACATGCCTCGCCCAAGGCCACAAGTAAGGAGGCAAAGTGGGGCTCCAAGTCAAGCTTCCTTTGATAACAACTACTCATCAACATCTCTGACCCTGAAGCCACTGTCCCAGGCGCTCAGCAGGGAATACACTGAACACAGCAAGAAAGAAGTTCCTAGTGGCTTCTCACACCCAGAGAGAGCCAAGAGTTCTCCAGTCTATGAAACAGGCCTTTACAGTCAACACTCAACATTATAAAGCTGTTGTTCCCATTCGAATCAGGCACAAACCCTTCCGACTAGTGGTTCTCAACTGGTGGCAATTCTTCCTTCCATGGGGAGAGTCAGCAATAACTGGACATGTAAGGGCTCTTCCCTCTTCTGTTTTAGACTTTCTTCATAGACTATAACCACATCCACCGATTCAACCAACCGTGGATTGAAATGTTCGGAAAAAAAAATTCCAGACGGTTCCAAAAGCCTGGCAACTGTTTACATAGCATTTACCTTGCATCAGGTATTACGGTTAATCTGGAGATCATTTAAAGTATACATGAGGATACATGTAGGTTATACGCAAACACTACACAATTTTATATAAAAGACTTGAGCACCCATGGATTTTGGTATCTGCAGGGGACCCTGGGGCTAATTCCCTGTAGATGCAGAGAGACAACTACATATTTGTTTAGCTGTTTGTTTGGTTCCCTAACTAGGAGGTAAGCTTCATGAAAGCAGGGACCTGTTTAATGCATTTCTGTGTCCCCAGGACCTAAAATTGCACTTGGCACATAGGAAGCATTCAATAAATATTTGTGGAATAGATGAAGAAACTCCTAAGAATATTAAACAATACAAAATATCCAACCTCCTTTTGGAGCTATTTTCCCATTATGATCATGCTTCTTGTGCAGAGACCCAGAACCCATTCTTCCTGTCTTCCACAGTAATAGGCTTTAGCTCTGCACACGGTTGGGTAAATATGAAAACTACATTTCCCAGACTCCCCTGCAGCTCACTCTGGTCACATGACAAAGTTCTGGCCAATGAGGTATCAGATGCTGGGATATATGAGATTTCCAGGTTATGCCCTTAAAGAGAAGGGGCATGCCTTTCTTCCTCTTTTCCTCCACCCTCTCCTGCATCCAGGAGCCATCTTAGTGCAGATGAGGGTACCACCCTAAGAATGGCAGGGTGATAAGACAGAAAGAGCCTAGTCTTGCCACCATGGGACCAGTATACCAGCCCTGGACTGCTTATGCCTGTGCTGTTACATGAGAAATCAATCATCTATCTTGTTTAAGCTGCTGTTACTTTGGGTGCCCTCTACATCCTCATCAATACATAACTTTCCCCTGCCCTGTAAACTCTGTTCTTAAACCACGCTTAAAGACTCGTCAATGCTGCGAGGGATCTCTGAGCCAGATGGCACTCAAGAGCTATTTTATGATTTCCCCTTCACACATGTAGGGCACACAACCCTTAGTCTACGTATAGGGTTCTTTCCTTCCTGATGTCTCAAAATATCTGAGCACTGGGGCTTTCCCGGTGGCACAGTGGTTGGGAGTCTGCCTGCCAATGCAGGGGACACGGGTTCGGGTCCTGGCCCGGGAGGATCCCACGTGCCACGGGGCAGCTAGGCCCGTGCGCCACAACTGCTGAGCCTGCGCTCTAGAACCCACAGGCCGCAACTGCTGAGCCCACGTGCCACAACTGCTGAGGCCTGCGCACCTAGAGCCCGTGCTCCTCAACAGGAGAGGCCACAACAACGAGAAGCCCGCGCACCGCAACGAAGAGTAGCCCCCGCTCACAGCAACTAGAGAAAGCCCACACGAAGCACTGAAGACCCAACACAGCCAAAAATAAATAAATAAATTTATTTTAAAAAATATGTATCTGAGCATATTGCTAAGCCAGGTGAAAAAAGGAGAGAAAGTCATATTATTTAGATCCCTCAAATGATAAAGACAAAAGGAGCAAGCACAAGAGCCCATTAGAATCTTAAAACATCAGTTATGCTTAAATCTATGAGTTCATAACGGTACCAAAAAAAAACAACCCTTAATTGATCACCACTGGACGATGTTAATGAACAACCCGTTATTTTAAAAACTGGTAAATAAAGGGAAAGAATCAAGCATTCATCCTGCTTTTCCTATATGAATCCTACCATTGTTGATGAAGGAAAGTTTCTCTTTATAGAAGTTTTCCAGCTAACAGAAGAGGAAGGGAAGACAGAATTAGAACAGAATATCACCATTTTGCAATCAATGCACCACTGAATTAATGGAGTTTCGGCACTGACCATCAGTAGCTGGTAACATCACCAAGAAGGGGACAGCCTGACAGCACGTGCTGCCTGACAGAAAGATGCGCCCACCTATGAAGCAGTCTTGCCCAATGAAACCTGAATCCATGAAACCACTAGAATTGACTGCCAATTTACAGGAAGATGCTAAACCTCACCATGGGGACATAATTGGTAAAAACCAGACTGTGAGAAATTTTATAGGATGAACAATCTGGTTTTTTCAACAAATAAATTGCAAAATAACAATAATGATGATGATAAAACCAAAAAAGGGTTCTGTTATTTAATCTAGAGGGGGAACCTCTGGATGACAACAGTCTTAGACCCCAAGGCATCCACGTGCAGTGTGTGGGCCTGGTCTGAATCCTGATTCAGACTCTCAAATAATAAAAACAAAACAAAGAAGGAAGAAACCTTTATGTTATGTGTGAGAAGACTGGAAGTTTAAACACCAGATATTTCATGATTTTAAGGAATTTTCATTAAGTTTCATGTGTGTTATGAGTATTTACAGAAACCTTTTCTTTTAGAGATACATACTGAATATTCACACACAAAATGATATGGTTTTGGTATCTAGGAGTTTTGATGTGTAGGATTTGCTTCAAACTATTATTGTGAAATCAAGGGGGTAGAAGACAGAGGCGTAAAAGAAACCCGACTGGCCACGAGTTGACCACAGTTGGAGCTGAGTGGTGGGTAAGTGGGTACACTGTGCTACTCTACGTTTACATATATTTACAGCGTTTCATCCAAAAAGGTGTTTTTAAATCTTACCCCCGGCCACAAGGAGGGAGAGGGAAGAAAGAGGGAGCTGACACCTCCAGAGTCCCCACTGTGCACCAGGTGCTGGGTTAGGTGGCCACGGAAGAGCCACTTCCAGAAGAGCGCTAACAAATGCAGATGCCGAACGGGTCTGGATGGAAACCTTGACTGAGTGAGGTCGGCCAAGTATAAGAGGAACAACAGTACCAGCGTGGTGGTAAATAACAACGGACACTCCATCCATCTTCAGGAGACAGAGGGGGAGGGGGAGCACCACGGACAAGTACATGCTCTGTCTGAATAAAGGAGGTGGTCTCTACTCAGGACCAGCCTTGACTGTGACTCCAGGTAGCCGCCGTGCAGAATATGGGGCCCAGGGTGGCCAGATGCTTGGATTTTCCAAGGAAAGCCGGAAATCTGTATTTTTATGTGCAATCTCCTGGTTTTTAAACGTTGGCATCTAATCCAAATATTTTTTTAAATACTGTGTGGGCCAAACAAAATAGCTGCAGGCTCAATGCAGCCCATGGAACACTAGTTGGCCGCCCGCATGCCAAGTCCTGAAGCAGACCACAACTCAATCCATCTGTAAGAAGTGGAAAGGGTGCATTCATCAATTTTGGGTCAATTCTTTTTTAGGCTTCCAATAAAGCTGAGAATTCAAAAGACTGCATCGACTTCCAGAAATCTATAAGAACCGGCTGCGGAACATTTCAAAGGCGTTCCCCACGCAGTCGGCTTATGCAACAGAACAGCCACTCTGTCCAGAGTTTTGGAAACTAACAACCAGGGAGTGGCCTTTCAACTTTCCCGGGATGGTGGAACTAACAGGCTTCAGCTGAAACCCATTTGTTGGTTTGCAGAACGCCTGGGACTTAAGTCCAAACCACTTGCAGCAGACAAGCCCGCCGCAAAATCGAGTTGGGATACTCGGCCCTCGTTGTAAAACGACCACGGTGCACTCTGCTTCACTTGCCTGGCCGGAGATCTGATTTCATGGCAGTTGAAAGGGATGAGGCCAATGTCATCCTGACACCTGAAAGTGGCAGGATTGGTTGCTGAGGACCTGAACAGACTCTCTCTTCAAATTCGACCCTCGGTTTGCCTTTGACTTCACCTAGAGACAGACTGTGGACATCGGAGATGGGCAAAACAGGCCCCAGTCCTGCCTTCAGAGTCACAGTCTCAGCTAGCCAGATCCCGGGGTCAATAACAAATTAAAGAGGTGTCAGGAATGCAGTGGAGAAGAGCCAGAGAAATGGTTTCATCACTTCCCAAGAACAAAGCCCTTCCCGGATGAAAAGTAAAAGAAAATGGTGCTAAAATAAAGTTGAATAGGTCCAGGGCAAAAAAAGAATCCAGAACTATACTCGGGGGCAACAAAAGACAAAATGCACCCAAATCTCAACTCTACAGAAAGGAATAAAACTAGGGCTATTTCATTAAACGTTTATTTTTTTCTTTTTTCCGGAAAATAAACTTTACTATTTATCTGAAATGGGTTAGGGCTGATTGATGGAGGAGAAGGTAGGGAGTACAGGAAGAAATTCAGTATTAAAATAAGATTTTGATTAACTGCCCCCCCCATCTAATTCATAGCCTCAAATAACTAAACTGCTTTTCAAGTTCTAACTTCTCTAGAGAGAAACAAATTACAGCTCGAGCTGATATTGGGGAGTTATGCATTTTTTAATGCACACATTCTGGATTATGTTAGGTGATGGCCTGGGACGAGTGAAGGCCATCACAAGTACAGTCCTGCATGGAATGGCGTTCACAATAATCACCCAGTTGCTGCATCATCCTGAAACAAGCCATGTTTCCAGCGCGTCCGGCACATCCACTAAGCGGGGAAGTAAGTCCCAGCACTTCTGCAGTAAGTGCTAGTAAGAATGAAAGTCTAGAAGGGCCTTGGAAAAAAAGGATGCTGACCTCCCCTTAACTGATCACCTTATTCCTTCACCAGGATATTTACTTGTTTCCCCCAGACAATAACCTCATTTTGGAAGTGGAAGATAAACACAGTCCAAATGACTCCGAATCCTTAAAGGCTGGGGTTTGGTGGCTGACTCTGGGGCCATCGGATGACACCAAATGATGTCTCCTTGGTCCTCTTTCTTGGGTCCTGTCTGCTCTTTGTGGGTCAGAGGCTACTCTGGAATACAGGCTGAGTGGACAGCAAGTCTGAGAACGGACTATCTTGTGGTTTGGTAGCTTCTGACCTCGAAATGCAAGAACACCTTCCTTTGAAAACAGCTGCTTTGCAGAATTTCAAAAAGATGGCTGAGCACTTCTGGGCCTGGAGTCAGCTGGAAGGTGGTTCCTTACATTTACATAAGCCAGCAACACAAAGTACACATGATTTGGGATGAAAGGACAACGAAGTGTCACAGCTAGAAATCTGAGGTTCTTAGAAGGTGGGGAAACATCAAGAGGGGCAAAATAAAGATGCCCCTGGAACAGACACCTACATGAGGTTTATTTTCCTGGGAGAGGGATGCAGACCTTCTACTGGCTCCGTGAAGCGATCTTCAACCAGGAGCTCCTGCAAATTTTGTGGGCTTGTCTCTAGGCAAGCAGTTTTCTGGACTTTGGCATTTTCCACTGAGACTCTAAATATTCTTTGCTGAATTAACAAGAAGTAGCCCAGCAGGGTAATAAGGACAAGGGCTAAGAGTCAGCCTCAGGGCTCTTCCCCCACAGAGCCCAGCTCTGCCCCCACTACCTGCCGGCTGTCTTAGTCTAGTTAGGAGGCTACAACAAAAAAGCCACTTGATGGCTTATAAACAACAAACATTTGTTTCTCACAGTTTCAGAGGCTGAGAAGTCCAAGATTAAAATGCCGGCAGATATGGCCCGCTTCTTCACAGATGGCTGCTTTCTCAGCATAACCTCACACGGTGGAAGGGGACTAGGGAGCTTGGTGGGGTCTCTCTTAAAAGGGCACTAATCCCATTCAGGGGGCTCCATCCTCAGGACCTAAGCATCTCCCAAAGGCCCCACTTCCTAATACCATCACATTGGGGGATAGGTTTCAACGTATAAGCTGTGGGAGACACAAACATTCAGACTATAGCAATGGCCCAGAAGTGATGATGATGACGATGATATTGGCGGTAGTGGTGGTGGCAGAAGAGTATATGAACAACTACTGGAGCACCCACCATGCACACCGGGTACTGGTCAAAGCGCTTTCCTTACAAAGGATGCTCCCATTTCCATGCATGCAATAACCCTGAGAACTGGGGGCCATTATCATAAGTGGCTTACCTGAGGTCACAAAAGAGTGAAGTGGTGAGGCCAGACTGAAAGCCAGGCAGGACAACTCCAGAAACTCTACACCCAGCAGGCCCTGAATCGAGGCTGGACCCTCGGACCAGACATCCCATTCCAGAGAACGGTCCCCTGACATACCCGCCCATTCACTGAGTGACAGATGTATAAGTGCTGCCTGTGGTGGCCAGAGATACCCAATTCCCCACCCACAGGGGACCTGTGTGTATATGTTACTACCTCTTACAGACTAAAAGGGGAAAATGAGAAGATACGTTTGCATGTGCTCACGATTACATACAGATACTCTAACGTGCATTCCCAATGGGAAGGATACCACCCCAAAGGGGTGAAAGTTGATTCTATTACAATGGTTCGTGACCCTGCAAAGGGCCCCGGTACCTAAACAGGTATATAGTGCATCTATGGGATTGACAGTTCATGGGGGTGGCGATTAGGAAAAAGTTATCTAAAAAGGAGCCTGAGTGGAAAAGGTGGCAATAGTGATCAAAAGACTAAGAAATACTACTCCAGAAGGCTCAAGAAAACTAGTCTCAGGGAGCAGAGCAAAAATGGGAGTGAGACTTTGCTGGATCTCTTTTCATATTGTTTTGTTTGTTCAAGCATGTAAACATAGTGCCTCTGTAAAACACAGATACTTTTATGTGGTCTTTAAAGAGAATGCTGACCAAAGCCCTCAAAGGAAGCCTGGACTCTACTGGTGCCCAGCTAAAGGTGGCCGTGTGAATTAAACTTGGCGCTCGTGGTTTCTGGCAGTTTCTGGTGCCCCGCACAGCCCTGCACTACAACACCTGACTCGGGCTCACCACGGTGCCGGAAGCCAGGCAACCACTTTGCTTGGTTCTCATCAGAACAGAGAATCCCTGCGTGTCACCCTCCATCAGCACCACCGCTGCCAGGGTGGCCGCCAGAAGCCGAGCCCTCCTGGGCCAACACGGCGGCCAGGCACATGGCCGCTGTCAGCAGCAGCCAGGCCATCCGTGGGCTTTGCACGCCTCTCCAGACAGGAGCTGCTTTGTCACAGGCTTTGCCGGAGGCATGGACCGGCCCCAATTACAGATCCCTGACCTGCTGAACAAAGCCAGGCCAGTCACAGATGGCTCTTCCCCCCTCGATTCCTCTCCCACTTCCTGCACATTGGAGGGTGTGGCCCTCTGTCCATTCTTCCCTGGCCTGTTCTCACACTCCGGCACATCCAGCCTCTGGGTAAAGAGCTTTTTAAAAGGACACCCTGGGACCCTCTGCCGATGGCACAACTAGCAAAACTTGGGCCTGCGGTTGGGCCCTGCTATGCTCCACCGAGGATGCATAGCAGGGGACACGCTAACTGGACTTGCCAGCTGTCCCTGGGCCCGGGGCATCGTCCCCTTGTGCAGGTAAATGTCCCGAGGTCCCTGAAAGAAGCTTGGGAAGGAAACCTTGAGCCAGTGCCCTGGGGGCTTTGTCCCCTACTTTGGCTCACATGGAAGAGATGGGGCACACAGGCAAGTGGTCCTCATCGCCAAAGACCAGAAGAGCCCATTTTCTATTCTCCTATGCAGATATATCGTAAAAAATTTGAACCATGTCCTACAAGAAGTCAATTAAATTCACGAAGAAAAACAGCAGCTAACGTTTATCGGGAAGTACTTTGGGCCACGCCCTGTTCTAAAAGTATGATGCGCATTAACTCAATACATTCTCACCACAGCCTCGTGAGGGAAGAGCTGGGATCGTGTCCATTCTGTGGATGGGCAAACCGAGGCACGGCAAGGCTAGTCACTTGCCCAAGGTCACAGGGAAGTACGAACGCTGATATTCAAAGCTCCATTCAACATGTCTTACAGAGACATGGCAAGTAAGTCCTGAGAACCGGGAACAAGGCAAGGGGAAGATTCAAACTAGGCCCAACTGAGGAAAGAGAATGCCCACGGGCAGGCCACTACCCTGCACACATTTTATGCGGCGGGGCAGCACCTTTGGCTCCACCGCCTGGCAGCCCCAGGAGACCACCCCATGGAGAAATGCACAAGGTGTGGCCAGCTCCTCCCGGTGCACCCGAGTGGCTTCCGAGGGTCAAGGGCAAGCTCTTGCCGGCCGCCTAACCTCCATGGGCGAGTTTGGGGTTCATTCCAACCTGCCGTGTTCACTCCTGGGGCGGAGGAGAGCAGGCAGCAGGGAATTTAAATTGGGCCATGTCTGGGCCCCGAGGTGAACAGCACATGTACACTCCACTTCTCTGTAACTGAAAGGCAGCCTCTGTGAGCCACAGATCAGTGCGTTCTCTGGGGCTTTTCCCTACCTTTTTTCCATGTGGAGTATTCTCATCTAACAAAAAAGGTCAAAGTATTCAAGTGGCCAAAATAAAGGCAAGGCTGGAAAAGGCACCACAAGAAACTTCAAGGGAAGCAAGGTTATTACAATCATCACCATTACTATTAATGGAGCGAATATTAATCGTTGAACGTCTTTTAGGAGCCTTATTTCCAAGTGCAGATCTTAATGCATGCTTGGCAGTTTGAGTATCTGAACAGGAGGTGTAGTTTTCATGGGTAAGAAAACAGAGGCCCAGAGAGTTTAAGTAACTGGTCCAAGCAGGGGTCAGAGCAGCTGATAACCAAACAGCTTGCAGCCCCCTGGGTCTGCAGCCTGGAACCCCCATAACTAGGCACCTTCATTAGAACTGAGGGCAGGTCCCAAGGTGAGAAGATATAAAGTGAACTAAACTTAAAACCGCTTTGTAGGACCCCCTGCCCTGCTGTGGGTGTATAAACGGGTACAACCACTTTGGAAAACCATCTGGCAAGGGCTCCACTCCTGACCTGTGTGGGCAGCAAAAGAAGAGTTCAAGAGTGTTCATGGGGCTTCCCTGGTGGCGCAGTGGTTGAGAGTCTGCCTGCCGATGCAGGGGACACGGGTTCGTGCCCCGGTCCGGGAAGATCCCACATGCCGCGGAGCGGCTGGGCCCGTGAGCCATGGCCGCTGAGCCTGCGCCTCTGGAGCCTGTGCTCCGCAACAGGAGAGGCCGCAACAGTGAGAGGCCCACGTACCGCAAAAAAAAAAAAAAGAGTGTTCATGGAAGGCTTCTTCATAAAATTGGAAACAACCCCAGTGTCCATCAACAGGAACATGGACACAGAGATGGTAGAATGTTTCCCCAGTGGAATAATCCATGACAACAAAACGAACCTCAACTACAGCCACAATATTGCTGGATCTCACAAGCTAGTGGCTGCCAGAGGGAAGCCAGACACAAAAGGGCACAGCTCTGCGACTCGTTTCTACGAGAAGGCAAACTGAACCTCTGGGGTTTAGAAAGCAGGGTCATGGCCTCCTTTGTGGAGAAGGCAGAAGATTACATGTCGGGGTGCTCCTGGGGTGCTAACAAGATTCCATGTCACGCATGGTCTGGGTGGTGATTACCTGGGTGGTCCACCTGGTGAAATGCAGAATACACTATTGATTTCTAAGTGTGCCTATATTTCAATATTTAAATATATAGAAACATTCAAACGTATTCAGTGTATTTCAATAAATGATTTTCAAGTATGAAGAATGGGAAAGCAGATTGAAAAACAAACTGGTTTGTGCTCTTCCTACGTGTATAAACACACACACACACACACACACACACACACACACACACACCCGGCTGCCATCCTTACAAGCCACTGGCAGAGGCTCTGGCCAATCACTGAGACCTCATCCTTCTCCCTAAGACATTTCCAGAAAGGGATGGAGGATCTCCTTTGAGTCCCAGGCCTCATCCCCGTCCCTGGGTGTGCTTGTCCGTGGCTGAGTCTCGAGGCTGCCGGTGTAGGCTCACTACCCCAGAGCCCATGGTGAGATGGCCTGATGACCTGAGAACCCCCAGCTCTTCCGAGAACGCGTCACCTGAGGCACCCGGCAGGAGTGCCCTCCGGGTCCCAGTTCCCCAGTGCCTCTCTGGCCTGCCTGCCCCCCACCCCGCCCCATCCCGGCACTGCACGAACGCTGGTACCTGCTCCATGCAGGCGCCCTGGGCGGTAGAAAGTGGAGCCGCCCTTCAGTTCTAGGCAGGGGAGGGGATCAGAATTCCTTGTGAACTCATCACATTTTGGCTCTTCCAGTTAGGTTTCCAATAACCACACTAGTGGACGGAGGCACAAGGCAACCTTTTAAATTGTGCCTCCCCTGCCCCACCCCCAACATTCCCGCCGCGGGGCTCACAGTCTAGTACCTGGGTGTGTCTAAAGCGAGGTAAACCCTTTGTTTCCCACCTCTGCCTCCCTAGTGTCCATTTTCCAAATGCAGCCAGTGATCTCTTCAGAAGGTAAATCGAATCGCGCTGCCCTGCTGCCAGAAACCCACCGACACTGGCCCAGCCTCTGACCTCACAGCCTCTGCCGCCCGCTGCTCCCCAAACACCCTTCCCTCCGATGCTCCCCGAAGCCCCACTCCCTCAGAGCCGGCCTCGCTGTGCACTCAGTCTCAGGGGGCCAACACCACCTCCACCCGGCCATACTCCGGCTCCTGACCTTGTGTGCTTTCCCTCGTGGCTTTTTTTTTTTTTTTTGCGGTACGCGGGCCTCTCACTGTTGTAGCCTCTCCCGTTGCGGAGCACAGGCTCCAGATGCGCAGGCTCAGCGGCCATGGCTCACGGGCCCAGCCGCTCCGCGGCATGTGGGATCTTCCCGGACCGGGGCACGAACCCGTGTCCCCTGCATTGGCAGGCGGACTCTCAACCACTGCGCCACCAGGGAAGCCCTCCCTCGTGGCTTTTTATCACCACCTGAAATAAGCTGGTTTATTACCTCACATGCTAACGTCTGCCTCGTTTCCCCAAAAAAACACCCCACAAGAGCAAGGACTTTTGACTCGCTCACCAGCGTACCCCCTTAGTCCCAGAAGGGTGCCTGGCACAGAAAAGACAACCAGTTGATGCCTTTGGGTGAGAGGGAGGGAGGCAGGTGGAGGAGGGATGGAGAGGAGGGCTCACAGTTCACAGGATCGGGCTACTGCTAGGAGCTGAGGGTATTTGCCAGGTACGACCCGGGGCTTGAGAACAAGAAACTGGTTACAGAGGAGACAAGGGGACAGAGGAAAAAACGGTGAGTGTGCGTGCAAAGCACGCATTTCTCAAGAGTGCGCCTGAGTTGGGGCGGGCAGAGGAACACGAGGAGAGGAGTGAGGGTATATTTTGCCCTGAAATATCACTTATTTTGTTAGCTCAAAAAGAGACTTTTGGGGCTTCCCTGGTGGCACAGGGAAGAGAGTCTGCCTGCCAATGCAGGGGACATGGGTTCGTGCCCCGGTCCGGGAAGATCCCACATGCCGCGGAGCGGCTGGGCCCGTGAGCCATGGCCGCTGAGCCTGCGCGTCCGGAGCCTGTGCTCCGCAACCGGAGAGGCCACAACAGTGAGAGGCCCGCGTACCGCGAAAAAAAGAGACTTTTGGAAAACGTCTCAAGTCTTTGGAGTGGAGAAAGCAGAAGCTGCATTTTGGAGTTCCAGGAAAAAAGGGGGCCAAGACAGACGGCAGCGTCTGTGTGCAGGAATGCAGCTGGGGAGGAAGAGAGGTGGAGCCAGGTAGGATGCCCAGACCAGACCATGGATCGATCTGATCATTAGCAAAGGGTCGGGGAAAGATAACCAAACACTGGGGCTTCCCGGGATCACAGGTGAGCAGCGTGGTCCACTTCTAGGACGACGTGTTTGCATTCGGGCCCATATCCTCTGGTGACTCTTCTCTTTGCAGCTGCAGAACCTCCCTTTGACCCTCAAAGCACTTAAGCCCAGCTCTCACAAAGCTTCCAAGCAAAGTCCAGTTTGCCAAAAATCCCAAAAGGCAAATGAATGGCTGGTGAGAAATAGCCCCCAACTGGGAAGCACGTCCCACTGGAGCTTGGGCAGCCAGAGCTGTATTTTGTGGGGAGACCTCCTTTGGGGAATTGACGAAAGGGATGGAAAACGACCTAGGATGCCTCCCAAGCAGACTAGAGAAATGGCCCAGGGATTTCCAGTTTACCTGTCAGAAATGCCAGAGAGCTGAGGAGTCTGCGTCCCACATTCACAAAGCCAGCAGTGGAGTCTGAGAATGTTTCGTGAGTGCACAGGCCAGACGGCGTCTGTGAGAGGGATCTGAAACCCCAGCAGCTAGGAGACAATGCTGCACCCCTCTTCCTGGCGGCTACAGCGGTGGTGCAGTTCGGGGCTCACCGCTGGCCATCAGGCCACATGAGCACCTCCCCAGCAGAGGGACCTGGGCTGGGCAGAGCCTTGGGGACAATTCCAGTCAAGCACGGAACATCTAACCAGCAGCCACATTGCTGCCTTTTGGGGACCACACGGGTGGAGATTATTCCCCTGCCCTGTCATGCTCTGGGCCCAGGAACGTGAAGCCCCCAAATTGAGAAGACTGCATACAGCACATGGGACGGGGCGGTGCTTGTTCTGAATTCTCAGATTCCTTCATGTCATTTCTCCCGTACATCAGGGGAGACGGGTCCTGGGCCTGCCACGCTGTATAACTCCAAGGGCCCCCGTTCACAGAGGGTACAATCAAATACAATGTGAACAGCACCCCCTGGAGTTGTGAGGGTGATCAAGTAATTCTGGCAAGTGCTACCTCCCCCTCGTTTCAGAGATTGAGAATGTCCACTAGCTCAGTAAAGGCTCTGAGAAGTCCTATAGTAAACAAGGTTTTTAAAAACTTGGTTTTATCAAGTATTTTTTGCTTTCTCAGCCACAGAACCCGCATTGCAGAGAATACCTCCTAAAATCCCAGGGAACTGGGCTTATGGAGAACGTACTTAAGAAAAGCCTCCACCAGTAGAAGCAATTTCACTATCTCGGTTCTCAGAGACAGCCTTAGAGCTGACTCGTGTTACTGACCCTCTGGGAGATCGCCCTCACCACGACCTTGAACCTGCCTGTGTTCAGAAAGACACTTAGGAGGCCCCAAAGGGTCTCCATTCTCCGCTGCTTTCTCCGTAACACAAACTTCTGTCTGGGGCTACCACAGATACTTAAAGGTTACTCATGACCACGTGAGGCCCACTTGGAATCTGATGTACCACGGAGAACCAGGGATGGACTCCCACTCTCCACCCGAGATGCTCACCACTGGTCTACTATGTGGGATGATGGACAGGGTGAGCGGGAGGGACTGGCACATTTCTCACTCTAGACACTAAACCAGCGCCGGACAGAGTCCACGGGGGAGAGTGCCAGTCCCTGCTCTGCCATCATTTATTTATGAAGCACCTCTGCCCTGCTCCAGCCCCTGAGCGCACACGTGGAGAGAGGTTCCAGTTACAGCCCCATTCCATTTACCCTCTCACTCGGGTAAGGCATTCTGCATTAGTTGAATTTTCTACATGATAGCCCCCTTTCAGGTAAGCACCAAAACTTTATCTTCACCATTTTGGGTGTAAATTGTTCAAAAGTGGATGACACCTTGGTCTCTCTTTTAAAATGGAGCGCAGCGCCCCGAACTCAACCTGTGTTTGATTATTCAGGACAGATCAATTATTAACTCAGCAATACCTTGAGGTCAGCCCTGTAAGGCACGCGGGGCAGTCTGACCCTATACTAAGTGGCTCTAAGCATCTTTGCTGGATGCATTTGGGGGAAGTTTTTGAAAGACTGTTTTACTAGAGAGAGGACATGGAAACTACAAGAAGTCACTGAACCCCCAGATAACCCGGATCGTCAAAACTTTGCATAAAGGAAAAGTCAATGGTCCCCGAGTGAGCACCAAAGGATTCCTGCCGCTGGAGTGTCTGATAACCAGCACCTGGTCTTTGTGATAACTACTGTGGCTATTCTGAAGCTTTCTGCCTTACTTCCTACTTCTTGGCTGGGTTCCTGAGAGGACATTTTCCTAAATAATTGAGGTTTCAGGGTATATCAGATGCTACTGCCGGTAGAGTGGGAGGCCGGAGCTGTGGATGGCCGCCAGCGGTATAGGCTTTCCTTCTCCCATTCAGAAATTCAAACCACCTGTCTTCCTTCTTCTGGCGCCCCCAGGGGAAGGCTGCTCTGCCTGCCCCGCCCTCTCTGTCCTTCACCCGCACCTGGCTGACCCCAGGTGAGTCCTGCCAACACAACTGGCCCTTCCTCCCTGCGATCACAGACCAATGTCACACACACGGCCACTCCAACAAGACTACCGTCCAGCTGGGCCCCCGCCAACAGACTCAGGCGCCTACAGACACACGAAGCTGCCTCTGCCTCTTTTCATTGGTCCAGCCACCCCATCAGCTGGGCTCACCACAACGGAAGCCCGCTGCTTCCCTCCCATCAATGCGCGGCTCTGTTCCACTGGCACAGGGCAGAGATATGCCCGCAGCCTGCCCGCAAGCCTCCATTCATGCTCCCTTCCGAGAGAGCCACTTTTCAACGAGATTTCTCCTTCCCCCGGCCCCCTCCCCCTCCCCCAAACACACAAAAGAGGGCTATAAAGTGGGATTTTTTTTTTTTTCTTTCCGGGAATAAAAGGTTAGCTTTCCTTCCTTTCTGTTTCCCTATCCTTGGTCTAAATGTGGCAAGTGGAAAGAGTGGAAGCAGTTAAACTGACCCAGTTCGTGACCCGGGGGACACCCCTAGGGCCGGAAGTGCCCTCCTTTGCTCTTTCTGTTGCAATGGTTGTAGGGGAGCAACGAAAGCTCCTACCACCCAGCCCAGAACTCCTGCTTGGAGGTGATTCTCGCACAGAGTTGGGTGAGGCCTTAAAGGTTATCTTATTCAACTCCCTCAGATTAAGGAGGGGGACACTGAGGCCCAAACAGGTGAAGGAAGATACCCAGGCCGTGCAGTAAACTTGCTGGGGAGATGCTTCGGGGCACCGAACTCACGGGCCGTGAGAAAAACAAGCATCTTACCGTCATCCAGGTAGGTCTGGTCCAAGTTCTGCTCCTGTTTAATGGTCACGCCCGCGGGTAATACTTCCTTTTGGTCACTGACCGGAGGTCCGTTTTTGGCGGCTCTTTGGCTTGTGGCATTCTGCTGCTGAATGACCGTCGGGTAGGAGCCCGGGCTCAGCCTCTGACCTTGACTGACAGGGGGTGGGCCGGGCCTGGTGGTGCCGGGCGCGAAGTTCTCGCAGTACACGATGTGCTGGAACTCCTGGTGGCTTCCGCAGCGCAGCTGCTGGTTGGTGGGCGAGTAGTGGATCACCGGTGAGGCCTGCTGGTTGGCTGGACTGGAGTGGAGCAGGGCCGAGCTCTGGCCCTGGGAGCCAGCGTGCACTAGCACGGAGCGGTGGGCATCCGCGAGGGACAGGGGGGCGGCCATGAGGGCCGGCTGCTGGTAGCCCAGCAGGCTGGGGCTCAGGCTCTTGCTCCGCTGGTAGAGGACGGCCGCTGGGTTCTGCTGCTGGTAGCGGGTGTCGGGGGATGAGAGCCCTGAGCGGAATTGCTGGCAGGGAGCCATGGTGGCCACGAGGCAGGAGGGGGACTCGGCCACCATTGGGTGCTGTGGGTAGTAAGGCTGGCTCCCCAGGCCCCCGTGGGCAGGGCTGCAGATCAAGGTGGGGTCGTATTCATCAGTGGGCTCCGTCTTGATGGCTGGGACTGAGAGAAGAGAAAAGCACACGGGGTGCACCATTCTTAGTGCCACAGGGGTGCACAGAGGATTAGAAGACAGCGGTTAGGAACACGGCCTTAGGAGTCCACAAGGGTGGGATCAAAGATCTAGGCTCTGTCACTTATTAGCCTTGGGCAAGAGGCTCCCTGTGCAATTGTCTTAGGTTAGAAATTTTACCCTGGGTGATGATCTTGAACTATAGGTCTTTCTGACAGTGGAAAAGTGGCTGGTGGGTCTGTGTCAGCCCTTGTGCAGCCTTTTTGCCCAGGGGGAGAGCTCGGGGAAGAATGCTTGATGTAAAATTATGCCTCCGCCGCCTCCTCCTGCTCTGGCAGCTCCAGCCCCCTCCCCTGCTTGCTGTCCTTCATCATACTCACCACGAGCTGAAGTATCTGTGCACTTTACGTGCTCACTTATTATCCGAAACCCCCCACTAGAATGTCAGCTCCTCAAAGGGAGGATTTTTTTTTCAGTGCTGGATCCCCAGCACCTAAAACCGTACCTGGCACTTAATCGGCACTTAATCGGCACTCAGATATTTTCTGGACAAAGGAATGACCAAACGGTGACTGTCGGCCTCCTTAGTTTTGTAGTACTTTGGGGGAATGAGGCCTGCTGGCCTGGGCCTCAGTCTCCCCATCTGTTAGCTGGCAGGAACAATCATACCTACCCCATGGGGTTGTGGGCAAGATTAAACGAGATATGTATGCACAGTGACTGCATACAGTAAGTGCTCAATGTTTGCTGTTGTTGCTACTATCACTATTACTACTGTGAGTGTTGGTGAGGTCACCGTTCCTCTCTCCCCGTCCAGGACAGTCACCAGAATTCGTACATCTCCGACATCCTTTACCAAAGCATCACCAGGCCCAGGAACTGAGGAATCAGTTTTCTTTTCACTGGAGTAAATGAATTGGTGACAGGACCATAATAAAATTGTGGGGGGAGCTCCCAAATGCTGGGGCCTGGAGGGGGCAAAGGAGTTTCAGCATCTACAGCAAAAAACGCAGCTTTGACTCCAACTTCTCAGGAAGCCACTCAAAGACCGTCTCCAGGTACCTGGGCCTCGAGTTCTCACTCGAGCCAAGTTCAGGCAGGTGAGTGCTGATGCCCAGACCCAGAGAGGCCTCATCGCCACGCAGGAGGGGCGACAGCACGTGACACATAATTGAAAACCTCTATGTTACAAAGGATCGTTGAAGTGCGGTCTAGAGCCCTCCCAGAGATTCTCCCCCAGTTCCGGGTCCCATTAGGCCTCTGCCACTCAGGGCATGGTACACAGTCGTGGGACAATGGAACACTCACCGTGCCACACAAACCTGTGGACGCACGCATCCCACCCAAGCCAGGCCCTCACTTTTGTGCTGCCGGCAGCCCAGAGGCTCCATGTGAAACTGTCACAGGTTGGAAATTACACCCTGGCTGACATTCTCAGATTGTAGACTTCCTGGAAAGGCTGCTGGCAGGCCTGTCTCAGCCTTGGGAAGTTTGTAGCCTCTTTCTGCAGCCCTAACCACAACCCAACATATCAGTAATATCAGTATTACTTATGATCTGAATCCCCTTCCATCAGTATTATCTTTCATCTGCATCCCCTGTTAGAACATCGGCTCCAGGAGGGCAGGGATTTTTGTTGTGTTCACTCTTGTGTCTCCAAGCTAAAACAGTGCCTGACACTCAGATATTTTCTGGACAAATGAATGAATGCAAAATGGCTCTCGTCGTCCTTCTCAGGACTGTAGTGCTTTGTGAGAATGAGGCCTCCTGGCCTGGTTATCCGCCCGGCAACTCCATTTGGCCACCAGGTGACCACCTGATGTGGGGTCCCTAAGATTCCACATTTTAGGGCATATTCACCTTCTACTCCTATTGTGATCAAATCTAAACCAGGGATAGGAGTCATCAGTTTTGCCACCTTCTGGTGAACAAGTCTACATGTGCCCCATTATTATTCTGCCCTCGCAAGAAAATATTAATAACAACAATAGTTAATATTGTTGATGTGCGCCATCCTGAGCACTTCATGTGCATTTGATTTATATAACTCTTATAAGGAAGGTGCCATTTGACAGATGAGGAAACTGAGGCTCAGAGAGGTTGAGTCACCTGCCCTAGGTCACCCAGCAGATCGCGTGCATCCTCACCCAGAGGCCGATGCTGCCTCCACACACAGGGGGCCTGCGGAGAGAACTTCTTACCTGGATGGTAGGTAAAGTGCTGAGGCTGACTTCGTTTTCTTTTCCCGTTAATGACATAGAAGTTCACCTTCACTGATGTCCGAATGTGCTTGTTCCGATACTCAGGGATCTCAACGAAAAGCATGTTCTGAAAGAAAGGAGTTGTCAATAATTTAACTGCAACCACATCTAAGTTGCCATCCAAGGTCCTAAGCACAGTGAACCAGCCCATCTAGAAGGACTCGTGGTGGTGGGGGGATAAATTGGGAGTATGGGATTAACAGATGCACACTACCACATATTCAGTATAAAACAGATAAACAACAAGGAATTACTGTATAGCCCAGGGAACTATATTCAATATCTTGTAATAACCTATAATGGAAAAGAATTTTTAAAAGAAGAATATTGATATATACATATACATAACCGAGTCACTTTGTTGTACAACGGAAACACACGCAATATTGTAAATCAATTATACGTCAATAAAAATAAAGAAATAAATAAAAGTAAAAGGACTCGTGACACGTTCCGTACATTTACAGGCAAAATTCTAATTAAGGGGAAGCTGACTTTTCAGCTGCAGCGAAGAAAGACTTACCACTTACTCTATCAAGGTATATGAAGATGTCACTGCTACAAATCAAAAGGGCGTGGTGCTCAATAAACGTGTAATTCATTCATCAATTCAATACCCACTGAGTGCCTTTTAGGTCCAAAGCACTGGGACTTTGATGAAGGAAGGGGAAAGAAGAGGGAAAGAGAGCACGAGGGAGGTGGGGGAGGGGAGGACAGGGCATCCGGTCGTCGCGTCCGCGTGCTTACAGGCTGGCTCTTGTCTTTATCCACCGTGGCCTCCATCTCCCAAATCTGCTGCCCATCTGGAAAAATTTTAAAATGACAGACTTTGAAGGAACTATTAGCAACTGAGAATTTAAGACAAAAACTCACCAACTTATATATATCTTGGCTTACGTGTTAGACGATTTCAGTAAAGTACACCTGTGCGTTTGCATTATGGATGCATATATGTACATATATGTATTTTTATTTCTATAAATGCATATTTGTTTTTGCAAAGAGAAGGCACCTCAACAACAGAAAACTGGGCAACAATACAAGATAAGGGAAAAAACAGAAATTGCCCATCGTCCCAATACCACTATCTTTTTTCTCTATATTTGAATGTCTACATATCTTTCTTTCTTTTAAAAAAAAACCAAGTATTGTTATACGCTTTACTTGCTAATACGCTTTGTTCAACCAAAGACTATTTCCAAAACACTCTGCATATGCCAAGACTGTCACAGGGGCCCCATTACAGATCCCTGGCTGTCCCAGCCATGACTTCTTCATTGTCTGAGAACACAGGTGGCTCACATATTCTGTCCTAAGAGGCTTAAACAATGTCCTGGCTCGTGAGGCCTTGGAGTGAGTGGAAACACAGGCACCCACCCTTCACCTTTCAGTCAACAGAGAGCCTGGCTCTCATGTGACTCATTACAACAGGCGCTGAGAGGTTTGCTCAGGGGTAAACCCTCCTCCCCTGGAGCAGGGCACTGGTTCCCCAGTTCGGGGCCAACAAGTTGGGCCAAACAAAACTCTGCATTTGCAAATAATAGATTTTTTTTGCTGACCACCTACATCGGCCAGTGGCAGTTTTCAGCTGAAACAAATCATTTCCACAAGTCTTTCCAGGGTGTTTTGTGGAACACTCGCTCTGAAGAATATTAAATGGGTTTATGACAAAGGGAAGCAAGTTCTACCAGCTAGTAAGAATTTGGAGAAGGCGGAGTCAGAGTCAAGTGGGTTTCTTTACTGCAGGATTTCTCAGAGCCTTTAATCTGCTCAGGTGCAGCATTAACTCTCCAAGGTGGGCTGCCTATGCATCATGTCCTGACACTTAGCCAAAGCGTCCCGCCTCTTTGTAAGCACTATTAGCAGCCTCTGCGACAGGTTAGCTTTGAACCCATATAGTCTCGGCTCTTAAGCGTCACCCAAAGAAATCGGGTTTCTAAGCATTATTTGAACTTGTATAGGACATATTTCCCCAAATAATAACTAATAAAAGATCTTGTGATTGCTACCAGAGCTAATGCAATCTAGATGATCTGAAGAAAGAACAAGCGCTGAGGCAGTTGGAGCCTTCCCCAACAAGTCAGTCTGCAAGTCTTGGCCTTACAGTTCTACTCACTGCAATCCCTGAAATGACTAAGGAAGACACAGCTTTACGTCCAAAGGGAAGAGGAAAACATGGTTAGTGTACCAACTCTCGCTATGGTGTGAGATCCCTGAGGGAGGGACCAAGTTATAGCTGCCACAGTCTCCCCAACACCCAACATACTGTAGGTGCCGAGTAAACATCTCACGTCTGAGCATACAAAAGTGTCAGCAGCTCCAAAGGCTGCTCATGGGGCCAGGATGAAGCCAGGAGCTGACACCAGCCACTGCTCAGAAGGAAGCAAGAAAGGATAGACGGATAGATGTCAAGGAATTTGAAGTTCAGTCATCAAGATAGGGTATTTCCAGTGTGTAAAGCCCGGGACAGAACTCTTCAGAGAAAACCCTCATTTCTTTATCAAAGACAGGTCAAAGGTCATCCAACAGAGACAGTACGAGCTAGGCACGGGTCCTCATCAAAAAACCACGTCTCGGGCTTCCCTGGTGGCACAGTGGTTGAGAGCCCGCCTGTCGATGCAGGGGACACGGGTTCGTGCCCCGGTCCAGGAAGATCCCACATGCCATGGAGTGGCTGGGCCCGTGAGCCATGGCCACTGAGGCTGTGTGTCCGGAGCCTGTGCTCCGCAACGGGAGAGGCCACAACAGTGAGAGGCCCACATACCGCAAAAAACAAACAAAAAAAACCCACGTCTCTATTCACTAACTGCAGTGCAAGCTCTAAGTCAGAAGATCAAGTAATAAATTAATTGAGGAAATGAACAGCATGTCGACGTCTGGTGTGTCACCCTCCCCCTAGCCTCTCAGGGGCTGAACTGAGTTCTGCCACTGATGGTACCATGGCTCTTTGGGTTTGGTTCATTACCATGTATGCGCGTCACTCACTTAGAAAAGAAAGGCCCATTTTCATGTCTCAAAATGGGGAGGAGAGAGCGAGAAGTACCCAGAAACGTGACTGGGAAGTATTGAGCTGGGTCCATAAAGCTGCCACCCAGCTCTCTTCCTTGACTCACGCCAATAAGCGGGAGATGAAGCATAGAAAATACAAAATGACGGTGCGATGAAAAGGGTGTCACCGTGAGGAGAGTCCTCAAAGTCCCTTCCCCTGGTCTAAGGACCCGAGAGAAATGGAAAGGAGCCCTTCTCCCCAAATTTCACACTTGTCTCCATCTCCGGTGAGCGTACATAATACCCAAAACGCCACGCAGCAACAGCCATAGAATTCTAGGGTACAGGTGCTAGACAGTAGCCTTAAAAATTAGCCAGCCGAACACCATCAGATAGGGAAACTGAGGCCCAGAGAAGGAAGGGGGGGTGTCCAAAGACATGCGGTAGACAGTTATTAAACCAACAACTGGCACAGTCCAATAACAAAGGGAATGCTTTCAAGGAAAGAAGCTGAAGGTTACTAAGCAGAGAGAAGATGCCAGCTTCCTGGGAGGCTGGAGAAAGGTCCTACATAGGGACGATCTTTTTATGTCGCATAGGTTCACGCATAGGTTCACGCACATCTTCTCAAACCTTTCCCTGCTTCCCCTGTGCCTCCAGAAATACCATCTAAAATCCCACGGCGGCCTTGAAGGCCCTGCCCCACCTTGCTCCTGCCTCCGTTCCAGCCTCTTGGGGCACCATTCTCACCCCTCCTACTACTTTTTTTAAAAGCCAACTGGCCTCACCCCAGAGCTCTGGCTTGTTTTGTGGCCTATAGTGTGGCTTAGCAGCTTTTTAATTAGCTGCTGCCATTTCAAAATGAGATTTCACCAGAAAATGACGTTTTTGCTCCTGAAAAAAAAAAAAAAGAAAATTCAGATGGTCTGGCCACTCTGGGCACCCCCGACAGGAACTGGACCACGGCGGCCTCTCCGGATGGTGCTGCAGGTGCCACCTCACCACAGCCCCCTGGCCCTGGCCCACACATCTCCCATCTACCTTCCAGGCCCTACCTTAGTGGACCTTTGAGAGACAGGTACCTCTCCCCACACCGTGACGAGGGGAACTTGTCAGGGCTCTGCAGAAAGGCCCTCCACTGGGATGTGCCTGAGGTTTTCTCAGGACTGTACGACATTTTGGCCAGAAGAAGCCACCGCCCAATATCATCTCAGGCAGCGTCCCACTCTGCTCCTGTTTACCGCCACCCCCCCCCCAAAAAAAAACAAAGACAGACCCCCCAGCCCTTTCCTATCTGTCAGGACAGGAAAACTCGCTTCCCTTCCTCCTGGACCACAGGCCCCTTGCTCCAAGGACCTGACCTTCTCTTTGCTTCAAAACCAGAACCACGTGCCCAGGAGGCCCTTGGCCACCACAAAGCCCAACAAGGGCCCCGGTGTGTCGACACGGGGCTCCCAGCATGGGCCGCAGAGGGTCATCCCTCCACCTGCTCACTGAGAAGCCCTCCCACCGCCATCCCCCGAGCCCCAGCCTGGCAGCCAGGCGGCCACACCCCAAGCTCCAGATGTCTGCCCAGGAAAGCAGCCTGTGGGGTTTCGGAGGAAATGCCTACTCACCCAGCGTCCTCCAGCGACACGTGTACTGGAGCCCCCAGCGTTCTCGGGCGTGTTCCGTTGCCGAACAGACTTCCCCTCTATGGGTCACCAGAATGCTCTCCATTTTATCCTACATACCCCAAACTCCGGAATGGACAGACCCAGCTTTGAATCCCTCCTTGTGTTGCCCCCAGTTAGCTGTGTGAGCTGGGATAAGATACTCTACCTCTCTTTGTCTCTTATCCAAAATACGGGGATAATCAGAGCACCTACACATCACAGGTTCATTCCAAGAGAAGAGACCCAGACAGAGTATAAACATTCAACAGACATTGGCAAGCATTAGCAGCAGGGCTAGCAGCAACAGATGATATAAATATTGGCTCCTTTATCATTTTTTTGCATTTGTTCCACGATTGAAAAAAAACACAAGCATTTTTCAATCAGAAAATAATAAAAAACATTCTCTGATTGCAGTTATAAATACATTTGCCTGCAGGCATGGGCTGGAGGGAATTTACAAAAGGACAATGTCTGTTACAGGAGACAGGTGGCATGGTGCCTGAGTTTCTTTCCTTTCAAAAATGGGTGTTTACACCATTATCTCAACTTTTTAAAAGCCCCAAGGGCAGCTTCAGGCATCTAGCCTGGCTGTGCCTCTCCCGGCCCTGCACTCCGTTCTGAACAAACCAGCCCTCAACGGGAAGTGACAGCTGCCGTTGCGTCCTTGATGCTACATAGCATATGGTAGACACACCAAGGGGGCTGGTCTCTAAGGGGAGCATGCGGCTTACAAAACACCTCAAGGCCATTCCTGGGCTCTTCTTCCATCCCCCCACCCCACATGAAATCCCAACTCATAGGTCCTGGGTTTCACCAAGAGAACATACTAATCCCATCCTCTGAATGGACCTTCCAGGAGGCAGTGGAATCCACAGTAAATGCTGGCAGGACTCTCTCAGCCTGATGTCACTCTGACTGGGTTCAAGTCCCATCACTGCCATGTACTCGCTGTGTGGCCCTTGAATGGTATCTTAACCTCTGTGCCTCAATTTCCTCATAGGCCAGACAATAAACTTAATTTCTTGACTTCAAAGAGCTGTGGTAAGAATTCAAATAGAAATTGCACGTAAAATCCTTAGCAAAATCCCCAGCCCACAGTGAGCACTGTTATCACTATTATTATTTTAGAATTTGGTATCTTAGGTCCAACTTTAAGGAGAAAGAATTGGCTGGCCATCTCGACCCCAGTATTCTGGTGGGTATCACAGCTTCTCGTTTCAGTTCTTTGCACTACACTTCTCATTGCAAATAAATAAAATGGCCATAGAAAGTATTCATTGATAGGGACAGACTGAATCGATCATGGGCCATCCATACTTGGTATGGTATAGAAATATCTTCAAATAAGGACGGTCATGTTTTCTGACCTAGAAATGCATCCCTGCTATATTAAAAAGCAGATTTTTTTTTTCTTATTTCTTTTTTTTTGGCTGCGTTGGGTCTCCGTTGCTGCACGCGGGCTTTCTCTAGTTGCAGTGAGCAGGGGCTACTCTTTGTTGCAGTGCGTGGGCTTCTCATTGCAGTGGCTTCTCCTGTTGTGGAGCACAGGCTCTAGGCATGCAGGCTTCAGTAGTTGAGGCACGTGGGCTCAGTAGTTGTGGCACACTGGCCCTAGGGCACGCGGGCTTCAGTAGTAGTGGCGCACGGACTTAGTTGCTCCATGGCATGTGGGATCTTCCCGGACCAGGGACTGAACCCATGTTCCCTGCACTGGCAGGCAGATTCTTAACGCTTGGGAAGATTCTTAATCAGGGAAGTCCTAAAAGCAGAACTTTTTAAGTGCAGCAGACTAGTACATGAGGCATGACATCACTTTGTGAGTCTATAAACATCTCTGCTCATGCTTAAGGAACCTGTGCCCCAAGCTGCCTGGATAGTCACAACCCCACGCCTGGGACTGGATGGATGGGGTGAGACCTTCACATCTTCCTTCACATGATTTAAGAAACATGGTAGAATTATGGGCGATTTTAATTGATGTGCATTTTTAAAATAAAGCTTTTCTCTTAAGAAAAAAGTATATTGCAACTGCCTGTTGATTTGTCTGTCTCCCAGGAGCCCCCTGGGGCCACGATCTTAGAGGGAGGCTGGGCATGGACCCCCAGTGTGGATTAAGCTCCTACGGCACAGCAGGCCCCCTGCAGGCTGCTGGGGCCTTGACACAAGCCACACATGCCCTCTTGCCCTCAATGGCCCCCAGACAAGGAGGCAGGGCCCTGGGTCCCACCGGAGCTCAAAAGAGAAATGGATTCAAGGTTCCTCACCTCTGCTGGGATGGGGACACTGCCTCCTTCCTCAGCTTCTGACCCCCGACTCAGCTCCGGATACACTGGCCTCCTCTATCCCTCCAACAGCCATGCCTGCCCTTCTCCATACCTCACCAGGACCAGTTCCTCCCCATCCTTCAGGTCTGGCTCAGGGAGGTCCCCCCATCCTCTGTCAGTTTCTTCTCCTACCTTCCACTCTCTGACATCATTTTATCAGCCCACTGGTTTTCCATCTCTCTCTCCTGCTAGGCTGGGGGCTCCCGGAGAGCAGGGCCACATGGCGGTCTTGCTCTTGGCTTTCTCCCCAGCACTACGTGTCTGGCCCTTAATAGATGCTCAATAAACAATGGTGGGGCTTCCCTGGTGGCACAGTGGTTGAGAGTCCGCCTGCCGATGCAAGGGACGCGGGTTCGTGCCCCGGTCCAGGAAGATCCCACATGCCGCAGAGCGGCTGGGCCCGTGAGCCATGGCCGCTGAGCCTGCGTGTCCGGAGCCTGTGCTCCGCAACGGGAGAGGCCACAGCAGTGAGAGGCCCGCGTACCGCAAAAAAAAAAAAAAAAACAATGGTGGACTAAATGAACAAACTGACCTCATATTCCCAAGCGCTCAGCCCACAGCCAGAGCTCAGGAAGTGTCTGACTACTGGCCTCTCCAGCAAAAAGACCCCACAAAGAGAAATCACCGAACCCTTGTAGAAGAGTCCTTTCTGTGAACGGACTGAGGAGGAATGAGCCTGGAGTACAGATGCAGACAAGGAATGAAACTCAACCAGAGCCGCTCAGCCCGAGTTCGAGATGACCCACCTCTGGATCCCTACCCCAGGTCTGGGACTTGGAAAACCTGCCCAGGACAGAAGAGGCTCAAGAAGACCAAGTCTGCTTCTTCTGCTCTGGCTGAGATGAAATAAAGGACTTCGGTCTTTCAAGCAGATGTTCGGGCAAACTTCCCCTGTCCTAAATTAACACGGGCTGGCAGCCAGCACAAAACAGGCTCTTCCAAGTCTTTACTCAGAGGCGAAGAGAAAAGAGCCAATTTCTTTGGGCAAAGAGGTTGGGTCTAGAGAAGACTTAGCGAGACTCTGCAAGAGAAAAAAAATGGGGTGGGAGGAAGCGCATGGCCCAAGTAACACCACAGCCTTTGTTTTAACTTGGCCGCGGTGCCAGGGGAACAATGCCTCAATGGCCAGTGCGTCTGTGGACGGAGGGCCCCTGTACTTGGGTTTGCTGAGTGGATTCTCTTTGCAGGCAGCTCTTGAACCCTACGATGGAGCAGAGCAGCAGGAAGCAGCAGGGCTGGCGCTGGATCCGGGCTACAGCCTTAGCAGTCAGCCTCGTGTCAGCAACGGGCTCGTGTCAGCACTCACAGCAGAAACGCGCACGCTTTCAGGAGGAGGAAAGCAATCCGTCCTCACTGGGGCCGTGAGCGTGCCACCGGGCTCGAGGCAAACGGAGAGGAAATCAAAGTGTCTGCTTGGGTTAGGAAACTGTGTGTGACGCTTCCCAGGCCTGGCCCTGCTTTTTCAAATTAGCTAGATGAAGATGGTTGAAGTCATTTCAGTCTGCTCTTTACGACTGCTAACTAGCAGGAAAACGCATGCTCCCTGGATGCACGGGCTTAATGAGCCCAGCAGATGGGGGGACTGGGAGTGGCCCCTTAGTTAGGATTTCCCCCACCCGAAATGGTACCACTGCCCCTGTGTATTTCCTGAGAGCTGGAGAGGAGTGCCTTGATTCCCACACCCCCCACTCTCCTCCTGCCCCGCCACTTCCTGGTGGGCTTACCTGCCCTGTCCCACAACTGCAGCCGCTGCTCAGTCACCTCCCAGCTTCCACTTGTCCCTGCACCCAACCCCCAAAGACCATTCTCCATCCAGATTGCCAGAGCAACCTTAAAAATGTAAATGAGGGCTTCCCTGGTGGCGCAGTGGCTGAGTCCACCTGCCGATGCAGGGGACACAGGTTCATGTCCCGGTCTGGGAAGATCCCACATGCCGCGGAGCGGCTGGGCCTGTGAGCCATGGCCGCTGAGCCTGTGCGTCCGGAGCCTGTGCTCCGCAACGGGAGAGGCCACGACAGTGAGAGGCCCGCGTACCGCCAAAAAAAAAAAAAAAAAAAGGTAAAAATGTAAATGAGATCATGACACCCCCATGCTTAAAAGCCTCCAAGAGCTACTCGCTTTTGGAATGAAATCCAAACTCCTCGCCACGCCTACATGGCCCAGAATGACCTGACCCCCCCTCCCTGGCGACCTCTCCAGGCTTGACTGGTGTCACACTCCCGCTCACTCTCACCCTGCACCAGCCACCTGGGTCTGCTTTCAGTTCCCCAAACACCCCAAGCTCATCCCCATGCTGAGATCCTGGCACGGGGCAGTTCCTTCTGCCCTGGACACTCTTCTGACCATCCACATGGCTCCCTCTTTCCTGCCTTTAGGGCTCTGCTCAAAGCCACCTCTTCAGGGAAGCCCTCCCTGACTGCACTGTCCATGGTTGCCAGATTTAATAAATAAAAATACAGACCGTTCAGTTAAATTTGAATTTCAGAAAATGATGAATACTCTTTTAACTACCAGTTTGTCCCAAGCTCTGTGCCACTGCACAGGACATACTCATACTAAAGAAATGCACTGCTTGAGATCCGAAATTAACTTAGCATCCTATATTTTTCTCTTAACTTCCAGCCCCTTTGCTCTTGCTCCTAGGACTGGTTTCCCTGTCTTCACAGCACTCGCCCTGTCTCAAAGTGACCTGCTTATAAACAAGTTTGAGACTGTCCACCCGCTGAGAGCAGGGATCTCGTATGTCATGTGCCCCCAGTGCCTGGCATAGAACCTGCACACAGTAGGGGTTTAATAAACATCTGGGGAGCAACTAAGGCAGTCCTGGGGGCTGAGTGAGCAGAGGAGTGAGGCTAAAAGAGCAACAACAGGTCATTTACATAGAGGCCGGATTTCAGCTCATCTTTCATGCCTCCAGGGGCACCTCTTCTCAGCGATGGGCTGTCATCTCTAGATGTCCCACGCCAGCTCACACAGTCACCCTGGGAACTGGGAAGTGGGAGTTTGGGAACCCGCCTTCCTCTGATGTGCCCTGTCACCTCAAGGAAGTCTGCCAATCTCCCTCAGTGAGTTGGCTTCCCATCTGTAAGATGGGGCCAGGGGGCGGGCCATTAGTCATGTTGCCTCCACTGTATCGGGTGTGACAGCAGGAGTCTGAAGGGTCAAGGTTGAGAGGAGGGGAGAGACGCACCCGTGCCAGGAAGGATTCTTCTCCCAGACAAGAAACCAACACAGGCCTGCCTTCCCCACTCCCTGTTAAGTAAACTGAGCTCCCAGAGGACACATGGAAGGTCAGCTGACATTTTCCGGGCACCTCCTATGGCCCGACACTTTCAGATCCTTGATCTCCTTTTATTGCTGAAATACCACCAACACCATTTTAGAGATGGGGAAACTAAGTCCCAAAGCACATAATATGAGGCCTATCCAGGCTTCAAGCCAAATCTGCTGGGTGATCCCAAACCCAGCCTGCCGACCCCTTAAATACACACAATTTTTACTTAAAAAAAAAAAAGTATGCAACCACAACTGTAGGGGAAAAAAAAATAACACAAGAGGGTGTCAGGCCATTCATCAATAAAAGATATCATGATTTTCTCGACGGAGGTGGAAATTCCAGCCTGCTAATTGCAAATTACAGAACGTCTGTGGGCGCCAAGAACAATCTCTGATGGTGGCAACACTAGGACCCGAGTTAATTAGAAAACATTTCTCTGTGTCCTCTTTTTCAGGCATTTAAACAGAAGGATCCTTTCACTCCAAAGTCTGTTCTCGCATGCAAGAGGACTGAAGTTTGGGCAAATACTCAGCCCTCTGAAAATAAGACCATTTTCTCTACCTCCAGTGGGGCTCCCGAGTGGCGATCTGGCCTCTTTGGAGGAAAGCTCTGTGTCCCAGCCAGCTGTGTGTTAAGGGGTGGGCTCCAGCTCCGGGGGCCAGTGACACCGTGGACGTGAGTCACCGAGGGCAAAGGTCTACAGAGCCTTAGTCATGGGCAAGCCCAGCTTGGAGTCTGACCTCTCCCAGTGGGAAGACCAAAGCAGAGGGACTCCCAGACCAGGTCAATTTTTTCAGAAGACACCAGACCGGGTGAAGCCCAACCCACGGAGAAAAACAGGTGGGAAGAGGAGGTGTCTTCTCTAAGCGAGTTCCAATGTTTCCAGGGCACTAATTCATGGAAAAGTACTTAATTTAGCAAAAAATTTTTATTTTAAGCATATGCATTTGTATTTATCAAACAAAGCTCAAAATACAACCTTTGGGAACCTCCAAGTCATAAAGTGACTCACATTAGGATATGATGACTCAGTGGGAAAGAGGGAATTCCACCACCCACGCCTCCTTTCTAAAAAATCAATTTGCCCTCTCAACAGGTGATAGGAGCCTCTGCCATCAGAGTGGTCCAGAAAGTCGTCCAACAAAACAAAACACAAGCTCTCTTCAAACAATTTAAGTTTCAAAGCTGAGTAATCCGACGCGGGCAGGTTTCCAACCTACGCCCCCGCGGGACACAGAGAGCCAGGGAGCTACTTGGCTGGGGCCGGGGGCCTGAATTAAGAAAGATTTACCAGCTGAAAAATTCCAAAACCCTGTGTCATGTGGAGGAACCTTCCAAAACATTGGATCCCACCCAGGCGCAGCGAGTCGCTCAAAGCCATGGCAACCCGGTTTCCGCTGCCACATCACTTTTATTTTTGTGTCCTTAGATTTTTTCCTGTTTTGCAATGTTTTGCTGGGACCCCCGACTCCGCCTGAGGCCCGGGTGGCCGGGCGCCAGGGTTACCAGCTGAAGTCAGGAACAGCCTGGACTTCCCGGCGTGACCTTCGCCTAGAAGGTTACACATTTTTTAAATTTCACAGAATATATGAAGGCTTTTCAGCAATGACTGAAAATGGTAAATAGGAAAGACGCTGATCGTTCTGCTGGGTTCCTCTTTGTCCTCTTGGATGTGCCTAGAGAGATTCCTTGGGGATTGATGATAAATGTTGCCTGGGATGCCAGCTCTGTTACCTGCTGTGAGCTGACCTGGGGCCCACGGCTTGACCTCTGTGAGCCTCAGTTGTCTCATCTGTAAAATGGGGGTAATGCACCTGCCTCTCGGGGCCAGTATGACTATTAAAGGAGAGGACACATTCATTCAACAACATGTATAAGCACCTACTAAGTGCCAGGGGCTGTTCTAGATGCTGCACATACAGCAGCAAACACCACATCCCCGTCCTCAAGGAGCTCTGACGCGGGAGACATCAGAGACAAGATGATTCCGGCAGAGCTAACTGCTACTGGGAAAACAGGGCAGGGCAATGGGACAGAGAGGGACAGGGCTGTGGCAGGGGTTGGACAACTTCAGAGCAGTTGGTCAAGGAGGGGCTCCTTAAGAAAGTCGCCCTGAGCTGAGACTTGTAGGAGAAGGAGGCCACAACCCATGAGGAAACAGCACAAGCAAAGGTCCTGTGACAGAAAGGAGTGTGGGGTGTTTGAGGACAGAACGAAGACGGTGCGGCTACGGCCAAAGGAGCAAGAGGGTGAGTCCAAAAAGCTGAAATCAGAGAGACGGGCAAGGGCCAGCACATACGGTCTCCTGGAAGTCATGCAAATGATTAAAAATGGTAATAAAAACAATATAATAATCATTACTATTACTGCTGCTATAAATAAGATGCCATTTTCCAAAACACCGAGCTTTTCTAACTTAAGAAACACCACGCTACCCGTCTCCTACTGTGTTTCCACCGTCCTCCAATTTGTCATCCTGCTGGAGTGGAACTGCCAATTCCATCTCAGTCGACGGCTATAAAAAGAACTTTGGAGCTGGTGGTGCCGATGACCCAACAGGGGGGCTAAGATTAGCCCAGGAGGCTGTCCACCTTTCCTTAATGTGAGAACCAGCTGGGGTTCCCCTTCCTTGGAAAACTTCAACTGTTCCACTCCGCCCCACCTCGCAGCGGCCCTGCTGGCCAAACTGTCCATGGAGATGGGAACGGGGCTGCGTTTTGGAAAAAAGAAGTTGAGCAACAGGGATTCCCCCTGCAGAAGGCAGTCCTGGGCTGGGAGGCAAGTTCTTGGGGTCAAAAGAGCAGGGCTGGCTCCCTGCAAACACAAGACAACTCCCCACTCTGTCTGTCAGAGCCACCCGGAGCCAGACGTCCCACGAGAGAAGCCCACCACTTCTCTGAGGGCCCAGGGACACCTCAGACACCCCGGCTTGTCTGTTGGCATCGATCCAGGGACCGTATTCACCCCAGGTTCTCATACGTTAGGCATGCCACAGTCCTAAATGGACCTACCTGGCCTCGGTGACTTGCTGCAGAATTCAAGAGTCCAGCTCACCACAAAATGGTTCAAGTCAGTGGCTCAGAGCAGCTAAAGGATCTTCAGACAAATTAACCTGGTTCTGAACTTTTTCAAAGTAGAAAAGCTAAATGATCAAGGATACAGACTGTAGAGCCAGGCTTCCTAGGGGCCAACCCAGCACTGCCATTTACCAACTGTGGGATCTTCGATAAGTTATTTAACCTCTCTGTGTTCAGTTTCTCATCAGAAAATAGCTATCTTGTAGGGCTGCCACGAGGAATCAGATTGTTACTACATATAAAGTGCTTAGAACAAGGCCTGGCACATAGTTCATTATTACTTATTCTTGTTTTTCAATGTCTCTTGGTTCCATGAGATAAAATCGTACCCATCCTTGTCCTTCCACAGCCAAGATATGATGATGATAATGAGAATAATAATAAAAGCTGACATTTAATGAGCATCTGTAAGGTGCTAAGCTCTATGCAAAGAGCCTAAACTGTATCATCTCATTTAATCTTGTCTCTCAAGTGAAGTAAATCATCTGTATTTTACAAAAGAGGAAATATTGGCTCAGAGAGGTGACATGACTTACCCAGGATGACAAAGCTACCAAACACAGATCATGGGTTCAAACCCAGGCCGTCTGACCTCAGAGCTATGCTGGTAACCAGTGCAGCTTACAGCCTCCCAAAGTCTGCCTGCCAGGCCCGCACTGGGGCAGTGTGTGTCCAATAAACGATGTCTATGGCCTAAGCAATGAGAATACTGGAGAAACCGTAAAAATAACAACGAACACTCCACAAGCACGCCCGACGTGCTGAGTGCCCGCTGCTTGCTTATGCGTTTAACTCTGGGAGGGCAAGACCGTCATTAACTCGCTCACTGGAATCTGAGGTCCAGGGAAACTGAACAACAGAACGACGCTGTATAATCTGCAGGTGAGTCCGCTAACTTCTCCAGGCTTAGCCACCTGCCTCCCGCAGGTGTCCGGTTCGATGAGACAAGATGCGGAACGCAGCAGGCAAAGGGCCCGCCCACAGACAGGCTTCAATCAGAGAAAACTATTGTCATTCCTCTTCTTATTAACATGCAATTTTTCAAAGTTGAAACAGACTCTCCTCCTCCCTTCAAGAGGTAAACTGAAATTTCTTCTGAAACCAAGAGAAGGAAAGCTAGAGAGTAAATGCCTTCCATCCAGCCAGCCAGCCAGCAAATACCTACTGGAGGCCCTTGAGTAGACCTCACAAGCTCTCTAGACAGTTTAAAGCTGTCTGGCTCCTAATTCCACAAGGAACTTGGTAGCACCTGGCCTCCAGGCCATCCCTGCACACTTCCAGCAGCCCCTCAAAGAGACTGCCAACCTGGACACAGAGAACAAGGTGTCTGTATATTACCAGCATTTCCCCTCTGCCGATAAGGTGCCTTGAAGCCACACACTTCTTGTGAAAGTCAGCAGATGGCCAGCAGGATGATTTCCTGGTCCTGGAGATCCATCAGGTAATGTTCACTTGGCCATTTACATTTCATGCCACTCTCCTGCTCAAGAACCCACCATGACTCCCTATTACCTTACTCACGTGCAGACTAAACCAAAGCCATGTCTCTACCTGGCATCAGGAGACCTCTCTGCTCTGGGCTTCGCCTGCTCATCAAAGCACGTCCTGGTGATAACCAGCCTCTACTCCAGCCACACAGGTTTGCTCTCTGTCTCATGAGAGCCTAGTACCTTCTTGCCGCGAGACTGCTGTTCCACCGCCTGACAAAGTCTCCTCCAAAATGTATCAAGACACTTAAAAGTGCATGCCCCTTGAACGCACTACACCACATGGAGGCCTCAACCCTAGGAAATAACAGTAACAAACAGCGTTAGCTAATACATATCAAGCACTTGGCCCTCCGAATCCACAGGTTCCACATCCATGGATTCAACCAACCACAGATAAAAATATCCCCCCCAAAAATTCCAGAAAGTTCCAAAAAGCAAAACTCGAATTTGCCATTCACTGGCAACTATTTACATAGCATTTACCTGGTATTAGGTCTTATAAGTAATCTAGAGTGATTTAAAGTATATGAGAGGATGTGCATAGGTTCTATGCAAATACTACACCACTCTATACAAAGGACTTGAGCATTTGCAGAGTTTGGTATCCACGGGGATCCTGGCACCAATCTCTTGCAGATACTGAGGGACAACTGTACCAAGCATTTATGAACTCTTAATCGTAGGACCACCCTATGAGGTAGAACTGCCACCATTCTCTTTATACAGAGAAGGAAACTGTTGCCCAGAGAGGTTAAGTAACTTGCCCAAGGTCCCTCAGCTAGAAAGCAGTAGACCTGGGCTTCGAACACAAGCAGACTGGCTGGAGAACATGAGTCCTTACCTAGCTGACCAAAGGAATATCGAGGATGTTCATCACTGAGTTACTTACAATAGCACAGAGTTGGAAGCAGCCTAACATCCAATAAAGGGAGAATGGTTAAATAAAGTACTGGACAACCATATGACAGATGCAATGCACCCACTTACACATCTGCGTTGCTCTCCCCTCACGGCGCCACCACAGCCCCTCAAACCCGCAGGGACTGACCACATGCCTTCTGAACCACTCAAACCCACCTGTCCGTCTCCCCACTGCCACAGCCTGACTTGATGCCCGTTTCTTGTGGGGTTTTTTTGGCAACGGCTTCGTCAAACTTCTTTAAAACCACCTGCCTTCTATCACGCTTCCAAAGTGTAAGGAAGCAGTTGTCACACCCTAGTCACAGGGCCAGCCCATCTCACGAGGAGGCTTTGTGTGAATTGGGAAGAAGCACCCCTTCTCTAAGACATTCCGCTTCCTCCCATCAGAAGTTTAGTAACACACAGCTCCAGGATGTATCCAGTTTGAATAGCAGCCCCCAGAGGAGGTACCCTCATGCAGCGCAGAATCCCCACAAGTGGACAACCTGCCTGTGACAGTCTGTGGATCCTCCTCAGGGCAGTAAACAAACAGACAAACACCCCTTTGAATTAACTGGAAATCATGTCATAGGAAGAAAAAAAAAAAAAAAAAGCTTGGCCTAGCATCGATAACTATCAAATAAATTATATAACCTGATATTTTTCCTACTTTTGATCACTGTCTTTCTACCATGTCCTCATTGGTAATCACATTAACAGACAGTCCATATAAGAAAGAATACACAGGTCCAATAAACAGAAACATTAAACCTCTCATAGCAAAGGAGCGCCAAGTCAAAACAGTACCAGTTCAGCAAATATTTTTTTAAATTAAAAAACACGGCACTTCTGGGATGGGGTAAAACCATCACTGACACAGTATTGGTGGAAGTTTCCCATTTGTATGTTTCTGGAAGGTAATTTGAATTCTAGAAGCAATATGTATTGCAAGCTCTCGAAATGATTATCCAAAACTGTACTCTGGAATAAACCCTAAATAAACAAAAAAGATACACATGGAGATTCATGTATAAGAAGATTAATTAATCCTCCAAGTATAACAAGATTAACTGCAGTACTATTTATAATAAAAATACAAGCAGCCAGTATTTGTTGACTAACAATATACCTGGTGCCATTATAATCACCTGACATGTATTAACTCATTTAATCCTCGCGACAACCCTATGGGGTGATAACTCTTGCTATTATCCTTCTATACATAAAGAAATGGAGGCACAGAAAGGTCAGGTGATTTGCCTAAGATCACAGAGCAAGCAAGTAGCAAAGGCAGGATCTGAACCCAGGATACCCAGGGCCAGAGCATGCACGATTAATCATTGTGTTGCTAGCCCTCCCTTCTTGATAACAGTAAAAAACTTAAAAGAATGTGTCTCCTGATGTGAAAATATAATTTTTTTAAAAAACGTTAGGGGTGGGGGGCTTCCCTGGTGGCTCAGTGGTTGAGAGTCCGCCTGCCGATGCAGGGGACGCGGGTTCGTGCCCCAGTCCGGGAAGATCCCACATGCCACGGAGCAGCTGGGCCCGTGAGCCATGGCCACTGAGCCTGCGCGTCCGGAGCCTGTGCTCCGCAATGGGAGAGGCCACAACAGTGAGAGGCCCACGTACCACAAAAAAAAAAAAAAAAAGTTAAGGGTGGGCAAAACTTTATCATCCAACAAAACAAGCAAGGATGAGTTAAAATACATTATAACACGCTCATGCAATGGTGAACCGTGTCGATATCAAGATCACTGGAGACAAGGGAAATTTCTCATGGTAAGGAGAGCAGGACAGGAAACTACACAATGGGATCTATCCCCCAAATCAATGTCATTGGAAAGAAAAAGATGGTCAATTTTGTATGGCACTCAGAAGGCCCCCTGACCTGTGGTCTTCTCGGTAAACACGACTTTGGACTCGGCCGTGAAGTTCTGTCCCGTGAGGATCATCTGCTGGCCCCCGTAGACCAGGCAGCTGTCGATGTCTTGTCTTTCCACCATGGGCAGCTCATGGGCGGATCGCTGGGCTGCGGGCGGGAGAAAAAGAAGACAGTGTGATGACAGGAGACGCCCATGCAGAATCGTCCAGTGATTTCACGGGAACGGGACACAATGCACTCTGCCCACCTTGGTCACTTGTTGTCATTGCAAACATGGAAGCCTCACCCCTGGCAACCAGTGACTATGCAAATGTTATGTTCTTGTCAAAATGCCCCAAGTAATTTCGGCTAATTTTCTCCTAACAACACTTTTCATTTTCGTGAATCGAGAGACAGATGCCTGTTCTCCTTTGAGGGAGGAAAGGAGAGTAAGAATTTGATTTTTTTTTTTTTAATAAAAGGATGGGCAAATCAACTTTTTTGTAAGAGATTTCCTTTGCTAGAACATACTCTCTTCTCCTGCACTTGATGTCAGCAACACACGAAGGGCTCACGGATGTAAACTTCAGGACCTGATTCCTAAAGGTTCAGATGCCTTGGCCTTGGAATTCGTTTGCCATCCTGAACATGATTTGCCCCCATCACTTCTCTGACCACACTTCCTAGAACTCCCCCTTGCTCACTCTGCTCCAGTCACACTTCTAGAATGTTCTCACCATCTCTCAAACATACATCGCATGCTCCTATCTTTCAATGTCTGCCCCTTCAAGTCTTTCTCTCTGGAAGGTTCTTCCCTGATTACCCGCATGGCTACCTTCCTTACTTCTTGCAGGTTTCTCCTCAGATGTCACCTCCTCAGGGCAGCTTCCTTACCCCTACCCTTCCATTCTCCCCCTCAGAGTTAAAACAGCAGTACCCATCCTCTCTCCATCTGTCTGGCTGTGTCTCTCCCTCTTTCCCCTTTATCCTGCTTAATCATTTCCAAAGAACTTTCCACTTTCAGACGCACTACATGTAGCTTTATTGGTTAATCTGTCTTTCGTCTCTTCCCCACGAGAACGTGAGCCCAGGAGGGAGGAGCGTCGCTTTGGGCATGCTGTGAGCCCAGGGCTGGGGACAGTTCCTAGGACTTAGCAGGGGATGCCTGAGATGGATGGATGCAAGTACTGATAGATGGAAGGAAGGGAGGAAGGGAGGAAAGAAAGAGAGAGAGAGGGAGGGAGGGAGGAAGGGTTGATGGATGGATGGAGATATGTATGGATACAGATGTGTCTCAATATATCTTGACACACATATACATATCGATATCTCTACACATCTGCACCTACATCTTCATCTGTATCTACAATGAGGAATGGCACAGGTTGAGTGTTTAACCACAATGACATATTTGAATGCTCACAGTAACCTTCTAAGAAAAGAAGTACTAAAATTATTCACCTTTGGGGAGCAAACGAAAGCCTAGGAGAAGTCAGATGGGGTGACGCTTAGATCTGACCCCTCCAGAACTGGTTTGTCCAGCTCCAGAACCCCATCTCCTAGCCCCTCCAGCCAACCAATTCTTCTGAAGGTAGGCTGCAGGAAAGAATGAAGACCCTCTCCAGATGCCTTCCCTGGGCAGGGTGAGAAATGGGTCCCATCCAGCATGAGGGACCATCTCCTCGGCCTCGCCTTGGCAGCGTGGGCCGAAGAGGCCGGCCCTCCCTGGGTGAGTCAGCCTGAGCTCCTGGCGTTCCTCCCAGAGCCCAAGAACTGGGCAGAGGGCCAGCCCTTTCCGTGCCAGGGGCCTGCGGACCTCCCCATCCGGGAGCCGGGGACGCAGCCACGTGAGGCCCGAGGCTCAGACCCAACCCTGTCCTCCTGGCTGGCCTGGGCCTCCAGGTCCAGCACCCCCCTCCCTTCGGCCCCAGAGCCACGTTGAAATCAGTCCCTTCAGGAGCCGCCACACACTTGGTGACATTTAAGGAGTCTGCTGCGGGCCAGACGCTCCCAGACACTTTACACTGAAAATGCAGCCGGATGACTCTCAGCGATGGCCCTGCTGGTATCTTCCCATCCCAGGCTCGGCCCAGGCTCTCTGTTCCCAGGGGCCCACCAGCCAGCGCGGTTCTAAGGGGCTGCCAGTTAAGAGTACGTATTAAAAAGGCCTCTCTGCAGAAGCTGCTAATTTCTCCCACATGGGCCAGGTTATTAAGCCTTTCTTTCAACAGAGGAGTTCTGTATGACTTCCTAATTGAGCTGCCACCAATGGGGATTTACTAGCAGTGAAAGCAGCAGCCACACCGCCTAGAAGAGCAGGTCCCAGCTTTTAAGATCTGCCTTTGATGCATTCAGGGGGCCAGTGGGGGCTTTTGGTCCCAGGGATGGGTGGGGAGGCGGCAAGAGCCATCCTTCCCATTTTGCAGGTGGAAAGCCTGAGTCATGGCTCCTGGGCAAGCCGGCCAAGGGCTCCCAAGCCAGCGAGGCCGGGGCCTGGACGTGGCCATGAGCTCTCAGCAGTGGGCGGGAGGCTGGGCCAGACGGCTGCTCCGTGAATCACTGTGCATTGCTGTGAACACAACTCTGCTATTTCCTGAAGCAAACTCATTGCTTCTCCCTCCACAGCCTCACAGTTTCAAGCAACTAACTGATTCTCCCTTTGCCAAGTCTGCATTTCCTGCTCCTTCCCCTTACTGAAGGAAAACTATCTTTTCTAATGAAAATTTAAAGAGTCCAGTCCGGCTTCCTGTGAGCTCTTATCTGGACTCCAGTCTTGCAACTCGAAGTGTGGGCCGAGCACATCAGCATCAAGGGAAGGGGGGGCGGTATTATTAGAGGTGCAGAACCTTGTGCCCCACCCCAGACCTACTGAACCCACATCTGCAGCTTAACAAGGAATCCAGGTGATTCTTATGAGCTATCAAGTCTGAGAAGAACTGCTTAGTGCTGGCTACACATTAGAATCAGCTGGGGAGTTGAACCAATAATGACCCCCTGGCCCTAATTCTACCATTTTACAGACAGAAAGACAGACGCTCAGAACTCGCTTCACGGAGAGGCAGCTCCTGCCTGGGTGAGGCTGTCGTGTTGGAGGGTCCTCAGTTCCAGCGCAAGTCCCCACCAGGTGATCCTTGCACAGGGCTTCCCAGCTCTAAACCTCACTTTTCCCATCTGAAAAATGGGGCTGTTAGCAGACCCGTCTCACAGGCTGTTGTGAGGGTTAAATGGGAGAATTCACAGAAAGTGTACTTGGCTCAGTCAACACCGGCCAGTATGGCGAACAGGAAGAGCTGGAGCTCCCTGAGCAGCTGCCCTGTGCTCAGCGCCGGGAACCACTGTTGTCTTGTCTTAGCTATTTCACCAAGTAAGTACGGACCGTGTCCACGTGGTTACACACAGTACTGCTCTCTTCACTGCTGTTCTTGGTGGATCCCGACCCAAAACCCAGCTTTCTTGGCCCTGAATCCCAGCATTTTTCAAAGGGAGCTTCCCGGGTCACCTGCAGCCTAATCACCTGGTTGGGGGAGGTGCTTAATAAAAATGCAGCTTCCCCAGGCCACACCCCCAACCCCCCGCCCCAGAATCTCCTAGAGGAGCCTGGACATTTGCATTTAAACAATCTTTCCAGGCGACTTGTTACACACATTCTGTTTGACAGCCAGGTCTCACACTTAAGACGCCACCTGAGGACGAGAAGACCTCCTCCAGGGGAGGCCCCCCGCATCCTCAGAGAGCCCAGAGGCAAAGCAAATGAATCCAATTAGCCCCTGAAAGAGGAACTGAAGACAGGCAGACAGCAACCAAAACCACCCTCCTGGGGTCCACTTCCTTCTCCCTCTCTGACGCAGCCTCCAACACCTAGGGCTACTAATTGGGGTGACACGGTCCAGGGCCTATGGGAGGGCTCTCTGCAAGCCCACTGGGCGCCCCAGGCCTGAACCACCACCCGCAGCCGTCCCCACCGAGTCCCATTCGGCTCTTGGACCACTGGAGATTCCAGACCGTCCAAACCCCAAACCCGGCAGTGTTCTAACCAAACAGGGGGCCACCAGCTTAAAGCCAAGCCCACGGCCCAGGTCTCACCTGTGGGTGGAGGCTAGACCCTCAGCTCTGGCTTAAGCGTCAAGGTGGCCCTCGAAGCCAGGAGACTACCTCAGGCTTCCCTCCTGCCCCTGGATTCTCGCGCGTCATAAAGTGGCTTGGGGCTCCTCTGTTTTATGAGCTCTGAATCAACAGGGCGCTGTTGGTTTAGCCAGTTTGGGTGTTTACTTTCACTAGCAACAGCGGCTGATTGGGAGCAGAGCTGGCGGTAAAGGCTCAGAGAGGGAAATTCACACCAGGCGGGGGTCCTCCAGGTCAGCCTGGACAGGGGGCTGCCTGGCCAAGAATGATGGTCTACCCAAGAACCCCAGGAGAGAGGCGGGAGAAGCTGGTCAGGGAAATTTGGTTGTGCAGAGTGGGTGGGTTCTGCTAACAGCGAATAATTACAGCTGCCATAGAGAGTGCCTTGGATTCCGGCACTTTTTATATATGTTTTTGTTTATATTATAAAGCACACACATGAAGAAGCAATTTACGGTCATGGGTCAAAGTAAGGATGCTGCCACGTGACAGCCTGAGTTCGAAGCCCAGCTCGGTGACATCCAAGCTTTGGGACCTTGGGCAAGTCATTTAATCTCTCTGTGCCTCTGTTTTCTCATCTATAAAATGGGACTCATCATAGGGCCAACCTCAGAGAGCGGTTTGCAGATTAAATGAGCTAATGCACAGGAAGTGTGTGGCGCCTCAGCGGGGCTCAATGAATGTCTGTTATGTTTATTTTTATTGCTAAACTTCATGAGACCACAAGCAGGAATGATTCCCATTTTGGAGGTGAGGGCGCTGAGTCTCCCAAAGGAGAAGTCACATGCCTGAGAGCTCACAGCTACGTAAGGCGGACAGGCAGAACTTGAACACAGACTGTGGGATTCCCCTACCCAGAGGGACCTCTTTTTAGTAAAATGGAGAAGGACCCACTGGGAAAGCCGCCAGCCAGCCCGGACCAGGAGGAGGGCCCCCTTCGGTCTCACTCTGGCCCAAGCTCTGACCACCCCTCATCCCAGCTGCTGTAAACGCTTCCTGTCTGTACATCAGGCCCTGTCCTTGGCTGTGAGCCTGGCCCGGCTGAGCCGGGCCTGGCCCAGAACATGGTGCTGACTCAGGCCTCGCCGGGGAGGGGCCGGGAGCAGGGCCGGCAGACTGGCCCCTCAGGCTCCCTCAGACCCCGCCCTGGCCACTGATGGGTCTTCCCTGGGAAGCGGGACCCTGGGGCAGAGGAACCCAATTCTCCCCGAGTATGGGGTTCACCTCTGGGAGGGACCTGTCAGCATTCACGGCACGGGACTGGGGCGCGGTGTCTGCAAATGCAGGGGGTCTGCAGTGCATGAGACCACCTGCCCGTTCTGACCTCAGGGGGTCTCAGCTTCCTCATACGGAAAAAGGAGCACAAACAACGGCCCTGAAAGACTGGTACCTCTCGTCCAATCCCCACAGTGCTGGGTCCATAGGAGGGGCTCTTATTCTTCTCCATTCCAACACATTAACAAGGAGCCCCCGCAGAATATTCCCACATATCTCCAGTAACCAAGACCCTTACAGGGGGCTCCATGAAGCTCCATTTGACTAATGAGCTCCCTGGTCACTGGCGGACCCAGGCAGCCCAGACAGAGAAAAGGACATGGGTTTTTAACCCCCAGTTCTTGCCCCTTCCCTCGGCAGCCACGTGACTCTCAGATCAGTCAGCCCTTCTGAACCTCAGCCCGCTAGATATAAGCTCAGAGTCTCTGAGTCTTCCCAGGCTACGATGAGGGTAGAAACAAGTTAATAGATGTGACAGCTGGGGGCAGGTGGCAGCTCTTCAATAAAGGGAAGTTTTGCCTCCCCAGCCCCGCCAAACTAGCTCAGTAAAAGGCCATAATCGCAGGGTCAGGTAACCATATCAATCAGTGGAGAAGCCACCCCAATCCTGGGCTCCCCAAAAACCCAGCTTTCCTGTAATCACCACGCAGCCAACCCACAGCACCAGACAGATAATCATCTAAGCTCCTCTCAGCAGCAGGGCTTGCGGCTAGCTGCCAGCTCACCTGAAACAATTAGTGTTTGTTAAACTCCCACACCTACTGCTGCCTGGGCTGTGGGCTCTCGGCAGTGACAGAGTGGCAACCAGAGGTATGTCACGTCTGCCTTGCAGAGCTACAGGGAGGGCTGCAAGTGGGAAAATATGAGACATACCAGAAGAGAGGCATTGGGGTTATTCTACTGTACTGAGATAGGTACTACTACCATCCCCATTTTACAGATGAGACAACTGAGGCACAGAGTGCTAAGTAACTTCCCCGGGACTAAACAGCTAGTAAGTGGCAGAGGCAGGATGTGAACCCAGACCCACAGTCCTAACCATCACCCTAACCCTGCTTCCTCCCAACATGTTGGTTTTCTGATGTTTCTGAATGTGATCCCTTAGTCATCACTTAAAAGCCACCTTAGAGAGCCGGGACAGACAAAGGCCTGGCCTACCTGCCCTCTGCCCAAATTTCACCCAAGATTTACTGCTACAGGGTCTCGAGGGAGACAGTCCACTGCAGAGTGGTGGGAGGGTGGCCACAGTTCCCTAAGGGTCGCTGATCTGGTCTCCAGTTTATATGAGATGACGTCACCCTTTGGAGTTCTGGCCCAAATTAGTCTGTCACTCGTGATGTAGCTCAACCTTGGTGTCCTGGGATCCAGCAGGACATGGTCGTCACAGTTGGCTTGGTCCCTTACTAGCTGTGTGACCACAGGCAATTAGTTTAACCTCTCTGTGCTTCAGTTTTCCCATCTATAAAATTGGAACAGATGCTGAGTTCCTGGTGTCCTCCCAATGATTTAGCAGCAACAGAGAAAGTGCTCGACATACAGTAGGTGACTGATAATAGTTCCTTGTCCTTTACCTCTTCCCCTTCATGTCCCCCTCACGTCCTACCTTCCTTCATTTGGTCTTCAAGTATTTATTAGCATCTACTCTGTGCCAGGCACTGTGCTAAACAAGTTTTAAAATATAAATCACATCATGCCAGTCCCTTATGTAGAACTCAAGGCTTCCCGTTTCACTTAGAATAAAATCCAAAGTCCCCTGCTTCCTCTCAGACCTCACCTCCTACACCTCTCCCTACCCGTCACTCCACACTGCCTCCCCGGCTGCCTTTCTGTTCCCTGACGATGGCAAGCTTATCCCTGCCTTAGGGCTTTGCACCTGCTCTACCCTCCAGCTGGGCCATGCTCCCCCCTCACTCAGGTCCAGGTTAACAAGCCACCTGTTCAGAGAGGTCTTCCCTGGTCAGAATGACTAAGGTTGCTGCTCCCCCACCCCCAAGTCACTAACACATGATCTTTGTTATTTTCACCATGACAGTTAGCTCTGTTTGAAATGATGTCTCTGCCTGCTTGCTGACTGTGGGTTTTCCCCACTAGAATGTGGCCTCCATGATGGCCACGACTCTGGTTTGGTCACCGCTGCATCCCCAGTTCCTAGTACTATATGATGCACTCCAAATATATTTTTAATTAAAAGAATAATGTTAAGGGGCCTATAAGAATCATGTGGGTCGTTTTGGCTTCTGGAAGGAGCAGATGGGCAAGAGAGCATCTCTGATTTATGAAGCAAAGCAAAATCAATTTGCCTGTCTGATCTCACTAATTCTAAGGATTTCCATACAGCACTGCTGTGTGATCCCCCATCTTCCACGTCAGACTTAGGAGCGTGTAGTGGAGGAGTAAAGGGGAGGTGGTGAGGGAGGCAACAGTCTTCGGTTGTCTAAGCTCTCACTTTCAGAAAAAGGCATACGAAACGACTGAATTTCCATACGGAAAACAACGCAACTGGACCCTATCTCACACCATACACAAAAATTAACCTGATATGGTTTGTATCCCTAAACCTAAAAGCCAGAATCAAAAACCTTCTAGAAGAAAACAGAAGAGAAGATGTCTGCTACCTTCAGATAGGTGGCGATTTCTTGGGAGAATAGAACGAGTAATAATCCCAAAAGAAAAGAAAAGAATATACTAGACTTCATCAAAATAAAATATTGATGCTCTTAATAAGACACAATTGAGAAAAGAAATAGGCAAGCCACAGACCGGGGCAAAATATTCATAATACGTAAATCTGACAACAGGTTCATACCCAATGCGAAAGGAACTACTGTATATTAACGATAAAAATACGAGTCACCCAATAAAAAATGGGCAAAAGCTCTGAACAAACACTTCACCGAAGAAGACACAGGACAGCCAATGAGCACACAGATTAGGGCTCAGCGTCATTAGTCTTTAGGGAAATGCAAATTATGGGTTATACACAATGAGATACCATTTTACTCACTGTAATGGCTACAATTAGAAAGACTGGCAAAGCCAAATATTAGTGAGCAGGTGGAATTCTCAGACACTCTTGTACAGAGTGTAAAACGATTTGGAAAATACATACATTGGAACATATGGGTTTTTTTCCCCGTGACCCAGCAATTCCATTACCGGGTATTTACCCAAAAGAAATGAAAGCATCTGTCCACAAAGGCCTTGAAGGGGAATGTTCATAGCAGCCTTATTCATGATCCCCAAACCCCAGAAACAACCCAAATGTCTATCAGTGGTAAATAAACAATCGTTATATTCATACAATTGAATACTGTTCAGCAATAAAAAAAAAAAAGAATGAACCAGCAAATCACGCAGTGACAGTGACGGATCTCAAAAACATCATGCTATAAGTAAAACAAACCAGACGGTACTATACGGTACTATTCCATTACATGAAGTTCTAGAATGGGGAAAGCACATCTATGGTTACAGAAATCAGAACAGTGCTTGCCTGTGTATGGGGCTGGGGAGGGGGCACTGGCTGAGGGGTAGAAGGAAACTTTCAGGAACGAAGGAAAACGCCCTGTATCTTGTTTGGAGTGGTGGTCACACTGGTGTATACGATTGTCAAAACCACTGAACAGAAGATTTACGGTCTGTGCAATTTAGTGTATCTTAATTATACCTTGGTAAAACACAATTATGTCATGAAAAGGGAGAGACTGAAAACACCACGTGAGAAAAGCCATTTTCTAGTCCACACCTCATACCCATGCCCCCAGTTCCTGCAAAACGAGCAAAGTGAATTTACACTCTGTGCTCTGAGCGGGCAGGGCCCGGGGGGAAATTGCTTTAGGTGTTTCCTGAAATGTGATGAACAGAGAGGCCCCTTTGCAGGGCAAGGAGAAAACCCAAGGAAAGTTCTCACGAGAGAAGGCATCTGCCCCTGGGGACACATCCACTCTGTCTCATGGCTGCCTCTCTCTCCTGCTGGGCAGCCTGGGGACACTGTTTTCACACTTTCATTTTTTTCAACAAACATTCTGGAGACAGTTGCTATGGGCCAGGCCCTGGCTAACACCCACTGGTCCCTAACCTTACCTAAGAGAGATTGATAAGTAAATTGGGTGTCAGTGCACAGAGAGGGGACCCTATACCCTGTGGGGTGAGGGCAAGCTTCCTCCTCGAGGGGCCATCTAAACTGGGGCCTTGGATAAGGAGAGGTTAACTAAGCAACAGAAGGATGCGGGAACCCCACCTCCCAGCAGTAGGTCTCTAACTTTGCCGCACGTCAGAATCACTAGGCATCTCTGAAAGTCTCCGGGTTCAGGGCTCAACGCAGACCAACTGAATCAGAGTTTCTGGGGTGGGATTCAGGCATCCTATTTTTTCTTAGAAGTCCCCAGGTGATTCCAACAGGCAGCTAAGATTGCTCTGGATGGAGGTGACAGCATAGGCAGAAGCCTAGGCGCCAGAGGAAGATGCCCGTGCATTTGGGAATTGCAGAGCAGAGAGAAGAGTGAAGCCGAGAAATGCAGCTGAGGAGGTGTCATGGGTTGAACTGAGCGCCATCAGGACTTCCTGCCCACCCAGAACCTCAGAATGTGACCTCATTTGGAAACAGGGTCTTCAATGATGTGAATAAGGATGAAGATGAAATCATCCTGGATTGCGGGGTCCTAAACCCCATGAGAGTGTCCTTAGGAGAGAGAAAAAAGGGCACACAGAGAAGGCCACGTGAAGATGGAGGTAGAGATTGGAGTGATGTGTCTACAAGCCAAGGAACGCTGGTGATCGCCGGCCACCACCGGAGGAGAGGGGCCTGGAACAGACTCTCCCTCCCTCAGAGCCTCCAAGAAGGAACCAGTCCTGATGACACCTTGATTTAGGGCTTCTGGCTTTCAGATCTGTGGGAGAATCAATTTCTGTGGCTGGAAGGCTCCCAGGTGGTGGTAATTGTCTTCGCCAGCCCTGGGAACTCGCACAAGAGGGAAGCAAGGGTTCCACCAGCACAAGGGAACTTGGAGTTGAAGCTGAGAGCTCTCAGGAACCCAGGGGGTAAGGCGAACTGTCCTATTCCAAGGGTCCCAGACGAGGAAAGGCTGCCCACAGCTGGGACCGTGTGCAGGGTCTCTGTTGGGCAAGACAAGGGTGTTGCTTCCTGACCTCTTCCACGTTCTCCTCCAGGTGGGAGGAGGGTGGGGCAGCCTCCAGAGCTTGGGAGACAGAGAAGGTTCGAAAGAGTCTCTGCTGAGAATAGGGGAGGGAACTCAAAGGACCTCCCTGGCAACACTGAAGATCCGCTGGAAACAGAAAGCTAGAAACATGGGGTGTCCCTCTGTGCACAGGTGAGATGTGCCCTTGGGCACACAGGCCTATAATAAACAGAAGAGATCTGCCTTTCTAGCAAGTAACTCCACTTTCCAAAGAGTGGCCTCCAGTAGCTTGTTCCAGACTTTTCTACTAGATTCTGAGAACTCAACCTTGATCCCTGAGACGTCACGTAAAAGACATCTCCAAAGTAAATAAGTTAGGCTTGCAAATGAGCACCAGCCCACTGAGTGTTTTTCTTACCCACCTACCTTCCCCAAGGGGTGGACATGAAGTCAATGAGTCAACACATATTTACTGTACACATACTGTGTTGATACGTGTCACAGACTAATTTGTCAACAAATACTGAATATCTCCCTAAGGATCAAACAGTCATTCAATTAGTCCATAAATGCTGATAGAACTGCCAGACAGAACAAAGAAGGAGATAAAAATGACAGAAGGCTCTGCCTTCTCTCCGCGAGAGGGAGGGTGGCCCATCGGTAGCTCCACTTGGTATTGCCAGAGAGGCTGGTGGTGAAGAAACCAAAAGAAGCTATTTCACAGAACTAGAAAGTTGGAGACTCTGCCTCTGCTCCCTACCGAGTAAAAATGAGTAAATCACCTTAACAAGAAATCACCTTACCAAGAAAGTCTCAGTTTCCTTATCTGTCAAAGCACAGTAGTTCAATCGGCCAAACACGTCTTTATAAGAATAGGAAAGCAAAAAACTGCTATGTTCAAAGTTCACGCAACTTTTAACACCCTGAGGATCTTGCTGGAGGTGCGTGCAACCAGTGATGACGCTTAAAGTCTCAGATTGACAGGAGATAGAATGACTTGAAGGACCCAAAGATGGAGAGAACAGGAGCTCCTATCAACGGTCCCTCCTGAGGCCTCCTGATCCCCACCTTGCTACAAACCACAGCCCCATCCTGGAGACTGAGTCATTTGCCAGAAAGGCAAGACCTTATCTTCTCAAAATCCCCCAAATCACTGAGGAAGAGCCTGAGTTTCCTTCCCCAAATGTCTTGAGATGTTCAAAACCAAGACCAGGGTGGGGCAGTCACCACGACTAGCACTTGGGGGACAGGGGTGGGGTCTGCTGGGCAGAGGAGGGGAATTCCTCCACTGTTTCTGTGATGATGTTTTTCAAACGCTTGTTTTCCTCTGTTGTCTGCTGTTGGGTCTTTCTCCTCTAACTTCAGAGTACAAACCCACCACCACATTCAGCCTGGTCCCCCATCCTGACTCACCAGCCTGGAAGAGATCACAGGCCTCCTTCATCCTTTTCCAAAGACCAATCAAGACCAAGTTCTGGCTTCTCTACCAAAGAGGGTCTGCCCTCTCCTCTTGCTGGCTGAAGGCCAGTCTTCCTCAATGCTTTCTGCATAAAGTATTCATACTTTCGCTTTCCTCATTAGTGTCTGATTAAGACTACCTCTGATGAAACCAAGCCACGTGCAGTTCTCAGCTGACCTACAAAGTATTTTGACTTTGCTGTCGCTTTTCTTAAAAATCAGGAGATTATTGGTTTATCTTAAAAACAAAATCAGGGGCTTCCCTGGTGGCGCAGTGGTTGAGAGTCCGCCTGCCGATGCAGGGGACGTGGGTTCGTGCCCCGGTCCGGGAAGATCTCACATGCCGCGGAGCGACTGGGCCCGTGAGCCATGGCCGCTGAGCCTGGGCGTCCGGAGCCTGTGCTCCGCAACGGGAGAGGCCACAGCATTGAGAGGCCCGCGTACCACAAAAAAAAAAAAAAAAAAAATCAGATTTGGCCACACTGAGTCGACACTCCCACATGGAAACACTGGCTGGATTTGGGTAGCAGCAACCCATTTAGGTGGGGAATGTGCCACCCTGGCCCCCAGTCTCTACCACTACTACCCACCCAACCCACTCCACTCATGCCCACGACCTCCCTCGTCTCTGCAGGCAGCTGATTCTGTGACACCTAATTATGGTAAAGTGTCCAGTAAAAAGGTGGGAAAAAACCCTGAAACATAATTGAATATGGAACATTATTGTAAGAGCACAAAAATATTCTTAGAAGAACGAGACTTTGTAAAACTAATAAAAACAGCTTTTGTTTCTGGAACAATGCTTACTTCTTTCTTTATGCTTTTAAAAATGACTTCTCAACTCTCAAAAGCTGAGCAGACAATAAGCTTTGTCACCTCTAACTACAAAATCCAACAACAAACTTGCCCAAAGTACCTAAGAATGATCTCAAAGTGATTTCTTCTTTTGAAGCCTAATGTAGCTGGGCCAGGTCTCTGCTCAGAGACCTTCCAAACAGCAGATCTTGGCCACTCTGTACTGGATTCTGAAAATCTTCTGCATCTTTGTGTGGGTTAGCTTACACCAGACTGTAAGCTCACTGACGACAGAGAAAACATCTTGCTCATCTGCAGGCCCCCAGCACAGCACCAGACACTGAGCAGATTCTCAGTAAACGCCCAGGGATGGGCTGAGGGTGATGGGCTGTGCTGAGGGTGATGGGGACGTGTGGCTCCTGCATGCCAAAGCTCCTGCTCAAATCCCAGCCCTGCTGAGACACGTTACACTGCCCCTCACCTCTCTCCCTCCTCTTCTCTAAAATGGGCATCATGACACCAGCCATTGCCCGGGACTGCTGTGAGTATTTAAAGAGTACTACACACTGAGCACTTAGCCTAGTGACCAGTGGAGTCACAGTGCAGTAAGCGAGAGCCACTGTGATACTATTATTATTCTACTGAAAGAGAAGAGGAAAAAGGGACTTCCCTGGTGGCACAGTTGATGGGACTCCGCGCTCCCAATGCAAGGGGCCCGGGTTCGATCCCTGGTCAGGGAACTAGATCCCACATGCATGCCGCAACTGGGAGTTCGCATGCCACAACTAAGGAGCCCGCCTGCCGCAACTAAGACCCACGCAACCAAACAAATAAATCTAAAAAAAAAAAAAGGGGGGCACTAAGTACAGTGAACTCACTCCAACTGCATCTACCCTTTTTGAGACCAGCACAACACTTATACATTTCAAATCTTCTAAACTAAGCTGTAGACTACTTATCAGCCATCATTATTTTTGACAGTAAACCCTCCACAAGTAAAGAGAAGCAGAGAGAAACCCTGAAATGTGCTCTGTCTCTGGCCCCTTTGGTCATCTTGGGCCACCGCTGACCCCTGCGGGTCACACATTCTTGCTGGGTACCTTGCCCAGGCTACACCGCCCAGGGTCACATACACTGCACTTGCCAAAAACCGACCCTGCCCAGAACCCAACTTACAGCACTCGATGGGGTTAGATGCTATCTGCAAGGAGACGATCCTTCCGCTGGACTCTGGAATGTGCACCCGGAACACCAGCCTCACCCGCGTGTTCTTCCTCCCGATGTCCGTCTCGCCTTTCCGCAGCTCAATGTCCGCGTTCCGAAGCTTCAGGATCCCCGCACAGTCAATGCTGCCGGAAAGCCAAGAACCCCACTGACAACTGACCATCTCGGGGAGCAGGAAAGGTCACCCGCAAGGGGGGCGGGGGATTGCAATACACGGATAAATTTTTCAGCCAGGAATTTAAACCAAAATGGGGGTAAAACACAAAGTAATTAGCAAAATCCCCCAGTGGAAATCACCTCTCTAGGGAGATTCTGCAGGCTTACTTTTCTACTCTCAAAAGTACCTGAAAAACTCAAAGACGCAACTGGGAAAAATTGATTATGGACTATGCAATAGTGAGAGTAGTCATATGGACATTAAATACCTTGATTTGATAAATGTACTGTGGTCCCGTAAGAGAGCATGCTTGTTCTTAGGAAATGCATGCTTAAGCATTTAAAAGTAAAAAGGCATGAGGTCTGCAACTAACTCACAACCGGTTCAGGAAAAAATAGAAGGGGAGAAAAACAGTAATAAAGCAAATGTGGAAAATGTTAACAATTGGTAAATCTGAGCGAACAGTGTAACAGGGGTTCTTCGTACAATTCTCGCAGTTTTCATGTTTGAGATTATTCTCTAATAAAGTTTTTTAAACTCCAACACACGGGTGCAATGTTTCCCACAGTTTAGCCATATGCATATCCGCTCTGTGAGGTTAGACCTATCTGCATAGTTGTTTAATAATTTTAAGTCAAACAAATTTATAAATGTAAATAAATTTAGCCTCATCCCAAGCAACATAAACCAAAGATGCATAAGTATTCTTCCTCTCAATACACATGAAAAACATCTAGGTCTAGAACTTTGAAAATGGAGACTTTTAAAACAGAAACCTCTGTGGGTCCTTCACAAATTGGGAACCACTGTCTACGGTTGCTTCCATCAACTCCATCCTCCTCCCAAATCCCCGCCACTTGGCCCCATCACTTCCCCATGAAGACCCACTGCCCTCAGCCCCCAGCCCTTACGTTGCCCTCATGTTGTTTTTTGGCTCCAGTGGAATCTCCAGGACTTTGGTGTTGCCCACGATCTTCTCGTAGCTGGTGGTGGTGACGGTTTTCCCCGTGATCCGGTGTACCTGGTAGAAGGCATGGGGCTTAAGGATCCGCTCGTCGGCCGTCCCAATGAAGATCTGAAGCCCCAGCGGCTTGTTTTCCATGTAGCCATGGAGCTGAGGGGGAGAAAACAAAACCAAATTATTACAGCACCATTAACATACAGGGTATGGTGGCTACAGTCCAGCAAACAAAAACATCAAAGAAGCTCATGAGCAGCAGAAAGAACACAGAATTGCTGCAATGTCTAGAGCCACGGAGAATTGGAAGCAACTTGCATGTCCAGCCAGAGGGGGCTGCTTGGATAAATTATAGGGATCCTCTTTAAAATGGAATATTAAGCAGCCCTGAGAAAGACTGTGATAGATCAGATTGCATTTATGGAGAAACAGCCAGAAACTATGCTTAATTGGTGACCGGGGGTCAGGGGGTGGCAGTGAGAAGAGAAAATAAGTGGAAACGATAAACCAGAGCTCTTGACAATGGGTTGCCTAGAAAGAAGGAACTTTCAGTTTTTATATGACTATATTCCAATTAACAAGTTAGATTTTATCATTTTAAAAAAGAAAGAGCAGGACAAAAGTACCGTCATCTAAACTGATAGAAAATTAAAGACTGGAAGAAAATATGTGTAATGTATAACATGCAAAGGATTCATGCATACAATACATAAAGAGTGCCTACAAGTGAATAAGCGAAGGACAAGATTCCTGGCCATCCTATTGAAAATCGAGTCCTACCCCCATGGCTGTCCCTAGCTCCTTTCCCTTCTTTTTAATCCCATAAAATATACTATATATTTTCTCAATTCCTTTTGCTTGGGTCTTTCTTCTACAACTAGACTATCACCTCATTGAGGGCAGGGATGTCTATTTATTTAACTTGCCACAGAATCCCTAGCATCTAGAATAATGCTTGGCACACAGTAGGCATTCTAGTACGTATCTGCTGAATGAATCAATAATGAATTTTTCAACAGAAAATTGGACAAGAGATTTGAACAGGCAATTCACAGAAAAACAAAGAAAAGCATAGAAAAGATGTTCAACTTGCCTTGTAAACAGGAAAATACAAATTAAACAACTATGAGATATCATTTTTTGCCCATTAGATGGGCACCCATGTAGATATTTGATCATATCAAGTGTTTTGGAGGCTGTGAGGACACAGACACTCTCCCATAGCTGATAGGAACATAAACTGGTATAACTATTTTTGGAGTAGCAGTTATTAATATTAAAAGTACATATTCCCTATGACCTAATAAATCCACTTCTCAGTATGGACCCCAGATGAAATGCTGTGCATGCAGGAGATATGCACAAAAATGTTTACTAACACGAAGAGAAAAATGAACAATTAGTTTCATCCATCAGGCTTATGAGTAATACATGTCCAGGCTATGAAAGACTACAACAGTTAAAAAACCAGTATGGTAAAGATCCGTGAACTTCACCCGGAAGATCTAAGACACACTATTAAAAAAGAAAAGCAATTCGTAAAAAAAAACATGGATAGCAGGATACAACTTATTTTTTTTAATGCTGAATGTTTCGATCCATTCATTTATACTCATGTAAATGCAATAGGAAAAGGTGTGGAAGGATGCGCTCCAGACTGACCACATCATGATCACTTCTAGGGATGCAGGAGATCAAGGTTGAGAAGGTGATCAAAGAGGAATTAACTTCATCCACAAAGTTACAGGCAGAAGAGCTGCCTGGAAACTTGTGGAATTTAACATTGGTTTTGAAAATTATACATAAGAAAAGAAAAACGGATGTTGAGCTAAGAGTCAGAAGGTGGGTTCCTGTCTTGCCACTCCCCAGCTGAGAAATGCTGGGCAAATCATGTAATCCTTCTGCGCCTCTGCTCCTTCCTCTGCAAACAGGGCGGAAGCGGGGTTATGACAAGTGACAACTCACTGAGACCCCACCCTTCCACAGAGTTCTACAAAATTTCAGTAGGATCTCCAGTCAAATGCCCAGAACCAAAGGCTCCAGGGCAATAGATAATCACACATGGTCTAGAACTGCACTGCCCAGTATAGCAAGCAATACAAAAATTTAATTGAAAGGTCAGTTTCTCAGTCACACGAGCCGCACCTTCCAAGCGCTCAATGGCCACAAATGGCTGGTGCCATAATGAACGGCACAGATACAGGACGTTTCCATCATTGAGAAAAGGTCTTTCAGACGATGCTGGTCCAGAAAGATGGTGTTCTCTTGTGCCCCTCTAAACACTGGACCAAGAGGCGAGCTAAGGGTGGAGCAGAGCCAGATGGCAACCTTCTTCATAACCTGCCAGGCTGACACCTACAACATTTACATAAGCGTCTGATACACACCGGAGAGGCACCCTGGGGCAAAGGTGGAAGTGAAGTCAGTCTGTTATCTTTCTCCCCCATGCAAACTGAAGAACAGGTACTGTTCTTGAGAAAAATCAAAGGAGGAAGGGCAGCTTCGAGGACAGATTCTGTTTTTGTTGTTCTTGCTTTGCATTTGGACCCAAGATACATATCTTTCCTCACCTCCTGTCCTGGATTTATCAGGAGGTGGTAAACACAGTATCATCAGAATCAAGGAGGAGAGCAGGTAGGATAGAGAGTGACCCTAATGGTCTGAGGTTCCTTCCTCCTTCCCGGGATCTAAGAGCAGAAATTGCAGGCTGCATGTACTCAGGGTAAACAGCCAGAGAACACCTGGGGATAAAATCCGTCACATCCCAAAGGAGTCCAGCCACCTCTAGTCCCCTCCCCTGATGGTACACTAGTCCAAGCCGCTACTGCCTCTCCCTGGAGTGACCACCACTGCTCCCTAACTGACCTCTTGCTGGTCTTTAACAGAATAGCCCTCTGATCTTTAAAAAATGCAAAGCAGACCCAGACGTTCCCCTGCTTACAACCCTCCAAAGACTTCCTGTGGCCGGCGAATAAAATCCAAACTTGGTACCATGGTCTATGAGGCTTCCAACAGCCCAGCCTCTGTCTTCCAGCCCTTCCACCCCATTAGGCTCCTGCCAGCACCAGCCATCCTTCTGTTCCCTGAGCACACCAAGCTCTCTCCGACCTCAGGGCCTTTGCACAGCCATCTTCTCTGCTGGCATACTCTTCCACTGGTACATTTAGCTCTCAGATCTTCAGGTCTTTCCCAAACCACATTAGTTACATACACCCAGTGCCGGAGCCAGCTATTCCACCCTTGCAGTTGCTTAAATTTTCAGGAATTTTAAGAGCCATTAGACATTACTTTGATAGCCTGAAATTAGCCACGATGAGAATATTTACACCACAGAAAGTGCTAAATGCTACAAATCGGGGCTTTTTCTAGAGAAGTAGATGTTAAACATTCACTGACACACCCCAGGAATAGTTACTTCGTTACCATCTGGAATTTTCTTGTTAGTTGTTAATTTGCTTAGTATCTCTCTTTTCCACTTGAACAGGAAGTCCATGGTAGGAGAAAGCGTGTTTTGTTCGGTGTGATCAATAAGCATGTGGAATCAATGGTCACCAGCAACAACCGGGCAGCAGCTAAGTGTACACCGTCCCCAGGCCAAGCACCACACTCAACGTTTTACATGTATCACAGCAATTCTAGGTAGGAGGGGCCCATTTTATAGATGAGAAAACTGAGGCTGGCAAAGTCCTGGCAACTTGCCCCAGTGGACACTGTTAGTACAGGGCAGGGCCAGGATGCAGACTCCGGGCCTTCAGGCTCTAAGTCCATTCCCAGCGTGCTGACAGACTCACAGCTGCTCTCTGATCTACAACTACAGCTCAGAAAGTGCAGATTACGTTCTCAAAGGAAACACGAGCAAGTGCGAAATTATAAGATCAAGAGTGCTCTTCCTGCTGAACAAGAAGGGGCGGGGGCAGGGGAGGAGGAAGGGAGATGGAGGGAGCCAGAGAAACAGGCAACAGCAACCAAGACAAACAACGCTGCCCCTCAAGAGAAGAACCCACTTCTTTAAGCGGGAACTTTGTGTGTCCCGGGCTGTGCAGCCCCTAGTTGAGCTGGACTAGCTGATGCCATGTGAGCAGATGGAACCCACCTCACCCTCGTGAGCGCCCCCTCCCACGTAAGACAGGTCTCTGCTGTCAGAGGGCATGGTAGAGCAGGAAGGAGAAAGGATTTCACGTTTGGTCAGACGTACCCAGCTCTCAGTCCAGGCCCTGCTTCTTATCAGCAGCTGTGTGACCTCAGAGCAGTGACTCCACCTCTCTGAGCCTCCATTTGCTCCTATAAAACAGGGACATCACTTCCCACTGCCCAGGGCTCTTTGAAGGCTAAAGAAGATGACCTTTATAGGGCCCCAAAGCCCAGCACACAGGAGGTACCCATGACACGAGAATTCTCCTTGTCATCGGAGGCTGATGCAAATCAAAACACGGAGGTGATAGGACGGAACTGAATGGAGAAGTGAAGAATGAATGTGAAATACCCACGAGGTGAAAAACAACCCCAAACATCCTGATGTGTGGTGAAACCCAGGCACTCATTCCCTCGTCTCTGTGGGCAGCTGAAGAGCCCCTGACGTGGAGGGCTGGGAGGAGGGGGGTGGGGGAAGAAACCACACCGTCTAGCGTGAAAAAAACACTTCCCCTCCGATCCCCACCCTCCCCTTCCCTGAAGGTGGCAGAAGATGACCAGAGCGTGTGCATTCTGGAGGAGGCTTGCCAGCTCTCCGGAGGTTTGATAAGACCCTATGGCTATTTACTTGCCTCTCCAAAAACTGAGTGATTTGGGTCTTGCAAACAGAACCTGATGCCTTGGGACGGCATGACCTGCCCTCAAGGTCTCAAATGCCCCATTGCCCCCATTTTAGGAAGACCTGGGTCTCGAGGCCTCTTTCCAGGCTTCTTCAAAGATAAGGTCATCTCAGGAGCATGGCAAGCAGGGTGGCCTCCCAGCCATAGCAGACTCCCGCCTGCCCACCCATTGGAACCTAGAAGCTCAAGGTCAGCCAACCTCCAAAGCACAAGAGGCTCCACCTCCTGCAGCCAGGGTGAGAGCAAAAGTCTTCTGCTTTTCGCAGAAAATTTCCCAAGCAGTCTACAAGATTCCAGGAAGAAGGGGTGCTTCTGGGGCACATCATGAGGGCCTGCCGCACAGCTAGGGGGTGTCAGAGCTGATTTAATCTGCACAGCAACACACGGAAGGAAAAGCAAGGTGATCCCTTTTCTGGGTGAGAAAGCCAAGGCTCAGCGGGGTTAAGTGACTTGCTCATGACCCTAAGCTCCAAAGCCATCGAGTGGAAGCTCAGGGATGTAGCCAGATTTGCTTCCCCGGTGTCGCAGCTGCCTCCTGACGCTCCCAGATGCTGGACTATATATATTACGACAGGCAGGTCCATCCCACCAGCTCAGCCAAAAGAACCCAGACTTGAAATGGTCTCCACATCTCAGAGACCCCCCGTTTCCCAGAGAAAGCGCATCAGAACCACGCCTGCCCCCAAATTCAAGCTCTGCCCCCTCTTAGCAGCAACTGAACTGTCCTGAGGCACAGGTACATGTGGATACTTGCTTTCCCTTCGTCTTGTTATAAAAGTTATAAGGGTTCATCATTCATTGCAGAAAAAATAGACAATATAAAAATATATATATTATAGAGAAAATACTCTCTCAAAATAAATAAGCACTTTAGTGTACATCCTTCCAGACGCTTCTTCTAGGCACTTCGAGAAACATATCTGGGATTCTATTTCAGATATTGTTTCCACTTAACAATATAATGTGACCATTGCCCTTTGTCATTAAATGTTGTCCACTGGGACAATCTCAAATAACTGCATAGTATCTCCCTGGGCTTAGACTGGCACAAGGCAAGTGAGGTTCCCCGGGCACATGGTTTAAGGAGGCACCGGCTCTCAGGGCTGTGCAAATGTTATCTGAGTACCTGAAAGTGAGTGCTACCTTAAATTTTGCCCTGCCCTGCATCCCTTGTTTCCATCCTATGTTTGGACTCACAGCTTAACCTCTACAGTTGGGCATTTAGGTTGTTCAAACATTCCCCATTATATAATGTTGCAATGAGAACCCATAAATGACACTTCCTTGAAAACAATTTTTCTATCAACTCTGTTCAGAGTTTTTAAATACTCTCAGATGGATGGGGCTGCCATCAAATCTGAAACGTGGGATTGATTTTCAAAATGGCAACAGGCCAAGGAAACTGTTTTGAATTTTACTAAAATCAAACTTTAACAATGTTAAGTAGCATTTTTTTGTTGAATCTGGAATATTAGGAAATTGGTATCGTCCTCAAATATTACATTGTGAAAGAAGGGAAAAGCCCATGGGGATGTTTTATTGTAATTCCCAACTGCCACACAGCACGCAGGGAGAAAGTTTTTTACAAATACACGTGGATCTCAAATTCTGCCTTTACTTTTGGATGCAAAAATTGCAGAACATAGCTGCTACCCCAAGCCCACTCCCATCTCACTCTCTCTCTCTCTCTCTCTCTCTCTCTCTCTCTCTCTCTCTCACACACACACACACACACACACACACACCAGGAAAACTACTCCATGATTTTACTCTTATCTCAGCATTACATATCCATCTAATGGGCACATATTAATAACATCATTAAAAACCCTAATTCATGATAACTCCCTCCGCCTCACCTCCATATCGGATCCACCTCAGAGTCCTGTCAATTTGATTTCCTACAGTGCACTCAAATCCATCACCATTTCCACATCCATCACTTCCACCCTAGTCCAAACTACGACTATTTCTCTCCTAAAGAGTTTCCCTGCATCCCCTCCGGTCCCCACCCATGACTTTCTACCCTGTGGCCAGAATGACCTTTTATGAACTCCCAGCTCCCACTGACGACACCACCATGTGCGATCTGACCCCACCTCACATCACACCCCGACCCCCTTACCAGGGGTTCTCTGTGTCTGATCTTTCAGAAACAATCCGCCAGTCACCGTCTCCACCACCTCTGCCCTAGGTAATTCCTAGTCATACCGCAGAATGTGACTCAAATACTATTTCCCAAAAAAAGTCTTTCCTTGCTCCCCGGACAAGGCGGGGCCTCCCAGCAATAGTCTTCTTTGTTATATTTCTCATAATTGCAAGACATAATTAGGTGTCCAATTAATTGTGGCGTGCCTGTCCCCTTTCCATCCTCCTAAAGTTCCATCGACAACTCAACTGCCCTTTTACAGAAGAGGAAACGGAGGCTCAGAGACATGAGGTCCCCAACCAAGCAAGCAGCAGTGCAGGGATTTGAACCCAGCTCTGACGCCAGGAGGAATATTTCCTTCATCTGCTCTATGTGCGACTGATGCAAAAGACAGAACAAGGGTGCCAACCAGGTAAAACCTGACCTGGTTGAAATATGTAAACCTAAGAGCAGAGCCCACAGAAACAGGGTGTACCCAAACCTGTGATAGACAATTTTGCAGTTATTTTTCAAAATTACAAATGTACACTCCCTTTGCTGTAGTAATTCCACTACTGGTAAGTGGGTTATCCCATGGATGCCCTGGCAGATGTGCAGAGAAAAACTAATGACAAGGTTATTCAATGCAGCGCTCTTTAAAACAGCAAAATATTGGAAACGACCTAAGGTCCATGAAAAGAGTACTGGTTAAATCAGTATTGGGATATTACAGAGTATAATACTGTTATTAAAAAAAAAAAAAAAGAACGAGTATGCTGGGGACCAGCATGACAGTGAATATGAATGGCAACCCCTGGAGTTGTGCAGTGCACAATCTGGGCAACCACATGGGGCACCCTAAGGAAGCTTTTTATATAGCAATATAGAATAATCTCCAAAATACACCATAACCGTGAGAACAAATATATGTGTTTTTAAGGTGGAGAAGGGATGTGTGTGTGTGTGTGTGTGTGTGTGTGTGTGTCCAAAATAAAAGTAGAAAAGAAACCAGGTCTTGTTTTAAAATGCCCACTGGACTTTGATCATTCCCAGTAAGGAGCTCTGTTGTCCCATGACTCCATGGTTGTAGCTCCCCTAAACCCAATATATTGGTTAAAATTCAACTCAAATGAATGTATACCACAAAAATAAAGCCAAAATATTCATTCAAAGAAAGAGACACCCCCCCCTCCCCCGTCTGCTTTTCTCTTTGTAAACCTTGACATTTCTTTTAAGGGACACAAAGAAGGTAAACTAAAGGGATGAAGGTACAAATGCATGTGCAACGTCCCATCCCATCCTGTAAGAAAAGTCAAGACCCAGGACCCACCCACAGAAACGTCAAGAGCAGGAGTCCAAGGTGGAGGGCTTCAGCAAAGGAAGAGGCAGGCAGAGGTGCCAGCAGGGTCCCTTCGAGTTAAGGGTATGGGGCCCACACCAACAGAGAAGCAAACCGCACACCACATCCACTGGAGCAGCAAGTCTTGGTGGCTCAGCGTTTGAAATCCAGCGAGAATCTGCTTCTCGCAAGCCCGATTACCACCACTAGGGTCTGAGCTACCATCATCTCTTGCCGGGACCATTGCAGTAACCTCCTTCCAGGGTCTCCCTGCTTCCATCCTTGCCCACCTCTTCTCCTCCCCGCTCCACATGACCTTCTGCACACAGCAGCTAGAATGATCTTTAAGACTGTACATTAGATCTTGTTGCTCCTCTACTCAACCACCGCTCCCACCCACCCCGCCACAGCAAACATCTTTTTTTTTTTTTTTTTTTTTTTTGGCGGTACGCGGTCCTCTCACTGTTGTGGCCTCTCCCGTTGCGGAGCACAGGCTCCGGATGCACAGGCTCAGCGGCCATGGCTCACGGGCCCAGCCGCTCCGCGGCACGTGGGATCCTCCCGGACCGGGGCACGATCCCGTGTCCCCTGCATCGGCAGGCGGACTCTCAACCACTGCGCCACCTGGGAAGCCCACAGCAAACATCTTTTTCGGATCAAAAAGCCAATGTCTTTAACGTGACTCAGAAGATCCTATATGATCTGAACCGTCTCCTCCATCTCCAACCCTCCCTCCCCGCTCCCTCCACTGCAGCCACACCGGCCCCGTTGTCCTCAGACAAGCCACGTACACCAGGCACGCTCCAGCCTCAGGGTCTCAGCACGAAGCGCTCCCTGTGCTTGGTGCGCTCATGCCGCATCCTCCCAGGGCTCATCCTCCTTGTCGCTCAAACCTCTCCCCAAACGACCCCTTATCAGAGAGCCCTTCCCCGACCACTCATCCCAACACGGCCCCCAACGCCCATCTCACTCTTCACCTACCCACCCTGCTTTATGCTGCAACAGCCATTTACCGTAGCCTGCTGTCGCGTGATATATTTATTTGATTTTTTTCCCTTCTCCGGTCCCTCCCTGACTAGAGCAGCAGCAGCTTACCTGTCTGGCTCACAGAGGCATGTGCAGTGCCTAGAACACCACGCAGGTGCTCAACACGTGAGCGACCCTAGGAGGGAGGGGAGCCCCACCAGCGGGGTCTCAGTGGCTATCAGACCTCCAGACCCTCCCCTCTGCCATGACGAAGGGCGGTTGTGCTGCCCACGGCAGCTAGCTTCCAGGCCCACAGCGAACACTGTGTCCTGCTCAGCGTGCACAGGACTCGGCTGGTGAGACAACCGACACCGGGACTCCCCTGCTCCAAGGAGAGGTGACAGCATCTCCAGGGTGTGATGGAAGAGGGGCCCCACGTCTGCTTTCTCACCCAAGCGGGGATCCTGCTGGCCGGATATGTCTTCAGCCTCGCAGGGAGACCTCTGTGACCAGACGCCTCTCTGCTAGCGTCACATTCTATTTTATTATTGTATTTTATTTTTTATTTAACTTGAGGTAGAGTTGATGTATAATATTCAAGTTTCAAGTGTACAACATAGTGATTCACAATTTTTAAAGGTTGTCTTCCATTTATAGTTATTATAAAATATTGGCTCTGTTCCCTGTGTTGTACAATATATCCCTGTAGCTTGTTTATTTTATACCTAGTAGTTTGTACCTCTTAATCTCCCCTACCCCTATCTTGCGCCTGCCCGCTTCCACAGGGCCACGTTTTAAAAATCACATGGCGAGCCATAAAAAGAGAATGAGACACTTTGCACGGGCTCGAAAACAAAACAAGTCAGTCTCTCTCAGTATTCTAAATTAAGAATCAAGTCATTCTATATTTCTCACATCACTGGAAATTAAAAACAGACATATCTACCGCAGAGCAAGCACGATGACTGAAGAGAGAGGCTTGATGGCCTGAAACATGCTAAATTTGTTTCCAATTACCATGTCCACATTTGAAACCCCAAGGAAGCCATAGAAAACAGAGTGGCGAGATCAGAGACAGGCACATTAGCCTAATGGGATTCAGGACCCAGTGCTGTACTGCATTCTACTCTCCCCACAGCACCGCCCCCCCGGGGTTCTCTGAACAAAGAAACTGGATCACTTTGCCCCCTCCCTCCTGGAGACACCAACTTTCCCTTCTCCGGTCCCACCTGCCCCACTGTACTCTCAGCCCCCTGCTTCGGGTCCACTCAACAGAAATGTCAGAAAAAAAAAGAAAAAAAAGAAATGTCAGCTCCCCACCAGCATCCCCATCCCGACCAACTATCTCTCCAGGCCAAGGAGTGACTGAGTCATAGAGGAGATGAGTCTGGAAGTGCTGGACTGAAATATGCGAGCCTTCTCGGAATGGACCTTTGGAAGGAGTTTTGGTTTTTTGTTGCTTTAAGAAGCCAAACGAATACTTTTCACATCTTCTCTCTGTCCCATGCCTTGGGTAGAACCAATGTAACACGGAGATTAAGAGCATGGACCCTGGAGAAGCCAGACCATCTGGGGTTACATCCTGGCACGGCACTGACTCTGTCGTGGTAGGGAAGTTAGTTTACCTCTCTGGGCCTCAGTTTCTTCATCTGTATATGGGACTAATGACAACGTACCCTCACTGGGTTGCTGGGAGGATCGAGTGAGTGACACACAAAGCAGGTTGTAGGCGTTCGATCAATATCAACTTTCACAAACATTCTTTCACCTATGGCTGGTGACTCTGGACAATGAAATTCCTCCCTCTAGTCTAAGTTCTTGGAGGAAATCATCTTGAAGGTTATCTTTCGGCCCTAACGTGTGATACTCTTCAGGTGCATTTAGAAAATCCAAATGCCTCATCACAGTCTACAAAACCCTGCATGATCTGGCCCTTGCCCATGTCACCAACTTCATCTCCCCGACCCTGGTCCAGCCACACGGGACCCCTTGCTGCTCCTTAAACAGGCTGAGTTTGCCCCTACCACAGGGCCTTTGCACTTGCGCTCCCCCAGCCTAGAACACTCTTCCCTCAGGTCTTCCCATGGCTGGTAATCCCCTGATTCTTTAGGTCTTAGCCTAAATTCAGGGCCTTCTTTGAGCAGCCTGGCTAAAGCAGAGGCTAGGCTCCCCACTGTCGCGCCATCATTCCTGCTGATTTCCTTCGAGAAGCGTTATCTTATACATTTGCTCATTGCTGACTGTCTGTCCTCCCCACCCCAGCCCCTGCTAGAATGAAAGCTTATTCATCACCACGTCCCAGCACCTTGAATAGTACCTGGCATATAGCAGATGTCCAATAAATATTTGCTGAGTAAATAAATGAACAGATTAATTTTCAGGTTCCTATGTGGCTCAGCATACTGCCAAGTGATTCATCCTCCAGTGACCCTGAGAAAGGAGGCTTATTCATGTCTAGAAGAGAATCCCCATGTTTGGAGTCTGCATGAATTCACTACCACTTGAGCCAGTCTGCAGGAATGTGTCTCACCGTGAAAGAGACATATTATACCAGGCTAATTCCATTGGAAGTCAAAGAGGACACAAGCTCAGGCTGGAAAAATGAAGTGTACAATCTCTTCTCTAGCAGCATTTAGGAATGGACACAGGGAGAGACTGAGTCAAAAGTACAATGACTCGGCAGCCTCTTGGAGGTGGTGAGGAAAGGTGAGGCACGGGCAATGCCCTCTGCCACCTGTGCGTTCACCCAAAGACCAGACAACAAGAGAGGCTATGCTTCAAAAACATTTCTCCACGAGTCTCTCGCTCAGGGCCCCAACCTGATACTGAGGAACAAAGCATCTGATGTCTGCATGGGACCTGGTCTCTGGGAGAAGAAGGGAAGGGGGGAGAAACTGAGTCCCCCTGGAGGGAGCAATTGAGGACTGAAGGCAGCTCATGCAAACCTTGTGCACCTATCTGACCCTGACCAGTGGTACCCAACATGGCAGTGTGAACACCCAAGGATGCTGGGATGAGAATCCCACGGCCGGCTCCAACAGCAGCCCCTCTGAACACTTGGATAAAACATCCCAAAGAAACTGCAGCTCAGCCTCACATAAATGTTCCAGCAAAGACAGGGTCATCTGGGCGAGGCATAAACTTTGGCCCTTCCTCTTTCCCTTGGGCCAAAAGCTGAAAAAGAACCCAGAGATGGTGAAGTGGGAAAAGCCAGGACTTGTGAAATGCAAGACAGCCAGCTGAGCCAGTCAAGGCCTTCAAAAGGTGAGTTATTCCCAATCAAATGACACACCTCCCCCCCCTCACCCCAAAGGCCACGCAGGTCTCTCTGGATCCAGACCAAAAATTCTGAGTCACTTTTGCCACAAAGGGGAAAAAAAGGAGAAGGCAGACGTGATGTGTACCTTTCCGCACGCTATTTTGGGATTTTAATATCCAATTTCTTTCGTTTCAAAGGGTGGGTTTTTGGAGGGCTCTGCATAACGTTTGTACCGTGCACAGGCGAGACAGCGCGGAGACAGGCCTCTGTCGGTGACCTGGGGAGAGGCGGGGCCCCTCTGGCAGAGCAGCAAGTCGCATCATCCAGGAACAAGGAGCCCGTTCTTGTGCGGAGCCGCTCGGGGCCGGCTTTCATAACACGATGGAAGCATGTGGGCCGATCCGATCTGACTCACCTCTTGCTGGAGGCAGCTCCGTGCTCATTCACTCATGCGTTTATTCATTTATTCATTCATTGAGCAGAGGGCCTCTCAGGGAAGGGTCGCTAAACTGAAAGCTGTTCTCACAACAATGACTACGCATCCCTTGGGTGAAGAATCGGGTACCTCTCTGGATGGATGGTGACACCTGGGACTATCGTTATCTCACAATTTGTTTAAGATGTGGGGTAAAAAAACAAAAACAAAACTAGTGAATCAGGATTTTTCAGCCTCAGCACTATTGCCTAAGGTTGATTTGGGGGCCAGCTCATGCTCTGTGGGGGCCTGTCCTGTGCATTGTAGGGTGTTTAGCAGGGTCTCTGGTCTCTACCCACAAGATGCCAGTAAACTGCTCCCCCGCCCAACCCAGTTGTGTTGATCAGAAATGTCTCTGGACATTGTCAAACGCCCTCTGAGGGACAAAATCACCCCACTTAGGACCATTCTTCAATTACACTGACATTTGTGGGGAAGGGCCTTTTTCTGCAGAAAATCTGTATTGGAACCCTATCCGCAGTCCATCAGAAAGTGCAATTGGCAGAATCTTCAAAGGGCACCTCTAATCCTTCAATCTCTCACCTTCTCTTCCACCTTCCCTGGGTCCCAACACCACCATCTCTTGCCCGGACCACTGCACCCACCCCCTTGATAATCTCCCTGCCTTTCTCTTGCCCTCCTCCTACCTCACCATCCTAAATACTTTCTGTACAAGCAGCCAGAGGGATCTTTTTAAAGCAAATCAGATCACATCACTGCTCTACTCAAAACCCACCAATGGTTTCCCGGTGCATAAAGAATAAAGTTCAAATTCCACGCCCCGCAAGGTCCTGCATCATCCAATTCCTTCTTCTCTCTCCAGCTTTAACTCCTACTGCTCCTTCCCTCGTCCACTACAGGCAGCCACACAGGCCTCCTTGTCAGTCCTCAGACACCCAAGCTCTCCTGCCTCAGGGCCTTTGCACATGCTGTTCGCTCTATAGGGAAGGCTCTGTCTCTGGTTCTCATCCGACTGACTGCTTACTGTCATTCAAACATCAACTTAAATGAACCCATGCCTGGAGAGGAATCCCCTGACAATGCCAATATAAAGTAAACCACCTCTCCAGGTATTCTCTCCTATTACCCACGCTTTCCCCTGAACACATGTCATCACAATCTGAAATGACCCAACTTATGGTTTACCCTGTTCAATGTCTGTTTCCTCGTTGGAATGAACACCTCATTTTTCTCCTTCACTTATAACCTTTGCCATAAGAAAAACAACTTATTAAAAAGTAATAATAGCCACACTTTGCCTAGTCTCGCAAGCACTGACTTTCAAGGCCCTCGGCCCCTGACACCTCCATGGCTCCTCAGAATATGCGCCATCTGTGAAGGCCAGAAGGACGAGTGGCCAGTGCGCTCATCTGGATTTTCAAGATAAGGAAACCAAGGCTCAGATTCACTTACCCTTTTACTGACTACAGAGAAAGTGCCTATGATGTGCCACGCAGAGTTCTAGGCGCTGGAAAATCAGCTCTGAGACAGACCAGACTAGCAGGAGGGAAGGCTGGAGGTTTTTGACTTTTGGGTACAGACATGCCCTCAAAAGAGAATCCCAAAGGTCCCCAGGGACCATCCCTCATAGGCGACCTTTCTTGCCCTCTCATCAGCTGGCATGTTCCATGGACCTCTCCTAAAACCCTGCTACATCTTCAAGTTTAATATTCACCTCTCTAGACCACAGGCTATGGAAGATCAGGTAATAAATGAAGGACCACAGCTCTCAAAACGTTAAAACTGTATTATAAAAACTGTTACAGTATCTTTCTTCAAGGTTACCCGTTGTGGCAGAGACCACTTGCTCTCTATCTGTTACCCATTTTCCCTTCCTTAGTAACAGGATCCCAGTTATCTTAGGTGGCAACGAGTCCAGCTGACAGTCCACACTTCCTAGCCCCTTTGCAGATGAACACAGCCACGTTACTAGGTTTGAGTCAACGAGATGTAGGCAAAAGTGTGGAGAGGACTTGCAGAAAGGTTCCTGAGAGGAAGCTAACCCAGATGGGGAGTGGGCCCCTTTTACCCTGTCTTCTTTCTTCCTTGGAATTATACTGCTTGGAATATGGATGTGATGGCAGTGGCTCCGGCAATCATTTTGGACTATTAGGTGACCCTGAGCGGGACAGGAAGAGAGGAGGGGCCTGGATTCCTGATAACTTCATAGTACTTCAGATGACCCATCTCTAGACTCTCTCCATAAGAAAATAAGCTTTGGGGTGTTTAAAGCAACTGTTACTTTGGGTTTCTGATAGATGCAACTAAACCTAAGTCTAACTGAAAGACCCATCATCCCATCACCCATCCCATCATTTCCTCCATACGTTCATGTCCCCTCAACTGCATCTCAATGGGAATAAGATGACCATGCTTAGGTGAGCTTCAGTTGAAAATAAAAAAAAAAAGACTCAAGATTCAAAGAGTAGATGTATTGGTGCACAAGTCTGCTTTACAAAAGGCTTCATAAAAAACGATTTCTGTTAAGAGCCAGTACTGAATGTGAATCTGAAAGGAACTGTCATACCCAAAGAGTCAAAGATCCAACTGCTCAGAACCATTTCAGGCAACGACACCCAAGTCAGTCTGCTCTCCCTCTTATGCATAATTGGAATGAGTGTCTAGAAAGGCTGTCTGACACATGCAGGGGTGACGACGGTGCTCGCTAGAAATAAAATTGCTGCTTACTTTCTGTCTGGTTTCCGAATTGCTTTTTCCTGGTTGAAAGGTGCCAGGCCTGGCAGCTTTCTAAAAATTTAAAATTCAAGTCAACAAATATTTGTGGAGCACTCTCTATTCACAAAAAAAAAGCCACACTAGGGAAAATCTGTATAAAAGGGGGATGCGGTAATTAATCATAATAATAACAGTAACGACAGTAGCAGCTAATAATGTATTGAGCATTATTGCTTGCTAAATATTGGGCATTGTTCTGAGTGCCAATATCTATCAGCTCATTCAATCCTCAGGGCAACCTTCTGAGGCAGATACTATTATTTTATTTAAGAGGAAATTGAGGCACAGAGAGGTTAGGCAATTTGTTCAAAGTCACACAGCCAGGAAGGGAGAAGTCAGGGTTCCAAGCAGGCAGGTCGGGCTCCAGGGCTCATTCTCCTGACCCTGGTATGATATTCTGCTCCTGTTGACTCAGAATGGGGGAGACAGCACACCCACAAGCGGCCACACAATGTCCCCAAACCTCGATCATTCTCTAGCCATGTTCCTGAGCTTTTACTGAACCATTAGTGACTGAACTTTCTCTTTAAAAGGTAACTTGTATTTCTACTTACAGAAACTTATTTTAAAATAAATTTTACATTTTTTGCATAATATATAAATACAAATACTTATATAATGTATACTATATGTATACCATAAATAGTTATACAAACTATTGTGTATAAAATAAATAAGCTACAAGGATATATTTATTGTACAACACAGGGGATATAGCCAATATTTTATAATAACTGTAAGTGGAGTATAAACTTTAAAAATTGTGAATCACTATGTTGTACACCTGTAACTTATATAATATTGTACATCAACTATATCTCAATTTTAAAAGTTTAAAAAATCAATAAATTCAAGTTAAAGCTACTAGAAATATTTGGATAAATAATAACCCTCTTCAAAAATCTTCCATAAACAATGCCGGCAAAATGTTGATAGTTGTTGAGTGATGGGTATATAGCGGGTTCACTGCACCATTCTCTCTAATTTTATGTATGTGTGAAATCTTCCATAATTAAAATTTTAAAGAATATAAATAAATAAAATAAACTTTATGTCACTACCTCAAATAGGAACCCAGGATCATCAGTCAGCAATCAAAGGTGCACATAAATACACAATAAAGGGCTTCCCTGGTGGCGCAGTGGTTGGGAGTCCGCCTGCCGAGGCAGGGGACGCGGGTTCGTGCCCCGGTCCGGGAAGATGCCGCGGAGCAGCTGGGCCCGTGAGCCATGGCCGCTGAGCCTGCGCGTCCGGAGCCTGTGCTCCGCAACGGGAGAGGCCACAACAGTGAGAGGCCCGCGTACAGCAAAAAAAAAAAAAAAAAAAAAAAAAACCAATAAAATACCGGTGCCAAGAAAATAATTATAAATGTTTTTTAAAATGCTAAGTACCAGAGAATTCATTGACCAGGGAACCCCAGGAAACCCCAGTTTGAAGAACACTGACTGACACATAAGTCTGTCACAGGCAGTGCTAGGGGAAGAGCAGAGCCAGGGTTGGGAGCCAGGCGATCATCAAGGGACTTGTTAAAAAACTACCTGGGTCAGCGCCCAGACACAGGAGAGGCTCAGGAAACCTTTTGCTCAAGGAGCCGAGAAGCTCTACAAGAAGAAAAAGTACCACTGCCCTGCCCGCGTGCTAGCAGAGGGGTCCTTTGTGCAGAGAAGGAAGTGGAAAAAGAAAATCCACCAATGTATAAAACTTCCATGCATTTTCCTGAAACCATAAGTGACAATCTTCCAGGCAGCTGCTTGCCTGTTTGTCTTCCTTGTTCTGTGTGTGCAACTGCAGGGTCTCCGGGGTGGGCTAAGTGTTTAACAACCAGTTCTCCACGGGAAAAAGCTCAATTTGTAATGTTTGCCAATTTCCGTGGTGTAAATACTCCCACCATAGCTGATTCCAGTCTACCAATGCAATGTCACCGGATTTGGAAAGAGATGTACAATGGCGGACCATACGAACTATTTCCCCTGTACAGAGACAATGGATGTAAATAACCTCAGGGGCGTAGATGATAGGAAAATGTAGCAGAACTCCTGAAAATTTAACAATCGGTTCCCACGAGCCAGTACAAACTGGCAGGGCCACACCCCTGGGTACACGCGGGTCTCTACACACGTCTGTGCTCGTGCACATCCGCTCATGTGTCCGTCTGTCCATTTCTCTCTCTTCTCCCACTGATGGAGAGCGTACACACACTTGCCCCCCGCCCACGCTCCGTGAAAACCGTAAGGATCTCTCTGCAGTCTGGCCCCCCTCTCCACTCGGCCTCCCCTCATCTCCCTGCTGCCCCTCCTCCAGTCTCCCGCCCCCCCATCCCACCTCCCCCGACGCGCCCCTGCTACACCAGCCTGGGCTCCTCTGGAGCGACCGTATCCCCGGTCCCGATGCTCCAGGCTCCTTCTCACCCCACCAGGAGCTAGAGCCTGGTCTTTCAATCCAATCACACACATCTTCCTGTCTAGACAAGGCCGCTGGCTGCGGGGCCCGGGGGTGAATGAATACGCAACCCTCCACACCCTGGAGGGGCCACGCTCGCCAGAGCTCCGTGGGGCTAACCCGGGGGGCGGGGAGGGTGGCTAGAGGACCCTGCTCGGACCTGGCACAGCCCGGGCTTGTCCAAAAGCCACAGGGGAGACTGCACTGCTGCCGGGAGCAGGTGTGCGTGAGTGTGGCCGGGCGTGTGGCGTGCCGCCCCCAGAGAACCGGGCGTCGGCAACGCCAGAATCATCCATCAGCCTCGCGCTGAAAATGGGAAAACAAACAACAAAACCCCGGCCCGGCCTCACTTAATGTGAGCCAAATACAAAAGTCGCAGGAGAAAGCCTTTCCTCTTTGCGCTTCCCTTTTCCGGTCCGGAAACACCAACAGGCCAAGATAAGGGCGGCGTGGGCCCCCCCTGGATGGTTTCAAAGGGTTGGCACCCACCCACCCCCGGGCCCACCCCCACCGCTAATGGCCTCCCCCGCCGCTGGAGCCCGCGGTGGGAGCTGGAGGCGGCGGAGCTCCACGCCAGGGGCTTGTTAGAGGTTTAAGGCTCACGTAGCAGCAGGGAGGAAGCGCAGCCTGTCAAGGGGCGTGATAAAGCGTCTCTTTATCGGGAGCTTTCCTTTCAACTGCCTCCAGTGAGCGCCGGGGCTGGGCCCCTGTCAAGGCCAAGCATGTTCCTTTCATGTCGCCCTGAGTCCCCCGGTCACCGCCGTGTCCGCGCGCACACGGAATTGCCGCATTGGTGCTGGCGTCCTCAGCTTGGGGCCCGCATCTCCAAGAGGACAGGATACTGACCTGCAAGCCTGGGCCTCTGGTTACCACGTGACATTCGCAAAGTCACCCAAGCCTCTGGGCCCTGGTTTTGTCATCAGGAAACCAGAAGAAGAGATGTCAAAGCAGTAGAGGCCAGGGGTGTGGACTTGGGGGGGTGGGGGGTGCGGCTGGGGGCTGGCAGACCCAAGCTCAAGCCCCAGCTGTTGAACTCACTGGCTGGCGACCTCGGACAGGCACTCAGACCCTCCAAAAATGCTTCTACGTGTGTAAAATGGAAACAGCGCCTACCTATGTCATAGGCTCGTGAGAAGGAAATGAGTTATTACATACGCAACTCTTAAAACAGTGACAGCACATAGTAAGTGCTCAATAAACGTTATCCATCACCTTCATTTGATTTTCAAGGGGCTGTTGTGGATACGGAATGAGGTTTGGTGGCATCATGTCACAACTGCATGATGTGAAATCAATGATGTACCAGAGAAATCGTGCTGGACTTACAGGCCATTCTACTCACCTTCCCACTCACAGGGTGAATGGCCCCAGATGGACATGGTGAATCTACTATCCTCCATCGGGGAGAGACCCTCCCCTTCTGTGATTCTCATTTGCCAGGCTCTGGACACAAGCCAGCTCCTCCACCTGAGGCAGCTCTGCAGAAACAGCCCCCTGGCCCAGCGCGCCAGAAAGATCCAGCTGTGCTGATCCCCCGAGAGGCCAGGGAGCAGAGGCAGGACAGAGTCCAGATCGGTCCACACACGGTTCCCTCGTCTGTGCCAGTGTCAGCACCAGGGCCCCGGGCATGATGCTCTCCCACTGGGATGGGCAGAAACACCAAGCAAAGAGCCTGGCCCGGGACATGGTGGCGCTGACCACCAGCTTTCTCAGGCCCCATCTGTGTCTCAGATCTAAGATTCGTCAGAACACTGGCCCCCATCTGTACAAGGGGGATAATAACAGGTACCCACCTCGTGTGTCCTCACTGCCATGAGGATTAAATAATACATGTAAAGAGCTTAGAATGGCACCAGGCACATAGTAAGTGCTCAATAAATGTCAGAGTTACCATCATCACCAGCACCATCGTCATCATTAATTTCAAACCTTCCTCTAAGGTAGCTCAGTGTCATCATTCATTAATTTGGTTCATTAGTCCTCCTTAGAAGAGAGGAGAAGGGCAGGGCCCACACTGCTGCCCATGCCAAGCCCGGAACCAGGCACTGCACCTCCAGACAGTAGCTCAGAGAGGCTAAGTGAGCTGCCTAAGGTGACCAGCTCGGAAGGGTTACAACTGGGAACGAAAAGTGAGTCCAGAGGCTTCCCCAGCCCGTTGCTTTTCTGCTACACCTGCTCCTCCTATTTCCTCTTTGTTTAAAAATCATCCTTTTGGGGCTTCCCTGGTGGCGCAGTGGTTGAGAGTCCACCTGCCGATGCAGGGGACATGGGTTCGTGCCCCGGTCCGGGAAGATCCCACATGCCGCGGAGCAGCTAGGCCCGTGAGCCACGGCCGCTGAGCCTGCGCGTCCGGAGCCTGTGCTCCGCAACGGGAGAGGCCACAACAGTGAGAGGCCCGCGTACCGCAAAAAAAAAAAAAAAAAATCATCCTTTTACTTTCGAGTGGAAACACAGCACACATCAGTGATTCTCTTACACTTCACTCTTAAGAGGTTTGTTATTTCATGCCCCAAAGCCCTTTCCTTCGCTACCATTTTCAGATCTCTGTTCGTTCCGTCGGCAGCCTACTCCGGCCAAGAGTTGAACACGGCTCCATCCGAGTCCTGAGACTCGGGATCTGTGGGGTGTGAGGGGCTGGAACCCGGCTGGCAGCAGTGAGGCACCAGTGCCCCAGTCACCTCACAGCGAGGGAGAGATCCTCACCTCCCACGGCAGGGAGGTGAGAGGTCGAGAAGCCCCAGTTTGCCGAGAAGGACTTTTGGAAGGAAAGGGAAGTGAAGTTTGTTGTAAGAAGGAAACGCTCACTCTAACTCCTTAAGGATTAGAGAGGCCTGGGTGGCCGCCCAAACCCTGAAGTCCTCTTAACGGAGAGAGATGGTGACAGAGAGGACGGCCACTTACTGTACCGAACGTGACAGCAAATGGCTGTGCCCGCTGCCTGCGAGTCACCCACACTTGGAAAGGAGGCCAGCCTGGGGCCTAAATGGACACCCAGCCACCCGACAGTCAGTGGGCTGTCAGAGCTGACCTCCAGATGGGCAAAGTAAGCCTCCACCCAACTCTGTGGGGCTAGAATCCCAGCTACCCCAAAGCCTCCTTTCTGACGGGGATTTGAGCGTGACCCTAATACTCAGCTCAAAGAGAATGCGGCTTCTCCATCCTTTCAGGGGAGAGGAGAGACAAATTCCATCTTAAATGTCCGAGATGAAGCTGAGTGCTGTGTCAGTACCATATGTATCCTGTCTGGGGTTCAGCCTCATCCAGTTCTGAGCTGGGATTTCCTCTGCTGACTCGCAGAATGCAGATAGAATCCGCCGCGCTCATTTTTTTTAGCAAGTGTGGAATTTTGAGGGGCCGAGGGAAGCAACCTGGCTCCCTGCTCTCAATCCGTGGGGTTCAGTTCCCTTCCTTTCTGAGCTCGAAGCCCACGACAAACACACCCATCCCCACTCCCAGGTGTAGCAGCTCCAATCAACCCCGCTGGCCAGGTCGACACCCCAGTGTGTCACCTGAAGAGGAATTTAATTCAGGTCTCAATTATCCCTCCTTCTTCCCTGTGAAAAATCTGTGGATCAGAACAAACCCCCTTAAACAAACTCTGATACATCAATGCAATGGAATTTTACTTGGCAATAAAAGGAATAAAATACTGATTCATGCAAAAAACAAACAAAAGAACAGACCCCCACCTACCTCCTTCTACTGAAATGAAGGACAATAATGTGGGAAAGGGAAGGTCACCTTTTGCTATTCAAAGTCTCACTTCTATATTTAAGAAAAATCACTTTGGGTAAATGTTTAGACATTAAAGTCAGTGAGACCTGGGTTCATTTCTCCAAACATTTCCCAAAACAGGTAACAAACGCCTGTCCAGGATCACCAACAAGGTGCCCAGAGGGACCAGGTAAGGACTTGAATGAGCAAACTGGGCCTGGTTAGAACTGGGGGGGATCTGGGATTCCAGCCCTGGTGTAAAGGGAGGGCAGCCCCCAGCTCCTGACCACTACTACCATGCAGCATGTGGGCCCAGTGTTGCCAGATCTTCTGATTATTAACATCAGCCAGAAATCCCACTTTTTATGAGAAATCTCCTAACCTGTAAATGCTGGTAACTAATGTCAACTGTTGTTTGAAGCCCTGAGCTGCTAAAACCATCTGTGGACAGACTCAGGCCTCGAGCTCTTAGACAGTGTGCTGTCAGCTCTGCATGCTTACCAGGCTGTTCCTGGAGCCTGGAACATTCTTCCTTCACGTCTCTCAACACCCCAATCAAATGTCACCTCCTCCAAGAAGCTGTCCCAGATTCTCTGAGGCAGAGTGATCTGCTGAACCCAGACCTTCACCATCCCCTCCCTCTATCACATCCCTCATAGATGTTACCCTTATCTCAGTTAAAAAAACAAACAAACAAACAAAAACTAACATTTATGGGACTCATTTTACCAGGCACTCTGCTTAATGCTTTACAGTCATCATCTCTTTTTCAAGTACCATCATCATCCTACTTTATAGCCACAGAGAGGTTAAGTAACTTGCCCAGTGTCACACAGCCAAGCCAGTAAGTGGCAGAGTCAGGATTCTAACCCAGGCCATCTGACTCCATTACCGCCTCCTATTAACCTCTTTGTTCAACTGCCTCCCTCGTGACTTCAATTATTCCCATATCTGGTTCTCCCTATCCCAGTAGACTGAGCGCTCCCCGGAGGCAGGGACTGATCGATTTCTCTCTCCATCCAGGGTGCACAGCTGACACATGGTAAATATTTGCTGACTGAAGAAGGGCTGCTGCCCAACCTGACCTCCTAGATACCCCTGAAAGGCTCTGGGGGCGGGTGTTAGGGTACCATCCAGGTGCACTGCATCCAGGTGTACCTTGTTCTCAGCAGCTCAGCCGGGGGGGTGGCAGATGGGCACAAGAGGTGACGCAAAGCTTCCCTTTGAAAAACGTCACTCCCATCCTGGCCCGGAGAGGGGACACAGGTCCAACCACAAGGCAGGACTCGCACCCACGCCCCCAGCAGGTCACAGCCTCCCAAAGTCCGCCTGCCACCTGGAGATGCACTTTCCAAGGTTGTGCCTCGGCCCAAGAAGGGGGCAGCAACGGGCCCCCCTAACCTCCTCCCCAACCAGGGATTCAAAGTCAAGGAGCCAATTCTTCTGCTCCCCTGTCAAGAAACATAACACATCCACCAAAAAATAAACACACGAGAAAAGAACGCGTGGGAGCAGGACACATGGGTGTAGAAAGAACAAGAGTACGTGGGGTCTCTAGATACACACTTGCAGCTGCTCCGGGGACACCGTCTGAACTCGGGGTGAGCCTGTTCCTATACAACCAGCCCTTGGTAGAGATGCCTGGCTGAGCACGAAACCACCTTTAACCCCTGCACAGGAGCCCACGTTCGGACGCCCCCCTCCCCCCGCCATTGGGCATCACTCCGAGCCCAGTTCTTGCAGCTCCTTCCACCCACTTGGCCCTCCTCCCCGTTGCTCCAGGGGCAGGACGGGCTGTGGAGGGTATATCGGAACAGGAAGAAGATGGGGTGAGATCTGGGAGGCGGCCTGTGTGGACAGGGCACTTGGGACACAATAAACAAGCCTGTTGCCTTGTTCAGAGCAGGACCCCAGGACCCCCGATCCCAGCGCAGCCCTAAAAGCATGAGTTCAAAGTTAAAGTTAGACACACGCAAAGCTGCAGCCCCCAGGGGAACTCGGAGCTCAACAACAATCCTCTCTTTGACTGAAAACCACAAGGAAACACCCACGGCATACTTCTTGATTAAAAAAGGAAAGTGAAAAATAAGGTTTTTCTTTTCTTCTTCTTAATCATTATAAAACTAACTTGTGCCCGTTCCATCAAGTCACGACTGCTGTTTGCCGCAGGCAAGGCCGAGTCACGTCGGGCAAAGAGACGAGGGGCCGCGGAAGCCTGGGCACGTCCCAGCGCTCTGAATTGGTCCTTCTTAATTGTTGTACTTCCTTCCTTCATTTCCTTTAGCACAGGAAAGCCACCGAGGGGCCGCCCGTGTCAGCACACCCGTCACCCCAGCTCCCTGGGCACTGTTCATCCAAGGGGCCAAGGCAAACCGGGGCTCACTAACACTTGCAAGGAACAGCGGTGACACTCTGCCAACGTTCACGCACAGATCAAGTGCCTCTAAGTGACAGGCACTGTGCTTGGGACGGGGATGGAGCAGTAACGGAGGGCTGATGGGGGGACGAGTGGGAGGGAGGGATGGAAGGAGGGGAGGAAGGAAGAATACATCAGGCTATAAAAGAAAACACCGTAAGTAACATGGGAGGGGATGGCAGAGGAAGGGGTAGCTATTTTGATAGAAGAATCAGGGAACGCTTCCTCGCAGTGACAGTTAAAGAGAGACTTGAGTGAAGCAGAGAAGAGCACTGTGTGGATATCTGGGAATGTGAATAGCAAGTGCAAAGGCCCTGAGGCAGGAGCCTGCGTGGAGAGTTTGAAGAACAGTGAAAGGCCAGTAGCGTGAAAGTGGAGTGAGTGAGGACGAGCAGAGAGGCAGGCAGGGACCAGATGACGCAGGGCCTCGCAGTCCATGCTAAGGAGTCTGTGTGTACTGGGTGAGAGGGGAGACACAGGAGGAATCAGAACAAGGGAGTGCTGTGGACCCATTCACATCTCAAACGGATACTCTGGCTGCTGTGTGGGGAGCAGACTGGGCAAGGGGCACAAGTGGAGCTAGGGAAACCAGTTAGGAAGCTATAGCTGTCTCCTCAGACAAGGGAAGATGACAGCTCAGCTCCAGGAAGCAGAGGGGAAGATGGTAAGATATGGTTTAGCCAGGGGCCACCCAAGTATCAGCATCACCCTCCCCGGCACAGACACACAGACCTGTAACAGAGGCCAACAGGTAAACAGGATGCACATAAAAGTTCACAAAGCAGAGAAGTGCGTGAGAAGGAGAAAAAGATCAGAAATCTGAAATGGTTCCACTTACTGCCTGCGTAAGCCTTGCCCTGGACAAGCCACACATTTCTTGGGGGCTCCGTTTTCTCATTATAACAGGACCCAATTCATAGGGTAACCATGGGTAATGCAAGCTGGTACTTAATGTCTGGCACGTTGTACACGCTTGATAAAAAATACATTCCTAACCTCTGCTTTTAAGTCTGAGTGGTGGCTCAGCCAATTTAGTCACTGTGTAATCTTCATAATTCACATAATTTAGTCACTGTGTCAGCTTTATAGTTCACATCATCTCTCTGAGCCTCCATCCGAGAAATGCAAACCAATGATGACGGTACCTACCTCAAGTCCTCAGCGTGAGATTGAATGAGACACTGGCTTAGGAAAAAGTCTGGCCCTCAGTGAAACAGTAACTGAAGCCCTCAATAAAATGGTAACCGAAGCCCTCAGTAAGATGGCATGAATCCGACACACCAGTCATTCAGCTAGATGATTTCTAAGTCTCCTAGCTCCATCACCCCCAAGCTCTAAACAAGCCAGCTTCAAGTCCATGAATGAGTCAACCCTGGAGGTAGGAAATGATGCAAGTGAAGGCAGGCCAAGGTGAAGAGAAGCTGGAACTGCCACCTCCAAGCCAACAGAACTAAACGCAGGCTTCTACTCAGGTGATACCTATTAATCTGAGTCACAGAATCGTGTAAGTTTAGTGGTGGGAGGAGCACACGGAGCACCCTTGTTTTGGAGCTGAGGCTCCTACAGCTCAGAGAGAAGAAGTGTGTGGGCTGAGGTCGCACAGCCAGGCCAAGGCAGAGGTGGAAGCTGACAAGGCTCCCCACGCCGTCCCAGCCAGTCTGGTTGGTTAGAGGGTAGGAAGGAGAAAACAACAAGAACCCCATCTGCGAGAAAGAAAATAATTGAGTAGGGATGTCTTTTAGACTAGCAGAAATGCCCTTCTTGCCATCAAGAGTTCAATTCAAATGGCTTAAAGGGCCAGGTAATGTAAATGAACTGAGCAACCAGTGCAGACAGACGAATGTCCCTGACCTGAAGACATGCACACTCAGATTTTTTTCTCTTTTTAAGAATTATACCACCAGGGCCACTGCTAAGATGCCTGGCACTTTTGTACAAATTAGGAGAAGACACCTCTTCCTCTACACCCTTAGAAGGCGTGTGTCAGAACACTGTCTTGATAAATATACAAATGTGAATGGTGCCCTCATGAGATGCAGTGCTCTTGTGCAGTGCACTGTCTGTGCAACTGTACCCAATGACACACAGAAGACTTCCCTGGGCTGTGAGTTGAGGACCTCTGTCTACATTCCATGGTCATATAAAAGGCACTGAAATGCCACAGCAAAGGTCATGTGAGAAAAAAAAAACATGTTCACTGTCAATACCTAACTCCTAATCAGAACCCACCTCTGAACTGATGTCCAAAATGGACACCAGGAAAGCTCCCACCTCAGTGCCTTTGCATTAGCTATTCCCTCTCCTACGGCACTTTCCCTCAAGACCGTGACACAGCTTACTCTCTCACTGCACTCAAAATTCTGGTTAAATGTCATCTCTTCAGAAAGTTCTTCCCTAAATAGCATCCTCACCACCTCACAATCATCTTCCATCCTCCCCTCCTGCCTTATTTTTCTTCTTATGGCTCTTTACCAACACTAGGTTTACTGGTTTGTTGTGTATCTCCCTCCACCGGAACACCATCTCCGTGAGAACATGGGATTTTGTCTGTTCTGTTCACTATTCTATCTCCGTCTCCAGTCAGCAAACTTTTCCCACAATGGACAAGACAGTAAACGTTTTAGGCTTTGCAGGCCACATAGTGTCTGTCGCAAGGACTCAACTCTGCCAACGTAGCACCAAGGCAGCCACCGACAATATGTAAATAAATGGCGTGGCTTTGTTCCAATAAAACTTTATTTAGAAAGGCAGGTGGTGGGCCGGACTTGGATGGCATAGTTTGTCGACCTCTGTCCTAGAATAATGTGCTCCAGACTCCAATATGCACACAAATCACCAAGGCATCTTGTAAAAGGCAGATTCTGACTTGGCAGACTGTGAAGCCTGGGATTCTGCATTTTGAACGAGCCCCCAGGGGAGGTCTGTGCTGCTAGTCTGTGGACCAAACTGAGTGGGGAGCACCCAGCACAGGGCCTGGCATGTGGTGGAAGCACAATCAGTATTTGTTGAATAAATAAGAGAGAAGCAGAAAACCACTCAATCCTGCTCCACACTCTTCTTGCTACTTTGTAACCATGGCATCCTGCCCTTGCTGATACCATCCATTGCTTTTATTTTCAATGTATCATTTTCTGATGGAGAGAGAAAGGATAAAGGCATAGGCGGGGGATACAGCCAGTGTATGCTGATGGATTATTTTACATCATTACGCCCGGAGTCAGGTAAAGCCAAGGCTTAACAAACATTTACTTGAGGCAGGTTCCAAACATTGTATTCATTAGATCAGTATTTACAGTTTTATAATAAACGTCAAATTAGGAAGATGGGATTCCTTTAACAGAAACCTAAGTTTCAAGGGGAGAGGTCAATTTGATTAAATAAATGATGCCAAGAAGATCAACTCAGCTTCACTTTCTATTTGGAAAATCACAACGTGATGCCTTTTTAAGCTCCACAGTAATAACTGCTTTGACCATTTACAGGGAATTTTAAACGTGCAGGGCATCCTGCCCATGACGATGCCCATGATGATGGCGATGACAACAACGCAGCCAACCACAAGGACAGACACAAACCCTCTCTTGAAGGACACTCAAGGAACTGGTGACACTGGGGCCTCAGGGAGAGGAGCTGGCCGCTGGGGTATGAGGAGGGAGGCTGGTCTTGCCCTGCGCATCTCTTGTATCTTTCAAATTCTGCATCATGTGAATGCACTTCCTTCCCCAAAGTTAAACTATAAAAGAAACCAGAGCAGCCTGCACTTAGCACTGTCTTTTACACACATGCTCGTCTCCTAGATCCTAAAAGAGAAGTAACTTTCTGTACAATTTGCCGTGGGGGACCTTGAGGCCCCAGGAGGTCAGATGATCCTTGTTCAAGGTCACACCACTAGTGTGATAAGAACAACTCAGGCTGAAGGACAAGGATGGCCAGGTAGGTCCCATGACCGGCTCAGCACAGGTGGGATCATGGTTGCATTTGGGAGCCAAACCCTCTGGAGATGCTGAGGTCTCAGAGCCCAAGTGCAGGCTGCACTGGAGCTCCACCACGTGTGGGCTACATGACCCTGAGCGAGTCCTCTGACCTCATCCAGGGCACGTGTCAGTAAATTATGGGCACTCGTATCATCCTATCATCATTATCTACCTCATGTCCATCCCAGCTCTGGGATGACAGCATGAAATGCAAACTTCCACGTGAGAACAAAGGCTCCCTTTTTTTATCCTAACAGGATGGTGCGGAGGAAAATAAACAATAACGGGAAAGAGTGACAACGCGCGTACATGGAGTGCTTGGTGCAAGCCAGGCCCCGTTCTAAGCACTTTCCCGTCTTAAGTCTTTTATCTTTACAGAGACCCTAGGAATTGCCCCCTCTGCTGAGTGGTATGACCTTAAGCCTCAGTTTCCTCATCTGTAAATGGGGTTAATAATAGCACCATGACCTCCTGCAACTGGCACACAGGGGAAGCTTGGTCAGGGTCACTAGTGACCACGTGCTCCCCGGGGAAGGCACTCGACACCTCTGAGCCCCATTCACAGAGCAGGGGCAGCAAGCCTGCCTGAGCCAGTCCATGTGACGTGCTTGTCACGTAGTAAGTGCTCGATAAACAGATGCAATTATGGGCAGAGTCAGCCCACAGCTTTCCAAGAAGCTCAGAACAAGCAGCTTTTACCTCCACGCTCTCTCCCAGGATCCAGAGAATGGCTCTGCTGCTCTCACAGAGGGAACAGGGCCCATGTGAGAAGCCATCACCTCCCCTCTCTCCCAGGCCATGTTGGAGCTAGCAGGTACTTACAATCCACCTCTAGCAGACGCCTCCTGTCTCAACAGGACCAGAGACAGTCTTTGTTTCTCCCGGGGTCCCTCAGTGAAGAAAGTGAAGGCCATGATGGGAGCTGGATGCCCAGCGCTGGGTCCAGGGCTCAAATCACACCACCAGCCGGGTGCTGTCCAAAGATGCTACAGAGGAGCCTTTCATGAGCCCTGTCCCATCTCACCCTCATGTTACACCCCAACTGGAGCCCTCTGTGCTGGGGCTTGAGGCAGAGCCGGCTGGGAGCAGGTGGTGGATGACTGAATAGGTGCCTGGAAAGATGAGAAGCCAGAAGCTAAAAGCCGAAGTCAGGGCTCCAGTGCTTACTGGCCGCCTGACTTTAGGTAAGTGACATTAGCTTCCCCCCTGCCTCTTTATCCACCTGTACAAGGGGAATAATAGCACCAACTCACTGAGTGGTTGCAAGGATGAACTAGTATCACGTATATAACAAACGATGTCTAAATAAACCACCCTCAATGTGTAAATAAAGTACCCTAAGCTAGTCTCAGATGTGGTTAACTCAACCAGAAAAAACCTGAACGGGCACCAGGATCTAATCTTGGGCTATCAGAGCTTAAAATACCCCAGATCCATGTCAATCTTTCCCTCTCAACCAAAGAACATCAGCAGATTAAAAGACCACTTTGTGGGACTTCTCTGGTGGTCCAGTGGTTAAGATTTCGCCTTCCAATGCAGGGGTTGTGGGTTCGATCCCTGGTTGGGGAGCTAAGATCCCGCATGCCATGGGGCCAAAAAAACCAAAACGTAAAACAGAAGCAATATTGTAACAAATTCAATAAAGACTTTAAAAATGGTCCACATCAAAAAAATAAATGAATAAATAAATAAATAAATAGTCCACATCAACAACAACAAAAAATCTTAAAAAAAAAAAAAAAAAGCCTACTTTGTACCCAAGATCACACGGGGCACTTTTGCTTAGAATCCTAACAACTCTTAACAAAACAAAACAAAAAATCTGAAAGATGTAGGTCTTTACTCTTTTCTAAGTGAAGAAACTGCAGGCCAGCCAGTTACCCAGAGTGCCAAAGCTAATGAATGCTAGGACGGCCTTGCTCCAAACAACCTGCTCTTTCTGCTACCAAAAGGCAGCACAGACTGATGGTTCAGTGTGGGCTCTGGCTTTAAACCTCCTATGTCCGAATCAAAGCCACCGCTCACCAGCTGGGTGACATCAGCCAAGTTGCTTAACCTCTCTGTGTCCCAATTTCCTTGTCTGTAAAATGAGAGTAATTCTACCACCTGCACTCCATAGCATCGCTGCAAAGATTAAGTAGGTCACTCTAAGGAAAGTACATGGTAGATGCTGGGTAAGTGTGCCTGTGTCATTGTTACATCACAGTGCCTGGCCAAAAATCTGTTTATAGAACAAATGAAGTTTCCTCTCTATGTTCCCACTGGTTGCCAGACACACTGAAGGCTCAGACTTAATCTCTCTTTTTGGAACAATTATTCCTTCAAGATTCTGGAAATTTTCTGTTTTCTGCTTACACTGGGGGCAGCGGGGGGCAATGTCTGACACTCATTCATGATCATTTATATTCTCACGTGAGCTGAAAGCACCTCTTGCTTCCCTCGGTGTGTTTCTGACACGCAGATGTGTTAGCACACGGCACCATCCAACCCTGCACTTCCTCATCCCTCCACACCTGTACCTGTGCAGGCTCCACCCCCCGACACCCGCTCTTCGGCACCTGGCTCACCCCTGGAGGCCAGCACCCGTCTCCACGCTTTTACAAGGCCTCCATGACCACTCCAGCCTCAGCCAAGGTCACACGCCAGGGCTACATCTGGCCCACAGATGCACTTGGTTTGGACTGTACTCTTTTTTTTTTTTTTCCGGTACGCGGGCCTCTCACTGCTGTGGCCTCTCCCGTTGCGGAGCACAGCCTCCAGATGCGCAGGCTCAGCGGCCATGGCTCACGGGCCCAGCCGCTCCGCGGCATGTGGGATCTTCCCAGACCGGGGCACGAACCCGTGTCCCTTGCATCGGCAGGCGGACTCTCGACCACTGCACCACCAGGGAAGCCCTGGACTGTACTCTTTTAAAAGATGTTTTAATTAACGGCCAGTGTTATCATCAAGAGACTGGCATAGACAAAGAGAGCGTAGTGAGGCTGGGTCCTCCCGAAGTCAGCCTCAGCATCCCCTCCCCACCCCATCCTCACCTTAAAGGAAAAGGCTGGGTCAAGCCAGCCCTAGATGTCTTCCCTCTGAAAACAGGAGAGGCTCAGTGTGACGGGCAGGGCTGCTCAACCCTGGGCACTCCGGCCTCCCCCCAGACTACAACCACCCACGTGCCTCCCGCCCATAACTGACCTCTCAAAAAATCCAGCTTGCTTGACTTTCAGAATATACCCAGAGTCCCACCATTTCTCATGCCCTCCACTCCCCAGTCCTGGTCCAGCCGCAGTCCTGTCTCGCCTGGAGCACCGCAGCAGCTCCTAGCCCATCTCCGTGCTCCTTCCCCCAGCCCCCCGACGGCCTGTCCTCATCTGTAAGGCAGCCAGAGGGATCCTGCTGAAACCTAGGTCAGACCCGCTCTTCCTGGCTCCCACCTTCCTGCGAGTCCAAGGCCCAAGCGCGCCCATCCTCTTTCCTCTGGGCCTGCAGCCCCTCCTCCCCTGCCCTGACTCAGCCTGCCCTTCCCACGCAGGCCCCCTCTCTGCTCCCAGACCACACCCAGGGTGGCCCTGGCTGTCCAGGCCGCCGTGAGCACTCATCCCCAGAAACCCGGACCTTTTAGTCCTTCAGCTCCTCCTTGGCCCCAGTGCTACCTTCTCAGGAAGGCCTAACTGACCACACCCAATTCCCCTCGCCCTGGCAGCCCTTCCCACAGTACTTATCACCTTCCAATGTACTACTGAACTTTCCTATTTATTAGATTTATTGTTTATCTCACTGCAGCCAGAACGTCAGCGCCACGGGGGCAGGAATTTCTGTCTGCTTTGTTCACGGCTGCATTCCCAGCACCTGGAAGAGTGCCGAGCACCTAGGAGGCGCTGGGTGAATAATTCGAACAAACGAATGAATGAGCAGAATGCACCCCCGATGACCTCCGAACACGTGCCCCCCCTCTGAAGCTTGGGGATCCCTGTTTCCCTCTTCTCCTTTCCTTCTGCAGAAGGTCTCATCGAACCTCTGTAGTTCTAAGCAAACGCAGCAGCCGTGATCAAGACAAAGTAGCATCTGCAAGACCTGTTTCACGGAGCCAGCCTCACCGAGCACAAAGTTTTATTAGTCAGTGGAAGCCAACACGCCCAGCCAACGCCAGGGAAGCGCGGCTCCCCGTCACGACTCCAGTTTCGCCTGGTCAGGAGGAAACCCCATCTGGCTTCTTTCTCCCCTGTCTTAGATATAATTTAAAGTGAGTCGCAGAGAGTACAAACGCCAAAATCCAACAGGATGAAAATCACTGTCCCGTAATCTGTTTTACGAGATGAAAGCTCGGAGACTTTACTAGCCTCCTCCAGGATGGGAAGGCGGTACCCTGGACAGGTGCGCCCCGGCCCCCCACTCTTCTCTCTGCGAAGCTCATTACTGTTCCCCAGGATGAAATCGAGATCAGGTTTCTGCATCTGCAAGGAATTTCTCCTAAAGGAACTGCCCATGTTTTCGCCATATGTCTGAACATCTGTTTGAAAGAATCAGGAGTATTGTCTTTGGAGGTGTGTGCTGTGGTTAAACAATCTTAGATTTTGACTACTTTATAACGAAAAGGATGGCTTTCCAATCCTTCTGCCAGTTGCAAACACGTCCCAGAGAGTGGTAAGAATAACGTTTATTGAAAGCCCCGGCACAAAGATGGATGAGGAAAATAATGAAGTGTCCTCTACCGGGAATTTCTATGCAGGATTATGGTTAAAGGGTCTGGAAGCAGCCAGGGAAAGGATTAAATGACAGTGGCATTATACAGGCAACTCTCAGCTGGGGTATTATGAGATCCCATAAGCTGAAGAGCTACGGAAACGCTTAAAGCCCAACCTTGCAAAGCTGCCTTTGAATGGCAGTTCTGTCCACCAAAGGACCACTGCTTCCTGTCCTGACACAGAACGAGGAAATGATGGCAGGGTTCCACCAAAAGGCACGTGGCTCTTTCAAGGTGAATCAAGTGGTTCCCTTTCTCTGATCACTACAGGTCAAAGTCACGTCAAAGAACTAAGATTCCCAGGCTCCTCAGAAAAAACCGTAAGCTTGCTCTAGTTCCACGGGATTTAGAGCTTTATAGGAGAAATGTCCAGGGTCTGGCTGCGAACCGAGCTCCTTCCCTAACTGAACAATTCTTAGAAATCGTATAAACGTAGCCTCTCTCCTACCTCCCTTTCTACTGATAACCCTTAACGTAGCACAGTCCTTATTAACCCCCAGAGGCTATGAACTTGAGGATATTTGCCTTGAGCTAAATCTAACTCAAACTTTGATTTAGTAGCCAAAATATAAAAATCAGAAATTTCACATCAAAATTCAGGTTCCTAGCTCCCCTTAATAAAAACTGTGAAACCTGGCAACTTTGGTTCCCACATGGCATAACCAAGGGGCGCTGAGTACCAGCTGCCTCCTTCAGAGAAGGTACATACTGTGCTGTGCCCTACTCCCCACCACTCCCTATTGCTCCCTGCCTGGCCAAGGCAGTCATTTCCTTCCGTCGTCTGGCTCCCACGAGCGCTCAGTTTGTAATTTGTTTCTGCAATCACTTCATTGGTTCTCTCCTTAGTCCACTGCTTCTAGAGAGATGCAGCTTGTTCTTGAGGGTATGGGAAACAAATCCTTACAAGTGGATATGCACTAAGCCCTGTAGTGATGGCCTGAGCATTAGAAAGTCTAGGACTCTGCTTCTGAGCTCCAGACTCATATACCCAACTGCCTACTTGCCGTCATTGCTTGGACGCCCCACAAGCCCTTCCTAATTCCCTCACCCCAAACTGAACTCGTAATCTTCCCCTAGGAAAATGACTGCCTCCCCAGGTCTTCCCACGTGGCATATGACAACACCCTCTGCCCAGGCGCTCCTTCACACCCCCACACCTAAGCCAGCACCAAGTCCCGAAGCTCACGCCTTGGAATCCATCCCCTCCTCTCCCAATGCCACCCTCCAGTCCTCACCGCCTTGACCTTCCAGCCGGCACTGCCACAGCCTATCAAATTCCCCTCCCTGCTTCCTCCCATAGAGAAGCCCACTCCTTAGAGGGAAGCCCAAGTGGTCCCAAAAATATTAAATTGGAATCATCTTCCTCCTCTGCTCAAAACTCAGCACTCCCTTCCCCTTGACCTGAAATAAAACCCAAGCTCCTCATCTTGGCTTATGAGTCCTGCCAACCATCACCCTCCAAGCTAAACTCAAGTGACACTGGCCCTCCTTCAGCTCCACAGACACACCAAGTTCTTCCCTGCCTCAGGACCTCCGTGTGTGCCACGCCTTGTGCATGGAACGCTCTCCCACCACCACCAAAAGAGACAGAGACAGACAGAGGAAGGGCAACATTCCTTTCTTTGCTGGCTCAATCATCTGCTCCAGGCCCCAGCTGGTAAGTCACCTCCTCGGAGGGATCCTCTCTAAAGCAGGTCGACCAAGTAGTACTTTCCTGACATGGTTTGTTCTGTCAAAGCACTTACCACCACCTCCCGCCCCAAGCTGTGAATCCAACAGATGAACTCCTAATCAGCTGTCACGTTCCACCTTGGAGTCCAGATGTCATCCCAGATGGCCCTCGTCTGGCCTCCCTGACACGCCCACATCTCAGCAACGGTCACACCAACCATCCTGGTCTACTTGGCATATCCAGTGCCCCTTGAACTACATCAGGGCAGGGACTGTGTCCATCTCACCCATCATTACATTACTGGCGCCTAGCACAGCACCTGGCACACAGCAAGCCCTTGAGAAAATGTTCACCGAATGAATGAGTCATGAGATCTGAAAAGCATTTAAGGTTTGGAACAAACTTTCTTCCAAGATCAAGTGACATTCAAGAGAGAGGAAAGCAAAAAGAAAGAAAAACAGCTGAACACGGCATATGCTTAAGATATGAAATTTTACATGTAAAGAAAGAGAATGAAATGGTCATGTACTCATTTTATTTTCATATAAAGAGGAGCATAAAACCACTAGGCATGCAAAAAAAAAAAGTGAAGTTTTATAGTGTGGCAAATAAAAAAGAGAAAGGTGAGGACGAATCATCGAGAGGGGAAAAGTGAGCCATGGTACAGTACAGAAATAGAAACAGATGGAGAGATAAGGAGAGAGACAGAGATCAAGAAAGAAACCAGCAGAAGCATCTAGGCAAGGTACAAAACAGGGCTTCGCTGCTCTTCTGGGAATGAAAGGGCAACCCTCCAGATTTCAAAAGGGGTTTTCGCACCTACTTAAAGGTTAAGAGCCCTTGTCTTCTTAAAGTTCCCTCTTCTCTTCGTTTTTCAAAGAAGTTTTTAAAAAACTGACTTCCTACGTTAAAAATCAGGGGCTAGCCCATCTCGTTTTGAAGAGAACCCAATCTATTCAAGTGTTTTTTTTAAAGACTTCACTTTGTGTCTTTTGAGGATATGGCTACAGATTTTTAAGTCATACGTTGAGTTTTCAAAGTTACGAACAAGAAGAGGGGCGGATCCTGGGGAGCTGTTGGAAGAAGGGGCGTGAACATCAAGCACAGTGCAGTGGGCATCCTCGGAACTGCACGTCCAGCCCATTCCCTTCTCTGGAACTTTCCACGGCCCCGGCCCCTGATGAATGGGTGAGCAGGGCCTTGCCCTGACCTCTCTGGCCAAGCTAACTGGACCAGAGGGTGGCACCCTTCGCCCCGCCCAGGGCCAATTAGAATCTCCCTGAGGGTCAGGACTTGGGCTCCAACGAGCTGGTGAGGGGCTAGAACAGGGACAGCATAGAAAAGTGATAGGCAGGAGGGCCTGGTGGGCATTTCTCCACCAGGACTTCCCTGCCTGGTGAGAATGAGGCGGCAGGGAAAGCTGGTCTGCAGAGTGATGTGGAAGACGAGGCAAGTTGTATGACAGGCAAAGCCAGACACCTGAATCCAAATCCTGAGTCCACCATTCAAGAGCTATGATCTTGAACAAGTTCCCTGACATCTCCTTGACCTACTGTAACTGCTTCTTGGGGCTTTTTTGAGGATTAAATAAGTTAACACAGACGGCACTTGGAATAGGGTCTGACATGTGGTAAATGCTCACTAAGTGTTAACTATTATTAGCATCATCTTGCTGAACTGCAAGTTCATGACGGTGAGGGTTTCTGGCTGGTTCGTTCATACCACATCCCAGAATCTAGAACCATGCCTGGTACCTAGCAGTGCTCAACCAACGTTTGTTGAATAATCAGAGAACAAAGATACCACATAGCCCCGAAAGGACAGACACCATGGACAGAGCCTCCTGAAGCTTCTCCTCGTTTCTTTCCTGCTTCTCCCATCTCAGGGTAAAAGCCAAACTCTCCCCCATGGCTACTCAGGCCCTGCCCGCTCGGGCCCCCTCCTCTCTCCCTCTGGCCCTTCACAGTCTGGCTTCCTCAAGGTCCGCTGACACAGTTTGCTTCCTTCTGCCTCTAAGCATTTGCACATACCGTTCCCTCTAGGCATCATCCTCCGCCCAAGTCTCTTCTTCAAGGAAATCTCACCAGGGAAATCCTCCCCCCTCTACACTGCCTCCTCCATTTCACACGCCTAGAGCCTCACGCACGTTTCCTTCCTGCCGCTTGCCACAATTCGTAATTTTATCGGGTGCATGATTATTTAGTCAATAACTTTATACCCCCGAGATCATGAGCTCCATAGAGAAGCTAACCACCGCTTCTCTTTTAGTCTTCACTGTATCTCAGCATCGAGCACAGTATATGGCAAAAGGTAGGTGGTCAACAAATACTTGCAGAACGAACCCGCTTGTTGAATGGATTGACTGAGCAAAGAAATAAACCTTGGACTCATGACCATGAGTCCAGGTTCTTCTTGAGCCGAATCTCCTGACCCGATGGTATGTTACCCCAGTAGCCTCTCCCTATAATCCCCTTTTTCTAATCTGCTCTGAATGAGTTTCTCTCTCTGTGAAAACCAAAGGCTTTGACTCCAGCACACACTACCACCACCTCCAGGCCAAGAGGTTCCCATCCTAGAGCAGATAAGCCTTGATCGATAATGATATGAAGACTTTCTTTTCCAAAAATCAGTGTTCAAGCATGAGTAAATAGTACCAGACCAGCCCTACCACCCTAAACAACTATCAAATAGGACAAAAGTTGCTAAGTCAATTGCTTTCAGGCACTAGACAGCAGGCAGCATAAGACTGTGGTCCATGAGAGAAAGGAAACATAGGGGGTGAGCCCACGTCCACTGCAGCTCTCTGCCTGGAGACAGTTTCCCTCCCACGTGCAGGGAGTGGAGTTCAAGCAGAACACAGTGGGCCTGCTCAGTTGGGGAGACAGAGTTCAGAGTCCCAGGCTGGAGAAGCAGCTAGGATCTGTGGGTAAAGCATCGGAGAGGAGGAAGGTGCTAGGGGAGCTCCCCAAGTCCTTGGCCAAGGGCTGGGCTGTGTAAGCACAGGGAAAGAATGTGCAGAGTTTACCAGAGAGAGGCAGCTATGGGGTAAAAAGGGAAACAGAGAGACTAGAGGTTGAGCAGGCCTGGAGTATTGGAATTCCAGCCCACCAGAGAGGAGTGACCTCCCCACGAAGCATCCAAAAAGACTAGGCCTTAAGAGTAAGGTCATGCCTTAGAGTAAGGGCCACTTTAGACCTGCCCTAACATGGTCTAAAACCTAGCCTCAACTATATCCACAAAAGAAGGAATTTGATGGCTAACCCCATGAACCTGAAGGGCATGGGGAACACCTCAGGCTTTCCACAGGTCTACCTTAACAAAGGGTAAAATCAAGCCTATAAAAGGTCAATGTGATCAGCCAGTAACTGAACTACCTTTAGAGGAAGATAACAAAATCAAGAGTCTCTACAATGTCCAGTACATATCATCATCACAATGTCAGTACGGAGTCAACAATTACTAGACATGCAAAGAAATAGTAAAATGTGACTTGTGGCAAATGAAAAGAAGCAACGAATGGAAACAAAATCCCCAAAAGGCTGTGATGTTAGATTTAGAAAAAGCAACTGCCAGGATTTGTAAGTTCCTAATGTTATCATTAAAGTCCTTAACCAGGTATATACACTCAAAGCTACCTGTGCAGATTTTAGGGTTAGGGGTTTGTAGGTTTGTTTTTTGTCTGAATTGTTCTTATGTCATGGAGTTTCAGGGGACGCTCAAGAAGCTGCGTTTTTAACAACTACCCTAAAGGGTTTTGATGCACCATCAGATTCTTATCAAAGAATACTTTTACTTTAAGGCAAATTTAAAAGAGTTAAATTAATTTAAATGTATTAAAGGGCTGGTTAATTGAGTTGGTTGGTGGCCACCAGTCAGCAGTGCCTGGTTAACTAGACTATACAATCAAGAAGATTTCAACTCAATATTTTGGAGGAAAAAAACAGTTCTCTACTTATTTTGAAAACAAAAATCTGAGGTTAAATCAAAAGCCACAGACATAAAAGATAATGATTGGGTTTCCCTGGTGGCGCAGTGGTTGAGAGTCTGCCTGCCGATGCAGGGGACACGGGTTCGTGCCCTGGTCCGGGAAGATCCCACATGCCGCGGAGCGGCTGGGCCCGTGAGCCATGGCTGCTGAGCCTGCGTGTCCGGAGCCTGTGCTCCGCAACGGGAGAGGCCACAACAGTGAGAGGCCCGCGTACCGCAAAAAAAAAAGATAATGATTAAGGAAAAACCAGGAGGAAATGCTCAGAGTATAATGTAAAGTGAAAAAAAATCAAAGTACAAACTACTATAACATCAAGTATACAAATGTACAGTGATAGACATTGCCACGTTCATGAATAGAAAAAAAGGCAACAGGAAATATATCAACATGCTAATAATAGTTATTTTAGGTATTTGACTCTGTGTAGTTTTAACTTTTCCCCACTTTTCAATATATTGATTTTCCTCAATGGACTCTCGTCTGAAATTTAAACACAAAATGATGGCTTCAGAAACCTTCAGTACAAAAACCTCTGCAAAACTCTAGTGGTCTCTCAATCAGAAAGAGAAGAAAGAAGAAGCTTGAGCATGAATATCATTTCTATCCTTATCCAGCTCAGTAAGACTTTTGTCTATGGCTTTTGAGTAGCTGGATTAGCTTCTGATACTCAGTCTCAAATATCCCATCCCTCAGAGGAAAAGGAGGCTAAGACACATACCTCAACCTAAAAAGCACCAAGCAGTAGCTCAGCAGAAGTAAATCACCCGGCGATAAATGAGGACGCAAAAGGAAGAGAACTCAAGGCCATACCTGAACCACAGGGTGGCCGCCGGTCGGAGCTTTGACAGCCCCTCGGCTGCCTTCTGTCTCGTAGTGAGCTCGGTGATGTGGCTTGGGCTGCACCTCGATCCTCAGCTCATAGGAGCCTGACTGGTGGGAGAGTGGCCACTCAAGTGGTGGGAGGGATGCAGTCACTGGGATGCTGAAGGAGGAAACAGAATCAGTCATGTGTACAATAAATCATATCCCGTCAACCTGTACAATAAACATAAATGGTCCTTTTTCTGAAAATCATGTCCAACGGGCATATGAATAATGTTGGCTGTTGGGAGGCACACATTTCTCAGACATGATAGGTAGGGCTCTTCACAAGGTAGAGATCTTTTTCATTCTCTTTCTTTGTTTTCTCTTCCATCTTGATGAAGACAGAATGACTGACATCTCAGTTTATGAAGCTACGTTCACCATATGATTGTTCTAGCACGTTCTGAGCCACTGTAACTTCTTTTCCTCTGGAAGTTTTGAAGAATATCACCTCTCACCTCTAAAGAACATCCCTTATCCAGGATGTTTTTCTTTTCCCAAGGAGTAAGTGTGGGAGAAGGAACACTGAAATAGAAATCAGGGGCCCCACTGTGTCACAAACTTGCCATGTGACATTAGGTATGCAACTTCATCTTTCTTATCCTTAGTATCCTGTAACCACAAATGGACTAGATGACATCTGAGAGTTTTTCTAGCTCTTATTTCTATGTCTGATGTCTCAATTAAAAGTAAATTTAGGGACAGGCCATTCCCAGTCACAATCATTACTTCTTGGGTCAAGTGTAGAACATCTCACCACAGAGAGGTGTCTGGTTTTGGTATGGATGAGCCAAACCACTCAGACTTCCTACAATTAAATGAGGAGTAAAGGTCAAGAGCATGACTGGAGTTACACACCCAAGTTCAAGTCCCAGCTCCACCTCTAACTACCTGTGTGACTTAGAGCAAATGCCTCTATCTCCCTAGGCCTTAGTCTCCTTCAACTGTGAAATGGGGATACTGAGATCATATAAAGAGCTTAAGCACAATAACTGCTCAATAAATATTAGCTATAATTATTTTTTCATGTAATATAGTGTATATTTCAAATAAATAGTTACTTCCTGTAGACAATCTGACTACAGTATTAACGGTATTGGATATGTACGCTTTGGCATCTGAATTTGTCAAATCTTTGAGGGCATGACATTAAGTTTCATTTTATTATACAGTCTCAACCCTACCCAGCACACACATCAGGTACTTGATATGAGGTTAGTATTAGGTCACTGAAGAGGTGAATGACGTCTTGACAATCTATCTAGACCATTCACTCAGAGTCCAAAAGAACCTAGAGACATTTTCCCAAGATCACAGAGCAAGACACAGCCAAGGCTCCAACTTAAGTCTCTTGACTCCCGGTCCAGTGCTCCTTCCACATCTCTACATTGTCTCTTATCTTATTCATTTCTTTAAAATAGGCCCAAGAAAATACCTCATTGATGGAATGAGTCTAGAGCAATGCCTGACATTTGCTAGGTCGTCAGTGAATATTCGGTGGGTGGGCGGACGAATGAATGGAAGGATAAATGGATGAGTGAACAAGCAGTTTTATTTCAAAGAACACCCGTATGTTCAAAGTAGCTTTGAAGTTACAAATGCATGGATTTGTGTCACTATGTCCTGATTTTTCACATGCAGGAGAAAACATTAATCTAATCAGGACAGTCTTTCCTGCTAAGCCCAAAACTGCTAGAAGCTAACATTATCAACTGGACTTAATTAAACATTTGCAGTGAGGCCAATTCTATCCCTTCTCTCTTACAGCAATTCCAAGGGGAGAGTGGAGGGGGGCAGCAGCCCCACAAATTCCATCAGTGCCAGAGCTGAACCTGAACATACAATCCAACTTACGATTCCACCCTCACTATGCAAGGAAATCTCCAGCCCTTCTTTATAACCACATTGCCTCCTGAAGCCCCTTTAACTCTGAAGTCTCAGGTGTCCAAAGTGCCTTTATTTCTACCTCAGTTACAGTTCCAAGATGCCTTCAAGCTTCTGTCTACATCCAAGGTGCCATATGTGTTAAATACTCTTATTCTCATGTATGCAAGTTAAAATTTTCTAAAGTTAGCAAAATAAGGCTCATGAAAAAAATCACTCCACCCTTGTATGAATCAAAACATTTAGTGAATAGAAGATTCAATGGAATATCCCTAAGTATCAACTTCTAATCTTGTGTGGTTCTGGAATAGGTGTTTGACAACCGAAATATAATCTTAAGACTCAGACCGTTGGAGCCAGTCTGACATCCTGCATTTGAATTCCAGCCCCCTGCTGAGTTATCCACACTCCCTGGGATAACTATCATCGGGAGACTTCTCTGAATGCCCTATCTTCTCAATCGAATAGAAAATTCTTGCAAATATCTCACTGGCTGGCACAGATTGGCACTTGCTAGGGACTAAAGGACTCTAACTCAACAGAACCTCTCAGATCAAGCCACATAATGGAGAGGGAAAGATTTTATACACAATAAAGTCTCAGATAAATGCCTCACAATCGTATTTTATATTAATGATCCTCCTCACTCCCAAATAAGTCACGTTTTGGAGACGGATCAAGGAGTTGGCCGGAAATAACAAGGAGTCAGGAATCTCGAATTCTGATTTCCAACTTGGTCGTGAACTAGCTGGGTGCTGATGGGCATACCACTTCACCTCTCTGAGCCCCCGTTTCTCAACCTGCACCAGGCGTTGATCTCGATCAGCATTCCTAAGGTGGCTGCAGGAAACTTTAGTCTCAGAACTCCGTGATCAGATGGCCTTTGAAACCACCGCACATTCTGTCCACAGCGGGGAGCGGCCCCTCCACAAAGGTATCTATTAAACTCTATGAAACCCAGAAACTCCTTTCCTTAAGGGACTGACTGACCTATGATGGCACTAGTGTTCTCAGAACCTGCTTTGGAGGAAACATCAGACCGGAAGCTCCATTCAGTCCATTTCGGTCGGGGTTGGGGGCAGGTGGGCGTGGGGAGGCCAGGCCCAGTGGACAGGACCCTAGGCTACTCTCAACCCCACATCAATCAAAACGGCTCTACATTACCTATTTTGGCATTCAACATTTTATTTGAAAAGAAGAGGCTTCCATTTGCTACAAGCAAATAACACTTTGAAAACCATTGGGATAACGGGAATAGCATAAAGCTTAGATTCTTCACCTAATAAAACAGATAAAATAATCTCTGCTCCTAATCTGTGTACCTCATTTTCCTTATTATCAAAATGAAGATAAATATATAACCAGACCAGGTTTATGTGAGAATAACATGAAATAATCCAGAGAGAGTACTTAGAAGTGTGCCTGGCACACAGCATCCTGAAATGTTGGCGATTATTATTGTCGCTATCATCACTCTAACAGCTATTGGGGACTCAATCTCCTAGCACACGGCTCATCAGTGAGGAAGCAACAAAGCGCTTCCTCTATAAGGTTAAGATTCCCCAATAACAATAACAGCTGTCTCTCTCATGAGCTCTTACCTATGTAGGTTCTATGCTAAGAGTTTGAGATATATTATCTCACCTAATCCTTAAAAAAACCAACTAACTAACAAACAAAACATGCGGTAGGTACTATTATCATCCTCATCTCACAGGAAATGAACCAAGGCCCAGAAAGGTGCTCAGTGAGAATGAAGGTCCTGATTGATTAGCAATGTCTGCCCTGGGCACGGCATCAAAAAGGTGCTCAATGAGAAAGAGGGCCCTGCATGATTAGTGATGTCTGTTATGGGCACAGCAGGATGGCAGCAGCAGACATGCCCATGATCACACAGCCAGTGAGTGGCAGAGCCAGGACTCAGATCCATCCCTGGAGACCCCAAGCCTACATGCTGCTATTCATGCATCTCTTCAGCTTGCCAAGATTTTAAGCTCCTTGAGGATTATGGCTCCCACATTTTTTGAAGACCTCCATATCACTGATTGCAATACTGAGGCACACAGCAGATGCCAACAAACATCAATTCCTCTTATAATAAGACAGCAAATTCCACATGTTCAGGCTTGCTTTGAGCTTACTAGAATGTCAGCTCCACGAAGGCAGAATTTTTTTTCCCATTTTGTTCACACTGTCTCCCCAACACCTGTAACAGTGCCTGGCACATAGTAGGTGTTTGAGAAATACTTGTTAAATGAGCGAATGCATGAATGAGCTCAGTGTCATATGAGCAATCACATGCATCTTATGACTGCATCCTCCTAACAACCACCCAGGAAGTCAGGGACACTTACACGCATTTTACAGATGGGAAAACTGCAGCTCAGAGTTTTGTTTTGTTTTGTTTCGTTTTCCCAGAGAATTTAACTTCCTTTTCAAGGTCTGGCAGCCAGTAAATGGAAAGCCAGGATTTAAGACCAGTCTAGCCAACTCTGAATCCCATGCTCATAACCAGAAAACCTTCTCTTAAAACTGGACCATGGAATAAATCGTTTTCAAAGCCTGACTCACCTGCAGATGGGAATGGCGGGCACCAGCTGCTTGGGCCAAGTTGGTGGCACCAGTAAGATGGACTCGGGGGCTGAGTTCCTCCTCTCCTCCTGCTCGCAGGGCCCCAGGAACTCCACGGCTGGGTAGATGTGGCGGGGCAGGCCAGCCTTGGACGGGGCGCTGGACACCGGCGACGGGTCGGGGCTGGTCTTCCACATCTTGGGGGGGATCCCACAGGGTGAGTCGGCAGCGAGACTGTTCAGGGCATCCATGAGGACGGCAGAGCCAGCCGCGGGGGGGTACCCGGCAGGGGCGCCGTCGTCCCGGGGCTGCGGCGAGGGGCTCCGCGAGCGCTGGGGTGAGGCTCCGGGCAGCGGGGCAACCAAGGCCCCCGCGCACGAATGCCTCCGCTTGGTACCAGGCGACGAGGAGCGGGAGGCCGGACGGGGCACGGGCGAGTGGCGGCCCAGGCAGCTGTCCTCAGCGAGGCCGGTTCGAGGTGACATTATTGGCGAGGTTCTGGGGGAATAATGAGCAGGGATGTTTTGAAACTGGGGACACAGGTCGTCGGGCCCGCCGTTATTGGGCGAGACGCAGGGCGAGGTGTAAGGGGAGAAGGTGTCGGAAATGAAGCTGGCAGAGGAGCCGCTGCTAGCGGGGCTCAAGCAAAGCGGCTCGCGGTAGCCCTCGAAGCCGGGCACGGGCAGCGTGAACCTCGGGCTGGCGGCCACCCCCGGCAGGGGCGGCTGCTCGACCACGAGGCCAGTGTCTCTCATGCGGAAGGGCCCCCCTGACTGCATCAGTTCGTGGGATGGAGTGATCTCGATCCGAGGGCTCAGGCCCGAGGCCCCCGCTGGCTTGGCAGGGCACAGAAAGTTCTGGGGCCCTACCCTATCCGGCTCTCCCAACCGGTGCGGGGGCTCGCCAGAGAGACTGTCTAGGGGGCTGTATGGCTTGAGGCCATAGTCCAGGACATCATCGGGGTATGCGAGTCCGGAGGGTGGGCTGGCGACCTTATGTGCATTCGGTTCTTCTGGAAAGAGAAGGGGGGAGGGAGGGGTCTTTTTAAGCCTCTAAAACACAACTCCGGACGCAGAGCAATCCCAGATTGGGTTTGTCTCCTGTTATTATTACTATTTTATTAATCCCCGCCACACCAAACCCGAGCTAGAAACTCCGTCCCTCACAGAAGGAAAGTGAGGCCACTTCATCCCAGATTCCTTGAACGGAGAGATCAAAGCGGAAGGATTTTAGTGCAGGTGCACGAGCACAGCTGGTCCAAGCCATGCAGCAGCAGCCGGAGACCTGCATGGCTGGCTGGGCTAACGGCTTCCAAACTTTTGTTTCAGTGAAACGCTTAAAAGAAATGTGATTTGATTTCACAATTCAGTTCACACCATCATGTTCACTGGCAACTGAAACAAAAGCTTCCCAAAACAATACTTACCCTGCTACGTATGATGCACTCTTATCTATCCTCCTGTCTGGGGTTATTTTGTTTAAATTCTGGTCATAACTCATTAAACAGATTTCCTGTCCCACCAGTGGGTCATGACCCACAGTTTGAAAAACACTGACCTAGGCCCATCTGCTCTTTCTACCTGTATGATACAGCTACAAGATGCAGGGGGAGGCCACAGCAGCTCTGAAGCCCATGAAGCTCTGGGTTCAAATCCCAAATGTTTATGCCCACACGTAAAAAAGTGACTTAATTTACAACCAGAACTCCTGAGCCATATCTCATCTTGTGCCATTTTACAGATGAGGAAACTGAGGTCCAGGGAGGGGAAGAGATTCACCCAAATACAGAATGAACAGGATTAGAAATCCCCCAGAAAAGCTACTTGGCCCCCAAAAGACAGAGCCATAGCTATAGAGCCTCCCAAACGAGTAAAATCAGTGGATACAGAATGATCCAATTTTGTTCTTTAATCGTGGCCACCTAGCTCAGGCTTCTGCTGCCATCTCGAAAGAACCCGTGGCTGGAGAGTGAGATTAGAGAGGGAACTAGCTATTTGCTCCCACCATCCCACACCCCGCCCCTCCTGCAAGCTCCCCAGCTCAACAGAGGCCCCTCCACCCTCTCTGTCGTTACTTGGGTCAGCCTCGACTCTTCTCTCGTGACCTTACATCCAATCCATCAGCAAAGCCTGACCGCTCTATTAAAATGTAAACTAAACTCATGTGTCACCACCTCCCGCCACCCTCTTGCACTTGGACTGTTGCCGTCACCTCCTCCCTGGTCTCCCCGTTTCTACACTCACCCTCTATGGTCTGTTCTCCACGCAGCCGTCTATGGAAATGTCCATTGTAAAGTGAAACCCACTTTAAAGGCTTCCCTAGATGTCCCCAGGACAGTCCTTAACACACTCGTCCCCTAGCCCTGGCCTGTCTCACTACTCCCACCCGCCCCACTTTTCCCCAAGCTGACTCGGCACCAGCCCTGCTGACATCCTCACGATTCTTCAAGCAGCTCCTGCTGTGGAGCTCCCTCTCCCTAGAAAGTCTCCCCCCAAGATCTTCACCTGGCTGCTTCCCTTAATTCCTTCACATGCCTGCTCAGTCAGCAGCTCCTTAGGCCCATCCCCACCGCTGTGTCATTCTCCACCCCATTTCCCTGCCATCTTTTCTCCACTGACACCTGTTAGCAGCTCACATCACATCAGATATTATCTGTTTAGAGAATCGCACGCTGCTAGATCAGAGGCAGGCAAACTGCAGCCCCTGGACCAAAGCTGGCCCACAGGTTGCGTGTGGAAGTAAAGTTTTATTGGAACAAAGCCGCCCCTATTTGTTTGCACATAGCCTGTGGCTGGCTTCTGCCCTGTAACAGAAGAGCTGGTTGGTGCACACAGGTGATCCTCCACTTCCTTGGTGCCCTTTCTGGGCCATCCTGGAGTGGTTCAGCTGAGCTGATCTCATAGGGTTCAAGTGGTGCCCCACCCCAGGTGAGAGCTCAGAAATGGTTTTCCACAGCTCCTAGGATCAAGATAAACAACCTCAACTAGGTCAGCCCGGTCGAGCCTCTGCCTGCCCCTCTAGCCTTGCCTCTCTCTCCCCTCTCCCCTCTCCTCTCTCCCCGGACTCCAGCCAAACTGGCTGTCATTCTCAGAAAATGCCAAGCTCCTTTCTGCCTCAGGACCTTTGCACTTGCTGGTCCCTCTGCTCAACAACTCCTCCCCCACCCAGCTCTCTTCGTAACTAAAACTGCTCCTTCCCTGAAGCTTGGCTAAAGTATGCTCTCAGAAGTCCTTCTGACCTTGACGAGATCAGACCCCACTCACACTTCCCTGCTCTGCTCCACTGCACTTCTCACAATTCTAATTCAGTAATTCTGTAGTTAACTTATCATCTGCCTCTCCCCCAACTCCCAGCCCCACCTCCACAATCAGTCAATTCCATGAGGACTCTCTCACCACCCCACCCCACCCCCACTGTATTCCTAACGACTGGACAGGACCTGCCACAAAGCAGGCCCTCCAAAAATATTTGTCGGTCTGCTGAACAAAGCATGACATATTTAAACTACTCCTCAAAGATGCTAACATCCAAAACAAACGGTAGAAAGACATAACCTTAAGAGAGGGTGATTTGGTAATATCTATCTAAATTCCAAACGCACGTATACTTGGAATCAAGCAATGTCACTTTTAGAAATTTATCCAGCACATGTGCAAAATCAGGTATGCATAAGTTTAGTCAGTCCAGCCCTGTTTATAATCCCCAAAGACTGGAAGCAACCTACGGTCCATCAGCTGGGGATGGGTTAAATTCTGTCATTCACATAGTGAGATACAATACAGTTACAAAAAGGGTTGAAAAGGTTCTTTTTACATTGATATAGAATGACCACAAGATACTGTTGAAGATGCACACAGTATGCACAGGATAGAAACAGAGGGTGAGTGTGTACACACACACACACACACACACACACACACACAATGCTTATGGGTACACAGGCTTTCCCTGGAAGTTACAGGTAACAGTGATTTCCTCCAGGGAGAAGAGCTAAGTGATTAGGGGCAGAGGCAGAAAGGAGACTCTGACTTCTGTACTACACTGAGAATAGAAAGATAATTTCCAAAAGGCACATGTTTTTATTTTATTCATTTTAAAGGGGGGGGTGACATAACATGATATATAGCAATGACACCTGGTTTAGGAAGCAGGAAATTGCGTTCTAGTCCTACTCTGCCACTAACTAGTTGTGTGACCTTGGAAAAGTCCCCCACCCACTCTAGGTCTCAGCCTCCTCATTTGTAACCGGACGGCGTTAAACCAGATCGGTCTCCTTGGCTGCTTCTGGCTCTGACGTCCTTTCATTTTTCTAACTAGAGTCTGTAGGGTCTAGAGTTCTTGTAAAGCTGCAGTCCAATATAAACTTGTACTTGTGCCTGCACGCGCGCGCGTGCACACACACACACACACACACACACACACAGCCTTCCTGGCAGGTAACAGAGCACAGATTTTTCATCTAGGAAGAGATCCAGGTCAAATCCGTGTCCGACAACATTCTGATAATCCATTGCCCTGCGAACGAGCAAAACAAAACACAGAAAGCCTCTTAGCAAGAATTCCGGCCTTATCAGAAAAACTGCATTACATCTTATCAGAAACACCCCCTCGGGGCTGATGTGAAAGTCACAGAAACTTTTTGCCATAAAAACACACATCACTCACACTCCGGGGCAGCAATGAAAAAGAGAAAGGCCAGTTTGCTGAGCAGAAGCATTTAAAGCATTTACATTGGTTTTAATTAATCCAAGCAGCGGAGTTTCTTTTTCTTTTCTCTCCCCAAGATTTTGAAAGTTTACCCACAAGCAAGTAATATGGAGGTAATTTATAATCATTTACTTCTCATTCCCCTGGGTATTTGACAGTAATTCTCACAGACAAAAGGCTCATGATTAAAATATTTCTTTAAGTAGCTAGGATTCTCCACTATTTCTCCGTAAACAACCGCCACCCTTGCAGAGAGCTCCCTCGCTCTGCCCGCACAGCACTGGGCCAAGCTCGTCTCATCTCAGAAGCACCACATTCTCTCAGAAGGGTTTCCAGAAAGCTTGCTCTTCTTACCACTTGCATGATCTTTGCTGTATTCATGCACACCAGTGAATATTATTCACTTAATATTTCAATTTAAATTCGTTCGCCTATTACTTTCTTTTTTTTTTTACGGAAACTTTACACCCATACCACAAATGGAAAATCAGTGTCACTTCCATAAATAGAAGGTAGGGTAAAACTACAATCAAAATAAAAGTTACTAAATTCAAGCGAGACGCTGTTGCTAGCCAAAGGCTCTGAGCCTGAGGCCCACTTTTTTTCCTCCTTGATGCTCTTTATTTAAATGAGGTTATCATTTATACGTACAGATTTTGAGGGCAGAGTTCAGTGAGTTTTTGCCAGATGTTCTACACCCTTGTCACTACCACAATCATGACGCAGGACATTTCCATGACCCCAGAAAGTCTGCCTTTTTTAAAGTTGGAATTGGGGGAGGAAACAGCAAGTATCAGAAAGAAAGGCGTTAAAGACACAGTAGCACCTGACGGAGGCCTCACTCCTGACTCAAGAGAAGGTGCCCTGCCAAGGAGATGACCCGCGTATGCAATGTACTCATTGGGGCGGCCCGTGAAACCGTCCCACTTGCCGTGCGAGGTACCCAGCCCGCACTCGAGGCATCAGGATTCCGAAAGAGGCAGAAGGTGGAGGCAGAGATGAGGGATTCAGAGGTTGCTGCTCTCAGTCCTCTGTGCCTCCATGCTTTTGCACATGCTGTTCCCCATGCCCAGAACACCCTTCCATACCTCCTGTCCTCACTTTACCTAGCAAGCCACTATTTGTCCATCAAGATTTCACTTGGGCCACCTCTTCCTAAAAGCCCTCCCTAGGCTGGATCAGACACTACAGACTCTGTAGTGTTGCCAGAACCTGAGGAGTCGTGTAGTGAAGTCTATCAAGTATAGATTCACTCGTCTGTCTCCCTACTAGACAGTGAGCTTTTTGAAGGCAGATAAAGGCCGATAATCATAATAATAACAACAGCAGCAGCAGCTAACATGTGCTGAGAATTTATCTGCCAGGCTCTGTTGTAAACACATTACATGCAGTAAATTATTTAATTCTCCCAACCTAGGACATGGGCGCTGTTTACTCCCCTTTTACAGATGGGCTAACTGAGGCACAAAGAGGTGAATTAACTCGCCCGAGGTCTCACAGCTTGAACCCAGCAGACCTGACACCAGGGGTTCTCAACCTCAGAACTACTGACACTGGGGGCTACAGACTTCTTCACTGTGAGGCTGTAGGATGTTTAGCAGCAGCCCCGGCCTCTACCCACTAGATGCAAGTAGCACCCCCTCCCCTCTCTCAGCTGGAACAACCAGAAGCATCTCCACGCATTGCCGAATTCCTCCTGCGAGGCAGAATCACCCGCAGCTGGGAACCACTGCTCTAGGCCCTACAGTTCCGGGCGCGGCACACAGCCAGGGCCCAAAAGAATGCTGGGAGCATCCATCCACGAGTCAAACCTGAACTGATTCAGAAATGAGACCTCCGCTCCCCGTCAGCCCCGGCAGGTAAATCATTTCTGCAGCAGACATCTGAAGGTCGAATTATCCTCGCCCTTCCTTCCGTCAAGTCCCCAGGGGCTCACCCCAACATCTAGGCCCCATGAATATTTGGGGAGATCTCTGGCCACTTCCCAAAACCGCAAGACAAGATTGCTGGGGAGGCCAGTCCAGCCCTGCCCTAGTAAGGCGTCTGAACGGAGGTCCGGGTCTCGGTCCATATACAGTGCTAGGGGCGCCCAGCTCCACGGCGTCACCCCTCTCCCCCACCCCCCGTCCAGCTGTGTGACCTGGGGGACCTCTGAGTCCCCGTGTATAACACAGTTGCTGAGGCTGGTGACAATACCCACCTGACGTTTCACCTTATCCACATGAAGCCCAAAACACACAAAATAAACACTCAGTAAATGGGGCCTTCCAGTGTACTCGTATTATCATTACGGAACGAACGATCTTCTAAGTGAAAATTCTCCCCTTGCTCTGCTTTCATTGCCTTATTTTACAACTTGAAAGTGTGACACACACTGGCCCCCAAGTGCCTTCCAAAGCATTAAAAAAGAAAAAGGGAAGAAATTTTTATAAAAATAAAATGGATTGGTCAGAACTTTGGGAATTCTCTTTTTCTGCTAGCCTTCAGAAAATATGTGGAGTAGGTAAAGAATGCCTGACACCCCCTCCACTCCATGCTTTGTACTCCCTCTTCTGGGGTACCTGGGGTATCAACTAAATCTTACTAAAATGTTAGTGACACAGTGAGCTAGTTGCAGTAACAAAAATGATTCTCACTAACACATCTCTACCCTATACTTTATACCAAGAACCACTATGTATGCACTTAGCATATACTCATGTTTGTCTTACAAAAGGCCTACGAAGCAGGTGATAGAGTTTCCTCATTTTATAAATGGGGAACGTGAGGCTCAGAGAGGGTGATTAATTTGCCCAAGGTCACACAGCTTCTAAGCGGCAGAGCCAGATTCAGTCTCAGGCAGCCCACCCAGCTCCTCCACCCGCGTAACACATGAAAGGGGATATTTCCTGGATGGCGATACCTTAATTCCAACACATAGAAATGAGGTGTCCCCTGAATAGGAACTGCTCTGGAGCCCCATCATGAGGTAGGCTGCCCTAGACAACTAAAGACACGGATTCCTTTCTTCTGGAATATTCACAATCCCTCCATTTGCCCCAGGATTGAGTCAACGATTATTTAAAAATCCCACTCAGGCCACAAGGAGCTCTCTGCCAGTGCCTGCCCTCTGGGAGCCTCTGGCGGGCCTGTTGCTCACCCTTAAGGACACACGGCCAAGTCTGAGACAGCCGCCAGCACCAACTCACCAGCCAACAGATCGCTTTTGAAAAAAGGAACAGCAAGAGAACATCTTCTCCGCCTAGAACGACAGGCGGGTGGGATTTTCAGGAAGCAGAATAGAATGACCAAAATAGAAACCCAGCTAAGGAACCTACATGAGGCATCTGTCCTTTGGGGAAGGGGGAAGGGACCGCACGAACCGGTGCTCTCAGGCTTGAACGACTCGGAAGAGAGAAGCCAGGGCATGGCCTGGAGGCCAGACGCCCCTCAGGCTGGCAGCAGGGCCCCAGAGCTGCAGTCCATCCCTGTCTGAGGTGATAGACCCACCTCTCAATGAGCTGACACCCCAAGGTGGTGTGAGTTCCGGGCCCTGGGTTTGAGACATCACAGTCTGTTGCCATGGCAGCATTAGGATGCCACAACCTGGCACTGTACATGTGCAGCCAGAGGACAGGGGGGAAGATGGAGGGAAGGAATCCTGCCTCCCTCCATCCCACTACTCTCATAACCTCCTTTGTGTTGGGGGCTGCAGGAAACGCCAAGAGGAGCAAAAGGTGGATGGATTTTTCATCCGGCAGCTTGCACCACCTACAGGAAAGACCTTCTTTGAAAAATTACAGATTGCGCTTCAAGTAATAAATTCAGCACTTAGCAAACTTTCCAAAGGGCCCCCCATGCCCCTACTGTCCCCACCATGCACAAATGCCGAACAGTAATTGGATTCCCAATCAATGAATCGTGTGTATTAATAATGACGGAGAATCAGGTTGTCACACCCATCATTCAGAGATGACGTGTCCAGAAGCAGGGCATGAGAGGTGAGAAATTCCATCCAGATAAGTCAGGTCCAGAAATGCCAGAAAGGGAAGAAAGGCAGTTTACCATCCTGTCTCGTCAGTGTGGAACCACTAGAAAAAGCCACCTTGAACGCTATGCTCTTTGCTGACCTTGCCCCAGCTAAGGCAGCTGTCTGCCTTCTCCAGACAGGGCAGAAAGGAGGGCTCGGTCCTGCCTCCCAGGCAGCCTGCCATGAGGCCAGGCGCCTGGAACACAGGATCCAGGACCCGGGACAATTTGCAAGCACCGAGCCTTACAGACTGGCTACTGGCATGGCTGTTTGCAAAAACACACGCACCCGCAGGCTGACACGTATTCCTTTTGGAGAGAACCAGAGAAATGTATGGAATCTGCAACCCATGTGCCTCAAGGTCAGCTTTTGGATGGGGGCAGCAGGGCCCAGGCATCTGGCAGACATGGGACCTCACCTCTGTCCTCAAATTAGGATAGAAAGAACCGGTTGCAAGTCATTCCATGGGGCCCTCGCGCTTTTAAGAAGTTCAAAGACCTTCCTATTTTTAGTCGTTCACCGCGCCTCGAGCTTTCCCATGTATTACCTCTCTCTCTGGGGTTTACAAGCACCCTGGGAAGAAGCCGGAACCATCAACTCCTCTGTGTTGCAGAGGGGGGCCCTGAGACTCAGGGGCGCGAGGATTCACCCAAAGTCACAAAAACAGTCAGGGGCAGAGCTGGGGTTCAAACTGAGACATCATTTAAATGCAGTCAAATGCACAGATATTAGAAGCACACCTCGTGCCTTTTTACAAATGTACGCACCGTGTAGCCAACCAATCAAGATACAGAATGTTTCCATCCTGCCAGAGGGTTCTCTGGTGGCCCTCCCCAGCCAATAACCCTCATTCAGGGGGACCCGCTCGCCTGCCTTCTCTCGCTACAGCCTGGGTTTGCCTGCTTTGACCACTGTATAAATAAAACCGTCCGAGATGTACATGTCACAGTTTTCCTCAACCTTATGTCTGAGATTTAACCATGTCGTATGCATCTGCACTTTCTTTTGCATCTCTGTGTAACAGTCCATCAAATGATGACATCAGACTTTACTTGCCTGGTCACCTTGCCATACCGCCTCCGTTTTTCAAGAAGACAGGCATTTGAGATTGAACTTGTGCTTCAGGGAGATCTGTCTCTAAGAAAAGACAGTCTCTCCGCATTTGTCACGCAGTACTCAACAGAGAGCGACTTCCTCGCCAAAAGGAAAAGGAAAGATCTGGGCAGAAGAATTAGCCAGAAGTAGACCTCAGATAATCCTTCCTCAGAAACAGGGCTTGCGTGGCTACCCCGCCTCTCCGTCAAAGCCCTGCACAAGGCGACACGGGCACGGCCACCTTCCTTGCTTTCCTTCCTCTAACTCGCTCAGCAAAGGCCCCCTCGCCTTTACGCCAGCCCCTCAAAGAGCTGTACCCTTTATGGAGTCCTACAACCCCTGTCACGGCCTGCGAAGCTGATTTCCACCTTTCTTTCAGGCACCTTGAAATCCAAGTGGAAACTTCCACTTGAAGAGAGTGGGGCCCCATAACCCTGGGCCAGGGGCAGAGACTTAAAATTAATACCTGATCGACAGATGGGTGTTTTATTTACACTCGTCCCCAGGAGCTTTCACTTTGGTGCCGTGTTCCCCGAGGGCGGGCACACTTCATCCGTGGCCCCTGCCAAGCCCGGTCATTAATGACATTCCTCCTTTCTCCTTGGCAACGGAGGTGATGTCACCTGTTGCGGATTTCAGACCCTCATCCCACCTTCTTAGGATCACACAGGTAAAAAACAGCCCCTTTCTGAAGTCTTTACAATGACTTTCGCAGGCACTGCAGACTTAAAGCGTTCCCCACCTCCTCGTCTAACGGGCACCCTTTTTTAGCACACCCAAGCAGGTTTGTTTTGATAAGGACCTTTATAAACCCTGAGCTTTGCAGGCAACTTTCTGACTTCAGACAGCTCACTCAGGCGTGGCTCAATTAAAATTCACACAGAAGGACTGGCTTTTAGAAATATGTCATATTAACTAAAACAGGTCCAGGTGAGAAAATGCTCTTTCCCCAAACCTCAGACTAGGACGCATGGAGGGTCCCCAAATGCCAACTCGGGAAAAGCAATCTCTCTGCTCCTCCTGTAGCTTCCCGTCTACCTTTGATATATTTCTCTTGCAGAGGAAAAAAAGCACTAAAGGTCCAAGGCATAGGACTTTAGATCTAAATGCCAGTCTGTAGGAGATGCAAGGGACAAAGGAACACGTTAAAAAAACACCACAGGGATGCCACTGGCAAATCCACCACGTGGAGAACAGCACAGGAAAAACGACCCTGCTTCTTCCACAGATAAACGGCAAGAAAACAGACTGATGGCGATTTTTATAAAATAAAAGAGACATAAATGGCCATGTCAACCAATTACACTGTGAGGATCTTGGTTCAAACAAATGAACCATAAAAAGATCCTTGTGAGACAAGCAGGAAATTTAAACACTGGACATTTGAAGTTAAGTATTATTCCTTTTCAGGTTTGATAATGGTGTTTGATTTTTTTTCAAGAGCCCTTACTTTTGAGCTACATACTATTTATTAATAAAATATTATGCCACCTGGAATGTGATTTAAAGTAAGCAGGGGTGGAGATGCGGAGAATACACTGAGGCAGAGATGACATAAGATTGGCCTTATGTTGATAATTGTTGAAGCTGGGCACGTGGGAACATGGGAGTTAACTATACCACTGTCTCTACTTTTCCATATATTTGGAAAAGTTCGTAATAAAAGTTCAGGAAAAAGTCAAAGGCAGTTCCTCTTGCTTTGGGGGAACCTATGTGGGGCTCTGCTCCAGGCAGGAAAGCTCACAGCCCCTGACGCATCCCAGGAAGAGCCTCAGGACCGAGTCTTGCCTTCTTCCCTGAGCTCAGTTTGGGAACAATCGGCAAAAACCGAACCTCGCACTAGCCCAGGGAAGCCGAGTTTGGCTGGAGCTCTGTGGAGCCCTGTGGCTATTTCCTGTGCTGGGCAGAGAGGAAAGAGGAAGTCCCTTCGTGGGGGGAAGCCACAAGGCATCAATCACGCTGCACTTTCCAAGGCTGCCTCTTCCTGGCCCTGGCTCAGGGGGTCATGGGGGGCCAGGGCAGGACACCTGGGGAGGCCCTGCCTCTCACAGAGGCAGCCACAGGGAACCTTGCAGCCTGCGAGTCAGGTCAACTGAGAAAGCTTTTGCAGCCGGCCAAGCTCTGGGGCTGAGGCAGGGGCCCAATGAGTCAGAACTGATCGTACGTAAGTTGGATAACCTGCTGTGATGCCAACTGAAGCCCAACAGCCAGTGGCTCCTCGCCAAAGAGCATCTTCTCTTAAGACTCGGGATTCATCAAAGGCCAAGGCAAAGACTCTCTCCTCCAAGGAACCAATGCTCTCAAGAAGTCAGGCGAGCCAGAAGACATCTCGAAGCCCACCACCACGGCCACCCGACACTCACACAGCCCCGCTGCCTGCACTTAATCACACCGCCTCGTGGGCACCTGCCATCTCCACCCCCATTTCACAGATGAGAAAACACAAGCGCAGGGGATCAAAATCACCTGCCCTGAGGCATACCACTAATAAGGAATTATGCAACTTTTCATCCATTTATTGGGCAACGATTTATTGCATGCTTGCTAATGCCAGGTACTTTTGCTTGGCCAAGGTCACGCAGGTAGGAGACAGCTAAGTTAGAATTTCAAGCCAGGATTCCCAGATTTCAGATCTGGTGCTCTGACTTGCTGAGCCAACGGCCCCTGGAGTTGGGGGGAACATGTACCCCAGGAGGCATGCATGACAATCTACTGGGATGTAGAAAGAAATACAGGAACAGCGGAACTCCCGTTTATATGCTGTCCTTTCCCACTTTCATTTTTGTTGCATGTTTTAGGAGTATAATCCCATTAGGACAGCAGTGAACATACAATTGATAAGTACATAAATATCAAAACATACGAGGTGAATGCACCCCATGCTGGCGTACAGGGGACCCAGGAACGCTGGAGTCAGTGAGATACTGGCTGAGCTGTAGTGCTGAGGGCAGAGACCTGGGATCCTCACTGCCTGGGTTCGAGGCCTGCCCTGCCATGTACCGCTCAACGACTCTCAGCAAAAGTTAACTGACCCCCAAGGAGTCTGACTTCACCGGTCCTGGGTACAGCTGGAACAGTCTAGCGTGTAGCCAGGATTGAGGACCACTGGCCACCAATGCTGCATTTTTCCAATTTATTCAACCCCATCACCGTACAGGACTAAAAAGCCTTGGGAACAAACTCAAATAACACAGCTTTAAGATTCTAAGAACCTCTACTCCAGATCAAAAGCTAAGGCCACCTTAAGAACAGAAGGCCTTTAATTTGGAAGCTGGGATGGCATGTGTGCAATAGCAGAGCGTGATTAAGGCAACTTTCTCCCTAGTCCTTTTGACTCCCTTGACGAGGCCGCGGCTCAGTTCAGCCCTCATTTCACCTTTCCAGCTGCACCTGGAGACACTATTTGTACAAAGCAAGCTTATTAAGGCCTGTCCTTAACTCGACACAGACGGCAACGTCTCTGAATGTCACATGTGTTTAGCGAACTGCTTGCTTAGGGTAGAGCTCTATTTATAGTAAGCACCAAAAAAAAACCCCATGATACTATATCCCAGCACCTCATTTGTCCCAATTTGTTTACCAGGCTGTGGCCCACATTGGCCTGGGGGCCAGGCAAGGGCAGGACCACATCTCATTCGTCTCTGTACCCCTACAGGGCCTGGCACAAAACCAGCATTCAGTGAGCGAGTGCTGAAAGAATGAGGTTTAAATTGTGCCCTGTGAATGGGTTGGGAGCAGGTGGCCCTGAGTCGAAGTGCAGGGGACGTTAGGGCTCCAGCAGGGCCTGTGACTGTACTTGGAAATGGTATAAAAGGTGCGCTGGGGGCAGAGGGGATGCTGGCTGGGGTGGGGATTTGTGGAGGGGGGAGCCGTGCAGGAGGGTGTGCACATCTGCAGTGCGCTCCTACAGCGTATGGGATCTATGGCTTTTATCAGCCTTTCAAAGGGCTGTGACCCGAAAAGTTTAAGGATCACCAGAGTAAACTTTACAAGCAATGACCAGGAGTCCATTTTCCTTTCTGAAAGGTCAAAGTTAATGCCACGTGCATCGGCTTACCAGGAATCGGAGGAGGGACACACCAGACCCACTGAGGTAGACTAGAAGCAAGCGCTCCTGACATGTCAGTCCCAACGCAGCCCGGAGGAGATCTGGCACCTCTGCGAGGTGACCGGGTGTTCCCAGGACCAGCCCGTCTCTCCCAGTGTATTACAGGTTGGGAGAAGTAAGACTGCATTGACTTCACAAGCACACACGAAGAAATTAAACTTCTGATCTGTCTGATCACAGCCAGCACACCTCTCCCCTCCAAGGTGGGCTCAGTAGCACTGGTCAGGACTCCCATGGTCCCGTCCCCATTCTTTCTATCAATATTACTACATACTTAGCTCTCTCCCTCAGTAGAAAAAAAATCAGAGTTTACTTTGAATGCCTCTAGGCAAATACATCTGAAAATCCAGAGAGGGGAAATAATTTCTTAGAAAGATAAAGTTTACCAAAATTGACTCCAGTAGAAATAGAAAACGTAAACAGACCAGTTCCCATAGACACAATCAAGAAAGCTATCGCAGAACCAGCCCATAAAAGGCACCAGATCTAGATGGCATCACAGAGGAATTCTATCGCAACTGTAGAAACTGGATAGTCCCAATAATACACATGCCGTTCCTGAACATAGAGAAGGAAAGAAATTTAAACCTAACAGCATACCAGAATGGACATTACAGACAAGTATCACTCATACACACCGCTAAAAGAAATCCTGAACAAAATATTATCCAGTAGATGCCGGCCCCATCACCATAAGAAAATAATACACAGTGAGCAAGTGGGGTTGATACCAGGAATATTTCAATATTAGGAAATCTATTAATATAAGTGATCTTAGAAGAATAAAATCATATTTTTCCAGAGATGCTAAAACGTCTACGGCATAACTCAACTCCCATTCTTAATCAAAACTCTCATGAAAATAGAAATGGATGAATACTTCCTTAACCTAATTAAATACATATGTCTCGATTCCAAAGCCAACACTGAAGGTACTCCTGCTGGGGTCAGGAACAAAGCAAAGATGTCTACTTTCCAGTACCAGGTAGATGCTACTGGAGGTACTAGTCAATGCAATTAGACGAGAGAAAACAATTAGAGGCTCTAACTCATTGAGGGCAGGGACTGAGACTCATTTCCTATTATATCCCCAGGATCTAACACCATAGGTGCTCAATAGTTAGATGGATGAGTAAATGAATAATGACTCACATTACTGAACACCTCTATTAACAAAATCAAGGCTTTAGTAAAAAGCTAGTAAGAAATCACACTCTGTGTTAACTGATTTAAGTGGGTTAAGCCATTCAAGGCAAACACCACCATGAGGTGAGCACTATCATTTCAGTCACGTGACAGCTGAGCAAACAGAGGTCCAGAGAGGTTAGATGACTTTTCCAAGATCACTCTGTTGGTAAATGTTTTAAATTCCAGTCTTGCATGGTACCAGGCCCCTGACAAACTGCTTTACATGTGTCTCTCATCAAGAGAGGGAACGAGGCACAGAAAACAGGCTCTGGAGCGGGACAGCCAGGTTCCTATTTCAGCTCTGCCGTTTACCAGCCCTGCTTTCTTGGGGAAATTCCTTCACCTGTCTGTGCCTTTGCATCCTCCTCTGTAAAATGAGGGTGACAACAGTGCCTACCTGCTAGGGTCGGAGGGGTGCTACACGAGCTAACAAACACCTGCCACACGTTCAGTCTCCATAAAATGAGCCCCCGACTTGCCCCAAGTTCCCTAAGTGCCGACACCAACTTCTGACAACATCTGGCCCGCGAGCAGTCCCCTTCCCTCTTTGGTTTTTCGCCAAGCCCAAGCCCAGAGTTAAGCAGAACACCTCAGGTGCGTCACCAACGTACTGTCACCTGGGACAAAGCCCAGTAGCAAGATAAGGGCTAGTGCTGGCCCTTGGGGAGACCCATCATGTGGAAGAAGAGAGAGGGGACTGCTGTTAATATCTGGGTGAGCCAGACCCACACCTGGTACAGCTCGCTTTAGCCTCTCAAGGCTCCCGACACCCCTTCTCTTCCTGAGCCACGATGTTTCTGTGCTGCCGACTTCCCAGCAAGGGGTCATTATTTTACAGATTTCAGAGCACGATGCCTCACTCCTCAAGTGAGGCTGCACACAGTGACCTCCTTCCAAAGAGCACAGTTCAGAAAGGAGGAACCTTACAGTGGAGGAACCTGCCAAAGGCTACCTCGGCCAGGTGGTCAAGGCCATCATCAGTAGTGATAAATCATGTTGACAGCAGGCACCCTCGATATGATGTGATGGAAATGGTCACTTTACCTCTGTGGTCTTCCTCCCCCAAAACCCATAGCCCTGTCTAACCATAAGAAAAACATAAGACCCCATTGAAGGGACATCCTACAATGTACTTTATCAGTACTCCTCAAAACTGTCAAGCTCATGAAAATAAAATAAAATAAAATAAAAAACGACAGTCTGAATGCGAATAAAGTACGGACTTAGGTCCACACTACTGTATCATAATATTGGCTCATTAATTTATAACAAATGTATCAACTACTGTAAGATGCTCATCATATAGGGAGGGGGCTTGGTGCGGTGCTGGGTATATGAGAACTTGCCGTACTATCTTTACAACTTTTCTGTACATCTAAAACTGGTCCAAAAACTAAAGTTTATTTTTAAGAAATAGATTCTGGGGCCTTCGTTGTGGTCATTTAGACACCCATCTGGCAGCCACCAGCACCCCTTGCTAAGAAAAACTATAAAAAGCACCTCCCATCGGATTTGGCTTGGAAACTGTTTCCCCGGAAATCTCCCCCCACTGCAGGAAAAAAAAAAAAATCGTTGATTGTGAATCTGGGAGGGGTGTAAGTATTAGTTCCCTGCAAAACAGGAGTTTAATCTCAACAAACAGCAAGACTACTGATGCTAGAGGGATCGTTTGCAGATTCTTAACTGTATCTTTTCAAAGCAAAGGATGGCCTCCGGATTGCAACTCAAGAAGACCGGTCTCTTTGGCTGGATAATTATTTCCACCTCCAGCCAAAATAGAGAATAATTACGAATTACCGTCTTCACTTGGTATCCGAGCGAGGGCGTCTCTGAAATCAAAGCAAGCCCCTCACCTAAGGAGCTTCACCTGAAGACGCTGTGGAAGGAAAGTTCAAACTTCTCTGCCTAACCCAGCATCTCTGGGAAACAGCAAGCCCCGGAGAGTCTGGAAAAGGCCTCCTACACATAGCAGGCAGCACAACCCCTTCCTGCTTTCCCTAATGCAGCCAAGCCCAAGTGCATCTGGAAGTTACCACCAGGCCTGCCCCAGAGGCTTCAATAAGCACTGGCTGGGCTAGGCTGTCAAAATCAGGAAGCCTAGTTGGGTTGTTTTTTTTTTTCCAAGACAACCTGCTAACCAGAAAAATACAGTGAGGTTGGGTGTACCACCTTCTCCTTCTGACCAAGGCTCCTGTTAAACACGTGAAATGACGGGCCAGCCTGGGGAAATCCCCGGTCCCCAGCGCAGAGCGCACTTGAAGGCACAGACCGACAGGTCGCTGAGGCAGGAACAGCCTGCATCTTCCTGAATCCACAACCGCCCACGGCCATGATGACCGCGGGGTGGGGGATCCCTGAATAAAGCTCACACTGAGCCATGGGGGTGATGTGCAAACACAGCGGCAGACCCGAGGGAGGAAATGGGCCGGCCGCCTAAGATTAAGTCAAACCACCCTCCAGCATTAGATACAGACAACCTCTTCCTCAGTGTCAACACAAAGTCCCCAACGACGGGCTCGCACGCGGTGGTGCCCGGAGGTGGGAGGATCCGCTTCACCTGCCCTCTGTTTGCACCAGCCCCTTCCCACGAACTCCATTCTCTGGCTTCCTCATCTCCTCCCTCCAAAGGCAAACCAGTAGCTTCCTTTGCCCTCTGACGACCAGCTGCAGGCAAGAGGCCAGCTGAGACCCCTGCCACCCTTGGCTTTGCTACCAGTGACAATCAGGGAGAAGTAACTGGAAACCAACGCCCTACCCGGCAGAGTGAGCCTAGCGCCCCCTAAAGGCGGCTGCAGTCCCTGAAGCCTCGCGCCCTCCCTCTCAGCCGGGGGGAGAGGCACCCCCGCCCCGCTCCAGGCCCCCCAGTAAGTGTGACACGTGGGGCAAAACGGGGCCCTGTGTCCACTGTCCAGGCCCAAGCCCCAGCCCGGGCTCGGAGGCCAAGCCGGGGCGAGCCTCCACCGACCTTCGATAGGATTCAAATAGTCATAATCGAAGAGGATGGAAAAGTCGAACTCGTCTTGGGGGCTGCCTCCAGGCTCGTGGCCCGGGGCGCCCCCGCCGTCGGGGTCGGGCTGCGGCTCCTGGGCGTCCATGGCGCGCAGAGCGGCGGGAGGGCGGCGGGCCGGGGGCGAGGGCAGGCTCGGCTGTTTCCTGGGCCCTCGTCGGGGGTGGCGAAGGAGGCAGGAAGCGGGGCGGAGAGGCGGGTGGAGCGGCGGGGTCACTGCCCTCGTGGGAACGCACGCCGGGTCCAGGGACGGCGCGCCTGGCGCAGCGGGTCCTGGACGCTCCTGCGGGAGCTTAGCGGCGGCGGCGGCGGCGCGGGCTTCCTGCTCGGGAGGCACCTGTTGCAGCCCGGGGAGGGGAGAGGGGAGGCGGGGACAGCGCGGCCGGGTCGGCGGGGGCGGGGCCGCCACCCAGGGACCCGGGGAGGGAGGGGGGAAGGGAGGGGAGGAGTGGCGGGCGGGCCCAGGAGGAAAGAGGCCGCCCCCTGGCCCTGGCCGCACTGCCCCGGCCGCACTACCCGGGCACCGCGCGTAACAACGCGCCGGGGCCACTGCCAGGCGCTCTGGTGCGGCCGCTGCTCCTACCCTCCCCGCGGTGAGCTCTGCGCCCCTGCCGGATCCTCCAGATGAGAAAGCCTCTTGTCGTTTGCCCTCTATGACCGGCTGATCCCAAACTTTTTCCTCTTTTCTAATCTAAGGGGGCGGGGGGAGGGGGGAGGGAGTGCACCCACGCCCTTCTCTTGCAGACTCGTGTCTCCAGGTGCCTCTCTGCCCACAGCTGTGGCATGATTTTCATATACATCAGTCACCTGAGTGCCCCTGAACTCAATTCCCAGGACCTGGGAAAGAATCAGAGATACTCTCAGAGCGCAAGTCCCACCTTTACATCTATACCTCTTGGCCAGGTGCCGGGGACCCAGCATGAACCAGACACTGCTGGGGCTCAGTTTCTGGTGGGGGAAGAGTCATGCAGGAGATAAACAGGGGAGCAAAGATCATCCCCCTAGGGTGTCAGGAGAGAACTCACCAGAGATATAGGGTAAAGGCTGGGGGTTCACGAGGCTTTGGTCACTTCGGTGGTCAGGTAGGGCCTCTCTGGGAAGGTAGCATTTGGTTGAACCAGACTGATGGGAGGATCTGGGGGAAGAGTGTTCCGGCGGTGGGAACCAAAAGAAAGTAAGAGCCAGAAGGTGTTCTTGTGTGGGAGACCAGGAAGGAGGGCAGTGCAGGTGGAGAGGTTGGCAAGTGACAAGTACGCCTGGACGCTTGTTAAAAACACAGATTCCCAGGCCCCTCACTGGAGCCTCTGAAACCCTAAGTCTGGAGTAAAGGCTCAGGGTTGTGTATTTTTAAGCAGGCACCCAAGGTGAATGTTATGAACAGGTACATTTGGGGAACAGTACATAAGAACCTACTACCACCCCCCATGAAACACTTCCAGGGGTCTCGGACCAAGTTAGCTAAAGTCAGAAAACAGACTCACAGGTAAAAACGGTGAGATGAGAGCAGTGGCCTCAACCCTTACGGCACGTTAGCATCACCTGAGACACTTTAAAAAAAAAAAAGCCTGTTTCCACGTTTCAATCCAAACTCACTGAACTGGAACACCCAAAGCTGTTTTCTGGGGTTTTTTTTAATGACCTCAGATGAATCTAAAGGGCAGCCAGTGTTGAGAATCGCTGGATCAGAAAAGTAGGTGGGAGAGGTTCAAGGAGTCCCTGAGAACCACAGCTTGATCTCAGCTGGGGACTGACTCGAACCCTTCCCCACGTGCCAGAAGTATAGAGAAGATGCGCTCTTCAGGGGGAGCCATCTCTGCTCCGTTAAGGGGTTTGTGTGAAGCTATCAATCATCGTTCATTCCACAGATCTTTGCTGGACACCTGCTTGGTACCTGGCACTGCTACAGATCTTGGGGATGCAGCCATCAGCAGGACATGGTCTCTACCCTCATCATGTTTCTATCCTGTTAGCAAAGAGACACAGCAATGAATAGGGCTTTCCAAATTGCACTCAGACCAGTGGCTCTTAACCCAAGCTACATATTAGACTCACCTGGAGAGCTGTTCCAAAACTTCAAACGGCTGGGCCCCAGGAGGGGCCAGTTATAATCAGAATGTCTGAGGCCCAGGCATCAGTACTGCGTAAAAGCCCCCCAGATGCTTCCAATGTGTGGCCCGAGGTGAGAATCACTAACAGAGACACAAACCCCATTCCAGGGTCCTGGGCCTGGCTCAAGATTTGCGAACTTTCAGAGTCTTGGGAAGCACTTTCTGGTTGTCAGAGCATAAACAAATCCTCTTCTTTGTTTCCTAAGCATAAGCATACGTATATTGGGTGTATCCAACAAGCATCTTAGGGGTGGCTGATAAATTCAGGTCAGGAGAGGAGGTGACCCAGGCTGCGACGCTTATAGCCAAGTATCTAGAAGGAGATGGATGCTCTTGGGCCCCTACGACAGGACTCAAAATCCAAACCCTGAAACTTGGTCAGGGATAAACAAAGGAACCAACCAGTCCTTGTGATATAGAAAAGGAGAAAGGCTGGTGTCATCCTCAAGCGTCCCTTTTCATCCCTCCATCCATGATGATTAAATGCCTCTAATCTAGTGGACATCTATTGATTTTGCCTCCCTGGCATCATTCCCCACTTCTTCTGATAACAACACCCCAGTGTGTTCCTTTGGGAAACTACTCTTGATACCATCTTGGTAAAATTATCAACCCAGCTGTCCCATACTCCCCTGGCAAAGAAGTGAACAAATGATGCAGGCTTGGCCAATTGGAGAATTTTATCTCCACTAGCCTTATGAGACCCATTAGGGCAGGGGTCATGAGTGCCTCATTCACAGCGTTATGTACAATGGATGTGTGGATATGCAGATGGATAAATGAATGGACAGATGAGTGGATGGATGGATGATGGATGGATGGATGGACAAATGGGTGAATGGATGAATAGATGGATGGATGGATAAATGGATGGATGGATAAGTGGATGGATGGATGGAGGGAGAGTAGATGGATGGATGGATGGGTAAAAGAGTTTGTCCTCGTGCATATAAGATCCTTATATTTCTCTTTAAGGGCCCTCCTCCCTAAGGCTTCCTCTGGCCACCCAACCGTTTGGGCAAGAATCTAAATTCTTACCCCCAACTGATATCCTCTTGAGATACCCAATAATAGGATGAGATAATAAAGGTAAAAATCACTTTACAACTGATAAACTGCTACAAAGTCTTCAGTCTTATGAGAATGGTTCAGGACATTCTAAATAATACTCTAATTGTCTAAGTTGTTCCTCTGAACAGTGGACATATTTTTAAAGTTTCTAGGATCTGCACCAAATCATAGTTCTTTAAGGGAAGGGGTTCAAATTAGGCCCTGACCCATAACAAAGTTTCTGCTAGAGCAGTGGGAAGTAAGAGGGTTTTCTTCTCTAAAGGCCACTTTGAAGGGTGCGGCTTGGGTGTGGGGGAAGGCATATTTTCATTTCCAAAATAAATAATTTGTGTCGTTCAAAGCAAGGGCTGGGGGCAGAATACATGACCTTTATGCATTCAGAGGCCACAGCAGGAAGCTGGGGGGTGGGATAGAGGTCTTGACAGTGCAGCTCTGTCAACCTTCCCTCTGCCCTGCCACTGGCCTCATCGCGGAGGCCCTAGCCTTTTAGTTTTTCTCCGGGTTCCCCAATAGAAGTGCAATGGGAAGCTCGCGAGGCCACTGAGAGTTTGAAACTCCTAGCACACGTCTGACCCTGGCCCAGGAATTCAGCTCCATTCAAGAGCATTTACTCTAGTGTACAATTACAAACTGAGGTAAGCGCCATGGGAGGAAAGAAGATGCCACAGAGCTTAGATCAAGGAAAGCTGATGTTGACGGGGAATTCAGGGAAGGCTTCCCGGGGGAGGTGATATTGAAGCTGAGAACAGAAGGTTGAGTAGAAGTTAGCCAGAGAATAGTGAGCGGAAGAACTAACAGCCAGATGGGAAAGTATGTGCAAAGGCCCTGAGGCAGGAGGAAGTAGGGCGTATTGGAAGAACTGAAAAAAGACTGGAGTGGCAGGTGCTCAGGAACGGACAAGAAGATGGTGTGAGGTAAGGCTCGGGGGTGAGTGGGGCCTGAGGGCCCGTGTGGAGAATTCTGGACCTCAGACCAACGAGGAATGACTCAAGTGTATTAGGCACATACATGACAAGATCATATCTGGGGTTTTAAGCGGTTGCTCTGGGTTCTGCATGGAGAAGAAACTGCAGGGGGCGAGTATTGAAGCAGGAAGACCAATTAGGAGGTTCATACAGTCATCCAGGCAAGAGAAAGTGGGGTGTGAACTATGGTGAGGGCAGCTGAGATAGAAAACAGTGGAAGCACATGAGATGCATACTCTCATCCTTGAGTTATCTCTTTTCCTCTTCCAGGTTACCTCTTAGAAGGCAGCATTGCACGTGAATACAAATACCTGAGGTGCACCACCCTCTGGGGCCCTCCCACCCCACTCCAGGTGGCTCTGAGTCCTGAGGCCCCTTCAAGTTGGCCCTGGAAGGACCCCCGCCAACGCAGAGCTCTGCCCTCCTTTCCCCCTTCTGGTACAAAGCTCATTTTTAGCCTCAGCCTGGACCCCTCCCCTGAAATCTGGGCTCACATATCCCACTGTCCACCCAGCATCTCCACGTGGGCATCCAACAGGCCCCTCAAAATACACGTGTCCAAACCAACCCTGTTATCCTCTGAAACCGCTCCTCTCCCACTGTTCCCAGCTCAAATATCACCCTCCCATTCATCCCATTCCCCCACCGAAAACCAAGGAGTAAGTCCTTTATTCCTCGCGTCTGCTCACACCCACGTGCAAACTCTCAGCAAATCAAAAACCCTCAAAACGTAACCCAAATCCCACCGTTTTTCACCAACTTCACTGTTCTTCCTCCCACCCCAGCAATCCTAGCCCCCCACCATCTCTCACCCGGACGAGTATGATAGCCTCCTCCCTGGTCTCCCTCCTCCCTCCTCCCTTCCACTTTGGCCCTTACATGGAGCAGAGAAAGGGATCCTTTCAAAATATACATCCGATAAACCTCCCACGGCTTCCCATTAAGTTGAGAATTAAACACAAGCACCTTGACCTACAAGGTCCTAGATAAACCACCCCTGCCCCAGCTCCCTTTAGGTATTATCTCCTGCCATTTTCCGTTTTCTGACTCCCTTCTGCCACCCCGATCGTCCTTGAAAATGCCAAGCACGACCCCACCCCAGGGCCTTTGCACCTACTATTCCCACTGATATTTGTCACTTCCTTGCTTTGTTCGTTCCTCAGCTCAATGTCAGCTTCCATGACCATCCCCATAAAAACAGCATCCCCTGGCCTCCTCTGTCCCGTGACCCTGCTTTACGTTCCTCATAGCCCTTATCTCTGCAGCATGTTTTATTCATACGTTCATCTTTTACTCATTCCGAACCCCACATCCTGACAACCCCCATCGCAATAAAAGCCTGACTATAAGTAGGCACTGAAACGTGTTTAATCCGAAAAGTAGGAATTTTCTTTACCAGATTCCAAAACGCGATCTCCCCTCAATTTAAGCACATCCTGGGATTACCACCCTAGTTGCTAATATTTTAATTTATAGATGGATGCATTTGACTCCACCAGGGCTGGAACCAGAGTGAGGCGAGTGAGGCAAAATTTAAGAGGGCACCAAACACCTCAATAATTGAATATATTACGTTTTCATGAAATGTTTTTTAAAAACCAAAATTAAAGCAAAAAAAACCCATGGTGAGCAAAATCGTTACATTTCGAATAAAGACAGAATCAGTAATAGTGCTGTGCAGAGTTGTACTGGACCCTGAAGCAAAGGGAAGATGAGTAATACTGATCCCGTCTTTATTTAATATTTCTATTTTTGGTTCATCTTGGATTTTTTGCATCAATTTTGATTTCTAAAATATTCCATGAAAATATTATTCATTTTGATCCCTTGAGTTTTTCAGCGCCCCCTTCCACGTTGCCTCCGCACAAAGCCATTTTCCAGGAATGAGCTCCTTATGAATTGGGGCAACAACAAGAGAGTTTCAAACTTGACTTTCACTCCAATCTATGATGGACATCATCTTTTGAAACCTGAACAGGACTTCTCTGCTGTGAGGTAACTAATTTCCAGGAGGCAATTTTAGCTGAAGGCGGTTTGTTAAAATTGCCGGCCCCCCGGGACAGGCACTGAGGGTAAAACTCTAGGAAAGCAGGGATCTGCTAAAAGCCGGAACCCAAACCAAGGTGTGGACTGTAAGAAGATGCCACCTCAGACAGCAGGGGTGCTCACAGGTCTGCAGTAGCTCAGCCAAACCCATCCTGCAGGCATGGTATGTTTGGCCTTGCCCGTAATTTTTTTTTTTTTTTAAATCTGAACTAACAGTTTTTTAATTGAGAGGCTTTCATTTAAAAATCCAAGTGTCCGATGTCTCCCCCAAAATGGGAAGATCAGGCCACAATACGCAGGGTCTGTATTCCCAGGTGGATCCGTCATCTGGGGCTGAGTAGATGCTGCCTCCTTCAGACAATCCTATTGCTCTGGGGTCACCACTGCCCCACGCAGCTGCCCCTGTCCGTCCCCGTGAGCACGTGAGCTCCAGACCTTGGTCTCCAGGCTCTTAACTCCTTCTCCCTAGGCCCTGCTCACCTACTTTGTCCTGGCTTTGTTTGTCCTCCTCATTCCTTGCTTCGTAGCGCATTCCCCTCTGCCTTATGGAACTGATATTTACAGGAGAGCACGAAGAGCACACTCACCTAGCCCTTAAACTACCGTCCTTGCCTTTTATTAAACAGGAGGTACCACCATCCCTCTGCCAGGGGAGCTTCATCTTCTACTGCATCAGAGCCTTAATGGCAGGCAGCAGAGGGTGGATTAGTTAGGGAATGGAGCATTGGTTAGTCTTTGCCCAGCCCCACAACTATTTCTCAACCGTCTGCCTTTTCCCTCTCTCCGCCATCACCCTTCTGTCAGCCAGGCTGTCTTCCTAGATGACCGCACCCCCAGTATCGTGATGCTCATCTCCAGCCTCTCTCCTGCCCTGGTCTTGCAGACTCGAACATCTGTGTCGATTTCATAATCTTTGAAGTCAGGGAGTGACGCACACAAGCAAGCTAACTTCAGGGATCTCCAGGCCACCCTCCACCAGCCTCCCTCCAGCACAATCACACCCCAGAGCATCTCCCACCCTCCCACGCCCCCCCAGAAAGCACATGGCATCGGCTCTTGCCCTCTCTCTCTTAAACTCCTCTATCAGCACAGCCATTAGACTTCATGGAAACTTTTAGTTCCTTTGCATGTAAATGGCTTCACACACAATTGTCTCTTTATCTGACTTTGGAAAAAAAAAATCTTTATCTGACTTTCAAATGCAAATGAGAGCTTCTTATATATCTTGGATATTCTCCACACCACCTAGCCAGTGTCTTGCAATAGCAGGTCCTCCACAAACCCTTCTGAACTCATTGGTTGAGTGATTGAACTAGGTCATCCAGAAAAGACCCCAAAGATTTGGTAGGAAATGGATTTATCCCAATCAGAAAGGACACTTGAAGGTTAGTAGGCTGAAGGAAAGTAACAACTTGAATTTAAAACAATAAAATAATAGTGTAAATGGCAGCTAACAGGAACTGACCGCTTTATACACACTGAGAGCATCACAGCCGTGATCTTCAAACCTCAAAGCACCCGCCATGTGTAAAGATTACTATCACCCCCGCTGTTCAGTTAAAGAAACTAAGGCACGGAGTAGGTTGTGATGTTACTTTTGAAGACACACATGCCACCACGGAAGTGGTTTTGTCCCACACCAGTCTGATACTGAGTCACACTGTTCCTGGGTTATTAGCTAAGTGTGGATGCACTAAGGGACATTTTTGGACCAAGATGAAACGCTGCGAAAAGTCTTACAACTCCCAGTGATAGCAGAGAGGGAAAGGGGAGCTGGCGTGGGGAATCCAGGCTGGGCCAAGAGGAAGACCCATTGGAAACAGTTCATATCATTCACAAAATTAATAGCATCTACCCTCAGGTGCCAAAGACAGGGACCATCCCTGCAGAACCCCGGGGCTCAAGGGAACACAGTCTGAGAACCGAAAAGGAGAACGCTCTACAGACAGTTGGTACAGAAGTACCAACTCCTCCCCACTTCCTCCTCCCCACACTGGTCCCAGCTCCTGTCATCTCCTGCCCAGGCCACCACCTGTGGCCATCATAGCCTCGCACCTGTATCCTAAGCATCCACTCTTACCTGGCTAAAGGACATTTTCCACTTAAAGGTCAGTTGGAGCCTACGAAAAGGCTAATGAGCTCACACCCTCTGCTGCTTCCAATTTCCCCAACGCCTCCCCATTACCATGAGAATGAACTTCACACTGCTCACAAGATCCTGCTGGGTCCTGCTCTGCCTTGCTTCCTCAATCTGTCTCCTATCACACTTCCCCTCTTCCCCTTTCTGTTCCTGCCACACTGGTCTGGCTGTTCATTGACTACCCCAAGCACATGTCTCTCCTCAAGGCCTCCGGACTCTCTGTTCCTTCTGCCTGGGATGCTTGTCCCGCAGATCCTGTACAGGCAGATGCCTCACCACTCAGAGGTCAATGAATAAGACGTCTCTTTAGAGAGGAGGGGGCCATGCAGTGTGAACTACCAATCCCTACTCTTGTGTGTTGAACGATTTCCCTCTCCCAAAATATGTTCAAGCCCTAACCTCAGGTACTTGTGACTGTGATCTTATTTGGCAAGAGGGTCTTTGCAGATATGATCAAGTTCAGATGAAGTCCTTAGGGCTAACGGCTCTAATCCAATGACTGGTGTCCTTACAAGAAGAGGACGGAACACACGTACACACAGGAAGAAGGCGGAGAACAGAGGGATGCAGCAAAAGCCAAGGAACGCCGAGGACCACCAAGGGCCACGAGGAGCTAAAAGAGATACAGAAGGATCCTGCCCTAGAGCCTTCAGAGAGAACACGGCCCGCTGACACCTTGATTTCACACGTTTTGTCTCTGAAACTATGAGAGAGTAGATCTCTGTTGTTTTAAGCCACCCAGTTTGTGGTAATTTGTGATGGCAGCCACAGGAAACTCATACACCCACGCACTACACACCCGTAGATACTGAGTCATTCGCAGCCCTGTCCCCCTATTTTGGTCTCCAGCACTTAACACCACTCCACACTATAGTGGATATTCCTGGTTTGCTCCCTTGATGTTTGCCTGGTGAGGGCAGACACCAGCAGTCTTGTTCACTTTATCCCCAGCATCTTGGTGGGTTACTGGCACAGAGTAGATGCTCAAAACGATGAAGATGAATTCAATGGTCAAGGGGGCTTCTAAGAGGAGATGGGAATGAGGTGGGCCTTGAAGAAAGATGTGACAAAATGGAGCGGGGACCCCAGGTGGAAGGACCGGCACGGCCGAGGCAGAGGGAAGAAGCGGACCGTGCCAGGGAGTAAGCAGACTGGCGCGGACTGGCTCTGACAGCACGGGCCGCACCGGAAATGGGAGCGCTGGAGCCAAAGAAGCACCCGGCGGGGCTTTGGCCACTGAAAGAGGCTCTGCGGAAATGAGTCTCTGTTGGCAGGTTCCAACCGGAAAGGGAAGGGATGGGGGCCGCCAGGAGCTCCTGAGCGGCCCAGAAAGGCAAGGTGGAAGGCAGGAGGAACTCCCACTGCAAACTGTGGAGGGCGGGCTCCTGGAGGGGCTGCAGCCCCTCTCTCCAGCTCACCGTCTGGCCGGGTGATCCTGCTGCAGGAAGCAGGAGAGATAGGCCCGTGCGGCCCTTAAATGCTGAGCTGTGGGCATCAGCTCTGTCCTCTAAATGCCTTGCTCGCGCCCTGTCTTGGTCTCCTGCTCCTGAAATGGGAGGATCGTATTCCGTACCAGCCTCTCAGGTTGTTTTGTGAGAATCCACTGAGAGAATATCTGTAAAGTGCCTGGCCCTACAGTACGTGTCTGGTAGGGAGAACAGATCCCCTTCCGCTATGATTATTCAGCCTAACAGGGATCAACATGGTGGAGTGCGATTGGTTCCATGCTTTGCAATTAGCGATGTGACCCTGGGGCGGTGGCTACCCCTCCCTGTGCAAGATGGGGTCATAACTGGTTGAGGACCAATGAGGCGGCCCGTGGGAAGCTCTGGGGATGGGGCCTGGCACATGCGTGGCACACAGTAAGTGCGGGCTGCGGTTTTTGTTGTTTGGGGCTGACTCATTCCAGAGAACAACACGAGGGCGTGTGCCTGGTAGGTGACCCAGCACGAAGCCCGCCTAGGTCACCAGCCCTTGGTGGGAAAACATGGAAGTCAAAACCTCTGTCACTGTCAAAAGGAGGCAGAAGCGAGTGAGCCAGAAAGATGGCACCGTGCTTCAGAGTTTGTCTTTTTTATATAATTTTTTTTGATGTGGACCATTTTTAAAGTCTTTTTTGAATTTGTTACAATATTGCTTCTGTTTTATGTTTTTTGGCACGTGGGATCTTAACTCCCCGACCAGGGATCGAACCCACAACCCCTGTGTTGGATGGCAAAGCCTTAACCACTGGACCACCAGGGAAGCCCCCAGAGTTTAAGTCTTAATTCTGTGGCCTTAACAGGTCATATCACCCCTACTGTGCCTCATTCATTCATTCATTCATTCCTCCATCCATTGAACAAAGAAAGTACTGAGCACCTACTAAGTAGCAGGCACTGTTCCAGGCACTGGGGCCACAAGGGTGAATAAGACAGTTGTGGTTTCTGGTTCCCGGAGTTCAAGTCTGGAGGAAGACAGAGACAGGGCACGGACAACGACCACCAGTGTGATGAGTACAGGGTGGGGCAGCGCCAGGGTGGAGGCCCGGGGAGCCCAGAGGAGGCCTCCTCTCTAGTCTGGGCAGTCGGAGTCTCAAACTCCTGTTCTAGCAAAGGAACAAAACTAGGAACCTGCCTGGCTTCTTCCAGGTTGAGAAGTGAAATAATCACTCGTGTGTGTAGTAAGAGAGAGCCAGCCAATGAGAATATGTGTGGGGAGGCACTTGGTAACTGGTTTTTTAGGTTGGATTTTTGGGGGTGTGTGTGTGGGGATAAATATTGAATTAACGAATTGTACACTAATAATAACAGCACTTAGTAATTAAGTGGGCACTTTGAGGTTCATATTGTTTACTAAAAGATTGAAACTCTCCATAGATTGGTAAATGATGGCTGTCCTCCCCCCTTCAAGGGCCTCTGCTGCCTTGAGACCCTCTCTACAATTCAGCAAATAAAGGGTTAAAGCCTTGCCCAGCAGGGGAGTCTCTTGGGACCCCGCTTCTGCTGTGCTGATTGGTTGATACTTCAGTTGTTCAATATATTAACCAATATTACTATCACTTTTTTATATGTGGGGAAACTGAGGCACAGGAGAGTGAAGTTACTTGCACGAGGTCATGCAGCCAGCAAGTGGCAGAGTCAAGATTTGAACCCCTCACTCAGATCTCAAGCTGTTGACGTCTTGGGTGTAGAAACATTACCTGGGATCTACCGGAGGTTCACAGAAACAGGAGACCTGGCCCTGTCCTCAGGAAGCTTACAACCCAGCTGAGGAAAGTCTTAATAAAGGCAGTCGGAGGAGCATCTGGGAAAGTAAGTGATTCTCCCTGAAGTTCTGGGAAGAGAAGGAGAGACCCGGAAGGCCTTGCTGGAGGAGGGGCCATCTGGGTAGCCAGGGAGGGGCTCAGCCAGGAGGAGGGGCCCTTGGATGGGGTCTCAGTTCTGTGTGGACAGAAAGTAGAGCTGGCTTTACAGCCTCCTGGCCATATGGGGACTTTTCTTCCGCTAGTGGAAATGGAAACACTGTGCTTTCACTTCCCTGAGGTGAGGCAAGGAGCTCTCCCTGACTCACCCTCCGCTTGGGACAAATCAGTGGCTGCCTCAGTTTCCCCGTCTCTAAATGATGGTCATACGCTCCACATCCTCCCACACTTCCTTCTCTTCCAGGATATGTCAAGGAACAACACGGTGTTGGCAAAAAAGCCCAGTACAAGGCTCTGGTCTGCCTCAGTTTCCTCGTCTGTCAAATGATGTGATTAAAAATTATGATAACATTAGTAAGTTCCAGAGACAGCAGAGCATGTGGCCAAGGGCCTGGGTTCGAATTACAGTCTCTACCAGTTCCCTGCTAGGTAGCACTCAGCCAGTTACTGCCCCTCTCTGTGCCTCTCTCCACTCCTCTGCGAAGGAGACACTGATCACAGCACTTGTGGTGTACAGTGGCCCTGACAATTAAAAGGCTTGATACTTGCAAAATACTTCGCCCTGCTGCTTCCAGTCCATACTCATAATGTGGCTGCTCTTACCCCTGCGGAAGGCAACAGAGCCCTTACCGTGCGCCAGGCATTGTGCTACGAACTTACTGTGTGACCACGGGCGACGCTGGCTCTCATCCTCAACTGTCAGAAAATAATAACATCCAGCGTGTATTAACTGCACGTTAAGCCCAGAGGTAAGTGTTTTATATGCATGATTTCATACGATGCTCATGACACCCCTGTGAGGTCATCACTATTCCCTTTTGCAGGTAAGGAAATGGAGGCTTCACAAGCCATAATCTTAGCCCCATCTGTGTCACCGTGAAGCTCCAATAAGTTATAAAGTCCCTTGATGAAAGGTTTAAAGTACTGCATCTCTTCAAAGAATTTTTGCCATGAAATCCAGTTTCTCTATCAATACAAGTTATTGTTTTGCATTTTCAATAGGAATTGCAGCTAACGTTTATCCAGCGTTGACTATAAGCACGGCAGCATTTTAGATGCTTTACGTGTGCTACCTCACTGACTCTCACAATCTCTGTTAAGGGAGACATTATTATTGGCTCCATTTTACAGATGTGGAAACAGAGGCCCAGAGAGGTTAAGTCACTCGCCTAAGATCACACAGCTGCAATGTAGCTAAGCAGAAATCCTAACCCAGGCAGAAGGCAGGGAGTTCGGGTCTGGGAGTGAGCAGAGCTCACCCTGGGTTTGTTTATTCCTGAAATACTTTCCATCATCCCACTTCAGATAAAACTGAACACACCTCTTTCAGATCTTCAGTTTTTCCCAGGCCCTTGACCCAAAACTGCACAGCAAGGTCAGTATTTTCTTGCCATGCAAATATTTCTATTTGCTATTTAATGACCCCACCCATCTGCAGGCACCCTCAGACCTGCCCCTACACTCGTGGTGGTGTTTGAGTTTGAAGGGCCATTTGGGTTTCCCTCAGGAGGCCCCAGTGCAGGGCACGGTTGAAGTGCCTCTCACTCCAGCTACCTTTGATGCCTGGAGTTGCATTCTGTGTGCCCAGTTGCTCTGGCATGCCAAGCGTCGTTTGCCGGGAACAATGCGGTGCCCTGTCTCCCACATGTGGACACACAAACTGGCACACACATTCTCACAGTCCCTGCACACATGAGCGTGGGCTGGGGAGGCTAGGCGATGCACATGCACACACAGAATACACACACTTCACTTCAAAACATTGAGAGAGGACCAAGTTCACAAACCTGGAGCAGAGGTGTAGCAGCGTCAACAAAATGTGAAGCTTGTGTGAGATCACACAGTAAAACAGACGTCCAATTTCTCTTCCCAGCTCTCGCTCTCTCTCTCCAAATTGACCTAAATTTGGCGTTAGTCTGTCCTCCCACCATCGTAACATCAAATACTGTGTTTCAGTGTATACGGCAATAAAAACCAATTCGCGTCCTTAATATATCTGTCGCCTGTCTCAGAGCATCCCTTTTACAGGTGATGCAATATTAGTAACATTTTTTGGCCATTATGTCATAAGCTTAACCACTAGCAGAGAACAGGATAAACTGGTACCAGTTAAAACATTCAAGGCGCTGGCAGGGTCTTGCTTTCAAAAGCGCAACTCAACTAAAAATATATGTCACTGAGGTCCTCTGTGGCAAAGCGCACCATCTACCTAACCTCAGGCATTTGGTCCCATTCCGGTTTTCAAAAAAAAGCCCCTTAGGTTTATTTACTGAAATTGTCATTTCTCCCCCCTCACCAGAACTTTAATCAGCCACGCAGAGCACAAAACCTACATTCAACTCTGATTTTATGACACGAAGCTAACTCCTCCTACGCATATTTATTTCATTTAACTCTTGCAGCCCTGCCCTCCAGGCAGTGCCCCCCACTATTTGCAGGGCTGGCCTCTGAAAAACACATCACATCGCCTGGTTTCCATTTTTAAAGTCAGATTCATTAGTGTACAGCCTAAACCCCTCCACAATCCCGGCCAGATGGGATATCTTCATATCATATTTGTATACGTTAAGCCCCTCCCGTAATATCCAAGTAGTATGATTCCAGGACAAACTCCAGGAGGAGGGAAAAAGAGACAGAAACACGGAATATAGAGTGTAATCGGATCGCAAAACAAACTGATGGTACATTGCACTTTAAAGGGGGAGCTGGAGGACTGTACCCATGACACACATCAAAAAACGGGAAAGAAAATTGTTTAAATGTCCCAGAGCATCTGCTGCTCTGTTAAAAAGCAAAGTCTTCATTACTAGATTTACTAAATAGTAAAATGCCAAGCCTGTTCTCCTAAAAAAAAAAAAAGCTAAATAATGATGATGATAAAATGATGATGATAATAATAACACAGCTGAATGGCATCCGCTGTCAAAAGCCCAGCGCGGAAATAGTTAAGCAGCCCGCGGTTAGTAGCGAGAATCCCTCCCGGTGTCCCATGGAGGGGACAATCTTTTTGACAGACTGGCCTGGGGAATCCCGCCTTGGGACACTTCGCTGCCCCCGCGGGAAGTGGTCTGAAGTCGGCTCCCCAGTCTCCCTCCTTGACCAGGGAGAGGGCGCCTCTCCTCCCGGCCACGCTACCTGTGCGCTCTGGGAAACCGGAGTCCCCGGGCCTCCCCGCGACCTCAGCCAGGAGCTGAAAGCGCTGCCCGGGAAGAGAGCAGAAGGGAAAGGGCTAAGAAGTGGGAGGAGGAAGCGTCTGGAATAGAGGGGGAGTCAGTTACCTTGGTCCACAGACCCCATGATGCGGAGGGGATGGCAGTGCCCCAGTCTGAACGCAGCCTCTCTCTGCATCTGGAGGGGATGGAGTTTCGGCGCGCGGGGTGAGAGGGGTCTGTTTGGGTAGACCAGGAGCCAAGGGGGCGCCGTCCTCTCTAAAGCATGCTCGCGGGGCTGCCCTGGCCGAGGAGCCTGCGAGCGGCCCGGGAGCTGCGCGCCTCCCGCCTCCAGGCTCCCGGCTCCCGGCGCGGCGGAGTCGGCGCGGCTCGGCGCTCCGGCTTACTCGAGAGGGAACGCGACTTCCTTCCCCGCGCTCCGTGTTTATAGGCTTTCAATGCAGTAAAATAACGGGATTCCCTCACTGTTTCCTCCTGTTTATCCAGCGCCATGGAAACCACTGGATCCCGTCCATCTCCAAAACTAAGGGCTTTCCTGCAAACTTCACACTCAGGAATCCATGACGTCGCCTCCTCCGCGGCCAGCCAGCTCCGTGGCTCCCTCGGCCGCCAGCACAAGTCCCTGATTGTTCGGGAGAAAAGTCAGGGAGAGGGAGCGATGCGGGCGACGGCGAGGAGAAGGGGGTGGGGGCGTGGGAGTGTCCAAGTCGGCCTTGCAGGAGCTCCAGGAGGCTGTTTGCAAGGATTGCTCCAGCCGCCGCCTCCCTAGCACGCTGCCGCTTCGCATAAATCATGCCCAAGACTCCCAACCCCCCCCCCCCCCCCCCCCCGTTTTCCAAGCGGGCATCTCTCCGAGAAAGCCGCCCAGGGCTCAAATCAACACCCCAGGTGGTCGAGACCCCCGGACACTGGCCCAGGGGCCCTTCCCAGTCCCTCGGGGCCTCCGGCTGCCCAGATTTTTTGTGCTCAGGGCTGACGGGGAGGAGGAGGGAGGGGGGAGAAGGCGGGGGGAGGGGGAGGAGGGAAAAGAAATAAATAACGGTGCCTTATGTCAACTCTCCAAGATTTTTTTTCAAAGAGGTCTATTTTTAGATTCATTTAGAAAACCCAAGGTTTGCAGTGATGCTCAGAGGCTCCAGCAATAATGAAATGGCCACAGAGACGCGGAAACCAGGCAACCCATGTGTTTACACATGCTCTGAATAAACAGGAAAATAAAGGGAAGGGATGTCATGAACTTTGCACAGCCTCCAGAAGAAGGTCCAGGGGATGCCACGCGTGTCTCCCGTCAACAGGCCACAGACCCCGGAAGGCCGGTGGGGAGGTCCTGCTGTCAAAACGCTTTTCCTGAACATAGCCTGGATTCGCCTCTTCACCCCCGCTCAGGGCGGGGAATCGGGAGCCCCCAGATAAAGCCAGCTTTGCAAATGGCCCTTTCGGATGCTGTTGGGGGCTCTGATAAAACTGGGGGCCGCACCGCGGCGGGTGATTCATAAGCCCCTCCCCACTTTCTTACAGACTTGAACTTGAAGATGCATTGGCTTCATCCGGGGGACCACTCTGTATTCCACACCTTGACCCACAGGAGCCTCGCTGGGCTCTCAGACATGACGACTCCTGCTGGAGACGCGGTCCCACAAAGCCCCCGAGCCCACCCACCTCTCTCCAAAGCCCGCTTCAGCCAGGGCGGCCTCCATCTGAAGTAACACTGTCCCCCCAAAGAGCCGCCATAGCTGCCCACCTACCTGACCTCAAACACCCTGCAGCCACCCTAGAAGCAGGGGAGCCTTCTCCCCCACTTTCCAAAAGAGAAACCGAGGCACAGAGAAGGCAGAAGCCTTGCCTGCTGCTTTCCTCGGCAGATCCTGGAGTGCAGCCTGGAAGGCCATGGAAGAGATTCTTTTCAAGGAACCCTACTGAGGAAGGCCCATCCCCTGAGGACTCTGTACCCCATCATCTAAGGCAAGAACAGGGTGACCAACCTTCCTGGTTTGCCTGGGATTGAGGTGGTTCCTGGGAGGCAGGACTTTCAGTTTCAAAACCAGGAAAGTCTTGCGCACAAATGAAACTCAGCACTCAACTTCCTCTCGCAGTGATCCACGCGGCAGGCAAACCTATGAACCTTCGTCTCTGAAGACAGCCACCATACATAGCGGTGCTCTGAATAGCAACTCCTAACTCAGCACCTACTCTGTGCCAGGCCCTGAGGTAGGTCCTCGATCAATTCCTGTCCCTTGACCCCCTGCAAAGTAATACATTGACACTGGGAGGGCTGAGCCCAGCACTGTGTGTGAGGGTAGCCTCTAGCCACATGTGGTTCTTGAAATTTAATTAACAATTAAACAAAAGCTAAAAGTCCGTTCTTTGATGCAAGAGCCACATTTCAAGTGCTCCAAAGCCACAGGTGGCTAGTGGCCACCAAGTTGGACAGCACAGAAGAGAACATTTCCATCACCGGAGAAAGTTCTGTAGGGCAACGGGGGCTTAGGCAACCTGAGAGGCAGGATAAAGTGCTGTCTCTAGAACCAGACGCCCGGCTCTGCCCTGGAGTCACTTACCCACTCTGTAAAATGGGGACACTATTAGTGCCTTCCTAAGAGCTGATGTCAGGATGTGAGGCTAAGAACATGAAGGTATATGATAAATGCTTAAAATGGATACATGTGTGTGTATAGGGTTAGATAAGATCTTCCGGAAAAACCCGAAAGAAATTTTTGGCCACCCCGATACTTTAAGCCTTCCTACACTCAAGGAGTGAGTGGTCATTAAGCCACGATTAAGACTGTTCGACCCTGCAGTCCACGCCCTGCAACTCCAGGCTGCCCTTTATTAAACTCAGCTGCATCCGGGCATGAAGCAGCCTTTTTGCAACATCGAGTCCATTTCACCATCCCACTGAGCTTGACGCTGGGAGCCGTGTTTACAGATGAGCAAACCGAGGCGCCGTGAGTCGATGTTCACACAGTCAGTCCAGATCGGAACCCAACTCTATTTGGCCACAAAGCCCGTGTTCTTGGCACCACGGCCCCTGCCTCCCAGAGGCCTCCCTGGGAGCCGAGGTCTTGGAGGCCAGAAGCGAGGCAGGAAACGAGCACGCTGGGCCCTCCCCTGCCAGACTCATTATCGGGGATAATTTTAGACTCGGTCCCACCCAGGCTCAGGCCTCAGAGGCGAGTCCCGGTCTCCACAGGTGCCGAGAGGGGGACGCCTTTTGGAACTGGGTAGAATAAGCATTAGGCACATTTTTATAGAGCCCACTCTTTGTCACGGTTAAGCATTTTTCCCTTTTAAAGCACATTAATACTATAAGGAGTGGAGCCGGGGTAGTGGCAGCTGAGTCACCTAATTTGCCCTTATGGGCTGCAGGTTTCAGCTTCTTAGTTTAGCTGCTCTTAGGTTCCTCAGACAATTTCTTTCCTCTCCCAGTGCCAGGGCAAGAAATATTTTGTCCTTTTGAACTGAACCACCCACTGTTTTTCACTTCTCTCGAGCACTCTCCCTTTTTTTAAGGGATGCTGGGTGGGGGGGAGAGCTTCCGCCCACAAAATTATCCACGAAAACTCCCCAAAATAGAAGCTCTCAGCTGGGGTGGGAACGTGCCAGCATATGAGGAAAAAGGAAAGAGAAGCTGAATCAAAGCAAATAGAAGGCGTCCAGGTGGCGATGGGGAGAAAGGTCCAGGGAGACTGCAAGACATCTGGGCTGAAGGAGACCTTGAATCACCGGGGAAGCCTTTTATTAGAATCTCTTCCCTCCAACAGCCTCCCAAATAAGAAACGCAGGTATTTCTGCTGAGACATCACTTACTGGTGCTACCCAGACAACTGATTCAACACCAGGAATATTTAAGAGGACTTGGGCAGCTTCAAGGAGAGAACCCACTGGTCCTCTCACTGCGTTTATAGCCCAAGTGTCATCCTCACCTGTCGGTCACCTTGACCGCCAACCCCTTCATGGCTGGAAGGTAGACAGCAGTTAGAATTGGTCTGGACTCCCACATGTCTCAAACACAGAAAGTGGGACAGACCCAGATGTATAAAACCAGAATGGTGAGGGTTACTGATCTCTTATCACGTGACCAGTTACTGAGTACTTGCTGTGGGGCAGGTATGAACTCATTGACTCCTCTCAATAATCCTAGGATTATCATTTTACAGAGGAGGAAACTGCAGCACAGAGAGGTTATGCAGCTTGCTCTAGGTTGCACAGCCAGTAGGTGGCAGAGATGGGATTAGAACTCCAAGCACCTGACTCTAGAGCCCGGGTTCCGACCCACCAGGCAACGCTGCCTCTCAAGTGTCAATTCAGTTGCTCCACTGGATTATAATTACCTTTAGCATAAAGTCCAGAATCCCACTTGTGGTCTACTAAGACCTATCAAATTCACCCCACCCCTTCCAGCCTCATCGCTCACCTCTGACACCTTTGAACTCCAGAAGTACTCAGAGGCCCCAATCATCTGTGTCCTTCCTCGCTACAGGGCCTTCCAGCGGGCTGCTTCCTCTCTCCTCCTATCCCCGCTCTTTTCTCTTTACTTGGGTAATTCCACGGGCCTCCAGTGGGAGGAGGGCTTGCCTTGGATAGCATTTCTTTGGGGAGGTTGCAAGCTTCCTCATCTGTAAAATGGAGCCGTACCAACGTCTTAGGGAGACATTTGGATGTGATGACGTTGTGTCTAATGAAACACTAAGTGCAGTGCCTGGTATAAAGGAAGCACTCAATAACTGTACTAAAATTACTATCATCTTGCCACTACTTACAGCAGTTATGCAAGATCAATCAAAGATACCACTTCAGGGATTTCCCATCCCTCTTAGAATACAATCCAGATACCTCACCATGGCTGTCATAGCCAGCCTCTAAGAAGGTCCCAGTGGTGCCCACCTGGGCATTCTCGTTCTTGTCCAGGCCCTCCCACCCTGTGTAACAGTAGGACATTGCCACAATGGCGGCATGTGACTACTGAGGCTAGGTTATAAAAGAAGTGTGGCTTCTGCCTTTCTGTCTTGGATCACTCACTCTGGGGGCAGCCAGCTGCCAGGTGGTGAGGACACTCAAGCAGCACTTTGGAGAGATCACACGGTGAGGAACTGAGGCCTCCTACCAACAGCCAAGATTTCAGATGATGCAGCCACAAGGACCATCTAAGCTGCTCCAGGCCCACAGAGATATTACACGCTTGTTCCTTTGAGCCGCTAGGTTTGGAGGGAACAGCAAACTAACACGAAGGCCCCCAAGACCTGACCCAACCCACGTGTCCAATCTCATCTCCCTCCCTCTCCCATTCACTCACCTGCTCCAGCCTCACGGTCCTTTCCTCCCTGGTCCCGCCTCGTGGCTTTCGCGCTTCCTTACCCCTTTACCTGGAACCCTTTGTGCCATGACCTCTCATGGCCGGTTTCTTTCATCCTCTTGGTCTCGGTTCAGATGTCACCCTATGAACACATTCTTCCATGACCTTCATCTCTAAGATCTGCTCCTCTGCCCTAAAGCCCAGCCCCGCCCCACAAATCTCAATCACAACACCTGTTGTATTTCTGTAGCGCATCCACCGCTTACCACAAATAAATTACAGATTCACTTGTCTATCGCATATGTCCCCTGCCTCCCAACTAAACTATAAACTCTACAAGGGCAGGACTTTGTTTTATTCACTGCTGCCTCCCCAGCACCAAACGATGCCTGGCAGCTGGCTGGGCCTCAAAAAGCTTTGATGAGTAAATAACAGAATGTAAAGTTGTCTCATCAGTTTGTTTACTTGGTTACGACTCAGACTAGGAAAAGAGGACCATTGCCTGTCTTACTTGGGGCTTGGAATGATGTCTGGAACTGGTGGTACTCAGTAAATCATCCTATCATATGTCTACTGAGTGATGTCTCTCTGACAGGCTCCCTCCCAAGCCCTCCTTATATACCAATTCATTTGGTCCTCACGACAACTCTGTAGGAGGAAGACTACTATTATCCCCATTTTGCAGGTGAGGAAACTTAGGCACAGAGACCCAAGGTCACCAAATAGTAAGGAGCAGACAGCGTGAACTTGGATAGCGGCAGCCTGGCCCCGGAGCCGTACTCCCAGGTCCTCTCAAGGTTTGTTGAATGAATGGCAGGCAGGCCTGAGTGTCTGGCCACCTTTTCAGCTGGCCGGGGAGGACCCTCACTCTGTCACGTGGCCGAGGAGACGGAGGAGATGCTCAGCTGGGGTTGGCAGGGAAGGAGGGACGGGGCGGTGGCTGGGTAGCTGGACAGGCTTCCCCCGTTTCCAAGCGATGGAAAGGTTCACCTCATCCGGAAAGAACTCCCAGTTCCCTGGCTGTGGCAGGGAGCGAGGTGTCTCCCCGGCCTGGTTCATTTTAAAATACATTGTCTTGCTTTTAATAGCCTCCCTGATCTGCTCTTGGAGGTTCTCATGACTGACTCTTCCCAAAATAATACCCAGCACCGCTTTTTCCAACTCAGAAGTGCTGAATCTTGCTACCTCCCAATCAGCCGCTGGCTGCCAACCCAGAGCCCTGGTTATCCCAGGGTCCCTCAAGCCGGAATGTGACCCAACAGGGAGATTTCCGAGGCATTTGGAGAGAACCCCCGACGTTCTCTGCCAGCTCACCGGGCTGCTGACAGCGAGTTTCCAGCGAGAGCCTGCCCCTCCGCGGGGCTCCCTCGGCTGCTGAACCGGGGTGTGACAAGAGGCCAGCGGCAGCCCTCGGGATGCCCCAGGCCCGCAGGGTGGGGGAAGTTTTTCCTAGAAGCTGGAGAGCTGACGTGGAGGGAGAGGGAATCGGCTTGGCTTCCTTCTGCCGGCAGAAGAGAGAAAGGCAGGGAGAAGGAAAGGTTTATCTCGCTTGCATTCTTCTGAGAGCTAAGCTTGAAACATTCAGGCCTTTTGTTAAAAAAAAAAAAAAAAAGGGACTGAGGTGCATATACCTAGAATTTTTCTCCTCATATTTTAAAAATCAATAGACCTGTCTTGTTGCTTTGTTTATTCGTTTCACAAATATTGTCACGTACCTGCAATATTCTGGGCACTGGAATGCAGCCATGAGAAAACCAGATACAGGATGCTGTCCTCATCGGGCTTACAGTCCAGGGGGGAGATCAAGAGAGAACACATGAATACAGACGACATGGATGAGTGGTGATATATGCCAAGGAAGAAACAGAAAGTGGAGCTATGATGGGGAAAGGAGCCAGTTTTAACCAGGGTGGTCAGGGAGGGCTTCACTGAAGAGGTGACACGAGCAGAACTGAATGAAGTACGAGAACTAGCTATGCAGCTAGCTGGGGAACTCATTCAGAACAGAGGGAACAGCATGTGCAAAAGCCCTGAGGAAGTCTCCTCTATGGTAGTGAACCTGCTGTCACTGGAAATATTCATTCTTTCATACATTCAACAAGTTTTCTGGCCACCTGCCTTGTGGTCCTGAACTTGTTGCTGGGGATACAGTGAGAAAACAAGACAGAGAGGGCATGTCTTTGGGGAACTCTCCATCCAGTGGGGACAAGAAAGGTCAACACACATTATAAAGCGGGGTTCTAGTGCTGTGATGGGAGAGGCTTGGGGAGCCAAAAAACACGTGAGAGAGCAACATAACCTAGTCACGGGGGTGGGGGTGGGGGCTGTCAGGAACAGTGTCATCTAAACGGCATCAATAATAATAGTTGCTAAAATTTACTGAGGGTTTACACTTTGCCCTTTTCCAAGAGTTTGACATGTATTAACTCATCTAATCCTCATAACCTTTGAAAGAAATTCAATTTTTTTTTCAAAGATGATGAAAGACATTAAATGACTTACCATAGGTCACATGGCAGAAGAGCCTGGAATCAAACCCTTAAAGAGACAGGACATATGAGCCCCTTCTCCCCTTCCTGCTAAAATGGAGACTTGAAGGTAGGAGCTCAAGCAGCCATTTTGGGCCATGAGATAGAAACTGTGTTAATGAAGACAAATATGCCAGATGGAAGGAGCTCAGGCCCCTGAGGATCATGGCGCCTCCATATCAACCCTGGACCTCCCACCCAGGTTCTTTTCTAAGAAAAAAAAAAAAAATCTAACTTGTTGAATCTCCTGCTCTTTGTGGATCTTTGGTACAACAGCTGAACTTGCTTCCTAGTCAATATGGATTTCACTTTAAGAGTATAAAGACATCGAGTACAGAGACACTGAGTAACATGGATCAGATATGTGCTTCAGAAGATGGCCATGCGTGGGGTTAAGAGGCTCCAGAGGGACTTCCCTGATGGCGCAGTGGTTGGGAGTCCGCCTGCCAATGCAGGGGACAGGGGTTTGAGCCCTGGTCCAGGAGGCTCCCACATGCCACGGAGCAGCTAAGACCATGCGCCGAAGCTGCTGAGCCTGAGCTCTAGAGCCCGTGAGCCACAACTACCGGAGCCCACGTGCCTAGAGCCCATGCTCCGCAACAAGAGAAGCCACGGCAACGAGAAGCCCGCGCACTGCAACGAGGAGTAGCCCCTGCTCGCCGCAACTGGACAGGGCCCGCACGCAGCAACAAAGATCCAACACAGCCAAAAATTATAAATAATTTCAAAAAAAAAAAAAGAGGCTCCAGAGCCAGCTGGCCTGGGTGCAAATCCCAGCTCTGCCTCTCCCCAGTTTTGTGACCAAGCTACTTATCTTCTCTGTACCTTGGTTTCCTCATCTACAAAATGGGAGTAATATTACCCAATGGGAGAGCTGTTGTGAAGAGTTAGCACACATAAGGGTGCTTAAAATAGCACCTGCTACATATTAGGGAGCCTTAGGCTCTGTGAGTGCAGCTGTAGGAAGACACTCCTTACTTGAGCCCTTTGGTCTCCATGAAGAACTAGAAAAGCAGTTGGAACCTCCCTCTCCCAGGAGACACTGGTAGGTACCTGGGAGCCCAGAAAGATGTCTAGAAGCAGCTCCAATCCTTCATTTGCAGTCAGAGGAAATGGGCCACGAAAGAGAACACCCGGATGGGGCAGTAACTCAAGGTAATGCCGCAGGGTCCCGGGGGCTGCATCTGAGTGGGGCGCGGACCAGGCCACGGTGCAGGAGCCACCAGCCCAGTAAGCTGTGCCCGGGAGTCCCGCACGGAAACGCGGCAGGAGAAGCACGCTGCCCTTGCCCCCGCCGGGCTCCCTAGAAGATAAGAAGCCCCAGCTTCCTGAGGATGTGCTCTGAACCTTCCCACCGGCTCCTCTGGGCTTGTCAAAATATTTCTTTGTGGAGTCATCCCGTTTTTCCATTAATAAAGGTATTTTTGGGCTCCTGGCAACAATGGGTGAATGTTACAAAAGAGGTCGGGCCTTCCAAGGTAAACAGAGCTCATCCCGGACCCCAGTCAGCCGGCTCTGGGCTGCCAAGTCGGGGGAGTAGTGTTCTTATTCTGGGGCTCCCTGCGCTCTGAGCTGTGATCCAGCCCAGGAGAGCAGGCTCTGGGGCCATCTGCCTCTGCGGGCAGGACAGAGTCTCACACTAGAGCAGATGGGCAGTGCCACGGCTATTCAGGATCCCCTGGGATTTCTTAGTGCAGTGCATGCCACGTCCATCCATCTCCTGGTTCCAGCTGGTGAGTCGGTCAGCACACAGTTGTTGATGTCCTGCTCTGGGTCCAGTACCACACAGACAGAAAAGACATGGTCTCTGGCCTGGAGGAGCACAAGCCTTGCAGAGTGACAGACGTGGAAGCAGGTAGACCCACAGATGCGTGGCAAATGTCTCCCTGGGGACAAGCAAAGGGAGGGGGGAGGGAAGCGTACAGCACAGTGATGAAGCCTGTGGGCCCTGGGTTCTAATTCAGCTCCACCACTTACTGACCATGGGGCCTTGGGGCAAGTGACTCAACCTTTCAGTGAGCCAGTTTCCTCATCGGCAAAATGGGGACAGTAATGAAAGTTAATGTTAAGAACATGCTCAAAAGAGGACCGTTCACAGTTCAGGGTTAGCTATTAACTCACTGTTGTTAGAGCACCCTAAAAGGCCATCAACAGAGGGATGGCCAAAGAAGAGGTGGTGCATGTGTACAACGGAATACCACTCAGCCATAAAAAAGAACGAAATAATGCCATTTGCAGCAACATGGATGGACCTAGAGATTATCAAACTAAGTGGAGTAAGTCAGAAAGAGAAAGACAAATACCATACGATATCACTTACATGTAGAATCTGAAATATGACACAAATTAACTTATTTATGAAACAGAAACAGACTCACAGACATAGAAAACAAACTTATGGTTACCAAAGGGGAAAGGGGTGGGGAGGGATAAATTAGGAGTTTGGGATTAGCAGATACAAACTACGATATATAAAATAGATAAACAACAAGGTTCTACTGTATAGCACAGGGAACTATACTCAATATCCTGTAATAAACCATAATGGGAAAGGATATGAAAAATAATATGTATATAAATGTATAACTGAATCACTTTGCTGTACACCAGAAACTAACACAACATTGTAAATCAACTATACTTCAATAAAAAATAAATAAATCCAAAAAAAAATCACTGTTGTTAGGTAACTAAAGCACACTCTGTAAAGGAAGCATTTGCCCTCAAAAATATCTTACCAAGTTTTATAGAAACCTTTCTAAATTTCATTACACTTTATAACTTGTTTACAATTTGTTAAAGAAATCAATATTTGTTGAATGAAGAAATGAATAAGTAAATGGATGGGGGGATGGATGGAGGGATGGATGGATGGAGGGATAGATGGACTCAATGTGTCAGTGACGGTATTAGTAATCTATCGCTGCATAATAAATCACCCCAAAATTTAGTGTCTTCAAACAACAATAAACATTTTTTTCTCTCACATAAAGTGAGTGAGAAATTCTAGAGCAGCTTGGTTGGACCTTTTACTGCATTGAAGTCAAGATGTCAGCCAAGACCGTAGTCATCTGAAGGCCTGACTGTGGCTGGAGGATCCAGTTCCAAGGAGGCTCCCTCCCTTGGCTGGCACCTGGGTCCTAGGTGCTGGCAGGAGGCCTCCGTTCCTCCCCACGCGGGCCTCTCCTCAGGCTGCTTGCGCATCCTCTTCGCATGGCAGCTGGCCTCCCTCAGAGTGAGAAAGAGAACCAGGCAGAACCAGAGGCTGTGACCAACCCCGGAAGTCACTTTCATCACTCCCACCACATCCTGCCCCTCCATGCATGTTGCTAAGTCTAGCCCACATTTCAGGGCCAAGGAACAAGGCCCCACCTTTGCCTTTTGAAGGGCAGTGTGTCAGAGAACTCAGATACAGTTGAAAATCACAACAGTGACCAAAGAGATTCCTTAAACAGACCAGAAGGGCTTCAAATACCAGCTTCTACAGACCAAATGAGAATACACTGCAGGAGTCCATTCATATGAAATGCTGGAACAGTCCAGACCAATCTGTAGGATGGCAGTCAGAGTAACAGGTGGCTATGTGGAGGGTGCGGTCAATAGCAAATGGCAACAGGGATGTTCTGTATCTTGACTGGGGGGTTGGTGGTCAACACTGTTTGAACTGTACACTTTAAATGTGCATTTCATTGTACATAGGTTATGATTTAGTAAAACCGACTTTAAAAAAATACCAGCTTCCTGACTCAGGCAACTAACTGTTCCTACAGTTTCTTTGGTCTAGGTCAGGAGTTGACAAACTATGACCAAATCTGGCACACTGCCTGTTTTTATAAATAAAGTTTTATTGGAACACAGCCACACACATTTATGTATGGGTCATCTCTGGCTGCTTTCCTGATAAAATGGTAGAGTGGTCCAACTGGGTTGCAGCAGAGATCAGATGGCCTGCAAAGCTGAAAATATCAACTATCTGGCCCTTTACAAACGAAGTTCGCTGACCCCAGCTCTAGAGGAAAATTAGAAACTTATACTACTTTAGATACGTTCGTTTTCAGGGCCAAATGGATCCAGCTTCCCAATCTTTTTACCCAACAACTGCCCGGCTCCCATGTGTGCATGGCAACTTCTCCCAGAGGCAGGCAGATGTGGGCAGATCCACGTCCTCCAGAAGATCCCTCAATTTATTCCATTTGGGAACCATCTAATGTTTCTTTAGAAGCTTTTTCTGCAACCCACTCTTTAGTGGCTGGGAGCTCTGCCTGGGCTGGTGAATCAAGAAGATGGTCGTCGAGTAGAACCTGGCCCCATGGAGCAGAAGCTGATGACATCACTCCTTGGGGAGTGTTTATATTCCATGAACTATGTTTATCAACATTCATCCTTCCTTCCTTCCTTCCTTCCCTCCCTCCTTCCCTCCCTCCCTCCCTCCCTCCCTCCTTCCTTCCCTCCTTCCCTCCCTCCCTCCCTCCCTTCCTTCCTCCCTTCCTTCCTTCCCTCCCTCCCTCCCTCCCTATCCCCCCCTCCTCCCTCTCCCTCCCTCCCCTCCCTCCCTCCCTCCTTCCTATAAAGACATGCCAATCTGCTGGATTAGTTGCGTGGACCAGGTTCTCTCAAAGTGAGCCCTTTGCACGGTGCTGACTCAGTCTGTAGTCAGGCAGACGGTATACAATTGCACTGTCATCAGCTTTAAGAGCAAAACTCATTAAACAGGGAGGATACTGTCTGTCACCCGCCTCTCTTCCCAAACCTGAAAAGTCAGAGCATGGGACGTAGGCGACAATCTCCAGGCCCCAATCCCGCCAGACCTTAAACCCTGACCGGGGAGGAGGGTCCTGAGGGTGAAAGGGACCTAATGCCGTGGCCGGCTGGGGGCCTCCTGCCGCAGGAAGACTCCCCCTAAATACCCTCTGGCTTTGCCCCTAGCCCTTAACACCCCTTCCTCTTCCTCTGGAGACAGTGCTGCCATTCTTATTTGGGGATCAAACCTTTCTGACTCGCAGTTCATGCTGATCAGGAAGGACCGCGTCTATCCCAGCTTTGTGGACGCGCATGTGACGTGGGTCCTGCTTATCTCATCCAGAGCGACTGGCTCAGGCCAGTGAGAATCAGCCCCGGGTCTGTAGTTTGAACCAGGAGAGAAGAGAATAGCACCCACACATTTTCTGCCTTTCCTCCTGAGACAGAAGGATGTAAGCCTGGAATTGCTGTCAGCCTGCTCGGTGCATTGCAATCTAGGTAGCAAGATGTCAGAGATGTAAGACCACAGAAGAAGGCCAAGAGACAGGAAGAGATTACGTGCTGCTGACAACACACGAGCCTCTGAATCCAGCCACGCCTGAAGCCAGAGGAAATTCGTGTAGCTTCTCCCATATGTGAAAACATTTCTTTTTCAGGTAAGCTACTTTGAATTGGATGTTCTGTCATTTGCAACATCTCCTATTCCATCCATAGGAGTTTGCAGTCTGGAACTGGGGCCTCAGCTGCTGACAGTGGCCACCTTGTGACCCTGAAGGAAAGCAAGGCCAAACCAAGGGAAACACAGAGAAACGAGGCTGGAGCTTTGATCACGCAGCTCCTGAAACCCTCCTTACCACTAAAGCTCCTGCTCATGAGATGCTACACTTCCTGAAGGTTTAAGTCAGGTTGAGTCAGGTTTTGCATTACTTGGGGCCAAACGTGTGCCCGGTGACACAGTCAGTTTTCTTACGTGTAACACAGAGATGATCACACGTACCTCAAATAGCGGCCGTGAGGAACAGGGGCCAGCTGTGTGAAGCTCCAGCCCAGAGCCGACAGACCACGTAGGGACTCAGCAGATGTTCCCTTTGCTTCTGTGACTGCTTTTCTTCCCCTCCCTCACAGCTGGCCCCATGCAGGGCAGGATGGGGGTCTGCCAGGTAGGATGGGACCCTCCCCGTGCAGTGGTCCCTGGCCCCTCAGAGGCGATCAAGGGTGACATCTTAAGGGTGAGCCTGGGGACAAGTGGGGCTAGGACTTTACCCAGACCCCCAGTAGTGCATGTCAGTTTACCCACCTTCTGATAAAACAGCCCCCAACTCTCTCTCTGGCAATTCCCCAACCCTCAGTCTATACACTTGGAAGTCTACACACTTGCCTGTGGAAGCAAGATGGCGGGCCCATGGTGAGGAGATGTCAAAGGATGAGAACTGGCATGCCTAGAAGCAGATCTTAAAAGGACTTTCTCAGGCTTCCCTGGTGGCGCAGTGGTTGAGAGTCCGCCTGCCGATGCAGGGGACACGGGTTCGTGCCCTGGTCCGGGAAGATCCCACATGCCGCGGAGCGGCTGGGCCCGTGAGCCATGGCCGCTGAGCCTGCGCGTCCGGAGCCTGTGCTCCGCAACGGGAGAGGCCACAGCAGTGAGAGGCCGGCGTACCGGAAAAAAAAAAAAAAAAAAAAGAACTTTCTCTCTAAAGCTTTTTTTCCCCACCTTCCGATAAGCATCCTGACTCACCACGGCAGTAAGAGCAGTGAAGTGGGTGCTACCACGAGAGCTACCTTGAAGCATTTCATTCCAGTTCCCAAGTGGAGCTTTATACTGTGTTTGTCATAAATCCACATATTCTCTTCTGGACAATTGGAACTGCAGGGTAGAGCTTGCTTCAGCATCTGAGGGCAGGACACCAGGACCCGCACCCTTCTGTGGACGTCCCATAAAAACACACAAAACCAGGGCCTCCACCAGATCCTGTGCATTGTCCCGAGGAAACACGGGGCCCCCTGCTAAAGATCTGATTAGAAAGCAAGGGGAGCACCCCGAGCACAGAACATGAGAGAACAACTCAGCAAAGTGGTCTTTACAGTGCTAAGCACCATTGTTATTCTTGGGGATGGTACCACAGACGCCGTCAGAAACTGGATTCTCCAAGACACAGATATTGTGATGTTGAGGTTCTCGGGAATCAAAGAGAAATGTTAGCCCGTGCCCCACGTGCCACCTGAAAAAATGCAATCTGGTGTAGCCACCAATACAGTGAGATAATCACAAAATGTCTTTTCATATACACATGAAAGAGAGAGAGACGGGGGAAGAGAAAGAAACAGAGGGAGGGAGGAAGAGAGGGAAGGAAAAAGAGAGGAAGAAAGGAAGGAAGAAGGGAGGGAAGGAGGGAGGGAGGAGGGGTATCATGTGACCAGGGCCTAAACCAATCAGCACATGGAACTCCCCTGACCACTATGATTGGTTCAGGGATGAGCACATGACCAAGTCAGGGCCAGTGTTTACACAAAAGGCTTTCAACCTGGCTTTGGACAGACTCACTCTTTCCTGTTGGAAATGAAGGTGGAGGGAGGTGACCCACGTGGCAACAGAAGGGGCAAAGCTGGAGTGGAGTCAGTGTGGTGAAAGCAGAGCGAAGAGAGTGAGAGAGAAACCAAATCCCAGTGACAAGGCTGGAACCCCTGAGTCCCCCTGAGCCTGAAGCCCACCCCTGGGCTGTTCAATAAGAAACTCCCTTTTACTTAAGTCAGTTTGTAAGGTTGCATGGGGTATGAGTTAAATTTGAATTTCAGATAAACAGCGAATAATAAATTTTTAGCACGTGTATGCCCTATGCAATATTTCGGACAACCTTATGCTGAAAAAGTATTTGTTGTTTATCTAAAATCTGAATTTAACTGGGAGTCCTATCTTTTATCTGGCAACCTTACCAGCTTGGGCCAGGTTTCAGATTACTGGTACCCAAGCGTGTCTTAACTGATGACCAGCCCCACACCCTTCAACAAGGGCACCGAGGTGCCCACTGGCCCCAACTCCCTCCACAGACCAGCCCCAAGGCCCGACAGCAGGAATTTGCACTATGCGATTTCTCACGAGGACGCCACCCCTGAAGTAAAGACCCATCGCCAACGTCCTGTTTAGAAATGCCTCCCATGGATCAGGGCTCGCCCGGCATCCTCTTGCCTCCTCGCCAGGGCATTATTCTAGGAGGTAAGCAAACTACAGTCCGCATTTTTTTTGCAGTACGCAGGCCTCTCACCGTTGTGGCCTCTCCCGTTGCGGAGCACAGGCTCCGGACGCGCAGGCACAGCGGCATGGCTCACGGGCCCAGCCGCTCAGCGGCATGTGGGATCTTCCCGGACCGGGGCACGAACCCGCATCCCCTGCATTGGCAGGCGGACTCTCAACCACTGCGCCACCAGGGAAGCCCTACAGTCCGCATTTTATAAATGAGTAAACTGAGACTCAAAGGTTTTGTGCTTCACGTGGGGTCGGCCATGTTTCTTACCAAGCCTGGTTCTAGGAATTACTCTTCTCAGCAGGAGCTGGGGAGGGAGCTGCTCCCCGAGGGTCTTTTGGAGGGAGCCTCGTGGCCGCTCTCTGGACAGAGGCAGGAGGCCTGGGGTGTCTGAGTCACTCTGGCTGGGATCACAGAAAACCCAGTGGCTTCCTTCCCTGAGGGGTTTCAAGGGCCTGGGCACAGGGTAAGAGAAGGGACATCATGCTGACCCCAGACAGCCAGGAGAGCGGAGGACGCCAGCAGGTCCCGGGGGGGCAAGTGTCCCCTCCGACTTCCAGTCTCCTGGGCGGTTCCCAGGCCCCTCTCCTCAAGGGATCCTCATTTTCAACTACGGTTTTGCTTCTTTTTTTTACTTTCTTTTCTTCTCTCTGTTGTTACCACTTTATAAATAAATAAATAAAGCAAACCAACAAAGCAAACATCTGGAAAGCTTTGTGGAAAATGGCATCTTGCTCCGACGACCCACCCTCCCTGGAGTCAGAATGCAAATGCCCGCGGGATTCACAAGTGGCCCCCAAATGCTCTCAGAGGTGAGACGCAGGCCCCTCTGTTCTCCTACCAAAGCCCTGTCTTCGCCTGGGGTCATGTGCTTCCAAAATCACCACCACCTCCAAGGAGGTGATTCCCAACTCCCTGCCCTGAACAAGTGCCCCACAGGCTCATGGGCCTCCATGCACTATGCCCAGCACATCCCCAATCCCATCCCATCCACTTCCTCCCACTTGGGTCTCTCTTTTCCACTTGGGCAGTCACTGCTCCATCTTGGACTTACATTTCATTCCTGACCCATCACAAAAGTCTCTTCTCCCCTTGCGTCACCTCTTCTGCTTCACTCCAACCAACCCCTCTCCCACCACCACTGCCAAGGGTATCTTCCCAAAGAATAGTTTGGATAATAATATCACTCCCCTGCTCAACAACCCTCTATGGCTCCCCGTTGCCTCCTGAAATAAATACCAGCTTCCTCACTATGGTGTTAAACCTTCCTGTGGTGGATGTCTGCTGTTTTGGTTTTCCATCATTCCTTTTCTCTTCCCTTGGCAACTTCCCTCTGGGTTTTCTCGGGGGAAGAGGGAGGAGTCACACATCCCCCCCTTTGATTCCATGTGGTTTGGGGGCTGCCTTCGGTCTCACATCCAGGAGGGGGTTGTGTGACCCAGGCTGGGCATGTGCCACGTTCCCCTGAACAAAGGAGTTGGTTCAGCGTTGGCCGTGTGAGCCAGGTCAGGCCAACCACAGTCAACACCAGGTTTCTGGCTGGAACTGCTGAGAAAGAAGGGCTCTCTCTGTCTCTGTCTCTTTCTGTCTCTCTGTTGGTGTTGCCAGGCAGGCCAGAAACTGCTGAGGGCCATCTTACCACCACAAGGGGAGAGCCAACTCAGGAGAAAACAGAGCTGTGAGATCAAGAAAAAAGTGGTCTTTAAAATATCTTAAAGTCCCTGGATACAGCTGTGCCTGAAGCCAATGATACCCACTCACTACATCCCTCTTTTTTTTTTAAGTTTGAACTAGTTTGACGTGAGTTTCCGTCACTGGCAACTAAGCAATATGGTTTCAGCTTCCTTTCTAGCTGTACTCCCACTATTTCCCTACATGTCTTTATACTTCTGAGAAAATGGCATCGTGAACAGTTAGTGGAATGCACTCCACCTTCCAGCCTCTCTGTCTTTAGTCCTGCTGTTTCCTTGGCTTGAAGTGCCCTCCTAACATCACTGTCTACCAAAACACGAATTCTTCTTTAAGGCGTTTCTCAAGCAAGCTTGCAATCCATGAGAATGTCATAGCTGTCGTTGCCTTGCTTTCTGTCCCTGTAGTGCTCTCAAAGAACTTATCACCCATCCTTGAATTCCAGTCATTTGTATACCTCCTATTGCTTCTCAGACAGGGACTTAGATGACAGAAGACATCTCCATTCAGCTCTGAGCACAATGCATGGCACAGAACAGAAGCCCAGGAAAGCATCTTTGCCCTCAAGGCCACCTGGTGAAACGTCGCAAGACTCACTCACCTGAAGCCTTGATTTTGCGGCAGATGGTCTGCCTGCCCCACATCTGCTATCACACACTCTCATACCGGTACCCCCGTTTTCCTCTGGGGAACCACTCCATCTCCATTCCTACTCTTGTGGCTTGGGTGGAGCTCAGCCCACCTCTCTCTGGCTCCAATTATGACATGTGGCCCAGAGCTGGCCAAGCAGGTCATCTCACACTTCCAGCCACAGTGATTGTCTCAGGTTTGGATGAGGGACCGACCAAGGAGATTCAGATCTAGAACTTCTGCTGGAGGTAATGAGAAGGAGCCGCTCTGTGGACTGGGATTGGAAACTCGTGGGATGTGAGCCTAGGTTCCTGGGGCCACCAGTAGGAGAGGTGCTGCCTGGAAAGAAGCAAACACCAAACCAAATAAAGCCAGGCAATAGAGGCAGATGCCTGATATCAATTCATCCTAGATCCAGCCATGCCTGAAGCTGACACTACTCTGTACTTCTTAGGTCCATGAGTCAATAAATTCCCAATTAATCGGGCTTCTGTTGCTTGCAACCATGAGTCTCAGCTGATACAAGTTCCACATCCTTCTCTCCATCATAATGCCTAATCCAGAACACAAGTAGTCCATAAATATTTAGTCACTGATTAACTGAGGGCAGGACACATTCTCTGCCTTGTCACTATCCCCTCTCCCTCCACTCCACATCCCCTACTGTTAATCTAACTAAAATCTGTCCATCTTTCAAGTCTCAGTTTAACTAGGACTCCTAGAAAGGCCTTTCCTAATACTCTCAGAAAAAAAAATTATGCCTCCCCATAACTTGGAACAGGCAAGAACCAGGAGACTCAAGAGACTCCCTGAGTCTCTCCTGGGCCTCATAACACCCCAGGCTTTTCCTTCATAAGACTTCTTACAGTCGGCGATTCCTAATTGTTGGCGAAAGTAGATTCTTCTTCTACGTTCATTTCCCCCCCAAACCGCAAACTCCATCAGGTGAGACACTGTCTCCTTTACCACTGCATCCCCAGAGCCAACATGGAGACTAGCACAGAGTAGGTGCCCCCTAAATGGTCACTGAATTAATAAATGCATTGATACCACTCAGAAATCAGTTAAAAGATTATGTGAGCCATGTTTCTCAATTTGAATGAAGATGGTGGAACCACATACCCTATTTGCACCTGGCCCATTGAAGGAGGGTTCCAGGGAGAACCAGGCTGGGGAAGCCTTGGAGGGAAATTGCCTCTTTGTGCAACTCCACTGGGGTTTTAGCATCTTGAACTTGATCAGAAAGCCCAACACAATTTGTGGTTCATTACGAGGGACCCTGGCCATGCCCTGAAGCAAATGTCAAATTTCACACATTTAATGAACTCCATACTTGAAATATGTGGCCTGTAAAATTTGATTTACACTGCTATTAAAATCCATGGTGCCTAAAAAGGAACGTGAAAAGTATATATTTGTGCTTAGAGAAGGGCCTTTTTTTCCCCCCCGAGACGTTAATTCACTCCAAGGTGCATAAACGTTCCCTAAAGCTTTATTTCAATTGCAATATTTCTTTCAGCACCTCAAATTTAGTTACCAACTTTTGAGAAGAGTGGTGTGTTAGGTCACACACGAGTGGAAAAGTGTCACCATGTAATTGTCAGCTCTCGCAAAGGTAAGCGGAGTTGACAGCTGAGGTGGGGACAGCCCCCAACCTGCACAGCCAAGCTTACTTGGCACCATCATTAAAACGTGCCTTACATCAACATCAGCGCAGCCATCATGCCTGGCAAGGTGAAATTTTTTTTCATTTCAGCCCAAATCCTTACTTACTGGATGCTACCACCTGGTGTTTCTTTCTGCTCCAGGTTTGCCACCGGCTTTGGCACATTTTAGGTAAGTTTCATACCTGGGGCGGCTGAGCTATGTGGCAAGTCACAGATGGCCTCCCTCTGGGGGTGCTCCATGGAGCAATGAGGACACAACTTTTATGGCCACTTCCGGACTGAAAAGGACACCCTGACTCCTACCCCCCACCTTTTAAGCTCCACTGGTTCAAAGAAATCCGTCCGACAAATAGAGATAAAGCACTGCTGACCCTGCTGGGGTCAGCCAACTGCCACCCCGCCTCCCTGGTTTCGGAAGAGCAGGGGTCAAATCTGATTGGCCGTCCTCCATTCCCCTCTCACCAGTGATTGGTTTAGGGGTGGGCGTGTATCCCAGTACTGGCCAATGAGATGTAAGAGGGACTTCCACGAGAAGTTTCAAAGCTGATCAAAACAGATGGCCGAGGAGAGTGTGTCCTGATTTTTCTAAAGTTCCACCAGAGATTCTGAGAGTCACCCTGGTGTGGAACTCAGTGCCTTCATTTCAGAGTAGGAACTGAAGCCTGGAGAGGGAACGTCTTGATCAGGGAGTTCAGTGGCAAAGCCAATATTATTACTGTAATAGACACAGTTATTCTTTGACCACCAAGCATCCATTTGCCTTTTCTTCTTAGGGAAACAAAAACAATCCCCTTGAAAAATTACCTCTTCCCCAGGGCAGACAATCTGGAGGAACTGTAAGTCAAAATACCCGGCTATGTGACCCAAGCTGGACTCACGAGATTCTCCCACCAGGACTTTGACTGCATAGTGATACGCAGTGGGGTTGGGTGGGGTAGATTAAAAAAGCTGGAGGTGATCAAACAAGCTGCAGGAACTTGACTGGAGGTGGATTAGCTCCTGCCACCTGCATCCCCAGCATATCCTGGTTCCTGCCTGTTCCAAGCCCGAGTTCCAGTCTGAGTCACTGTGCATCCTGGCAATAAATCCTCCCTCCCCGATTCTTGGCTTAGCTTTGCCAGCGCTGATGTTGGTTGCGTGCAAACGTGGAGCTGTGACTGATACAGGATGGCTTTATGTGTTCATGCCCCATGCCGGGCATTTCACATACATCAATACATTTATTTCTCCCAACAAGTATTATCAATGAGGGACTGGGCACACGTATACTCAGACACATACTCATTTCACAGATGAAAAACCTCAGGTTCAGGGTGCATTTGTCCAGCATTTCATAATTAATAAGTTAATAAGCCAGGTCTGGAATATAAGTGTATCTTGCGTTCCTTATCTGTCAAATGAGTTTAATGCCACTTAAACCACACGGTTACTGTGAGGACCCAACAAGACAATACAGGTGGAAAACACAGCATACACACTCCCATTTGGAAGCCATGTAGCTCTTAGAAGTCCTTCTTGAGAGGCATCTCCTGGGTCCAGTGGAGATTCTCTCAAGAATTAAGAGAGCTTTCTAATGGGTTGATCCAGCCTCCAAAAGCCACAACCCTGGACTTGGAGAAAGAAATCAGTCATACTTGGGGCAAGCAATGTGGTCTGGGGCATGAGCCACATCCTTGACATCTCTGGTGATGGGGATCCCAGCAGGTCCACTGTCTAAGCTGGCCTGGAAAGTTCAGAAAGCAGCAAGTTCTGGCATGGAGACAGGCCCAGGGGGGTAAATGGATGCCTTCCTGCTAGACGACAATACTCACTTCCTGCCACTCATCAGCACTGGCCACCATTGCTCTTCTTTCTCTTCCTCGATATGCTGAACACTTCCTGCCACAGGGCATTTGCACGTACTATTTCCTCTGCCTCAAACACTCTTTTTTCATATCTATGAATGCTGGTTCCCCTCACCTTTCAGGTTTAAGCTCCAAATTCACCTATTCAAGGACACTGTCCCTGGCTACCAAGTCTAAAATAGCCACACACACTCCTCACCCCTATCCCACTCCAGTCTCCCTAATGGCATCCTGATTTAATTTATCACTGTGAAATGCAGTTACCTTATTTGTTCACTTCACTTATTCACTCCACAGTTATTGAACACTCGTCATGTGCCACCTTTTTCTAAGTACCCAGAATAGCAAATAAGTCAAAGAGCATACATTCCACCGGACGATACTGAAAAGAACGCTCCCACAGCACTAAGTGCCGAGGACAAATACAGCAGGGTAAGGGGCTAGAGGATGACAGGGCTGCAACGTTAGTGGGGCGGTCAGGTAAGGCCTCTCTGAGAAGGGACATCTGAGCAAAGACCTACATGATGCTTGTTTGTTTCTCCATCTAAGACAGAAGGTACTTCAGAGAGCAGGCGCCATGGATGTCACATCCTCAGTGCCTAGAAGCTGCCTGGCTCCCAGTAGGTGCTCGTGGATGTCGAACGGTGCCTCCAGACAGCCCAGGGGCTCTCTTCCCCAGCGACAATATCCCTGCAATGACTCATGACTCGAGGCCTCTACCCCATCCCAGGGCTGACTCTGCTCATAATTAGAAGGTGGGAACAACCACAATGACAGCAGCTAGAAAATGTGGCAATTCCCTGGGAACTGCTATGTCAGGAACGGAGGTAAGGAGGGTCCTTGGGAATGATGAGAGTCAGATAAACAGAGCATTCGTCATCTTCACTGACATTTCTCAACCTCTCATGACATACCATAAAGGAATGCAGCTTGCTGGACAGACTCAGGCTGTTGCTTTTACTGGGAGCCTTGAAGTTGAGGGTTAAAGCGGAGTATAGCTCCAAAAAAGCAGCTGCCTCTAAGACCACAGACCTGGGTTCCAATCCTCGCCCCACCTCTTACCTCGGAGCTGTGTCACCTTGAACCAGTCACTGTATCTCTTAAAACCTTACCAGTAGAAAAGATAACGACCGTCTCCCCCTCTTCAAAAACATTCTGTATGTGAAGCACTGTGCATAGAACCAGAGCTGCTGTTGAACCAAGACCCCACATACCAGACTAAGAAATGATCTGATGCAAATGAGAACCACAATGAGATAGCACAATGCACCCACCACAGTGGCTAGTATGAGAAATATTGACAACAAAGAGAATGAATTGACAAGCTACAGGTGGGGGGGGAATTTTTTGCAAATCACGTATTCAACAACATACTTCTATCCAGAACATATAAGGAACTCTCAGAATTCAACAGTAAGAAAACAATCTAATTTAAATGGGGCGCAGGGGGAGGGGGTGGGACATGAACACCTCACCAAAGAAGACATGTGGGTGGCAACCAAGCACATGAAAAGATGTTCAATGTCATCGACAATTAGAAACATACAATTAAAAATCATGAAGAGAGACCACTGCACATCTGTCAGAATGGCTAAAACAAAAGGACTGACAATGCCAAGTGCTACCAAGGATGTGGAGCAACTGAAACACTCATGTGTTACTGCAAAAACAGCGCAGCCGCTCTAGACACAGTTTGGTAGGGTTTGCCTTTTAACAGACTTATTATGTTATGTACTATAAAATTCACCCCATGTGGTGTATAATTGTGTTTTAGTGTGTGTACAGTTGTGTAACCATCATCACAAGCTAATTTTAGAACTTTTTCACCATCCCCAAAAGAAACCCCCTACCCATCAGAAGTCACACCCATCCTCTGACCTCCCCCAGCCCTAGGCAACCAGTAATCTACTTTCTGTCTCTATAGATTTGCCTCTTCTGGACTTTTCATATAAATATGTAATCATACAACATGTGGCCTATAGGGACCGGTTTATTTCACTCGGCATAATTTCAAGGTCCATCCATGTTGTAGCGTGTGTATTTCATTCCTTTTTATGGCTGGACAGCATTCCACAGTATGGATAGACCACATTTTGTTTATCCGCTGAGCAGTCGTTTGCACTTTTTGGCGACTGTAAATAGCGTTATGAATATTTGTGTTGCTACGTGACCCTGCTTCACCCTCAGTCTCTCTCAATGATGCTTTTCTCATCTGCAAAATGAAGATGATAACACCTCATAATCACAGAATGAGGGGCAGGTGGGAAAGCACTTTGCAACCGTAAAATGCCATGACACAGCAAGGCCCACTTTTTCAAGTCAGGTTCCTGAACCTTCCAGAATCCACTCTTAAAACTCAATGACCACAACATTGTAAATCAACTACATTTCAATAAAAATTTTAAAAAAAGAAAAATTCAATGACTTAATGCCACCGCACCGTATACTTTAAAATGGTACACTTTGTGTATATTTTACCAGAATAAGAAAACAAACTCAAAGTCACCACGGGCCAGGTCCTGGGCTGGCTGAGGACAAAACCGGAAGTCAGTTCCTCCCAAGCCACCTCTCCACATCCCCTGAGAGCAAAGCCAGTGAGGAAGCACCACCCACGTGGGCTCCAGTCACCCCCTCCCCCTTCACTTCTCTCAAGCCTCTTGGTTTATTTTTTCAAACTCAAGCAGATTTTGCCTTCTGCTCTATTCATGAATTTGTTTTCATGTGAAAAAAATGTGTTAAATGATTTGCCAATTCAATGACTGCCTGCCTCTCATTCTCCATCCCAAATTGCGGAGTCAGTGGAGTTTGAGGGACGTCCTCTTTCTCCTTTGGCTACATCTACCCCCAGCCCTGAAGAGGTGTAAGCCCCAGGTAGGGATGCCCAGGCCAGTCCAGCATAAGGTGGGCAGGTTCCTGTCCCACGCGGCGGGGAACAGGAGCCGCTCAGAGCAGGGCAATTTAAAGGGAAACCACCTGCAAAGCCAAGGAGAGGTGAGCAGAGTCAAGGTGGGGTATTGCCTCTGTGCCCAAACTTTGAACTCTTTCAAGGACTCTGTCCAGACGGGTGACCTCAGTGTTCGGAAAAAACATGCACGTGAACCCATCGCCATGAAGGACTTCGAGCATCGGGGAGACGGCCTCCCTCCATCTGCAGCCCGCCCTCCCTCAGAGGTCTCAAGGGATGACAACAGCTGTGCCATGAGCCCCGTTGCTGGCTCTCACAGGTGGTGTTCCCAGTCCTAAAAACAGGCAGGGGACTGAAGCTCAGAGACTCTAAGGAATCGGCCCCATATCACTCAGTAGGTGTGGGACTGGGTATTCAAACCAAGTCTGTCTCCATTCCAGCTGGGGCCATGGCACGGCGCCCTCTGCTGCCTCCCCCTGCCCCCCGCCAAATTCCAGCCCGTCTCCTAAAATGTCATTGCATTCATTTCTACTCCCGCCCACCATTAGGCCCAGAAGAAAGGTAGTGCATTCTCTTAGCGTCTCCCTTAAGTATGAAGCCATTTTAGAGCAAAAGTCTCCACGTCTGCATCAGGCAGCCTGGCTAGCGGGAGTTCTTCTGGCCTGATTTTCTCTAATTCTGGTGGTGATGAGCTGCCTAATAAAATTATGCTAAGTTTTGTGCACAGCGAGTAGCATCTTACATGCTAATTACTGGCCACGTCTTTGAAGAATTCCTGTGCGATTTCCAGGGTAATCAACTCACCTCTTTCCTTGGATCTGATCAGTAGTTTGGGCAAACTGGAGCCCCCGGCCCCGGCCCCACTCGAATCAGCAGGGCTCTGGATGTCGTTAGCTACTCCAATTGCCTTCTACAAAATCTGTTTCACATAAAAGGACAAATGAGAATGAGTATTTGCCCATCTTTAAGACACTAACTACATTCTTTTCCACAGCCTGTTCTCGTTATTATTTCTCTCTTCAGGAGGAATTTGAACACAGCCTGGGTTCCCGCACGCAGTTCATGACTGCAAAGCGCTTCCTCTTCGAAATCCGACCCAAGTGGGCATATTCTGGAAATGTGGCAGCTTCGAAGGACGTGACCCAGTTCATTCTTCTCTACTGGTTCTCCCTCCAGACTCACCTTCTAAGTCGGAGGTGGCCGGCTTTCCAGGGCTCGCCCAAGAACAATCACCTCTGCCCACTGTGCCCCAGGCAGGGCTGAACAGAGACCCTTTGTAGTATTTGCTGGAAAAGCAAGAAGAAACTTCATCCAAGGACCGCCTTCTTCTCCTCTTTATATAATAGTTAGTGTCGTTTATGCCAATAAAGTCACGCAGAAATACTGGGCATGGCAGTGGGTTGATTCCAATGGGAGGGGTCTCGCCTCAACCCCCTTGGAACACAGAGGTGGAAACAAAGACAGGAAGGGATGGGTCAGCGAGTAGCAGGGAGAGAGTGAACTGGGGCCCCTTGGACAGAGTTCAGGTTCTGACATAGTTCGTGGACCAACTTTAATAACGCTCGTTTGGTTCTCATACAGCACTCAGTCTGAATGCCATGGACTGCAGGCCCTACCTGCCTCCCCGCCCCGCCCTCACCTCCTCCAACCTCCCTCTTGGTCTCAGCACTCCGGCGATGTGCCCGCCTTTCCGCTCCTCCGACACGCCCCAGCCTTTCCAACCCCAGGGCCTTTGCATACCCTGCTGCCCAAACACCATTTCCCCCAGAGCTCCCCACAGTTCCCTTCCTCTCATCCTTCAGGCTTCTGCTCCAGTGGTCCATCCCAAAGGCCCCTGCTCTGACCCCCATCACTTCCTCTATCCACACTTTAACCATATAATCACTCTCTTCTTCTCCCTCTCCCTGCTTTCTTCAGAGGACATTAGAGTCTGTATCTGTACGTCCACGGTCTCTCCCACACACAAGAAGATAACCACTATGAAGGGCAGGAACTGTCCCTCTCGCTCTCCACTGCTGCTTCCTGCCCGAAGAACAGTACCCAACACACAGTAGGTGCTCAGTAAATATTTAGTGAATGAATGAATGAATACATCAGCATATTCCACACAACTCCCATCCCTCCTTCTGGATTCTGCAATCTTCCTTGAAGAAAAAAAAAATATTCCTGGGCTTATCTGGACCCAATAAAAGAAAAAATGTTCTTCTCTTAAATCTCTTGAAAATGAACAGCAGAGGCTTAGGAACACGAAGTTCTCAGTGTAAGCAAACAGAACCTGCAGGCTGAGTTCTAAGAAATGAGACCTGGCTGGTCACCGAGCATAGGGTGTGGGGCTGGTGACTTCACATATGATTCAGTTACCCCCAAATTTTAAGGGGAATCCATTTCAAAATCAAAACCTCAATAGGGAAAGTGGAGGGTGGCTCTGCTTTGGCATTCTTACGAGAAGGCAGGCCTTCTGAAAAGATGCTACGTTGTAGATAACTCATCCACAAAAGGGGGAGCAGGAGGGAAGGGGAGAAACCCCAGGATCGGGCATACTTCTCTGCTAAGGCTTCAGATGAAAACCGATCCGGGAGTGCGTGATCCTCCAAAAATCTGCCAGCCCCCAAAGTACTTAAGTTATCCCTCCAACCACAGCCACATGGAGAACGAAATTAAATCCCACGGAAAGATTTGACTTTTTTTTTTTTTTAACATTATGCAATGTTTGGATGAAAAAGGGGGGGGGGGATATCAGAAGAAGAAAAAAAAAAACTCATCGTTTTCCCAGAGTTTAGCAAAGCTATTTCTAGCTTTTAACGATACATTTCACCATCACTTCAAGGGTAGTTTTGAGAGGCGCAAAGGAGGGACTGTTCTGTTATGTAACCCATTTAAAGTAGGAAATTAGCAAGTCCTGAATGAATTCTGTTACTGTGCTCCAACTTGTGGAAAGTTTGGAGCGACTACAGTTCTATTTTGAGGTGAGCAAATCCATCATTTACAGATCAGCTCACAAATACTGCAGGGTTTCATGTCACCCTGAAAAGTTTCATAACAAAAACAGTTAAAGTACTTGAGGTGTTGGGACATTTCGTCTCTAAACCTTATGAGCCTGAAGAGTGCGGAGGGCAAGGATTCCCAGTTGCCAATTATTCAAAAATGCAAATATCTGAGATCAAATAAATATTCATCTCATCCCCGCCCCCATCTTTTTTTCTTTTTTCTTTTTTTTCCCCAAGCTAAGTCCAGCAAAATAGTCTGGTCAACAACATAAAAAGAAATGTCTGTTTTTAACGGAGCCGCTGGCCATGAAATAAATTCTGAAGCTATGAAAGCAGCGTCTTGAAACATAACAGTTAGGTATGCTGGGCCCGCCAGGCTGGAGAAAACAGGAAACAAGAAATGTCTTTTGATCCTCAAGTTCCCCCTAGCGGCTCGCATGGAGGAGTGTCTGCACATTCATGGAATTTCACAGCAGGTAAAAGCGGTCTGAAGACTTTACATCCACGGCACGCGGCTAAGGAAAAGTACTGCCCTCTGCTCTTGAGCGCATGCGTCCTCCACGTGCCCGGGGAGCCGCTCCTGACTGACGCACAGCTAATGTACAATCTCCTCTGGACTCCATAAACTGAGAACGGCCCTCTCAGCGGACAGCCAGGGAGAGGAAGCCAGTAGCCCGCACTGCAAAGAGCGGCTAATTAAAACATTTGGCCAGTTGGGTGTATAATCAGCTTCTTGAGACGAGTTTACAGCTGCTGGGCTCCTTTGGAAACGAAGACAGACGCTTACAAACGGCAAAACTGACGCTTGCAGATTGTATGTGGGTTTCTCAACCTCAACGCTTTTGACGTCGGTTTGAATGATCCTCTGCTGCGGGGCTGCCCTGTGCAGTCTTCATTAGATGCCAGCAGACCACCACCCCTCCAAGTTGCGAGAACCAAAAGTGACTTCAGACATTGCCCCACGTCCCCTGCAGGCCACAGTCATCTCTGGCTGAGAATCACCGGATTAGATGAATAAAATACCATGTCCTCTGTATCCTATACAATAGATTAAAAACCTCTTTTCCTTAAAACTTAAGTGACTGGGTTCCTAAATCTTCTATCACTTGATTATAAAAAAAAAAAAAACTATACAAAGCAATCAAAGACTGGGTGTATAAATACAATATGAATCATATAATATGTTCGCTTTTTTTATATAGATCACTTTTTGAGATTCTAACATATCTGGAATAGACAACAGTACAGAATAATAAATAATGCATGGGTTTGGGGTGTTTTTTTGCTGAAATTAAAATATTCTTTACCTGGAGAAAAAGCTATTTACATATTATGTACCATGAGATACATACAACATAGCATTATAATAACAAGCTCTCATTTTGACACCAGAGTTTCACGTCCTTGCACAAATTAAAATGCTCCCCAAAGGCATAAAGTACACAAGTTTTATTGAGCAACAGCAACGGGCCACGCTGGCAGACAATGAAAAGAGAACCGCTCAGAATCTCGCAGGATCGCATGTGTGTCATCACAGGATCAAGCATTTAAATCGTCTAGGAGCTCCTGCTAAATTAAAGCTCTGTACTATCACTTCCCTCTAATCAGAAAACGCTGTCCTGGTGAGTGTTTGCCATGAGGATTACAGATAATCTACTAATGAGGACGTCAGAGTCCCGGAGGAATTCACAGTCAGCCCCATGGCAACACAATAATAAATGAGCCACAATTTTTGTTTTTTTGCAAATACCACGCCCCCTCCCCACCTGCCCCCCAGCAAACACACTGTTCACTGACATCGCCCAGCGACACCAACAGACTGTGTCTCCAACCATACTGTGACGGAGAAGACAGATTCCCAGGAACGCCGCGCTGGCGTGAGAAGACGCTGAGCATCTCCAAGTACTGCAGTGCTGCTCACGTGCTTATCGGTTCCATCCAAGAGCATAATATAGATATTTTTCCAAGACACAATGGACTTAATTAATGGAAATATTTCCTAAGACATATATATAAACAATCGAATAAAAAGCTTTATGTTAAAAGAAGGGGGGAGAAATAAAGTCTGTTGTCTTTGCAAAGCTCCTTGTATATTTCTTAATGAAAAACAAAACTGTGAGTGATAGGATTTGAACGCAGTGAAAACCAAGTATGTCTTCAAAACACTTGAGGTGGCATCACATACTCACACATACACACGTTGCAAACACACCAGAAAGATCCAAGATGACAACGGCTGATAGGCGTTGGCCGTAAGTAAGATGGAGCAGAAGAGCACGTAGGTCCCATCTGCAATTCTGGCGCAGGTTTAAAACGCTGCCCCATAAACGTGCAAGGGCATTCCTATCCCCACCCCGGGAAAAACAAAACAAAGTATAAAAGCAAAAGTCTAAAGAAAGAAAAACAGGCCTGATCGTGTCAACTTCCAATGAGCACAAAAGCCCAAAATACATTCAAAAGTACTGTCACAGGGCTTCCCTGGTGGCGCAGTGGTTGAGAGTCTGTCCGCCTGCCGATGCAGGGGACGCGGGTTCGTGCCCCGGTCCGGGAAGATCCCACATGCCGCGGAGCGGCTGGGCCCGTGAGCCATGGCCGCTGAGCCTGCGCGTCCGGAGCCTGTGCTCCGCAACGGGAGAGGCCACAACAGTGAGAGGCCCGCCTACCGCAAAAAACAAAAAACCAAAAAACACTGTCAGCATAACCTAAATTTTCAGTGGAAAACATACGGAGGAAAGGGTAAGCAGATGTTGGTATTTAAGATCACTGCTACGAAAAAGGGTTTCACTTAAGGGAAGTGAGTCTGGGATCTGGCTATAATAAAGCTGAAAGCGGGAGGAAGCCCAGCTCTGGGCCTCCCAGCTCCAGGTGGCTGTAAACAGATGGTCTGCTCCCATCTCAAGATGCTCCCTGGGATGCCCTTCGTCGCTTTAGGGTGAAGTCCTCCGCCCCGAGCAACCCAAATAAGTGCAGCTGGTCTCACGGAGCACCGTAAGCAACACACACACGTGTGTGCACACGGAGCACCGTAAGCAACACACACACGCGTGTGCACACTCTCCAATTAGCACTGAAACGGGCAGATGCAAGAGATCACTCAAGATGGAGACACTTGTCTGGTCATTTTCCTAGAGAAAGGGAGGAAAAAAGAGACACCAAACAGATTCCTCGCTTTCCCACACACACAACCATCACCAAAAAATATAATGAAAAGAATCATCAAATAATAAAATTAAGTTACTCTGACAGAAATACCTAATGTTGTCAAAGCGCAGGGGGAGGTGTAACTTTCACTTTGAGGGAAGTGTTTAAACAGCGCTGATGGTGTGCCAGGGGCCTCTGGCTGCCGGAGACTTGGGGCCACCGAGTTCCAAGGCGAGGGGACCTCCAAGGCGTCAACGGTGTTTCCCAAGTTCCTTCCAGACTGGTGAACGGAATCCTTATGCTTTTTAGGAATTCAGCAGTTTCCTTAAAATGGCTTGGATTTCTTGTCTGTGTCTTTGTCTTCTCCCCACAGCTAAGCTAACACGGGAAGTGCCTGTGTACGCAGATCCTCTGTTGGGATTATGGGCTGATGTGCGCACGTCAGGATCGTGTACACTCAGCTGACTCGTGGCTCCCGCCACGTGGGTCTCCAGAGTTTGAGAAGCACACGTGTGTTTTCCTAGACACTCCGGACCCCGGAAGGCGGTGGGAGCAGGCTGCCCCCTGGCAGGGTGGCTCTCCAACACGGTCACGGTCCCCACTTGCATTTCAGTCCCTCTCACCCTTGGCCGCCTCCACCAGGGTACGGTCGAAAGGCAGAACGAGGGGGTCTGTTGACGGCACAAACGCACCTGCGACCTCCAGGCACAGCTTCCTCTGCTCCTCCGGGACGCTCTCTCCCTCCCAGATGCCAAGCAAGAGTTTAGGTGTTGACTTTCAAAGTCAACCCAAGCACCTCGATCAAAACTGGGAATTAAGGAAAAGACCAAAGAGACTATCTTCCTTCCTTGTCACTGCTGGAAACCTCTAAAAATTTCCATGGGACCTACCTGTAGGAGCCATCACCTGTCTGTGAACAAGGTCAAGTTCAGGATTTGGGAGCTGGGAGTAGAAGTACCTTTAGACTTCCAGTTATACAGGCTGATTTCCAAGAAGACACGTACAAAAACGCTGAGCACAACGTCCTCTCACTCCACCTCTGAAATCACATAAAATCACCCAGCAAAGATGTCAGACCTGCTCGCCCCTTCTCAAAGTTTTGGACAAAGATCCCCTTCCTGAATAACCATTCATTCAATACAACATTTACTTCCCGTAAATGTTTTCTATGTGGTAGAAATGGCTGGGACAGAACGGGAAAAATCCTGCAAAACTGCAGAATCTTGAAACTAAAATAGAAGTGACGTCATAGCCAATTGCGCAGCGCCTGCAACTTACTGTCATTCTATAAAGTTTTAAAAGGGCAACAGAAATACACGAGCCTATCGAGTGCTCCAAAGTCAAGGGCCTCGTGTCCCCAGCTCTCCAAGAGCAGGCTTACCCTAGAGTGGTAGCCATAACTTACAGCTCTGAAGCACATGAAGAAGAACCAGGCTGAAGGGCTGGAGGGTATGTACTCATAAAGAATTAACCACAAATCTAAGATCTCGAGCACGATCGGCTCTTGCAGACCCACCAACCCAATCCTCTGGCACACACATGTGGCTTCTGCCAGGAGAGACCTGAAAACCCAAGAAAGCTTTGCCGGGCCACATCCAGCGCTTGAAAATGCTCTTCTTCCCCTGAAACAAGAAGCCCCAGCTTTATAGGAAACACACATGCGTGGGCCCCACCCTGGTGGGGAGAGGAATCTCTACTCCTGGCTGCCTTCCAGCGAGTTCCCCTTGAAATCTGTAGGCAGCGCAACGGAGCCCAGACCCCAGAGCTGCAGCCCGGGCCTCCTTCCACCGGGGCTCCTCACTCGAAGCTGCCACTGATGAATGGCAGCGTGCTAAGACGCCTCTGCCTTTGTCACTGTGTCCTCAGTAATTCCTCCTAACAGGAAACAGATTTCTGTGGACGTAAAGAGCCCCAGTCCCTGACCTTTCCACTTCAGACTCAGAGGGTCTGAGTCACATGTGCTACGTTGCCTAAAGAATTAGCTGAGTCTCTTGTCACACTGTCGACACATTTAGGGGCCGTTCAGTGGCACGTTTCCTGCTAAAACAACTCTGCTGAAAATGTCTCAGAGTGTCCTCAGATAGCCACAGGCTTTGTAATTGTTACCAGATCCGAACAAAGCAAGATAACACCTTTGAAATTCTTTTACGAGGTGACAGGTGATGTTAACTCCAAGGCCACAGATGCTGAATTGGAGGAAGGATAACGTACCGGATTTACGGTTCTCTCTCTCTTCTGCTCTCTTCTCACGTGGTTTTCTGTAACCCTAGGAATCCAGTGCCGTTTCGATAAGCAGGGCTGCCTTAGAGAGGACATTTAGCATTTCCAAATTGAGATTATTGTCTGGTTAACTTTTTACCAAATGTCACCGTCTTTTCCCCCAAAACCTATACTGAGAGCTTTACCTTTCTCTGAAACCAGGTTTTTAAGAGCAGAACGACATAAAAGTGTACACACATTAGGATTGTTTAAAACAACAACCAAAAAACCCTCTACCGTCTTCGACTAGACAGAAACTTTTATCACATGACAACAACACTCAAGCCATAAGGAAGCCTGCACAGTGACCCATGAACACACCTCCCGGCTGAGTCACCGCTTTTCACACAGTCACATTCACTCGACTGTGAATCACCAGGGGCTCAGACCCCCGTGTGGGGCCCTCTTAGGCGCCATCCTCCTGTTTATCCGGTGTCGGGCTCCGTGGAAGCGCAGCGCCTCTTCCTATCAGAACTGCACGTGGGAGCCACCACTGCACAATCCACGGGTGGTGGTTAACAGAAATGCAACTTGAACTCTGTCCGCCAGGAGAGTGCGGAGACCGGGGCCCTCTCCCGAGTGCACGGCTTAGGACGTGAGCTTCGAGTAGCTGGGAGGGGAGAACCGCCTTCGCAGGTACTTGAGGACATAGAGGGGCAGACAGCTGATCAGAGTGATAACAGACACTTTCCACAAGAAGGACAATGTGGCAATGAAGTACACGTCTGCAAGCAAACAGAAGACAGCAGTGAGCGGGCGGGAACGTGCCGCCCAGAGCCGGCGGGGCGGCAGGGCCATCGGAGGGGACGCAGGCTTCTCTCCCGCGGGGGATAGCACCCAGGCTGCCAGCCTGACTTCCCTTCCCTGTCTCTCTCCTCCTCTCTCTGACCTGCTTCTGGAGCTTCCAGACCTTCCGTGAAATGCTGTTTTCAACAACTCGGAAAAGAAAACTCTGGGCAAAAAAATCCCCCTTCCAAGTGTTTTTGATTTGGAATCTGACAGCTGGAGTTTTTCTTTCTAAACCCGGCAGAAAGTGACGCTCAAACACACAGTTCTTCCCAGCAACTTTTCCCCTTCGCCTCAGCAATGGTCACGGAAGCCAGAGCCGGGTCCGAGGGTGGTGCAAAGGGGGGCGGAGACCCCTCGTCAGGAACAGCGTGACCTGGAGGGGCGGGGAGCTCCCCTTCCTGCCGCCACACAGTCAGGCCTGCGGTTCCGAGGTTTTTGCAACGGAGGAGCGATAGCTAGTGATTTTCAACAGTACCGGGAGCGGATGCCTGGCAGCCGCCTTCCCTGCCTCTTGAGCACAGGCTGGGGGAAATGCAGCAGGCACTGAGTAAGCACCTACTAAGTGCCAAGCCCAGGGCCCCAACCCTGGGCCCAGTCCTATGACTGGTCCACATCTAAGGTGACGACCAAAGCTTCGTGAGGGCAGAGCTTGCATCTTCTAAGCCTCTGTGACTCCCTGGCCTCAAGCCACTGAGCGCACAGTAGGTGCTCACAAAACCTATTCAGAGAGACTTTTCAAACTAGTGTGAAACTGTTCTAAGACTTCACTTTTCACGGGAATGCTCCTTTTTCCTTTATCAAAACCTTCTTAAAGAGCGTTTACTGATAAGGAAGAGGCGTGATAGAAGATGCTTTCACGACAAGGCTGTTTCTCAAGCTAATAACACTGGTAAGTCCTGCTGGACTGTCATTTACTCTCTGGATTCTCACCATCTCCATAGCTCCACGGAGCCCAGCACAGTGACCAGCTCCCTGGAGAAGCCCACTAGGTCCTGGCAGGACGGAACGAATCCCCTTCTAAGCCGGCAGGCACGGCGTGGTTTTAAAGAAAACACTCTACATTGAGATCATGCCCGCCAGCCTCAGTTCCAAGAAGCTGATTCTCAACTGCCACTTGTCCCAAGGGACGCCAGTGAGCAAAGGGCGGGCAGCTGAGTACCAAGGCCTGCTGGTAAGACCCTTGGACCTGATGGGCGGGCCCTAAGTGCAGGGGGGTCTCACCGATAAATTCGTGGAGGAACACCAGGGAGGCGATGTAGCAGGCCAGGCTGAGCAGCTCGGCCACCGTCATGAGCCAGTGCCAGGTCTGGATGGTCAGGGCCACCATCAGCAGCTCCGTGAGGATCAGCGACGTGAAGGAAATCGCCACAATGTGCACGAATTCCGACTCAAACAGCAGCAGCGCCCCGTACATGATGGTGCTTCCTGCAAAGGCGGAGGGAAGTCTGGGTGGGGAGGGGCTTCTGCTGCCCACGCAGCCCGCCCTGCTGGGAGCCGACGCCTCCCCTCCTTCCCCACCGAAGGCTCATCCTGCTCACTCACATCTGACTCCTTTTGTTTTTCCCATTCAGACATGAAAGGTATCATTTGTTAAAGGAGGTTAATGAGTGGTACTTTACGGAGGTTTGAAAGACAGGCATCACATTCTAGTTTTCCTATGTTCCCCTTTGGCTGTATATAAGAGAGAGTTTATTTTTTTCTTAACATATTTATTGGAGTATAACTGCTTTACAAATGGTGTGTTAGTGTCCGCTGTATAACAAAGTGAATCAGCTATACATATACAGATATCCCCATATCTCTTCCCTCTTGCGTCTCCCTCCCACCCTCCCTATCCCACCCCTCTAGGTGGTCACAAAGCACCGAGCTGATCTCCCTGTGCTACGCGGCTGCTTCCCACTAGCTATCTATTTTGCGTTTGGTACTGTATATATGCCCATGCCACTCTCTCACTTCGTCCCAGCTTCCCCTTCCCCCTCCCCGTGTCCTCAAGTCCATTCTCTATGTCTGTGTCTTTATTAATAGAGAGTTTATAATTGGATAGAGAGGGAGAGGAAGAGATAGAGAGGGAAAAAAAGGAAAAGAGGCAGAGAGAGCAACTATCTGGATTGGGTGGAACAAGAAATAGAAGTTTTTGTGTATTATTTTAAATGACAGATGTAGTCAGCCACAGAAGAACAAATACTGTACAATCCCACGTATATGACGGATCTAAGTAGTCACATTCATAGTGACAAAGTAGAATGGTGATTACCAGGAACTGTGGGGAGGAAGGAAAGAGGCGTTTGTTGTTGAATGGATACAGAGTTTCAGTTTTGCAAGGTGAAAAAGTTCTGGAGATCTGTTTCACAGCAACGTGAACATATGGGACACTACTGAACTGCGCACTTAAGAAGAGTTAGATGGCAAATGCTATGCTTTGTCTCCTTTACCCCCCTCCCTGCCCCCAAACACAAAGAAATGATAGGGACAACCAAGAGAGACCCTCAAAGAATTACGCACCTGCACCGAGGAGAGAAAGGAAAGTGGGGGAGGGTCCAGATAAGTGCATTTTCATCCAGAACTGCGGGAACTCAATGGGGAATGTCTCACGTTGATCAAAAGCACTAGCTACGTGAGATTCCTGCTCAAGAGCAGGAGACCCTAAACCCCAAAACTCCTCAAATGACGGCCTATTACAACAGTGCTGGGGATGCAGGGGGTGCAGTGAAGCACCACTGCTTGTTATTATGAACTTCCATGCAGGATTTGCGTTCTTCAACCAGCTACATACATGTCACTTTGCTATACTTCTCAAAAAAAAAAAAAAAAACCCTCAAATTGTTTCAATGATAATTTAGCCCCCTAACAAATTCAACGGTCTACACTTTTTGACCACACATCCCATCAGAAAAAAACACTAAGAATGAATCCCTAATGGATGATGTGGATTTGTAAATTATCCATGTGTACCTGTGCAGACAGACATAGAGAGGTAGCAGGACCACTGTGCAAATGTGTCAGGTACATTATAAAACATACATGACAACAGAAGTTCTAAAAAGAGGAAAAAATAAATACAAAGAGAGGTTCTGACATTTCCTTTTCATATTCCAGTAAGTCATCTCACAAAGCCTGTACCGTCTGAGGGACCTTCTCTGGAGGCTACAGAAGTAAATATGTTGTTCAAGAACTACAGCTTGACTTCAGAAAAAGTATCGGAACATTCCAGAAAGCGACCACTTTTTGTTACAATGACTTGAACACCCCAGCAGGGTTTGATTAGGATTAGTTGTACTTTGCTCTGACTTTGTCTCAGTTAAGCGGACAGCACCACCTCACGTGTGACTCTGTGCCTGATGACAAGGCCTGAGAACCCGAGGAGGGGGCTCCCTCGGACACAGGGCCACACTCCTTACTGCAATCTCGGCATTCCAGCTGCTTCTCTTTTTGTTCTACAGACGAGAGAATGGTGAAGTTGACCCTGGGGCCAAGGCCAGAGCATAAGACAACAGGTGTTTTCACCCATCCTTACCTTGATAGATGCTGATCAAAACCCATATCAAGAATGTCTTGTAGGACAACGGCCGTCCCTGAATGAGAGAGAGGAAGACAGAGCGGGCTAGCGTGCGGGGCTCACCCAGGGCACGAGCCACCGTCAGGCTACCCTCCACCAACCAGACAAGGCAACCTGCCTATTTTCGTCAAAACAGTGGCTCACACACGTCAAAATACATTAAAGAAACGACGTTTTTTAAAGAGAATTGATATTAGATGGAAATATTGGGTTGGCCCTAAAGTTCATTCGGGTTTTCCCGTAAGATGTTACAGAATAACCCGAATGAACTTTTGGGCCAACCCAATAAATCGGCTCTTTATCAAACAACCCTTGAGGACCAACAAATGCAATCACACCCACACATTTTTCAGGATTGTACACAACAGCATTTCCAGGAACAGACACAAGCTGCAGCTACAAAATGGAACTGTCAGGGGCTTTTTGAAAAGGCATTAGGAGGTTTGTTTTAAAAGTTGACATATCACTGTACAGTTTAGTATTCTTTACATGTGCGTATCGTACTTTAAGAAAAGGCATATACTCCCACGCCTTCCTCTCAAAACAAAGCCACCAGTTCAAGCGTGTTCACATCAGACACGGAGGGTCCGTGTGAAATATGTTAAAACAGGGAGGGAGGGAGGGAAGAAGGAAGGAAGGGGGAGGGGGCTCCGTGAACCTTGAGGAGATCCTTGTAGAGCTCAGGGTACAGCATGGCAACTTCTGACTTCACATCTTTGTCCAGGACCAGAGAAAACACAGGAAACATGGTATAGATGGTGGAGTACCTGGGAGAAAAAAAATCACCGCAGGTAATATGCAGCCAGTGGAGTACGAGCCATGTGCTGCCCCAGCCTCTGGAGCCCAATTTCCTTTCCCTCATTCAACTACTACGTACTGAGCACCTGGTATGTGTGCCAGGGCCAGTTCGAAGCACTGGACATTCAAGATGAAAAGCAGACCACAACGCCTGCCCTTGGAGAGCTTCCGTGCTGGTCGGTGAGTCAAACAACAAATTCAGTAAACTATACTGTGTGCTGGAGGTAAAGTGCTGAGGAGGGAAATACAATGGGGAAGAGGGAATGAGACATGGGGCGGGGCGGTGCAATTTTAGAGAGGGTGGACAGGAGACGGGGCATTTGAGAAAACACCCACAAGAGGTAAGAGAGAGGCCATGCCAATATGCGAGGGAAGAGCATCCTAGGCAGAGAGAACAGCAAGTGCAAAGGCCCTGAGGTGGAGGCGTGTCTGTCCTGTTTGAAGAACAGCGAGGCTGCCAGTCTGGGTGGAGCTGAGTGGGTGAGGGGGAAAGCGAAGAGATGAGAACCAAGAGGGAAGAGGGGACCAGATCATGGTGGGGGGGCCACATGGAGCACGGCTCAGGGAACCCCTGGTTCTATTCAGGCATGTTCTGCCGCTCTTCCAGGACCTGACAAAGGACAGCCCATTTTTCCAATTAGAAGCAGGCAGAATTCCAGTGCCTACTCTCAGGCTGAACATAAGAAGATGGAAGACATACTTTTAAGACTCCACTGGGACCAGCCGGCCTCTCTGTGCCTCCCACCTTGGTAACCAGGGGAGCGCCCTGCCAGCATCTCTATCTAGGGCATGTGGTAACCAAACTCCACCTACCTGGGGAATTCAGAGACTGAGCACATCCTCTCAAAAGGTCAAAAGGAACGTCCTAAATTCCAGGTCAGGAACGGGGGGTGGGTTTGATAGCAAACGTAGCGACTGTCCAAGGGACAGCATGCCTCACAGGTCAGTGGCACGCAGTGGCCAAGCTCTATCAGGGGTAACCCGGAGAGAGCAAGGCTCTGGCCGCCTTAGAGACCCACCAGCAGGATGGTCCACTATGGGCAGCCATGGCAGAGAGGGTACTTTCCAGATGCCCCTTCCACTTTTTCTAAGACCCGTCAGTGATTTCCTAAGAAATCACAGTCTGAAGCTTCACTCTTGCCTGGTGTCTCGGATCAGCTGACAACCTCAGGCTCTCGTGCGCGAGCGTTCTTCAACCATCAGGTATGAATGGACCACGAACAGATCGGACTCTGCATCCGCAATTTGGTTAAGGGCTTACCAGTTCAAAAACGTATTCATTCGAGAAGGTTCTAAACCAGACTGCCAGACCTGCCTCGACTTGGGGACTGAAGGGTCTTCACATGATGCTTCCTCCTTCTTCTGTGGCATTTTAGGGAGGTTTCATTAAAAATTAATACCTTGCCTGGACTTCCTTACCCAATGATGAGGAATCCTTGATAGAGAGGAACGGAGGCAAAGTAAAACACGGAGGAAAAGACAGCCTGTGCCGAGGAAAAAGGAGGATGTTACCAAAAACCATGACCAAAGCCCTTGTGTTTGTATCAGAAAAATAACAGCCAACGGTTACCAAGCACTTATTTTACACCCGCACGGTCACGGTGCTTTAAGTATATTAGCTCATTTAATTACTACAGCAACCCTGTGAAGGAGGTACTGTTATCATCATCCCCATTTTACAGATGAGGGGAGTAGGGCACCGAGAGGTTAAGTGACTTGCCCAAGATAGCACAGCTCATAATAGCACAGAGCACAGAGTCACACCGGAGAGTTTAGCTCCAGGGTCCACTCTCAGCTCCTCTGCAAACATTTATTAAGTTACACAAGCTGGACCTGGAAATACTTTGTATCTAATCTCAGTGAATCTCCAGAAGAACGCATGAGATCAAGTCCTAATATCCCTTACATTTTACAGCAGGGGAAACTGAGCACATAAACGGCCCTGCGGGACTCAAGCCCAGTTCTGTCTCCAGAGCCCACACTCCTGACGGCTCAGAATTACCACCTCACTGGGTGTACAATCGATAAACGAGTTGGTGTACATATTGGAAACAGGTAGGGGAAAATATCCTCCGCTGTGAGGATATGCACCAGTTTCCCTGGAGGGTAGGACCGCAGAGAAGGCTTCACTTCTCATAGTACATGTTTCACTCTTCTTGGAAATTTTTACAAAGAGCCCACAACCTGCTACTTTTGCAATTAGACAAAAGCAATAAAGATATTTACGAACCCCTACTGAAATGTCTGCTTCCGGATTTGGGAAATATTAGCTACTGGCAGTGAAAAGGAGGCTAGGGAGATAAAATCAGGCTTGATGCTCTGTTACTTCCTTCTCTGAACATCTACCGGCCAACAGAAGCAAAGTGACCTCAAAGCTAATTTCTATCAGTATAAAACCTACGGGAGGCCAGGGACAACTGTTGCCTAAAGGCTTTTTAAAAACCGAACGTGGAGGCAAAGGCTGGGCCAGGCTAGTGGTTCAAAAGAGCGTGGGGCCGAGACCCCTTCCCCTTATCACCCGCTGTGGGTGTTGGCTTGGCGCAGAGCTCAGAACACAGGTGGCACCTAGAGCCACGGTCACGGGCAGCCCTGGCCACACCCGGTCGTGATTTCAGAACTGAAAGGTGAAATCCGTTTTTCAAATGACTTCTCACCCAGGCTGGGCCACTGCACAGGAAGGATGGTTATAAAGACGTCAAGAACCTGGTGTTCAGTTTTACAGAGCAACACCAGGAGCCTCTTTCTCTAAAAGGGCCAGACTGACCATAACGCCTTCACCCTGGAAAGAGCGCTGTGGAAAATAAAAGTGCGATGTCTTCGTCTATCTGAGGGCCCACTGTCAAGGTGCAATGCAAACCGGACTTGCTCTCAGCCAGTCACTTTCAGCACAGTGGACAGGGTTAAGGGCGTTTTTTTTTGGCTTTTTTTTTTTTTTCTACAGCACAAAGAACAATTCCTCATGCTAGAATTTTTTTTTCTGAATCGATGTTCACGGTAACATACAGGCATTTCAGAAGTCAGCTCATCCAGGCCAGCTTTTGTGTGTTTGCCCAGGGACAAGCTGATTAATCTCCCGGTGATTAAAACCATGACATTATCCAGTTCAGTTGATGAGCTAACATAAGATAAAAGTACAGATGCGGTCTGATGAACCGTAGGAGCTGTTGGCGTTTAGACTGTGTTGATGAAAACCACTGTAAGGCTCCTTCACTCATAAATGCAATCGATCCTGAAAACATAACCCCACCCCACCCCACCAAAGGCGTGGACGAGCCAGGGGAGGGTGAATTCTCAGGTACACCAGGCAGCACCACTCGGCCCTTTAAGGCAGGGTGTCTTTCATGTATGATTAAACACCTTTCCCACAAATTAAAACATCACCTTAGGTTTATGCATTAGGCTGTTTTGTTTTTATTAATAATGGTAAGGGCGCCTTCTGCACTTGATGCCTTATAAAACTCTCTGCTTTTCAAAGTAGCCCTGTCTGAGGGGCAAGGGCCAAGATGCTTGGATGGAGTGATAGAGAAGTCTGATGCCCACTTTACAGGTGGAAAGACTGAAGCCCAGAGTGGTAACGTAACTTGTTCAAGGTCTCAGAGACACCTGATAATATGGGTTCCAAGATGTCCCGGGCCTATGGTTCTCACCACTTAACTGGGGGTATTTTTCACCTAAACGCCCAAGGAGGAAGGTCAGCCAATAGTTTTTCAACACCCAAAATGCTTCCTTTCCCTCCCTTTGGCCTCCTTCCTAATACAACTTCATTGCCACAGCCTGATGACAGACTTTGAAGGAGCTGGGGAGAGAGAAGATGGGAAAATACCTTACACATTCTAGAATCCTTTTGTGAAAAAGCAAGATGTAACTCCCTGAGAGGACTGACGATTGGGATAACTACGCTGGATTCCCAGCCAGGCTGCACCGGAGGCAGAAGCGAGATGCCCTGGGCTGCGCCGCCCTCGCTAAGCGCCCCCCTGCATGTGGAAGCAGCAGCTGGCCCTGTGGATGGAGGGCAGAGGGGCACACCTGCATTAAGAGCACAGGTACCGGAATCCCCTGCCTGGGTAGACTAAATCCCTGAGAGACACTGCACCGATTTCTTGCCCACACTGGGCCTCAGCCTCCCCATCTGCAGAATGGGCACAGGTTACAGTGAGGACTACAGGTGAGCCGGCATTGTGAACACTTAGCCTGACGCCCAGGGTACAGGAAGCACTCAAGAAAAGCAAGTCATTCTTCTTTTGGGGCTGCTCTCTGTAGGTCCTTGCTTCTGCATGTGGAAAACTTAGGGCCGGAGTATTCACTCGGCATTCAACTCTGCATCTTTGCCTCTGGCAAACTGAGGATGACGACTCACCCCAATATGAGCACCCGGGTCACTTACACTACCGCCCACTTCGTGCCAAGCCCTGGCAAGGCTCACATCGGCTCCGCACAGCAAGCACAGCCTTCGCCCCCAACACAGGAAGGCTTCGGAGCGGCCACTCCAAGCTCTACCGCCCAGAATGTGGTGGCGGGGGGGGGGGGGGGGGGGGCAGGGGGTTGGGTTGGGGGAGGGGCATTGAAACAGCTCCAAAGTGGAGACTGATTCTCAGGTCCATGGCGACCACACAGCCGTGCGCACCTGCCCACCCACCTGCATGGTGCTGATGCAGAGGCTCCTGTGGATCACAAACTGGCTGAGGGCGGCCGAGCGCTTGTAGCTATTCCGGCCGTGCACCATGAGCAACCGGCCAAGGTGCTTGAACTGAGTGATGGAGAAGTCCGCAGCCAGCGAAGCCTGTTTTCCTTCCTAAAATCCGACAAAATTGGGCACCGTCAGGAGCACGAGAGGTCAAGGCACTTTTTTTTTTTTTGGAATTGAAAAAGCAAGAAACTGTAAGGAGATTTTTGAAGAACTTCAATATAGAGGTTCTTTGGTTTCCAGCTATACACGGTTGGTGGTCTGAGTCTAAATTTGATTTTAAAAGAGGAATTTATTGAAATAAAAAACATTCATAAGCGCAGATACTCATAATTGGGAGGTCAAACAGATCTAGTATTAAGCCCTGGGGGTTAGGCCCAACCCATAATGTGTATCAGAAGCAAAGAATCATTCTCAGATAGGCATTTAGCACTCAGCTCAGTTCAGAGTTAAACATACGGGGGAGGGGGCACAGCTCATGCTACCAACAATACTAAACTGAACATTCCCGAACATACAGCTCTGCATGTTCGTAGAACTGGAAATAATCTCTAGTGCAGCCATATTATGGGATTCTCTAATTTTAAAAGGCACATGACGGATGCCACTAATGGGACAGATGGACATCACAGCCTCCTGGTGTGACGCAACAGGAAGGCACCGACTCCCCTTATGTGCTCCTCACACCAAAAACGCAGAACCTGAATCAGATCCATCCGACCCACAGACATCGTGGGAGGTTCCACAGCCGCCCCAAATGCTTCCAAAACATCAAAGTCGTGAGACACACCGCCTCCCCCCACAAAAGAGCTGGAGAGAAGTGTTCTCCATTAAAGAAGAGTGAAGAGACATGAAGACACGGGAATAAATGCAGTGCGCGACCCTTCACTGCTTCATGGAGACATCTTTTTGAACACCTTGAGGACAACTAGGGAAATGAGACCGTGAATATTACATAACATTATCATATCCATGTTACACTTGGGGTGATGCTGTTATTTTGCTTAGGTAGAAGAATATACCCGTTCTTAAGAGATCCAAGCTGAAGTATTTAGGGGTAACGTATCCGCAACTTACTTTCAGCTGATTCTGAGAAAGCGGGAGAGAGGGGAAGGAAGAGCAGAGGGAGAATCCTGCAACTGTTTACAACTGGGAAATTACAGCGAAGAGCGGACAGGTGCTCACTGTTCTATTTCAACTTTTCTGAAGGAGTTACATTTTTCAAAATGAAAAAGGTCCAGGCAACGTACAAAATGGTGGATCTACATGTTTTGATGTATAAAGAAATCTAAGATGTAACAGATTTAGGCAAGCTGCGTTTAAAAAAAGCATAGTATAACGTTTTAAATTTTACATTCTATGTGGAAATACTGTATATACATGTGTAAGATGTGTGTATGCATATGTATGTATTTGTGTGTGTATATATAATATTATATATATACCCATAACTATTAGTATAGAAATAGACAAAAATTCTGGAAGAATAACCAATGTTACTAGTTCTATACCGCCATCTAAAAGAAAGGATACACTTTATCCATTTCTAAATTGTTTCGGGTTTTTTTTTTTTTTACAGTGAGCACTTTTTACTTTTAGACTCCAAAAACCAAAGGAATCAGAATATAATTCTGAACAGAAGGGAAAATGTTTTAGTACTATCAGCATCGTGTAAAGAATTCCATCTACTAAACTCAAGTGTGCTTCTTAAAACCTGCATTAAAGGAATCCATACAGATTTCAGACATAACAACTCCTTCAAGGATCACTTAACTCTGCAATTTCAAGTAACTGTCAACTGGATGAGAACCAGAAAACCAGGAAAAAAAAAAAAAAAAAGGTGGAAAAGAAAAAACATTTTTGGAAATTCCAAATGCAGGAATGTATGGAAGGAAACACATAAGGGAGCATCTCCTGCCCTCACTCTCGGCCTCTGTACTCTTACTTTACACACTGTGCTAACAAACGTGGTGACCAGTCTCCTTGCCTACAGTCACCGCAAGATCACAAACGAGAGAGGGCAGGGTAAACTATACACGGCTGGCACACAGTTGACAGGGAAGGAAAGAGGAAAACTACTATACTGTAACACACAAACTTAGCCTTTTAATGAGGGGCAGGACTTCCCTGGTGGCACAGTGGTTGGGAGTCCGCCTGCCAATGCAGGGGACGTGGATTTGATCCCTGGTCTGGGAGGATCCCACATGCCACGGAGCAACAAAGCCCGTGTGCCGCAGCTACTGAGCCTGTGCACTACAGTCCGCAAGCCACAACTGCTGAGCCCGCATGCTACGGCTACTGAGGCCCGCGTGCCTAGAGCCCGTGCTCCGCAACAGGAAAGGCTACCGTGGTGGGAAGCCAGTGCACCGCAACGAAGAGTAGCCCCCGCTCGCCACAGCTGGAGAGGGCCCGCGTGCAGCGAGGAAGAACCAACACAGCCAAAAATAAATAAATTTTAAAAATAAATAAATTTAATGAGGGGCAAACCACGCCACATTCTTCCATAATCCCCAAGAGATCACCCCACAGTGTGATAACTAATGCTTTTACTGACAACACTCCCAGGAAAGCGTTTGAAGTACATTCGCTGCACCCTAAGAATGTAGCAAAACACTTTGAAAAATTAGGTTTTGGCAAGCAAAGACTCAGCATTTGTCTGTAAGGTAACAGTGATAGGGATCTGTGACTTGCAGATTGTAATACCAGGTAATTATGGTACATGATTCCTTATGCTCTGTAATTGTAATCTAGAATTTCCAGAAGCATTAAAGCTGTGTCTTGGAGGGAAAATGAAACTCCAGCTGGTGGAGCAACTCCCAGCTAACGACACAACCACTTCACATCCTAACGACAACCACTCGGCAGAAATCAGCACACACGCCCCCCACCCCACGGGCTCACCTTTCCCTCGACACCCACACCGCAGTCAGATTCTTGGATCATACTGACGTCATTGCCTCCATCACCTGCGGGTCACCCAGACCAGAGAGAAGAGCCAGGAGATTAGGGAGAGGCAAGAAAAATAACCTTGCTTTTCGCTGCTACTTCAAATAATCATACACGTGCTGCCTCTCACTGCATGCTAAGTGTCTTTTCTGCTCTGCTCCGCTTAATCGCTCCAGCAACCTGCAGTAACACGTTCTTATTTTACAGGCAGAGGAGCTGAGAGTCAGAGGAACCAGGTGACTGGCTGAGGGTCCTGGCCATTGAGTCACTGAGCAAGGGAACCGTGTCCATGCCACGTGGGCACTTACAACACCGCACGCCCTGCCTCCAAGGTGTGGGTGTCTCGCCATTGTCAGCAATCACCGACGTTGCACGTAGGGAACGCTGACTGCGAGTGCAGCGAGCACTTCTTAAATGCTACTGCCCCTCTGAACCCTCCTAAGCACCATTTGAGAGAACCACTGTTACTCTCCCCTTCCACCAATGAGCAGACAGGCTCAGCTGGGGGAAGGAAGCCCTCCGGGACCCTCAGCTAGGAAAAACCAGCAGTTTGGACCCAGATTCCTCTCCGCAGTGTGGTCTTAGCCCCCAGGCACTGCTGTGTCCCATGTCACCGGCAAAGGAAGCGCAAGCTAAGGAGGAAAGCCCTCAGCTTGCTTCTCGACTCTTTCTCAAAGCAAAATACTTTAAAAAATAATAATAATAACAAAAATAGGGCCAAAGGGGGAGGGGGTGTCAATGTCACGGCCCGAATAAAGTGGCCTGGGAACCTGAACACCAGGACCCAAGCGCGCCTGGGGAAGGTCGTCTGCGCAGGCGCGGCAGCCCCTACCTACTGCACACGTGAGCTTCCCCGTGCGCTCCTGGAGCAGGCGTACGATCTGGGCCTTCTGGGTGGGCGCGCAGCGGCAGCAGACCACGGCCGGGCACTGGCAGGCCAGCTCCATGAACTCGTACTCGTAGTACTTGAGGCAAACCTGGCGGGGTCAGGGAGAGGTGGTGCGTCGGCCAAGGCCCCTCCCACACGGCAGCTCCCGGGAGGAGCCTGCTGGCGGGGTTACCCGTGCCCACCTCCAGGGAGTCTCCGGAGATGACTAGGGCACAGTCGTGCTTCCTGCGGAAAGCGTTCAGCTCGAGGTGGGCCTCGCCGCGGTTAGTCACCTGGAAGGAAAGACAGGATGAAGGAGGTCTTGCTCTCCGGAGCTGGTGGAACAACAAACAGTGGCTTCCTGCAGCCTCGTGAAGACCATGGCCGCCGGCCCGGGCCCCCACCCCTCTCCTGCCCCCAGAGCCAGAGACGAATTAGATCCTGTTTGCTATGACTCTGTGGGAATCCGGAGGGCCTGTACGCCAACCATCCCCTCGCACTTCCCGCAGGATGGCTGTGACCCACATAATAAAAATAAGAGCACAAAGCCACTGTGCTTTCTTTCTGTGCCAGGCACTGTCCAAATAAGCACTTTTCAAGCATTTTCACCCCATCTGTTTCTCACAAGGACCCTTCGAGGTGCATGATGATAATAGTTCTACTTTACATCTAAGGAAACGGACACAGGGCAAGATTTGTTAGCCTGGCTACCGTGTCACAGCCCATCCACTGCAGAGCAGGCCTTGGAAGCCAGGCATCTAGCAGGGGCTTTTCTAAGAAGGACCAGCTGTTAAATATGACACACTTTGGGGACCATACAGTCTGTCACAACTACCCAGCTCCGCCGCTACAGTGCCAAAGCAGCCACAGACAATATGTAAACAGATGGGTAGATCTTGTGTTTAAATAAAACTTTATTTACAAAAACAGGTGGCCGGCATATGGGCTATAGTTTGCAACCCCTGAATTCTAGAGCATACAGTGTGTTCTCACTATGTGCAATAGTTATGTTCTGGAAAGTTGCTGTGAATACTGAATTAGCGATTTTTAAACCACTGCTCCTGGGGGAGGTACAGGGCTAGCTAGGCTCCTATGAGCCTCTGGTCACAATATTTTTATCCATCAGTCAATACATAACCTCATTTTCTATGTGCCTCTGTTTAAAGACATCTTTGAAAATATGTATTGTTGAAATAAGTCAGAGAAAGACAAGTACTGCATGATATCACTTATATGTGGAATCTAAAAAATAAAACAAACTAGTGAATATGACAAAAAAGAAACAGACCCACAGATATAGAGAACAAACTAGTGGTGACCAAGTGGGAGAGGGAAGCAGGGAGGGGCAAGATAGGGTTACAAGCTACTAAGAGGTACAAGTTACTATGTATAAAATAAGGGGCTGGTGGAGTCAAGATGGCGGTGTGGGAAGACGCAGAGTTTGCGTCTCCCCACAACTAGGGAACCTGCTGGACGCTGGTGGGGGACCTCAACACCCCAAGAGATGGGAGGAATGCTCAAGCGAACCGGTAAGACGTGAGGGGACTGAGGGGGGGAAGTGGAGGCCAGACAAGACCAACGCCCCTGAGGGGTGGCTGAGAGGGGGGAGGGGTTCCCACGCCTGAAGGGACCCTCAGGGGCTCGGATGGGGGTGGGATGTACCAAGCGTTTCCCCTGCCCAATCGGCCAGGGAAGTCTGCCTTGCTCTGAGGCCGGGTCCTAAGCCCTCAGAGGCCCCCTCCAGGCCCCATTGGTCCTGGGGGTGTAGGAAGGAGGCCAGGGGAGAACAGGAGAGGCAGGCGGAAGAGGTCCTTGGGGACTGGAGGAGAGCAGCAGAGGGCGTTTGCCCCACCCACTTGAGCCCTGCTGGGCTCCCAGGTGGGGCCCCCCACCCTCTGAGACCAGAGGCAGGAGGCACACCTGGGCCCCTTCTGTTCTGTTGAGCCTAAGCCCCACCCCCTACACCCCCAGGGCCTTTTCCAGCCCTGTGGGTCCTAAGCATAGGCCCTGCCCACCACCCAAACCCCACCCCTGCTTAGGCCCCACCCTCCACAGCCAAGGCCTTTTCCACCTTTTTCTTTTTCTTTCTCCTCCTCTTTTTTACTATTGTGGTTCTGTTTTACCTTCTGGTTGTTGTTTCATCCATATTTTTATTTTTATATTCTTTCTAACATACCTGTTAGTTTCCTAGTCTAATTTTATTTTTTACTTTGTTATTGTTCTTTTTTTTTTTTTTTTTTTTTTTTTGCCACCCCACACGGCTTACAGGATCTTGCTTCATGAGCCAGGGGTTGGGCCGAAGCTCCTGTGGTGGGAGCTCCAAGTCTGAACCACTTGGACTAACAGAGAACCCCAGACCCCAGGGAATATTCACCAGAATGAGGTCTCCTGAAGGTCCTCATGTCGGCACCAAGACCCAGCTCTATACAACAGCCTACAAACTCCAGTTTTTGAAGTCTCAGGCCAAACAACAAGTAAAAAAGGAACACAATCCCACTCATCAAAAAAAAAAAAAATGAGATGGCAAAAAAAATATGTCAGAGATGAAGGAGCAAGGTAAAAACCTACAAGACCAAATAATTGAAGAGGAAACAGGCAATCCAGCTGAAAAAGAATTCAGACAGTAAAGATGATCCTGAATCTCGGAAACAGAATGGAGGCACAGACTGAGAAAATACAAGAAATGTTTAACAAAGATCTAGAAGAACTAAAGAACAAACAGAGATGAACAACACAATAACTGAAATGAAACATACACTAGAAGGAATCAATAACAGAATAACAGAGGCAGAAAAACGAATAAGTGAGCTGGAAGACAAAATGGTGGAAGTAACTGCCAAGGAGCAGAATAAAGAAAAAAGAATGAAAAGAATTGAGGACAATCTCAGAGACCTCTGGGACAACAATAAACGCACCAACATTCGAATTATAGGGGTCCCAGAAGAAGAAGATTAAAACAAAGGGTCTGGGAAAATATCTGAAGAGATTACAGTAGAAAACTTCCCTAACATGGGAAAGGAATTAGTCACCCAAGTCCAGGAAGCACAGAGAGTCCCATACAGTATAAACCCTAGGAGAAACACACAAAGACACATATTAATCAAACTAACAAAAATTAAATTCAAAGAAAAAATATTAAAGGCAGCAAGGGTAAACCAAAAAATAACATACAAAGGAATCCCCATAAGGTTATCAGCTGATTTTTCAGCAGAAACTCTGCATGCCAGATGGGAGTGGCAGGATATACTTACAGTGATGAAAGAGAAAAACCTATAACCAAGATTACTCTACCCAGCAAGGATCTCATTCAGATTCAACAGAGAAATCAAAAGCTTTCAGACAAGCAAAAGCTAAGAGAATTCAGCACCACCAAGCGAGCTTTACAACAAATGCTAAGGAAACTTCTCTAGGCAGGAAACACAAGAGAAGAAGCAGACCCACAAAAACAAACCCAAAACAATTAAGAAAACGGTAATAGAAACATACATATTGATAATAACCTTGAATGTAAACGGATTAAATGCCCCAACCAAAAGACACAGACTAGCTGAATGGATACAAAAACAGGACCCATATATATGCTGTCTACAAGAGACCCACTTCAGACCTAGGGACACATACACACTGAAAGTGAAGGGATGGGAAAAGATATTCCATGCAAATGGAAATCTAAAGAAAGCTGGAGTAGCAATACTTGTATCAGATAAAATAGACTTTAAAATAAAGACTGTTAGAAGAGATAAGGAAGGACACTACATAATGATCAAGGGATCAATCCAAGAAGAAGCTATAACAATTATAAATGTTTATGCACCCAAAATAGGAACACCTCAATAAATAAGGCAAATGCTAACAACCCTGACAATAATAGTAGGGGACTTTAACGCCCCACTTACACCAATGGACAGATTATCCAAACACAAAATAAATAAGGAAACACAAGCTTTAAATGACACAATAGGTCAGATACATTTAATTGACATTTATAGAACATTCCACATGAAAGTGGCAGAATACACTTTCTTCCCAAGTGCACACAGAACATTCTCCAGGATAGATCACATCTTGGGTCACAAATCAAGCCTTGGAAAATTTAAGAAAACTGAAATCGTATCAAGCATCTTTTCTGATCACGTGATGAGACTGGAAATCAATTACAGGGGGAAAAAACTGTAAAAAAACACAAATACATGGAGGCTAAACAGTGCACTACTAAATAACCAAGAGATCACTGAAGAAATCAAAGAAGAAATTAAAAAATACATAGAGACAAATGACAACAAAAACACGATGACCCAAAACCTATGGGATGTAGCAAAAGCAGTTCTAAGAGGGAAGTTTATAGCAATTCAGTCTCACCTCAAAAAACAAGAAAAATCTCAAATAAACCATCTAACCCTACACCTAAAGCAACTAGAGAAAGAAGAACAAAGAAAACCCAAAGTCAGTAGAAGGAAAGAAATCATAAAGATCAGAGTAGAAATAGATGAAACAAAAATGAAGAAAACAATAGCAAAGTTCAATAAAACGAAAATCTGGTTCTTTGAGAAGATAAACAAAATTGATAAACCCTTAGCCAGACTCATCAGGAAAAAAAGGGAGAGGATGCAAATCAATAAAATTAGAAATGAAAAAGGAGAAATCACAACTGACACGGCAGAAATACAAAGGATTATGAGAGACTACTACGAACAACTATATACCAATAAAATGGACAACCATGAATAAATGGACAAATTCTTGGAAAGGTGCAATTTTCCAAGACTGAATCAGGAAGAATTAGAAAATATAAACAGACCTATGACAAGTAATGAAATTGAATCTGTAATTAAAAATCTTCCAATAAACAAAAGTCCAGGACCAGATGGCCTCACAGGCGAATTCTATCAAACATTTAGAGAAGAGCTAACAGATTATTCTCAAACTCTTCCAAAAACTGCAGAGGGAGGAACACTCCTAAATTCATTCTACAAAGCCACCACCCTGATACCAAAACCAGAAAAAGGTATCACAAAAAAAGAAAATTATAGACCACTATCACTGATGAACATAGATGCAAAAATCCTGAACAAAATACTAGCAAACAGAGTCCAACAACACATTAAAAGGATCATACACCATGATCAAGTGGGGTTTATCCCAGGGATGTGAGGATTCTTCAATATATGCAAATCAATCAATGTGATACACTATATTAACAAATTGAAGAATAAAAACCACATGATCATCTCAACAGATGCAGAAAAAGCTTTTGACAAAATTCAACACCGATTTATAATAAAAACTCTCCAGAAAATGGGCATAAAGGGAACCTACCTCAACATAATAAAGGCCATATATGACAGACCCACAGAAAGCATCATAATCAATGGTGAAAAACTGAAAGCATTTCCTCTAAGATCAGGAACGAGACAAGGATGTCCACTCTTGCCACTCCTCTTCAACATAGTTTTGGAAGTCCTAGCCACGGCAATCAGAGAAGAAAAAGAAATAAAAGGCATACAAATTGGAAAAGAAGAAGTAAAACTGTCACTGTTTGCAGATGACATGATACTATACATAGAAAATCCTAGATGCCACCAGAAAACTACTAGAACTAATCAATGAATTTGGTAAGGTTGCAGGATACAAAATTAATGCACAGAAATCTCTAGCAATCCTGTACACTAACAACGAAAAATCAGAAAGAGAAATTAAGGAAACAATCCCATTTACCATCACAACAGAAAGAATAAAATACCTGGGATAAACCAACCTAAGGAGGCAAAAGACTTGTCAGAAAACTATAAGACAATGATGAAAGAAATCAAAGATGACACAAAGAGGCGGAGAAATATACCATGTTCTTGGATTGGAAGAATGAATATTGTGAAAATGACTGTACTACCCAAAGCAATCTACAGATTCAATGCAATCCCTATCAAACTACCAACGGCATTCTTCACAGAATTAGAACAAAAAAATTTTACAATTCGTATGGAAACACAAAAGACCCTGGATAGCCAAAGCAATCTTGAGAAAGAAAAACAGAGCTGGAGGAATCAGGCGCTCTGACTTCAAACTATACTACAAAGCTAGAGTAATCAAGATAGTATGGTACTGGCACAAAAACAGAAACATAGATCGATGGTACACGATAGAAAGCCCAGAGATAAACCCACGCACATATGGTCATCTAATTTATGACAAAGGAGGCAAGAACATACAATGGTGGTTCTTCAATAAGTGGTGCTGGGAAAACTGGACAGCTACATGTAAAAGAATGAAATTAGAACACTCCCTAACACCATACACAAAAATAAGCTCCAAATGGATTAAAGACCTAAACGTAAGACCAGACACTATAAAACTCTCAGAGGAAAACACAGGAAGAACACTCTTTGACATAAATCACAGCAAGATCTTTTATGACCCACCTCCTAGAGTAATGAAAATAAAAACAAAACTAAACAAATTGGACCTAATTAAACTTCAAAGCTTTTGCACAGCAAAAGAAACCATAAACAAGATGAAAAGACAACCCTCAGAATGGGAGAAAATATTTGCAAATGAAACAATGGACAAAGGATTAATCTCCAAAATATACAAACAGCTCATGGAGCTCAATATCAAAAAAAACAAACAATCCAATTAAAAAATGGGCAGAACACCTAAACAGACATTTCACCAAATAAGACATACAGATGGTCAAGAGGCACATAAAAAGATGCTCAACATCACTAATTATTAGAGAAATGCAAATCAAAATTACGAGGTATCACCTCTTGCCGGTCAGAATGGCCATTATCAAAAAATCTAGAATCAATAAATGCTGGAAACGGTGTGGTGAAAAAGGAACCCTCCTGCACTGTTGGTGGGAATGTAAATTGATACAACCACTATGGAGAACAGTATGGAAGTTCCTTAAGAAACTAAAAACAGAACTACCATATGACCCAGCAATCCCACTACTGGGCATATACCCTGAGAAAACCATAATTCAAAAAAAGACATGTACCACAATGTTCACTGCAGCATTATTTACAATAGGCAGGACATGGAACCAACCTAAATGTCCATCAACAGATGAATGGATAAAGAAGATATGGCACATATATACAATGGAATATTATTCAGCCATAAAAAAACCCGAAATTATTTGTAGTGAGGTGGACGGACCTAGAGTCTGTCATACAGACTGAAGTCAGAAAGAGAAAAACAAATACTGTATGCTAACACATATATATGGAATCTAAAAAAAAAGGTACTGATAAACCTAATGGCAGGGCAGGAATAAAGACACAGACATAGAGAATGGACTTGAGGACACGGGGGTGGAGGGAGAAGCTGGGGCGAAGTGACAGAGTGGCATGGACATATATACACCACCAAATGTAAAACAGACAGCTAGTGGGAAGCAGCCCCATAGCACAGGGAGATCAGCTCGGTGCTTTGTGACCACCTAGAGGGGTGGGATAGGGAGGGTGGGAGGGAGGCTCAAGAGGGAGGGGATATGGGGATATATGTATGTACACAGCTGATTCACTTTGTTGTACAACAGAAGCTAACACAGTATTGTGAAACAATTATACGCCAATAAAGATCTATTAAAAAATTTTTAAATAAAATAAATAAGCCACAAAGATATATTGTACAGCACAGGGAATATAGACAATATTTTATAATTATAAATGGAATATAACTTTTAAAAACTGTGAATCAGTGTGTTGCACACCTGAAACATATAATATTGTACGTCAACTACAATAAAAAAAATTTTAATTAAAAAAATATTTATTATTGATTCATTAACACTAGACTCATGGCCAACAGGACCATGACTCATGCCTGGAGGAAGCTTATCTCCGGGAGGCTCATCACAGCCTTCCTGCACTCAGGGATATGGTCAGTTCCCAGCTCTGTGCTGGGGGCCATGTTAAACAGTGAAACTGCTAACAAGAAAACCCACAAAAATGCAAAAAACGTGGCACTGAGTAGACTGAAAAGGACCCTTGCGTCCGCCTGAGAGCTGAGACAAGAAGGCAGAGCAGGCTTCCCTAGTGGTGCAGTGGTTAAGAATCCGCCTGCCAATGCAGGGGACACGGGTTTGAGCCCTGGTCCGGGAAGATCCCACATGCCGTGGAGCAACTAAGCCCGTGTGCCACAACTACTGAGCCCGGGTGCCACAACTACTGAAGCCCGCACGCCTAGAGCCCGAGCTCTGCAACAAGAGAAGCCATCGCAATGAGAAGCCCGTGCACCGCAACGAAGAGTAGCCCCCACTCGCTGCAACTAGAGAAAGACCACACGCAGCAACGTAGCCAAAAATAAATCAATAAATAAATTTTTTAAAAAACGGCAGAGCGTCGCTCCTCTCCACCTCAGTTAGGAACGCACTTGTCAGATGACTCAAACTTTCCACTGCTGTGTATGCGTCCATATAGGGCTCTGAAAGCACCTCGAGTATTGATTTTCGGGTTACAAACAAGTTTTAGCGAGTGGGTGAATTTGCAAATACAGAATCCATAATGAGGCTCCACTGTATCTGTCTCTACACGATGCTGGTTGTGCTAGTCCCGAAACTGCTGGATTTCATAAAGCTTCAATGGGCTATAGACCAAAGGCAGGGGTATGGGGGGAGACCCCCAAAACATCTAGATCCAGTTGTTTGGCTTGGTAGCTCTGATGACAGATAAGTAGGACCACCACATCTGGCCCCAGAGGGGACCTAGTGCCCCTCCCAACTCCCAACTCAATAAGGCCAATCACCGTCCTTGGCCTCAAGCCCTGGAGCAGCTCCTTGTGCCCGCACTGCTTGGGCCAAGTGCTGGCCACCGGGGCAGGGAATTCTCATTTGCCACCCAACACGCCTCCTTCTAAAGGTTCCTCAAGGGTTTCCTTCAGGAGGGAAGACAGGCCAGTATCTGCGATCTGGAACTGATTTCCTACCCAAGGAGTTGGCTTTGAAGGGTTCAGGGAAATCCCAGACTTGTATGTGCAATTTCACACGTATGAGCTCATCTGCATCCTTCACGCTGATCACACCTAACTCCCGTCAGCTCCTCAAAGGGACCACAGCCAGCACCGGGTTAAGAACACAGATTAACATGGGGCGGTAACCAGGCACTCCTGCACCACCACCGGCAGGAATCGTTGCGCCTCGCCTGGGTCATTCAGTGATCCCACCCAAACCAACGACGTGAGCTCCCGCCACCACCCACCCAGGGGTCCAAGCGAGGCTATGAGGCTACAGGGCAAACGGCAGCATCACCCCCCAGGGCCCCAGAGCAGACAACGCTTTACCAGCCGAAAAACGTGGATGTCTTGGTTTCTGGTCACCAGATGTGCATTCTTTGCTGTGCATGTAGCTGTCTCCAGCTTGTCCCCCGTCAGCATCCAAACCTGAAATTACCGCATGGAAGGGGTCCCCTTGGTTAGCGTTTGAGGCTAGCCTGTCGCCTGTGTCAGCCGAGTTTCCAAACACATCGAGCTGAACTTGATACGTTCCATTTACCTCCTTGAGGCCTACACTGTCCCCAACGAACCACAGGAAAGGCCCCAGTTCAAGGGCTTCAAGACCTTGGGCGTCTGCCGCTGGTGGTAGCAAAAGCTGGTGTGGCACTTTTGCAAAACTGGCCACATGCTGCAGTAGACGTCGTGAAGCTCAGCCTCTGCCCTCCTAATCCCCGTTCCGGAAACTTTTCTTAAAGCAATAAATAATATCAAAGAAGGGGAAGGCTGTATGGACGAGGGGTCACTTCCATGTCCCACAGGAAACACTGATTTGTCACATTCCACAGGGTCTTCCTACGTGGCCGGATGCCCCCGAGCAATCTCAGGGGGCTGAACCCTAACTAAACCGCCGACAGTAAACGTGCCAGGTCCTTCCTCGCCTCGTAACTGGGCACTGTGCACCTCAGTGTGGCGGGCTCAGAGAGGGTAGGTGACTTGCCCAAAGCCACAGAGCTAGTTCCTGTCCCGACCAGGCCCAGAACCCAGGTCTTCAGAGTCTAAACGGATGTGCTTCCTACCCTGCTGATTCACCCATTAACCCTCTGCTCCCTCTGCTCCCAGTGGGGAAGTGGGGTGGGGGCCTTAGAGTCATCGGACAAAGGATATCTTGGCAGCAGGGGAAGCGCAGGAAAGAAAATAACCACAAAGGTTCCCCGAGTGTTCACCGTGCCGGGCACCTGTTAAGTGCTGTGCGTTGTTCCTTCACAGTAACTTTATGAGGTGGGAAACGGAGGCCCAGGCCTCATCCGTCCTGCTGACATCGCCCCGCTCAGCTCACGGGCACTCGCGCCAGATGCGGGCCCAAGGACGCAGCCCAGAGCTGCTCTGGGCAGAGGCAGGCAGCTTAACCTACGTATTTTCAGGAGCTTCTAGCCGAAGAGTTTGCTAATCCCTTGCTTGGGTCCGCAGAGATGGAGCCCGCTCCCCAGACGCCCTCTACTGGCGTCTCCGGATTAAACTACCAGATATGTACTTTTTGGCCCCAAACAACAATGTAAATACGGCAGTTCGTTGGGGCAGATGGTCACTCTGTTGGGTGGTCATTCAGTTACCCAGACCAAAAGACAGATTGGTTGGCTGGCCGGACACTCAACAAGAATATAACAAACACCGCAAATGCGCGGGACACAGCTGGTCCTGAGAGCTAAGGAGATGCTCTCGGTCCTGTCTCCATGGAGCCCGGCATGCAGAGGGGAAGCCGGCAGCAAGCGCGGACACGCAAGACGTCTTCCACAGCTGTCGAGGATGGGAGGGCTACAGGTCACTGTCCGAGCCCGGTTCCCTGTCACTATTTCCATCCTCGGCCCCGCCTCCCCCCATCTCTAATTTTCACCCTCCGCTGACGGGATCACTGGTCTAAGTCTGGAAGTCACTGCCATGTGGCAACCTATTTCAGCAGTGGGTCCAGGCAGGCTCACCCTACCTTGATGCCGGCGTTCCTCAGGGTCTCCAGGGTGGGCCTCACGTCCGCCTGGAGCTGGTCCTCCACCCCTGTCAGGCACAGCAGCTCCATCTCCATCTCCAGGCTCTCGATCACTGTGGCCACTTTGAGGGAACGGTCGTGCACACTCAGCTTGGCCTGGACATAGCGGGCCTGGGACACACCAGGGGACACTGTCACCACTTAGGATGGAGAGGTGCAAGGCGGACCAACTGGCAGTGGGAGCGTCTCATCCCCCACACAGGGCAGGGACCCCAGCACCTGGGTGAACCTCAAAGGGGTGAAACTGAGACCTCCAGCCTCCTTCCCAGTTTATCAGTCCAGACGCTGGAACTGGACAGACCGGAGCTCCACCCTTTGCTCTACACTCACCTGCTGTGCAACTTCTAGCAGGTCACTTAACTTCTCTGAGCCTCAATTGTTTTCCTCCCCGAAGAGGCAATAACGGCCCCAGCTTCACTGGGTTTTTACAAGGATTAGTACAACTCGAGACCTCAAAAGACGGTAGCTTCTCCCCACACAGCATATGCTCTGTAACCAAGAACTCTTGACCACCAGGTTGTCTAAAGACAAAGTCTTACTTCCAAAGCCCATCGACCCAACCCTTCTGTTTATCCCCTCTTTACGGTGTTAACAAAGATACAGCAGTCACAAAGCATATGCCTTTAAAACTGAAAGAAAGGTAGAATTTTATCAGGGCTAGAACTCTCGTTAAATAAAACTTTACAAAGAACTCAAGCACATAAAAGTGACAGACCCAAGCACAGTTTCTCTGGGTGGAGCAGGACAAGGGCCGCAGAAGCCTTTCCCCCAACCTGGTCTCTCTCCCCTTCAGTCACGTGTAAACACATTCATTCAGCTTTGTGCCAGGACTGGGGGTACAACAAGGACCCTCCCCCTCAAGGAACACACAATCCATGGGATGAGATGACAATTAACAAGACATATTTATACTGGAAGCCTTGGCAGTGAAAGTCAATGATCGAGTTCAAATCCAACATCTTTTACAGCTTAAAAAAATTAGGGCTTCAAGAAGGTTTACAATTTCAAATTTGAATGTTTCATTTCATATTTTTCAAAAGGTTTATAATGCCTATCGTAAGTGTTGGGGTACAAGGGCAAACCAAACTGATAAAGTCTCTGCTCTCAAAAAGATTTTATTCCAGAAAGAAGCTATCAAAAAGAATGTGAGGGCTTCCCTGGTGGCGCAGTGGTTTAGGGGCCACGATGCAGATGCAGGGGCCACGGGTTCGTGCCCCGGTCCGGGAAGATCCCACATGCCGCGGAGCGGCTGAGCCGTGACCCATGGCCGCTGAGCCTGTGCGTCCGGAGCCTGTGCCCCACAACGGGAGAGGCCACAACAGTGAGAGGCCCGCATACCCAAAAAAAAAAAAAAAAAAAAAAGAATGTGAAAATACGTACATAAAGTCATTACAGCTGGTGATAAATACAGTGAAGAAAGTTCAACAGGGTGACAACGGGGAGTGATGAGGCGGGGCTGCTTTAGATGGGGGATCCAGGAAGATTTCTCAGAGGAGGCGGCATTTGAGCTGAGACCCAAAGAAGTGAGGGAGGGGGGCCTTGGAACTCTGTGAGGGAGGACAGTACTAGGCAGAGAGAAGAACCTGGTGTGCTCAGAAATGACGTCAGTCTGGCCAGAGCAGAATGAGGGAGGGGAAGATGGGGAGGTGAGTGGGGCTAAAAAGTAAAAGGAAAGTCACAGAACCACTGACCTCAAAGTCTTGATACTGCTCCTCTGCTAGAGATTTCTTCGCCACCACAAGCACCCGCAGCCCTTCCCGGGCCATGTTTCCACACTGAAAAGCAAACCCTGGTCAGCGGAGAGCCGCACTGAGGGCTCTGTATCCCGGACTGTCTCTGGGGAGGGCTGGAGGCTGAAGTGGATGCCCCTCCCGAGGGGACAGTGCAATGGTAAATCAGAACGCTGCTTTCCCCTGAAGCAGTCTCTCTCAGCAAACCTTCCAAAGGGGGCTCAAAATTTAAGTCAATGCAGTAAGATCTCACAGACTAATCTGGATTTCAGGCTCGTTGGAAAAACTGAACCTTTGACAAGAGCACTTTCCCAAATGACCACAGCCAGTGATACTGAAAGGCGGCTGTTTCCACACGGTCCCACGAAACATAGCTGTCAAGTGAAGAATATTCCAACACGTTCAACGCACAAAGTGTGATGCTGTCAGGAAACACATCCCGGCCCGTTTCATTCACCTGAGTTATCTGCCTGGCCCCTGTCGGCATTTGGGTTTGTTACTCACTAATTGGAAATATGATATTACTGAACATAAAATGTGAATTCTGTGCCTGGAGATGGGAGATGAAACAGAAACAGCCTGACAGACTGGAGAGTTCCTTCCCTCCCTGCTGCAGCCAATTCCCACGTCACAATCTGGGACAAGGCAGCCTGTGACGGGGCCCCATGATGCCCGCCTCCTGGTACCCACACCCTTGTATGTTCACCTGCCCTGAGTGTGCACTGGACCCGGTGCCTTGTTCCTAACAGACAGAATGTGGCAAAGTGAGGGGAGGTCGTTTCCAGGAAGGTCACTTCTCTCTGTTTCATCTCTCTGTTTCACTTCTCTCTGTTTCATCCACATGGCAAGGAACGTGGCTGCCTCCGGCCAAGAGGCACTGAGGAGCTGAATCCTGCCCATGACCACTTCCCAGTGGGCTGGGAAGGGGGTCCCGCCCCAGCTGAGCCTTCAGATGAGACCCCAGCCTCGGGTGACCCCTTGACCAAAGCCGAAGAGACCCTGAGCTGAGGACCCAGCCAAGCTGTGGCTGGATTGCTGATTCGCAGAAACCGTAAGAAATTACACGCGTCCTCCTAAGCTGCTACGTTTGGGGGTGATTTGTTACACAGCCCCAGAAAACGCATGCAGGGACCCACCTCACTATTCCATGCAAGGGACAGACTCCAGGACACGCATCCGAGGCCCCGTTTCCACACCCCACGTCATGCTTACCTCTTCCTCCAGCCAGTCGTTGTACTGCACGATGCCAGCCATGACGACATCCGCTCCCTTCATGTAAAACGTAATCTCCCCGGTCGATTCATCCTAGAGGGGGGGCCGGGAGGAATGAACACCCAAGAGGAACACTTGGTTCCGCTCCAGTGGCCGCTTCCCACGAGAGATGCCGCACAAAGTGTACTCAGTGGACGCCAGTGTTTTCTCACTTGGCCGAAGATGAAAAGTGAGAGGGGAGCCTCACTTTGGGGCAAAGGCCACAGAAAACAAGAAAACTCAAAGCATTTGGAAAATCATTAAATGATGAAAGCAAGATCAAAAGGACTGAAGAACTCTGTTTTTACAGTCATTACTATTCTAACGGGAACAGACTGACCCTCACACTGTAAGATAATTTTAAATTTATACGCGGGGCTGCCGGTATTGCCAAAACGTGGTCTACCAGAAAGAGTTGGGAAGTAAGATAATTCTCGAGATCAGGGTTTCTCAGCCTCAGCACTGTTAATATTTGGGGCTGGAGAATTCTTTGCCGTGAGGGGGCTGGACTCTGCATGGCACCATCTCCCGCAGCATCCCTAGCCCATTAGATGCCAGCAGCAATCCCCTTGGTGACAACCAAAATGTCTCCAGACATTAACAAATGTCCCCTGGGGGACACATTGCCTCAGTTGACAGCTACTGCTCTAGACAACGTGGGACCCTTACGTCTACCTGAGGACTTAGCTAGAGAGCAAAGTACCCAGATTTTCAGTTCACACTGACCAGATTTTCTGGGGAGAGGGTGACATCACAGCACAGACATCAGATGCTTAGACCCGGTACCAGCTCCCAGCTGTGTGCACCTGGACAAGCTACTTCTTTTCTCTAGACCTCAGTTTCCTCCTCTGTAAAATCGGGACCCTAACAACTCTTACCGTATAGCTTGCTGGGGCTTAAACGAGATCATCTACGTAGAGCAGGTAGCAAAGGGCCAACATCCACAGAACATGCTCACCCAGTGTTATTATTCCTGTTGGGGTGACAGTCGCTCCTCAAGACCCTCAGTCGCACTGTTTGTAGAAAACAAGGTTTAAGCTGGGGGTCTGAATGGGGGTGGTTTTGCCCCCAGGGGACTTCCGACAATGTCTGGACACATATTTGATTATCTCAACTGGGAGGTGCTACTGGCATCTAGTGGGTGGAGACCAAGGATGCTGCTAACCGTCCTACAATGCACAGGGCGGTCCCCGCAACAGAGAACCATCCCGCCCCAAATGTCAGCGGTGCTGAGGCTGAGAAACCCTGGCTTTAAGGAATGATGGTGAAATCGTCAATTCTTATCCCACGACTCTTTCCTCACAGACCTGCATCGCAGGGAGGCTGGAGGCAATGGAGATGGGCAAGGCTAAGTGAGCACGGCCATCACCACCTCGTGCCTAAATTCTGCTGCCCCAGGAAGCCCAGAATGCATGCCTGTAAGCTCTTCATTGAATAGGAAATAAATACCCAAGGCCAAATCAGTGGTATAGTTTCATCGACTAAAGTAACTTCCGAACGCCTCTGATCACGGACAATCTTTTAGAACAACATGCTTACTCATAAAAGCACCCACAGGCCACGAACAGGCACCTGCACTTTAAAAGCATCAGAACTGCAGGCTGCTGCTTTGATGGACTGCATCTATGCCTGCTTGTGACTCGGGCCAAAGACAGCAGCGGGGTCTGAACATGAAAGCATCTGAGGTTCCTTTTTCCTTTCGCCTTCACCCAAACGCTGCTATGGGAAATAACGTCCCCCTCCCCAGCTTCCTCTGCTCCAGAAGGGGCTCAAGAGAACTCGGACATCTTGTCCAATATAAATACTGTGCCGACTGTCTCCTCCCGTTAGTCATTTCCTCCCACCAAGTTCATCACAAGGTTACTTCGTTCCCATATTATGGCAAGATTACGCTCTAAATTTACAGAGATCTGCTGGTTGTGCTGCATTGTTTGGGGGCCTCATCTTTTTCCACTGTGGTCTGACTCTGGCACCTGTTCAAAGGCCTCTTTTATTCAGACAGTGACAAGGGTATGATCTATACCAGTGATCCGACTTCAGCACGCCAAGGGGGAAGGGTGAGGGGAGGGCAGTGGAACATCTTGTAACACAACAAAAACAAAACTGGCGACACAGAGACAAACACGCAAGCCCCGACGAAACCGGCTTCTCTAACCTCGCTGACCTTCTCAGAAGAGAGATTCACAGAAAGACCAGACCTTGCTTGGTGAGGGTAGGAAGACGCCGCACAGAGCCGTCCATGAGCTCACACATGTTTAAGAGGGTTGATGAGCCAGGTGAGAACAAAACTATAACTGTCAACCGTCATTAAACCAGGTTGAGAACCATTTTATAACTGAGGGAAAACTTCCTCACATCAGGTAACTGGGCAGCTACTTTCAAACAACAGACAGAAAAGATGGCCACATCAGAAGAGAGTTTCTCGGCCCAGGCACGATGAACATTTGGGGCTGGAACGTTCTTTGGTATGAGGCTGTCCTGACCTCTATCCACTAGATGCCAGTGGCACCACCCTCTGAGCTGCAACAACCAAAAATGTCCCCAGATGTGTCCCCATGTCCCCTGGGGGCAAGATGGCCCCAGGATGAGAGTCACTTCGCGAAAGGAGAACAGTGAGATCCGTGCTAAGTGGAGAGCTAGCTCCACAGCCCTGGGCACGGATTTGCACCCTGCAAAACCAAAGATAGAGAGGGAGACAGGTCAGAAAACAAAAATATTAGCAAAATAATATGCATCACATTAAAGACAGCCTAACAAAGATGGATGTGCACAGACTCATTGTTAGTAGTGAGAGATGGAAAACAACCTAAGTATCCAAGGAAGGAATATTTGATTAAGTAATGCTACATTTTTTCAGCAAAACACCATGCCCACATTAAAATCATAAAAATCATGTTTTAATAATATGAGAACATTTTCACTACACTTATTATTCAGTGGAGGGGGTGGGAGCTTTAGGAAGCTTTAGGTGGAGTTTGAAGCCAGTTTTATAAAATTGTGTGCGGCTGTTTACCCTCATTTATGCTTAGAGAAAAAACTGAAGGGAAATTCCCTGAAAAGGCAAGAGTGCTTGCCTTTGGGTAATGAAAATACAGATGAAAGGTTCTGATCCCCTTCTATACATACTTATCTGTTCCCAATGCTGATTTTTTTAAAAATATAATCTGGGAAGGGTGGAGCGCTATTGTAAAGTAATGATAGATTTGCCCACCCAACAGTATCCCATACTCCCAGACACAGATCTCGTTCTTGCTGTGGGAAGATACAGGGGTCACATCTCATAAAATGTGATGCATGTCTGGGAATGATAGCCCTTTGCAACTAAAGGAAGGGTGACGCACTCAGCCCACTTATTCTAGAACGGCTGATATCGGGACTATTTGATGATGATTCAACCCTCAAATGACTCCAGCATAGTCCATGGCCCTAGAACTTGGAAAAATAAAGGCTGGAACAAAATAAAAGCAATTCTATAGTAGATAACGACTCTAATTCCCCAGGAAACACCCACCCACAGGATTCATGTGGCTGCTTCCAGGCCGTGGATGCTCCTGACATCAGACACGCACTCAAGATACGGTTTAAAAGCCACGGGGCAGGCTAGGTACAGACCAGTGGGAAAAGCAGCAGCTGCATGGGAAGAAAAGCCCCCATCCCACTCAAAAACTGCCAAGGATATATGTCTGGTAGAGTCTTAAGACTACTGGCACCGGGGACGTAAAAATCCCTTAAAATGTGTCGTTTTCAAGGCACATTCGTACCGTACGTCACTGGACCATCAGTACTGCAGCTCATGGAGCTGTTTCTAACTTTTACCTGGAGAAACAGCCTCTTCAATGACTCCCACTTTCCCCACCTCCCGGGGTGTTCACACCCCTGGGTGATCCAGGCCCACCAAGTGGTGGGCTGGACCCAGGGACCTGCTTCTAATAACAGAATAAGGCAAAAGTGAAGGGAGGTCGGTTCTGAGATGACGTGCCTTCTGTCTTGTTCACACTCTCACAGACTCACTTGGGTGAAGCCAGCTGATGTGGGAGCCGGTCTATGGAGAGGCCTGTGGGGCAGTGGATGAGGGTGGCCTCTGGCCAGCAGCTGGTATAGAACTGAAGTCCTCAGCCCAACAACTGCAAGGAACTGACTCTTGCTGACAACACTGATTTCACCTGGCAGTGAATCCTGCCCCGGCTGGACCTTGGATGACTGCAGCCTATGAGAGATCCCGAGGCAGAGGGCCCGGCGAGGCTGCACCTGGACTCCTTGGCCCCCAGAAATTGTCAGATAACACTTCCTGTCGTTTTAAGCCATCACATGCGGGATAATCTGTCACAACGCCATACGTAATTAACACACTACCCTCAACATTACTGTGGGTGCTCTGTGAGCTTTCCCACATCCCTCTCATCACACCCAAACTCCCAGGGCCTGGCGATAAAGAGCATGACCTGGAAGCCAGACAGCCTGGGGTAGAAGCCCAGCTCCACCTTTTCTAACTATATGAACTTAGGGAGGTTTCTTCTTCTCTCTATACCTCAATTTTCTCCTCTGTTAAATGCCAGCTGCAATGGTATTATGAGAATTACACGAGTTGTTTTATGCAAATCATTTACAACAGTGACTAGCACCCAATAAGCACCATTTAATGTTACCTCTGTTATTATTATTGTTCCTAACTCTGTTCCTATTACTAATGCTGCTAGTACTATTACTAATTACTCCTATTACTAATTCTATTATTACTGATTTACTACAATAGAATCTACAACTCTGACCCCTAAGGCATGAAACACTTGTGTAGATAGGGCGGAGGGGATCCTCATTTGTTTAAAGAATGAGAGAGTCGTATTCCAAAGATTCTCATGATCTGGGGCAGCATTTTCTCCAGCCGAGCCAAACAATGTGAAGAACCTTTAAGAACACCAGGGAACCATCTCAATACCAAAATAGGACTGGGACCAAAGTAGTCTGCAATTTTTAAAGCTCCTATGGTTAATTCCGATGATCAGCCAGGTTTTGTTTGTTTGTTTGTTTAGATCTCGTTTTATTTATTTTTGGCCATGCTGGGTCTTCGTTGCTGCGCTCAGGCTTTCTCTAGTTGCGGCGAGCGGGGGCTACTCTTCGCTGCCGTGCATGCGCAGGCTTCTCATTGTGGTGGCTTCTCTTGTTGCGGAGCACGGGTTCTAGGCACGCTGGCTTCAGTAGTTGTGGCATGCTGGCTTCAGTAGTTGTGGCACAGGGCTCAGTAGTTGTGGCACATGGGCTTAGTTGCCCTGCGGCATGTGGGATCTTCCCGGACCAGGGCTCAAACCTGTGTCCCCTACATTGGCAGGCAGATTCTTATCCACCATGCCACCAGGGACGTCCCTACCAGCCAGGTTTAAGAACTACTGAGCAGAGTGGCTTATGAACACAGGGCTTCCAGGCTTCCCGGAATGGAAAGTGTGAGTAAAAGAGCAAATAGGAAAACAAGGTATTAATTCAGATTGGCAAGATTTTAAAAGTCCGACACTATCAAGTGTTGGTGAGGATGCAGAAAAACAGTGGGACTAAGATTAGCATAAGCACTTTGGAGAAAAAGTTGAAAAAACCTGGTAAAGTTAAAGATGTATATATTCTACCACCCAGCAAGTCCACCTCTGGGTGTAGTCCACAGAAAAACACGGACATATGTACAGTGGAGACTGCAGCAGACAAGGCTACACATGGCAGCGGTCTTTCTATCGGCAAAAAAAGTGGCAAGGACCTAAACGTGTATCAAGAGGGAGCGGCAACAGATGGAAGGAACTGAGGTATATTTGCACAATGCAATACAACAAGTCAGCTAAGAGAAATAAAGTGGGATTACGTGTATCAACATAAATAAAGCTTTTTGTAAAATGTTAAACAAAAATTAGTATGTGGAATAATAATATACATACTACAATGACACTTTATAGAGAGAATAAAAACATGAATACCATAATACATATTATTTATACCCAATGTGTCTGATAATAGTATTTTAAAATTCACAGGAGTGATAAACCTGGGGTAGGACTGAAGATGAAGCACATCTAGAAAGGACAGATGGGATTTCAATTGAATGCACAATGTTTTCTTTAAAAAAATTTTTTAACTATAATACATGCAAAAGTGTGGATCAATACATAAATATAAATTTGAGCAAACGAACTCAAACACAAAAGGGTATCTACTGTACAGTTTCCTTTATATAAAGTTCAAAAAGAGACAAAATCAGTCAGTGGTAGAAATGGGACAGTGGTTATATCCTTGTGGGAAGGAAGGATGCAGTAACCAGAAAGGGGTACGAGGGTGCTGCTGGGGTGATGGTGGGAGGGATTCTGTTCCTTGCTCGGGATGCGAGTGACACTGTGTTTATTACTTTGTTAACACTTGAGCTGTACACTCCTGAGGTTTGCACTTTTCTCTTTGTATGCTGTACTTCAATAAAAGCTTCAAAAAACATAAAAAGAAAATCTGAAATACTAATGCCAAAATGACGATGTTGAGTGATCACGACACTTTTTTCCAATAACTTTTGGGACTGTATGAATGGAAAATCATCGAAAATGTCTAATTACAAGGGTATCAAGACTATTCAGTGGGAAAACAATAGTCTCTGCAGCAAACGGTGCTGGGACAACTCTCCATCCACACACAAAAGAATGACGTTAAAACCCCTAACTCACACCATATATGAAAACAACGCAAAATGGATCAATGATCTAAAGAGATAAAACTACAAAAACTTTTAAAAGAAAACATAGGGGTAAATTTTCATGACCTTAGGTTTAGCAATGGACTCTCAGATATGACACCAAAGTCAAGAGCAACAGAGGAAAAAAATAAATTGGACGTCATCAAAATTAGTAACTTCTGCGCATCCAAAGAATTTTACCAAGAAAGCAAAAAGACAAGCTACAGAATGAAAGAAAATATTTGTATATCATATCTCTGATAAGGGTCTAGTATCCAGACTACGTAAAGAACTCTTACAACACAACAATAAAAGGCTACCCACTTCAAAAGTGGGCAAACGACGTGAACAGACATGTCTCCAAGGAAGAATACAAGTGGTAAGTATATGAGAAGATGCTCAACATCATTAGCTATTAGGAAAACGCAAATCAAAACCACAATGAAATACCACTTCACAGCAACTAGGACGGCTACAATGAAAAAAAAAAAGGGGGAAATAACAAGCACTGATGAGGATATGGAGAAACCAGAAGCTTCATACACTGCTAGTAGAATGTATCGGGCTGGCCAAGAAGTTTGTTCAGGTCTTTCTGTAACATCTTACAGAAAGACCTGAACGAACTTTTTGGCCAACCCTATAAATGGTACAGCATTTTGTAGAAAAGTTTGGCGACTCCTCATAAAGTTAAAAGATAGAATTATCCAGCAACTGGGAAACGGACCCAGCAATTCCACTCCTAGGTATCTACTCAAAAGAACTGAAAACAGGGCTTCCCTGGTGGCACAGTGGTTGAGAGTCCGCCTGCCGATGCAGGGGACATAGGATCGTGCCCCGGTCCGGGAAGATCCCACATGCCGCGGAGCGGCTGGGCCCGTGAGCCATGGCCGCTGAGCCTGCGCGTCCGGAGCCTGTGCTCCACAGCGGGAGAGGCCGCAACAGTGAGAGGCCCACGTACCGGGAAAAAAAAAAAAAAAAGAACTGAAAACAGATGCTCAAATCCTTATACATGAATGTTCATAGCAACACTATTCACAATAGCCAAAAGGTAGAAACAACCCAAACGTCCACTGATGGATGAATGGATAATCAACATGAAATACTACTCAGTCATAAAAAGGAATGAAGTATGTATATATGCTACAACATGGATGAATCTCTAAAACATTGTGCTAAGTGAAAGGAGCCAGATACAGAAAAGAAGGTCACATATTGTATAGTCCCATTTATATGAAATACCCAGAATAGGTAGATCCTAGAGACAGAAAGGAGATGGGAGGTTTCCAGGGCCTACGGGGAAGAAGGTATGGAGAGTGACCGCTTAATGGATACAAGGTTCCCTTTGGCGGTGATGCCAATGTTTCAAAACTTGAGGAAAGTGGTGGATGCAAGACACTGTGAATGTACTAAATGCCAACGAATTACACATTTAAATGATTAATTTATGTCATGGGACTGTCACCTCAATAGAAAATAACATTTAATTAAACGAAAGAGTATACAGTGAGAAATGTATTATTACCAAGAAATGCTCAATCTACACTCATTAGACCTTTCACTCTGGAAGTGGGTTAACCAAAAGCTGAGCAGCTAAACGAGATCTGCCAACTGATGAACTAATTCTCTTTCTTCTGAGGGAATTAAATCCTCTTGTTAGTCTGAACGACAGGCAATAATACAATAAAGAAAGGGGTAAGAAAGAATGTCCAGCCACAGGGACATACACAGCAGACTTAGGCAGGTTTGGGTTTTTTTTTTAACCATTTTAAATAAATGAACTCACCCTCACGATGATGCCCATGCGTTTGCTTTCGTAGGTGAAAGGGAAGATCTGCAAGATGGTGAAGTTCAGGATCTGGTCACCAGGGGTCCTCAGCTGCATGGAAGACTGGTCCCGGCCCACCAGTGTTAAGCCCACACTTTCGGTCCACTGCACCAGGGCCACCTAAATGTGACAAGGGTCGAAGGTCAGATACACAGCCGAGGATCCTGGTTCACAGGTCAAGCAAATGAACATAAAGGTGGACGGGGGAGCAGAGACAGGTGAGGCTGAGCAGGGCCTGCATCCCTGGGGGAGGTCATGCTGGCCGGTGACAGCCCCACCCCCGCCCCTCTAGGCCTGCGGGGGCTCCGCGCTCAGAGCTGCCGTCTCTCCTGGGCCCTAAAGCAGGCCACGCGCCAGAGCTGTGGCAGAGAGAACCGCACACACTCAAGGATCAGCACAACCAGAGATCACGTCTGGAAGGAGCTGCACCAGGCCAACCACAAACATGGGGAAGCCAGGAGCACGATGCCGGGGTGGGGCGACTCACCTCCAGGCTCCCTGTTAAACTCACACACACTCAACCAGGAGGGGATCGACAACAGTGCTCGACTGGGCAGCTCTGCCCCCCAAGGGGCACATGGCAACGTCTGGGGACAGTTTTGGCTTCACAACTGAGGAGGGGGTGGATATTTTCTACTGACATCTCGTGGGTGGAGGCCAGGGATTCTGCTAAACATCCTACAACACACAGGACAGCCCCCATGACAAAGAATCACCCCACCCCACATGGCAGGCAGTACTGACAGGGGGAGAACACTGGTCTGTACAGATGAGGAAACTGAGGCTTGCGGAAGCTCATTAAGTTGCCTGAGGTGATGCTCCGGGGCAACGGCCGGCTAGGCAGGAACCTGGATCTACCTGGTGCACAGCCAAACCCTCCACCACCCGCTACACTTCCTAGGACCACGGTTCTGTCACCAGCTGGAATCTTCTCACAGCCCGAGCAAGGTTTGCTTCACTTCCAGTCAAAGGCATGGAGGATGCAAATTCCAAGACAGGGGCCAGACCAGTGGGAACTGCGGCAGGCAGGAGCCAGTGCCCCCTCTGAAGGAGGCTGCCCCGCGGGAATGCGGACCCAGGGTGGCCAGAGCTTCCAGTTTCTCAAGAAAAACCAGAAATCTGACCTTGTCCCTGAGATCTCTAACTTTTCAATGTAAGCCACTAAGCTGCACGTTTTAAACGCCCATGAAGAAAATAGAACACGTCTACAGATGAATCTGGTCTGGGGTCTTCAGGGAAAGAAGGAAATAGGAGTGGAAAAGGCGGGGACAGAAGGGGGAGCTGCGGAGGGGAGACCACCAAGCCCTCACCGCCACTGCCACAGGAAGGGGGCTGCGCCATGGCGGGGGGGAGACAGGGGTAAGTACGAAGAGCCTACAGCGTACGAACCACAAGGTCATCGTGTTTACTTGTCAGCACAGCCCATGGAGGCAGGAAGTACCAAGCAGCTCTACCCGACGGACGAAGAAACAGAGTCAGAGAGGCCAGGCGAGCTGCTCTCGGCGGGCAGCTACCACAGGCTGAGATGAGATCGAATCCTGTGTCTAGCTGACCCAAGTAGCCCAAGGGAGAGTGCCAATCCCGGGCCATCCAAATGCCTGTTCTCTAAACACGGGCGCACACACATCACTGCATCCTTAGTGGGTGTGCCCGGTCACCCGACTCACTGTCACCGTTAGAAAGTTGACGGGGGGCATGGCAGGCATAGTAACAGCCCCCAAAGGTGCCCACCTCCTAATGCCCACTGACCTCCACCTCCAGAAGAAAGGGCTAATCAAGTTTGGTTTCGTTTGTTTGTTTTGCTACTAACCTGCATAAGTCTCTGGAAACTCATTCATATAGTTGTTTCATCTAATCACTCTGAATTTCAATATGGCCTGTCCTATCTGCTAACAATCTTCTTTCCAAGTTTAAAATGAACAAATCAGTAAACACTGATATAAATTTAAAAATCCCATCCATATAAATATTAAAAACGTTGGGTACATGCACTAAAATGCTTATAGGATGATACACATGAAGAGAAATTACTTCACTCTTCTCTCTATATACTACTGAAATATTTTAGTGTGTACACGCACTTCTTTTATTTATTTATTTTGCGGTACGCGGGCCTCTCACTGTTGTGGCCTCTCCCGTTGCGGAGCACAGGCTCCGGACGTGCAGGCTCAGCGGCCATGGCTCACGGGCCCAGCCGCTCCGCGGCATGTGGGATCTTCCCGGACCGGGGCACGAACCCATGTCCCCTGCATCGGCAGGTGAACTCTCAACCACTGCACCACCAGGGAAGCCCCATCTTTTATTTTTCATATTTTTAATTTTAATTAAGTAAATAAATATCCCAACACAATACGAGATTATTACAAGTATGTAGCTTGACTAAATTGACATTCTCCTCTACATACCAGTTTAGTAACAAAGAAAAAGGAAATTCTTCTTCGGATGCTTTCCAACACGACTGCTAGGGAAAAGAGTTTTTCATCCTTGCTTTTAAACAGCTGTTGTTTCACCCCTTAAAAACGTATTTAATTGCTCTGAAAAGATGTGAAGAGTCTGTAATACTGGGCTTCAAGGAGATACACTAATTCCCCCAAAGCCTGTTCTTAACTTCAATCAAGAAAGGATCTGAAACTCCAGAACGGGAAGTGGCTTTCAGGGCCGTAGAGGCAGTTCTGGCCTTGGCCAGCCTGGGTCCCCCTGCTGCAGACCCCACAGGACTGTGTTGGAGGGGAAGTTGAACCATGAATCTGAAATGATCAACAGTGACAAGTGTTCCCGGGGAAGCATGAATTACAGCTGAATGGAAACATCTTCTAACCATGCTTTCTTCTACAGCAAACCCCTCGAGGGAGTTAAGGAACCTACTTTGACTGTGCTGGTTGCCCCATCTCCCATCTCCCACCCCTTGGGTCCAAGGTCCTAATCAAAACCTCACAAGTCCTCTTGGGGGCTGATTCCAACAGGATATGAGCCCTGCAGGGGGGCCTTTCTTTCTCACCTTACACTCCCTTATTCCGACTTTAACATTAAGTCAGCTTTAATTTAAAGCTGCTTTCTACCAGAACATATAAAATCCCCCAGGTCCTACTGAGAAGAGAGCAGTTTAGAACTGGGGAGCTCACTAACCCTTCTCCACAGCAGCGGGGACAAACATTTCAGCGGTCAGGTGGGCGACTCCATCCCTTCCTGAAACAAGATGACGTAAATGAGGCTGCTTCTGCTAGAGGGTCTGAGCTTCAATTCAAAAGAATCATCCTGTATTGCCAAATCAGAAAGGATTTCAGGGTCTTTTTTTTTTCTTACGGCTGCACTACACCGCAGGTGGGATCTTAGTTCCCCGACCAGGGATCAAACCCGCACCCCACTGTAGTGGAAGCGTGGAGTCTTAACCACTGGACCGCCAGGGAAGTCCCCAATCTCAGGGTCTTGAGTCTCGCTGTCCTTAACAGCCGGAGCTGGGGTCTCAGGGGGCCTCGGGTCAGACTAACCGGAGGTCAGAAGAGCAGAAAAAGAAACCTCGTAAAAGGTAAACGAATGAACAAATAAATAAGAAGGAAAAAGCAAATGCTAGAAACCAAGAAAGGGCCAGAGCGGGGGATCTGGGCTCCACGAGTCAGCTGTGCGTCTGGTTTGGGTCAGGAAATTAAAAAAAGAGCCTCCTACTCCACCCTTCCGCCTCCAAAAAAAAAAAGCCCATCTGAAGAATTCTTGTCAGAGCTGTCCATGAAAGGGCTTTTTCATCATTTGTTGGTCAGCAATAAACCACCTGTGACAAGCTTTAATAATCTTCTCTTTGTACCTGGGAATGTGTGCTTGGGAATTACGCCAGACAGGCTAAAGAGCCTTGAATTCCTGTCAAAAGCAGGATGCATATGAAATACAAGAACATGCATGAATCTGCTATCTGATTAAAACGGTTCTTTGGGGGCATTCAATCAGATAAACACCCAGGCTTACAAAGAATGGCCAGTCTGCCCGAAGCCAGGCCTTTCAAGCTTATAAACACCCACAGGCCTAGGTATTCTTTACTTTATTAAGAAATAGCTTCCAAAATGGGCCACATGGTGGTTTGCAGGTTTGAATGCCAACAGGAGCAGGGCAGGCAGCAGACCGGGGGCAGGGCCGGCCACCTAGGGACAGGGCTTGGGGGAGGGGGCTAACTGCTGCCAGGTCGAAACTGGGCCCAGTCTTTCCAGATCTGATCTTTCTCAGGAGAAGCTGATTTTTATAGAACACTGAGTGATTTTTAAATATTGCTGCTTTTCTTTTAAACACAGCATGGAGCAAACAAAAAACAGCCTGCTACTTTTTTTTTTTTTTTTTTTTTGCGGTACGCAGGCCTCTCACTGTTGTGGCCTCTCCCGTTGTGGAGCACAGGCTCCGGACGCGCAGGCTCAGCGGCCACGGCTCACGGGCCCAGTCGCTCCGCGGCATGTGGGATCCTCCCGGACCGGGGCACGAACCCGCGTCCCCTGCATCGGCAGGCGGACTCCCAACCACTGCGCCACCAGGGAAGCCCCAGCCTGCTACTTTTAAGCATCAGTGGACAAGGTGGTAGAATAAGAGGCCACTCCCTGATCCGAATTTCTTGATCCTATACTTGAAATTCAGCCTCTTGGGACTTAACTCTGCTAAAAACAAGTATTTGAAAAGGAAGAATGGCATCATCTCCATAAAAATTTAGCCACTTAGAAACGACTATTTACTTAAGTCCATTCTGGCCCAATACTAATGTGATATGGGACAGGACTTTTGCATGTATGGCCGCGGATGAGCTAATACCAAGGAAGGCTCATTTGACAGTTTTCTACAGTGCCCCCAAAATCCCATAGTCCTGCCTGACACAGGACCCCTATCTTCTGAGCAACCAGAATCTTCTTTCAAAATTCTACCCCAGTGGTTAATACGTAACATTGATGGAGGATTTTTTCCTTAAGTTCCCGACCGCTGTTCTTTGACCTCACCCTCAGGTCCAAGGCCCTGGCAACGTGATGGTAGAGCCCCACCAGCCTCCTAAATCTCTCTGGGTCAACACTCCACACTCCATCGTGCACACATCTGAATGCTGGCATTGTCTGAAGCCTGGAGCTGAGGCTCAGACACGAGGAGGCATTCAGGGGACCCACAGGGATGTGGTTATGGAGGAAAAAGAAACCCCAAGGCTGCAAAGGGACGGGAGATTGCCAGCCCCCCCTCAAGGCCACGGGCTTACCTTTCCCCAACGGTTTTTATCCTCACTCTTTGCAACAGCGTTAAGAAAATGCGAAATGAGACAACTGGGACCTTTCATGCATGCTGAGAGATGTACAGAGAGATTGAATGAGCAAGGCTCTCCATCATGACATTATTTAGGACAGCCACAAGTGGGGGACCACCTAAATGTTACGCTTGGGAGACAGAGAAAATAATCTGTGGTGTATCTAAGCAGCAGAATATAGAGCAGCCACTAAGAATATTCTTACTATAGATAGTTACCGGAAAGGGATAATGCAAGGGAACAAATCAAGGTCATCAAACATACATCGTATATATACAGAAGAGAAATAGGTAGGAAAAACACCAGAACATTTTTGGCTTTTCTTTCCTGTAATTTTTTTTCTTTTTCTATAACAAGCTAATGTTACTCTTATAATTAGTGCGGGGGGGGGGGAACTAAAAATAAAATCTGCTTCTAGATTAGCTGTACCTTCACTGTATACCCCTTTTTCTTATATCACCCCTGTCTGCATTACTCCCAGCTTCTGACATTCTAATGGATGCAGGAATGCTCTCCATCTACAGACTCACGTCTGGAGGAGAGACCCACTCGCTCTTCGCCCACGCTCTCACGGCCACTTGCAAGGGGGCCATTTCAAGGTTACTGTGGACTAGCGGAGAAACACATCCTTTTTGGTTTTCCCTTCTAAGGGCCGGATCCTGAAGAGATGGACGGTGAAGGCAAGACACTCAGAAGGTAGGCTTCTGGGGCCTGGCAGAAGACGGTTATTATCACCAAGCCTGGAAGCTTATAAGATGAGAAAAGAGGGAAGGGACACACACAAAAGATGCCACTGAGTTTTGGAGATCCCAGACACAACACTGGCTCAGTGCACGTGTCCCAAGGGGACCGGAGTAGGTTAAAAATAATTGGACACTCTGGAACTTCACCCAGTATCCACCCTGAGCTCCCCAAACGCAAGTGCTTCACTCTCTGCAACACTTGTGAGTTGACAAAGCACTTTCAAGCCATCATGCCATGGGTAGGGACGTGGTCCTGTGGGCTTACGAGCCCCACCTCTGGACATGGGCTGCGGGTTTTAATCTCGCCAGCCGTGTGACCTTGGGAATATTCCTTAGCCAATCTATACCTCATTTGCAAACAGCACGATCACAGTAATTCTGGGTGGTAAGGGATGCCCGTAACGCGGTGCCTGGAACAGAGCAGATAAGCAACAGGTGACCCCTTCTTACCAGTGGCAGCATCACCGCTCCCCTCACTGCTCCCTCTCTTCTCTAAGGGCCATGAGCTCCGTGTGATGTATCAGCCCCTCTTTACCTACGAGGAGGCTGAGTGCAGCTTAAAATCACATCGCTAATCAAGTCCGCCCTGGCAGTGACACACGACCCGCAGCTGCACTGCGGGGTAAGGAGGGGTAGTGCGATGCCCCCATCTTTCAGAAAAATTAGTGGTAATGAAGGTCTTGAAATGCCATTGCGAGATGACAGAACACACAGCAACCCAACATTTTAGCAAAACTCAGCTGACGTCCCACACAGCGACACCACACACACGGACATGCTTTGGAAGGATGAGTAACGCAAAGCAAGGTGCAAAACTTTATCTATAATTTACAACTGTGCTCTTAAATTTTTAAAATAGGTTAATAATTAAAGGGTGAGGAAAATTCTAACGTATGCAAAGAATTATCTCTGCAAAGGTACTCAGATATTGAGAACAGTGGGCAGCTCGGAGGCAGAGGTCAGGGGAGGGGCCCTGTGTAGAGACTGTGAGAAAGGAGGGGGCGGGGTGCCTCAGGGGAAGATGGAGATAGACTTCCCGCACTGCACCCTGAGCAGGGGTGGCCACACAGAACATCCCACACATTACTCAGAACTTGTAACTAAGGGCTCTGAAGTCACTGAGTTACTCAAGGCACAGCCACATACAGCAGGCCACTTTCATTCACACTCACACACACGCACACACACCCATGCACAGCCACACGCCACACACGCTCCAACAGCAGTCGTGCACACATCACGTGCACGTGTTCACACCCACACTCGTGCACATATGTACACGTGCCGACATGCGCGCACACACGTACACGCACGCACACAGAAACCCTACAGGACCATGAAAACCATCTGGCTTTCTCAAGGATGGGACTTAACCCACTTCACCCTCCTTCCCTCCTTGTACTAGAGTGTGATTCTGTACCAGAGAAACATACAACTGTAATTCTACATATATGCCCACATTCAGGAAGAATCTGGGTAACTCTGCACCCGAACATAAACAGTGGTTATCACACTACCTAGTGAAAATTACAGGTTATGTTTACCAACTTCTTTAGACAAATGAACGAGTCCCCGGGTGGATTCTATCTGCTCGGAGGAGAGCACTTCCATGACCACTCACGCCAAGAAGGACACGTTAAGAGTTGTGTCACGGTGACCCCCCCCCCTCCACTGCACCCCACCTCCAACACTGCCAAATATACTGCAAACGATGGGATGCTGTCAGGGCTGAAGCCTGCTCGCCCGAGCATCTTAGGACCACTTCTCTCTGGCCAGATTACATCTGTCTCATTTCCCCTGGGAGTTTACTGTACAGGCGGGGGGTCGGGGGGGTGGGGGCAGTGCCCCCCAGGCTGTAATCAATAGCTGAATACAGACACTTCAAGGCTTCCCAGGCGGAATGTGCACAGGAAACAAATTTAGGAAATCCTGCTTTCTGTTACAGGAAATGAATCCTAGGCCAACTGGTAGAAATTACTCCAGGAGCTCCAAAGTAAAGAGGATACTGGCTTCTGTATGTATTCCATCAACTGACCTTGCCCGCACCAGCCAGGTTTTATTGATATAGAATTTCAAAGGTAGGATTCTAGACCCAGCCACTCCTACGTGGAATCCCACAGGGATCTGGAAACAGTACAGCTTTCTGAAAGATTGCACTGGAACTAGATTTAACCTATTTTCTGTCAGACGGTATATTTACATAAACAGATTTATATTTTGAGGTACGCATCTTTTGAAGTAGTTTAAAAGGCTGGTGAGTAAAATATTAACAGTGGTTATACCTTCAGTTAGTAGGACGATGGTTTACTTTTTTTTCTTGTCTACATTTTCGTATATTCTATCATAAACATGAAATGACTGTGTAATAAAAAAAATAAAGAAAGCTGTGGGGAAAAGGAAACCAAGAAAGTAACACCGACCTCTGTGAAGACACCAAAGACCAAAAGAAAATACCCTTTTTTAAAAAAAAGCAAACTGCTATTCAGAATCTTAGAAAACCAAAACAAATCTGAATCCAAAGGCAATTAATGGACAGCAGAGATAAAGGGCTCTTCTCTTTAACAAAAAGGAGCTGAAAAGCACAAAGCATTCCATGGAAGATTTACCTTCATGGAAAAATCTTTGCACAGCCCTAAAACAAATATATCAAAGTTCAGTGGGAACCAGGGGTGTGGGACAGGCATTAAAGACCGTCATATATGCATGTCAATAGCCAATCGGAGCCCAGAGGCACAAGTGCTGACCGGATCACCAACATTTAATTTAAATGCTATGAAATACCCACAAGCTACTGGTCCCCAGTCCGTAACTACCAAAAATCTGGTCCTTTCTCACATGGACCATTCAATGGTATCATCCTCCCATTCCGAAACGGAAAGGCGAGATCAAGCAGACGAACCCTGGTTAAGACACGGTGACAAATATGACCAGCTTCCGGTTCCAGGGCACACGTCTCAGTAGGCTCACCCGCACCTACCCCCCACCTCCCCCTTCTCTCTGCACACAATTCCCATCTCCGAATTTGGCCAAGGGTTACCAGATTTTTCACCCCTAAAAAGCCTGGTTCAAATATCAGTGGTCAACAGAGGAACTGGGCTTCACAGCTTGAGCTCTTCCACAAACACCAAGCAGATGAGAAGGCGTCGTCTCCCAGGGGACACATTCCATTGCCCCAGAAAAGGAGGAAGAGACTGGGCAGGGAAAGACACACCCAAGTGTCCTGCCATTTCTGATCTTTGGAAAAGATTCTAACTGTGCCACCCTCCCCCCACCTCCGCCCGCACGATCACATCAACCACTGGTTCACGGATATTCTCAGATGAGTCCAGACCTCCAAAACACTTCACATACCAAAGAAGCCCGTCCCTCCTTCTTAAAATGAACAAAAATCATCATCATCATCATCATAACTGGGAGTCCTTGCAACATTGGTGGAAGAGTAAAATGGTTAAAAAAAAAAAAAAAAAAAAATCCCAGGAAGCACTCTGGTAATTTACGTCATGAGCCTTAAACATACTCATTCAGTTTGACCCACAGGATTTACTGACCACATACTAAGGGCCTCACAACACCCTCCTGTGGGTCCCACGTCACAGACACACAGTGGGGATAAGGAACCCGCTCAGGCAACTGTCTCACTCCTGCCGCCCCAAGGGGTGTGAGCTGCTGCCTTGTTTAACGTAGACTCCACAGTGCCTGGCTCACGGGAGGCACTCAAAAATACCTGGTGAATTAATGAACCCCGTCACACCATTTCTAGAAATAGCAAGTGTAAGGATACTCACTGCAAATGTTTATAAACACTGTTGCTCAAAAATAGAAATAACCTAAATTCCAATAATACGAGAACAGTTGAAGATATTAGGGTCCATACCGTAGGCAGTGAATCTGAAAAACTGTGTAATGTTCGAGAAAATTGAGAAACAGGTATGATAAAATATTAGTGAAAAAAGAACAAATATAGGCAAAACCCGTAACTATATTAAAATGCTCATTTTTTTACGAAAAAAATACATGAAAACCTAGTGGAGGGGCTATATATCAAATGAATAAAAATTAATATTTAGTGGTTTCTGAAAAATGGTTTAGTAAAAGGATTAAGAGTTTGGGCTCTGAAAACAAACTCCCTGGGTTAAAGCCCCGACCCTGTCACTTACGGGACTGGTGCTGTAACATAAGTCAGCCACAGAAAACGGCAACTTTACCAGGAGGAAACCTGGGAGACACCACCTTAGCCAAGAAACCTAAGTTAACATCTCCGAGACCTAGACACGCCAACACCATGCGTCTCCGGATACCCTGCACCGAGGACAGCGCCAGAAATGCATAAACTGAGTCAACATCATAAGAAAATGTCACACAAATACAAACTGAGGGACATTCTACAAAACAGATAACCTGTATTCTTCAACAGAGTCAAGGCTGTGACGGTCAAGGAAAGCTGAGGAACTGTTCCAGGTTAATAGAAACGCCAGATGGTCCAGTGGTTATGACTCCGAGCTTCCACTGCAGGCGGACATAGGTTCGACCCCCGGTTGGGGAACTAAGATCCCACATGCTACACGACTTGGCCAAAAAGAAAAATTAAATTTAAAAAATAAAAATAAAAGAGACACCAGAGGCGGTACAACTGAATGTGGTGTGTACCCCTGGACTGGCTACTGATCTGGGGAAAATACTTTTTTCTTTTTTTTGTAAAAAAAAAGTGAGTGGGACAGCTGATGCAATTTTAATAAGATCTGCAAGTCAGATAACAGTACTGTATCAACGTTAATTTCCTGATTCTGATAAATGACCTTGTTTTGTAGGGAGATATTTAGGAAAGTATTTTTAGGAAATATTTAGGAATAAAAGGGGATCACGCCTGAAGCTTACTCTTCAAAGGTGAAGAGGAAGCAAAAGCAGAGACGTGTTCACATTTGAAGAATCTGAGTAAAGTGTTGGTAAAGGGGACTTCTTTGCGTTCATTTTACAACTTTTCCAAAAATCTGAAAGTATTTCAAAATTAAAAAGTCTAAAAAAAAAAATCCAGGGAAGATGTAAAAATGTAATGTACAGCACAGGGAATATAGCCAATATTTTATAATAACTTTATATGGAGTATAATCTCTAAAAATATCAAATCACTCTGCTGTACTCCTGAAACTAATATAATATTGTAAATCAACTATACTTCAATTAAAAAATAATAAGAGAAAAGAAAAGCCACTATACTTTGAACTCTTAAAAAAAAACCAAAAAACTAGGAACTTCAGGCTAAGTATTTAATCTCTCTGTCCTTGACCTTTCTCTTCTGAAAACGGGGATAATCATAGTACCTCTTAGTTGCTGGGAAGATTTAATGAATAATACACAGTACGTCAAATAGGACCTGATGTGTACCAAATACTCAAGGGAAGTTACCTATTGTTATCTTTTATGAGTGAAGTTGAAAATAACCCATTTCCCTCTTTATATTCTTCTGAAATTTCCAAATTTTCCACACTACAAAAAATTGCTTCCATAATCAGAATAAAAGTTTTTTTTAAGGAAAGAAAAAAGGAAGGAAGACTGGAAAGAAAAAAAACAAAATGTTAACAGACTAGTAAAACACGGACTGTGTCTTAACTACACTCAAGTCAGGGGGCAAAGGACATGATACCATTTTCATGCTGGGCCAGGGAGTGCTCTGCCTACACCTACACAAAAGGCGTTCCTATCATATGGCACCCTGAGAGAAAAAGCAGTTAGGGGCTTCTTACAGAAAACACTACACAGGCAACTGTATTACCAGGTCCTATGCTCTTGAACACAGAATTACACGAATCCTTTCAGCTTTAGCAAGAGTTGATGCTTAGATACAAAAATATGCGGCTTACTAGACTTTATCAACATTTAAAACGTCCACGTTTCAAAGGACACCATCGAGAACATAAAAGATAGAATGGGGGCTTCCCTGGTGGCGCAGTGGTTGAGAGTCCGCCTGCCGATGCAGGGGACGCGGGTTCGTGCCCCGGTCCGGGAAGATCCCACATGCCGCGGAGCAGCTGGGCCCGTGAGCCACGCCCGCTGAGCCTGCGCGTCCGGAGCCTGTGCTCCGCAACGGGAGAGGCCACAACAGTGAGAGGCCCGCGTACCGCAAACAAACAAAGAAACAAACAAAAAGACAGAATGGGAGAAAATATTTGGAAATCATATATCTGACAGGAGGCTTTTATCTCAAATACATAAAGAACTCTTACAACTCAATAACAAAAAGACACATAACACAATTAAAAGTGGGCAGAGGGCCTGGATAGACATTTCTCCAAGGAAGATACATAAAGGGGCCAATAAGCACATAAAAAGATGCTCAACGTTATCAACATTATTAACCTTTGGTATCAGAAACACAAATCAAAACCACAATGAGATTTCACTTCACACTCACTAGATCGGCGAGAATCAAAAGGAGGGACGATGACAAGTGTCGGCTAAGATGCAGAGAAACTAGAGCCCTCATACCTTGCAGGTGGGAATTTAAAACGGCACAGCCACTTCAGAAAACAGTGTGGCAGTTTCTCAAAAGGCTAAACATAAATTTAACGTGACCCAGCAATCCCTCTCCTACACGTACACCAAGAGAAATGAACACATATGTCTGCGCAAAAACCTGGACACGTGTTCATAGCACAATAGCCCCCCAAAGAAAATACACACACACATATATATATATATATGTGTATATATATATATATATACACACATAGAAAATGTATCAACAGTCCAAATGTTCATCAACCAAAGACTGGATAAACAAAACACAGTATTATCCCTTCAATGGAATATTGTTCATCCATAAACAGGCATGAATATAGACACACGCTACCACGTGGATGAATCCTGAAAATACACGCTAAGTGAAAGAGGTGAGACGCCAAATGTGTGTGTGTCTTTCCACTTGTATGAAATGTCCAGAACAGGCAAATCTACAGAGAGAGAAAGTAGATCAGTGGTTGCCAGGGGCTGGAGGGAGGGAGGGTGGGAGTCTATGGGAATACAGGCACGGAGTGCTTCCTTTTGGGTTGACAAAAGTGTCACAAAAATCGATTCTAAAATCGACTGTGGTAATGGTTGCATAACTCCGTGAATATACTATTTAAAAAAACCACTGACCTGTATGTATCTGTCACACGGGCGATTGTATGGTATGTGTATTATATCCTAATTAAGCTGTTTTTTAAAAAAGGAATGTGGTTTCATGGGACCTGTGCCCCTTATGCACTGCCCGTCTGAACCACAAACAAGATCTCTCGCTGCTTCCTGACTCAGGATGTATCTCAAGTCCAAGGCTACTCCTTCTAGAGGAAGATCAAGGGCTGCAGGCATTTGCCAGCCTGTTTCCCTAGCGGCCCAGCATCGCCCCGGAACCTGCTGCCCTGACAGGTGGCCCCACCTGGAGCAGGTGGGAAATGGGCAGGGCATCCTGCATGCCGGGGCTTACCTCGTCCGGGCTGGACGCCTGGTACACACGGCAGGAGTCCTCGTACTGCTTCTCCGCCTCGGCCTGGTCGGTGACACCGCTGGACTCGTACACGGGGGTGACGTTGTGGCACAGCGCGATGGCCTTGACGGCTTCGTGCACGCGGGTGCCCATGGTCCGCCGCACCTTGGTGGTGAGCGCGGGGCCCTTCTGAGCGGGCGGGTCCTGGGATTGCTAGGAGAAGAGGAAACCAACGAGGAAGATGACCAGAGACACGGAAGGACCTTGAGAAGGAAGAAGAACGACCCTGCGGAGTCGCTGCTTCTCTTTCAGCTGCTCTAACACACGTCACTCTGGGGGTATCTCCAGTAACACTGCCATGAGGGCGTGCGAGTCAGGGATCCGGTCATGGGCGTTCAGCCAAAAACAAAAATGCAAAATAAATCGAGGAAAAAAACGACAGCTTGGTGAATGTGGGTGATGCTACCTGGGGACCTGGGAACGCGCCTTCCTTTGGGTGGTGCTGGGGGCCTCTGACCAAGTGGGGCAACATTACACTTCAAGTGATGTGGCTGCTTCAGACCAGGGCGTCCGGACCTCGGCACTGCTGACATCTGAGGGAGATAATTCTCCGTTGGGGCTGGCGGCAGGGGGAGAGTCCTATGCACAGTGGGATGGCTAGCAGCTTCTCTGGCCTCCATCTACTAGATGCCAGACGCAACCCCCAGTTGCAACAGGAGAACAATACTGTCTTCAGATGTTGCCAATTGCCCATGGAGACCAAAATCATGCCCGGTTTAGAACTGCTGTTTTAAATGGACATTCCTCTCAGTTTAAAATTGAAGACAGGGGGCTTCCCTGGTGGTGCAGTGGTTAAGAATCCGCCTGCCAATGCAGGGGACACGGGTTCGATCTCAGGTCCAGGAAGATCCCACATGCCGCGGAGCAACCAAGCCCATGCGCCACAACTACTAAAGCCCACGTGCCTAGAGCCCGTGCTCCGCAACAAGAGAAGCCACCGCAAGGAGAAGCTCACACATCGCAACAAAGAGTAGCCCCCGCCCGCCGCAACTAGAGAGAAAAGCCCACGCGCAGCAACGAAGACCGAACACAGCCAAAAATCAATAAATTTTTTTAAAAAATGAATTCAACAGTATGGATGGGGACTCTAGGGGGTAACGAGCAACCAAGGGCAGGTCCGGGGAGCATATCAGTAACAACCAGAAAGAAGCCTGGCTGGCTGGACACACTGCAAAATGGTACCTAGAAGTCCACTGAGGGTAGATTTCAAGAGTAAACTTAAATGTACTCAAGCTTTGCCTTCCACACTGGCCATGGACCCTAACTCTTGTCTAAGAAGCAGTTCTGTTGCTTACACAGCCCTCATCCGTTCCTTCATTCATACCTTTCAACACACAGCTTGGCCTCCTAATGGGTTAAGGTGGGGAAAAGGTTTTGAGCAACAAGGTAAAAAGAGTACTGAAGGCTGAGAAATCTGAGCCTGCTTCTCGGGTGGGTGTGAACAGCTGTGTGACCTTGAGCAAGTGGCATCTGCCCTTTTCCCGCAAATGGGAGGAGTGGGCTAGGGGGTGCTTTTCACGCCACGTGCTGAGTAGAGAAATCCCGAGAAACCCACTCAGCACCATCAAACGTGGAGGACAAGCAACCCCATACCCATCTCTGTTACACACCGGGTACCATGAAGGCCTAGCTTTGAATAAAGGGGTTCTACTGCCTTAAAATACAATAAAAAATTAAGACCACTAGAGAGAGACCACTTGTCAACAGTCTATGAGTTAGTGTTCAATAAAAAACACTCAGGTGCCCTCCCATGACCCACCTGATTAGCCTCTCTGTCCAACCTCCTTCCTGCCTCAGGGCCTTTGCACTTACGGGACCCACTTCCTAGAACACTGTTTCCCACATCCCTGCAGAGCTAGCTCACTCCACCTCATCATTCAGGTCTCCATTCAATGTTTCCTTCTCAAAGTCACCTCCCCTGAGCCCCTTAATCCATGCTGCCCCCTGTGCCCACCCCACTGGGAGCCATGCTTCTACATTACCATGTGTGTTATTGTCTCCACTGGCTAAAACTGAATCCTTTACCTGATAATTCTCCCGTTAGACCATGAGAACAGAGAGCTTGTCTATTGAATTCTAGTACCAAGGGCCGTTGTAACTAGCAACAGATATTTGTTGAACAAATGAACAACTTAATATTCCTAAGATACTGGTTAGAAGTCCTCATTTGTCATGAACTTTTTTTCCATTTCTAAGAAGAAATAAATATCAAAATCGACCAACATCAGTTCCAGATTTTAAGTCACAGTTTAGGACAAAAGACCTACAATAGTCTTCCTGCCTCTACAACTGAGTCTCGGAAGCTGGAGATGTTTGTGAAGTTACTGAATGCTGTGTTCCATTAAAAACATATTTTATCCAACAGAGCAGAAGCCATCCGATCTTTTAGAATGAATCACGTTTCATACCCATGAACACATGGTTGCCCAAAATGGAGAACAGATGGGTTATGAGAAACAAGAAAACGACTTTCATTTAATTTTTTAATACTATTTTTAGCAGTGGCATTATACTCCTCAGGTAATTAGACAATTACTAAATTATTCTGGTCATGCAGGCACACACACTGCTCCGGCTTCCTGCTCTGTTAACCTCTGGTGTCAAGAGGACACGAGTTTCACTTCCAGGCCAAAGGGCACGGCATGGTAACAATAATTAGAGTAATATATCAGAACTACAGTTTAAATGAATCATTATTTGCCAAGTGCTTTTAATCATAAAGAATTTAACTTTAAAATTATAACGAGGACTGAAGATTTACAGAAAGGTTCCCTCTCCGGGAGAGACTAAATCGAGAACATTTTTTCTAAACTCTGTAATTTATGTTCTAGCCATGGATGCATGTCTTCATTTTTTTGCCCACATTCCCCAGCACCTGGACCAAATTATTACTTAACATTAGGAGCAATAACAAGACCTTTGACAAAGTAATTGCTCTGGCTGGCAAGTTTTAGTTAACAGTGGATTTGAATGAAAGGCTGAGTTCAGGGCATCTTCCACAAACCTTCGGATTTTATAAGCAATCTGATTCTGTCTACAGAAGTCAAGTATTTCCACTCATATCTCAAATGTGGGATAACACAGAGCTTTGGGGTTTTGCATTCCAGGTGAAACCACACTAGGGCAAGGCAAAAGAGAGAAACAGCCCAGAGTTTTGCAAAGACCTCACTCTCAGATCAGGGAACCATTTGACAACAAACTAGAAAATGATGGTGATTGAACTGGACCAACATCACAGGCAGAGTGGTTTACTATCTCCACGTTCATTTCTCTCTCTCTTAAACTGATACTTATCCCACTTTCCTACTGCTTCAGGGAAGAGGGGTCATAACCATTGATTCTGAAATTCTTTTAATTTGCAAATAAAAGGCTTGTCCACACACCAAATGGCAATCCACATATATCATGAAGGCACTGGTAATTACCAGGAGCTCAGCTAGTATTCGTATTGAGGCCCAGTCCTCAAACATCCTCACATTCCCCATATGGAAGAGTTTCACATTGTACAGTGTTTATCTCTAGCCTCCTCCCCATAGGCCCTTTAACCTACACACATTTCTTCTTACTTAAAAAATACCAGGGGAAAATAAAAACAGATGTGGTATCCACAGAGACAGGTTACAACTCTTTTTTCCCTGGGGGGGAACCACTGGCCCTCTTAAGGAGGGAGGGCAAAATAGCCCCATGTGAGGTCAGAAGTTGGGTGAAGAATCAAGATCTCCGTATACAAAGGCCTCTGACTTGGGCCCTTCGGTGGATATCTCGCACCTTGTGATGTTTTGGTCATCCTAGGGCAGCCCAGCCAACAAATGAGATATGGAGATTCAGTGAAAAAAACAGGCCTCTATTTCTCATTAATAATCCATGGCAGGGACATTTCCCAATGAGAACTCCAGCCTGTATTTCAGGAAACAGTAATACAGAAATTAAATGCCGAGTCACCATGAATATCAATTTTCTTTCCAAATGCAATGAAAACATCACCCCTTACGAACACTCATAACGTTACCAGATATGATGGATGGGTTGCAACTGGTAAAAATACACTATTGAAGAGAAGGAATTCCTGTTTCAATAGGCCCCCTTCACTCCCCAAATTGAGCTCAGAGCTGGTAACTCATTAACCTCAAAGGTCCACCTCCACAGAGACAGGCTTAGAGCTACCACTTCCAAGTGAATCAACTGTCTTACACGCTAAGTGACTGCATAAACACAACACAACGTTTACTGCTTAACAGTACACAGCTTTCCGCACGACAGAGGCAACAGATTTCAATTCGTTGAAACTGAACCATGTATTTACACAGGGGTTCTCAACTCGGGAGACTTTGCCCCCCACTGGGCAGCGTCTGGAGATACTCGAGGGTGTGACAAAGCAGGTGCCGGGGGAGTATGCTACAGGCATCGAGATGGTAGAGGGCAAGGATGCTGCTGAACACCCTACAGTGCACAGGGTGGTCCCCACAGCAAAAAATTATCCAGCCCAGATGTCAATATGCCAAGGCTGAGAACCCAACATGAAGCCACTGCCACCGTAAAACCGGGGTTAGGATGGTGAGGCCAAACTGTGCGAATGCTGAATTGGATACTGTCAATTTAACATTTGGATTTTTCGCATGAATTTTGAGTTTTTTAAGTACTGCATTACAGTATGATTTGTCTTGATGACGGTGTTTTCTTGCCATCTCGATAAGCTTTGCTCCCTGGGTGCATGCCTCACTCTCCTTAACCCTACCTAGTCCTGGCCCTATTATAAAACCATTAAAAAGGATCATAATCATGACATACATGAAAAGAAAGAAGCTGGACAGTGTTATTCCAACAGTGGTTCTTAACCAGAAATGCCTCTCTGAATAACCAGTAAAGATTTTAAGAAGTATATATATATATATATATATATATATATATATATATATACACGCTTGGGCCCCTGACACTTAAAGAACAGAGTAGGGCCCAGGCATATATACATATTTTTAAACTTTACAGTTTTGATGCTCAACTCTAGTTCAAAAGAATTACAAAAATCTGATGCCTTCTTGTTGAAAAGAAAAAAAGGAAGAGAGAGAGAGAGAAACAAAAGTACACGTCTCCACAGACACAAAGGCAGAGAAATAGCTTGGCATTTTATACACCCAGGTGTTAACACTGGCTATCACTGAGTGATGTGAATACAGGTGATTTCAGTGTTTTTTATTTGTACTTATCCATGTTGTTTATTTTTTCTGCAGGAAAAAAAAAAATGTACCCTAAGAAAGTATTAGGAATTTTTTAAATCAGTAAAAAACAAAGTAAGCTCTGTGTCCCAGAGAAAAACACAACACAAAAAATTCTTCCTCGAGAAAACGTAACCTTCTCTGTTTCCTATGGATGCAGAAAGCAAGAGGGACACTATCTGGGACACAGCAAGCACTGCCAACCGAATGCATCCTGTGTGTATATACCTTGTGCAGGAAAGTAAACCACAAACGCACACATTCACCAACACACTCATTAAAAAGAAGAGGAAAAAAATGCTCAGTAAATTCCAACTCTAACAAATACTAAAACAATATCAGAGACAAAACGTTAAGTGAAAAATCACAGTTCACAGATCAAAATACGTGAAATACTGTGAACTATGTTTTTTTGAAAAATAAGAATTCACATGTACAAAACAGCCTAGAAGAGCGCTCTTGGTCTTGGGCTTCTCTGACACAGCACACCACGAGCCCCCCACTTCCCACACTCATCCATTTTTGTTCAGATACATATATTAATAAAAGTTAAAGATATTTCCACTTGCTGAGGGGAGTAAAATAAAATAGATGACTACATATTCCAGGTAATAAAGAATATTCGTCTCAAAATACTTTGAACGTGTTGAGAAAAAATTTAAGTACCTTCCACACGTGTATATTTAAATTGTATAAATATTGTACTGTGCATTAGGAAACAACAAAAAAATTCTAAAATGATATGATAAAAATGAAAACAGCTTATTTCACAGAATTAGCTGACACCTCAAAATAACATATACTCAGGGTAAGGGGCACTGAGAATGATAAATTTTAAATTATCATTATGTAACTTATTTAAAATTATAGATTCAAACTGTCATATCTGTCATGAGGGGCATGAAGCGCTGACACGTGCTGCAACCTTGGGGATGCCATGCCACGTGAAATAAGCCAGGTGCCAAAGGTACTGATTGATCCCCTTCATCTGAAATGTCCAGAACAGGCAAACCACAGACACAAATAGTAGACGGGTGGGTGCCAGGGGCTGGGGTAGGGGTGGGAGTCTTAAGAGATCGGGGGGTCCCTCTTTGGGTTGGTGAAAACATTCTGAAATGAGATAGCAGTGACGACTGCACCATGTTGAGAATATACTAAAAAACGCTGACCTGTACACTTAATGGGTAAATGTTATGGTTTGTGAATTCTCTCTCAGTTTTTCAAAGGTGCCAATAAGTAAGTGAATAAGGCAGAGGAAAAATCATCACATCTCCTTAGCCTGTCATGGGTTTATCTCATAATGTGTTGGCCATTTCCTTGTGGTTTACTTGGGCTTGTATTGATCGTCTGGAGTTTCCCTGCAGGAATCTTGTAAAGCCACCTGCCCTCTTTCCTCCTTACGAGATTACTTTAGTTAAATAACATCCCTAAAACCAGTCACCTGGACACTCATAAAAGACAATCTGAATTTCAATGTTCTGAAAATAAACAATCGCAGAATTCCAACTCCTTTCGCAGGACACCTCAAGGACTGTGCCTGATAAGAGTTCATCTGATATATGGAGTGGGGGTCCCAGGGTCAATCTTAAAGCTATTAGTAAAGTTTAAATTTTGCTGTAATTTTGAAGATGAAAATGAAATGTGAATAGACATTCTAATCTTTTCCTCCTGCACCTCAATGGGTCTCCTGGCAAACTCTGTTTTGGAGTCCACAAATTTAGACACGGACATTCTGAAAAATAAGGACGAACCTCAGATGTGCAGTAGCTATTCTCAAACTCTGTTTTACTTTGGAATCACCTGGTTCACTTGTTAAAACTGTAGGTCCACGCACCACTCCTAGAGATTCTGTCTCTGTCCCTAGCGATCTGAGCCAGGAGTTCCAAATACTCTACCTTAGGAGACACTGTTATAACATCCTATTATTAAACTCTAAAAGTCAGATGAATGGCTGCAGTGGGCTCGGGAGAATCATCTGGGGTGGTGGTCTAACACTGGATTGTGGGGATGGTTCCACAACTTTGTAAATTTACCTAAAAAAATCACTGAATACTACAGTTAACATGGCTGAATTTTACGGTATGTATGTTATACCTCAATAAAGCTGTTTAAAAACCACAGGAGAGCCTTCGTACTTGTCATCATAAAAGTAGTCATGTGTTTACCGCAGGGCTTTTCGATATCCCGAGAGAAGGATGCACGTGGCCTCAGGGGGTGGAGTGTGCACACCAGCCTCGGTCTTTCCCCATCACACTCAGCTACTTTAAACCCAAGGCCGGGACGGGCAAATCCATTTACGAGCTTCCGCTGAGGAAGGGTGATGAGTTAAGAGTCCATGTTAAGGACTTCCCTAGTGGCACAGTGGTTAAGAATCTGCCTGCCAATGCAGGGGACACAGGTTCGATCCCTGGTCAGGGAAGATCCCACATGCCGCAGAGCAACTAAGCCGATGCGCCACAACTACTGAGCCTGCGCTCTAGGCCCCACGAGCCACAACTACTGAGCCTGCATGCCACAACTACCGAAGCCCGCAAGCCTAGAGCCAGTGCTCTGCAGCAAGAAAAGGCACTGCAATGAGAAACCCGCGCACCACAACGGAGAGTAGCCCCGGCTCGCCACGACTAGAGAAAGCCCGTGCGCAGCAACAAAGACCCAAAGCAGCCAAAAATTAAATAAATAAATAAAAACTAAAAAAAAAAAAAGGAGTTCACGGTAAGAACTTTTAAGACTTTACACAGTGTTATCTGTGCTAAACCAAAAATGGGCTACAAAAGCTGAACTACACAAATATCCTGAGAAAGGACGGCTTCTGTCAATACCACAAGCCCTTAAAAATACCACCAGCAGTGCACTTCCCTGGGGGCGCAGTGGTTGAGAGTCCGCCTGCTGATGCAGGGGACACAGGTTCGTGCCCTGGTCCGGGAAGATCTCACATGCCGCGGAGTGGCTGGGCCCCGTGAGCCATGGCCGCTGAGCCTGCGCGTCCGGAGCCTGTGCTCCGCAAAGGGAGAGGCCACAACAGTGAGAGGCCCGCGTAGTGCAAAAAAAAATAAAAAATAAAAAATACCACCAGCATAGGCAGGGGTGTGCCTCCTGCCGGGGTGCACCCCAAGGTCTACGAAGCTGTGTACCGTGACCGTCGGCAGCCAGCACCACTGAGACAGGGCTGAGAGGCAGGCGGGGTTCAGCCAGGTGCTGAGAAGCATTACGATCCACACACTGGCCCCTCAAGAGGGGCCCGAGAGGCACTGGGACCGACGGTTCAGAGGGAAGAATATTCCCAGACACAGAAACGAGGCTGCTCACCTTGCCCTGAATGCTGCCGGCAGGGGCGTAACGGGGTGAGCGGGAGGAGAGAGCGAACAGCGGGAGAGGTGGCAGCAGGGGATGCAGGCCTTGCTGGACCACGTGGAAGCCTCAGACCCTGCGAGGGAGCTGCCAGTACGAGGGTGATCCTGTGCTCCCAGGAGGGAAACAGGGAAAGCCTGCAGGGGGGTCACTGCAGACAGGCAGGCAAGGGAGAGTGTAGTTCCTGTCTAGAGAGCGAGAGGGGATGAAGACGAAAGGCCAAACAGGTGATCTGGGGGGAGCAGGGCCACGACTGAAGGCAGGCGGTCACGGGGCAGGAAGCAGGGGCACTTCCCAAATCCCTGGACCGAGCTAACAGGGTAAACGGGAGTGGTGCTTACTAAAACAAGAACAGCTTAGAGAAGCAAGCGTACAGGAAAAATGTCGGGATGGTGGGTGCACCGTCCTCGTGACCCACAAGCAGTGATGCCAGGTATGCAGGTGTATTCCAGGGTGAAGCTCCTGGCCGGGCTGACACAGACATGGGAGGCATCAGCTTCAATAAGGTGACAGAAGCTGGATAAGACCGGAACCCCCTAGAGAGTGACACACAGAGCCCAGCATGGACACCACGTCACCTCACAGAGGAAGACGGGTCAGAGAGAGAGAAAGGAACCAGGGGCTGACTGTGGCTTTTCCTCTCAGTCCAACCAAGTCCTTGTGACTTTTTAAGAGTCTTAAAGTCCACCTCTGAAGAAGGACAATGGACCATTTGGGGACAAGCCACGATGCCCACACAGGGAGCCTAGAAGAATGAATGACAAGGGCTTCGTGGCTGGTAGCAGGTGATGACGTGACATGGATCAAACAAACTGTTCTCCACTTAAAATCCACCCCCACTTCCACACTATCCCCTCCCCTGCCATTTTCAGGAGATACCCCGGAAATCCAGGTGTGCAGGCTAACGAACATTCCGGAAAATTAAATGTTGAGACTATAATTGTATCACAAAGCATTTAGACAGTCCACCTCTAACTCTTACACAAGAATACATTTTTAATTGGCCTTCTGACTATGGAATCATTATCTATTTGGACAAATTTAAGCAAAACATGGCCTTTTTATTCTATTGCCCCCAAACAAGTGTCATGATATGTAGCTGGTCTAATGCAGTCCATCTTAGCCCTGGGTATGTCTCAGAATTACCAAGGGATTTGTTTGTTTTGTCATCTTTCTTTTTTTGTTTTTTTGCGGTACGCGTGCCTCTCACTGCTGTGGCCTCTCCCACTGCGGAGCACAGGCTCCGGGCCCAGCCGCTCCGCGGCATGTGGGATCTTCGCGGACCAGGGCACGAACCCGCGTCCCCTGCATCGGCAGGCGGACTCTCAACCACTGCGCCACCAGGGAAGCCCACTGTCATCTTTCTTTTAAAACACAGGAGCCCAGACTCTCCTGTCCTCTTAATGAGTCAGAATCTCTAGGATAGCAGACCCAAGTTAATGTCTTTTGTTTTGTTTTTACTCTGTTTTTAAAACATCGCCAGTAATTCTGATGAGCAGCCAAGGTGGGGGACCCGCTGGTCTCATTTTACAGGACTCTTAGGACACTTACAAGTAATACCTTTCTCTAAAAAAAAAAATGACCGGTTTTGAAAAACCTTGTAGTGGGGGGAAAATCAGGAACAGATAAGTTGACCATCATCTCTGATAATTTCTTCCATGAGACTGCCGAGTTGGAAAGAGATGAGGAACTAAAGCTGATCGGTTATACCGTGATTATGTCACAAGCAGCCCATTAATTATGCTGTTTTGGCTCATAACAGGGGAAAAGGAAAAAGTAAGCATGTTTGTAAACCTGAAGGAAAACCAACCATCAGGTTCTCAAAGTTCTTTCTGGCACCAGTTACTAGCAAATAATTTTTTCTTATGTTTTCCCCAGTATCCATTAGTATTTCAGTAGATTAACCCTGGGGATGAGGAAGATGGGGCAAAAACCTCAAATGCAGGTCTATTCAAAACGTGAAGCATTAGTGGTTGCCAGGGGTTTGGAAGGAAAGGTGGGGTTGGGGGAAGTGAGGAGTGACTGACTGTCCATGGGTACAGGGCTTCCTTTTGGGGTGATGAAGATGAAATTGACTGTGGTGATGGTTACACAACTCTGAGTATACAAAAAAACACCAAACTGTACACTTTTAATGAGTGAATCATATGGTATTATGACTTCTTCTCAATATAGGTGTTAATAAATGTAAAACTTGTTTGGGTATCAAAACAGAAGGCTTTACCTGGGTGTAAATACTAAAAATGTGGCTTTGTACTTCATCCATTGAGTCGAGGCCATAGGCCACGGTGCCTAGATGGAGCCGTTTGAAAACCATCTCATTCTGGGTAAGAGTTCCTGAAACACAAGACAGATCAGTAACTGCCTACAGCCTGGAGCTCTTATTGTTATTAACAGTAATGGTAGCTATTTGGCTTTTTTTCTGAGAGTTTACTATATGTCACAGACTGGTTTCAGCACTGCTCCTGCTGGACACCTGTGATATTTTGTCAGCCTGGAATCCCAGAATTTCTTCTGAAAATAGAACCCCAGGTTTCCAGGGGGAATTATCACCCTCATTCCCTGGGATGGTCCAGAGGAAGCGTCAATCAGGGTGCCTGACTCATTCCATTGGCCAAGAGGGCAGCACGTGACATACACGAGGCCAATCAGATTCTATCTTGAAAGAATCTAAACCTTGAGCAGAGGGGCATATCAACAGAGGATGAGTCGAGTCAAGTCAGGAGACCATCCCAGGGGTCCTGATGCTGACACAGCCAGAACTTTCCTGGTTCTTCTTCTTCCTGAAACCTAGTTTTGCTCTGATTTCCCGAATCTTTGCAATAGATTCTCTTTTATCCCATGCTCACTGAATGGTAGAGAGGAAGCTAAAACCCAGGTCTCCCCACTCCACACTTGCTCTCAACCACTACGACAACCTCGTAACTTGACAGATGTTAAACTGTGGAGCAGTATTTTGAGGTGTGGTTCCAAGGTCAGGACGTGAAGCCAGACTGTCTGAGTTCAAAGCCTGCTTCTGCCACTATGTGCTCCTGACAAGTCACCTAACCACCAAGTCACTTAATACCCCCGAACTCCCAACACCGGGGGAGGATTAAGTAAGTGGCTATAAATACCCAGAATGGTGCTTTTGTACATAATTAGCAGGAAGTAAGGCTGTGCTGCTATCGTCATCATCATCACCAAATAGTCTGTCATCATCAAAAGATGAAGAAAATAAAAGCGCAGCAGCATGCATCTCTAACACCTCCAGAAAGAGATTCCAGGCACCTTCTTCGACCTTGAATCCTGCGAGGGCCACAGGAAACTCACCGGTCTTATCTGTGAGTAGGTAGGAAATCCTCCCCAGCTGCTCGGGAATCGTGCTGGAGCGAACCACGGTCCCGGGGATCTTCGAGTCCCTGCGAATCACCCAGCTGTACACGATCTTGCCCATGTCCAGGTTCACACGCAGACTGTCAGAAAACCAGAGCACACAGGTTAACGGGATAAACGTAAGACCGCCTGTATCTCAACAAGGACTCTAAATGCACATCGTTTGTGCCATAACATCTGGAATCACCCCCTGCAGAAGCACACTGCTGGGGCTGAATCCACAGATTCAACACCACTATCAAATTTCCATGAAGCGATTCTGTTACGGACCAAAATAAAATATAAAAATTTAAGATACTTTTAAAATATCGAAAAGGTAGTTGTTTTAGCCTTACTTAAAAAAAGAAAAAATAGTAGTCCTCTGAGCGAATGTATTTTTGATACCTTATTCATGGTTTACATTGTGGTAAAATATACAGAACATCACATTTACCATTTAAAGCATCTTGAGCGTACAGTGCAATGATATCAAGTACGTTCACATCGTCATGGGACCATAATCACCATCCATCTCCAGGACCTTTTCATCTTCCTACACTGAAATTTTATACCCATTAAACAGCAGTTCCCCATTTCCCCTTCTCCAGCCCCCAGCAAGCACCATTCTACTCTCTGTCTCTACGAATTTGACTGCTCTGGGGGTCTCGTACTGTGGAGTCACACATGATCTGTTCTTTTGTGTCTGGCTTATTTCACTTAGCATAATGTTTTCAGGGTTCATCCATGTTGCAGCATGTGTCAGAATTCCCTTCCCTTTTTTTTCCTTCCTTTTTAAGGCTGAATAATATTCCTTTTTATGTCCTATACCCATTTTTTTTAATTAATTAATTTATTTATTTTTGGCTGTGTTGGTTCTTTGTTGCTGCACACGGGCTTTCTGTAGTCGTGGTGAGCAGGGGCTATCCTTAGCTGTGGCGCACTCGCTTCTCATTGCGGTGGCTTCTCTTGTTGCAGAGCACGGGCTCTAGGCACGTGGGCTTCGGTAGTTGTGGCTCGCGGGCTCTAGAGCACAGGCTCAGTAGTTATGGCTCACGGGCTTAGTTGCTCCATGGCATGTGGAATCTTCCCGGACTAGGGCTCGAACCTGTGTCCCCTGCATTGGCAGGCGGATTCTTAACCACTGCGCCACCAGGGAAGTCCCTGTGTTATACTCATTTTTTTTTGTTTGTTTTTTTTTTGTTTTTTTTTGCAGTACGCAGGCCTCTTACTGCTGTGGCCTCTCCCGTTGCGGAGCATAGGCTCCAGACGCGCAGGCCCAGCGGCCACGGCTCACGGGCCCAACCGCTCCACGGCATGTGGGATCCTCCCGGACCGGGGCACGAACCCGCGTCCCCTGCATCGGCAGGCGGACTCCCAGCCACTGCGCCATCAGGGAAGCCCGTTATACTCATTTTTAAATATTTCATTGCAAACAATAAAAAGAAATCTTCAAATTCATTCATAATCCTATAAACTGATTAAATTGCTAACTATTTCACTGGCTAGCCCTGGCCCGTATGCAGATTCAATGCACCGATTTTCAGTTGTTGTAGACAGAACTCTAAAGACTACAATTATACACAACATTACAGCACAAACACTCTTTTGTTAGCAGTAAATTAGACTTATTTATTCTTTGAAACCATCATCCAGAGCACACTAGCCTGGGGTTCAATCTCCTTCTTCTAGTCACGTTGTTGCACCAAAACCACAATCTCTGCCTTCGGAAAAAGACAAAGTCTAGCTGGGATGATGTAAATACACAAAAGGGCAGGACAAAATACAGGGCAATAGATCAAGTGTAAGAGAGAGATTATAAGCACTAGAAGTCTGAGGGAAAGAGATATGGCTTGTTTTATAATTATTTACTGATCATTTATTATGGGGAAAAAGTAGAAACAAGCATCCAACAATACGGGTCTAAATAAATTATCAGGCATAGAATACATACTACAGCAGTTCTAATAAATGACGGTGTGCAAGTATATTTGATGTGAAAAGTTATCTGCAACACATACTTTTGTTAGGGAAAAAAGGGGTGGGTGGGAGTGGATTCTTATGTAGAGCAAATTCTCCTTTTTCTAAAATAGAAAGCCGTCTAGAAAACATATATCCCAAAACATTAACAGCAATTTTCACTTAGTTGTGAGATTAGAGATGATTTTTATTTTATTCTTTGGCTACTGTGAATTTTTTTTTCTACTATGACCATCTATTACTTTATTATATATATATGTGTGTGTGTGTGTGTGTATATATATATATATATATATATTTTTTTTTTTTTTTTTTTTTAACCATTTATTCAGCCTTCAAATGAGCTAGGCAAACAATTGTCTGGCATGTGCCACCAAGCTTCCACTGCTAATCAAGCCCCGTGAGTCCTGTCTCAGGCTCAGAATCCTTCCCAACACAGCACTCCCACCAGTCACCACCAACCTCCTGGGGCTGGTAAATAAGATGAAACCTAAATGGCATGTCCAGTGTACACTGACACTGGGCAAGGCCAGATCTTTTGAGCAGAGAGTAATTCCAGAAAGGATGGTTCAGGGAGGAATGCGCCCATCCAGTGCTCCGGCCAGAGCGCCGCCTACACTCCTGACCCTGCCTGTCCTTGGTCATCACTCTACAAAAGGGCCCAGCTCCTTCTCAAAACCGCAAAACCATGACCTTTGGATGAAGAGAGAGAAGCAAAGGTCGCAGCACTTACACACAAGCTTGTTCTCTGCTTACCTGATGGGAATGATGTTGGAAAACAAAAGGAGGAAGCGGATGATCTGTAGGTACCAACGTCCGGCGAAGTGCTGGAGGGCGACCATGACCAGAGACACCACCACCAAAGCTCCGAAGAGGATCTTTGTTAGACAGTTCACTTCCAGGTCAAACAGGCCAATCTGTGGGACAGCGCACAGGGCGAAGCTTGTGATTCGCTGGTGCAACCCACAGCCCGCCCGGAGAACGGGTCCTTCCCCCGTGAACACCTCTACCTCGGGCAAGACCGTGGGCTCCATGGATCCCCACATCTTTGGGTGAGAACGCTGGGCTCCACAGGCTGACAGACATCCAAGGGACTTCAATGAATCCGATTTCGATTTTTTCTTAATGAATTTAGATTTAGCCTTGGAATCACATAAGTGGGTTACTGCTGCCTTCAGCGATGCTGTGCACTGCGTGGCCTCTACCATCCTACACGGCAACCTGTAAGATGACTCAGTCCTACGACTCTGCGCAGCGCACCACACACTAATTCCCTATGGCCTGGAAATTCAGGGCACACACCACTGGTGGCCCCTGATTTTTAGGTGCTGCATTCGTGAACGTTAGTATTTTAATGACTACATACTTATTTTAATGTATATTCTTTAAAAATGGAACCAGCACATGAAACCCATCACTTCGCAGAAACATGGCCCCGGATACAGCTAAAACATCAAATAGGTGACATTTATAGTTGTAATAACGAAGGTCGTCATGGGGGTTGTAATGGCAGGGTGAAATGCCTGGCATCTGTTCACAGCATTGACAAAGAAGACCACTCTGCAATATTCTGACTCTAAGAAACTGGGGGAGGGGTGGAGCTGGGAGGGAGGGTGCCGGTGGGAAGGGAGCAGTAACAGGGCCATCAGGCAGACTGCAGAGCTGACTCCGCTTGCCCTGCCGCCGCAGCTCAGCGTGGGTGTGAAGCCAGGTCTACACAGCTTGGCCAGAGCGTGGTCCTTCTCAGGCCATTTCTCCTCTATAAGATGAGGCTGCAGAGCACCTGTGCTCACAGGCTGGCGTAAGGATTAAATGAGGTGCAGTGAAGGATGCCGCACAAGACGTGGCAAACAGTAAGGACTCGTCAGTTCATTTTAAAAGCTTTTAAAACGTTATGTATTCATTTACAAGCAGTCCTTGTTTAACTGCCGTGAGCTTAGCAGATACTGAGGTTTTTTACAAATTGAAGGTGTGTGGCAACCCTGTGTTGCCAGAGGATAAGTTAGTATTTTTTAGCAATAAGGTATGTACATTGGGTTCTTTGACATAATGCTTTTACTGCACACTTAACAGACTACAGGATAGTGTAAACATAACTTTTAAACGTACTGGGAAACCGAAAAATTCATTTAACTTGCTTTGTTGTGATACGCACTTTACATGGCGGTCTGGAATAGAACCATCACCTCTCCAAAGGCTGCCTGTACATACGAACACATATTCATGTACTGTGCGTACGTATCTATATATACACATGTACCTCTGCACATACACGGACGTGAAAAGATAGTCTGTGTAAATGAAGTCACACTGTCAGGGGTTCCTGTTTTTAAATCTAGCTTCTCACCCCACCAACGCCAATCATCCAACTACATCAGGTCAGAAAGTTCTGGCAAGGAAACACATCCTGTGACTCTGTACGCACCTTACTTCGAGGATTGGAGGTATTCATGACACTCCGGAGTTCTCTGCCCGTGTAAAGAACAACACCCACAATAGTACCTAAGGTGAGAAAAACGACCCAAAGACATGTGAGTACAGACAGGCAGGCTTACAGACAGAAGAGTCCTACCCGCTCGAGGAGGAGATTTTCTCAAACCAGTATCCACACACTGTGAGATGCTGCAAAGTTTACATCGGGGCCAACCGAGACCTATGTCCGCGCTGAGGGCAGGAAAGCCCCTAGCCACATGTGGCCATTCACATTTACATACAATTAAAATGAAATAAAATACAGTCCCCCATTTTCACTAGCCACATTTCAGGTTCAACAGCCATATAAGGCCAGTGGCGGCCATACAGGGCAGTGAAGATACAGGACATTCCCCCTACTGCTAAAAGTTCCACTGGTCAGCGCTGGCTTGTGGGGTCCGGCAGCCTCCGATAGCAGGAACGGTGGTAGAGACTTCCAGAGGTGCCTAGAACTTCATAAACAATTATGGAAACTTATGAACACACCCCTCTTATTAGAGCACGTTCTTCCCAGGGAGTCTGATTCCTTTCGGATTCGGTGTGTAACTAGAGCATTTGGGGGATGTCTGTCCAGATGACAATTCTTTCCTGAGAACTTCCCCACCCGCTCTTTTCCATTCCCCCCAGCACAATTAAAAATAAAAGATATCAATTCTTGTAAACAATTTATAGAAGAAACACAAATGACCAATTAACATTAGAAAAGATGCTTCATCTAGTGAAAAACCAAAGAAATGCCAAATAAATCATTTTTCCTCCCATCCTATTAATATAAATTCAAAAGACTGAGAACATTCCGTGTTAGCCAAGAGGTGGGGGGATGGACTCTGTCATGTCCGCTGTTGGCTGAGGTGTCAATTGGAATAGCCTATTTTGGAAGGAAAATTGGCAATATCTATCAAAAACGTACATCTGTCTCCCCTTTCCAGTGTGTGCCAGGAAAACACTCCACACAGAGGGGAAGACGGACAGTCAAGAAGGAAAGCAGGACACCGGTAACCACGGAGAGAGGTGGGTACCACGATGAAACGAGCAGAGGACAGACAGGAGGGGACCGGGGAGGCTGCCGGCATGTGCTGGGCGGCCAGGGACGCTGTCTCTGAGTTGAGGACATCTGAGCTGAGACTTGAAACATGAGAAGGGGCAGCCCTGCCAAGGCTCTCAGGAAAGACCCCAGGAATACAAAAAATCTGGTCTCTCTGCTGGATAAAGAAAAGCCCTAACCTTCTCTCTGCTGGCCCCTCACTCTTGGAACACCAAAGAGGTTTAAACAGAGTTGGTAAAAGAGCCCAACCCCAGACGAAGCGCTGGGGCTGTGTCTCCTGGCGGGAGACACTGAGGTCCCCCACGACTTGATGCACACAGCGTTCTGCACAGTGCAATTCCCTTCCAGAGAGGCACTCAGCAGATGGCGGGCTGGGGAGGGCGCCTGCCCACTCCTGGGCAGCTGGCAGCTCCCGCGAGCGCAGGCCCATCCCCCCAGCAGATGGTCGGACGGTGGGAGCCGAGCTTGGGCCGAGTAGGGACAGCCGCATGGCCGTGGCACTCATCCCAGGGCAGACGTGGGTCGGTCTCAATTCCCAACATCCAGGGTTTGAGAGGGTCCTAATATCAGGGGCCCCCAAGGGCAGCATCCCCCACTTGGCACCAGGCAATCTCCACGCCTTCAAAGGCTACTGGAAATGCCCTTCCCTGCAACACCCCCTGTGCCCAAAAGCAAAACTGTCTCCAGGAGATGCGAACCCTGGCCTCAGCCGCCACGAGGGAGCACACCAGCAGCACAGAGCTGCACTGCTTTGGTCTGCTCAGCGCTCTTAAGGTTTTGAATTAGGTGTCAACTTTTAAATGCAGAAACTTTCATATAAAGCATAGGGATTTCCGGCTTCTTCTGGAAAATCAGAAGACCTGGTGCCACTGACTGCTCGGTCCTCACTGTGTCACCAGCAGATGTTGAGCCCGGCCGCTCTCTTTAGCCGGGCCCCTGCTCTCCGCTCATCACGGTCCCCACGTAGCCCCTGAAGACCTCCCAACCCATGCCCCTCCACCCCCCAGACCTCTGACCCCTCTTTCTAGGCGGTCCCCCCTCACCCTCACCACTCTTATCCTCACTCTCACCCTCTGCCTCCTGCCCACCATGGCAATCCTCTCCACCTGCTGGCTGGGATCTCCCACCGGCCAGGCTACTGTGGTCAGGTATCTCCCCAAGTCCTTCGGAACCCTCCAGAAGAGGGTGGTGCTGGGGTCAGACCTACACTGTGACTCCTCTGAGCCCACCCACAACAAGATAAACCACGAACCCCAGAGGAAGAGTGTTCGACACATTGACAGCAACTACACGCTGTTCTGACGTTCGAGCCTGCAATCCCGGGACAAGCCCCAAGGAACAGGGTACAGACCAGCTGGGCATTATCAGACGCACGTGGCGTGACCTGCATGCTGGTCACACACAGCAGGGTCACAGATCCATCTGCTACAGATTACGGGTGGGGCCGGGGGGACAAGAAACTGGTCCCCCTCCACAGAGAGTCTGAGAAGAACTGGGATCCACAATACCCAGGCTCCTTCTCTGCCAACACCTCCCTGGCCTCCCCCACCCCCTTCCCTATCTTCGCCCCAGTGACTCCTCAGCTTAGCAGCACAGTGTGGGGTTACCACGGCAACTGCATCCTCTACAGACTGATGCCAGCCAATGCAGCTGGACCCTTAGCATTGCCTGGCAAGCTTTTTAATTCTTTAAATTTCCAACTGATAACAGCTGAGTGACCAAGACACAGGAGTTAGATTCTAAAGGGAACAGAGAAGCGAAATCTCATATAATTAAGATTACTCCTGATGGCCGCTCCTGGAGTTGAGCCCCAGGAGGAAACGGCTTGCATTTAATGCCGAGGTTACATTAGAAGCAGAGCGCAGTCAGACATCTACTTGGTGAGAAGCAGGGGAAACTGAGGCCAGCTAAGGAAATGGTAACGGCCCAGCTCCTCAGACTCACTCGAAAACACACGTTCACTGAAGGGCATGGCAAGCAGTGCCACTGGATCAGGAATCGCCACTCTCTCTCCCTTCCCACATCGCCAAACACAAAGAGAAGAATTCAGACAAGTGGAAAAATGCATATTTTAACTTCACAGTACATTTCTGATGAACTGTTTGAAATCTTTTTTCCATCTTCAAGATCCCAATTTGCCTTCCATTCTCCTCCTCCCAGGAGATGATCCCTCCAAGGCTGTGTGATCTTAGGCAAGTCGCTTGACCTCTCTGAGACTCAATTCTTCATTCCATTAATTGTCCTCATTTAATGTTGTGAGACCAAAACAAGAGAACAGAAGCAAAACACTTGGAAAATAAAAAGTGTCTGATAAATAAGACTTATTACTGTTAATCTCTGAAATTAAGGCTGAGAAGCCTCTTCACTCATTCCCTCCACCTTCCAAATTCCCCACGTTTTCACTAAATCACTTTCCTTCTCACTGGTTTCAGAGGAAATCCAGAGAACTCACTCCCACTTCCTCCCATCTCCTCTGCAATTTATATTAAGTTTAGAGTAAGTTATAAATCCATGAAGGTGGAAACAAGGGTCTTCTGGTATACCACAGCACTAGGACCTAGCAATGGAGCTTGGCATTATTATAAATAAGTGCTCAATAAAGGTTTGCTGCATGGAAAGAAGGAAAGCAGGAAGGAAGGAAAGAAGAAAATTACCAGAATGAACACCAGACATGTAAACATGTATTTCTTATCGAATATTATCAAAACCAGTGCCTAACCAAACAAACCGTCAGTCACCCCTACCCCACCCACCCAGAAGTAACCACTACCCTGACTGCAAGAAATGAAGTGTGCACTGTTCACATTACTGCCTGGGAAGGAGACGGGTATGTCACAGGCATCCTTGAATTTCAGTCCTGTCTCTGCCACGTGCAACATGACACAGGGCTTAAACCCTCTCTGGGGCTTCCCTGGTGGTGCAGTGGTTAAGAATCCACCTGCCAATGCAGGGGACACGGGTTCAAGCCCTGGTCTGGGAAGATCCCACATGCCACAGAGCAACTAAGCCCGTGCACCACAACTACTGAGCCTGCGCTCTAGAGCCCGCGAGCCACAACTACTGAGCCCGAGTGCCACAACTATTGAAGCCCGCGCACCTAGAGCCCTTGCTCCGCAACAAGAGAAGCCACTGCAATGAGCCCACGCACTGCAACAAGAGTAGCCCCCGCTCGCCACAAATAGAGAAAGCCCGCGCGCAGCAACGAAGACCCAATGCAGCCAAAACTTAACTAATTAATTAATTTTTTAAAAAAACCCAGTCTATTCTGATTTCCCTTAACACCTCTCTCTGCTCCACCTGAAGAGATGGGCGTTTGACACAGGATGTCCCCCTCCCAACGTGCATGCTTTATCATGTGACGTCTCTGTTTCCCGTCACACTGTCTTTTTACACAGGGCCACAAACACAACCTGGCACAAGTGTCCGGAGCTGGGGTTTGAGCTGAGGTAAGATCCCTTCGCTAGCTAGTTGTCCTAACTTTACTCCTTAAACCAAGATGAATCCCAGATGGAGCAAACATTTTAATATAAAACCATATAAACACTCCAAGCAAACACTGGTGTACTATTAAAATGGTAGAGCAGGGAAGATTTTTCTCAGCATGTCACAAACACCAGAAACCATAAGGAAAAAAACATCAATAGGTCTGCCTATATAAAAATTTTAAACTTTTGTGCCAAAATGCAAATGAGATCACCTGGGAAATAGTCATTGCAATGAAGGTAACAAACAGAAGGACAATATCCTTATTGTCCTTATAAAGAGTTCTTAGGAACCGTTTTCTCAAACGAACCCCGCAACAGAAAAATGGGCACAGGGCATAAACTGGCGGTCCGTACATATATTTTGAGAAATGCAAACAAACCTTAAGTGTGAAGAAAGTTGTTAAACTTTACAAATTATTTCTAAAAGGGATATCAATATGTTAGATATTTATTCAATGTCTATAGGTGGGCAACAATTTTAAAGTCAAACGGAACACGGTGCTCGTTAAGGTACATTTATAAGATTATCAGAAGAGGGAAGTTTGCCCCGAGAATCAAAATGTACAATGTATACACCCTTTCACTTAGTAATCCCACTTCCATGAAAATGGTGATGACGTCAACATTGAGAAATTCTATCTGGAAAAACCAACCAAACAAAGCATACCACACACAAAAAAAGACAAACAATAAACTGTGAGAAAATGTTTGTGACTGATGAGAGATGACAATTCGATACCCTTTCTTCTATGAAGCGTTCTTATAAGTCAATAAAAAAAAGAACCTAGAAGGAAAGTAGATAGACCAAAATATTAAGAAAGGTCTTACATGCGAAAAGATGTTCAACCATACCCACAAAGAAATAAAAATTAAAACAATAACAAAATATCATTTATCACCTAACAGACTAGAGACAAATGAAAATAGTAACTTTTAACTCCTGCATAGTAAATACACCACAAAATTTTTTAAAAGCCACATGACATATTTATGGAATCTAAAAAATAAAACTACCTGGTGAATATAACAAAAAAGAGACAGACTCACAGGTATAGAGAACCAGTGGTTACCAGTGGGGGGAAGGGAGAGGGAAGGGGGAGGGGCAAGACAGGGGTAGAGGATTAAGAGGTACAAACTACCATGTATAAAATAAATAAGCAACAAGGATATATTGTACAACAAGGAATATAGCCAATATTTTATAATTACTGTAAATGAAATATAACCTTCAAAAACTGTGACTCACTACATTGTACACCTCAAACTCATATAATACTGTACATCAACTTACCTCAATTGAAAAAAGAAGAAATTTTGAAAAAGAAAAAAAAAAACATAATAAATTGGATGGGGGAAAAAGGATATGAGGTTTAGGCATCAGAAATGAGAAACTCTTACAAATGATTAAGAAAAAGATAAGGACCATAACAAAAAAATGACTGAAGGACACACAAGTAACTGACAAAGGAAGAAACAAAACAGATATATGCAAAGGTGGCCAACCTTCCCGATAACCTAGGAAATGCAAATTGAAACAAATTCTTTTTCAGTCAAATTATTAAAGATTAAAAAGAATAACTAATTACTTCTTAGCAAATGACTTCAAAGTGGAAAAAAGCTGGTGAGGAAGAGTAACAAGTTCAGAGAGACTTGGGTGGACAAGTGGCCAGGAAGAGGCAGAGGTGAAAGGGCTGCTGCCGGCCCTGGCTGGCCATGGCCATGGTCTTGGTGTGGCCGGGCAGCAGGCAGTGCAGAATATTAAGGACCAATTTCTTACATCTTTAGTCACCAGGGGAATTGAGAGACAATCTAGATTGTGCTCCAAATACAGGCTGCAAGTAGAAAAACAATATGGCAAAAAACGAAAAGGGAGAGTTCATCTCTGTCCACTGGCTTTAAGTGAGTCTGTGGATGGCAGCCTGTTTGGAGTCTGTGCTGGTCATTCCCCCTCCTTGTCATAGAGCATCCTGACTGAGCATCTGTTGTACTAAAGAAACACAAAACAGCATCAAGCAGAGGAAAATGGGTTGGTAGGAGAGAGAGGAGGAAAAAAATGGATTCATCCCATGGTAAAGACAGAAAGCTGCCGGTAGTGGAATTACGTTATTAATAGCAATATATTATTATATAACATATATAATATGATAATAACAGCTGCACACTGAGTTCTGCTTCTGGGGCAAAGTGCCTGGGTTCAAGCCTCAACTTTGCCTTTCATGTGCTGTGTGACCTTGGGCAAGTTACTTAACCTCACTGAGCCTCGGTTTCCTCATCTGCAGAATGGGGACAATACTAGCACCTGCCCGCATGGTACTGTTGGGAGGATTAAGTGAACCACGTAAACACACAGGGAAGGGCCCGGCCCAGTGCCTGACAGACAGGCGGCCCCACTGCTATCACCCCAGCTGCTGCAGGCTGTGCTCAGCCCCTGGAGCCCCTTCTGCTCAGCTTCATACCAGTGTTCAAATCTTTTCCTCCTGCACCTCAACAGGTCATCTTGCAAACTCTGTTTTGGAGTCCAGAGGTCCAGAGAATTTCTGTGTCATCTTGGAGTTTTAAACACTGAGGCTCCATCAGGCCCGTGGCCCTGGCGCGCACACCAGGGCAGGACCGGCTGGGCAGCCCTCGCGGACACAGCTTCCAGCCCGAACACCCAGGCTGACCCAATTTCTGGTACAGATTAGGACGTCAATCTCAAGAGGCAATTAAGGGCTATTCCCAGAGCGGACACTGTGGCTGAGTCCACAGGCCCGGGCGGCTTCTCCTCCAGACGTCTCCGAACGTCCGAGGGGCAATTAGATGGCCGTTTAATTCCCCGGCGGTGCAGGAGCAAGTGGAAAACACCATTTGACCGACAGCTCATTTTCCCAACTGACAGATGATTATTCTCATTACACAAAAGGATTTTCTTTCCTTTTCAAATTGTTAACACATTCCTCCACAAGAGCGCCGTACCTGATGCGGTGACTGTGCCCGCCCAGAGCGCGTTCTCTATGCTCAGGCTCTCGCTGATCGGGGCATCGCTGTCCTCCTGCAAAAGAACAAGTGGACACACACTGACCCACCAAGGTCTGGGCCGGACCCGCTGGCTGTCTCCAGCCTGCTCTTCACAAGAAGAGAGGAGAGGATGACCCCCGTTTGGAAGCCAACAGCCCAGCTGGGAGAGGCAGGCCAAACTCATAAACGCTTATCCTTGGCGTTCCCACCCCAGTGAAAAACAATGGTTCATGATTTAAGAAATGCAGGCTTCTAGCACAAAAGAAACATTTTACAAGGTAAGAGCTAAAATGTAGAAGCAAATTGAACAGAAACAGCCCTTTGCTGGTCAGTCTTCGGGCCTCCGGAACAAGAGCAGGAACAATTCAATTTGGGTTCTATAAACCTATTACCCCACAGGTCTAAAATAATTCAAATTCAATTTCTATTCTGAAAGGCTGGGACATGGCTTAAAAATTATAACCCTGGCAGATAGGACTTGCAGGAATTAAAGAGGACAGGGGCTCCCATGAAACAGACAGAAAGAGTAACTGCTTTCAGACACCAGAGTTAACGTTCATTACAATAACACTGGCTCCAAGCAGTCAGGTGACTCGAGCTGTTCAGAGGCTGGAAGAAAATCCCAGTGGTGTTGCTTTTACTGAGAAGCAATATGTCAGCTTTCAAGGTGGGGCCTTCTGAAGGGAACGTCACCCCACCTGGCACAAAGCAACTCCCTGACAAACACCTGTCAGCACTGCGCAGCAGGTCCTCACCCCAGACGTGCGCCCCGCCAGGCTGGATTCCGCGTCACACGAGGCTTACTTACTCTAGTGAAAGTCCCCACAAAGTTGTGAATGTCGATGTTTGGCTCCTCTGCATACACGTACGATCGAATCTGAAGAAGGTCCTGTTCAACGGGGGTGACATTTTGGAGGTAAAACGAAGTCACTCTATGATTATAAAGGGATTTCAGGAAGCATCCACTCTTTTTCCAAAGCAGGTGTATTTTCCAAACAGCTCTCAAAACCACAGGGCAGGTGGAAAAAAAGAGGGAAACCTTCCAGCAAGTCAGTTTAGGAGTCACTACCTGTAATATCCCAAGACACACTGAGACCCTAAAGGGAAGATTCTGTGTTTCTCTGTGTTTACCCAGCATTTCCAAAACTAAGTGACAGTGCAGATCCCCCTCTGCGACACTCTGGTTTACAAGAGTTGTTCATACCAATCAAAACACTCACTAGGGAGGGTAGGAGGGAGACGCAAGAGGGAGGGGATATGGGGATGTAGGTATAGCTGATTCACTTTGTTATGCAGCAGAAACTAACACACTGTTGTAAAACAATTATACTCCCATAAAGATGTTAAAAAAATTTTTTTAATAAAAAAATAAAAGGAAAGAAATTCTGACACTTGCTCTGGCATGGATGAATTGTGGAGATACCATGCTAAGTGAAATACGCCAGTCACAAAAAGACAAATACCCTAGGATTCCACTTATCTGAGGCACCTACAGTAGTCATACTCATAGAGAAAGAAGCGGAAGGGTGGTTGCCAGGGGCTGGGGGAAGAGGGGGAACCGGAAGCAGTATTTAGCGGGTCCAGAGCTGCGGGTTCCCATGATGGGAGTCTGGAGATGGATGGTGGGGATGGCTGCGTAGCCGTGTGGATGTCCTGAACACCACTGAAGTGTCCGCTCAAAAACGCTAAGATGGTCGATTTTATGTATATTCTGCCACAATAAGAAAGACGGGGCGGGGGGAACCAAATCAAGTGGTCAGGCAAATTCAGGCCACAATGCCCCTTAGCAACAAGGGCCTGGAGTGGAGTAGAGGCTACTGGCCACGCCCTCAGCAGGGCCTGAGCTCCCTGCAACCCATCCAGGAGGCCCGTATGCAGACGTGTGGGCAATGCGGCATCTATGTGCTGATAACTAAAAGAGGCCCACAGACAGAAAGTGAAGGGAAAAACGTTTCAGGATCATAATTACAGCACAATCCCATTTATGAGAAACCACACTCCACCAGCAAGTGTGCAGTTGTATATTTGTAAGAAACTGCACTAAAAAGGACCTGGAAAAATCACTACTGAATTCGCAAGAGCCCCTGGGAGAGAGAGGGAAGATCTGGGGAGGAGGCTGTGAGCAACACTTTTCACTTGTTCCTCCAATTCGAGTTTCTTTTTAAATAGAATATACTCGCGTATTCCTCAGGTAAATCTTTCCATACAATTCTTTTCATCTATGAGTTTGTCAAAACGCTGTTAGCCAACTAGGCCCCTTCAGCCCACTAAGGCTGAAGGTACAGACAGTGGTACCTTATCTCTCTCTGGACGCCAACCCAGGCCTGGAGAAGACGAATGTTTATGAAACTGGGTGAAGTTTCCAAAGTGCACATCGAGAAAGGAACTCAGAGCCGTGGAACCGGCGGGCACCTTCATGATTCTAGACTCTTCTGGACTGTCTCCTGAACAGACTCCCTCAAATCATGGCAGTGACCCTCGCTGGTTAGCCCCATCTCAAGGATTCCCCAGGGCTCCTGGCCACAGCTGAAAACTCACTAGAATTCCTGGTCTAAACAAATAATAATAAGGATGGTGCTATTTCCCATCTTATTGGCCATGAAAAATCATCAGTACCGCGGGCACGTTTACTGTGACATTCACTCCACTGAGACACAGAACTGTCTCCTGCCCTCTCCCTTCCTCACAGGACGCAGTAAGGACTGGCATTAATCAATGTGGCCACAAGCCCAGGAAAAGCTTCTGCGCTCTGCTTAATCCTTTCAGACCACCCACAGGGCATGTCAGTCTCTGGGCATTTAAATTACATTTTGTGATTTTGTAACCTACTCCCCAGGCCTCATCCAGCCCAGGTGGCTTGCGTTCAAACTTCTTCTTTGACTCCCTCCCTACCTCACTCTACAGTTTAAGGCATGAGTGACAGGGAGCTGGTGGGGAAGTGTGAGGCCCCGGAGAGCTCGGAGGGCCTGTTGGTTCCAACTACTGTGGCCACCCCCCTCAGACAGGGCCTGCACGCTGTTCCATGCACCGTTCGACACACTGTTCCATGCACTGGGCGCACAGCCGTGAACACACCGACAGAAACCTGCTCTCGAAGACTGCCTTGAAGTGAGTGGAGTGGGAATGCAAGGAGAGGGTGGTCAGGAAACACCTCTCCAATAAGGGGACTTGTACACAAAATCCAAGAGTGAGTCTGACTGTTCCTGGTGGAGAAGCTGCAAGGGCAAATGTCGGGGGGCAGAAGCACGCCTGATGGAGAGGCCTGTATGGCTGGGGCTGGCGGGCAGAGGGGAGAGAGCCAGAAGCGGAGGTGAGGCCCTTAGCAGAGAGACGAGGACCGCAGGATTGAGTCTCAGGAAGCCGAGATGCCTTTGGAGATTCTGAGCAGAGGGATAACATGCTCTGCGCTGGGTTTTACTTTTATGCCAGGTATCTGGTCAAGGTTTCTTAGAGCCTCCCTCAAAAGAGTACCATCCCGACAGGCCAGGTCTGCGTTCACAAGGCCACACGGCCTGAAGCCAGCAAGCACTCGGGGCTCTCGAGAACCCCACACCCCCCAGGAGCCCCACCTCACACCTGACGGCCCGTGTCTGGCCCCTGAGGGGCCCGAGGTTGAGAGCCCTGAGGTGACACAGGCGCCAGTGGGGCTTCTGCAGGGACAGTTACTCACAGCAGCGGTGGGCAGCCTCTGAGTGCAGGCCACGGGAAGCCGAAGTTTCCAGTCCGTCTCCCCGTCCAGCTGGTCCGTCCGCAGGAAGCAAGAGCCTGTGGAGGGAAGTGAGGCACCGTCCGTTCACCTGCAATTCAAGAATCCTTCCCGTGGCAGCTCCGAGCAGCTCCGGCTCTAGTACTTGTAAGAACAGCCAATCAATGGCCAACGAACAAGAGGGAAAAATAAATAAATACCCGATTTCCCATCTCCTCCATAAGCTCTGGGGTCAGAAAGATCTGGGTTCAAATACCTCGCTCCACCACTCACAGTGGGAGCCTGGGCTAGTTTCTGGACCTTGCTAAGCCTCGGCGTGTCCGGTCTGTAAAATGGGCAGAAACACAGATCTCACAAGCCTGCTGTAAAGGACTCAGAGGGGTGATCATACCCCCAGCACGGCGGCTGGCACGGGGCAACCAGCATTCGAGTCCATTTGGGGCAGGGGTTACAAGCACCTTCTCGGGAACCAGACCTCCTGGGTTCAGGTTCAGCCTCCACGACTCCCTAGCTGTGCCCTGAGGGAGTTACTTCTCCCCTCTGAGCCTCAGTTTCCTCCAGTGCACAAATGAGGATATTACAGCGCCAACCTCATGCTGCGAGGCCTCAAGAGCTGATCCATGCAAACTGCTCAGAACAGGGGAAGGACCCCAAGGACCACGGTGTCTGCCGTGACTATCGACCTGCAAATCTGGTGGATACACATTTCAATCGGACCTATACCAGTCTGAGCAATCAGTCAGCTTTGTATTTCGTCAGACAGAGAATGTACTGAACTCCCTGACACCACACTTAAGACTTCTGAGGACTTTCAGGAGATCCCTTCTAATTTTTTTTGGCAGGGGGGAACAAAGGGAGAGCACATCTGGCACCCCCAATCCATAACACTCCATTTTCACTGACGAGGACACAAGAACCAATTCGAGGACAAAGCTACAGTGTTTAGAAGAACACTGTTTTAGGGCCTTCCCTGGCAGTCCAGTGGTTAAGACTCTCACTGCCAAGGGCCCGGGTTCAATCCCTGGTTGGAGAACTAAGATCCCACAAGCTGCGCAGCACAGCCAAAAATAAATAAATTAAATAAATAAATAAAAGAAGACTGTTTTAGTGGCGTGCCTTCCACCCCCTCTCTGGATGATTTAACATATTATCAGTATTTCATGTCATCTGCACTTTTATCCAGTTCATCATAAAAGAGGCTGCAGCAACCTCAAAGGGATACAAATACGGATTTTTCCAACGTTTGAAGATCTCTGATTATGCCTGATGGGCAAGAGAAAAACAGCCTTGTTTCCTCAAAACAGCTTAAATAACAACAAATAAAAAGAAAGGAGATTTGAGTCAACCGACGGGGAGGGCAGGAGGCAGCGGGGGCGGCCACAGTGGGAAACGCAGCCGGGCCCCCCGAGCCTGCCCTGCGGGTGCAGGACCTGCGGGTGCAGACGGCCGAGTGTCCTACGTCATTTTATATAAGGGACTTGAGCATTTGTGGATTTGGGTACCCACGGGGGTCCTGGAACCAATCCCCCTCGGACACCAAGAGACAACTGTAATCGCGAGAAGTGGGGTCTTGCAAGAGACTTGAGAGGTTCACTCAGGCAAATAGGCTGTAACGACAAATAAATCGATGGGCAGGGGTGACTACGGCCCCACCACTCGTGAGCCAAGGTGGGGAGAGGCCACCTACCCCTACCTCTCCCCCCAGCTTCCCTACCGCCCCATCTCATGACACTCTCCCAGTATTTTCTCAGGAGTTTCTGTTTGCTTCTGTTTGTTCGACACACTTCCCAGTCCTGCCAACTCCTGCAGTCGAGCTTAATGCAGCCCAGCGGGGAAAAGCACAGCCACTGTGTGTGACTTTCCCAGCTGGGATTCAGCACGGGTCCGACTATCTTTGCTATGATCAAAATCTGTTGACCTGCGCGCACCTAAAACCTTTTTTTTTTTTTTAAAGACTGCTCTATGAAAAGAAACGTTCTTGATTTGCCTCCATGGCTCCACAATGGTCATCTGCTTCTGTTACATTTTCAAATGATTATTTTGCCAAATTACCACTGAAAGGTTAATGGTTATTTTCAAAATTGATCCCAGATGTTTACCGTTTTTTTCTGATGTCCTCAGGAAGATCATGTCAGCAGGGACCCGCTGGTTCTGCGTTATGAACAGAGAGACTGTTACTGTGAATGCCCCTGTGTGAGGTTTCCATCCCCAAGCCCCCGCCCCCTCGGTGGGGGGGGGAGGAGGGGGGCAACCCAAACCCACAGCCTCTTTTAAGTGTCTGCCTTTGTCAAAGACAGATCTGGGGATTTATTTTGTTTTGAATCTGAAAACTCTTGCACGCTGCCCTTACGTTACTAATCTCCTATTGAAATCTTATCTCGGAAAGAGAGCTTCTAGTTTTCTGGCGAATCCAACCATTACCTCCTGAAATTGCAGCCAGAGGACCCGGGAGCCCAAAGCCTGCTCCCCGAGCTGGCTTCCTTCCAGGCTGTCTGCTGAAACTACATACATACGCTCGGCTCACGCTTTCTGCTTCTACCAATTTTCCGGCTTGATGTTTGGCTTCGAGTGGGATTTTAATAAGGAAGTCAAGTAGCAAGAAGCAACCAAAGCCGTTCTCAAAAGAAGAGGGAAGCCAACAGCAGGCCTCATGTAATTGTGAACAGGCAAGTATGTCATAACATAAAGAAGTGTGTGTGGGTCTTCTGAGCTGCCACCCAGGAGAGCTTCACTTTACCCCAAATCAACTGTGAGTTCTTGGATTTAATCCTTTTAAAAGAGCATAGTTCACTTCCTACAGAAACAAGTTAAGATGCAATCCTTTTCTAATCAAATATGATTCCAAGACTCTCCAGGGCCACCCCCAAAATCCAACACCTCCCAAACATACAGAGTAAGAAAAGGTATGAGTGCTGGAGTAACAAACATTATGGACAGCGCTATCTTTAAAAATGCACCTGGGGCCTTTCGACTGTTCTCATGTTTCACTTAACCCCGACTCCCCATGAAATGACAGAAAAGCACAATGTTATTTAAGTGAAAAAATGTGAGACAAAATTGTTCAAGAGGTAAATGACAAATCTTTTTATGTGCTTGTGCAGCCCCCAGACTTCTAGGAAAAACTTTATTATGATGAGTTTAAAAGAAGACTCCAAAACAACAAGCACATCAAACAGGAAATCAAACCTTGGAAGCGCACAGAAACCATGAAAAAATATTCTGTGTGTGTGTGTGTGTGTGTGTCTCATGGGAAAGAGATGTTTCTCCCCAGGCAAAGCTTCTGGGGAGAATCCCAGAAAGCAAACGTCCAGTTCGGCCACCAGATACACGAATCACACGTCGCATCAGGATTCGTGAAGTGGGGGCCAGTGACGCCCCTCTCCCACGCGCCCACGCGGCACCTGTCAGGAGCCGCGAGACCCCACTCACCTTCTCCACAATGATAAGATCTCCAACTTGGATGCTGGAGCTCTTCACCTTCACTGTCCCTGCAAAGAAACAGGCCCAGATATATCACATCTGAATTCCTTCCAAGTCTGCGTACCTCGGCAGGGTGTCTGCTAGCCTGCGGACCCAGAAGCACGTGCCCCTGAGCCCGGCAGCAGCACCTCCTGTCTCTCCGAGAAAAGGTGCACCTACCACAGAGGCCGCCCCAAAAATGAATCCCCGTTTTGCGGAGCACTGGAATGCCTCACTCGAGTAAGATCTTCTGTCTTAACAGCACCTTAGAAGCTATTCTAAATCAGCACCATAGAAGATTCAGCCACACACACACACACACACACACACACACACACACACACACACAGAAATGGGGAAGAAAATTCAGAGTCAGATCCGTGGACAGAAGGTCAACACTTAGTTCTCAACACCATCAAAGAGAAAGAGGATTAAAAAAAAAAAAAAAGAGAGAAAGAGGATAACCCAAAATGACTGACTCTTTTGAAATCTGCGATTGCTCTATCGCGCAGTTTATATGATTGTGATCAGATCACATAACTGTGGCTGGATGTTTATCTGGATAAACAATAACCGCTAACATTAAACACTAACACTGTGCTAAGCGCTGTATAGATATTGACATCCTGATGGCTTCGCTTGCTCCTCTCAAAGGCCACCAGAAAAATATATTATCTCCAGTTTTCAGACACAGAAAATAGGTTCAGAGAGGCCCCGTCTTCCCCTAGTCTCACAGGTCAGCACCAAGATTCAAACCCTCATCTGACTCCAGAGGATGGAATAAAAAAGAGGGACTTCGGTTCAACTCAAAACACATTTACTCAAGTGCCATGTTCTAGGAATTCGAAGATCCAAGACAGTCCCCTTGTCCTAAAAAAAAAGCTCATAGTCTCACGCAGGTGTCGACAAACGCGTCCTATAAAGAGCAGGAGGGTAGACGGTTTAGGTTTTGCAGCCAATGGACAATCTCAACTCTCCCAACAACTCTTCTCCCCAAAGGCAAACAGCCTTTGTACATTTATATTTTAAAATGTAAAAAGTGTTCTTGGCTCCCGAGCGAAGATGGTGGGCTGAATTTGGACCACTGGCTGTAGTCTGCAAACCCATAAACTGGTGAGAAAGACAGCAAGACAAATGCTGTTAGTGCAAAATAGTGTGTGAAAGGATGGGAGTAAGTCCAGCGTGCAAAGGGAGCAGAAAAGGAGACCTCCCCCACTGAAGGAGGACCAAGAACAGTGCCGGGCACCCAGAAGGCTCGTGACTGTTCACTCCACATTCAAGCCCCCTTAACTGAATGCCTGCTGGAGGCCAGGTGTTCTAAGGGTGGGATGCATGGGACTCGCACTCCAGTGGCAGGAAGGAGGCAAGAGACAAATAATGAATGAACGGGCTGGGGTATGGGGAGGTATCAACAAATGCTTTACAGGAGAGCTGAGGTCCGAATTAACCAGATGAAGGATACTGGTTACCAGCATCAGGAAAAAGGAAGGCATGAGATGGGAGACAGTGACGCACGTGCATAGCACATGCATCTGCGTGGCCACAGGCTGGAACTCCTTTAGCAAGGGAGAAAGCATCACCCGGAACAGAAAGAGAGGAAGGGCTTGGGGGGCCAGGTGGTCCAGCACCCCATAAATAAGCCTGTGGAGGACATGGGTCTTTATTCTGGTGACGGATCAAATTCCCACACAAGGGAGTAACACCATAAAAACCTTCATGTTTTTGGCGTCTCGTAATAAAGCCCATTTAACTTACAAATGTTCAGCTAAGAGAGAAGAAAATACTGATGATTCCCAGTCCTCCTCGATAAAGTATATGCCCCGGAGCAGGAGTGACCTGGGAGTTCTGAACCTGCTGCCCCGCCGTGGACTCACTCCTTCAACAAACACCCAACACTCACCCACTAGGAGCTAGTGCACAACGCCAGTTATTTCATCGTACACTTTTCACATCCTTTAATGCCATGGGTCTTTTCAGTAATTCACCACTAAATGAGATGTTTCAAAGCATTCCAATGACTTCAACTGAAACAACTCTTTCTAAGAGGTTCCACAGGGTTTGATTTTTAACTAATGTCTGTACTTAATTAAATTTTGTCATGGTAACAGTGAGAAGACCTGGCACTAACAGGGCAGCTCTTGAACACGAACGACTTCTAGAAAACACGTGGCAGGTGGCTCTGAGGACGGCTAGACTCTCTCCACCTAGGACGGGAGCATCTGATAGGGCCCTGCTTTCGTAAAGCACGAATTCAACCCAATGGCCTGCGCCTGGGCATCCTCGGGACTCACTAGCCTCAAGCGTTCGCTGTGTCGCTCTATTGGCAGAGGGAACAGAGAACGGCGGCGAGCCCTACGAGTCAGCTCATTAGAAACGGCAGAATGAAGAGCGGGCTCCACGCGCAGAATTCTCTTCCGACCTGAACAATTCTTCTTGTCCAATGAGGGGGCAACAGGAAAAATGCATACAGATACGCTGCTCTCTCTGGACAGCTTATCAAAGCCTTCCTCGAGGGAAGATCGTAAATTCATCGTGCCCCCCACCCCCTGAGCCAGTGAGCTTTTCCTTCGCCTGAGCTCGCCCCAACTTTCCCGAACATAAATTTACACATTGTCTTTGGTTTTATTACTGAAATTTATGCTGGTGGCCTGACCCAAACCATCCCTGAGCCTGTGTTCTGATCTTCAAGACCTGCTCACAAGTTTGCTCTTAATATTTAACCCTAAGAAGAGCACTGTTATAACTCTTATCAAATAATAACTGCATACGGATATATGTGTGTGTTAGTGAGACAAAGGACAAAGCAGGAAGATTATACTAAAAGGGTTAAGGGTGATTCCTTCTAGGGACAGAGGAGATTTACCCCTTTCTTTGGCAAAAATACTTTCTAAATTCTTCACGACAATTTTCTTATAATAAACATGAGGTGCTCTTCCAATAAGAAAAAGATATAATAAATTAAATTAGCTCAAACTTTTAAGTGACCAGGCCCAGATTTTTCCCTTCCACGGCAGGGTCCTGATTTACGATCGGTTAATTTGAACTCTGCCTCTCTGTCCATCTGCTCTGCCTCAACAAAAACCCTTTAATCCGCTGTGTTTGCAGAGCAGTTTCTGACTAAACCCAGCAGGCCGATTCCTCGGACAAACCCTCCTACTGTAACTGGCTCCATCTCAGGAGGAGGGCAGCGGGGGCCACACCACCCTGAGGTCACTGGGGTTTCTCAGCCCCAGCTCCCTCATTAGCATTTTAGGATTTGGCGGAGATGAGCCTCAGCTTTGCAGGTTCCACACAGGGAGACCCTCAGATTCACTCGCTCTATCGAGCCAACGCACGGTCCTGCCCACACACTGGGACTTTTCGGGCCGCACTACCGTTTCTGGGTGATCAAACATGTGTAGCTCAGGCCTGCACACAGAACACACACTTAGCACGTGTCTGTGTACCTGTGCGCTCTGAACGAGAAAAGGCAAATTAAAACCGTAAGAATGAAAGGAGGGAAAGCGGCAGGAAAGAAAGAGAAGGGGAAGCGGAGACCAGTATTTCGATTCCAACGTTTACTGGGGTTTTGGTTGCCGAGGTCCAAGTGAAACGCCCCTCTCTAAGAAGCCCACGAGTAGGTAGGGGAGGCACCGCTGGGGCAGGAGAGAAAGAGGACCAGAGTCAGAAAAGCTGAGCGCGCAGTGGCTGGGATTAACTTCCAGAACGACAAGACTCTGAAAATTGTGGAAAGGGCCCAAAACACATAATGTCTAACCTCACGTGAACCACTGTTCTGAGTTTTCTACCAATATTCTTGCAAAAAAAGAACAAGAAACATGCGCACGATGGCAGAGCCCCCGTCTTCCTAGCAAGAGAATACGATACATGAAAAATAACACACTGAAGTGATTATTACCTACCTCAAGCGAGAGGAGCTCTCCCTACAGTCCATTATCTGGTTAGAAGAAAATTCTCTCCCAACACCCCACTGAGAAGTTAGCAGACATACTTCCCAAGCACCCCTACTTTGTGTGTGTGTGTGTGTGTGTGTGTGTGTGTGTGTGTGTGTGTGTGTGAGATCTACCCTAGAGATTCCTAAAACTTCTAGAAGCAGAGTCCAACCCATGGGCATGTGACCTGTGTATTCACATAGATCCCCTCACCCTTGGGTGAATGACCTACCGTTTTCATCTTCAAATTCTTAATAACTTTTAAACAAGTGACCCCGTATTTTCATTTTGCACTGAGTCCCACAAATTACATAGCGGGTCCTGAACGGGAGTAATAACACCCATTCGCATTTCCTTTATAAAGTGCACAGGAAGATCCGGCCGTGTTCTGAGATCCGAAGCCACAGAACTCCTCACTTTGCCCCCCAGACCTCTTTTTTCTTTTGGACCCTGTCACACCCAGTCTCCAACCTCTAGGCTCTGGGATTCCTACCTATCTTTGCAGAAACTCTACAGAAGTCGGGTAAGAGATTTTTCAAAGGTTAAGTGGCCGATTCTCTGCCGGACACATCCTAAATCATAAAACGCCTTCTATAAAAGAAATGCATCCCGTTCAGCTTCTGCCACTTCACCCAGGTCACCTCTGAGCTAGAGTTTATAACGGGGAACAAACTTCCAATTACTAGAGCTGTTTGTTTCTGCAGAGATGGACCCCCAAGCCTTTCATAAGCAAACCCATTGAGCCCAAACCGTGCTTTTCATGGATGAGAGCTTCAGAATAAGGGCAGTTTGTCTATACTGCAGAGAGAAACCAGATGTTTCCCTTGAGTCGAAACAAGCAAATGACAATTCAGTCACACTGCAGAACAGCCCAAAAAAAAAAAGTAAATTCCGGAGCGCTAGTACGTGTGGGCCAATTTTTTGACCTCCGAACACCTCCAGCTATACTTCTATTTTTCATTGTGCCTGCAGGACACTGATTGCCTTTGCAGGTCTTCAGCAGCAAGCTCTGTGCACTAACCCTGGTTAATGTATAACTCTTTAACTCGAACTCTAATCTGACTGTGACAGTGATGAGTTGTAAATTCTACAGCATGTGTACGTTTCCTGGGCTTGACACGAAAACGCCTTTGCAGACCCCGCAGAGTTCATAGGTTTAAAGTGGAAATTTTCATATTCCGATCAGGTTGTCTGCATTCCCCAAAGCCTAAGAAAAGACTGTTATTTGAAAACAGGCAAAGGGTGGAAGAATATTATTATAAATTCCACGGGACACTTCCTGGGGCTTTTGTTTAAATTAGCGGGAACTTTAAAAGAAAGGCTGTAGTTTAAATTTAACAAGTGTATACGCAAAAGAGGCTTTTAAAATAAATACATAAATGGCCCTTCCCTGCTTCTGGTGCCCAATAATGATGAAATAGGCCAACACCCCTGGCAGGGGGGAAATACCTTTTGGGAAAGATAACAGTGCAATTTGCATTTGAGATTTTTTTTTCAGGGTTTTTTAAATTTTTTTAATTAAACAATAGATCAGTTCACCAGCGATTTGTAATAAAGTCAAATTGAGTAGTTTGAAAGAATAAAAGGAACCTTCTGGGTCTGAAATAACAAACTTCACATCTGTCAGAGAATTATGGGAAAGTGTTTGGCAAGACCTATTTTAAGACTTGTAAAAGCTAATGCTCTGAATCTTAATGAGGAAAGCCTGGGAAGGGGAATGCTTTGCTTACTGAGCTGCATTTGAGATCCTCAGTAAAGACCTTTGCAGTACTTCTGCGGCAGTAATATCAAAAAGACCATCATTGAGCAGATGCAAACTATTATACATAGAATGGATAGGCAACAAGGTCCTGTTGTATAGCACAGGGAACTAGATTCAATACCCTGTAATAAACCATAGTGGAAAAGAACATGAAAAAGAGTATATATATATATACATGCAACTGAATCACTTTGCTGCACACCAGAAACAAACACAACATTGTAAATCAACTATACTTCAATAAAATAAAAATTTTTTAAAAGACCATCACTGTAACCCTCTTCTTTTAAAAAAGCATAATGCAGTTTTAGTGTTATCCTAAGTCTGAACAGAGTATGAAAACAAACGGTACTTGTGTTTAAGAATACAGCGCTTTCGTTTAGCTAATTATTAGCTAAACAACTCCCCGTTAATGAACACATGTTCCCTGCCCTATCCTACCTTCTGATGAACTCCAATGGAATACAACGCCCTAAAAGAAACACATGTGTGTCCTTAGACCTCAAATTTTAGTCACATTAATTGCAATCCTAAATAATGGTGCAAAGTGGATTTTGGACTAAATTGAAAAAAAGACATCACTCTCAAATGGAAGTGAGATCCTTGAGGTTATTCTGTAACTGGGAAAGGGTAAACAGAGCAGCACGAAGGAACAACCTGAAAAGAACTGGAGAAGAGGAAAGATATCCGTTCCGTTTTTTACACCACAGATGTGCTAAAAAGCTGAAACTAAGAGGGAGTCTCTCCATTTTGCACAGACCTTTGGCTTACGACTTACGGTTCACCATGTGCCCAGATGTCCCCAGCAGGAAAGAAGCATCAGCAATTGTGTTAATTTTGCTTCTGTTTGCACTTTCCTTCAAGGCTAATTATCCACTTGCTTCATTTAGCCCTTGATCACAAGTTAGTCTGAGAAAACATTCCTGGTATGAAGACCCCTGGAATTCATCTGGTAAAAATGCAAATCCAACTGCCCTTACTACCTGTGATAAGCAAGGCAGATTCCCCCTCCAGAATTAAAGTTTTGGTTTGGTAAGGACAAGGATAAAGAAAGATAATTCCTTGACTAATTACTCTTTCCTGACCCAACCCAAATCTTTCAAGTAACAAAACAAAGTTTTGCTGGGTCTGTTACTACTTCAAGACCCTCTCTTCTTCGGCTTTGGTGTTTGCAGTGCCACTGAATGCTATTAATTTGGAAGGACAGCTCCACAATTAAAGTCATAGAATGCATAAAAGTCCAATAAGACCCTCTCAAGTCTCTGATCAGCTTTAAATGTGGATTCCAAGTAGGAGGAGAGGGGATGCTTATTTATCTAAAAGCATCATTCCTACTTGGCTTTCAACACTTCGTTCATCTCAGAATGAGGGGGCTGGATTGATTTCTTTGGACTCAGCAATGTGTTTTGTCCTACTGTACAGCAAAAGGAACTATATTCAATATCCTGTAATAAACCATAATGGAAAAGAATATGAAAAAAATGCATATATATGTATAACTGAATCATTTTGCTATGCACCAGAAACTAACACAACATTGTAAATCAACTACACTTCAATTAAAAAAGAAGTGTTTTAAAATGGACTTAAATCTAGAAGCCCTTCTGTAGCATATGTATTAAGGCTGAACGCCATGGCAATCATTGAGATATTCTATGGGAGAGTGTGAGCCTCAGCTCCAGGCACAGAGTGGAGCCTAGACTTATAGGCTAAGGTTTTACATTCGGACAAGCTGGGGTTCACAGCAAGCTCTACCCCTTAACCAGCTACATCATCTCAGACACAATACTTAACCTCTATGAGCCTCAGTTCCCCATAAGTAAAAGCTACCTCCATAAGGCTGTTTAAAATAATTACAGACCAGACCTTGTCCAGCACCTGGCTGGCTTATAGTAGGTAAATCTTTCTTTTTTTCTCTCCTGCTTCCCAATCTGGACAGCGTTTTTCAAACAGATCCAATGCCACCTTCTCCCTGTAGCATGCCTTGATTACAGATTCCTGGATCACAGAATAAACTTTCCCAGAGTCTCAGGTCTTCACGGGCCAATATGTTTTTTTCTTCTATTTTCCCAGGAAGGAGAGGCTCTGGAAACAAGGCGGAATTGGGAAGAACAAGACAGAGCCAGAACCTGGGGTTCTGTAGCCCACGCCTCTAGCCATCCCAGCCTGTGACCTTTGGAGAACTCTTTACCAGGAACACTTCATCGGCATGTGATTCCCGTAAAGGCACAGGGCCCTGCACTCAGAAGGGGCCATTACTTGGTTTCACGCTCTGCTGCCGCCATCTTGAATAATTTTTGAATGGAGGCCCCAAGTGTTCATTTTGCATTCAGCACCACCAATCATAACGCCAGTGCTGTTCCAACCTCGAAGACTCAGGATGCAGGTCACCTCTTCCAGGAAGACATCATCAGCTCCTCTCTGATGGGCTCCCGTAACCTCCCATAACCTCTGGTTCCTACCTCCATTAACTCACCCACCAATATTTAATGAACTCCTGCTACGATACCACCAGCACTGCCTTTCTTGGGCACAGACCAAATCCCAGCACAGTGCTAAATTTTTCTCCTGCAAGAGTTATATTTACGGCAACTCTCTAAGGTAGGCACTATTATTATCCCCAATTTACTGACAGATTAAGGGATCTGTCCCCACAGCAGGGCGGGAGGCAGAAGCAGAACTCTTGAATCCAGGCACAAACTCAGAACCACTACTCTCCCCAACCACCAGGCACTGTGCTCAGAACCAGGAATGTGGTGGTCACGAAAGGGGATATTCTACTTAAGGACCACAACACTCATGCCACTAAAGTATAACTACTAGTTACATTTTGTAATCATCCCCTTTACATGCCTGGATACCTTGCTGGACTATTAATTTTCCAAAGTCCCAGCCCCTCAAGTTTATCTCTGTAATACAGAAACCTCTCACAGACTTTGGAAAGTGATGGAGTTTCAAATATCCTTGAAGAATGAATAAAATGTCATTTCTACATGTAGGCTAATTTTATTATCAATATTAAAATACTTCAAATACTTCTTATTAAACTATGACAATTACATTAAAAACTAATCCATTGATGTGTTGTTTTAGACACACCTCGAATGATATAAGATGATCTAAACCACTGGAAGCAGCAATTAAAAAAAAAAAAAAGATCATCCATTTTTTTCTCCCAATGGTGAATTTCTTATTTCCAGAGTTTTTAATTCACTTGTTTAAAATCAATTTTTTTTCTCCAAGTTCGAAACCTTTTCAATTCGATTAACATAATGCCTCTACAACTTTGGTAACATCGCAGGATCTGTGCCACTGGCATTCTTAAAATGACATAAATTCCTGCATTGTTGTGAATCTAATTTTGAGACCTCGAGCAAACATGAATTGACAGACAAGCTACAAAGTAACTGGCCTAAAACTGGCCTGTCCTTTTCAAAAATGTCAATGTCATAAAGAAATCCGGAGAACTCTGCCAAGTTCGAAGAGATCAGGGAGAAAGGACAACTAAATGCAAAAGGCAAACCTGTCCCGGCTCCTGGACAAGGGAAAAAAAAAAAATTTTAGGAACAAATGGCGAATTCTGAGTAAGAAGTATAGATGAGATTAACAGTAATGTAATGATAAACTTCCTGATTTTGTAATTATACTGTGCTATGTAAGGAGAACATCCTACTGGGAATTAAACGTTGATGTATTTACAGGTTAAAAGGGAATCGTGTATGCAACTTAATTCTCCAAGGGCTTAGAGAGAGTGAGGGGAAAGCATGAAAAAGACAAAAGCTTAACAACCGATGAATCTGGGTGAAGGCAAATAGGAGTTTTCCACGTGATTTCTGCAACTATTTTTCTAGTTAGAAGTTATCACCCACCCACCCCAAATATTTAACTATATTAGTACAAGTACTGCTGTTATTAAACAGGAAATGATGCCGAATGCAGATAAGTATAATGGCTTATAATCTCACGATCAAGGACTTGGCATTTTGGTTTCCAAACTTTTTTGAACTCCAAAACTAGTGTTGAAAAGTACATTTTAAGATGCCATGTGATAAAAAGAGAAAACAGTCCTGCGTGGATATACATATACGTATCTGTTTCCCTTTGCTTTTGAAAAGCCTCACTCAAGAAAATATTATTAAATAATTGAATGGTAAGGTAAAGAAAAAAAAAAAAAGGCTTCTTTCTCTTCCTCTCTCTGAAATCCTCCAGTTTGGGCTTCGTACTCTGGCCCTTCCCCCCACAGGGTATCAAATAACTAACCTCCCCTCCTTCACTTTCCAAGCTGACAGTTTTCTTCAGTGCCTTTTGGGGCCTTTCAAAACAAATTGCAGAGCCAGGGTCTGGGTTAATATTCAAAACTCTGCTAGGTCTTCCCCTACTGTTGGATTGGCATGACAATGGAAACCACGGGCCACAGAAGGAGACCCACAAAGGAAGACAAGTTTTTAATGCTACAGCCATCTGCCAGTTCTCCTCTGGATCTTTTCAAGAACTGAGGGAAGCTAAAGCAGGGGCTGAGAAGGGGGTCGGGTCTGCAGGGGAGGGCAAAAAAATCACTCACAGGAAAAGCAATTGCAATATGAAAAGAACCAAAGAAGGTCTGGAGCCTGGATGGCTGAATGAATGGGATCCCAGGGCCCCTCCTCCTGAGCTCTAAATAGACCCACCGCACCCTCTCCATGGGGCTTTTGTCTGCTGCCAAGCATTGTAAATGTTATAGTCAGAATATGTTATTAAGGGAGGATTTAATATACACAAACCACAAAAAAACATACTCCAGAGGGGTCTTCTGATTACCCACATGGAAAGCCCAAGCCACCTGCCTTTGCAAAGATTACGCTGGGTTTTCTTTCTTTAGGGAGCAAAACGTCCTAAATACAGTAGTTTAGCAATAATAAAGCATTTCTATACCAACTCTAAATCCCCCCTTCTCCCAGAGACTTGCAACTTTTTAAGACCACCAACTATGAAAATCTATTTCAATGCATTAAAACAAGATACTTTCATGCCCTCACAGGATTATACTTTTTTAAAAAAAATTTGGAGCGTTAAATAAATTTCTCCAACATTTGTCCGAGAAGGAAAATTCTACTCAAACCCCGGAAACCATGGACGGACTGTTTCCTCAGAAGACTAACGCACTTAACATACAGCAGTTCACAACCTGGCTGGCTGCAAGCTCCCTTGGGCATCTATCTTATCTCTTTCCGAATTCTCAATTTCCTGAAGGCAAACCACAGTTTTTATTCGCCTCAGCCGCTCCTAAAACATTATTAATCCCTGAATGGGATCAGTAATCTTCGAGGAACTTTCAGTAACATTCTCTCAAGTCTGAATACAACCTTACAGGAAATCTAGGTAGAATTTGTAGTTGGAAACAGAAGTCGACATTGGCTGGGTTGTTTTGTGGGTTCTCAACGGTGTGTTTGAGCAGGTTTTTAAAATTCCCCCATTTCAAAAATTCAAATTAAAGGTTACCTAGTAATTTCTCTTTGGGTCAGATTTAGTCACTCTTCACTCTTCCATCTTAAGGATTTATAAGATGGCTTCAAAGAAACCTTCACAGATGCAGCTTTTATTATATTAAGTCTGGTGCCTTCTTAAAAACTCACATTGCAAAGTTGTAATGTTCGTTTTGTAATGTTGAAAGAGTATCTTTTAAAGCTGCACTGCCTTGGAAACGCGTGTGGGAGGATGCAAAGCACACAGAATTAAATTCCAGGTTGATGAGGCACAAGGCAGATGACAGGACTGGCTCTAAGAGGGCAGTGGCAGCCCAGGGATGCGGCTGGAGTAACCCCAGGTCCTGGGGCAGACGCTGGCCTCCCTGGTGCCGTCAACGAGTGACTGCCCTGCCACGGGGCACCCACACACCCGCCAGCCCCGGGCCTTGAACTCTGCTCCCTGACTGTCAGCGGCCCATGATTGAGTTGCAACCCTGTGGGCCACCCCACACACACACTGGGGGCCCTGCTGCAGGAAGCGGCCCCACTGGGGCCAGGAGGCTGACCTCTCGCTGTGAGCCGGCTGTAGACCTGCGAGTTGACTTCCTTGTCTCGCACGTAGCATCGGATCTCCTCCACCGCCTCTCGGATGATGGTGACGGCCAGCACAAAGCCCTGCACAGAGACAGAGAGAGGGTGAGCCCTGGTGGAAGCCACCTTCCTCTCCTGGGGCCGGGGACAGAAAAGGCCAGAGGCCACTTGAGGGCAGCAGGGCAGGACCTGCTAATTATTCCAAGGGCAGAAGCCCCAGCAAACCCACTTCTCTGAATCTCATGCACCGGAAAAACTCTCACTGACACACACGTGTACAGGGACGTCCGCAGTCACCACCACCACAGGGTTCCTAAGAGTGAAAAACACAGAAACCCCAGAACCGTCCGGCCACAGGTGAGGGCTGAGTGATGGTGACCTCTGACGTCTGCATCTCACTCGTCACGTGCGGGTGCCATTTGAAGTGCTTTCCACCCCTTAGTGCAGGTCGTGGCTGAGATCACCACACTGCCCGTGAAGAAACTGAGACACACAGAGGCTGAATAATCTTGCTCCTACGTGATATCGCAGGGAATCTAGTTCCAGAGGCTTAACCGCCACAATGTTCTGCCTCTGGAGAAACCTGGGTAGGTGGAACCAGTAAGATGGTCCACCAGGACCCAAAGTGAAATGCATCCCTGTTTGTATTGACCTCTCAGTAGGGAAATTAACTTTCCGGAACATAACAATGTAACATTGTTCAAATAAACACCAACGAAGATTCTCCTATACTGCTAAAGATTTTCCACTGGCCTCAACTACTGGTTAGATTCCTCTGCAAGGTAGGGGGCTAAGATGGAATGGGGACTTCAGTCTTTCCTGTAATGTTTTAAACTTCTATAAAGAAAACATATTAAAGTATTAATTGCGTAAGTACACACTCATAAAAAGAAAATTTTAAACTGCCCTACCTTCCCAAGTCAGATACCCCAACTCATAAAAACCTGGTACAGAGGTTATACTCACAGGCATGCGAGTCACCCATATCTAGAATCTATTTTCATCTAGATTTTTCCTCTTGTATCAAGAAAGGCAAGAACCGTCATTCATTTTTTCTTACAAAATACACTTGCCACCCCTCCTTTTAAAGTCTTTTTTTTTTTTTAATGCAGAGAGCACAATCGCCCCAAGGTTAGCAGTAGTGAATTCTGAGGCTTTCATCTTCATACTGTTTATCCCATGCAATATATTAAGTTAGATTCAAAGGACTTCAAATCTCTTATGTAAATTTAGCCAGAGATGTGCTGCTCTGTGAAACTCCTCCAAAGGCCCACACATCTTTACAATCAAAGGATTACTCCTGTTTCCACTCAGATGTAAAGTACACACTGAAGCCAAAGCAAAACTGGTACATTTCAGAAAAAAAAAAAAAAACGCATAACCAGACCACATACAGAGGTGAGAGAAAACCCATTCTGGAAAAGCACCGCCGCTTTGCAGAATCCCCACCCCCTCCCCCAGGCTGCTGTTTTGTTCTGGGCCATAACCCACGTTTTTTGTTGTTTGTTTTTTCAAATGTTCCAGTTTCTATTTCTCTCTGCATGGGCCTGGCTAAATCCCATTGATGTTAATGGAAAGTGTGTGCTCACTACAAAGACAGGAGGCGCTAACCTCCCCGCTACAAATAAATACCCCCTCATAAGTCACCGTATCTATGACCCCCGAACACACATACACGCGCGCGCGCGCGCACACGGTCCTCATCAATCCCAGGGGACGTGCCACATCTTAAGCTAGAAACTGCTTTACAAAGAGTTGCACATGTAGTCCAGAAATAAATTCCACCCAACCAACTTCGGAGGTCCTTAAAGAGCCACAGATACTGAGAAAGAGGCCTGAATGCGAGTGGGGGGTTTTCTGAGCTTGTAAGGAAATCAGAGGTGGTGGCGCTGAACAGACATGAAATTCTGAAGGTGCTAAGACTCTTCTATAAAGTTGTATGTCAAAAATAGACTTACTAAAGCAAAATTCTGAAAGAAATCAGAAAAGCCGTTCCCTCTGGTTGGGGAGGGGGCCGAGTGGAGAGGGGCAAGGGGGAACTCTCCGGGGTGATGGAATGGTCTTGACCAAGGTGGTGCTGACATGGGTGCTGACGAATGTTAACATACAGTGAGCTGAAAACAGTATCTGTGCATTTTATGGCATGTAGATCGCATCTTAATAACAACAAAAAAATTCTAGGTTATTTGGTCTTCGTACAGTTCTATGGATTATTTCAGCAGTCACCTGAGGAATTTCTCCCTCTAACGTATTACTATCAAGAAAAAAGTTACCAAAAGCTAAAACGTAATCCACACAATGAACAATGGCACTAGTACCAGAATTTTTTCATTAAAATGAGAACATTTCCCAAGAATGTTCTATGTGTCAGGAGCTATTTGAAGCATTTTTCTTGCTGTACTTCACTGAACCTCCCAACAAGCCGAGGGGGTAGACGTGATCGCCCCTATTTTATAGGTAAGGAAACTGAGGCTCAAAAAATCTTGTTCCAATTACACAGCTTCTCAGAGAAGCTGCAGCAAGAGCTCAACCATCTGGCCACCCCGCCCTCATTCTGAACCACTGAGTTCATGGCTGGGTTTGAAATGAGAGGACTCTCAGGGTGGTTGGAGACATTTCAAAATGTACTTTAGCCAAGAACGGGAAATTGATTCTCTACATAAAAATCTAGGGGATTTAGGGGAAGTCAGCTACAGTCTTCTAGAAACAGATGCTACCTAATTTGTCTGACCCCAAACTCCCTTCTCGGCAGCCCCTGGAAAGAGAGGAAGAACTTGTACAAGACAAGCATCTCCTCCTGTCTCTGAACCATCACAGGAAACTTCGGCTATAAAAGGGGTCACAAGCTAGTGAGAAACCTCAGGACTGGGACATCCCTGGTGGCGCAGTGGTTAAGACTCCGCGCTCCCAATGCAGGGGGCCCAGTTTCAATCCCCGGTCAGGGAACTAGATCCCACACGTGTGCCACACTAAGAGTTCACATGCCACAACTAAGGATCCCATGTGCTGCAACTTAGAGGCTGGCAAGCTGCAACTAAGGAGCCTGCCTGCCACAACTAAGACCCAGCACAACTAACTAAATAAATAAATAACCTCAGGACCGCCAGAGGCTGCTGGTAACCCACCTGTCTTCTCTCTACAGCCAGAGTCCCAGGGAAACCAGGTGATTCAGCTGCTTACATTGGAAGTCAGGCCTTCTGGCTTCTCCCGGAAATTCTGAGCGTCATTTCAGAGAGGAGACGTGGGCTAGGACCGGGATCGGGCCCTCTTTTAGAAGTGTGGCAGCCCTCCAGGTCATCCCGGCCCCCACGGTTCACCCCATTGCATTTCCTGAGACCCTGGAGTCAGCATCACCGGTGCTAACGTACAGAATACATACTAGGAACAGAAAAGGGTATAGTACCTAACAACAGGTTGCGTTCCACATTTTGATTCTCGGTCACCAGCCCCAAGAAGCAATGTGGCCTCCCCCTGTGGAGGGAACAACTCTATTCTGAATGGTTTCAAACACCCTGAATGCATGTCTGATCTATGTCGTTTCCTGTACCTTTCCACCTTCCGTAGAGGCACGCTGAGGTGACTTAAGACAGAGATCTCTGCACATAAAGATGAAAAACACTTGAAAGAATAAAAGGTGGGCTTCCCTGGTGGCGCAGTGGTTGGGAGTCCGCCTGCCGATGCAGGGGACACGGGTTCGTGCCCCGGTCCGGGAGGATCCCACATGCTGCAAAGCAGCTGGGCCCGTGAGCCATGGCCGCTGAGCCTGCGCGTCCGGAGCCTGTGCTCCGCAGCGGGAGAGGCCGCCGTGGCAGTGAGAGGCCCGCGTACCGCCAAAAAAAAAAAAAAAAAAAAGAATAAAAGGCAACCCCCAGCTCCAAAGATAAACACTAACTTCGGTGAAGAACCTTCCAGACCTCCATGTATTTACATGCACAAGTGTGCAAAAATACCTCTTGTGGGGGAGAGGGTCATAAAAATGGGAGTATGCTGTCCATGTTATCCTGAAACTTACTTTTTTCATGCAAAGAAAAAGATGAGTCACACCATGTCATGTCGACATCACTGGAGTGACTTCGTCATTCCTGACTCCGGGGCAGCATCCCATAGTTTTGCTGGACCAGCGTTCAGGTAACCATCGATGGACATCTGTTTGCTTCCAGTGTCTGAGTAACATACGCCATGCTGCAAAGAATGCCCTCGTACACACACCCCACACACACCCCAAAGCCTTTTCTGATATTCCAAAGCCCAGTCCTTAGAAAAAGAAAATGAGTGTCCGTCTCTGTGGGGCTTCACATCCTCTCCACACCGTAGCATGATCTCAAGCAAGCTCCTTATTCTCCTTTGCCCCATGTTCTTGTTTCTCTAGTGAAGCATCTTTTTTCTCTACCAGTCTGTTTTGCCTCCAGTCCATGGGACTCTCCAATAACCACTGTGGAAGAATTCGACAGAGCTGATCTCATTTCCAACCCCACTATTTCTCCTGCATAATTCCGTCTTCTCTGAGTCATACACATGACTCTTGGTTAACAGAATGAAAAATTTATGCCAAAGATGGCCAAAGTTCCCTCCCCAACACACATGCCAATGCCAACGTGAACAAGGGTGTAGGGGTGCTACTAGGTCTGCACCCCAAAAATCGTTTGGACGATGGGTTTATATGACAGGCTGGGCAGATGAATACCTCGAGGGGAGAGAGCACAGACCAGATATCATGCTTGAGATGGTAAAGGCAGGGAGAGGGGGAGACACACAGCTGCCTTCTCGAACACCTTGGGATCCAATTGCATTTACCTAATACATACTTTACTATAATGTAAGTTAGAGTGTATGTAAAACAGGCACGTGTAAGAAGAGACTGAAAGGAAACAGACCAGAAACATAGATGGGGCATCTCAGGAGGTGGCTGCACAGGTAGGGATTTTTGCTGTGCTGCTTCTCCTTCAAATTTTTCTCCAAAAATAATGAGTCCCGGGCGACTTCCCTGGTGGTCCAGTGGTTAAGAATCCGCCCTTCCAATGCAGGGGACATGGTTTCGATCCCTGGTTGGGGAACTAAGATCCCACATGCCGCGGGGCAACTAAGCCCTCGTGCTGCAACTACTGAGCCCGTGCACTCTGCAGCCTGCGCCACAACCAGAGGGAAGCCCACACGCCGCAACTAGAGAAGCCCGCACGCCGCAATGAAGATCCCGCACGCTGCAACTAAGACCCGATGCAGCCAAATAAATAAATATTTTAAAAAAAAAAAAAAGAATGAGTCCCTTTGTAGAGTCCCTTCGCAGTTGATAAAGGAAAAGAAAAATGAACAGAGGGCGTTTTGCAGGCAATAACGCAGCAAGATCTGGGGTCTGGGGAGAACCCAACAGACAAGATTTGAGAGGTGGGATCTGGTCATCCCACACTCCCAGTCGAGGGTTCCTGAGCCCAGAAGGCACCAATGAGGTACCAAGGAAACCCGTACAGCCTCAAGCAGAGCAGAGACTGCAAACCGGCAGCCTGCAGACAGACCACAAGAGAAGGAAGGGGTGTGCTCACTCCACACAGTGCTTTAACAATCTGTAAATGAGTTAGCAACATTTGAAAATCAAGGGAAAGAGATGCTGGAAATTAGAAAAAAATGATTCAGCACTGTGTATATCTTGTAACCTTTTTTCTAAAAAGGAGCGTTGGGGAGCAGGGAAAAGACAAGATGTTTAAATTCAATGTTGTATGTCAATTATACTTCAATTTTCAAAAATTATGGTAAATGGCAGAAGCCAGTCCAGAAAAAACTTATTCATTGTTTGTAAACTTTGGAAGAAGGAAAAAGAAATGAATGACAGTGTTTTGGGGGTGGAACTGGATAAAAGGGAGATTTTTCATGAGGTGCCTTTTCACACGTTTCCTGAATCGTGTGACTGTATTATTACCTTTCAAATAACTAGACTTTAAAAACGTAATCAGTAAAACGCAGGGCGATAGATGATACTTTATACACATTGCAGACTAACTTTTCTTAAATAACTGACTTACAGTTTGACTTTATATAGGTATGTAGCAAACTGCTGTGGAACTAAAAAACTAAATAAAATTAGGGTACTTCCGGTAAAACTCTGAAGTTTCTACCTTTTGGGCCTGGCAACTCTGCGTCCATGTTTGCAGCTGATGGAACAAAGCAGCATCTTCTGCTTTGAGATGGGCCACGAGGCCCCCCTCTTCTATCAGCCTGGCTCTGAGTTAGTGACCCTCGCTGTGCAAAAGCACACACCCTGATGCAGACAGGAACGTCTGTTATCCCAACATCCTGCCTCACCCACAAACGACTCAGAGCAGAAAAGAACGATTCCCACATCCCAAAAGCACCTCCACCGCCTGTGTGGAAGAAATAAACCCCCCTCCTCTTCCCAGGGCTGGAACTGCTGACACGACCTGTTTGATTAACGTAGCACCAATGGCGTGTGGATCCCACTCCCTGGGCCCTTGGCATCCACTTCCTCTGCTCCCTAAGTGCCTGTGCACCAAATCCTTACTGTCCAAAAGAATGTGTGTTTTTGTTTCCTTAAGGAGGAAACACCTTTTCTACCTTAACAATCTTCTCTCAATGAAAAATTTAACAAGATTTGTGAACAGAGAATCCAAGTGTTCCTTCCGAGCCCTGTGTAATGAAAAATAATATTTCATAATGTCTCTGGAGGAAAGGAAACGTCAGTTTCACCCTCTCTGTGCCCCAGACGCGCTGGGCTTCTTTCTGCTCTTCCAATACTCTAAGCATGTGCTGAATGCAGGGCCTTTGCACTGCTGCTCCCTGAACCTGGGATCCTCCCACCCTCCTACTTTTCTTCCCATCATCTCCTCAAGAGGCCTTTCCCGGCCACCCTGGCTAAGACTGCCCCTCCACATCTCCCACCTTCATCCGCTCAACAAGTACTAACTGTGCCTGGGATGCCCCATTTGCCCTACGACCTTCTACTACCTTCACAGCAGTTTCACAACTTGAAACAATTACACTCAACTGTTTTACTATCTGTCCCCACTGAAAGTCAACTCCGCGAGGGCAGGAATTTTTCTACGTTTCAGTCACTGCTGCATCCCCAGTGCCCAGCACCGTGGCTGGCGCACAGCAGGTGCTCAATAACCATTTCCAAAAAGGCAGGAAGAAAGAAAAGGCGGCACAAGAAGGAGGGAGGGGCGTCGGGTCCACCACCCTCCATACACACTGAAGCACAGAATCTGTTCCTCTGTCAACCCCGCACGCTGAAAGTCTACATAATAAACAGAAAACGATTCAAAGAGCACAGTGCACAGCGTCGGAGGCTTTGCCTCGCTCATGACCGCTGTGCACCAGAGCCTAGAACCGAGGGATTCACGACAGGCATGCAAAAAATATTTGCTGAAACAAGGAAAGGCTGAACAGCTGACGGACAGAAGGAATGAGCAGCACGGGCATCACTACGGTTGATCCCGGTAGTGGGAGAAACGGAGCCTCACCATGAAAACCTCAGGGGTTCCCAACGTGTTGGCCTGAGGGTGTCCTCTCCCTTGAAAGGCCGAGTCCCATTCCAGGTGCCTGGAGGACAAAGAACCTGTGCTGCCCAACCTCTGATGTTACTGAACGGATGACCCGACTGACTCACCAGGGGAACCCAGTAGGTGTACAGTGCTCCCAGTCGCATTTCGGGGACGAACTGGGAGCAGGCGAGAAGCAGGAAGTAGAGGTTGAAGAAGTATTTGAACTGGTTAAACAGCACCTGAAATGGAGAGAGAGGAGAGAGAAGACACTTCAGGTTGGTCTGATGCAGCTGGGCGGGCTTAGAGGGGGATGAGTGACATTTCAAAACACCCCCCCAGAAGAACAAAACGCACATGGTACCTACATATACAGTTTACACACCCCTACATGTTGTATAGGAAAATACACCTGGGTGACGAAAACATAATTTGTCAGAGTAAAGAAGCAAATGATACACGTGGGAATTATAAACACTAGATTCAAGACAGTGGGGACCTCCGGGCAGGGAGGGTATGCTGGAGGCTTCGGCTATAGTTGTAAGATTTTATTTCTTAAACTTTTTTTTTTTTTTAAATTTATGGCTGAGTTGGGTCTTCGTTGCTGTGCACGGGCTTTCTCTAGTTGCAGTGCACGGGCTTCTCATTGCCGTGGGTTCTCCTGTTGCGAAGCACGGGCTCTAGAGTGCAGGCTCAGTAGTTGTGGCACACCAGGCTTAGTTGCTCCGCGGCATGTGGGATCTTCCTGGACCAGGGATTGAACCCGTATCCCCTTCACTGGCAGGCGGATTCTTAACCACTGCGCCAACAGGAAAGTCGGAAACTTTTTTTTTCCTATTTTTTGGCCATGCGGAGCAGTACGTGGGATCTCAGCTCCCCAACCAGGGATTGAACCCACGATTGATCCCTGAGGTGGAAGTGCAACGTCTTAACCAGTGGACCGCCAGGGAAGTCCCTTCTTAAACTATTTTGTAAGTACAGGAAAGGCCACTCAAAATGTTATTGAAGAGGTTTTAGTGGGAAATGCTTATGCTGTAAGACGGAATCAAACGAGTGAGATAAGTGGATATCTCCATGGTATGATCTCAACGTCATACAGTATCTACAGCAGGATTTCATCCCATGTGGCAAGAGGGTTCTGGCAGAGTTTCAACTGCCCCCACGTGCCCTGGAAGTGACACTGATCCCCCTGACTCGTTTTGGGCAACGAACAGAAATCACGTGTTCCCTTCGGAGCACTGTCCGGCCCCTCGCTCTTGCCCTGCCATGGAGACGTGGGTGCCCACGTATTCCAGATAATGTAGCTGTGAGATGGAGGAGAATGGCCTGATCTGCCTCAGAATTTCCGTGAATGAGAAATAAACTTTCACTTGACTTAAGACACTGAGCTCGTGACTTCCCTGGTGGCGCAGTGGTTAAGAATCTGCCTACCAATGCAGCAGACACGGGTTTGAGCCCTGGTCTGGGAAGATCCCACATGCCGCGGAGCAACTAAGCCCATGTGCCACAACTACTGAGCCCACGTACCACAACTACTGAGCCCACGTACCACAACTACTGAAGCCCACGCACCTAGAGCCCGTACTCCGCAAAGAGAGAAGTCACCGCAATGAGAAGCCCACACACCACAACGAAGAACAGCCCCTACTTGCCACAACTAGAGAAAGCCTGCGCGCAGCAATGAAGACCCAACGCAGCCAAAAATTAATTAATTAATTAAAAAAAAAGATACTGAGCTTTAGGGGGCTGGGGGAGGGGAGTAAGCCAGGCAGCAATAAATGTACTCAAAATCACCCTTAAAGGGCTTCCCTGGTGGCGCAGTGGTTGGGAGTCCGCCTGCGGATGCAGGGGACACGGGTTCGTGCCCCGGTCCGGGAAGATCCCACATGCCGCGGAGCGGCTGGGCCCGTGAGCCATGGCCGCTGAGCCTGCGCGTCCGGAGCCTGTGCTCTGCAACGGGAGAGGCCACAGCAATGAGAGGCCCGCGTACCGCAAAAAAAAAAAAAAAAAACACCCTTAAAAAAACATTCAGGTTGACCTTAAGCTACAGTGTAAGGTATTTGCGTTTCCATGTTCTCCCTCAATAAATCAAACAGTGATTTTTTTTTTCTTCCAGCTTTCGAACTGATTGCTGCTGCTGCTTCTGAAGTCAGTCAGTGTATCCTGGAGGCCACACTAGATAAAAACAGATGTTTAACTTAAAGGTGTTTTAGGGGCAAGGTTTTCAGAGTACTTGTCCATGGATTTAACAAACAAAAGGGATGAATGCAGAGTAAAATACTAGGCAAAACATTAGCAAACAGGCTTCCCTGGTGGTGCAGTGGTTGAGAGTCCGCCTGCCAATGCAGGGGACACGGGTTCGAGCCCTGGTCCGGGAAGATCCCACATGTCGCGGAGCAACTAAGCCCGTGTGCCACAACTATTGAGCCTGTGCTCTAGAGCCTGTGAGCCACAACTACTGAAGCCCGCGCGCCTAGAGCCTGTGCTCTGCAATGAGAAGCCACTACAGTGAGAAGCCCGTGCACCGCAAGAAAGAGTAGCCCCCGCTCGCCGCAACTAGAGAAAGCCCACGTGCAGCAACAAAGACCCAATGCAGCCAAAAATAAATTCAAAAAAAAAAAAAGTGACTTCAATTAAAAAAAAAAATCACAAACATGTTAATAGAAAGTCTCTCTGGATGATAGTGTTAAAATTTACCTTTAAAAAAAAGTTCTCTACACTTTTATCTCCCAACTTTCCTGTTCCAAATGTGTATTTCATGATAATGAGGGGTGGGGGGGAATGTAAGCACTGATTTTTTTTTTTAATAAATTTATTTATTTATTTATTTTTGGCTGCATTGGGTCTTTGTTGCTGTGCGCAGGCTTTCTCTACTTGTGGTGAGCGGGGGCTACTCTTCGTTGCGGTGTGCGGGCTTCTCATTGCGGTGGCTTCTCTTGTTGCGGAGCATGGGCTCTAGGCGCGTGGGCTTCAGTAGTTGTGGCTCGCAGGCTCTAGAGCGCAGGCTCAGTAGCTGCGGCACACGGGCTTAGTTGCTCCGCGGCATGTGGGATCTTCCCGGAACAGGGCTCGAACCCGTGTCCCCTGCATTGGCAGGCGGACTCTCAACCACTGCGCCTCCAGGGAAGTCCCCTCCTGATTTTCTTTTTTTTTTTGGAACAAAGCTACGTCCTCAAAATATCTTTTTCACTCTTAGGCCCAACACACCAAATAAATGTGAAGTTATTCTAACCAATCAAGTGGAGTCTCACAGCCTTGCAGACAGAAGGCAGCCCCCTTCCAGGTGCTCAGGACCAGGGAAGATGAATGGCCAGTGGCTGAGGTGACATGGAAAAGACGGGGTGTTCACAAAATCTGCCACAGGGACTTCAGTCTGCTAAGACTGGTACCACTGCATACATCTGGTGTAGGAAGAAGAAAACGATGTTGCCCCTGCCCGTACATACCCCAGGCAAAAAGGTGAAGAAGTTGTACTTCTGATTGTTGATGACATTTCGAGGGTATCTCTGGTCCCTCTTCTCGGGGTGCCCCAACCAGACCGTGCGGGGCCTGGGCTCCCCTGCACCACAGCATCTCAGCCACTCGCAGCACCTGTGGGAAAGACACGCCCACACCGTCAAGGCCGAGCCCACACCCATCCACTCTTCCCAGAATGTCTTTCTCTAAAGCATCTTCACTGAGTCAGAACCACAGCCCCATCTGAGGCTTCATCCTTCAATGAGAGGGGAAAACACAGCTGAGGCATCTGAGAAGCTGTGGTCCAAATCAAAGATGCTTTGTCCCCAAGCCCAAATTATTTCAAAAAGTAGGATTCGTTTTTAAAATAAGTTTTAAAGTTAAATCTTAAAATAAGATTTAAGTTAAAAAAGTAAATACAGAGCAACAAGTACTGTTATCACTTTGACATTCTGCAGGTGAGAGGAAAGCTCAGGACAGCTGAGTAAAGCACCCGAGTTTACCAAGACGTGAGAAACAGCTGAGCCTGGCCTTGAACCAGGTCCATCTTATTCTGAAACCCAGTGTCTCCGCACCCCACATGCTATCAAGGGTGCTGGTCACACCAAGATTACTATACAAAAAGAGAAGGGAAAGAATCTCCTTCCACACTCGGCTCCACGTTTTAGCAACATGCTGGAGGAACACGCCAGCAAGATGATGACTCGGCGCCCCGCATAACCTGGAGACAGGCCAGCGTACCAGCTGTAGGCAAACTGACTCCCAGGGCCGCCCCCGGAGGGCAGCTCACCAGGCACGCCTGCCCTCAGGTCGCCTGTGTGAAGCCAGGGACACCTGCCCGGCTCTGGCAAAAGTCAGCTGCTCTGAGACACACATGCCCACCCTCACTCGTGCCAATAAAAGGCAGCCCATCCTTCAGGAGCGGCTGTAAACAGGCATTTTGAGAATTACGAGCATCCGTTAAGGGTCTTTCAGGGAAAGACCCCAGGCTGAACTGTTCACCTCCCCACCCACCCCCACAGGCTGGGAGGAAGGAACCCCAGCCCTACCAGCCCCTTGAGATGCTGCCAGCTGAAGGCAACCCATCCAGATGTGGCCATGATGACTTACATAGTCACTTGTCACCTGCAGACCCACCGTCTCCCCCTCCTCCTACGGGCCAGGCAGGCCCTGCCCAGGTACTGGGGTGCAGAGCTGAGCACACACAGTCCCTGGGCATCGGGACTCTAAAGATTAGCAAGCCAGCAAGTTGCCTGCTCAGATGCTCAAAATTTCCATGATGAAACACGATGCTCTTTCTTCAAAATAGCATCCTGGTTCCCGTAAGCTAGTGCTAGGGCTGGGGTGGGGAGGATGGTGGTAGCTCTCACGAGGATGGGTTTCACTTCTAATAACTCATTCGTGTTGGCGAGAGACACATACAGAAACCTTGAGATGTCCAGCCCCATTCCTGCTCTTGAGTGTGCGTCACCCAAGCCGGCCATCCGTGGACGCAAAGCACTGAATGAAGGAGGGAGGGAGGATGCATTTGACGGAAGCACACCCTTCAATCTGCAGATACCTACCCACGGTCACTGACTTTTCTGTGGACCAGCCAGTCTCTCCCCATCCTATAATAATCCTGTAATGACGACTCCCAGAGCTGAGTGTTTCTAATGAAAGCTGAAGAATGAATTTAAGAGAATGACATACTGTCAGGCTGTTTATGAGTTTTGTCTGTTTTGTCCTAGCAGAAGGTTCCTCACAGCAAGCTACCAAGTTAAACGCTCCGTGACTTAACCGGCAGGCGTGCATGTGCACAGGGGCAGGTCATTCAGGGCAGCCCGCACGTGGTAGCAAAGACTGGAACGTACCTGACCAGTCATCAGAGGGCGGCTGGTCAAATAAGCAGGGAACGTCCACACAATGGAATGCTCAACAGTCTTTGAAGAGGGAGATAGAGCTGTATGCGCTGAATAGCCCCATTTGCAAGATATGCTAAATCAGGAAGGAGCTGCAAGGTGTGTCCAGGATGCCATTCCTTGCATGAAAGCAAGAGGATAACATGCAGACTATGCCTGCCAATGCAGAAAACCTCCATGACAGCTGACGCCACCGGTTTCCTTTGGGAAGGAGGGAGTAGGGGCGCCTTTTCCTACTTATTCTTCCGTCACATTGTACATATATTACCTATGGGACTAAATGTGCATTTCTTTTTAGCTAAATCCATAACAGTAAGCATTTATTAAGTGCTCATCTGGTCCAACTATGATTCCAGTTCCTGTGGGGACCTAACTTTGGAACAGGATCCTTCCCTTCTAACTTCCTCACAATCTCATTGCAACAAAGGGTAATAAGCATTTGGCACAGGGTAAAATAAGGACTTTGTGTCACCTGAGCCCAGTGTAACTAGCCCCCAGCTGATCTCATTTAATCACCTTGTCACCTTGTTTATTCACTTTCTACCTGCACCGGATATAAGCAATGACTTTTAGGTCAACAGTATTTACTGAGTATCTAATAAGAAGAAGACGACAAGGGATCATTGCTCCCTTTTTGTCACACATTCATTCACCTAGAATGTCCTGTGCACTCACAGGACGCAGGTCCTCACCTAGGGCATTCAACAGTGAGCAAGACAGACAAGGTCCTCCTCCCACGGGGAGGAAGAGAGACAGTAAACAGCTCTCTAAAATAAAATAAGGCGTGGGATAAGAGAAGGGGTGGGGAAGGGGCGTGGCTCCGGGAGACTGGGTGGTCAGGAAGGCTGGGGTGACAGGTGAGCTGAGTGACAAGAAGAAACCATCTAGGCAGACCAGAACCGCAAGGGCACAGATCCAGAGGCGGGAAGCAGCCTGACGCACATCTGCAGGGAAAGAAGACTAGCGTGGCTGGAATGCCCCGAACACGGGGGACAGGGTAAAAGATGAGGTCGGAGGAGGAGGAGGGGGCAGACGACACAGGGCCTTGTCACCAGGGCAAGGAGTCTGGATTTTACTCCATCCACAGTGGGGATCACTGAAGGGTTACAAGCACAGGGTGGCATGATCTGATTTTTTTTTTTTTTTTTTTTTGGCCACATCTCACGGTTTGCAGGATCTTAGTTCCCCAACCAGGGATCAAACCCATGCTCCTGCAGCGGAAGCACAGAGTCCTAACCACTGGACGGCCAGGGAATTCCCGAGTTACATTTTTTTAAAGGTCCTTCTGGCTTCTGAGCAGAGAAGACGCTGCCGTGGGCAAAAGGAGAAACAGGCAACAGGTGTGAGGCTTCTTTGGGGGATGGTGAAGTGTTCTAACATTGTGGTGATGTCTGCACAACTCAATGAATACACTAAAAATTGCTGAATTATATACTTTAAAGAGGTGAACTGCAGGGTATGTGAACTATATCTTAATCAAGCCGTACATTAACCAAAAAAATTGGAAACAGAAGGATCATTTAGAAAGCTGTTGCCGTCATCCAGGCAAGCAAAGACTAGGGTGGTGGCGGTGAGGGGTGATGAGAAAGATAGATTCTCAAAATGTTACGGATGTCGAAGTGTATTCTCTTTAAAACATAATGTCTTACTTCACTTAATGTTCACAACCATCCTACACAGTATGTACTAGCATCATCCCCATTTTCATGATGGATAAACTGAGGCCCAGAGAGGACTCAGTTACCTGCTCAAGATCTACTGCTACATCAGCTCCATCTACTACCGAGTGGTGGAAGCCAACTTTAAGCCCAGGTCTGTCTGATCCACATCCTGAGCTAAGAGCCTGAGAGTACCCTGCACAGCCACTGACAGCCCCATCAGCGCAATTATTTCACAGCTCTTTTTTTTCTAGTCTCTCTTCATTACATAAAATTGGAAAGGTCCTTAGGGGCCCTAGAGAGTGAGGGCTCTCAGGCTGCTCAAAGCGGAGCTCTTCTGTGTGCACGTCAGCTGCCCTGCCCCCCACACTCATTCATGAATCTTCATATCAATGTGTTGGCTCCCAGCTCCCCAGTCACCCTTCAATGCCCGCTCTGGGATGTGGACAGACTCCTTTCTGCCTCTCCTTTACAGTCAGTGAAATGCTAAGCCTTCTCAGTAGAGGGCGCTGGAGGGACACCACTGGAGGAAAAAGCTCACCTGTGGTTTCCAGGCTGTGGCACAGTGGGCGGGTCAGCAGTGCGTTGAGTGAGGCCATCGAATGGTGCCCTGGCCAGCCATGCGCCCAGCACATGCTGTCCCTCGAGGCTTTCAAGCCCCACTGTGGCCCAGGGGTCACCTTCCCAGGGCCCTCTCGATACAGACATCCCAGGCCCCAGGCCTCCTCCACACCAGGGCCCTGATTTCCTCACCCCCAGGTTTGTCTCCCAAGGTCCTCCTGTCACTGTGGCCCTTAGTGTCCCAGCAGGGACACTGTGAGCTCCGGTGCCCTCACTCCTATCGTACACCCAATGTGTCAACCATCAGCGGTGCCTGCCACCCCATTGGTACCCCTGGGATTGCTTTCTTGCTTGCCCCACCTGCAGACCACCTCTGGTCCTGCCATCCAGTGGCCTGAACTACACTGTCTCCAACCAGGTCTGCACCCCAGCCTTAGGGAGGGGCCCCCGTCCAAGTATGTCCTACCTCAGATTCAGTCCCTTAGCCTAGGCTACCATACAGTTTTCTTCTATAGCCTACAGTTATAATTTAGTAAGTCCATTTCCCTCCATCTTTCCACCTGACTGAGCCGAGGCCAACCCCACCTCTGAGCTCCAGGCATCACAAGCCCAGGATCCAGGCTTGGCCAAGCAGAGCCCTCAGCATGGTGATGGGCTCAGAGAAAGGGCCAGTGAGAGGCCTGGCTGGGATTTTTGCTAGAAATTCCAGAAAAGACATGCTCTTCACCCTGGGGTTGTTAAGGTGGCAGAAAACAAGCCTGGAGTTGCAGGAAGCCACCTTGCTCCTGTTCAGGGAGAGTCTGCCTGAAAATGGAGTCACAAGGAGGATGCAGAGACCACAGGAGGCTCTGGCCCACCTCGGGGGCGAGTGTAGGTCTGTCGGTTCCCTGGGCTTCTCAAGTCTTAGGCACCAGTACATTGGTTTTTGTTTTATTTTACTTTGCTAAAGCCAATGTTAAGTGGGTGCAGTTAACCACCGCCCCAAATCTCCTGTCTGATAGTCCTGTCTGCCACGTGGCTGGGCCGTACTTAATAAGATGCTTTCCTGTTGGTTTGCGTGTCTTCGCGTCTAAGCTTCTAAAGCCTGCAGTCTATCATCCTGACGTCTGCACACTGATCTCTTTAAAGCTGTGATGTCCAACATGGTAGCTTTACATTTAAGTTACTTAAATAGAAGAGTTAAATTCCTCATTCTCAGCAGCCACATTCTCAGCGCTCCGCGGCCACAGGTGGTCCGTGGCTATGGACTGGACGGCGCGGATGCAGAACATTCCAGCATGGCAGAGATTCTACTAGACGGTGCTGCTTTAGAGCAGCTCTTTCAAGGCATCTCCTCCCTCCTCGCTCTTGAACAAACCTCAATGCCACAGGAACATCAGCAAGTGGACCCCACAACTGAAGGCAATTTGCCCAAAGAGTTTCCCAAACTTCAGCCCTTTTCACACACACGGGATTTCTACCATATCCAACTAATTCTACCTTCTAACTTCGTAAGTTTGCCTCAATTTGCATACCTTAAATCAGCGATTCTCAACAGGGAGAAGGGGGTTAGTTACTGGTATCTAGTAGGTAGAGGAGGCCAAGATTCTACTAAACATCCTACAAAGCCCGGGACAGCACCCACCACAAAGAATGATGCAGCCTGAAATGCCAGTTGTGCCCTGGTTGAGAACTCCTGACCTGGATTTTACTTATCAGTACATAAATGTGTCTTAGAAGGTAACTTAAAAGGTAACCACTATCATAAATGCAAAACCAGTATCACTTGCCATAAACAGAAGGTAAACATCAAAATCAACACAATATGAGAAGCAAACGTTACTAAATTCCAGATACAGTGGCTCCCAGCCCCCAGCCTGCTGCCTGCTGGCCAGTTTCTTCTGCTATTCAAAAGTGGGCCCCGACAGGGTTAAAAATATTGAAGGAAAACTGAAAAAGGAAGTGTCTCGCTATACATCTCAACGTGATTTATTTCCTGTCCGTGAATTACTCAGGATCACTGTAGCACCTGGGGCCATCACCTGCTATCTGGGGAACTACTGGCCTGCAGTAGAAGCCTTGGGCTTGGTGGCAAATTTACAAGTGACGAAGTCCTCCCCCGGCCCCCAGGTCAGTTAAAGCAGAAGAGGCGGCAGCCAGGCTCCCCCGACATCTGGATTTATACCCACGACGCTGCCACACCCCGTCTGTCCAGGGGTGGACGTCAGCACCCCGGAGGTCCAAGAGGGGGAGCTGCCTGGAGCTGTGGGGTGGCAGCTGTCACCCTGCTGTTGCTTCTCAACACAAACTGAGCTGTCAGTTTCCCAAATTAACTGCTATCCCACATTCTAGACAGGCTGGGGAGATGGGCTACAAGATAGAACCCCTGAGTGCGAGAAATTAATGTAGAGGCTGAAAAAGAAGTAACAAGCAAGAGTCTCAGTTTCACAACAGCAGGACCACGTGGGCTAGAGGAATAAACACCAGCTTTTAAACCAGATGGGCCTGTGCGCAAATCCCAGCCCCGTTCCACACCAGCTGTGAGCCCTTGGACAATTCATCTTCTGTGATCCCCACTTTCCCTATCTGTAAATTGACAGTAAGACCCGCCTTGCTGAATTACTACGAAGACTGAGGATTTTATCTATAAAGGGTGTAAGACAATGCCTAGCACATAACAGGCATTCAATTAAAAGTAGATCTTATTTCTCTTACGTTATTTTTCCAGATTGAAAAAAGAAAACATGAAAATTTTCTCACCTGAATAGCAACGGCTATTCAACTAGACTAAGATGTAAGGCTAGAAATAATCTCGTCTACGCTGCTTCCAGCTTACACAATTTAAACAAAAGGAAACCAAAGTGGAGTTCCTTACGACTTGACTCTGAAACAAAGGTTTCGATAGCCAATAGCCTGCCAACCAGATGTGCAGTGTTTTCACACAATCTGGCCAAATGCAAGGAAAAGCAAATATTAGCGAGGGACACGCCAAGGGAACAATGTTTCTGGAAAACGTACCTACTGCAACAAGGAGCTGGCGCCCAAAGAAATGATCATCTCTGCCCTGGTGCCACTCAGCAGGCACTCAGTAAATATTTGCTGAATTGCCTGCATGACGTAGCCACCTTCCCTGAAGCCGGAGTCCAGGAAGCTAGAGTCTCAGTGTTGACGCCGGAAAGATCCAGGAAGAATGTAAAGGAAAATTAAAAGCAACACGGAGAACTCACAGATACAGAGAACAAACTAGAGGGTGCCAGTGAGGAGGGGCGAGACAGGGGAAGGGGATTAAGAGGTGCCAACTATGTATAAAATAAGTAAGCTACAAGGATATATTATTGTACCGCACAGGGAATATAGCCAATATTATATAATAACTACAGATGGAATACAACCTTTAAAGGTTGTGAATCACTAGGTTGTACACTTGAAACTTGTATCATAGTGTACATCAAGTACACCCCAATTTTAAAAAAAGCAATATAGAGAAAATAGTCTGCAGCAGTAGCTCTCAACGGGGGTAGGGGGTGAATTTGCCCCTGGGGACACTTGGCAACGTCTAGAGAGATGTTTGGCTGTCATGACTGCAGGTCCAGGGAAGGGAAGGGCTACTGGCATCTAGTGGGTAGAAGCCAAGGATGCTGCTAAACATCCTACAGTGGACAAGACAGCCCCACACAGAGGATTATCTGGCCCCAAATGCCAACCGTCCCAAGTCTGAGAATGCTGCTCTAGAGCGGGACTGTCCCCAACATTTCTGTGCAGAGGGAGATGTTCTCTAGCTGCACCATCGAACACACCAGCCATTAGCCACACATGGCTGTTGAGCGCTGGAAACATACATCTTAAATTTTAGTTCATTAATTTAATGAATGAAAACAGCCACATGCGGCTAGTGGCTACCACACTGGACAGCAGGTCTAGAAGGACGTAACCCAAACTGTTAAGCACAGATGCCTGGAGGGCAGGTGGGGGGGGACTGGAAGGAATGGAAGGGAAGGTATGAAGGGAAACTTTTGCTCTTTGTTCTAAAAACAGGGAAGTGGCTAGATCTTTTTTTTTTTTTAAACCAGGAGAATATAAAATCTAGGATCTGAAAGAATGCAAAGAAGGAAGTAGTTCACTGAAGTCTGAAGTATCTCTGGCCACAGGAATGCTACTGTCTGGAGAAGAAACAAGACGATAGTTGTCCCTCTTATCCACAGGGGATACGGTCCAAGACCCCCCCAGGGGATGCGTGAAACTGAGGATAGCACGGAGTTTTTCCTATACACAAATACCTGTGATAAAGTTTCATTTATGAATTAGGCACAGTAAGAGATTAATAACAATAACCAATAATAAAACATAACAATTATAACAATATACTGTAATAAAAGTTATGTGAACATGGTCTCTCTCAAAATACCTTATGTACAAATTTAATGCCCTTTTCATCTTAACTAAAGTACTTATCACACACTGTGGCCATAAGTTTTGCAGTTTGAGGTGCACGAAAACTAGCCCAAATTTCTTTTTCCCTCTTCATAATTTCACTGATAGAAGATTCATTCTTACTGTGTATCTTAGCAACCTCAGCATACGACTTCTTTTCTTTCCTTTAAGTCGAGAACTTTCACCTTTTCACTTAAAAGAAGCACTTCACAGCTTCCCTTTGACATGTCCGAATTGCCAACATCACTATTCGGGGCCATTATTAAGTAAAATAAGGGTTGTTTGAACACAAGCACTGTGATACTGGGACAGCTGATCTGATAACGGAGACCCATCTGAGTGACTACCGGCAGGATATGCGGGACAGAGGGATGATGAGTCATGTCCAGGGCAGGACTAAGGAAGACACAAGATTTCATCATGCTACTCGGAACAGCAGACAATGTAAAACTTATGAATTGTTTACTTCTGGAATTTTCCATTTCATATTTTCAGGTTCATTAAGGGTAACTGAAACCATAGAAAGCGAAAGCTCAGATAAGGTGGGACCACTGTTTACCAATGAAAAAAGCCAAGTCGATGCAGCAACTTCTTCAACCGTACAGCTCAGATCCTCTGACCTAGCAAGTCTACCTAGAAGGACACAAATATTGGTACTGGTGACCAACGGGAAATGCACTAGGAGGCCAGCAGCAGCAACACAGAGAGAGAGCAAAACCCTGGAAATGACCAAATGCCCATTACGGCAAGACCCCCCTGTACAATGGAAAGAATAAGGTAGAGACACACACACTGGCAGGACAAGATCCAAGTGATAAAACGGAAGGAAAAAAGCAAGCAAAAGATAAGCAATTTATTGTGCTATATTTTAATAAAAATAATATATGCTGATATATGCATGGGAAAAAATACTAGGAAACAAATACACACACACACATACACATAAACTGTTAACTCTGGTTCTCTGGGGTAGGGGGCAGTCACGGATGATGCAAACTGTCGCCTCTCCCTATTTCTCGTGCCTTAAGTCTTCCCCTATTGGTCTCTTTCTGCTCAGAGCACATGACACCTCTCACATTGCATCCAACCCCACGATTCAATAATTATGAACTCAAGTTCACCCCTGTTACCTTTTCATCCCAGGTCCTCACAGTCAAGCCACCGATTGCAGCCAAGGCAGGTGAGCTCCAGAACTCTGCACTTTTAGCTCTTCCCTGGCTGTTTCATTTTTCTCCAACTCCCAACCCCTGTGCAAGACTCATCCACACCAGACTTGCTCAGGCAAGCCCATCACCCAACTTCTACTTATCCGTCAAAACCCAACTCTGTTATTCCCGAAGAGAAGACGAAGCAGCTCTGTTCTCCCTTAGACTTACCTGTTTCTCTCTAGACCAGGACTGGCAAACTCAAATCTACAGAAGCCCAGAAAGTAACAGAAAACAATAAATGAACAAAAATAAACACAGGATCTAGTGGGGTGGGGCACACTGAGGAGACCAGATCTCATGGGAAGGAAGTAGCTGCCCCCAGATCCTACCAGGATACAATTCTACATAAGCCCAGCACAGTAGACCATCCAATTCTTCAAGACAAAGACAAAACATAAGATTGTGAGATGCAAACACTCAGTTTTTAAATGCTGGCAACTGATTCAATTTTAAAGTACTAGGCAAAACTAAAACCACACTGAGAGATCATTTTTTTTACTTAGCACGATGACGAAGATCAAAGAGCCTAACAACACCTGTGCTTGGTCAGGATGGCCAAACAGGCACCTTCACTGCTGGGAGGGGCCTAAATCAGTGTTACCTTGAGGGAGGGAAGCCTGGCGACAGCTATCAAAATTACAAATGCACATTCATTTTGACCCAACCATTCCCCTTCGAGATATTCCATATGTTCCAAAATGGGTATAAAGACCATTCACCATAACATCTAGTAACAGCAAACTAGAAATAACCTAAACCTCATCTGTAGTAAACTGCTTAAAGTACATCTATTCGATGGAATCCAATTAAGCCACTTTAAAGAAAAAATTTAAATAAAGAAGCTTTTTATGTCCTGATATGGAACAGGCCCAGGGTGTATTGTTAAGTGAAAAAAATAGGTTGTAGTGTGTAAGGTGTCCTAATAATTGAATAAAAAAGGGAAACATCCCTGCATGTTTGTCTAGATAGATTTAAGATACTTGTACTTTTTTTGGTAGATGGTTAAAGTTTCTCCAGAACGACACCGAAGAAATTGATGAGTGGTTGCCTGGAGAGGGGCACAGGGTAGGTGAATGGAGCGGCGGGAGGGAGACTGAGTGTGCAATGTACACACTTCTGTACCTTTTAACACTGAACTGGGGCTTCCCTGGTGGCACAGCGGGTAAGAATCTGCCTGTCAATGCAGGGAACACGGGTTTGAGCCGTAGTTCAGGAAGATCCCACATGCCGCGGAGCAACCAAGCCTGTGTGCCACAACTACTGAAGCCCGTGTGCCTAGAGCCCGTGCTCCGCAATGAGAAGCCTCCGCAATGAGAAGCCCATGCACCGCAACGAAGGGTAGCCCCCGTTCGCCGCAACTAGAGAAAGCCCACGCGCAGCAACAAAGACCCGATGCAGCAAAAACAAACAAACAAATAAATTTATAAGAAAAAAACCAATACTGAACTATGTGACCCTGTGATTAAACTTTTTAAATTTAAAACCAAAACCAAAAAAGAACCCAAAAACCCCACACTGCTGCCCAAACAGCACACAGCTCTCAGTCTGCAGCCTTAAATCTCAGCCACAAGCTTGTGGGTCAGAGACCAGATACTGCTCGCCTCCCACCCCAGGCCTGGCATACAGCAGGTGCTCGGTCGCTCTGCGTGGATCCCTTCAGATGCCCCAGGCACCCAGCGTGCAGGGACCCTACTCACATGTGGACACTTTCACTAGGCCATCTGCTCACGGGTTCTAGAAGAGGTCTGGTGCGGTAGCACCCAGCAGCAGCCCACAGAATGCCAGAGAACTGAACAGAACTGAATGATTACATGGAAGGCAATTCCCCAGATACCAGGACAATAAGCGAGAACAGCTATAAAGCGCTCAGCGTGTGCCGGCTGTCCATGTGAATTACTTCCCTTGATCCTGACCCCCATTCCGGGGGCGCTCTCATCGCCCCCCTCCCACACTGAGAGTCCTGCAGCTGGTGGGGGGCAGAGTCAGCTGTGGGTCCAGCAGGTGGACCCGAGAGCCATCGCTCTTAACCGGCGCCTGAAGACCTCACACTACAGCGGACTCCAAGAGCCACCTCTGAATTGTTCAGACGACCACCTAGGGAGGAACCCAATGACAGAGACACAGCAGGACACACGGAGGGTCCCCAGTGCCACCGCCCAGGCCCGCATGGCTCCTCCCTCCACCCCACTGTCATCCTTGACAACGGCTATCACTGCTACTGTACTTCCCGGGGGCCCCACGCTTGCGATCTAAGCACCTGACACGCATCAGCTCATTCAGTCCTCACACGCCGCCCCCCCAGCACTGTCATCATACCCGTTTTCAGAGAGCTGGACTCTCTCGCCCAAGGTCATATAGCCAGTGAGAGGAGGAGGCCAACGTGGACAGAGGCAGCGGTGCCTGAATCCAGGCTCTCAGCCCCTCGAGGTGCTCGGCAGCCAAGCCAGGCGGCGGGGAGCCAGCCCTCCACCGGGAACCCGCCTCCTAACCGGACTCAGCTCCATCCGCGCTCCCCTGGAGACCCTCCACCAGGAACCCGCCTCCTAACCGGACTCAGCTCCATCCGCGCTCCCCTGGAGACCCTCCACGAGGAACCCGCCACCTAACCAGACTCAGCTCCATCCGCGCTCCCCTGGAGACCCTCCACCAGGAACCCGCCTCCTAACCGGACTCAGCTCCATCCGCGCTCCCCTGGAGACCGGGGCCAAGGCGCTGCCCCACCGGGCGTGGCTCTGGCACCAAGCCCCCGGGAAGGCCACGGGGGATGTTTCCAAGGGCGCCTGTAAGACGCCAGAAGTTACAACACCTGTCGCTTGGGAGGAGTTTACCTCTGGAAACAGGTGGTAGAGGGGCTGAGGGGCTGGTCCGAGGGCAGCTCAGGCGTGGCAGGGCCCTCACAGGGAGCACTTCACACCTCTCCTAATGCTGCTGCTGCAGGGGAACGTGACCCTGGGCTCCAACGACCCCACTACAACCCTCACCCTCCTCTGCAGGGAAGCAGACGTGCCCTTGGCCCTGTTGTCTACACACAGCTTTGTCAAGAGAAACTGGATCTAGAAAGCCTTTTATTCGTTCAACAAACATTTACTGTATGCTTGCAGACTCCGTTCTCTCTCATAGCCACCAAACACACACCACTGTGAGGTGTTCGGTTCCCCCCGTCCATCCACAGAGCGTTAGCGTTACCACGGAGCCAGCCTGTCCTCAATCGACCACAGGCCCCTACTGCCCTCCAGCTCCACCTGGCTCACACGTTAATAAACAGGAAGCCTGATCTGTGGCCGACAAAGAAAGGAAAGCATGTGTTTTTACTTCTTTCTCTTTTTTTTTGAACTTTCCCAATCTCGGGGGTTTGCGCTAGGCAAAAGGCAAAATTATCCTGACCCTGGAACAAGGGCCATTCTGGCTTTCATGGGGTGTAAAATGGCAGAGCCCTTCCAGAAATTCATTGTCCAAGATGTAGCAAAAATTCATGCATCAAGATAGCCTCTAGGGACTTCCCTGGTGGTCCAGTGGTTAAGACTTTGCACTTCCACTGCAGGAGGTGCGGGTTCCATCCTGGTCAGGGAGCTAAGATCCCACATGCCCCATGGCGTGGCTAAAAAAAACGAAAGAAAGAAAGAAGAAAGATAGCCTCTGTAGACTAGGTTCTAATTTCTAACAGCAAAACCCAACGAAAATAATGTCACCCAATAGCCATCTGATAAAATTATAGATCAGAAGGAAACATACCTAAATGTTAATAGAAAGTCGGGCTTTAAATTCTAGCTACTGCATCTTTAACCTTTGTCTAAGAGAAATCAGTAGTTTTCTTTAACAGAAACTATTACTTTTATACTAGAAAAAATAAAATGCTAGTGTTTAAAAGTCCCGTGTGGGGTGCTCCCCTGGTGACGCAGTGGTAAGAATCCACCCGCCGATGCAGGGGACAGGGGTTCGAGCCCTGGTCTGGGAAGATCCCACACGCCCTGCAGCAACTAAGCCCGTGTGCCACAACTACTGAGCCTGTGCTCTAGAGCCCGCGAGCCACAACTACTGAAGACCACGAGCCGAGAGCCCGTGCTCCGCAATGAGAAGCCCGTGCACCACAATGAAGCGCTGCAACTAGAGAAAGCCCCCGTGCAGCAGTGAAGACCCAATGCAGCCAAAAAAAAAAAAAAAAGTCCCGTGTGGGGCCCCAGAGCTGGGGAGGGCTCTGAGTGGGTCAGGTACCTCCAGGGCCACAGCAGCTGTCTCCGGCTTGACTGTACAGGGGCTGTTCTCTAACAAGCCCTGGTCCCCCAGGCCCCTGGTTACATCACTGGGCACAAAACATCCCAGTACTGCTCAGGGGATATTAGTGACTGACAAAGGCTCAGCCCCAGTTAATGCAACAGCCTGGAAACACAAGAAATCTCAGTGATGCAGCACGAAGCAGCTGGGAGGCAGCGAGGACTGAAACGAAAGCATCTCCAGCCAAATAGCAAACATGAGATCACCATAACCCAGGCCTGGGCCTCCCTCAACTTTCCCTTTGTGTGTCTTTGGCGTGCCTCTGCTTTGCAGGGCCAGCATTCAGAATGAATACATTATATTTATAAAGTGACAATAAGAATCAACTTGTAAAACTACAGGGCCCTGGTTATGTAAATTAAAGGTGTCTCCTCAAAGAAATAATATGTTGCCACTTAAAGTGTCATTTAAAGAGCACATCATGATACAAAAAAAGCCTTACATTAAAATGCTGAATGACAAAAAAGCAGGAAATAAGAACACATGTGCTACATGGTTATAATTCATCCAACAATGTACACACGGAAACAAGACAGGAAGAAAACAGCATATGCTCGAAGGTTTGTGTTAACTGTGGTTGCCTTTGAAGGGAAAGTTACACCAGTAACTCATTCATCAGTTTTCTCTGTTCTCCAATCTTTAATACACATGCACTCACTTTACAATTAACAGAAAGTAAATTTTATACTTTTTTATTGTTTCCCTTATGATGAAAACTACTCAAGAGGAGGGTGTTTGGTTGTAATGTATGCAGAAATAGAAATATAATGTTGTGCACATGAAACTTACATAATGCTACAACCCAATGTTACCTCAATTAAAAAATATCAAAACTAAGAAATGCAAAAAAAGAAAAAGGAAAGGAAAGAAAGATCAAGCTGCAGAATATACTGGGAGGAATCAAGGTAGAAACAAGGATTTGTGTTAGGACAGAGGCTGCAATCTTTGAGCTAGTGTGAGCTATGGTGCAAAGTTATCATGAGGCAAAATAAAATCAAAGTAAAAATAAAAGGAGAGTGTACTTGGTCGGAAAGGCAAGGCTGCTGTGATGCGACCATTTTGCCACGTTTAGGTTCAGGGTTACCATGATGTGGCTATCCTGTACGTCTAAAACTTGACTTCAGAGCAAGAAAATGAAGCCTCTCTCAAATAAAATTTTTGTTGTTGTTTTTTTGTTGTTGTTGTTGTTGTTTTGCGGTACGCGAGCCTCTCACTGTGTGGCCTCTCCCGTTGCGGAGCACAGGCTCCGGACGCGCAGGCTCAGCGGCCATGGCTCACGGGCCCAGCCACTCCGCGACATGTGGGATCTTCCCAGACCGGGGCACGAACCCGTGTCCCCTGCATCGGCAGGCGGACTCTCAGCCACTGCGCCACCAGGGAAGCCCCAAATAAATATATTTTTTAATACATTTCTTGTGATACTGCTATGCTCCCATGAGGAAGGCTAAAGCGAAAAATGACAAATACCAAGTGTGGACGAGGATGTGGAGCATCTGGCACTTTCCCGGGTGGAGAAGCACAAATTCGTACAATTTGGAAAACTATCAATTTCTACTAAAGCTAAACACAAATATCCCCAAGGGCCCAACAAAGCCACATAATACATGTCCTCAAGATAAGCTCAGGAAGGTCCACAGCAGCACCATTCATGAGACCTCAAGCTGGAAACGTCCCACTTGTCCATCAGGAAGAGATGGGATAGAGGGGTCACAGAATACAGCTGGCCCTGGAACAACATGGGTCTGAACTGCACCAGTCCACTTACTTATATGTGGATTTTTCTCGATAAATAACGTACCTGTATTTTCATTTTACACATCTTTAAATTAACTAAGTTTGGGGAAAAGTTTGTGTTTGATTAGAGATCACAACATGTAAAATCAAAAGAACTAGCGTTTGAGTCCTTATTCTATTCAAACTGTTTGAGTTTCTGCTCTCGGGTGAGTCATTTATCAATTCCTTTGTTTTTGAGGCAAAGACAGCAAGCAGTACCAGTACTTGGATTTTTGACTGGTTGGGGGTCGACACCCCTGACCCCCTCCCCCTCATCGTTCAAGGATCAATGACTTATTCATACTCTGACTTCATACGGCGGATAGGAGTGAACAAACTACAATAAACATGCAACACGGTCAACCCTTATGAATCAAACATGGAGCAAGAATTAACAGGCATGAGTGAGTACCTGCTACATGACTGCATTTACTGAAAGGTCAAAAACAGGCCCAGCCAATCTCTGTTAGAAGTCAGGATATAGATCAAGGCAGGGGAGGAAGGAGGCAAGAGGAGGCTTCTGAGGTCAGAGCCTGTTTATCTGCTGCCAGTTACGGGAGTGTGTTCACTTCATGAAAATTCATCAAGCTGTGTGTTTATGATCTGTGCACTTTCCTGTGTGTGTATATATACACGCATGGATGTGTACATATGCATAGTTTTTTAAGCAGCTTATTTAGGGGAAAAAACCCTGCGAGGTGGGACAAGTGGGGTTGTCTGTTTACTACCTAGTCCTTTGATTTACCCGGACACAATTGCGTGATTCCTTGTATGAGAGCCTCTGACTGCCTTTAATCTGGAGAACAGAAAAAAGAGGGGAGAGGATGGGGGCGGGGGAGGTTCTCCAGTTTTAAATTTTCTTTGCACTTTCATGGGGACTGACTGTACAAAAGCTAAAAAGTATTCAGATTCAAATCACTTCCTTTTACAGGGTGAGTACACACATTTTAGAAATAGATGTTCTGCACTCCCCCACCCCCGCCATTAGCATGAATGTCTCTCCTACAGAGAGAGTGAATTAAAAAAAATAAGGATCAATATGGAAACTAACTCTGAAAACAGATATTATGCTTCTGATGGATTTACAGTGATTGGGATAATTTGAAGTTTCCAGAATTTTCCTCTGTCACATCACTTCTGCTCTCTGCTTCTACCAGGAACAATGGGGTACACACATATTTACCTCCAAACCACTGAAGGCTCACAAACCCACAATTCCTCTTCCCTCAACAAAAATCACTTCCTCTAAATGGCCATTACGAGAAAACTCAAATAGGAAAGGGCACAGAGACAGGTTGAGATATACAATTTGCTGCAGAAATTCAAATTAAAATGAGCCTTTCAAAAAAACTGAAATGAGCTTTTAATTCTAAACCAAAACCGTTCTTCAGTTTGTCACCTGTAAAGTAGGGCTGTCAGGAGGATGAAATGGGATGGTCCACGTAAAACTCTTAGAAGAGCACTGGACACCTAATCAGCACACAATAGGGGGCAGCAACTATTATAATTCTCATCAAATTAATCTAGCACAATCCAAGTGACAAGAACTAACAAACCAACCATCCAAAGCACAACCTGAAATGTGACCCCTGTAAACTCTTTAAGCAAAAGGAAACATCTGGGGACAGCACCTCCACCTTACGGAGCATGTGGCACGTGTTTTAGGTTGCAGGGGGGTGGGGGGTGGCATTCAGCTCTAGTGGACATGACTTTGCAACATGGAGAACTCTTTGCTTATGGAGAATTCTTGAGACCGGACTGTCTAAAGAAAAGCACTAAAGAACTCATCATCGGTCTAAAATAAAGGTTTACTAAAAACACCGAGAGATTCCTCACCTACCAAAATAACCACACGATGCTTCCTATATTAGCCTGCTCAGGCTGCCATAAGAAAATATCACAGGCCGGGGGGCTTAGACACTGGAAATTTATCTTCTTATAGCTTGGGAGTCTGGAAACTCCAAGATCAAGGTGTCAGCAGATTTGTTACCTTCTGAGGCCTCTCCCCTTGGCTTGCAGACGGCCACCTTCTCCCTGTGTCCTCATGGGCTTTCCTCTCATGCCTGGTATCTCTCTTCGTGTCCTAATCTCCTCTTCTTAGAACACCACTCAGATTAGTTAAGGGCTCACCGTAATGGCCTCGTTTTAATTTAATCACCTCTTTAAAGGCCCTGTCTCCAAATACAGTCACTTGCTAAGGTGCTGGGTTAAGACCTCAACGTGTAAATTTGGAGAGGGACACACGTCAGCCCATGACACTTCCCAAATGCTTTCTTCCAACAGCTCAAGACTTCCTTAGCTGCTAAATGAGCAGCTGAACTCAGAGTTAAGAACATAATCTAAACATAAATCTCCTGCCCAGCAGGTTCTTCTTTTTTCCTTCTTTCTTTTTTTTTTTTTAAAGACAGGATGAGTCACCTTAAGGACAGTAAGGGGCATGGCTTTTCATAGAGTGTACATATTCCACTCATCCAGGGGGTCCTAACAGCTGCAATTCTGCCCACTCCTACTCCTCCCACCCCCCGGGGGACATGGCAATGTCTGGAGACAGTTTGGGTTGTCACAACTGGGGGGAGGGTGCCACTGGCATCTAGTGGGTAGAGGCCAGCGATGCTGCCCAACATCCTACAGTGCACAGGACAGGCTCCCAAGGCAGAGAACTGTCAAACCGAAAATATCAATAGTGCTGAGGCTGAGGATCCCTGAGGTCTACACTGGCCAAACCCTACTTCATCTTGTGTCACAGCAGATGGCCCAGCAAAGAGAGGGAGAGCCTACCAGGCCCCGTTCCCTCCACAGGCGTCTTCTTCCTCAGGAAGGGCAGCCAGCAGGCTCTTCCCTGGCACTGGGCAAATGCCACAGAGATCTAACTGGAAGAAGGCAATAGTCTCCAGCCCACCCAGCTTTCCAATTCACACAAGAAGCCTTTCTTTCCATGGGGCCCCTTCCAACTGTCCTCTCCCACAAACCTCCCACAAACTTTAGACAATGATTAAAGCAACGTTAAGGTCCCAGATGAACTGGGTAAACTAACCATCGTTTAAAAACCATGGTTTTTGGGCTTCCCTGGTGGCGCAGTGGTTGAGAGTCCGTCTGCCGATGCAGGGGACACGGGTTCGTGCCCCAGTCCGGGAAGATCCCACATGCCACGGAGCGGCTGGGCCCGTGAGCCATGGCCGCTGAGCCTGCGCGTCCGGAGCCTGTGCTCCACAATGGGAGAGGCCGCAACAGTGAGGGGCCCGTGTACCGCAAAAAAAATTTTTTAATAAATCATGTTTTTCATGGACAACTTGGAAAAATAAAAAGAATTTTTAAGTCTACAAATAACAAATGCTGAGAAGGTGTGGAGAAAAAGGAACCCTCCTACACTGTTGGTGGGAATGTAAGTTGGTGCAGCCACTATGGAAAATAGTATGGAGGTTCCTCAAAACACTAAAAATAGAACTACCATATGATCTAGCAATCCCACTCCCGGGCCATATATCCGGACAAAACCATAATTCGAAAAGATGCATGCACCCCAATGTTCATAGCAGCACTATTTACAATAGCCAAGACACGGAAGCAGTCTAAGTGCCCATCGACAGATGAGTGGATAAAGAAGATGTGGTACATGTACACAATGTTATTATTCAGCCATCAAAAAGAATGAAATAATGCCATTTGCAGCAACATGAATGGACCTAGAGATTATCATACTAAGTGAATAACTTAGACAGAGAAAGACAAATATCATATGACATTGTTTATATGTGTAATCTAAAACATGACCTAAATGAACTTATCCATGAAACAGAAACAGACTCACAGACACAGAAGACAGACTTGCGGTTGCTCAGGGGTTGGTGGGATGGGCAAGGGATGGAATGGGAGTTTGGGATTAGCAGCTGCAAACTATTATATACAGAATGGATAAACAACAAGGTCCTACTGTAGAGCACAGGGAACTATATTCGATATTCTGTAATAAATCATCATGGAAAAGAATATATATATGCATAACTGACTCACTTTGCTATACAGCAGAAACTAACACAACATTGCAAATCAACTATACTTCAATAAAATAATTTTTTTTAAAAAAAGAATTTTTAATCTATTAGCACAACCAGCTTATCCCTTTTCTTTCCCCTTTGTAACAATAACATTATATTTTTAGACCAACAGCACCATGTTATGAGCACAGGCCACCACTTCCTAAATGTCAGGCATGACGTGGGCACTTCTACAAACCTACCGAGCTATTACTGACCTCATACTTTTAAATCAACTCTGTGTTTTTTACTGAAATGTATTCTAAAAGAAATCTTCCTGTCACTACTACAAAGAGAAAACAAGTATCACTTGGCACAAACGGAAGGAACTATAAACATATTTGCTAACCTTTCAATGTTTGGCCACGAACCACCTAGTGATCTCTGGCGAAGCTTCCCACAGGCCAAGCTCTGAATACCTCAATCAATCTTTCAAAGTCACATAAATAAAAGACGCTAGCTTTAAAAACAATCAGCACCATTCTATCTCTTTAGGTAAAAGTCATCAAAAAATATGTTACAACGAGTCTTTTTCTTTCTAAATTAAACCAAAGTCCACTCACTTTTAGGAGGGAAGCTCCAGGCACTTCACGTCCATTCCCAAAGGTGGCCATCAAGTCTGGCCAGTCCTAGTTAATGATTTTCATCACGTGCATCTGGGTAGAGATATTAGAAGAAACTTCTGTTTTGAGAAGTGACAGCCCAAAGTCCAAAGACGGATCATTCGACACCCCACCTCCTCCTTTCTACTTGTTGCATGGGTGGCCGAGGTCAAGGTCAAATGGCCGCCCTGCTTCCTTAGGGACTGGCACCCAGGTGGCTCACTGGCCTTCCTCAGGGAAGCCCGGGCAAGAGTGGCGCCTGTATCCACGCTCTACCCTTCAGCATCTCCACCTGGGTTTGTAATTTCACATCTGGTGTCACTGCCTGTGCCTGGCATGGGCAGGGAGCACCTGGTCCGGGTTTGGTCAGTACAGGGGAGGGCCCACGGCAGGGATTCCGTAACAGGAAGTGGATGGCACAAGTGCAGCTGGGCTGGCAGAGGACACACAGAGCACTTCCTGATGGGCCGCTACCAACGCCTGCTCTGTTCTCGTCCAAGGGAGCAGAGAGCTGTTAATGCAACTCTCCACTCCATCACAGAGAGGGGAAGGGCTGGGGTCTATGCATTTCATTCACCAGCACAATCCCCCTACACGCTCCCCCCAAAACACCCCACCCCCCAATATTAATACCTAATATTAGGTATTAGGACTGCAAACTAATACCACGTCCACTGTGCCAACAGAAAGACACTGAAAACACACGCACCCCTACATACAGCCCATCCTTCTGATTTGTGATATTTGTTTTTGCCAATTCACCTACTGCCTAAAATTCGTAACCTCAAAAATCCATGCTCACAGCACTCTCGTGGTCATTCACAGACATGCTCAGAGTGGAAAAAACCATCCGAGTCACCCACACACATTCCCAGCTGAGGCTGAACGGGGCGAGGATCTGCCTTCTCGTCTCCGCTCTCATACTGTACAAAAGTGTCCTCTTCATGGCCTGTTTAGTGCCATGTGTCCTGCATTTCTGTGCTTTTTGTTATCTGTTATCACTGTTTAAAATGGTCCCAGCACTGTCAGCGTTCCTAAGAGCAAGAAGCCTGTGATGTGCCTCATGGAGAAAAACACATGTGTTACATATAAGCTTCCTTCGAGGCATGAGCTGCAGTGCTGTTGGTCACGAGCTCAATGTTAATGAACCAACAATATATTTAAATACCACGTCTTTCAACAGAAATATACCGAACACAGGGTTCTCTACTGATCAGTCGACTGCAATGTTGTAACCCAAGGCTCGCAGGAACCTAACCCTGTATTTCCCCCAGGAGCTGTGGTTCACTGTTCGCTAATTCAGTGCTGGCAGGGACTTCACAGAACAAAACTACTGCAAGTAATAAGAATCAACTGTACTGTATACCTAATACTACCCTCCATGATGTCAACAGAGACAGGCATTTTAACATCACAAATCAGAAGTGACAGCTTCAATCAAAAGTTCAGAACTTCCCACTGAATAAACACATTTGTATAAAGAACTCCCTACGCGGGCACTGTTCGTCCACATCAACAGTGAATTCACATCACTGCTGCACCGTCGTCCTGGCGTGGCGTGAGCACCTCTGCAAAGGAGCACGTGGCCTGCAGCAGCCCTGCCACTACAGATTTAGTCATGTGAGGTCTGAGAGAGCTTCTGGCAGAGTCGAGTCCTCTGTGGCCATTTTCTGGCCAGAGTTCTTACTCAACCAGACTCTCTACAAAGTTCTAGAAAGACGAGGAGATCGTGTTACCCAGTGCAAGAGTCCGCATGAGGCTTGGTCCCTCTTCCAGGCTGTGCAAAGAACAATTTCTGGCGTTCTCTGAGGGCTCATATCTGCTCTGCATACATTATGCCCGACCACATGGGCTCATATCTGCTCTGCATACATGATGCCCGACCACATGGGCTCTTACTATGTCGCCACTTTACGGAAGAGGAAACTGAGGCACAGGAGGGAAAAGACAGTGGTCTGGGACTTCCACGGTGGCACGGTAGTTAAGAATCCACCTGCCGGACTTCCCTGGTGGCGCAGTGGTTGCGAGTCCGCCTGCCGATGCAGGGGATACGGGTTTGTGCTCCGGTCCAGGAAGATCCCACATGCCGCGGAGCAACTAAGCCCGTGCGCCACAACTGCTGAGCCTGCGCTCTAGAGCCCGCGAGCCACAACTACTAAGTCCACGTGCCACAACTACTGAAGCCTGTGCTCTAGAGCCTGTGCTCCGCGACAAGAGAAGCCACGGCAATGAGAAGCCCGCGCACCACAACGAAGAGTAGCCCCCGCTCGTCGCAACTAGAGAAGGCCCGTGCTCAGCAACAGAGACCCAACGCAGCCAAAAAAAAACCTCACAGTAGAAAAGAGAAATAAAAGCATATGTCTATACAAAGACTTGAATGTTCTTAGCAGTGTTATTTACAATAGTCAAATACTGGAAATAATCCAAATGTCCATCTTGGTGAACAGATAAACAAAATATAGTATATCTACACAATGGAATTCTATTAAGCAATAAAAAGGAACTTTAAAGCCATTGTGCTAACAAAAAAGAAGCAGACTCACAGACATGGAGAACAAAACCAGTTGTTACCAGTGGGGGGTGGGGGGTGCTAAATAGGGGCTGGGGAGCAAAAGGTACAAACTACTGGGTGTGAGATGAGCTCAAGGATGTACTGTACAACACAGGGAATATAACCAATATTTTGTAATAACTGTAAATAGAAAGTAACCTTTAAAAATTGTATTAAAAAATTTAAAATTAAAAAAAAAAAGCTGTGAAAAAAGGCAGATACAAAGACAACATATTTTATGATTCCATTTATACGAAATTTCCAGAAAGGGCAAACCTATGAAAACAGAAAGCAGACCAGTGACAGCCTGGGATGAACTGCGAACAGGCACGAGGGAACTTTTGGGACTGATGGAAATGTTCAAAAACTGGATCGTGGGGATGGCTGCACAAACTCTATAAATCTACTGTAAAAAAATCAGCGAGCTGTACATTAACAGTGGATGTATTTTATGTGATGTAAATTATACTTGAATAAAGTTATTTATAAAAAAAAAAGCTGAAATAGACTCTGTACCTAGTCAGCTCTTTCTTAACCCAGTTCATCCAAAACTTCCCAATGCCCCAAGTCCAAATACATCAAAAATCAAAGCATCCTTGTCCAATTTGGCCACAAAACCCCAAATTATCACTAAGAGAAGGCAAAGTCTCAGTTCTGCCAGAGCTGCTTTTGACAATATCTATCACACCAGGGCGTCTACATACCTGGATGGAATGGTTTATGTAGTTAATCATTTCCTGGATTTGATCAGGAAGGAGCAATGAAGTCAGTAATATTTCTTTACTTCCTACCATCAAAGGTCCTTCCTCTCAAAGGAGAGTTCTGGAGATCCCCCAAAGCAAACCTTACACAAAGACCTAATTATCACTATCTGTCCTAGTAAAGACCCCGGAGGTACTAAGCACTTAGTGTTCCAAACTTAACACGGATTAAGTCTCAAAACAATCCTAGGAGGTATACATAATTACTGTTACTCCCACTTTACAGATGAAAAAATGAGCCCCAGAAAGGTAAAGTAATCTCCCCAAGTCACACAGCTAGTGAGTGGCAAAACCCAGGCTTGCACCCAGCTCTCCAATCCTACGCCCACGCTCTTAACAAATCTCTTGTGTTTCACCAAGAGGAGAACTTCATTTAGCCAGAAGGAAAGCACATGATGTCAGAAAAATGGTTTCCAGCAACGTGAGGCAAATGCCTTGTGTCCAAACAAAACCACTGTAATAGTTTTCTCAACATCAGGATGTGGTAACTTTCTCAAGAGAGAAAAGAGCTCTGGGCTACGGGATTCCTCCAGCAAATAAACTGCATGTCTTGGTGACATATGCTGAGTGACCCCAGCATTAATTATACTCTGTCTCCTGGGACCTGTGGCACCTATGTTTTTGGTTTTTTAACCACAAAATCCCCCAACCATCCTACAGCTTTGAGCCATTAGGTAAAAAGAGTTGATCCACCTCCTCACACTGAGTATCCCTATGACCTCCAACACATTATTTAGCGTCACTGAATCTTAGTTTCCCTGTCTATAAAATGAAGAAACTAACTCCAAAAATTCACACAGTTGTTATGAGGATTTAAACACAGCCATTTATCTCAAGTGCCCAGCAAAGAATCTGACCCATCACAAATATATTTCTTATTCCTTTACCTCCCCCTGCCCCCCCCACCTTAAACTGCAGGAAGCCTTTCCATCTCTCTGTGCTTCCAAAAGTGCTTCCCAACACCAAGATCCGCAACTTGACAAGGCTACTCCTAAAAATGCAGATTAAATACTAGAACATATACACAAATACCTGGAATTCCAGATACATGAGTTGAATTTGAATCCATGTCACTGTTTAGGAAATCAATTAGTTCCAAAGTGGCAAATTCTAAAGAAGGAGTGATCTTCCATGCCAATAGCAAACAGAAATCTTTTTTTTTTCCAACTGTCGGCACCACTCCCTCTGGGCCCCTGTATCAACGGTGCATATTTCTATCATGGTAATCATCACTTTTAAATAATTATTTGCATTTTTCTCTCATGCACTGAATCAGAGGTTCTCAACTATGCCAGCGCATTAAAATCATCAGGGCAGCTTATAGCCAGGTCCCACCCCAGACTCTTATTTCAAAGGTCTAAAATGGGGCAGGGATGGTAATTGTTTAAGCTGCCCAGGTGATTCCAATGCAGGGTCAGGAGGCATGCACCTGTGGTCAGGGCTTGTTTAATTCGTATATGCACCCCAGACACCTGACACAGACACACACACACACACACACACACACACACACACACACACGGCATTTTATAATTGTTTTTGGCACAAATTAATAACTAGAGGATCTTCGAGTCCACTGATCATATTAATTCATTAAAACACTGAGAAAAAAAACATTTACTGAGGGTGTATATTACATCAGGCACTATGCCAGGCTCACGGCTCAAGTTAATTGTTATCGTTCTTTAGCCTTGAGCAGTCAGGATTACAAGGCGCGCCAACAGTGAAGGAAAGGGTGGAGGGCTGTCGGTCTCTGGGGTCAGAGAGCCCGAGCGCAATCTGCATTTTGCAGCATCTTCCCAGCAGTCCTCGACCTCGCTGGGCTCGCTTCCTCCTCTGTATTCTGTCAAAGGGGACCCCTCACCGGGAGATTTAAGGAAGACTTTAAGAAGACAGGGACAAAGACCTCACAAAATGGCAGCTGGCAGCATTCTTCATTTTTCTTAATTCGACGGACACCTGGTGAAGCCAGCCTACTTGTTCACCCTCCTCACCCCCTCCATCAAGTAACTGACGCCGCAAAGAGCGGCCGCCACAGGGAAAAGGCCCAGAGAGAACAGGACGCCAAAAGGAAGGGTGGGTTCGAGAGGCCCGGCCCCGCCCAGCTGCGGTTCTCAGCCTTCACCCGACAACAGCCTCACCTGGGCGGCCTCGGAAAATGCACATTTCCAGGTCCCACCCCCAAGAACTGATCGGCGGGTCTGGGCGGGGCCGGGGAATCTGCATTTTAACCAGCTCCCCTCAACCTTTCCCCCAGCTAACTCTGTCGCAGGCGATGCCACAGACCCTTAACACCTCAACAGGTCATTGCCATCCTCCGAATAAGAAGACGGCAGGGCGCAAAACATCCTCCCGTCCTCTCTCTCCAAGTGAGGGAAACCCTCACCAGGCTGCCCAGGGGCCTGCCAATGCGGGAAGGCACAGCAGGTGGCAACCCCTACGCCTGCCAGGGGGCTCCTTCTCTCAAACTGGGGAACCGTGGGGGGGGGGTCTCCTGTTGACCAGTAGGAACCCTTCTCGCCCTCCTGCGGTTACTAGTTCGGGTCCAGCCGGGGCCGGGAGGGGAAGGCGGCCATCTGGGGGCTGAGACCCGGAGGCACTGATGGGGACCCCCCCCCCGGCGGGTCTGCGGAGGAAGCCATGCCTTCCCCGACAAATAAACTGAGCATATCCGGGCTTCCGAGGACTCCACGCGCAGAGCAAGGTTTGATACTGACCGAATCGTAATTACAACGACAAGGAGTAATCAGGAAACAAAATGGTTAAGAGGCAAGGCTGATCCCAATTCCACGCGCGTGTAAACAGCGCTGGGCAGGCCCGGCTTCTCGGGGTTTCGAAAGGAAGGTGGGCATCGGTGAGAGGCAGCCGGGCGCTTGGGCCCAAAAGGGACGCGATCGCGCCGGGAGCCCGGGCGGGAACTGGAGCTGAGCCGAATTCCCTCCCAGCCCGCCCGCCCGCCCGCCCGCCGGCCTCCCAGGCCCGGCCACCGGCTCATGGCGCCGGCCAACCTGTCAGGCCCGGCCCGCCCTGCCCGAGCGCCAGGCTCCGGCCGCGAGCGGACAAAGGAGGGCGGCCAGCCCCGGGTCCCGCTCACCCGCCGCGGGGCCTGCTGTCCATCCGCTTCTTCTGGCGCACCGGCTGCAGTGGGATGTTGTCCGTCATGTCGCCCGCGCCGCCCGCCTTGGCCGCCGTGCCCCCCGCGCCGCCTGGGCCGCCGCCCGGTCCGGCCTCCGCGCCACCGCCCGCCGGCGCCGCGCCGCCCCGGGGGAGGAGGCGGCGGCAGCGGGCGGGCCGGGCCCGCAGCGAGGGGGCGAGCTCGCGAGCGCCGGGCCACGCGCGGAGCCGCCCGCGCGGCCCGACCGACGGACACGGGCGCACCATGGGCCCGAGCTACGCGCCGCGCCCGTTCACCCCGCGCCGCGCCTGCCACCGGGGGCGGCCGGCTGTGTCCGCGCCGCCGCCGCCGCCGCAGTGTCCCCGCCCCCGGCCCGCGCCGCGCGCCCCCCACGCGCGCCCACCCGGCCACGCGCCCCCCGCCCACGCCCCGCCGTGCGCGCGCGCGCCCGATCCCCGCCCCCAGCCGACACCACTTTCACGCGCACACACTGCCACGCTCCCTCGGCCTCCATCCTCTCACGTGCTCACCGTTGCACGTTCACACGCGACCCTCGCACACACACACGCACACTCATTCTCACCTGCTTACTCCGCACCAGCATCCGACCTTCACAATCACACACGTACACCTGCACGCACACACCCTGCTACACTCACGCCCATGAGTCACCTTTGTCCGCCCTGGATCTCAGGCCTCACACACGTGTGCCCCCAGGAATCACAGTCACACCGGGACCCCACGCTCTACCTCACTCCGCTTTCCGGACTCCCTTACCCACCATCCTTCACCATCCCCTACCCTCACTCTCCCACCTGGACCCCTGAGATTCACAATCACAGCATGCACTTACGTACCTGCACACCCTCGTTCTCACACACACTCCTTCACCTACCTCTGGGGCTGACACACGTACCCTCTCAGTCACCCAGACCAACACGTGCACCTACATCCGCTCCTACACAGTGTCCTGGATCCACTAACTCTCCAAGGACTCGATAAAATTTTAAGAACAGAAAGATGATGAATAGTGGTGAAGGCAGGAGGGAAGGAAGTTAAAAATCCATATGTAATGAAAGAGCCTCAAAATGTAACGCCGTGTAAACCAACCTACGGCAACTAAAGGAAATTTTGAAGTAGCCACATCTAGTACATTTCATGCGGGATGCGGGTGCCTTTTGTTTGCGATGAACAAGGGCAAAGCCACCAAGTGTCTGTGTCTGGGGCCTTGGGTGAAGTGGATCCCAAACCAAGAAGTGTGACTTATCTCATGTTCCGATGAAGTTCCTCAAGAAAAGCATGTCATTAGACGTTGCTGCATGGCACCTTTGAAGGGAAAACAGCATTCTTTGGCTAACAGACCCGGTCTGCTTTGCGTCCTGTACCTAGGATAGTGCTAAGTGCACAGCGTGATACACACACAGTCAACTCTCAGTAAAGGCTCATTGAGTGGAGGAAATGTAAACATCCTGACCCACCAATTATGGCATCAGAGGAGGCCCCACCCTCTCCCACCTGCTCCCCTAAGGTCCCCTCTCAAACCCCACCCACCTCAGACCCCTTTCTCTACTCCACTACCATAGAAGGTAACAGACAAGACCGAAGAGATCGTGGCCCTTTAATCCAAGTTCCCCCACACAGCTGGTGTTGAGTAAATGTGAGCTCTTGTTTTTTGGGGGGTTTTGTTTTGTTTTGTTTTTGCGGTACGCGGGCCTCTCACTGTTGTGGCCTCTCCCGTTGCGGAGCACAGGCTCCGGACGCGCAGGCTCAGCGGCCATGGCTCACGGGCCCAGCCGCTCCGCGGCATGTGGGATCTTCCCAGACGGAGGCATGAACCCGTGTCCCCTGCATTAGCAGGCGGACTCTCAACCACTGCGCCACCAGGGAAGCCCTGAGCTCTTCTCTTGTTTTGTTTTGTTTTGTTTTCTGAGCTCTTGTTTTAATCGAGCACCTAAAACACACGTGGAATCCCACATTTAATCCTCCCAGCCCTGCCAGCTGAGTCTAAATGGTCACACCCATTTCACAGGTGAGGAAACAGAAACTCAGAGTGGCCTGCACAAAGCAACGTGATTAGGAAAGAACTCAGCTGGGCTCCCAGGCCCGGTCTTTCCTGATCCAGAAGGCAGGAAAAATGCCCTCCAGTGACCAACGGATTCAGTTATCATGACATTTCCAGGTACCTATTAATCCTGATTCCAAATATCTTTGGCCCACCCATGGCCACCCTTGTCAGGCTGTGCCCTCATTGTCTAGAATATGCAGTAATAATAGTGGCTCCCTCATCTGAGATCTGTATCACTTCCACCATCTCCCAACTGTAGAACCAGAGGCAACTTACAAACTGCTGAGGCTCAGTTTCCTCATCTGTAAAACGGGGATAGTACCAGCCTCAGAGGATTGTTGGAAGGGTTAAATGGGCCAATCATGTACATAAAGCAATTCGAAGAGTGCATACGCAGAGGGAGAATGTGGGCAGTTCAGGATTGTTGGAAGAATTCAGGGCAATAATAGGAACACGTAAAGCACTTAGTGCAGCGCATGCCACAAGGTCAATTCTCATCAAGGTTAGCTACTACAATTTCTCGTCCTCCTCCTACAATGAATATTATTTTTTTTCCTAACTAAAGAAAGAACACCACAGTGTTATCAAATGGTGGTCTCTGGACAAAAAGATTCTAGATAGATATTTGAAATATAATTCAGTCACTAGATTATTTTTTGTAGTAGTTAGTACAGAGAGCTCCATATCCCATCCCATACCCACCTTACCTCATAACCACCCCCACCCCAAACCCAGCAGTCTCCCGTATTAACATTTTGCATTACTGTGGTACATCCAAGTGGATCTTAAAATTTTATGTTTTGTCTATACTTTCTGCTTTTTCTCTAGTGAACAGGTATCACTTTTACAATGTCTTTCTTTAAGTAAATACATTTTTAAAAGACCAAAGAGCCCCCTCAGTCTCCAAAGGTAATAACATTTTCATATGAAAAGAGGCGATTTTTATTGCCTTTGCATTTTCCAAATTTCTTTCAGTGCACTTTTATAATCAATACAGAAAACACTTTAAAAGACTCCCTTCCAGCAAGGCAATCCCTCAGGAAAGGAGGCACTTAAAGGCTTTTATCTCTTCTTGAGAGAGATCCAGATGCTTGCGTGAGATAGCAGAGAGCCTGTGGGGAGAGCAGCAGAGCTGGGGCAGTGATGGCATGAGGATGTGAGGAGGGGCACAGCATCCCTCTTCCGGGCCCAGCCCTGCCTTCTTCTCCCTGTGGTCCTAGGAATGGTCACCTCAGGTCCTGCTTTCTGAGGAGCAGCCCCTTTTGTGGCCCTTGACAGCCATCTCCATCCAAGGGCCCCATCCAAGAAGCCACTGACCCCTAGAAAGCTGGAGCAGAAAGATCTTTGACAGGTAAACCAACCTAGTCTAGCCTCTTGTTTCCAGAAATCAGAGAGACTGAGGCCCACAGAGGTCACCCAACCTCACCAACAGATGTTGGGCCCAGACCATAATCGATCTTGAGACTCAGTCCAGCCCACGCTGAACCCTCATTTTCACGGATCACCAAGCTGGCTGCAGCTGGTTACAGAGTGTTGGTGGTAAGAGGACATGAAGTCAGGGGCACTAATGGGTGAAACAGAGTCAGGGAAAACAGGAACAATGACTTAATGAAAATGTTTTGGGTAAACTCAGGCTGGGGAGAGAAGTTCTTTTGGTGCCTAGAATCTTCTCTCTGAATGAATTCTCTCTGAATGAATGCATTCGTTTAGGTAGTCCCTAAAACAGTTTCTCAGCCTCAGCACTACTGACATCAGGGCTGAATATTTCTTTACTGTGAGAGGCTCTCCTGTGCATTGTAAGATGGTTAGCAGCATCCCTCATCTCTATCCACTACATGCCAGTAGCAGCTCACCCCCTCCTCCCTGGTTGTGACCTCCACTGATGTTTTCAGACACTGCAAATTGTCCCTGGAGGGCAAAACTGTCCCTAGTTGCGACCCACTGGGCTAGAATGTGATGTTATATCATTTCTAAATCTCTAGTAAAACTGTGTCTCTAACACTAATCTTACCTTCCCACTCCCCCTTTTTGGGGAAAGAACTTTGTAAGTGCTTTCCACAAGCACCTGTATCTAGCTAGGATTTAGTAACATTACTTTGTTTGTAGGGTACTGTTTTTACCTCCAAAAAGACAGAGGAAGTTTAGGGAAAACACCCCTGAACAATTCATTCAAGTCATCTTCACCAAGGACCTACAATATTCCAGGCCCTGGGGATACAGTGAAGAGACACACGATCCCTGCTGCCTAGGGCTGGGGGCTCTGCTGGTTCCTAGAGGTAAGAAAAGACTGGTCATCTTCAGCAAGATGACCAGATGACCCGTCTAGCACACTCTTCTGGGTTACCTGTGTCTTTCCTTGTCTTTGAGCTCTCTTACAACTCTCTAACTTGCAGAAAACCCAATAGTAACACAAATGATTCTTCTCCATAGAAATGCAAATGAACTTTGTCCAATGGAATGCAGTTGATTCTAGCCCTGTGGATACTGACCATTTTTTGCATCTTTATGTAAATTCACTTCAACTTTCCTGATTGCCTGAAATTGGGGAGTTCTTTCAATTCTCCTTTCAACCAGTTGTAAAACTCTTGATACAATCTTAGACACATTCATTTTACATTTGTAGGAGTCCTGATTTTCCCCTTCTAAAATGTTATATTTCAACAGGATAGACAGAAAATAAACAAGCAAACATTTCAGAGAGTGCAAAATGCCATGTGGATAACAGAACACGGCAATGTGAAAGAGATATTGTGCTTTTGTTTATCATTCTTTCTTGATAAAAAGTTGGCAACACTAAGCAATTCCCTTCTATTCCAGGTATATCTACAGCACTTACCACCAGAGAAGGTCATTAGTTTCACTGTTTTTAATTTAAGGACCCACAATTATCCCTTCAGGATAAAATAAACCTTCCTATCCTTTGTTCCATTCCTTGTCTTTAGAACACTGGTATTTCTTTCAACTGACTTCTTTCCTTAAAACAATAGATTGTTTACAAAGGGTGGGAGGGTGGAAAATGACAGGGGAGCTGAAGAGAGGGGAAGAAACACAAGTCATTTGGGATGTTCATTCTTCTCCCGGAAAGGTCACATATTTAGACCTTGAAGTGCAGAGCTTGACGCTTCTTTTAAACACCTTTGCCGGGTCTTACCTTAATACCACGACTGCAAAGTCCACTTCTGAGAGGTAAATTTACTTATCCTCATTTTGGCCTAGCTTAGCTAATTCTCCATTTTTCTTTTATTTAGAAATAGTTGGATTAAAACAAAAATAGTTGGAATTAGTCACAGAAAAGTGATAAGGAAGGACCTGGGGGTTTTTGGTGTTTTGTTTTTTTTAGGCAAAAGTCTTGAATTTCCCTGGATGCCAAGAGCAATAAACCCCTCGACCAAAAGCAGCTGCTTCTTTGAGCGCATTACGAGACTTTAAGAACTTTGAGAGTTCACTCATTTTCTCTGAAGAGAAATGAGCATTCCTTATTTAGGCAGTTAATGATTTTGTTTGGAAACAAGAAAACAAAACTGGGGGAATAGCTAGGACTGAGAATAATTACTCCACAAGAAGTATATGCTTTCTCCACTGGAAAAAGTGCCCCTTTAAATGATTTACATGGTTACAGAATCCATAACATCAGTGGTGCCAAGGAGAGAAGAAAGTAAAGGTATGAATTAGCTGCTGTGGTGTTTAGGTCTCCGTCAAGACAAGGTCGCAGTCACAAGGTTAGCCAGATATAGCTCTGATGGATTCAGCATAGGCTCCCAATACCAAGAAAGGGCCTGGAGAGCCCTTTTGCCATTTTGTAACTTCCAACCACACAAGCATCCAAATGTCCTGGGGTAATTTGTCGAAGGCGGTGGTGGAGAGGGGGTAAAGTGTACAGGTAGGAACCAATGAAATTGTAACTACTGCTGAAATACCATTACTCACGTATCTATATTTGAAGACACGCAGAAAACCCACCTTAGAAATTACCCCACCAGCCTACTCTTTTTTCACATTTTATTAATCAGAGAATGATGATGTATGTCATTTCATGCATGTCCCACGTGTTATGAGCTGCAAAGAACCACATCACCTTGAAGGTAAAGGAGCTGCCCACCGCCTGGGGGCTTCTGACCCACGTGACTTCCTTCCTCAGTCCCAAAAGATTGAACCAGGAGACTCCGCCTGATCCAGAGTTGGGACAAATCATACCCAACCAACTAGGATAGTGTTGATTTTCTGAACTAAACAGGAAATAGCGATGGCTAACTATTTTACACGTACTATGTCTCAGATTAGATGAGCATAAAAATGCATCACCTCACCATTGTCTTATGAATCCAATATCATCCCCATTTTGCAGACAAGATATCCAAGGTTTCATGTTATCTTGTCTTAGGGCAGGCACCCCGCCCAAGTGTTGAGCTGGGACATCTTGCCCAAATGAAGACCCAGTGTTCCCACGATGAACCCTTCTTTTCCCCCGATTTGAAATGTACCTGTTTCATCTAACTCCTCGCTGATTTTGTTTCTGGACTTTCTATGTATCCTGACATAAGTTTCCTGTTTGGGCTCAGGGATCTGCTGAGTTGTAAACAACCGGAGTTACTTTCGAAACTATTGAAGGGCTTCCTGTCAATGTGCAGATTTTCAACACCTTCCGCGATGTTAGGGTTTAGCTGAACTGTCACCTGACTCAGGGGCTCTTGGCAAGTTCTGCCGCCATAAAGGTGCAACTTTTCCACCTGGAGGTGGGCCTCTCCCAAGCTTTCTCCAGGCCCTCTGCAAATGCACGTTCCTCATGCAACGCAACAAATCCTTTCCCAGAACACTTGTCTTTAAGCAGGTTCTGGGCGTGCCAACTGAAAGCAGAGGGCCAGCAGGAAAGGTGGAAGTTCTTTTTTTCAGCTTTACTGAGATATAACTGACAACGGGAAGTTTATTCTTAAAGTCAAAAGCCTTTTGGGACTCCCTCAAATCGTCCATCAAGTATCAAAAACTGTTGTGAATACACAGAACCCACAGAGGAAGACACAACGCAGGCAGGTCTCAAGTTAAAAGAATACGTTCTATGGCAGCTGTACTGCTCACAACCTATTCTTCTGGCTTCAAAGATTAAGGCCGAGGGCTTCCCTGGTGGCGCAGTGGTTGAGAGTCCGCCTGCCGATGCAGGGGACACGGGTTTGTGCCCCAGTCCGGGAAGATCCCACATGCCGCAGAGAGGCTGGGCCTGTGAGCCATGTCCGCTGAGCCTGCTCGTCCGGAGCCTGTGCTCCGCAACGGGAGAGGCCACAGCAGTGAGAGGCCCGCGTACCGCAAAAAAAAAAAAAAAAAAAAGATTAAGGCCGAGAAAACAGCCACACACACACATGCTTACGAAAACAACCGCAAACACACGTGGAAACATTCATAATCTTTGTCCTAGCAATCCCTCAAGGAGGAATTCACCCTGGAGTCAAGTTCAAGAGAAGTTAGACCACAAAGATGATCAAAACCAAAGTCTGGAGGAAACATAATTACTGTCCAGCAATAGCTGATTAAACATTTTTGTATTATTGCAGATATTTAAAAAGGATTAGCCAGAAATGTGCTTTACCTTGGAAAGATGTCTCTAATATGTGAGAGGAGAAAGCATATTTTCCACTTAAGTAAAACAATTCTCATACATTCGAATCTAGAAAGACATAAAACTTAGCTGTAGGGTAGTATCAATTGTGAGAAAGGATGAAAATTCTAAATACTTGGGACCAGGCCATATTAGTTTAGATCAGCAGTCCCCAACCTTTTTGGCACCAGGGACTGGTTTGGTGGAAGACAATTTTTCCACATACATGGGTGGGGGAAGGTTCAGGCGGTAATGCGAGGGGTGGGGGAAGGTTGGGGGAAGGTTCAGGCGGTAATGCGAGCGATGGGCAGCGGCCGATGAAGCTTTGCTTGCTCACCTGTCACTCACCTCCTGCCGTGTGGCCCGGTTCCTAACAGGCCATGGATTGGTACCAGTCCACTGCCCAGGGATGGGGACCCCTGGTTTAGATTCCTCCATTTCAATTATCTAAACGATTGGGTTTATCTCGCTCTCAGTCAACAGAGTGGCTGCTTTACCCTAAATTTAGATGAGTTGAGGTCAAAGAACATCAAACCCCGGGGAGGAGGGCATCCACCTGCAAAGGAAGTTGACACGCAGAGCTCACATCAGGTCAAAGGCAATACGGACACAACTCCTAGACCTTTCCTGGATGTCAAGACTCCTTTCCAGGATGCTGCGGTACCCACATCCATTACATAATGAGCCTGATGCCGTGTCTTGCAAAGACACAACACAGCACAAGAGGCTACTATGCCAGGAGGACATTACCATGGTCCTGCCCTTGTGTCTCTCCTCAAAGAGCACTTCTCCCACCACCCTAAGATTCTTCCCTTGGAATTAAATCCCACCTCCTATGTGATTCTCAGCCCATCCCCTTCTAAGCAGCCAGCCTGTAAGTATGAGATGATTAAAATACTGTCTCTCTGGGAATTCCATGGCGGTCCAGTGGTTAGGGCTCTGCACTCCACTGCAGGGGTCACAGGTTCGATCTCTGGTCAGGGAACTAAGATCCCGCATGCAGTGCGGCATGGCCAAAAAAATCAGAAACAAAAACCAGAACCTGTCTCTCTGCCCAGTGACGTGTAACCAGGTATGGATGGGTTGAAATGTGGGATCATCTAGGGCCTGATAAATTTTCCACAGTTACAAGTGAACACAAGCAAAGTTCTCTAGAAGGAGAGGACTCTAATAAAATGCCTTAAAAAAGAAAGATACCAACCAGCAAGTAGTTAGCTGTGTGTGCTTGAGTAGTGGGTCAAGCACAGATGTAACCAGATGTGCAGCTTCAATTCCAGGACCTAGAGAGACCAAGGGAGCTGGAAACGATTGTCAGTTAAGGATCCTCAGCGTTGTTTTTTTTAAATTTTTTGGCTGCGCTGCACAGCATGTGGGGTCTTAGTTCCCCCACCAGGGATCGAACCCACATCCCCTGCATTTGAAGCGTGGAGTCTTAACCACTGGACCACCAGGGAAGTCCAGGATTCTCAAGTTTAGAGCAGAAACTACCAGAAAAACTTACATACACGCCTGGTGGTGAAAAAAAGAACCATCCAAAATTTATTCTCCAACAGACAGACAGCATCAGCAGGTAAAAACTACAGGGGTTTCTCCGTAGATCATACATTCACAAGGCATTATTAGCTTAACAAGTGAGAAAGCCTCTGGTGTATTTTCTGTAACAATATCCACTTCACAGTGTAAACAGGTACTATTATGTGTTCACTTACAATTCCAGAAGGAAAGGCACAACTTGGCAAAACAAAAAAAATTTTTTTTGGATCCTAAAGTCAGGTGCAATTACCGAGAGACAGACTTGAGAACAGTCCCAATCCACTTTTCCACATAGAGGGGCAAAGACTTCACCCAGAAATGTGGGTCTTTCTTTCTCCTTCCTTGTTAAATCCTCAAGAGTGACGCTTCATCGTCTGCTTAATATCACATATACAAAAGGGGGATTAAGAAAAAAAGAATCACAACATGTTGAACTTCCAGCTGCTCCCACCAATACATCAACTCTTAGGTTTACGACAGGACCTAGGAACACTTCAGCGGTCATCAAATAAGAAAATAGAGACTATAGCTACAAAAATAACACATGAATGAGGTAGATAAATTAAAGCTTTCACATCCAGGACTTGCCTGTTCCAACTTGGTAGCCTTCATGCAATACTCAGAAAAAAAAAAAAATCTTCATAATTACTTGGCATAAGTCACAATCAAGGAACTTCTGGTACAAATTAGTATAAGAAGTTATTAGTGTATAATAAGACACGCCCTTCCTGTGAGTTTGTTTCTTCAAGAACGGACACCCAGCTCTTCAGAGTAGGCACCGGTGAACTAAATTAGGTCACCTGAGATTCCCTGCTCAGGTGCTCGCCTCTCCTGGTTTTAGGAAGAAGAAGGGCATCTGGAAAGCATAGGGAGGACACCTTGGCACTCTTGGGACTCCAACTGAACTGTATTTAAATAAGCAGCAACACACACACCGACTTTCTAAGGACTAAAATCTGTCCACTTGAGGGCATTCTACTTCAGGTTCCAAGGTTGAAAAAAAATTTGGAATTCTACAACCTCGGCTTTTAAAAAAAAAAAAAAGTACATTCAAAAAAGAAAAGAAAAATGGGTGTAGGGTTGGGAGAATACCAAACAGGTCCCTAAACAGACGACAGACCTTGTCCATTTACCCGCATACAGTCACCGCAGAAGTAAGTATACAGTACCCACCCACCCCTCCCCCCACCCCCCAAACAGGCAAAACAGTTGTCTTCTCCATGGTGGTTCAACACCTTCCAACTTGAAATAGGGCACAGTCTTTGGAAACAGTTACTCTAGGTTGTACAAAGGTTTTATGTATATAGTTTGTTGCAAGTAACAAAACTACTTTGCAAGACCCGCTTCTTTCCAAAATTAAAAAAAAAAAACTAGTCTATATTTGTTTTAGTATGAATTTTTTTTTTGATTTTTTCTTTTTTGTTTGTTTGTTTTTGCAAAGCAGCATAGCAACATTGTGATTGTAGGATGTGCCTGAGGTTGTGGTCACAACTGTAAACATTATTTGCACATCAGGAAGAAAACTGGAGGAGATGGGGTCTTTAAGAAAAACAAACAAAAAAGGGACAGTTCTAGAGAGGTCACGGCACTACTCCTTCGACGTGCGTTCTCCTGTAGCTTAGCTGACGGCGATCTTGTTTTCCTCCAGGAAGTGAGGGAACTGGTGTTTGGGGACGCTGTCGGCAGCTCCTGGCTTCTCCACCTCGGCACTGATGGCCGACTGGGAGCCATCCATCTTGGAGGTAGCGGTGTTATTCACCACAGAGCTGGCCCCCAGCGACACCGGGAGGGTGGGAATGCCACCACTCTGGATCACAGAGATTTCGTTGGTCTTCATGGCCAGACCACCATTGAGCATGGTGGTGTACTGATTCCACACAACAGGGTCCACGTTCACCGAAGGGGCCAGGATTTCCTTGGGAAATATCTCGGGGACCCTCTTTCCGTCCGTTCCTAATAGAGCCATGGTGTTCTCGATGGCCAGCTTCCTGCCACGGCGTGCCGAGCTATTGTTGGCCCCATGCGTCATATAATGGACCTGTGGGAAGAGGGACAGAAAGGTTTCCACCAAAACAGAGATGGGATTGCATGTGGGCAAACCAAAGTCAAGTCTGCCTATGGGTTTGGTCTATCTAAACTTATATTTAAAAATTAGATTTCATATTAAAAAAATCCAGATATTGGGCTTCCCTGGTGACGCAGTGGTTAAGAATCCGCCTGTCAATGCAGGAGATACGGGATCCAGTCCTGGTCCGGGAAGATCCCACATGCCGCGGAGCAACTAAGCCCATGCGCCACAACTACTGAGCCTGCGCTCTGGAGCCCATGTGCCACAACTACTGAAGCCCATGCACCTAAAGTCTGTGCTCCGCCACAAGAGAAGCCACCGCAATGAGAAGCCTGCGCACCGCAACAAAGAGTAGCCCCTGCTCACCGCAACTAAAGAAAAGCCCTGGTGCAGCGACGAAGACCCAATGCACCCAAAATAAATAAATTTATTTTTTTTTAAAAATACAGATACCTATTCTCTTGGGGGGAGAAAAAATCAGATCATCCGGCAACCATGGATCTACATTCCTGCCTAGAGGCAAGTAAGGGCAACCGAGGTGGGGAATACACACTCCAATTTTCCCCATACCACTGTTCACATGTACAGTTTTGTCAACACCTACTACATAGCAGTGTTGTTTCAAGTGCTAGGGTTACAACTTGTGAACACACAAACTTACACAGTTAACAAATGGTACGGAACTTAACACATACAGACACGGGGTACAAGTAAAACGGGAAAATCTATAAGACCAGTAGGTTACATCAGTGTCAATATCCTGGTTATTACTTATTCTATAGTTGTGCAAAATTCTATCACTGGGAGAAACTAGCAAAGCGGGTAAGCATCTCTGTATGACTTCTCCCTCTGCATGAATCGACAATTACTTGAATAAAAATCTGAGTTAAAGGGCTTCCCTGGTGGCGCAGTAGTTGAGAGTCCGCCTGCCGATGCAGGGGACACAGGTTCGTGCTCCCGTCCAGGAAGATCCCACGTGCCGTGGAGCAGCTAGGCCCATGAGCCATGGCCGCTGAGTCTGCACGTCCGGAGCCTGTGCTCCACAACAGGAGAGGCCACAACAGTGAGAGGCCCGCGTACCGCAAAAAAAAAAAAAAAAAAAAGAAAATTTGAGTTAAAAAAATAATCTTTGAACAAAACAGACCCTGGCCTGATGGAGGTGACATCCTAAATACATAAGTGTGTCAACAAGAGTAATCACTGCTGTAGAGGAAAAATAAGCCTAGTTGGGAAGGTTACACGAGGCCACGGGGAATGAATGTTATTTCATCTATGGTAGCAGACAACGCAAGGACTCTTCTGAAGAGGAAAGAGATCCTACCACTTACTGCTGCTTCGACCTGGCCAGCCTCCTATCTGCAATTATGTTCCCGGTCTGGTTTTTGAGTTTTCAAATCCCTTTCTTTATAAAGAGCTGAAGAACGTGATGGGTCCTGGGTTTCAAGCATTCTCACATCACTTCACTGACATGCTTAGAAGTCAGCAGTTATCGCAGCGGGCTCAGACGTCACTTGCTCTTCATCACTCCAAGAAATTACTAAGATGTTCCTGGCATCACGTGAAACACTCATACAACTCAATTAATCTCCAAGCAACCCTGAGGTCATTACCATGATCCCCATGCCTGAGAAACCGAGGCACGGGAGCCACCTGCCCAAGCAGCTCCAAACCTTCCCCAGGTTGATCCAAGGCCCCTGAATAAATTTACACTTTGTATTTCTGGAAGTTGGGGTTACAGTTTAAATTACTTCCATGTTCCTCCCCTGACATTTTTGCCACCTAGACTAAAATATTAAGAGAATATAGTTTTTTTAATAAGTACTTTTAATTTCTAAAATGACATGAGGTCTTCTAGGTCAACTTTAAGATGAAGTTTCAACCTTCATTCTCATTACAAAGAATTCAACTAGTCTACTCACTGGGGAGCTAGTTAGAGAAAAGAGGTCCAGAGGAACATGCCTGGAACAAAGTAGAGGCAGGACCATGAGGGAAACCCAGGTTTCCCATCCTGTGTCCTTACACAGGCCACTTTCGATCCTTACATGGGACAGTCTCCCAGGTAATATCTTAGGTGGAACCAACTTATCCTAACAATAGACACACGACATTCTTTGGAAGAACCCAGCTGTTCAGTTTCAAAGAAAGGCCAATAAACCTGGAGGCTTTCCTCCTTTAACTCCAGTGGCACTGTATCTATGTTTAACTCGTGGTATTTATTTCAACCTAGCAGGCCAGGAAAACAAAAACCAACGTACAGGGTGGTCATCAAGTCTGAAAGCACAGGCAAATCCGTAAAGGATTTATCGACACTACATTACAATACAAGACAAACATCATCTGTGTTTCCAGACTTGAACGATTTCATGCAGGCACTGACTACAACGAGAATCCCAACTTCAGAGATGTTGTCATGTGAGAAAGTCTGCTTCTTCTTTTTTCTGTTTTTTCCTTTTTGACTGCACTGCGAGGCTTGAACTCACCTTCAAGTTGCCTTTGGTGGTAAAAGCTCGCCCACAAATGTTACACACGAAAGGCTTCTCCCCGGTGTGAGTCCGCTCGTGAATCTGAAGCGCGCTGGCAGATGAGAAGTTCTTCCCGCACCTCGTGCAGCCGTGCTGCTTGGCCTGTCGTCGGGGCTGGATGGCTAGCAAAGGTGTCACGCCTGGGGACATGGTCGCGGGACCAACGAACGCACCAGGAACTTCAACTTTGACATAGGCTGGCTGGGCTCGGATAAATGTCGGTGGGCCAGTGCTCCGACCTGGCGTGCACAGAAGAAAAAAACCCAAATTATCATCCTACAGTCATTCATTCTTCAATCCAAAAAGAAAGGAGCTTTGACCACAACTGCCCCACCGTTTGACAGCCTGCGAATAGCGTTCAGGAAATTGACACCTTGCAAGCAGCTTTCCTTTTACTTGTTTATCTGCACGGAGAATGACTCCAGCACTTCAGAGAAAGTTACTATTTTGGCTTTAAAGGTATCAGCAACAGTCACAGGCAATGCAATTCCAAGTTCAAATTCCTGCATTCAGTTACCTTTATAAAGTAAGCCCTGACACTATCTTTCTGATTCTACGATGTTGCTATTCTCCCATTTTTGCCATTAATGCCGTCAATAGGCACCCCATTTATATGGGGTGCTTTTAAAATAGGTTAGGTTCTTTCCTCTCCCTCAAGAGTTATTAATTTGTGAACTTTACATAAGGGAGTGAGGTTTCAGAATCAAGGAACTATGGCTTATCTCACTGGCCAAAGAGCAGTGCCCACTTTCTCAAATACTCTTCTACTGGAGCACTTACTTAGGATTACCCATGTTGCCCCCACAGGGCTCAAACACAAAAATAAAAACCCACCAAAAGTAAGTACGCTGTCCACACCCAGCTTGCAAGAACCGTCGTAAACAAAAGCATGTCTCTACTACGACAGAGGTAGTTATTATTGCCCTCTATCCAGAAGTACCCACAGAAAGGCTAATCGCCCTACAGGGGAGCTATTTCACATATACCACACTCTCCATTTGTCAAGTTCAACCCAGGTTCCTTCTGGACGACTCTGTGCCCAGAATGGACCTAAGTTAAATCCAAAGCTCTATCACCTTCCGTCTCAGTGCGGCTGTTCTCGGAGCTGTCCACTTTGCCACCGGTATCGGGAGACTTGGACTTGACACTCTCCGCTTGGCTATTGGCTGGGGAGACTGCCTGGAAGGACGTGGTCTCCAGGACATCTGGACTTCGGCTCGGATACTCCTGGTCCCCCATCACCGAGGAGGAAGAGTCGTTGGTCAAGCCATCACTCTCCACGGAACCATTTTCTCGGCTGCTCTGTCGCTGCAGGACAAGACCAGTGAGACCCGTCTTCCCCTGGGCATCTAGGGAAGCCACCGAGGCCAGCCCTAGAGTAGGTGATGCCGAGTGGATGCTGGGAAGGGGCATGGGGACCTTCGAGGAGCTGCCAGGGGCCTCCTGGGAGCAGACTTCGTCTACATCGATGCTTTCGACATCATCATGACAGACAACGCTTGTACTGCCATTTTCACCGACCATCATCGGCTCGGGACCCGTAAAGTCACAGGGATTCTCCGGCAGAGGCGTGTTGGGAATCTGACCGCCCATGTGCATCCGAATATGCTGCTGCAGCATGACCGCGTTGGTAAACTTCTTCTGGCAGATGGGGCACGAGTGCTGCGTCTTTATGGACGTGTTGGTCCGGTGCACCCCGAGGTGCGTCTTCAGGTTGCCTTTGGTGGAGAAGGCTCGACCACAGATCTTACACTGGAACGGCCTCTCCCCGGTGTGGGTACGGTAATGCATCTTGAGGGAACTTTGGCAGCTTAAGACACGGTGGCATATGAGACATTCGTTGGGGTCGGTGGTGGCCTTGTCGATGTTCTCCACCAGCTGCTGCAATTTCAGGGTCTCTGACCCCGGCTCGGGTGTCCCACTCCCTTGGAAGCCGCCAACCCTCGGGGAGTTAAGGTTGGGCCCCACCCCAGGTAGGATGCATCCATCCTCACTTTCCGGAGAAGGCCCGGGCTGCAGGTCGCTGGGCAACGGGCCACCCATGAGGTCCTTGGAGTTAGTCCCCGAAGAGAGATTCTGAGATAGCCCTACATTGGGGGTCCCCGTCGCAAGGACGGGTTTGTTGTCTAAGGAGAGCCCGGATTCATCTACGGGGACAGGGCCAGAGAGCGCGTAGGGAAGGCCACTGCCTGCCGCCATCTTGTCGTGGAACTCGGCAAACAGCTGCGGGTTTGCCTTCACCTGGGGATGCCGATGAAAGTGCACCTTGAGGTTGCCCTTGGTGGTGAAGCGGTGACCGCAGACAGAGCACACGAAGGGTCTCTCTCCGGTGTGGGAGCGGAGGTGGATCTGCAAGGAGCTATCAGTCCCAAAAACCTTGCTACAGTACTTACACTTGTGCTTGTAGAGGACCTCGTCCTTGGGTTTGACATCTATCGGGGAGACACTCGGTGGCTTCCCTTTCCCTTTCTTGGACGGGTCTAACGCCACCGCGGAGAAGGGGCTCTGGAAGAGCACAGAGCCTGGGGCCTGAGGTAGCAACGCCCCCGGGAGACGCGACAGGACGTTGGGGAGCACCCGGGTCCCGTCTGGCTTCAGGGCGAAGGGCGTCAGCCCTGGGGACACGGAGCTGGCAGCAGAAGGGATGCTGGTGTGAGGTAGCTTGGCTGGCTTCAAGGTGTCCAGGGGCAAAGCCGGGCTCCCCGCCTTCTGGCTGAGCAGAGCCACAGCCGCCGAAACCTGCTGGGACACGTGGCCGCCCAGCGTCTTCAGGGAGTCAGCTCCGGCCACGCCGCTGGAGTGGAGGGCGTGGGAGGCCCACAGGTTCACCTGCACGCGGATCTGCTCCGTGAGCTGGATTTGCTGGAGCTGCTGCTGCTGCAGACATAGGATCTGCTCGAGGACCCAGGGGATGCTGCTGGCGCCGGGCAGCGGGGCTGGGGGCGCGTCTGCGCCCCGCTGGTTCACGGCCACCTTGGTGCCCCGTAGCGCTTGAAGCGTGACGTTGGTGTTGGCCACTTTGCCTTTGGGTAAATAGCTTATGTCCTGGGGTGTGGGTGGCAGGGCGGCCTCCGTCTTTAAGTACACGATGGACTCTGCCCCCGGCTTCTCCCTCGTGTCCCCTGAGCTGCCACCATCCTCTCTGTGACCGTCCTTCCTGCTTGGGCTGCGTGGCTGGTGGCTCAGCACAGCCCCGGAGAAGTCTTCTGAAGGCACCGGCCCCTCGCTGTCGTTCATGATGAGGACAGGTGGATTTTTAGTGCAATTCTTCTTATGGTCTAAGAACTCCGAGAAACTGAAGAACTCGGCACAGCATTTCTCACAGATGTGAGTCTCCTCCCGCCGAGGCCTCTTTATCCCTGCTCCGTCCACGTTCACGTCATCGCCACTCCCTGGGGGGTTCATTGGAGTACCTGTGACAAGAGAGAAAAAGCTAAGAACTCTACCCAAGAAAGGATGTGGGGCGATTTCTTGGGAAAAACCACAGCTCACAGTCCAGAGGTCTTCGTGATCTGTGTCCCAACACGCACAAAACTGTGTAAGGGAACCAGGCACCCAAAGAGTCTCAAATGAACCAATCACTTAGGTAGTGGGGGTCAAATCATAAGGTCCCAAAATGTCCAATCCTAACCCCTGCACCTGTGCCAGCGACCTTCTTTGGGGCAGGGGGGGAAATCTTTGCAGTTGTAATTAGGGTGGGTCCCAAGCCCAGTATCTGGTGTCCCTAAGGAGAAAAGAAAGGGACATGAGACAGAATCAGGCCACGTGAAGCCAAGGCAGGAGTTACGTGGCTTTTATAAGCCAAGGACGGCTGGAAGCCAACAAAAGGTAGGGAGGAGGCCTGGTACAGACTCACCCTCAGAGGCTCCAAAAGGAACCCTGCAACTCCTAAATGTCAGCTGTCCACCCTCCAGAACTGTGGGAATAAATCTGTCTTAAACCATCTAGTCTGTGCCAACTTATTAAGGCAGCCCTGGGAAACGCATACAATTCATTAAAATAATCCCCTTGGAGCTCTGGCCCTCACCCAGCTGAGAGCTGGCTTGAAAGGCAAATGGATCTCATGCCACCATAAAATGATGTTGGAAACCTGCTCAATTCATGGCCGCTCATCTCCATCCTGGGCCCATCGAAAGTGAAATTGCAGTAAGTCACTCATTCAGACAATGTGGTAAGTGTACCTTCCCACCAGGGACAATGAAAGTTTAAAGTGCTAAAAATTAATAAGAAAAAACACACTGAAAAAAAAGGAAAGATTGCATGTCCAAGAAAAAAAACTTCACTGACCTTCCTGATTATGAAAAACCTACAGAAATGCCTTAACAGGCCATTAAAGGATTAATAAGCCATTAAACAAAGAAAGAAGCCCAAGAAAGGAAGGAAGGGATGGGAATGATGGATTTTATTCCTCACCTTCCGTTTGCAACTTCTACTCTGTTACACAAAAGTCAACCAACCATCCTATTCTGGGTAGTTCTATTCCTGAAAATGAGTGGTCCCTGGACTTCTTTTGCAGTTGGGTCCTATTTCCTTCACAGTGACTGCTAGTCTGCACGTCACAATGCCTGTCGGGGGACTGTGCTTTTTAGCCAGATGCCCGAGTCCTGGCGGGTGGAGAACCTCTAAGCTACTTTATTTTTCTCATTTCCTGCCTCACCTATTATATGTACACCTTACCACTGAGAAGTCATATAGGCACACCTCAGACCCAGCAACTCCAGGTGCGCAGATCCAAACCACAGACATTTGCACACATATACAAAGATCCATGGAGAGGACTTCCCTGGGGCGCAGTGGTTAAGAACCCACCTGCCAGCACAGGGGACACGGGCCGGGAAGATCCCACATGCCGCAGAGCAACGAAGCCCGTGCGCCACAACTACTGAAGGCTGCGCTCCACAAAAGGAGAAGCCACCACAACAAGTAGCCCCCGCTCGCTGCAACTAGAGAAAGCCTGCGTGCGGCAACAAAGACCCAACACAGCCAAATATAAATAAATAAATAAACTTATTTTTTTTAAAAAAATCCATGGAGGAAGAGGGATATTTTTAACAGAAATGTTTAGAGCCACAAAAGAGGGGGGGGGGGGAAAAGGTAAATTTTGGTTTACCCACAGTACAAAAACGATGCAGAATTTCCGTACGTCCTGACGTGGAGACAGAAGTTAGGTGGAAGTAGGTTACAGAATAGTTTGTAAGGTGTGACCATTTTTGTTTAAAACGAATCCTATTTGAAATGTACAAATGCATGGGGGTAAGGCCAGGCAGTATCCACTTATCTTTTAAATAAAATGATCACTTTGTAAAGCCAACTAACCCATTTTGCCTCAATTCCTTGGGTGATTACATTTCCCAACAGCATGGGTTTTTGACTGAGGAGTCAGTCAACGATTTGGGGAGGGGCTGATCTTGCAACAAAGTGTATTTCTCTCGAGAAAGATCTATACTTTCCATCAGATTTTCAAACACTGGTTCTTTTACATTTCCATAGCACGGCCTTCATAAATTGACTTAATTTTTCCTCATTTCAGACTAAATAATCATCAGAAGTTCTGCAAGGTGTATGCGGGTCGGGGGTAAGCCAAGAGAAAGCAAACGGGTCAGGATCAATCCATGGAAAACAGGTTTGATGTGGTGGGCTTGCCCCTCAGGATTTCTATTAAATGTGCAAAATCGTGACAACCACGTAAGTTAGATGCCTGTGTTAAGTGATGTGATTAATTTAACAAATGTTTGTCGAGTGCTGACTGTGACCCTGGCACCATCCTATGACCTGAAAGTGCAGATACTGTACGTATTCAGTTAACATCAGTTTCTCCACCTTTTCTATTTCCGCGGCTTATCTGGTTACCTGGGCAACTAGGGCTGCGGAACACAATAAGCCTTGTACCAGTCATTTAAAGCCTCACTCGTTTAACAAGACTTCTCGCCTCCTACTGAGTACAAGGCAGGGGCTAAGGGGGTGATAAAAATATGAGCAGCCTAAGAGCCTCCTGTAGTCCAGACTAGAACCTCCAGGTGCCCTGGGCTCCACACTATACCCATCCAACCCTATTTAACATCAGCCCCATTTACAGATAAGAAAAACAGACTTGGATGTAATGTGACTTATACCCAAGGCAACACAACGAAAAATCTAGTCATAGGTAACTTTTGAGCACTTACTATGTACCAGGTGTAATTTACATGTTATTAACAACTCTTGAGGTAGAGACTATTATATTTAACAGAGGGGGAAACTGAGGCACAGAGGACATTAACTTCCCCAAGGTAGGGCATGTGGTAAACTGCGGAGCCAACGTTAAAACCAAGGCACGCAGGACCCAGACCGTCCCCTTGAACTCTTCCTTGATACCCTTCCTCCTAAGCGTATGTTTCTTCTGTTGAGACTGGCAACTATCTTTCCTCTCACAGAAACCCCAGGAGGAACAGGAAAGCTTGAGGGGTCAGGTTTGGACGTGTGGGGAGGTTAACTTAGGACACAATACACCCCTGCTACTTCCGTGTGGAGTGTAGCAGGTAGGTACCTCCTTCCTTCCGGCTCCACAACTGCTCCAAAGCAATAAAATTTCCAAGAATCAAGTTAAATATATTCATCAATTCCCAGAATCCTTAAGATAGTATCTATTGGTACACTTTCCCAAGACTTCTAATGCGGTGTTTGCTGGGGTGTGTTGTTAAACGGGCACAATCTTTCTGGAAGTGCAATTTTGGCAATTATGTGTCAAGAACTTTAGAAGTAGAACTTAAAGAGTTTCTCTTGGGAGGGAAATACACCAGTAGGCTGGTGCCTATAAATACATACAACTTCTTCAGAGCACAGTCCACCAACATCATCATTTGAATGCAATTCTCCTTCCACCCAGCAATTCCCTTGTTAGGAGTTTACTTTCTGTGATACCAGGATACAGGTTTCAAAGTAACAAACAGCCTAAACAAAAAAGGATGCACTCTGGTCCCTCAGTACGGTTCTGATTGAATAAATCAGGGTACACGAAAAGGATGACTACTTTGTAGCCTTCTAAAATAAAGTAGATCTTTATTATATATGCTTGATCTGTAAGACAACCACCCAAGACTGATTTCAAGAGGAAAAAAAGTGTAGAGAACAGGATGTATAGAGAACATGCTCCGCCCTCTTTGTGTCTGGGGATAAAGATATAAGTATGTACGTGGGAAACTTTTGAAATAATAGATACTGTGGCTGGTCCCTGCCTCTTGGAGCACAGGCCTGGGGTGGAAGAGAAACTTTAAAATGTATACACTTTTGGGACTTGCCTGGCGGTGCAGTGGTTAAGACTCCACACTTCCAATGCAGGGGACGCAGGTTTGATCCCTGGTCAGGGAGGCACATGCCGTGCAGTGTGACCACAGAAAAAAAATAAATCAATGTATACACTTCTGTACTTTGGCTTCTTTTTAATTAGCATGTTACACCCCTTTTCTCAGCCATTCTACTTCTGGAAATCTCTAACAAAGCTCATGTACAAATGCTTGTTAAGGGCCAAAGCAAAACTACTACCATCCTCCACAAACTGCAACAAAGCACTCACTTCAGACTCCTATACCTCAACTCACTTATCTTCGTAGCCACGTAAACAAGCATCTTTGTTCCCAATTCGCAAACATGGAAACTAAGGCTTAGAAATAACTGCCTCAAGGTGCCGTGCTGGTAAAACACAAGGGCAGGGATTATAGCCTTAAATACTATTGAAGAGAACTGAAGCTAGTGGCCTGATTTATAATTGTTTCTTCTAGAGCAGTTTCTTGAACTTTTTTTCATTTTACCCCTCTAGGAAGGCTTTTGAAGCTTTTTTTTCCTACTCACCGCCCCCCCCCCACCAAATTTTAATACCACCAATATATTATATTATCTGTTTATGCACTATGGTCCTTTGGAAGGCCACAAACCACTGTAACATCAATAAACATTTTTGCCCCACCCCAAAAAAAAAACCAATTTTCACCCCCTTGGGGACAATATTCCCTTACTGACAATGCAGGTTTTAAAGGAGATAACTCTTTAAACTGGGGCTGATGAAATTAGACAGGGAAAAAAAGATGGCGACCTTATTTTCACTCAGCTGAATTAAAACTTAACATTTCTTTCAATTATGAGCGTGGGGAACATACCTCAGCGGTATTTGCAGAACCCATGCCTATGTCATCAACAGAAAGCAGGTATTTTCCTATGATGTCAATGCGGTTGCATTACTGGAAATTCTGGTTACCTGACTGACTGCTAGATCTCCTTTATTGTGTTCATAAAGAAGCCCATGTTACTTTTACTGAGTGTTATCTCAACGCAATTTATTTCCTTGGTATTTCTATGTATCTTATTGTATGCATTTAAATACATTCTGATGAGAAGGGGTGAATGTGGCACAAAAAAGGTTAAGCTCCCTGCCTTAGAAGGATCCAACAGTTCCCAAGAGTGATTTACAACCTGAATACCAGCTTGCCTGCACTGTATACACAGGCTTGCCTCTTCTGTAGCCTCCAAGCAATACCGGCAACATCCCACTTGAGTCTTCAAACAGCAGGAGCTCTGTTTGCTGGTGCAGTAAAAAGTACTTCGACATTCAGACCACCACTGGCAAATACTGAAAGCGTATTTGCCAAAGAGTAAGACGACTCTGTTATGAACAATTGCTGGGTATGCTTAAGTTAACCCTTCCCAAAAGGAAAAAGCAAAGTTCAGAGGGATTACACAGCAACTAGATCTTCCACCCTTCCACCCCACCCCCACTCCGAATTTTAGGAATGTTATCTCTCAGCATCTAGTTATCCAATAAGTTGGAAGAATGCAGTAAACCCAGCAGGGGGCTTAGATTCAATCCCTGCCAAATGGATAGAAAATACTCTTACTATTGTATAGGAAGAAAGCTCATCTGCCAGAGGCCAATCAAATTCTGGAGCCAGTGAAAATGCTTAAGAAACAAACCTGTGTATCTCGAGAAAAGCATTATGCCTCAAGCTTATCTTCCCCCCCATTCCTATATTAAAAGAACGACAATGAGCAGATTATCTAGAGTCCATAAACATCTTCTACCCCACCCCCACCAGCAGGATAACTGCTTACCAAAAAACAAAAGGAAATTGAGATGTCCTTAAGTACTGAACCAGTTCAAAGAAACTGGTTTACCAGTTTAATTTTACATCTGAATTCAGCAATCCCGGGAAACACTTAAGGAACAAGCCCTTAACTCAATTTGTAGGTGGCAAATTAGAGCAGCCATTAACTTTCTATTTAATTAAGGTAAAAAAAAATTTGTTCCAAATGGTCTTGGATCAAAATTCAAGTCTGCTGAAAAGGAAGAAGTAAAAGAATCAAAGTTTCTTTGTGCTATAAGGTGTGCGAGCTCTGCTATTTACGCTGTAGAGATACGTCCCATATCGCCTCAACTGGAGCTCATCTTTTAAGCAATTTGTAAACTCCATGAAGGCAGGAGCTTTTGCTGCCTCCTTCCCCAGATCCCCCTAGAACAAAGCCTGACATAGACTTGAAATCTAGAAGAAAAAAAATAGATGGCAACGATCAGAGATGCAGTTCTTACATGAATTTAGAGCTTTTAAAATTTTTAGATGCTTTTTTAAACAATCAAAAGCACAATAGGTTAAGGATGATGAAAAAGGGAATATCTTGAACTCTTCCCATCATTTTTTCCAGGGCAGTAAAGCCCAGAGCACCAAATGCAAACTCTGCTTTATTTTCGACTTGCTTCCCAGGACCTCTTATTCTAAAGCCTGCAGAGGCACATCTCAAAAATTAAAAGGGAGGAGGAGAGATAACACTCAACCAGCTGAACACTCACCATAGCTCCCTCATCTGATAGAAAATCCCATCCCATAACCAACTCTTCTAAAACCACGATAAACACAGCTTCTTGGATTCAGAGCAAGGCTCAAATCAAACAGGACAAGGCAACCCTGGGCAAGCCATTGCAACCAGGAGTTAAAGTTTACTCTGAAATGAGTAAAAACGAGGATTACAGATAATGTCGTTGAGGTCCCCAGCCTGGTGTCTGGCACACAGTAGGCTACAGATAAAACTGCAGAATTATCTCAACTTGGCAGTTCAGTGCCGTCTTGGCACAATAAAAAATAAAACATTGTTATTTTGAACAAAATTAATTACTGATCACGTTTCCAGCACACAGTGGGTCTTGTATAGTGGAAACTATCTAAATAAACAGCATGCTTCATCTCCATGGTACACAGGAAGAACCCAAAAGCTCAGAAAGCAAGGTTACACAGCTGAAAGTCATACAACCAGATTGGAATGCACACCTCACTGTAAAATCTTACCAAAACCTAACTTCATTTAAAAAGAGGAAGCATTAACTCTATCCCTCCCTCCCAAGATGGCTCCCCAACTCCCCACCGTGAGGAAGGCTGCAGGGGCTTGAAGGACCAACTAGCATTGACTTGTGCAATTTCTTTTTGACGGAACAAAAGCGGTGTGGGCAAGTTGTAGCCCCTTTCAGAAACTCAGATGGAAACACAGAAAGTCAGCCTGCAACATTAACTAACGCTTCGATCAACAAGATTTCCCTCTCCCTCTATTAAAATATAAGCTCCCAAGTGCCCTATTCTCAGAATCCTTACCGCCAATGTAGGTCATTTCAGTTTAGAAACTGGGGCTAGGCAGTTATTTGAAATTTGGGAATCTTAATCGTTGATGGCTGTAATCCAGTTTAGCACAAAGGGCATTTGAAACTCTTTTGAGAAAATGCTAATTTTCCTGTATGTAGCCTGAGTCCCCTGACCACCTGCAGATTTTCTGATCTAATTTTTTGCCGTACTTCATTTTCCTCCCTCAAAAAGTACATTCTTTATAAGTGGGTCTCAAATTGGCTTTGCAAAATAAGACCAGTCTAAACTGGATTTTTAAAATGATACATACAGGCCGCTCAAATACAAAATGCGTCAGTTAAAATGTACTACTTGGGAAAACTACCTTCTGTCCCATCATGGCAACTGGGGGACTCTGCAAACACATTCGAGGATCGAAGAATTCTTTCCAAGAATTCCAAAGACTTGGCAAAGAAAACCCGGCACAGCCAGGGATAGCTCAAGCAACCGACTGGAGTCCCTAGCCTAGCCCAGCCCAGCGCTCTCCATCCCCCAGCCCCAGCCTGTCCCACCCATCAGGTGTGAGCCGGTACCTGCGAAGGGACCCGCCTCTCAGCAAAGGGCGAGGTTCCCGGCTGGGTCTCCAGGGGGCGCCTGCGCGCAGCTCGGCCGTCCACTCCAACCCAAGCGATCAATAGCAACTCCCCCTCCCAAATCGTGGAGGGAGCGCACAGCCAAGGCCCGCGATCCTAACCAGCTCGGGTTAACTGATTGCAAACTCCAGCTAGCGTTAATTTAAGAAGCTCCCCCTAAGGTGCCAAACACCACCAAAAGCCCCACTTCAGCGCGCCCACCCAAAATGAAGCGGGTAGGGGGAAGGGGAGGTCAGAGCAGGACCAGGGGAGGGGTCAGAGCCAGGAGCTCGCCCCTCCTCTCGGGAGGAAGCGGGCGGGCAGAGGGTTAACCCTTTTGTTCCAGGTGGGCCAGGCAACGAAGCCTCTCCATTCTCCCCCGCACTCCCCCTCCCAAGGCACAAAGAGAGTCCACCCTCCTCCGACCTTGGGTGCACGCTGCCCTGACCATCGGACGCCCGAAAACGCACAGCCGCCCCCTCGGTCAAGCAGATCTCTTTAATTTGCCCTGGAAAAATGTTATTTGAGGGGAAATAGGGATTTACATTATATTATAAATTTAGGAAATTTACCACATTCCCTCCCCGAAATAAAAGGTACGGTAACCAAAACGTAGCAACCGTTTTCCCATCGGAGTTGTAGCTCGGAGTGGGGTTGCCGCGCACACCCCCATCACGGGCTGGGAAACTAGAAAGCAGGCGGCGAGAGGACAGAAGCCACCAACAAGGCCCAAGAGGACGTTAAAAACGCCCCCTCCCCCCCACGCGTACGCGAAAAACTTATCAGGCGACAATTTGGCGGGCCAGGACGGAGGGGAGATAGTGGGAAATCGACTGGCTCCTAAAGCCCCCTGGGTTACATGATTAGGAAGAGAGGAGTTTGCTTGGCCGCTCCCGACCGGGCTGGGGGTCCAGAACTCCTCCAGACCCTCAAGACGCGCAGCGCGGAAGCGTGGGCCGGGTCAGCCCCCGGAGCTCGCCCTGGCCACGACCGCCCAGTCCTGGCCCGACCTCTCCCCTCTGGCCCCCGGGGCGCGCGTTTGGAAAGCCGGGCGCCCTAGAAAAGGCACGCAAAACGCCAGGCTGGTGCACCCCAGCGGGGCTGCTGTGCGCCCACGACCCCCGCCCCTGGGGGCCCACACCCCTCCCGCCGGCCGCGGTTTATTTTTAGGAAGTCGGAAATCAAAGATGGCTGGAGGTCAGGCCCCGAAAGGTTAGGGCGAAGATCGGCAGGCGGCGTAGCCCCGGGAGAAAAGAGGAGAACCAAAAAAGAAATTTTTTTAAAAAGGGAAAATACTGTGCTCTTCTCCTCCACCTCTTCGGGCCCTCCAATCCCCTCCGCAGCGCTGGTGGCCCGCACCCCAGCTCCTGGGGGTGGGGAGAGGTCGCGCCCCCTCCCCCCTCTTGGCCCGGGAGGGGTGCGTGCAACAGATCGTCCTCCCCCGGGAGGTCTTCCTAGGGTGCGCCCCTTCCCCAGCCTCCTACAAAGACCCTAACGGGTGAGGGAAAGAGTGGGGACCCCCGGGGTCTTTCTTTTAAAAAGCAGCGCCAGGGAGGGAGGAGGGGAGCCTAAGTTACAAGTGGGGGGGAGGCTACTAGTGAGGGGAGTGGAACCAATTACGAGAGGGGCAGAGGACAAGGAGAAGGGAACATTTCAGGAACGAGGGACACAGGAGAGGCTGGGGGTCAATTTTACAATAAGAGCGAGACCTGGGGGTGAAACTTACACAAGAGGGGAGAAGCGATAAAAGGGGAGAAGTGTAAAATTAACGAGGGTGGGGGTGGGGAATGAGGCTGCCGCTCTCCTCTGGAACTGAGCCCCCAGATCTCGGTTCCACAGTCTGCGGTGGAAGCCGTTGGCTCCCCAAAGTCCGCGCCTTCGAGGGTCCCGCGAACGTCCCGGAAACTGCCCGCCCGGGGCGTGCGCCCCCAGCCCCACTCACCCGGCTCCCCCGCCGCCGGCGCCGCTGCGGCCGCATCTGCAAACTCCGGGGCCGGCTGCTGCGGCTGCTGCTCGCCCTGGTCCTCCTCCGAGTTGATGTGTTGGGGTTTCGCCTGCTTGCGCCTCGACATGGTGCGAGCATCGGGGCGCCTGGAGATCCGCGGTTATTTGCCCACTCCGCCACAAATTCCTGGAGTTGGGAAATTTACCCCCCTTCGGCCGGAACGCGCATGTCCCAGTAATTATTATTATCAATAATGCATTGCGATTTATCATGAGCCCTGACAGCTGATTGGCCTGGGTCCAAGACCTCAGAGATCATTTAAATAAGACCTCATTGATCAGGGAGGGGCGAGGCATTCTGGGCTTTGTAGTCCGGCCCTACAAGCGACAAAGGCGTGTTCATCGGGGGAGAGCAACTAATTAGCATCCGGGCTCAGATTGGCTGGATCGTGGACGAAATCCGAGGGGGACCCATCCTCGCTTCAGCTATCTGAATCCTCGGAGAGAAAAAGAAAAATGATCGTGTATTTACTAAAAACTTGGAGCTTCCGTAACAGTTTTGGAACGAGCGTATTTGGTAGTGTGCTCCAAAAATTACTTTTGTAAGGTTGATATCCTCGCAAGCCGGGGAGGAAGGTCTTTTCAGTGAAATATTTTGGCTCAGTGTTTACATCTACCAAAAAACAAAAAAACAAAAACAAAACAAAACAAAAAACTGAGATTTGACCCGTGTCCCCTCCCATCTCCTTTTTCACTGAAATGTTTAAATTGAGTCTGGAGGTATCTGAAGAACGGTAAATGGTGGTATATTCAACCTTCCCACCCCATTTCAACTCTTCAGGTGGCCTTCAAATTTCAGATTACCCCCTCACCATGATTTATTTCCTTTAAATGCTAAATAGTAACCTCCAGGATTCATACTCAAAAGGTTTGGTTTACTGTCACAGTGCAGACCTTGATTTTTGGTTTGGGTTTTGTTTTTTTTTTTTAATTTAAAATGACTGGATACTAAATATAGAAAAGGTAGATTAAAAGCAAGTATAGTCAGAGATAATATCAAAACAAGGAGCGACTGCACTTTTTCCCCACAAGCCATAAATGTCTGATAACATCATTTTATTACTGAGACAATCCTCTTACATCTCCCATGGATCAGCAATGGGCGTTGTCATAGTAACTGGGTGTTGCCAAACTAATCATTATCGGAATTTTTTGCAATACGGACTTTACTGTGGAAAAGATGTGTAGTTCAAAGTGATTGCATCATCCTGACATGGAGATGCCTGGAATTTTCTAAAAGTGTGTATGTGTGTATAATATTATATGTATACACACCTCTACAGTAAATCTCTATGTATTTTATTCCATTAACTGCCTTGCATGGTGTAAATGCTCAATAAATGTTGAATAAATGATGAAATCTTCAGCCTTCTAAGTCTTTGATTGGTGTTTCCCTGGTGCCTCTGGGCATGCGTGTGTATTTAGCATTTACTTCATTGTAAGGAACTGTGCAATTATAGACCGTTCCTCCACATTTGTGCATTGCATTTTCTTGATTAGTTATTCATCAGCTTCCCAGCTTGTTAGAGTTTCTGGTAAGCTCATCGGGAATGCAAGCAAAATAGAATGCTAAACTGATAAAGATGTTCACCTGGGTGTTTGGACAACCCAAGGCAGAAAATAAATCAGCTTCATCATCTTTTTGATATTCATAGCCATCAATAAAACTTACTGAAGGAAAGAAGGTTAACCTCCAATTTTTGAGTCTTTGTTTGAAAATGCTTGGCATTGTTTTAAGTCCCCTAAACCAAAAAAGAGAGAATTACAGTCAACAGCCCAAGTTGGAAAAGTAAGAATTTGGTTTAATAATACATGGAAGCTGTTTAGAATTCTCATACTGAGTAAAAAAGCCAATTAACACCTGCCTCACTGACTAATCTGCTTATATTCCCAACACCTTTTCTGTGTAAGGTAGTGTGGTAGATGTAATTTACCAATCTAAATGCATGTGCACTAGGTTTACAGCTCAAGAAATGTTAGTGGTTTAAGGAAAACTTAATTGAAGATATAGTTGTTTATACTTATTTTAGTTGGTGATAGTGAAAACACGATGCCGTTTCTGCTTAGAACAAGGTATTAAAATTATGCCACTTGAGTCTCCAAGTGATAATAATAATAATTAATTGAGCTCCTGGTATGTACCACAGGCTGCACTAAATGCACACTTTCTCCTTTTATCTTCCAAGAGAGGTTGGCATTGTTTTATCCATTTTGAAAATGAGGAAACTGAGGTTTAAGGACATGAAATAACTTAATTAGGAAGTGGATGCGCTCAATCCCTAAGCCCGATTTCAAAATTCTTTCATCACATCCCAATGATTGTCGTTCAGTGGTAGCTGAATATGGACAAGATAGCTAAACAAGTAAAAATTGTGGTAAAAGAAAACATATGTTAAATTAAGCCTGTCCTGAAAAATCCACAGTCTGTGGAAATAACTTGTACGGAGAAAGTCAAAGAGAAGTTTTCCCCAAAGGAAAACCTTCCATGAATATTATATTAAGAAAAGAAAGGCACAGTACACTTTTTGAATCTACTTCCAACTGATGAGCCAGGAGCTAGTAAGCCGGAGGTGAAGTAAGACCCTAGAACAAAGTGGGGGGGGGGGGGGAGTAAATGGCGCACGGCAGGGCAGAAGGCCAGTCCCTAATCCACGGTAATTTTTGGGATGATTTAATATTCCCTAAAACCAAAAGACCTGGGTGTGATCAGAGTCAGGGGGAAAAAAAAAGATCATTGTAAAGGATGGTATTAAACTTTGTAATGCCTTTGGTTAGGTGACTGGGTTTATATATAATCCAGTCCTTCTCACTGTTTGCCCGGGGCAGAAATTGTCGGGAAATCGACTTCCTGTTATATCTTTCCTCAAGCAGTCTATGAACATTGAGGCTTTACTGTGTCTAAGGGTATCTGGGATACATAATCCCATTTCAGCTTCATTAAAATCCTTTCTTATTCCCATTTCATCCATGGCAAAACAAACTCAAAGCTCCCATCAGCGCCTCGTGGGTACTAACAGTCGTAGGCTGAATGTATGAATTCAGGAACTTTCCAGTTAAGGGTATAGGTCTCTGTGGAACTCAGACCTTCCAACTCTGTCCACAAAATCCCACCTCTGCTCTGTTCTGCAAGGAACTTTCTTCCCTTCTACTCTTTACGCCTCTTCACCTGCCCACTTCCACTAAGCCTCCAGTCTCAGTTCAAATTTTTCTTCCTAAAACCGGCGTTTTCTCATCCAAATTAGAACGGTCTCACCTATTAGTGTCGATTTCTAGAAGCTGGTTCTTTCCATTTATAGCATAGTTCAAAGTTTATAATTATAGATTGAATTGTCTATGTATTTATCACTTTTCACACTGCAGGTTCCACAAGGGCAGACACCTTCACCACTATGTCCTTAGCACTTAGCCACGGTAACAGAACACAGAAGTCACAATAAATGAATTTGGAGAATGACTTTGGAGACCTGAATATAAACTAGAGTATTAAGGGACTTCCCTGGTGGCTCAGTGGATAAGACTCCACACTCCCAATACAGGGGGCCTGGGTTCGATCCCTGGTCAGGGAACTAGATCCCACATGCATGCCACAACTAAGAGTTCACATGCCTGCATGCCACAACTAAGGAGCCCACGAGCCGCAACTAAGATCCAGTGCAACCAAATAAATAAATAAATATTTAAAATAAAATAAACTAGAGTATTAAAAGGCAACTACCGTTGGTGGAAATGTAAAATGGTGCAACCGTTGTGGAAAACAGTATGGCAGTTCCTTAAAAAAAATTAAACGCAGAATTACGGTAGGATCCAGCATTTCCACTTCTGGATATACATCTGAAAGAACTGAAAGCAGGGACATGAAGAGATACTTGTTCACCCAAATTCATAGCAGCATTATTCACAAGAGCTAAAAGGTGGACATAACCCAAGAGTCCATCAACAAATGAATGGATAAACAAAATGTGGCGTATACATACAATGGAATATTATTCAGCCTTAAAAATGAAAGAAATTCTGGGACTTCCCTGGTGATGCAGTGGCTAAGACTCCACGCCCCCCCAAGGCAGGGGGCCCGGGTTCGATCCCTGGTCAGGGAACTAGATCCCACAGACATGCTGTAACGAAGAATTCACATGCCTCAGGTAAGGAGTCAGCGAGCCACAGCTAAGACCTGGTGCAACCAAATAAATAAATTTTTTTTTTTTTAAATGAAAGAAACTCTGACTTGCTACAGCCTGGATGAACCTGGAAGACATCGTGCTAAGGGAAATAAGCCAGTCACAAGAAAGACAAATGCTGTGTGATTCCGCTTCTATGAGGCACCCAGAGAAGCCAGATTCATGGAGGTAGAAATTAGAGGGGTGATTGCCAGGGGCTGGGTGCAGGGGGAAACGGGGAGTTACTGTTCAGTGGGTGGAGTTTCAGTTTTGCAAAATGGAAGGAGCTCTGGAGGTCGCACAGTCATGCGAACGCTCTTCATACCACTGAAGAGTTCACTTAAAGATGGTTAAATGGCAAAATTTTATGTTATGTGTATTTTACCACAATTGGGGAAAAAGGCAATTACAAACTGATGGGTGCCTAACTATATACATTTATTAAAAATCACTGAAATGTACACTGATAATGGGTGAATGTTATGATATGTACAGCGTATCTAATGAAGTTGTTTTTGGTCAGGAGAGCCTTCATCAAAAAGTCTACAAATAATAAATGCTGGAGAGGGTGTGGAGAAAAGGGAACCCTCCTACACTGTTGGTGGGAATGTAAATGGATACAGCCACTAGGGAGAACAGTATGGAGGTTCCTTAAAAAACTAAAAATAGAACAACCATACGACCCAGCAATCCCACTACTGGGCATATACCCTGAGAAAACCATAATTCAAAAAGAGTCATGTACCACAATGTTCATTGCAGCTCTATTTACAATAGCCAGGGCATGGAAGCAACCTAAGTGTCCATCAGCAGATGAATGGATAAAGAAGATGTGGCACATATATACAACGGAATATTACTCAGCCATAAAAAGAAACGAAATTGAGTTATTTGTAGGGAGGCGGATGGACCTAGGGTCTGTCATACAGAGGGAAGTAAGTCAGAAAGAAAAAAACAAATACTGTATGCTACCACAGATATATGGAATCTAAAAAAAAAAACTGGTCATGAAGAACTTGGGGCAAGATGGGAATAAAGACGCAGACCTACTAGAGAATGGACTTGAGGACATGGGGAGGGGGAAGGGACGAAGCTGGGACGAAGTGGGAGAGTGGCATGGACATATATACGCTACCAAATGTAAAATAGATAGCTAGTGGGAAGCAGTTGCATAGCACAAGAAGATCAGCTCGGTGCTTTGTGACCACCTAGAGGGGTAGGATAGTGAGGGTGGGAGGGAGGGAGACGCAAGAGGGAAGAGATATGGGGATATATGTATATGTATAACTGATTCACTTTGTTATAAAGCAGAAACTAACGCACCATTGTAAAGCAATTATACTCCAATAAAAATGTTAAAAAAAAAAAAAAGAAGGCAATTAGGGGGAGTTCCCTGGTGGTCCAGTGGTTAGGACTCGCAGCTTTCACTACCAGGGCCCAGGTTCAATCCCTGGTCGGGAGCCTAAGATCCCGCAAGCCACGCGGCCAAAAAAAAAAAAAAAAAGGCAATTAGATATTTGGTTGTCCCTATACTTGAAAGGGCCATAATTACATGTGTGGTTTTTCTCCTATGTGGGATTCCTAGCATCTTAAGCTTGAAAAAAACTGAAATGGCAAGGCTGGTGTCCATAAATCATGTTCTGCCACTGCAAAAGTATGGCCCCTTTGGGTCTCTAAGTATTCATGCCAGGAAATGGTCAAGTGGACCGATGTGGTAACCGCTGCTGCTTTAATTTGGGAAATACACGGTTTGGATTCGGGAAGTATAAAGAGTGGCTTTTTTCTCAACATGGCCCGACCTCCTGGAGGCTATGGACTCATCGATTTGATATCTGCCTGCCTCGAAGAGAAGGCTTTATATGTCTGGAAACAGCTGCTCAAATCTAGAGATTTAGAAGTTGAGCTAAAATTGCTTCAGAAATCATGCTTGTAATTCACTGGGAGTGCTTTCTTATGGGGCCAAACGTCCACTTTTCTGAGTGTCCTGGCCCAGAGCCCTTCTACTGGGATGATTTATAATTGCAAAGTCTGGCTAATTGCAATCATCACCACTTAACTGATGATACCGCCTCCTCGTGCTTTTTTTTTTTTTGCGGTACGCGGGCCTCTCACTGCTGTGGCCTCTCCCGTTGCAGAGGACAGGCTCCAGACGCGCAGGCTCAGCGGCCATGGCTCACGGACCCAGCCTCTCCGCGGCATGTGGGATCTTCCCGGACCGGGGCACGAACCCGCGTCCCCTACATCGGCGGGCGGACTCTCAACCACGGCGCCACCAGAGAAGCCCCCGCCTCCTCGTTTTGATATCTCTCTGCTTGTTGCCATTTTATCACTCCCAAATTGGTACTGAACAATTTCTAGCTCCAATTAGTCTTGCCGGTTAATATATCCCCTGATAAGTTGAAGCCCACAACTGTGTACTCAAAAAGAGAAAAAAAACTATTCCAGCAAGTTCATTAAAACAGGAATGAATTTCCAGAAATGAGAATTTCTCCTGCAGTTTCTTCAGTTGAAGAGGAGATGGACCAGGAATAAAAGAGTTGACACGACTGGGTTTTTTGGTCCCTCAGTCCCTTGCTGGGCTCACTGTGGACCATGCATGCGGGTCTTTAGGTCAGTCTGGAGCACTCACATGCTGCAGAGGTTGACTCTCTGAGTCCATGGCAGTGGTTCTCAGTGGGGGGCAATTTTACCTCCTCCCCCAACTGGGGACATTTGGCAACACAAGAGTGCTAGTTATATACGAGGTAGAGGCCAGGATCATGCTAATACCCTACAATAGCCCAGGGCAGCCCCAGACAACAAAGAACTATCTGACCCAAAATGTCAGTAGTGCCGAAGTTGAGAAACCAGGTCTATAGGTAACATGATTTCAAGGCCATATTAGCAACTACCTAATCCTTTTTTTTTTCCCAATAGTAAAACACTTTCTAATAAAACTAGGTACTAAATCACAATCAAATCCTCTTATCTGGACTCCCCTGGTGGCACAGTTGTTAAGAATCCGCCTGCCAGGGCTGCCCTGGTGGCGCAGGGGTTAAGAATCCGCCTGCCAGTACAGGGGACACGGGTTCGAGCCCTGGTCCGGGGAGATCCCACATGTCCGGAGCAACTAAGCCCGTATGCCACAACTACTGAGCCTGAACTCTATAGAGCCTCTGAGCCACAACTGCGGAAGCCCGCGTGCCTACAGCCTGTGCTCCACAACAAGAGAAGCCACCGCAATGAGAAGCCCACTCACCACAATGAAGATCCAATGCAGCCAAAAATAAATAAATAAAACAAATAAATTTAAAAAAAGAATCCGCCTGCCAGTGCAGGGGACACGGGTTCGATCCCTGGTCTGGGAAGATCCCACATGCCACGGAGCAACTAAGCCTGTGCGTCACAACTACTGAGCCTGCGAGCCACAACTACTGAGCCCGTGCGCCTAGAGCCAGTGCTCCACAACAGGAGGAGCCACTGCAATGAGAAGCCCACGCACCGCAAGGAAGAGTAGCCCCCACTCGCAGAAACTAGAGAAAGCATGTGCGCAGCAACAAAGACTCAACGCAGCCAAAAATAAATAAATAAAAATTTTAAAAGTCCTCTTATTTTCTATGGAGAACCAACTAGCGGTTACCGGTGGGGAAAGGGAAGCGGGTACGGGCAATAAAGGGGTAGGCCTTAAGAGGTACAAACTATTATGTATAAAATAAGCTACAAGGATTGTAAATCAGCTATACTCCAATAAAATTTTTTTTACAAAGCTACAAGGACATACTGTACAACACAGGGAATACAGTCAATATTCTATAATAACTATAAATGGAGTAGAACATTTAAAAATTGTGAAGCCCTACATCGTACACCTGTAACTTGTATAATAATATTGTACATCAGCTATACTTCAATTAAAAAAAAATCCCCTTGGCTTCTCCAGGGGAACCTTCCTAACCTCCCCCGACTAAATCAAAGCCCTGCATACTGGCCTTTTCTCTCAAAGATTATACAATCTTACATTCACTCGTTGGGATGATTTGAGTAATTTTTCTGCTTCTTCTGCAGATGAGAGAAAGATAACATTTGAGTGAATTTTCTTCTGATCTTTCTTCCATGAATATCATAACTTTTACAGAGTTGAGATCCATTTGAAAATACATCTTGGCATTCTGTTTCTTTCACTTCAACAGGATATCATCAGCCTTTTCTACCTCACTAAAAACAAATCTTTGTTAATGTGTTTTATCATGTAATTTTTTTCGCTCATGGACGAACCTTTAATCTAGTTACCCAATCCCTGTTATATATTTGAGTTGTCTTTATTGTAGAGAATAAAATCCATGAACTTTCTGTTCACACAGCTCTGTCCAAATTTGGGATTTCTTTTCTTAAGACCTCGTGTTCTGAGTCTTTCTGCAATGAATGTTGGTGTTTCACAAATTCACAACCCTTCAAGAGCTTTTGAAACTACTCTCTTATTCCTTTGTGGGCTCTTGTGCAAGACATGAGCCTGGGTAACGTGAGTGATCAAGCTAAAAGGGTGAAACCATAAACATGCTTATCGGGACATTCACATATTTCGTAACTGGACCGGAGAAATGTATAGATTTTCAAAAACAAGTTGAAGGTTCAATTGATTGAACAATTTTTCTGCTAAAAACGCTTTCCACTGCATTCCCTTTTGTAGCAGTTGTGATTCATTCTTTAAACATTTCTGCACTGGCCCCTGCAACCTTTACTAAAAGTTTTCTCTTGCTTTTTCTTCTTTCTTTTTTTGATTACCTACCAGACACACATCCTGCCTCCCCCTTCCAAAAAATACCTATTCTGAGCTTGTCTTTAAAAAAATATCACCGAGGAGGTGCTTCTGTCCATTTGCCACGAGCGTTCTTTATTATAACAAACCTTTAAGAGCTAAAAGCCCAGCACACAGGAAAGTTTACTGTCATAAATATCTATCTGTCACTGCAATATAAATTATAATTGAAAATAAACTTTTCAGAGAACTCTGCCCAACACGCAAAAAGTGAGCCAGTGAGAGCGAGGCAATTAAGAATGTTAATTGTCACAGAGAGAAAAGCAAAGGACAGTCATTGTTAAGTTAACTGGTCTATAAACACCTAAATGGATTTTGCGAAGGGGAAAAAAGAAAGGACCATCTTTTGACCATGAAAGGGAATATAAAATGTCCCTTTCTTGGTTTTAATGTGTGGAGAGATTTTGACTTCTTTTCTCAGCTCCGACTCCCAAATAAACAAATGACTTGGCTCTGGTCTGGTTACAGAGACTGAGATGAGGCACCTAAATGGGGGGAAAGAGGGAAAAGCAAAGAGAGCAGACAAGAGCAGAAATAAGCAAAGGCTGAAGAAGAAAAATAGGAGGGAGAGGGAGGGGAAGGGGTGATAAGTGTAGGGGAAGAAATACAGACACCAGAAGAGAAGGAATAAAACTCCTGAGAAACAGAACGAGAGTTAAGCCCAGGGAAGAACAAGAACGTTTTCATCTATTTTCCACCCTTAGGGTGATCTGAAAGTTGTTGTTTTGTTTGTTCTTGTTGTGTTTTGGGGGGTTGGGGTTTTTTTTTGTTTGTGTGGTTTTGTTTTTGTTTTTTTCCAGCTCTGCTGTGCAGTTTGCAGGATCTTAGTTCCCCGACCAGGGATCGAACCCAGGCCTCCAGCAGTGAAAGAGTCCTAACCACTGGACCACCGGGGAATTCCCTGAAAGTTCATTTCTTAAATTGGGCAGCGTGGACAAGCCAGGGTGTGGGTCCTGCCTTTGTAATTTCCCTCCAGCCTGTCTCAGTCTCTCCAGATCTTGTTTCCTCCCCCAGTAAATGGGGAGACTAATCTCTATTTGTGGCATTGCCCCGAAAATTAGAAATGATTGTCGTAAAGCCTCTGGCTTAAACTGGTGTTCGGGAGACATGTATCATCATCATACACATTTTTTCAGGCTACAGCAGGAATATTTATCTAAGGTTTTTATCTCATCATATTAAGTAGACCTGCAACATACATGATAGTTTTGGGTCCCGAGTTATTTTATTTACTTGGCCATTCATTCATTCACCAAAGAATTATTTTGTCCACTAGGTACCAGGCCTTGGGCTGGGTGCTGAGGATTTTAGGATGAAAAAACTCAAGTGGTCACAGTCTAAAATGGGCAAAAGGGAATTCCCTGGCTGTCTACTGGTTACGACTCTGTGCTTCCACTGCCGAGGGCCCGGGTTCAGTCACTGGTGGGGGAACCAACATCCCATAAGCCAAGAGGTGTGGCCAAAAAAAAAAAAAGGCCAAAAAAAGCTAATGTCAACACTATTGGGTCATGCAAAAATGGTGGTCTAGGGTACATGCACTCTGCCTAGAGTGGGGCTGGGATGGGATGAAATCGTGAAAGGCATAAGTCGCCTTGCAAACTAGTCACTCCATGACGGAAGGGGCCCTGGTCACCTCACTCACTATTTCGTAAACAAATACCTTTAATATGTGTCAGCTAGAAGTGAATGCTATGAAGACAGTGAAAGCAACAGAGAACGTCAGAGGATGCTTTTTTTGTGGAATAATGAGGAAAGACCTCGCTGATAAGAAGACATGTGAGCGGAGACATGAAGGAAATGAGAGACACGCTGATATCTGTGGGAAGGGCATTCCAGGCAGAGGTAACAGACAGTACAAAGGCCCTGAGGCAGGAATGTGTTTGACATGTTTGGAGAACTTTAAAAAGGCCACTGGGGCTGGAGTGGAGTGAGTGAGAGGTAATGGGGGGCAAGCACATGTATGGCCTTAGAGATCGTGACTCTAATTTTTTTTTTTTCAATTGAAAAAAAATTGTGGGGCTTCTCTGGTGGCGCAGTGGTTGGGAGTCCACCTGCCGATGCAGGGGACACGGGTTCGTGCCCCGGTCTGGGAGGATCCCACGTGCCGCGGAGCGGCTGGGTCCGTGAGCCATGGCCGCTGAGCCTGCGCGTCCGGAGCCTATGCTCCGCAACGGGAGAGGCCACAACAGTGAGAGGCCCGCGTACCGCAAAAAAAAAAAAAAATTGTGGTAAAATACATATAACATAAAATTTAGCATCTTAATAATTTAAAATTATACAGGTCAGCAGTATTAAATGCATTCACATTATTGTGCAAACACCACTACCATCCATCTCCATCACTCTTTTCATCTTGCAAAACCGAAACTCTGTACCCATTAAACAGTAGCTCCCCACTTCTCTCTCACCCCAGGCCCTGGCAACCACCACTCTACTTTCTGTCTGTGAATCTGACTACTCTGAGTACTTCATACAAGAGGAATCATACAAGGACTTCCCTGGCGGTGCAGTGGTTAAGAATCCGCTTGCCAATGAAGGGAACACAGGCTCGATTCCTGGTCTGTGAAGATCCCACATGCTGTGGAACAACTAAGCCCGTGCGCCACAACTACTGAGCCTGTGTGCCACAACTACTGAAGCCCAAGTGCCTAGAGCCCGTGCTCCACAAGAGAAGCCACCGCAATGAGAAGCCCGTGCACCACAAGGAAGAGTAGCCCCTGATCGCCACAAGTAGAGAAAACCTGCGCGCAGCAACGAAGACCCAATGCAGCCAAAAATAAATAAGTAAATAAATAAAAAGAGGAATCATACAGTATTTGTCTTTTTGTGACTGCCTTATTTCAATTAACATAATATCCTCAGGTTCATCCATGGTGTGGCAAGTATCAGAATTTCTTTCATTTTTAAGGGAATAATATTCCTCTGTATGTATATACCACATTTGGCTTATAGCTTCATCCATCAGTAGACACTGGGGTTGCTTCCACCTTTTAGCCATTGTGAATAACGTTGCTATGAATATGAGTATAGAAATATCTCTTCAAGACCTGGCTTTTAATTCTTTGGGGTATATATATACCCAGAAGTGGAATTGCTGGATCATATGATAATTCCATTTTTATTTTTTATTTTTTTAAATTTTTATTTTATATTGAAGTATAGTTGAGTTACAATGTTGTTTTTGTTTCAGGTGTACAGCAAAGTGATTTAGTTATACATATTTATTCTTTTTCAGATCCTTTTCCCATATAGGTTATTACTGAGTATCGAGTAGAATTCCCTGTGCTATACAGTAAGTCCTTGTTGATTATCTATTTTATATATAGTAGTGTGTATAATTCTATTTTTAATTGTTTAAGAAACTGCCATACTATTTTCCTTTTTTTAAAATTAATTTGTTTATTTTTGGCTGTGTTGGGTGTTGTTTGCTGCACGCGGGCTTTCTCTAGTTGCCGCGAGCAGGGGCTACTCCTTGTTGCAGTGCACAGGCTTCTCGTTGCGGTGGCTTCTCTAGTCGCTAAGCACAGGCTCTAGGTGCACGGGCTTCAGTAGTTGTGGCACGTGGGCTCAGGAGTTGTGGCTCACGGGCTCTAGAGCACAGGCTCAGTAATTGTGGCGCACGGGCTTAGTTGCTCTATGGCATGTGGGATCTTCCTGGACCAGGGCTCGAACCCATGTCCCCTGCATTGGTAGGCGGATTCTTAACCACCGCGCCACCAGGGAAGTCCTGCCATACTGTTTTCAACAACAGATGCACCATTTTATATTCCCCTGACAGTATACAATGGTTCCAATTTCTCTGCATCCTCACTAGCACTTGTTATTTTCTGGGTTTTGATACTAACCATTTAATGGGGGTGAGGTAGTTTCCCATTGTGGTTTTGATTTGCATTTCCCTAATTATTAGCGTGTTGAGTATACTTTTCTAGGTTTGTCTATATTATATATATCTATCCCACATAAAAGCTGCTATTACCTCTTCTTTTCTTCCCACCATTTATTTTTTTATTTTCTTTTTTCCCCCCTTCCATTTATTTTAAATGTCATATCACAGTGGCACCTTACCAAATAGATACCCAAATAACTGCTAGGACATTTCAAAGTTGTAAAGAATAACTCAAAAAGGGTAACGAGTAGAATGCTTAAGAAAGTCTTAATTGTCCTGCACCAAAAACACGTAAGAGTCGAAATTTTTAGATAGGCTTCATCTTAATATGACTGCTAAGACAATCACAGTAAAATAGCCCTCCCTTTTTAAAAAGAACATTGCTTTTTGTCTAGTGAGATGAAGAGTCGTTGGAAGGTTTCGAGCAGGGGAATGATGTGACTTCCCTTAGGTTTTAGAAGGAGAACTCTGAATGCTGTGATGGACTGCAGCTCGAGGGGAAAGGGCAGTGGAGACTCTAGCAATAGTCCAGGAGGGCAAAGATGAAGGGTTGGCTCAAGGTGGGAGAAATGTTTGGACGGGAATATATTGTGATTGTGTGGCTGATAGGACTTGCTGACAGACTGGATGTGGGTGGGAGAAAGAGAGGTCAAGGATGATTCTTAGGTTTTTAACCTGAGCACCTGGAAGAAAACGAGTGCCGCGTCCAGAAATAGGGAAGGCTGGGGGAAGTCAATATGGCTGTGGAGGCTTCATTACTCACTCGGGACTTGTTATGTTGGAGACACCAATTGTAGATTCAAGTGGAAACGTTAAAGCAGGAGTTGGATAGACCAGTCTGGAGTTCAGGGGTGAGACCCAGGAGCCTGGAGACATCTGCATGGGTAAGATGGGATTTGAAGCCTTGGGACTGGTTGGGATCAACTAGGGAGTGAGGGGAGATGAGGAAGAAACAAGGGCAGAGATGAGGGCTGGGGAACATTGGGGTTTAAAGGCGGGGAGGTGAGGAGGAACCTACAAAGGGGACTGAGAAGGGCAGTCATCTCCGAATCAGAAGCAAGACAGAGCCATCCAGGAAGCCCAGAGAGGAAAGTCTTCATGGTGGAGGGTGTGACCCACGGTCTGAACACAGTGCTGCTGTTTCAAGGCAGGTGGACTTGACTGGTGGTTAGCCTGGGCAACGTAGAGATGGCTAGTCATCAGGAGAGACTCCAGTGGGGCCGTAGGGGCAAGAGCTGATGGGAAAGGGTTGAAAAGGAATCGGAGGAGGTAGTGGGTAGGACCAATCCTTTTTTTTTTTTTTTTTTTATTGTGGTACGCGGGCCTCTCACTGCTGTGGCCTCTCCTGTTGCGGAGCACAGGCTCCGGACGCGCAGGCTCAGCGGCCGTGGCTCACGGGCCCAGCCGCTCCGCAGCACGTGGGATCTTCCCGGACCTAGACATGAACCCGTGTCCCCTGCATCAGCAGGCGGACTCTCAACCACTGCGCCACCAGGGAAGCCGGAACCAACCCTTTTGAAGATGTTTCATGGTAAATAGGCGGAGGGAAGGGTGGAGTGGGGCAGGAAGGGGGGCTTCAGGGGGAATATGAGTTTAAGGGAGGTATTATTGCAGGTGTTGGAGGACGGGAGCAAGGATTCAAGCGAAGAGGAGTTCTTGATAATGCAGGAGAGAAAAGGAACAATTACCGAGCAGTGATCTAAAGGAGGTGGGGAGGGATGTGGTGTTGGCCTATGATATGGTCCCATACAGTCCACCCATAACAGCAGAGAGGGAGAACATTTGGGCCCACACCAAGATAAGTGGGCTGATTTAGCTTGGGGGTGTGTGGAAGTCCTCCACCAACAAGAGTACAGAAGGGGAGAGAGGCTGAGTGTCAGAGGAGAGAAAGGAGGGGTAGAACAGCCCTCCAGGGAGATGGAGAATGAATGGGAGCGGGAAGTGCGGGGGAGGGTCCGGCCCCGCTGCGGGTCATGCAGGTAGGAGAAGCCAGTTCTCATGGTTGTGAGTTTCCCCCCAACCTTCTTCAGCTCTTTCCGTGCAGGTGCAGAATGGGCGAAGAGTTGCATTGCACCCAGAATGGGGCTTTAGCCCAGAAAGTCCACCAAGAAGGAAAAGAGCGGTGGCATCCCAGGTGAACATGAAGGAGGGTATCATGATGGACCGTAGAGCCCAAGCCTGATAGGATGGGACAGGGGCGTAGAAGAGTGAAACAATGACAGTCAGTAAATGTGGAGGTTACAGGAAGGTCAAGGAACTGGTTGACTTGGGGTCCCCAAGGGACTGAGCTAGAAAGGTACTGGGTCAGAGAGAGAGATGCTTGACATTGAGCTGGTGGGGGTGATGCTGCTATTGGAATCGAGGAGAGTCTGAGCCCGGGAGTGCGCACTGCGGCGGGGTGTGGACAAGATCCCTCATGGGGGTGGGGGGTCGAGGAAAGGAGCAGCTGGGAATCAAAAGGGTTATATTCGGGTTTCCCTGGTGGCGCAGTGGCTGAGAGTCCGCCTGCCGATGCAGGGGACGCGGGTTCGTGCCCCGGTCCGGGAAGATCCCCCATGCCGCGGAGCGGCTGGGCCCGTGAGCCATGGCCGCTGAGCCTGCGCGTCCGGAGCCTGTGCTCCGCAACGGGAGAGGCCACAACAGTGAGAGGCCCGCATACCGCAAAAAAAAAAAAAAAAAAAAAAAAAGGGGGTTTCTTCACAGAGATGGAAAATGTCAAGAATTATTACAGGTGAGTGAGATACTGAGCCTGGTAACAAAACCTTCAAAAGCTGAGCAGCAGGATCTCCAGGTCTGCAGAGGACGCAGTGAGAACAGGGCTGAGGACAGGAAAACCTGAATTCTGGGTCTCCAAGGGCTGAATGGTTTGAGGAGAAGAGAAGCAAAGAGCTCAGGTAGCCCAAGTCCAGGCTGGTAGACTTGGGTGTCATAGGGAAGAAGCTACCCCTTGAGAGAGCCGGAGGGGAAGCTGTGTCCCCAGGGGAAAACCCAGGGTCAGTTGGAGCAAAATTATGCGGGGACATTCAGAGAAAGGGGTGAGGATAAAGGAGACTTTGCCACGAGGGACCAGAAGGCCCTGGAGGAATATTGGGGGTATTGAGGAGGGGGCTGGAGATCGGGTCGAATAAGTACCTGGGTTTATGGAATTGGTTATTCAAGACCAGGCACTGTTTTAACCACTTTGCATGTATTTAATCATGTACCCTATGGGGTAATTACAATTACTATCAGACTAATTTTCCAGGGGAGCAGATTGAGATACAGAAAGGTAAATGACTCAACCAAGGTCTCACAGGGTTAGGGCCAACTTTCAGAACTAAGCAACTTCCTCAGGACCATGTCAGCAAACCACAGCTCAAAGGCCAAATCCAGCCTGACAATGGTTTTGTATGACCTGCAAGCTAACAGTGGGCTTTACAGAGGGAACCTTCACCATCTCGTTGTGGATAAAAAACATTTACTTTGAACTCCCATCAAGCAACGTTATTCTCCAAAAGAATTCCATTCTTCTCACTCACAAACCTATACTGAAAAAAAAATTATAATCAAGTATTGTTACATTTGGAAGTTCATCAATTAAAATTTTGTTTTCTCTCTTGTGTGAGTATCTACATGATATCCTTAGTTTTGCCTCTTGGTCCGCAAACCTAAAATGTTTCTATCCGGTCCTTTACAGAAAATGTTTGCCAAACTCTATTCTATTCCAATCTCTCCCAGGAGAGGAAATGCTCAATAAATGTCAAGTCGTTATTGCTGATGCTGTCATTTTCATCATCTTTGGCACCTAATTCATAGGACTGAAAACAACCTGGTTGTAAGTTACCTTGTGGGTGGTGTCACCCAAAAGGTATTAAAAAATAAATGTTAGCTATTGAACGAATGGGCCAATGAATGAATGAGTGGGTGGGAGGAGGGAACGAGGCAAGAAGTGGGGGTGGGAATTGATAACATCTTTCACCAAGACAGAGCATATCAAGACGGGGAGGGTCAGAAGCGGTGAGTTCAGTTTCAGAAACTTTATTGGAGGTGAGAGTTGATTAGGTCAGCATAAACCCAGGGAGTGCTAATTGAATCTAAGCAAATCCACCATTGTCCTCGGTATCTGACCCCTGAGAGAAAATTCCATAGCTATGCAGAAAGCCCTGTATACCTCTGGGATATTTTTATAGGGAGTATAAAAGAAGTGGGTGTGGATGGGCAGATGGGGAGAAGATTCTAGAAGGCTGGACCTTTGAGAAGAGTTTATCAGGAAAGACCAGTATTTATCGGGTTCCAACTAAATTAAACACAATGCGCTGGGGCCCTTATGTAATTATCCTCACAATTCTGAGAAAGAGGTATTGTTATTCCCATTTTGCAGAGGCAGAAACCGAGGATGGGAATAACTGTAACCTGTCTCAGGGCACACATCTCGGAAGCAGCCAATCCAGGCTTTCTATCAGCTCCTCTGACTGCCAGTAACCCATTTGCTCCTTCATGCAACCCACGGGGCAGGAAGGTTCTAGGCCCCAAGATTCAACAATGAAGGGCCAGCTTCTTGGAGCTCAGAGCCCAGTGGGGAAGACAGATAATAGGCACGTAACCAACACACAAACACATGCTGTGAAGGGTAAAATAATTAGAGAGTGACCAGAGACGGAGACCACAAGAGTTGGGAAGTTCTGATGTGGAAAACCATTTTTAAATTCTTTATTGAATTTGTTACAAGATTGCTTCTCTTTCATGTTTTGGTTTTTTGGCTGCGAGGCATGTGGGATCTTAGCTCCCTGACCAGGGATCGAACCCGTACCCCCTGCATTGGAAGGCAAAGCCTTAACCACCAGACCACCAGGAAGTCCCAAGAGTTGGGAAGTTCATGGGTGACCACTCTGAGTCCAGAGCTGCTGAGCTGATGGAAGAATGTTCTAAAAACAGCAAGGGCCCTGAGGCGGGAATGAGCTTGGGCAAGTTGAAGATCAGAAATGAGGCCGCTGTCCTTGGACAGTGCCCAACAGGAGAAAAGGTACCTCCCGTCTCGTCAAAGGGAGTGCCCCCAGGTGGAGTGAGCTTCGTGTCAAGGTTTAAAGAAAGGTTGAAAGCTGGCTGGGACTGGTCTCCTTTGGGATGGACCTTTCTTTTATTATTTGTAATCATTTCTTCTATGCCATTTTTTCCCTCCTCTACTTTTTCTTTCGTGTTTTTTGGCCCTGAAGTCTCACTGGTTATAGAATAATCCATGTTGAAATGAATTGCTCTGGGAATTCCCTGGCGGTCCAGTGGTTAGGACTCCGCGCTCTCACTGCCAAGGGCCCAGGTTTGATCCCTGGTTGGGGAACTAAGATCCCACAAGCCGTGCGGCACGGCAAAAAAAAAAAAAAATAATAATAATAATAAATAAACATCTTGGGGCTTCCCTGGTGGCGCAGTGGTTGGGAGTCCGCCTGCCGATGCAGGGGGCACGGGTTCGTACCCCGGTCTGGGAGATTCCCACATGCCGTGGAGCAGCTGGGCCCGTGAGCCATGGCCGCTAAGCCTGTGCTCTACAACAGGAGAGGCCACAACAGTGAGAGGCCCGTGTACCGCAAAAAATAAACAAACAAACAAATAAATAAATAAATAAATAAACGTCTTGAAATGAATTGCTCAGTTGTCAGGAAAACATAATATCTGCTTTTTTAAAAAAAATTGTCACATAGTTACCAAGACTTTGAACACCATTATTTATGGAAATGAGGACCTTGGTGAAATGAAGGGCTCATAACCTCAGCCTTGTATTCAGGAGCTGGGTCCCTGGATGACTGAGCCTCCTGACCACGTATACCAAATCTGGTGCACTTTCCTGGCCAGAAGCTCTCCTGAGATTCTCAAAGGGCCTTTGTGCCCCTCCCACTGTCCTACATCTAAACGCTCCATCAGGGTTTCTTAAGCTTCACACTATTGACAACTTGGGGGTGGATAATGCTTTGTCCGGGGGCTGTCCTTTGCATTATGGGATGTTTAGCAGCATCCCTGGACTCTACTCACTAGACGCCAGTAGCACCCCGTCCCTTCAGTATGACAACCAAAAATGTCTACAGACATTGCCACATATCTGCTGGAGAGGGGGAGCAAACATGGCCCCTGGTTGAGACCCCCTGCTCTAGATGGCTCGTGGGGATACTGAGGCATGAAATATGACAACAGCTGCCAGCCCTGATGCATGTCGGCCCTGTTGCCCTATAGCGCTGTTCCCCTCCCCACTTTCAACCAGTCCTTCCTAAGTCACGGTCCTTCCCAGAGGGCCCCTGACTCTGAGACTAACGATGCTTACCTTGACCCAACCGAAAGAACTCCGAAAGAACTCAAAGGATCCAAGGAGACCCTGTACATGCCACCAAACGTGTACTATGAGCATTAAGACCACTAGAGGAACCATGATAAATGTCATCGTCACCACAAAGAGAAACTATTTCAATAAACATTTGTAAAATATTGATCTCATCAATCAATATTTTAGACCGACCTCTTCTTAAGTGTGGGGCAGGTGACACACTCTGTATGTCATCATTCTCCTTGTACCACTACAAATTTATACCTGCTCAGCAGCTATTTCCTGAACACCTGCTACGTGCCAAGCCCTGAGATCCACAGGGCAGCCCAGCAGTGAACGGCACCCCATCATTTGCTGTCTTTATTTACGCTGCTCTGTTGTTTTCATAGCAGAAAATTTTCATACCAGACACTGTATTCTTTGCATATTTATTTGTCTCGTCCACTAGAAAGAAGCTGGGATTTTGGACTGTTTCCTTCACTTCTAAATCCCAGCCTTTAGAACAGGGCTTGGCTCACAGCAGGGATTTTTTTGGAGAAGTCTGTGGGACCTTAAAAGAGAAATCTGGGGTGGAGATAGAACTTGGGGAGACACCGGTTAATAGGTGGTTTAGAACCTGCAGGAGCAGATGAGCCCTGGGGAGAGAGTGTTCAGTAAGAGGTGACAAGGTCCTTGGGGCTTTCGATGTGGTCCCAGAAAGGAGGCGGAGCCCAGAGGGGTGAGTGATGGTTAACGGAGGGGCTCTCTCCAGAAGGGAAGCAGGACTTGTCTACACTCCTGAGTATCTCGATGCTGCTGAGAGATGACGATAAGGGCTGGAGAAAATGCCTATTGTATTTAGAGATAAAGGCCAGGAGGCCAGGGAGCGCCCTTGGTGACATGTGTAAGGACAGTTTCCACGGATAATGGAGGCCGAAGTGAGGGGAAATGAGGCTATGGTAGCAAAAGCCTTTTGATAAGGAGGATATTAAGGAGAGGAAAGGGATGGGACAGTAGCTGGAAGGGAATGGGGGGCAAGGGAGTATTATTATTATTATTTTTTTTTTTTTCGGTACGCGGGCCTCGCACTGTTTTGGCCTCTCCCATTGTGGAGCACAGGCTCCGGACGCGCAGGCTCAGCGGCCATGGCTCACGGGCCCAGCCGCTCCGCGGCATGTGGGATCTTCCCGGACCGGGGCACGAACCCGCGTCCCCTGCATCGGCAGGCGGACTCTCAACCACTGCGCCACCAGGGAAGCCCTATTATTTTTTTTAAAGATGGAAGAGATTTAAATGTTGGAGGGAAGGATACAATTCAAAAGGAAAGCTCGAGGGACTTCCCTGGAGGTCCAGTGGTTAGGGGTCTGTGCTTCCACTGCAGGGGGCACGGGTTCGATCCCTGGTCAAGGAACTAAGAAAAAAAAAAAAAAAAAAGGAAAAGGAAAGCTTGAGTTTTCAAGAGGGAGAAGGAGTAAGGAAGGTTCTGAGATGTCAGGAGGGGCTGGGAGACGGGGCTGGTCTCAGGTGGAAGGTCCTTTAACGGGAGGAGAGAGGCTGAAGACCTTGCAAGGGTGTGAAGTCCCTCCACGGTGGGTCCCTGCCTCTTCTCCAGCTCATCTCCCATCTCCCTCCTCGGCCTCTCATCCACTCTGCTCTGCCACCTGCTCCCTTGCCTTTTTTCAAGTCCTCCAACCAGGCTCCTCTGTCTCGCTTTTTCCTCTACCTGGGACATGTGCAGAGATCCATGGGGCTCAGTCCTTCACTTCTTCGGTCTCTGCAGTTCCGTCCCTTTTTCAGAGATCTTTCCTGACACCCCCCTGCCTCCCTTGGGTATTGGCATCCTCCTGCTATCAAGGTCCCTGTTATCATAAGCATCACGCCCTCGTCCTGCTCGGGTTTCCCAGCACAGTCCAGCCGTGTATCATGCATTTTGCTCGTATTTATTCCTTATCTGTCCCCTCTTAATGCCTTTGTCCTGTTTACTAAGGTGGGGTGTAGCCCCACCGCCTGGTACACTGCCAGGCAGATATGCCTGAGAATGCATCTAGGGATAAGTGGTTTACGTACTGGGCTGGGGCAAGTTGGGGGTGTCCCCTTCTGATGGAGTCCCCTTCCCGCACGATGAAGGGCATGAGATCATGACTTGTGGTGATGGGGTGTGGACTGGGGAGCAGCTAGTTAGAGATTTGAGGACTTGTGAGACTAGGTAGGGAGAAAGTGGAGAGTTGGTTTAATTTGGGGTTGTGGATCAAGGGTTTGGGGGAGGAAATTCATAAGGGTCTTGACGCTGAGAGTGTTGTTGGAATGAAAGTCTCTGCAAGCTAGGTGAGAAAGTGTTAGGGGAAACACTGACTAAAACCGCCCACCCTTGCCAGGCAAAGACAGTAACCATTTGCATGAGTTATTTTACAGAGGAGATCCTGGTAAGGAACAGGGAACTAACAAGCCACCACCAACTGGAAGAATTCGGGAAAGGTCAAAAGGAGAGAGGAGACGCCAGTCCACGTGTCCTGGCAACCTCCCAGAATCCTTTTCCCTGGAATCCATCTCGGCTGAGTGACGCGTGCACCACCAGAAAGGACCCTGAGTCAGAAGACTGGCCAGAGACAACCCGGAAACTAATCACATCACCGTAAAACCTGAGACTGCGAGCCACATGGCAGAGCAGTCCTCCTGGGGTCCCTGACCCTCCCGCTCTCCACCCAGGCGCCCCTTCCCAATAAAGGCTCTTGCTTTGTCAGCACGTGTGTCTCCTCGGACAATTCATTTCTGAGGGTTAGACAAGAGCCCACTCTTGGCCCCTGGAAGGGGTTCCCCTTCCCGCAACAGAAGGATGAAAACTAGTCTGGCAGAGATACCAGAAAATCCCAGAGTAAGCAAGAAAGGAAGGAGGAGAGGGTGGGTGCTACGTACTATTCTCCCCATTTTACAGATGAGAAAACAAAGGCACTGAAATGTAAAGTGACCTTCCGAGGTTCCCACAGCTGGGACCCAGTCTGCATTGGAACCCAGATCTGCCACATTCCATAGCCAGACTCCTCAGCCTTGGCTTTAAGGCATGATTTCAGGCCAGTCACCTAAAATGATTCTGGTTTCTGAGCCGGAAAATCAAAGGGAAGCATCCCCAGGTGGGGTTTTAGGTGTGTTCTAAGGTGGGACAAAGAAATCTCTTTTCGGGATTTCAGGTCTCTGAGATCTCTTTTGTTATGCTTACATTTCAATATCCTCTGGATTATTTCTGTCTCCTCCCCACTCTCTATTTTTTAGATTCCTTTAGTGTTTTGCTTGAGGTCTGTTGGGTGTGGCTGAAAAAAATCTAAACTGGAGGCGTGGAAGCTTCTTGCTCAATTTATCAGGTGACTTAATATCACCAGTTATTATGATAATCGTTTCTCTGTCAAAGCTTTTGAGCGCTTTACATGTGTAAATGAAGCTGTTCTTTAAGGCAGCAATTTTTAACCTGAAGTCCAAGGTCTGTGGATGGGACCATGAAGCCTCTGCCATGGTATAACAAATTTTGTGCATACCGGCATATCCTTCTCCCGGGAAAAGAAGTCATAACTCTCATCAAATTTTCATGAGCTCCCCACTTTCAGCCTCCAAGTCTCCACCAGCTTCTTTTCAGATCTTCTCCCTACCACAGGGCCTTTGCACCTCCCTGCCTGGAACCCTCTGCCTTCCCTGATCTTGTTAATGACTCATACTTGAGCCCTAGCTCAGGCATCTTGTCTTCAGTCCTGTCTCCCCTTCCTCCCTGACTAATTCAGGCTCCCTCACACATGACCCTTGGAGAACTGGATACCTCTCTACTAGGGCTTATCACAGCTACAATTTTGCTTATTTGTGAGTTTATATGACCAAGATCTATCTCCTCTAGACTAAAGTGCCACCTGAGTAGGTGCCACATCTATTTTACCCAATCTTGCATCTCCAGTGCCTGGTATAGTGTGCCAGACACCTTGCAGGTACGCTAAGCTGTAGTCATTGGGCCTACTCATGTGTCAGAAACATAGCTCAGACCGAGTTCCAGATCTGAAGACTGAGGTTCAAAATATACCATCCGTACCCATTTATCGTGTACCCAAACCCATGCCGTACACATTCGTTACCGCCCTATTTTTCCAAGAATACCTTTCATTTATCGAGATGATATTACATAGAGGTTAAGAGCGTCCTCTGGAATCAGACTGCCTGGATTTGACTCCTGGCTCTGTCTGCCATCTATGCGGCCCCAGTCAAGTTGGTTCAGCTCCCTCTGGGCCTCACTTACTCATCTGTAAAATGGGGATAATAATACATACGTTATACACCCATTACGAGGATGACTGCAATCGAGTACACACGGTGTGTACTCAAGTGAGCTACTCTTTCCATGTACCAGGTTTCACGTTAAGCTCTTACTGATTTTTACCCTGAGCCCCTAGAGATGATCAGCCCAAGTTTCAGGAGCATGCGTCTTTATTAATGTCTCAGAAAGCTTGAATTGGAGGTTGTAGGCACAATGCCTGAACGAAGTGCAGGAACCTCTCTTTACCGAGGCATCTCCAACTGGCTAAATTCCGCTTTTCAAAGAGCAGTCATTATTTGCAAGAGACGGACGGCAGGAAGTGAATGAAGGACTAGACAGTCTCAAGGTCCAACCACAGCTTGGACATCTTGGGGGCTGAGTGGGTCAGGGGATGAATTTATTGGCTTCCATGTCAGATGCTCTGTGGGTCGTGAGATGTGCCTTTGGTCCTGACGTCAGCTAAGAGTGAACCTTCTGCAGGATTTGTCAAGCACATTTGTTGAAACATCTTGGCTTCATTACATTTATGAGTTTTAAAAGCATGTAAAATATTTTATGTGGTTCTTGCAAAAGGGTAGCAACATAAATAACCAGCTGGGATACGACGATTTTCAAGAGATGGGGTCTGTTGGCTCGCCAGCGTCAGCTCTGCAGACATCCCAAGTGTACAGAATATTCCACTTTCTCTTTCCTGCTCTGTGCCAAGGAGGCTGACCTTCGGGGACTGTAGTCCCTGGCTCCTGTGACATCTGGGTTTCTGTTGGCTTCAGACAATAGTGAGCAGGGGCTGGCGATAGGAGGTCAGGAGGTAGTGAGTTTGGGGTGTTGACCCTTTGGTCGGCCGTGGTTTGGGAGTGGCTGTGTCCCTCTGCTGAAGGCACAGCTCCTGTGGGGTGGCCCTCTCCTGCAGCTTTTGCCAGGTGCTTCTAACCTGGCCACCTTCCTGTTGCCTTTTCCGGCCTAGAGGAGGCAAGAGTCCCCTGCTCTTGACAGCCCCAGGGTGCTTCCCTACCCCTACTGGCTTCTCTACACCTGCCTGCACCTTTGCAAATAGGCCCTTCATTAAGCTCTCCTGTTAGCCTGTTGGAGTGAGCCATCTCATTCTTGCTGGGACCCTGAAATGGGCTTACTTATTAAAATCGGATTAAGGTTAGAAATCAAACTCTTAGAGGAGCCTGAACTTTTATGTTGTTGTGGCTTCCTGTCCCAATGGGAAGAAAACGCTTCCTGTAGAGAGGTCAAGCTCAATATTGTAGGCAAAACCCCCAAATATTTCATCTCTATCAGGTGCCTTGTACATAGGAGGCACTAGAGGTGCAAGCTCTACACGATTTCAACTGTCCAGGAAACATCTACTTTAGCAGAGAAGACAGACAGCTCAATAAGAAATCATGATACAGGAGGAGCATGGCTCAGTAGTTAGAGTACTGGCATTAGAGTTTGCTAGGGCTGCTGTAATAAACCAGGTACTTTAAACAGCAGAAATGTATCGTCTCACAGTCGTGGAAGCTGGAAGTTCAAGATCAAGGGTCGGCAGGGTTGGTTCCTTCTGAGGGCTGCAAGGTAAGGGTCTGTCCTGGGCATCTCTCCTTGGCTTGTAGATGGGTGTCTTTTCCCTGTGTCTCTTCACATCACTTCCCTCTATCATATCTGTCTCTGTGTCTAAATTTCCCCCAAATGACATGAGTCATTCTGGATCAGGGCCACTCTAATGCCCTCATTTTAACTTGATTACCTCTATAAAGACCCTATGTCCAAATAGGGCCACATTCTGGGGTGGGGGGAGGATGACAACATATCTTTTCTTGAGGGGACACAATCCAACCCATAACAAAGTCCAACACAGATGAGTTCAAATCCAGGCTGCGGCACCTGGGACAAGTTATTTAAACTATTCAGTGTTTCCATCTCATCATCGGAAAAATGGGGATAATGCTGCAATCACTTTGCAGGATGACAGCAAGCATGTTATGAAATAATGGGTGGGAGGATGCTTCAAAAGTGTCTGGCACATGAACAGCGTTGACTAAGGGCGGGCTTTTATTGCTCTGGTGCTAAGGTGTTCTCCTCCTAGGTACCATCTCCATTTGGATGACTTCAAGCGTCTCAAATCTTCCTCTACCCAATTGGCTCCTTTTCCAATCTCACTCATAGGGAAAATGGTACCCAACAACCGAGTTGTTCAAGCCATTCGTGATTCCTTTTCTCACCATCCCCATTTCAATCACTCCATCAGTGAGCCTGATGGGCACTCCTCCAAGGACACGTCATATTCTGAATTTATTCCCTTCTTTCCCTCTCTCCCAGTTAGATCACAAAACAAGTCATCAACATCCTCTCTCACACAGGATCTTCAACAAAGCAGTGGCTTTGCCTTCTATAACTCATTCTCTATATAGGAGCCAAAGGAGTCTTTTAAAAACGTGGATCACATCATATGATATTGCTTATATGTGGAATCTAAAAAAATGGTACAGGTGAACTTATTTACAAAACAGAAATACAGTCACAGATGTAGAAAACAAACTATGGTTACCAAGGGGGGAAGGGGGGGAGGGATAAATTGGGAGACTGGGATTGACATATATACACTACTATATAAAAAATAGATAACTAATAAGAACTTATTGTATAGCACAGGGAACACTACTCAATACTCTGTAATGACCTATATGGGAAAAGAATCTAAAAAAGAGTGGACAGGACTTCCCTGGTGGCGCAGTGGCTAAGAATCTACCTGCCAATGCAGGGGACATGGGTTCAGGCCCTGGTCTGGGAAGATCCCACATGCCACGGAGCAACTAAGCCCGTGTGCCACAACTACTGAAGCCCGCGTGCCACAACTACTGAAGCCCGCGCGCCTAGAGCCCGTGCTCCGCAGCAAAAGAAGCCACGACAATGAGAAGCCCACGCACCGCAACAAAGAGTAGCCCCCGCTCGCCGCAACTAGAGAAAGCCCGCACGCAGCAACAAAGACCCAACGCAGCCAAAAATAAATAGATAAATAAATAAATAGATTTATTTTTTAAAATAAATTTATTTTTAAAGATAAATAAATAAAAATTTTAAAGAGTGGATATATGTACATGTATAACTGATTCACTCTGCTATACAGCAGAAACTAACACAGCACTGTAAATCAACTCTACTCCAATAAAATTAACTAAAAAAAAAAACATGGCTCCATCATGTCTTTTCCTTCTCAAAACTCTTGATGATTTCCCACTAAAATTAGAATAAACTCTACCACTCCTTGCTCTGGCTTCCCAGGCCCTAATGAGCTGGCCTCTGCCTGCCTCTCCCTCACGAGTCCCTACAACTCTCCTCCTTGTTCACTACATTCCAGCCACACAGGCCTTCTTGTTCTTCCTCTAATACAACAAGGAGATCCAGCTTCAGGCCCTTTGCACTTGCTATTCCTGTCACCTAGAATGCCCTTCCTAGAATTTTGGCTTCCTCCCCACTCCGTTCCGGCTTCTGCTCAAATATGGCCTCTTCACAGAGGTCTTCCTTGGCCACCCTTTCCTGATGATGTTGGCTCTTCTGCTCCCTCCACTGAATTGTATCATTTTATAGTACTTTCCTCATAGCACTTACCCTCAGGAGTCACCACATGTCTATACTTGTTTATTTATGGTCTGCCTCTGTCATCAGAATGTAATTTCTCTGTCTAATAGCTGAGAACTCCCTTGCTCATGGCTGAATCACCAGAGCCTAGAACAGCGCCTGGCGCCTAATAGGCACCGAGTAAACCTGTGTGGGGAGGGGGAGGGGAAACCAGTACAAAATGATAGGCCTTTCTCTGCTACCTCTTCCCCCACCCCAACCCCCGCCCGAACAAAACCAGCAGCGGAGGAAGGAATCAGCTGTCTGAAAGAGCTGTCAGGATTCTTGCTTTGGAAAGATGTCTAGGGGCTGGGAAGCGGGGACCGGTCTAGAATGGGCACGCATCGGCTCCTGAGAACTGCGGTATCGCACGATGTAAAGCGTGGGTGGGCTGGGGTGACAGATCCACTCGGGGTGGAGGCCGGGAGCGTTGCGAGGTGTTTAAAGCCCGTCAATAAAAAAAAAGTGACCGCTGCTTTGTATCTGCAGCTACTCAAGGGAAATAAAGCCGTTTGCTTATAAAGAATTTCCATAAACATTTCTGAGAATGTGTATTAGGGGTAATCTTGGGATGTGCATTAAACTAAACAGGGTAGTGTAAACACAGGAACAGGCTGAAAGAGGGAGAATGAATGGCCCAGATTTGCCCTGGCCCGATGGCCTCAGGCAGAAACCCAGAGACTTCGGTTCTTTATTTAAAGTACGCGGAGACGAGGAGGGGGAGCCCAGGGCACCCCCCACCACCAGCAGATTCTGGAACAATCTCTGGAATTAGGCATATTTTTTTCTTTCTCCTAATGCTCAGTGCTTTGGATTCCTGAAGTCATCTGTGTTGAAACGCGAAGAGGTGGCGCCGTTAGGAGGGTGCTCTGTGCCAGGCCAGTCCTAAAAGCTGCCAGTGCGCAATCTCATTTCAGCGTCCCGACACCACTACCTGGAAGGTCACGCTATTGTCTCCATTTCACAGATGAGGAAACTGGGGCACAGGAGTGTGATGATTTGCTGAAGGTCACAAAGCTAACTGAGCAGGAGTGGGGGCTCCAGAGCCTGAGCTCTTCCAAGGATGCTCTAGAGAAAGAAAGAAAATGCACACCGGTATCATCGTCTGCATTTTATCACTGAGCCTTTGGATTTATTCTGAGGAATCCAGGGCACACAGTGGAACGCATCACATGCCTCCATTCAGTGCAAGAAGATGCTTCTAAAATTATTTATTTAAAAAAATAATAAATGTATTTATTTATTTATGGCTGCATTGGGTCTTCATTGCTGCACGTGGGCTTCCTTTAGTTGCAGTGAGCAGGGGCTACTGTTTGTTGAGGTGCGTGGGCTTCTCATTGCAGTGGCTTCTCTTGTTGTGGAGCATGGGCTCTAGGTGCGGGGGCTTCAGTAGTTGCAGCACGTGGGCTCAGTAGCTGTGGCTCGTGGGCTCTAGAGCTCAGGCTCAGTAGTTGTGGTGCACGGGCTTAGTTGTTCTGTGGCATGTGGGATCTTCCCGGCCCAGGGATCGAACCTGTGTCTCCTGCATTGGCAGGTGGATTCTTAACCACTGCACCACGAGGGAGTCCCTAAAATTATTTATTTATGTAATCAATGCATGAATGTGTTAGCAAATTTAAAAGGCTCAAAAGGTGGTAATGGGGATAGAAGGTCTCCCTCTCCCTTACCCTCTCTCCCAGCCACTCCATTCTCCCTGCCCCAGGTCCCTCTGGGATCAGTTTCTCTGTGTCTTTTTTGAGAGTGAGAATTCATGCACAGGCAACAACCATGCATATGTTCACACACATGCCTTTCTGTTTACACACTCTCTTACTTGTTTTTGTTTGTTTGTTTAACAGTGTATTTTGGAGTTTATTCCATAGCCCCACCTATAGATTTACAACCTTTTTTTTAATGGCTGCATAGTATTTCACCATATGGATGGACCATGATGAAAGTGGTCAGAACCCTTAACCTCTACCTAAGTATTTAGGCTGTTTCTAGTACTTTGTGATTATAAGCAATGCTCTGGGTTGGTGAGTATGGGGCAGTGTGTGTATAATTTTGTACATATGGATGTGTGTATGTAATTTCATACATGTGCAAGGGTAGCCAGAGGACCAATATACAGAAGTAGAATATTGGTGCCCTTTACAGATTATTTTACAATTTTCCCCTTCATCTCCATCTCCAATCCCATTTCCTTTTCTGTCATGTACAGCCACCCTTGTGTATTTAAAATGAGTCCTTCAAATCCACTTTCTGTATCTTCTATTTATGTTGTATATCTTTAAATATACACATATGTATGTATATGCCTATACAGTATTGTTTTGCATATGTTTAATTTATATAAATAATGTTTTGCAAAATATTACAAAGATTCCTGTATACTTTTCACCACTTTTCCCTCTTGTTAATGTTAATATTTTATATAACCACTCTGCAATGATCAAAACTAGGAAATTAACATTGGCATATTACTATTAACATTGGTACAACACTATTGACTGAACTACAGACATTTTTCAAATTTCAATAGTTTTCCCATTGATGGTTTATTCTCTCTGTTTCAGGATCCCGTATGGCAGCTGTGACAGTTCCTTGATCTTTCCTTGTCTTTCATAACTTTGACACTTTTGAAGAATTCTCATCAGTTATTTTGTAAAACGCCCCTTAGTTTGAGATTATCTTATGTTTTCTCATAATTAGATGCTACGTAATTTTGGCAAGGATACTACAGAAGTGATGTGTCTTTCTCAGTTCTGCTGCTGCTTTTTTTTTTTTATTGGAGTATAGTTGCTTTACAATGTTGTGTTAGTTTCTGCTGTACAGCAAAGTGAATCAGCTATACGTATACATCTATCCCCTCCTTTTGGGATTTCCTTCCCATTTAGGCCACCACAGAGCACTGAGTAGAGTTTCCTGTGCTATACAGTGGGTTCTCATTAGTTATCTATTTTACACATAGTAGTGTATTCTTAGTACTTCTTATTGAGGCCTTTGTGTTGTGAATGTGTCCTAGGATTTGTGACGGTTAACCTCATCCCTTGGTTAAGGTATTATCCTTATCATTTTTAGCTCTATTGATGATACTAAGTGTGATTCCTTCCTCATGACTGCTGCAGAGAATTCCTCCTTTTTCATATTGTACTTATCCTTCATAATATGCTGAAAATTTTATTCCTTGTGAAATAAATTATTTAAAATCTTTGGCCGGATCGATTGAAGAAGGGTTAAAGAAAGTGTGTTTCAGTTATACTGTGGAATACTATGCACTATCAAAAAATAAAACCAAGTTAAAAAGAGTTAAAACTATAGATAAAGATAGGCGGAAAATGCCCAAGACATATTATTATGTTTAAGAAGTTTCAGAAAAATTAATATTTCCAATACAATGTTTACAAAATTATTCTCAAATTATTGGAATATATTTGGAATGCAAAAAGGTCTAGAGGAACAGCCACAGATTTACAATAGCCAAGATATGGAAGCAACTAAGTGTCCATCAACATATAAACGGATGAAGAAGATGTGGTATATATATACAATGGAATATTACTCAGCCATAAAAAGAGTGAAAATTTGCCATTTGCAATAACATGGATGGATTGAGAGGGTATTATGCTTCGTGAAATAAGTCAGAGAAAGACAAATACTGTATATTTTCACTTATATGTGGAATCTAAAAAATAAAAAAATGAATGGATATAACAAAATAGAAACTGACTCACAGATACAGAGAACAAATTAGTGGTTACCAGTGTGGAAAGGGGTGGGGGAGGGCAAGATAGGGCAAGGGCATTAAGAGGTACAAACTACAAGGTATAAAATAAATGAGATATAAGGATGTCACGTACGGCACAGGGAATATAGCTTATATTTTATAATAGCTTGAAATGGAGTATAATCTATAAAACTATCAAATCACTATGTTGTACACAATTTAATATAATATCGTAAATCAACTATACTTCAAAAAAAAAAAAAAAAAAGAACCACAAACTATTAATAGTGGTGAGTTAAAAACTCCAGACAGTAAGAACTGGGTCTGGGAACAGATGCAGAGTTTTTACCTTAAATTCCTTATATACAGTATACATTTATGTACATTATAATGTGGTCCTTTCAAAGAATGAGGAAGCTCCTAGGAAGAGATATGAAATGATCTTCAAGATAATGTGATCAAGAGGAAGAAAGCAAGCTGCAGGGGAAAAAAAATGTGTACAGTCTGCTATCATATGTAAAAGAAACAGAGGAAAATAAGAATCCATATTTGCATAGAGATATTTTGCAAAAATCTATAAGAAATGATGGGAGGGGACCTGGGTGGAGGAGGAACAAGAGTTGGGAGGGGGTGGGGAGCTCTTTCCATTTTGCCCATTCTTTTCAGGTTTTGGATCATGTGACTGTATTACCTACTCAACAATTTGAATTATTTTAAAAAAATCTTCTGTGGTGGGCTTCCCTAGTGGTGCAGTGGTTGAAAGTCCGCCTGCCGATGCAGGGGACAAGGGTTCGTGCCCCGGTCCGGGAGGATCCCACATGCCACGGAGCGGCTGGGCCCGTGAGCCATGGCCGCTGAGCCTGCGCGTCCGGAGCCTGTGCTCTGCAATGGGAGAGGCCACAACAGTGAGAGGCCCGCGTACCGGAAAAAAAAAAAAAAAAAAAATCTTCCGTGGAGATATAAATTTTAAAGTTTTTAAAAAATGTGATGCAGGGACTTCCCTGGTTGCACAGTGGTTAAGACTCGCGCTCCCAATGCAGGGGGCCTAGGGTTCGATTCCTGGTCAGGGAACTAGGTCCCACATGCATGCTGCAACTAAGAGTTTGCATGCCACAACTAAGAAGCCCACGAGCTGCAACTAAGGAGCCCGCCTGCTGCAACTAAGACCCGGCACAGCCAAATAAATAAATAAATAAACAAATAAATAAAACTTTAAAAATTGCGAGGCAAAAAACAATTTTAAATAAACCATAGGAAATGAAGGAAAGCATTCAGGAATGCAAAGGCAATATGTCCCAACATTTTATAACAGCATAACCCTGCTTCTGATGTAAAGGTTAACTGTAGAACTAAATTAGACGGCAAGCAGGTTGGAGCAGGATGAAAACATTGATGACCCTCCTATTGCCTTATCTACACGGAAATTATCTTCATCAAGGAGGTCAAGCAGTTTTCTCTGTCTCTTCTCCCACTTGCCTACATGACCTACTTCACAGTCCTGGTGCATTAAAAACAAATATAACTCCTTCAAGTGTTCTGGGAAGAACTGTAGAGGACAGAGATGGGGGGCTCCAGAAAGGCTGAATATCAGTATTATCACTGATGTTTTCCTGACCATCATGTCTGTTTCCTGGAAGGCAAGGATCAGAGAAACTCATCAAGTTAGCCTGAGGCTGCTCAAACCTGAGGTCAAAACACCTGGGAGAAGAGGTCAGCTCAAAGATCTGGCTGTTTCCACATACCTGGATTCATTCATCTGACAGCTATTTATTGAGCATCCACCATATGCCAGGCCAGGGTGGGGACTAGGGTGAGGCAAAGAGGGTGCCTAGAGCATCCAAGGTAAGGGGCCTCCCTTGCTCCATCCTCAACTCTACACATGCCAGGCACTGTTCTAGGCACTGAGGATATAGCAGAGAACAAAACAAATAAATAGGGAGAAAAAAAAAAAAAAGCTGAACAAATGATCAAGTCTTCATATTTTAGGGCTCTATATTATGGTGGTCAGTTGGTTCTGTTAGAAACAGAAGTTTTGCCAACCCTTCCCTTCGGAGGTACTAAATGACCTCATGTGCAGTTTTGCCTTGGTTGGTTTTTCACTCTGCTTCCCCAGGCTGTTCTTTGTGGCTCACGACTGGCTCAGACAATGGGACATCCCACTTCCTGAGTGCTTACCAATGCCTGGTGCTATAGATGCATGGACCACTCTAATCTATGCTGCAGCCCGTAAAGTGAGACCCTTGACTGTCACCATCTTTCCAGGCTGAGGTCACGCACGGTTGGTGTGTAACCTGGGAGAGGTTGCAAAGTTAAAGAAGACTGTGGCCAAGATAAGATTTGACCTTGGTGTGGATCCAAATAGCCCCCGGGTGGGTGCCCTTCCCTGCTACACATTGTTACTTAAGGTTGGTTGAGACTGGTTGACTCTTACTTCCTGATGTGTGGACAGGAGGTCAAGATATTGCCTTGAAATGCAGGCAGGGGCTGTTCCTTCTCCCTGTCAAGTGCTAATCCAGGTGAGCCTGAGATGCCAGCATTGCCCACCATCCTTCCTTTTGGTCCAGCCGCAAAGAAACATTTTAGCTGAGCTTTCTGGTCCCTTCCACCATCTCAACTCAATCTGCCCCAAACCGTTACCTCCTTCCTCAGAATCTTCACCAAGTCACTTTAGCTAGAGTGTCCACAGCAATAATAACAGCCAATGTGCCATGAGTCCTCCCTCCTCCCTTCCTTCGAACAACAGAATTATTACGTGACCATCTACTATAAGCCAAGCCCTGTGGTTAGCACTGAGACACACCAATGAACAAAAGTGGACATGGTTCCCATCCTCATGGAACCCATAGTCTATTGGAGGGAGACGGATTTCAATCAAGTAATCGTTCTCAAATATTTAGAGAGATACCACTGCACACTGGCATAACTGGTATGAAGAAGAGGTGCAGGGTGCTACTGGGGGAGTGGGTTAGTCCAAGGGGGCTTCTTTGAGGAAGGGAACTTTGAGTTGAAACCTATAGGATGAGGTAACTGGGTGAAGAAAAGCATTCCAGGCAGAGGGAACAGCATGGTCTGTAGGTAGCTGGGCGAGTAAAAGGAACTGAAGCCCTTGGTGCTGGCGGATGCTGAGCAAGGAGGAGGGTCCAGTGATGAGGCTGGAGAGGAAGAGGCAGTTCTGCTTGGGAAAGGCCTTGAGGTCAGTCTACAAGCCCTGGTGGGGCACGTCTTTGGGGTCTTACATAGGGAATTCATTCATTTTGCGTTCAGTCAAGTCCACCCTGGCTGCAGTTGGAGAACCCACTGGAGGAAGTAAGAGTGGATGGGAAGGAACTTCCCAGGCGCTCCAGTGGTTAAGACTCCACGTTTCCACTGCAGGGGGCACGGGTTCCATCCCTGGTTGGGGAACTAAGATCCCTCATGCCGTGCGGTGTGGCCAAAAAAAAAAAAAAAAAAAAAAAAAAAAAAAGGAGTGGATGGAAGACCAGTGAGGAAGTCCCTGCCAATCTATAGCTGAGACAGTGGTGGGATCGATGGAGGTGCAGACGGATGGGTTCCTGATGTAGCATTGTAGCATGGAGGTTTGGCGATAGAGCACAGCAGGGGTGAGCAGAGGACTGAGGGATCCCTGGCCTCCGGCTAAAGCAACTAGAACAACTGTAGATCCTGCAGCGACCTTCCAGTGACCTTCCCAAATGCAAACCATCCGCCTCTCCCTTGCATGGGTGAGAAATGACATAGGAGTCTATTCGTTGAAGAAAGACTCTGTGGTCCTCTTTGGTTTTCTCTATGCTAATTAAAATGCCCAGTGGAAAGTGGTTTTGGCCAGTGACATGAATGATGTCCAGAAACTAGCATTTCCTCTCTTTGTGTCTGTTGCATTCTCAAAAGACACACTATCTGGGCCAAGATACAAGAATGAACCGATCAGAAACAATTCTCAAGTCATTTGAAGCTTACTTTCATCAGCAAATGAAAACTGCTTCAAAAAAAAAAAACAAAACAAAATAAAACAAAACTGCTTCTATTACCACCACTGATGCTTGGAATTCAATGGAATCAATTTAGGAAGGTCTCAGAGGCTTCCCAGGTTGAAAAATCAATTAAAATGGGTTTTCTGGGCTTACCTGGTGGCGCAGTGGTTGGGAGTCCACCTGCCGATGCGGGGGACACGGGTTCGTGCCCCGGTCCGGGAGGATCCCACATGCCGCGGAGCGGCTGGGCCCATGGGCCATGGCCACTGGGCCTGCGCGTCTGGAGCCTGTGCTCCGCAACGGGAGAGGCCATAGCAGTGAGAGGCCTGCGTAACGCAAAAATAAATAAATAAATAAATAAAATGGGTTTTCTTTCATAAAAGTTGATAGTATCAATACGTATACACCGTTCATTAGGTTCGCAAGGCCTTAACCGTGTTACCTTCCCAAATGGCCTGGCCAGGAAAAAATGTGACTTCCAAAACAATAAGTAGGTATGCTTTCATTTATAGAAAAACAAAACAAATAAAAACCAAAAAGATACCCAAATTCAGCAGTATCAGCAGCATCTAGGAGACTGTTAGAAACGGGGAAGCTCAGCTCTCACCCCAGACACACTGAATTAGATCCTGCCTTTTTTTTCCCCCTCTTTTTTGGCTACACCACGCAGCTTGTAGGATCTTAGTTCCCTGACCAGGGACTGAACCCGGCCCAGCAGTGAAAGCGCCGGGTCCTAACCACTGCACCGCCAGGGAATTCCCGCAGATCCTGCATTTTAACAAAATCCATAGGTGAGTTTTCAGCACGTAAAAGTTTCACAAGCACTATGGTAAGCTTTTCTATTTATATATACCCATATGAACACCTATTTGTGTATTCTATCTATCTGGACCTACACAGAAATAGGTATGTGAATCGAAATGTAAACGCATAGACAGGTCTGGAATTACGTGCACTATCTCACAGTGGTTAACTCTGAGAAGGGGAATTGCTTTTGAGAAGGAGAATGTGGAGGTGAAGGGTAGGGCGTTGAGAATTCAAAGGGGACTTTCACATTTTACCATGTATCCTTCTGGATTGTTTGTTTATTGGTTTAAGCTACAGGGAGAACGTGTTCATGTATTATTTGGGTAACCTAAATGTAAATATTAAGGTAGGGAAAAAAAGAAGGCATGAAAACCTAGCCCTATAAATAACAACGAACATCTCAAGTCTTCCCTCTCCACCCACGGGCTAATAACAAACTCTTTGACCCACCATTTCCACTTGGAGGGCCGCCCCTGCAGAATTACTCACACATGTGTGAAATGACGTCCCATCAAGATGAGCCAAGGCAGCACTGTTTGTAATAGCAAGAGATCAAAGGCGACCTAAACGCCCATCAATTGGGGACGGTTAAATAGGTTAAGGTACATTTACAGTGGAACAGTATGCAGCCATAGAAAAGATTGATGAGCGCTCTGTGTACTGAGATGAAACAATGGCCAAGATCAACGTGTCGTCCATGGGAGAAAGTGCCAAACAATCTGTAAGGTACGTTAACGCTGTGTAAGGAAAGTTGGAAAAGGAATATATGTTTATATTTGCTGATGCACGCACAATACATCTCCCGATATTATAACGCACCAAATAAACTAGAAGGGGTTGACTCTGAGAAGGCAAACAGGTGACTGCAGAACAGCAGTTAAGAGAGACTTTTCACTGTTTGTTATACTCTTGTGATTTTTGAACCACTTGGAAGCATTACCTTGCCAAAACTTTACTAAAACAAGAACAAAACAAAACAAACAGAAGCCTCTAGGGTTCTCTTTATTCCTCTGAGAATCCTTACTCCTGGGAACTACATCTGGGGAACTCATTGTGAATCTAATAACCCAGGGGCTTGGTTTCTCACGAAAAGAAGGCTGCTTTGCATGGAAGAAGAGAGACCGACCCCGTCCTAACGGAACACGCACATCCCCCAATGCCCCCCCCTTTATTACCATTTTGTCCTTTGCTTCTCTCATTTTATGTGACTCGACCTTTTTTCTTAAAGGTCCCACTAGTTTTCTTTAAAGAGAGTACCCCAAATAAAAATCTTTGTAATCCTCCTCTTAAACCATCCCCCCATCTCATTTAAAAAACAATAAAGATCTTATTCTAGGATTAAAATAATGAATAGGAAATAGCTGTTTTCATGCTTCTTTTCCCCACCCCTCAACTGTGGAAATAACACTAAGTAAAACTAAAAGTGAACAGAAACAGCAGACAAGGAAAATATGTCCAAATCAGGACGTTTCATCTACTTCGTAGCCCACAAACCTAGTACTCAGGGGAAACATTCTATCGAAAAATACAATTTTTTAAAAAGTGGCACATGCTTGTTACGAAAAACGCCTCAATCGTTTTCAGAGTAGAGGAGCCAGAAATACCTCGTTGTCTTGCCAGCAATTGCCTTATATTTCTCATGCTTTCCTGAGATCTGAATTATGCTTGAGAAAAAGAAGAGAACAAGACAGAAAATAATGCTTGCTTAGGTAAATATAATCAGCCGAGGAAAGCTTCCTAGAAGCAGCATAATTCACTGAGTCCCAGTTTATAGAGGGAATCCCCAAACAAAGGACTTTTGTCAGGGGATCAGTCTGGAGCCCACCATAACTTAGCATACAATGGGACAGCTTCATAAAAGAGCTTTCCATGTTCCATCTTGGTTATCAAGGAGCACGCAAGGGGGGGAGGTGAGAGAGAGAGAAAGGAATAAACATCTGGAATGTTCGCAACTATCTTCCTAGTTAGCATTCATGAATGCATGAAAGGTTTCTTATCAGCCTGAGTTCCACGCATTTTTCAAAATAAGAAGCTTCTGCTATTTTCTTCTAGATCAAGAGAGGTCCAGGGCATTTGTAAATTCATGTAAATACCTTTGCAATGAATGTTAGCGTTTCAGTGAATGTCTCATTGTTTGTGTTAAATGACCAGGTGTAATAAACAGCTCTGTAAATTTATCTATCTATCTATAATACACATATAATATATATACATTTAATTTTTGAAATGTTCAAAAATTAAATGTGCAATTATCGATTTTGTTAAGAACAGAATCTTTTGCTCTTGGGGGGATTGAAAGACTCCAGGTCAGTGGCAGGTGCCGGTTAGCATAATGATACATTTTGTACCCATTTATGAATTCTGTATTTTCTTTAGCTGGTGCAAAACTCTGTGGGTTCTTCAATCTAATGCCCCAGAAGCCTATAAAAATATCCCTGAAAATTTAGGCAAAGCAACACTTGGCTTTCTACTGAATCTGACCCCACCTGCTGTCCAGTTCCATTTGCTATTCATCTTAAGGCACATTTCTGATTTCTCTTTGTCATTCTGTCCTTGTAGCCTCAGGAGGTGAGGGGCAGGCTCAGAGGGGGGTAGGAGTTTGGCTCCAGGTGTGACAATTAATCTTCAAGTATTTCTTAATCTTCCACTGTATGCAAATACTCTATGCGATAAAGAGAAATATAAAACAAAATCCCTTCAGGAGATTGCAAATGAATTCTGTGGATTAGGTTAGTAGGCTGTATAAGAGAAGATTCTTGACCTAGGCATATAAGAAAAATGCAAATATAAATTATTATGAGATATCTTTTTTTTTCATTTATCAGATTAGCAGATATGAAAGTTTGATAACACTGTCTTTGCAAAGCATGGGGCCGTGGGCTCTCATAGATGGCCTTGGTGGGTGGGAAGCTGGGAGTAAACATCGGTTCAACCTCCTTGGGGGTGTATTTGGAAACATTTACTAAAAGAAAAGATGTACATATCCTTTGACCTAGTAATTATTCTGCTGGAAATTTATCCTACAGACCCTCTATTCAACACATGACAAATGATATATGTTCAAGGAAATACATGACAACATTGTATGTAAAAGCTAAATAATGGAAACAACCAAAATGTCCATTAGAGGAAACTGTCAAAATAAGTTATGGTCACCTATAACATGGCATTGTATTTCTGCAGCTGGAGGCATCTGTGTTTGGACTGATATGGAATATTCTATCCGTGGTGGAGTGAAATGAAAAAGTGAGTTGCCAAACCGTGTTTTGGATGCTACCAGTTCAGCTGAGTGGAAAAAAAATATTAGGCTGAACCATACGAAAGTGCCAATATTAGATCATTTTCGACATATAAACACAATTCAATAAGATTCATTACTATATGTATTTTTAAATATATTTATGTAGTATATATTTATATAAATATATATAAATTTATATATTTTCTATGTTTTTTAAACAAACTTTCAGTTTTGAGATATGTGTAGATTCATATACAGTTGCAAGAATTAATACAAAGAGAGCCCAGGGCTTCCCTGGCGGCACAGTGGTTGAGAGTCCGCCTGCCGATGCCAGGGACACGGGTTCGTGCCCCGGTCCGGGAGGATCCCACATGCCGCGGAGCGGCTGGGCCCGTGACCCATGGCCACTGAGCCTGTGCGTCCGGAGACTGTGCTCCGCAACGGGAGAGGCCGCAACAGTGAGAGGCCCGCGTACCACAAAAAAAAAAAAAAAAAAAAAAAAAAAAAAAGAGAGAGAGCCCAAGTACTTCCCATAATGGTAACATCTTACAAAATTTTAGTATAATTATCACAGCCAGGATGTCGACATTGATACAGTCGAGATACAGAACGTTTCCATCTGTTCTGACAAGGATCCTGTATGTTGTCGTTTTATAGCCACACCCACTTTCCTCCCGCCTGACCCCCTCCTTTTTTTTCTTTTATTTTTATTTATTTATTTGGTTGCATTGGGTCTTAGCTGCAGTACGCGGGATCTTCGTTGTGGCATGCAGGATCTTTGTTTTTCGTTGTGGCACACAGGCTCTTCGCTGTGGCGCTCAGGCTTCTCTAGTTGTGGCTCGTGGGCTCCAGAGCATGCAGGTTCAGTAGTTGTGGCGCGTGGGCTTAGTTGCCCCGTGGCATGTGGGACCTTTGTTCCCCAATCAGTGATTAAACCCGCGTCCCCTGCATTGGAAGGCGGATTCTTAACCACTGGACCACCAGGAAACTCCCGCGACCACCTCCTTAACCCCAGGCAACCTCTGATCTGTTCTACATTGCTACAGTCTTGTCATTTCAAGGACATGAAGTAAATGGAATTATATAGTATGTAACTTTTGAGATTGGCTTTTTTCATGCATATAATCCTCTGGAGGTTCATCCAGGTTGTTGATTGTATCAAGAGCTTGCTCCTTTCAGTGTTGGGTCCTGTTCCACAGAAGGGATGTACCAGTTTAACCATTTACCTGCTGAGGCACATCTGGGCCTATAGTGAATAAAGCGGCTATGAACATTCAGGTACAGGTTTTTGTATGAACAAAAGTTTTCATTTCTCTGGGATAAATGCCAGGAGTGCCTTGCTGGGACATATTGTGGTTGCATGTTTAGTTTTTCAAGAAACTGCCGAACTAGTTTTCTGAAGCGGCTGTAACTTCTGACATTCCTACCAGCACCGTATGGGTGAACTAGTTTCTCCTCACTCACTGGCATTCGGTACGTGGTTTTTTTTCCTTGCTGTTGTTGTTTTTTTGGCCATTCCCATAGGTGAGTAGTGATATTTACTTGTGATCTTATTTTGCATTTTCCTGATACCTAAAAATGTTGAATATCTTTCATGTGCATGTTAGTCCTCTGTATATCCTCTTTGGTGAAATCTCTGTCTTCTGCCCATTTTCTAACTGGTATGTTTATGTTAGTGTTGAGTTTTGAGAGTTCCTTATATATTCCACCACCACAGAGAGCCTTCACATTGGATACTACTGTCAGGTATGTGATTTGCAAATATTTTCTACAGGCTCTAGCTTGTCTTTTCATCCTCTGAATAAGGTCTTTTACAAAGCAAAAGCCTTTTTTTTTTTTTGTGGTACGCAGGCCTCTCACTGTTGTGGCCTCTCCCGTTGCGGAGCACAGGCTCCGGACTCGCAGGCTCGGCGGCCATGGCTCACGGGCCCAGCCGCTCCGCGGCATGTGGGATCTTCCCGGACCGGGTCACTAACCCGTGTCCCCTGCATCGGCAGGCGGACCCTCAACCACTGCGCCACCAGGGAAGCCCAGCCTTTACTTTTAACGATGCCCAATTTATCATTTTTTCCTTTTATGGGTTGTGCTTTTGGTGTCAAGTCTAAGAACTCTTTGCCTACACCTAGATCCTGAAGATTTTCTCCCATGTTTGTCTCTGAAAGTTTGACGGTTTATATTATTTCCCAAACATGCTCTCCAGAACATCTAAAGATGACGGCAGAGCTGGCAGCAGGGAATGTTGAGGGGACCAGGTTTGGCCAAGTCTCCATTTGTATCATGAAGGGCAAGGAAGCATATGTGAAGCTAAGAAGAAGTGATGCCTCACCTCTTCTTTCTTTTTGACCTTGTATTTTGTAATTTCAATAGATTATTCCAGAAAAACCAGCAAGTTCCCTTCAGGAAGATAATTCAGACTTCTTCTCCATATTACTAGCAGGCAACAGCGTTTGGAATTTCAAAGGACAAAGGTCCTTTCAACACATCACCTTGATAACAGTGGTAGGAATTAAACAATAGTTATAATATAATTATTGATAATGTAATTATTAATACTAAGAATGAGTAATAATTATCTATCTTTGTCCAACATGTCTCAGTTATCACACCAAGCACTTTGCACCTACTCTTATTGGGGGCTCCAGGAAATCCCAGGAGGAATATGCTATTAGTATAATTCCCTTTCATAGCTAAGGCAATGGAGGCTCTGAAGTGAAGTGGCCTGCAAAGGTCACGACCTGTAGTGGGGGAGAATGGGATTGTGAATCATAGAGCACAGGAGGAGGTGTCCTTCAACCTTTGCAGGCTTCAGAGGTGCCTTTGAAAATCACACCTGAAGAGTATCCACAAAATTTAGTATCTGTGCTGGGACATCTGGCAATCTATATCCAAACAGATGGACCTTTCCCTCACACCACATACAAAAATTAACTCAAAATGACGCAGTGACCTAAACACAGAAGCTAAAACCCCAACAATTGTGGGAGAAAACATGACCTTGGATTTGACAATGGATTCTTACACGTGACACAAAAAGCATGGACAACAAAAGACAGAATAAATTTGGACGCCATCAAAATGTAAAGCTTTGCGCATCAAAGGACAGCATCTAGAAAAAGACAACTCCAAGTCCTGACGGCCTCCTCCGTGACTAGTTTAGGCCTGGGCATGTCATGAAGTCCTGCCTAAGGAGGGATGAGGTGACTTCTGCTGGGAATGGGTGCTTCTGTAACAGAGATTCTTGCTCAGAGACTCACAAAAGAAATATATTTCTTCTAGACATCATCATGTTTGCATGTGATTTCTAGAACAAGGGTGGCTCTAGAACACTGGGCAATCGTGAGGTGAGCCACCAAGAGCAGAGTAGACACATATGACGTCAGAATGGAAAGAGAAGGGAAACCTGGATCTTTAATCCATTGTTCAGATACTAAATTAGTCTTTTTTTTTTTTTTTTTGCGGTACGCGGGCCTCTCACTGTTGTGGCTTCTCCCGTTGCGGAGCACAGGCTCCAGACGCGCAGGCTCAGCGGCCATGGCTCATGGGCCCAGCCGCTCCACGGCATGTGGGATCTTCCCGGACCGGGGCACGAACCCGTGTCCCCTGCATCGGCAGGCGGACCCTCAACCACTGCGCCACCAGGGAAGCCCTAAGTTAGTCATTTTTGAGCCATCTTAACTTGGAACACTCTGTTAATGTGATACAATAAATTTTCCTTATTGTTAAATAGTAAAATAAAAAAAAAAAAAGAAAAGAAAAAGAAAACTCACTGAATGGGAAAAAATAATTGCAAATCCTATTTCTGATAAAGGTCTAGTATCTAAAATATATTTAAAAAAAAACACTTACGGGCTTTCCTGGTGGCGCAGTGGTTGAGAGTCCGCCTGCCGATGCAGGGGACACGGGTTCGTGCCCCGGTCCGGGAAGATCCCACATGCCGTGGAGCGGCTGGGCCCGTGAGCCATGGCTGCTGAGCCTGCGCATCCGGAGCCTGTGCTCCGCAACGGGAGAGGCCACAACGGTGAGAGGCCCGCGTACTGCAAAAAAAAAAAAAAAAAAAAACGCTTACAATTCAACAACAAAAGGACAAATATGGGCAAAGGATGTTTCCAAAGAAGATATACAAAATGGCCATCAAGCACATGAAAAAATGCCCAACAGCATTAGTCAGTAGGGAAATGGAAATGAAAACCACAACGGGATACCACTTCATACCCAGTAGGACAGCTGTCTTCACAAAAACAAAACACAAAAATAAAAATGGAAAATAATAAGTGTTGACAAGGATGTGGAAAAATTGAAAACTCATATGCATCCCTGGTGGGAATGCAGAGTGGTTCAGTCACTCTGAAAAATAGTTTGGTGGTTCCCCAAAAACTAAGCATAGAATTACTATGTGATCCAGCAGTTCTGTTTCTAGGTACAATACTCAAAAGGATTGAAAACAGGCACTCAAATATGTGTACACACATGTGCATAGCAGCACAGTGCACGACAGACAAAAGCTGTAAATAACCTAAATTCTCATCACATAATGAATGGATAAACAAAATGAGGGGGGCTTCCCTGGTGGCGCGGTGGTGAAGAATCTGCCTGCCAATGCAGGGGCACAGGTTCGATCCCTGGTCCAGGAAGATCCCACATGCCGCAGAGCAACCAAGCCCCTGCGCCACAACTACTGAGCCCGCACGCCTTAAAGCCCGTACTCTGCAACAAGAGCAGCCACTGCAATGAGAAGACTGTGCACTGCACCGAAGAGTAGCCCCCACTCACCGCAACTAGAGAAAGTCCACACACAGCCAAAAATTAAACAAACAAACAAAACAAAGCAAAATGAGGGCTATAAATACAATGGAATATTAGTCAGCCGTAAAAAGGAATAAAGTACTGATACATGCTACAATGTGGATGAATCTCAAAAACATGACAGTAAGTGAAAGGAGCCAGACATAAAAAGCCATGTGTTGTAGGATTCCCTTATGTGAGATATCCAGAACAGGTAAGTCCACAGAGACAGAATGCAGATTGGTGGTTGACAGGGGTTGGTGGGAGGGGGAAACACAGAGCAATTGCTTAATGGATATGGGATTTTCTGCTCAAGTGACGAAAATGTTTTGCATTCGATAGAGGTCGTGGTTGCACAATACTGCGAAAGTACTAAATGCCCCTGGATTGTTCACTTTAAAATAGTTAATTTTACGTCCTATGAATTTCACATCAATTTTTGAAATTATCATTTGATTCCAGGGGTTTGGAGATGAGCTGCCCCTCACTGTGGAGTTTTACTGTCTTCAGGGCAGGGATAAAAAAGGGAAGAGCAAAACGGACATATCTCCTTTAGGAAAGATATTACAATTTATTCGATACTAATCTCTCAAGTCACTTGGCTTCCCATGTCACAGAGCACTGGACTTAGAACCTGAAGAAGAAATGCTTCCCAATATTTGACCTTGAGTGAGACACTTAGACTTTCTGAGCCACTGTTTCAGCGAGGCAGCCCCGCTCCACTGGCAGCTGTGGGATTTGGGAGGCAATAACGGATGCAGGTTGGATTGTTCCTTCTCTCTCTCATATTCCACAGGCTATCAGGGTGCGGACATGGCTGCAAGCAGAGGGAGCATCAGTCCAGGGTTGCAGAGGCACCAAAGAACTGGTCGGTTCTGTCCATTTCATCCGGGAACTAGTCAATGGGGTGAAACCATCAAATTGGCCTTTGCCAACAAACAAGAGGTTGTCAGGTTCAGGGACTGCCAGATGTCTTGGCGTGGGCAGATGCAGCTATGACAACCGCGCCATTCAGGCTGCCTGCTCTCACAAAGGCTTTACCGGGACGGATGGACCCCTGGCCCTTGAAGACAACAAGACATCGGATAAGAAGCTCTTTACATGTGACAGAGAACACATTTCAACAGCCCAGAGAGGTGGAATTATCACAGAGTGGTGTAAAAGAAGCAAAATAATTTTGGATAAACCATGAAGGAATTTTATTACCCAGTGATGTTATAAATCAACTTCTCTGTAAGTGCAATAAAACAATTGTTTAGTCTGCATGATTCATACCACAAACATTAGGATTCTGGGTTTTGATCTTATTGCTGCAATAAACTGTCTAGACAGCAATTAACAAACTGTTTTTCCTTCAGATGTTTGGAGTGCCAGTACAGCGGGAATCGGCACTTGAAATACAGGGGCTTCTTCCTGGCTCCTATTAACTATCGGGTTGGGGTGAGTGGGGAAAGCCCGAAATCGTCAGAATTAGCCTCCTACATGTGTCCTTCTCTCTTGAGGGTCATGCATCACCACACAACGCTGATTTATAATTGGCAGGAAATCTGAATATTCAGATTTTCTTTTGGCTTGTTATTTTAGTGTCAATTTAGAAAGAGGTTGCCACAGGGAGATCAACTCAATGCTTTGTGACAACTTAGAGGGATGGGATAGGGAGGGTGGGAGGGAGGCTCAAGAGGGAGGGGATTTGAGGATATATGTATCCATATAGCTGATTCAATTTGTTGTAGAGCAGAAACTAACATAACATTGTAAAGCAATTATACTCCAATAAAGATGTGGAAAAAAAAAAAAGCAGCATGAAAAGTCTAAGCTAGGCACCTCAGATCCTTTGGGAGATAGAAAGAGATGGGCTGTATTTTAACAGTGACAATCCGTGTCTATTGAGGGTCCCCCAAGGGGCAGGTGACCCGCACAGTATTTAAGTCAGCCTTCACAATAGTCCTATGAGGGGTGCAGCTGAGGGTATCAAAACTCTGAAGGAGAAGTAACTTTGCTGGAGGTGGTAAGACTAGGATGAAATGAACTCTATTTGGTTCTGCAGCCCTCTCTCTTCCCACCAGGTCACATTGTCTAAACTGATGGAAAACAAATACGCCAGATTCTAAAAGCAACTAAGTTTAAAGTCCCATGACCACAGGGCTTTCATCGGTTGGTTACTCTGTATCACATATGCTGCTTTCAAATTACTGATGAATGAATGTCCCTGGTACTGGTGGATAGGGATGTGGGCTGAGAGAGAAAAACTAGAAACCACCTAAATGTCAATCAATAGGGAACTAAACTATAAAGCCATGGGATATATCCAAACTCTAGCTAGAATAAAGAAATATTCTGCGGGAGTTAAAGAGAAAGAGACAGGTTTATATAGACTTGGGAAACTCTACATATATTACTGAATGACTTAGAACAAGTTGCAAGACAAAACACAGAAAACACAAAACAATGCATAATTACGGACATGCATTGGAAAAGTCCTGGAAACCTACATTCCGAATGGATGGCTGGGGTTTCTAATGGGGGCGGGGAGGAAAAGAAGATGGGCAAGCAGGTCATCAGAGGGGACTTTAGTCCTATTTGGAATATTTTAGCTTTTTTGCAGAGAATATATTCATGTATTATTAATGAACCTAAAAATTAATTAAAGAAAAGGAGGAAGTCCATCTATAGAAGAATAGCTAGATAAATTGTAACACAAGCCACCCATGAAATACAATGCAGCATTAAAAATAGTGAGGCAGATCCATGACGACCCTGCAGAAATCCCTCCAAGTCTCACAACTAAGTAAAAAGAGCAAGTGGCAGAAATACTTTACACGGAATGATTGTATTCATGTAAAAAGAAATTCTAGAAGGATATACACAAAGTGGTTATTTCTGGGGAGAGTAATGGCCTATGGGGCACTAAAGGTAAGCTTTGAGTTATTTATTTATTGGTTTTGAATTTTATTTTATTTATTTTTTTATACAGCAGGTTCTTATGTTATCCATTTTATACATATTAGTGTATATACGTCAATCCCAATCTCCTCATCACACTACCAGCATTCCCCCGCCACTTCCCCCGCTTTGATTTACCTTTAACTCTATATTTGAATAACTTTTTCTAAAATAAAGATGAATTACCTATGTAGCTTCAATTTTGTAATGAATAATAGAAACAAAAAAAAAATTTTTTTAATATTTATTTATTTATTTTTGGCTGTGTTGGGTCTTCGCTGCTGCACACGGGCTTTCTCTAGTTGCAGCGAGTGGGGGCTACCCTTCATTGTGGTGCGTGGGCTTCTCATTGCGGTGACCTTCTTTTGTTGCAGAGCACAGGCTCTGGGCACGCGGGCTTCAGTAGTTGTGGCACGTGGGCTCAGTGGTTGTGGCTCGCGGGCTCTAGAGCACAGGCTCAGTAGTTGTGGCACATGGGCTTAGTTGCTCCGTGGCATGTGGGGTCTTCCCAGACCAGGGCTTGAACCCGTGCCCCCTGCATTGGCAGGCAGATTCTTAACCACTGTGCCACCAGGGACGTCCCAAAGCAAAAAAAAATTTAAGAAAACAAGAGCTAACATTAAATTGAGGTTACCGGTGGCCAGACACTGTGAGAATGTTTCCCAACCACCCTATAAGATATAAATGTCTACTCTAATTTTACAGAGGAGAAAACTGAGGCACAGAGGTGAAATCAGCAGTCTAAGGCCACACAGAGTCAGAATCAGGCACCCAGGCTGATTGATTCGGAGGCTTCAGGCTTAGTCACTTCCCTATCACTGCCTCTTGGCACAGTGGGGACTCTGTCCTGTCCTGGCCAAGGGTGAGTGTAAATCTTAAACTGAACAGTCTGGGAAAAGGACTTCACAATCATCCAGTCCATGCTACTCACTGGACCCATAGGATTCTGAGGTCTGGAGAGCCCAGGTGAGTTCTATGGTCACATGGGGACAACCAGGGGAAGAATCCACTTTCTACCTAGGCTCTCTGACCACGGCTCCATCCATAGTTTTTCTAGCCCTTTTATGGTCAAGGGCCCCCAAACAACTTATAAGTTGGAATCTCCTTAAACACCCACACTCTCTCTCTCCCTCTCTCTCTCTCTCTCTCTCTCTCTCTCTCTCTCTCTCTCTCTATATATATATATATATATATTTTTTTTTTTTTTTTTCCTCTTAATGCTCCAATCTCCATTGTCTGATTTGCAAAGCAATGGGAAGAAAACTTTCCGTTTGTTGCTGGAAAAGGTAACACTGGACACATCAGTTTTGTTCTTGTTTAGCTTTTGTATATCCTTTAAGAAAAGTCTGCCTGCAGACAAATCATTCATTCATTTAACCATCATATATTCAGCATCAGGATATAATGGTTCAGCATGCTCACTCAGGAGTCACGCAGAATTTTATGTCATTTTGGGTTTGTGACTTAGCTCTCCTGAAGCTTATTTTTCCATATATTGAACATGGTGGGGAAGATGAAATTAAATAATCTGTGTAAATTTCCTGGCACATAATAAGGGCTTAAAAATGTTCATATTATTGGTCTTCCCTGGTGGCGCAGTGGTTAAGAATTGCCTGCCAATGCCGGGGACACGGGTTCGAGCCCTGGCCCGGGAAGATCCCACATGCCGCGGAGCAGCTAAGCCCGTGTGCCACAACTACTGAAGCCCGCGCGCCCTACAGCCCATGCTCCGCAACAAGAGAAGCCACTGCAATGAGAAGCCCGCGCACCGTGACGAAGAGTAGCCTCTGCTCCCTGCAACTAGAGAAAGCCTGTGTGCAGCAACAAACACCCAGTGCAGCCAAAAATAAATAAATAAATAAAAAATTTTAAATTTCACTATTATTACCTGTCATCCATCCATCCATCCATGTATTCACTCACTCACCATCCCTCTATCCATCCATGTATCCATCCTCCCTCCCTCTCTGTCTCTCTCCCTCCTTCCTTCTTCCTTTTTCCTTTCCATGCATCTACCCATCCTTCCAAACTTCCTTCTTTCTCTTTCTTCCTACCTTCCTTCCATACACTTATCTCTCCATCCATCCATCCATCCATCTATCCATCATCCACTCGTTCGTGCCTCCCTTGCCTGGTGCTCTATGCCAGATTGTTGAGATTACAAAAACAAATAAAACATAACCCCTGACTCCGTGGAGATCCCAGTTTAGATGAAAAGACAGAATTAGGCCTCTGGCGGTAGGGAGTATTTCATCCTGAAGGGAAAAGAGAGAGAAAATCTGGGAAACTGTTTAACTTCCGTCCCTGCCCTGGCAGATGTTTAGGAAGATATGTGATCCCCACTCATCTCCCAGGGCTCTTGATGGCTAAGAGCTCAGTGGATGAACATGACTTAATCAACACAGTCGGTAACAGCGCGATGCTGCGCCTTTTGTCAAAGGGCCCCCACCAAACAAACAAACAGCATAATTGGGGTTCAAGGGTGACAGTCTATCACGCTCTTCAAAAGTAAAAGCTCTCTGGCTTTCTTCCACATCTTCCCGGCTTCTTTCCACGAACTCCCTCACCTCCATTTTGTACCAAATACCATATGCATTGAGAGGATACTGCCCAGGCCACCCTGGGGATTGTTGCCTTATTTATAGAGAAAACAGGACTCCTTAGATTAACAGGATTTGTAAAGGAAAGCTCTCCTAGAAAGGAATTCCAGGTTTCTCTCTTGAGGGCCGAGCGGCAGCAGGGCTGGGGGCTGCAGTAACTCTCCAGAGAAACTGACTCTTAAATTTCCCCCCTGGCGACAATTCAATGGCAGGGAAGCATTTCACATACCATCTTTTGCCTCAGCCTCTAGGAGCTGTCATTTTTCATCCTGGCCCTTAACAGGGCCTGGACACTGGTCACTGGCCCTGTCCTTATGAGACTCAGTGTCTATCAGGAGAGACTGAAGAAAGAAGCTTGGAATTACCATGAGCTGTTATTAAGTATTTGAATGTGAGGTATTGGGCCTGTTTTATTTTGGTGTTGTAAGTGACAGAAACAGATTAAGCCAGACAGGGATTTTTCACATTATAAAACTGGTTGAGCGTGAACTAACCCATTTGACCTTAACAACACCCTGTAGGACTGCCTCCCTCCTCTACCCACCTCCCCGCTTCTACCCTCATACCCCACAGTCTGTTCATGCAGCCAGAGGGATCCTGTTAAAACCCAAATGAGCCTGCATCCCTCTTCTGCTCCAAACCCTCCCCTGGCTCTCACCCCACTCAGAGTAAAAGCCAAAATCTTGACTATGATATGCAAGATCCATCCCCTCTCTGATGTAATTTCCTGGTAGTCTTACTCTTACTCTCTCCAATTCCATCACACTGGCCTCACTGCGGTTCCTTGAAGCCTCCATGCATGCTCCAGCCTCAGGACCTTTGTACTTGCTGTTACCTTTGTGGTTCCTTTCTACCAGGTATCTGTATGGCTTGCTCCTCACTTCCTGCAGGTTTTTACTCAAAACTCAGCATCTAGGGACTTTCCTGGTGGTGCAGTGGTTAAGCATCTGCCTGCCAATGCAGGGGACACGGGTTCGATCCCTGGTCCGGGAAGATCCCACATGCTGCAGAGCAACTAAGCCCGTGCGTCACAACTACTGAGCCCACATGCTGCAACTACTGAAGCCCGCCCACTCTAGGGCCTGCGTGCTGCAACTACTGAGACCATGGGCTGCAACTACTGAAGCTGGAGAGCCTAGAGCCCATGCTCTGCAACAAGAGAACCCACCGTAATGAGAAGCCTGCGCACTGCAATGAAGAGTAGCTCCCTCTCACCGCAACTAGAGAAAGCCCGTGTGCAGCAACAAAGACCCAAAGCAGCCAAAGAAACCCCAAAACAAAAAAACAAAAAAACTCAGCATCTAAAGATGAGATTTTTCCCAGATCACCCTACATGCAATTTTACACCCCCCCCAGGCTTCCTATAAGTCTTTCCTGCTTTAATCTTTTTTCATGAGCATTTATCTCTATAAAAGTTGCCATATATTTTACTTCCTTTTCTTTAATCTACTTACCTTTTCAAACAGAATGTAAGCTTCATGAGGGCGGGGCTTTTTCTGTATTAGTCACCATCCTCTGTGTCAGAAACATCACAGCACTCAGTAAGTATTATATTTCCTTAATAGGTAAATTTTGATTGTGCAGATGAGAAAACTGCCCAAAGTTACAAGGTGGCTTTGAATCCAGCAGTCAGACTTTAGAATCCAATAGCTGCCTCTTATACTGCCCCTCTGGGCTAATGCTTTGGTTCAGGTTCATGCAACTGAAAACTCCAGGAATTAAAACTCTAGGGTGCATGAAGACTCTTCAAAAATGAAACCAAAATTTAAACCAAAATTAGTATATGATCCAGCAGTCCCACTTCTGGGTATTTATACTAATGAATTAAAATCAGGATCTTGAAGAGCCTTTTTCACAATAACCAAAATGTGGAAGCAACCTAAATGTCCATCGAGGGATGAATAGCTAAAGAAAATGTGATAAATACATACAAGGGAATATTATTCAGCCTTGAAAAAGAAAGAAATCCTATCGTACATTATCACATGAACGAACCTTGAGGGCATAATGATAAGTGACAGAAGCCAGTCACAGAGGGACAAATACTGCACAGTTTCACTTAAATAAGGTATCCAGAGTACTCAGATTCATAGAAACAGAATGATGATTGCCAGAGGCTGAGGAGAGGGGGTGAATGGGGAGTTGCTGTTCAATGGGTATGAAGGTTCAATTATACAAGACAAAAAAGTTCTAGAGATCTGCTGTACCATGTTGTGCTTAAACAGTAATGTACTGGGTACTTAAAATTTTGAGTGTAATCTCACATTATTATTATTATTTTGCTACAATATAAATAAATAAATGAATAAACCTCTAGGCTGCAGGTATGGCTGGATCCAGGGGCTCAACCTGGATCATCAGGTCCTAACTTCTCTCAGTCTCTGGATCTGTTTTCCTGGCTCGTTCAAGCCAACACCTGACAAACCCATCAACAACCCCAGAAGAAATTAAGGAGCTTCTCTTTTACAAGAGTTTCAACAGAAATCCCAGGATTGACTCGGGTTTGCCCATCTTTGATTACTCAACCGTCTCTAAATCAATCACTCTGGCCAGGGGACTGCATAAGTTCACGGGTTGGCAAACCACAGCACATCCAAATCCAGCCCCCTACCTATTTTTTAGTGACCTCTGAGCTAAGAATGGTTTCTACCTTTTTAAAATGGTTGGGGGGAAAAAAATCAATAATATTTCATGACCCATGAAAATCACATGGAAAATTTCAAATTTCAGTGCCCAGAAGTAAAGTTTTATTGCAATACAGCTGTGTCCATTTGTTTACACGTCATCCATGCCTGCTTTCTTGCTCCAACAGCACTGTGGAGTAGTTGCAACTGGGGCTGTACGGCCCACGCAGTCTAAAATATTTACCATCTGGTTCTTTACAGAGGAAGTTTGCTGACCCCTGCATAGAGAGAATCACTTGGCCTGTGAGTGGGTGGGGCGAGACTGGGGACTCCAGGTCAGATGAAGGTATTAGTTAGGGAACCGACACTGGTTGCCCTTCTGTGGGTATTCATTTAAGATGTGGGTTTGGGGACTTCCCTGGTGGTGCAGTGGTTAAGAATCCCCCCGCCAATGTAGAGGACAAGGGTTCGATCCTTCGATCCCTGATCCGGGAAGATCCCACATGCGGTGGAGCAACGGATCCCGCGAGACACAACTACTGAAGCCCGTGCGCCTAGAGCCCGTGCTCCACAACAAGAGAAGCCACCGCAATGAGAAGCCCGTGCACCGTATGGAAGAGTAGCCCCTGCTCGCCGCAACTAGAGAAAGCCCGCGCGCAGCAACAAAGACCTAACGCAGCAAAAAAAAAAAAAAAAAAAAATGTGGGTTTAGCTGCTCTGACAGAGACTCACAATAACAGAGGTTTAAACTACAATGTTAGTAATTTCTTTCAAACGTGGCAATGTCCAGATATAAGCAATGCAGGACTGGACTAGCAGCTCCATTGCCTGGGACACGCCTTCCCTCTTGCTGTCATGCCTGGGGTGTTGCCTTTATCCCCATGGTACAAGCTGGCTCCCCTCCACATCCTCCAGAAGGGGAGAGGGCGGAGGGAGGGCGTGATCCTGAAGGAAGGGCCTGGGAGCCCCTCATAGCTCGCCCACGCACAGCCCGTCGTGTGACCGCAGAGCGGGAGTGTGGGTGGGGCGTGCGCGCATCACTTAGGGCGGCTGGAGCTCATCTCTATTTCTGCTAAAAAGTGGACGGAGCGCTAGCCGACTGTGTCACACCCTCTGTGGACTTGCTGGCAGCCCATGCACCCTCGTGTGGATGTCTCAGTTTCTCGTCTTTCTGCTCCTTTTTCTGTTGCGAACACAACTCCAGGGCTGCAAAAGGGGTAGTGCATTGAGAATCTTCATGTTGTGCCCCAATGGCAGACCCTCTGGTTTTTCAGCAGGGAGGAGGTGGGTCCCTGGGGAGAACTGTGGGAAGACCCAGGGCTGTCTCTGAACTTTACTAATTCTGGGTCTGGGACCTTGGACTCAGCAATGAAAAACCTCTGAGCCTCAGTGAATGGGGTAAAAAAATAAATGATTTCCACAGAGTTGTTGAGAAGACCAAATTGCATCGCCAAGTAAAATTTGAAAGGGAAAAACTTCTATAAATTATTGTCCACTTTGTCATTATTGTTACCATCTACCTGCCTATCTATCATCTATGTTATCCATCTGTCGATCGGTCTTTTGATCCATCGATCTATCTATCTAGTTTTTTGCCGAGCTAATATAGCTGGATTTGCATAAGTATAATGGGTCCTTACAAGAATCATAACATTTTATGTGGAGAGAAAGGTATAGTAGTCTTTCTCTAAGCTTTACCAACATACCATTCTTTTTTTTTTTTTTTTTTTGTCCACGCTGCACTGCTTGTAGGATCTTAGCTTCTCTACCAAGGATTGAACCCGGCCCCGCACAGTGAGAGCACCGAGTCCTAACAACGGGACCGCCAGGGAATTCCCTAACATAAGATTCTATGTAAAAATATTTAAAATACCGTATTATTTTATTTATTTATTAATTCATTTATTTATTATTTATTTTTGGCTGTGCTGGGTCTTTGTAGCTGCGCACGGGCTTTCTCTAGTTGCAATGAGCAGGGGCTACTCTTAGTTGCTGCGCGCGGGCTTCTCATTGCGGTGGCTTCTCTTGTTGCAGAGCACGGGCTCTACGCATGCGGGCTTCAGTAGCTGTAGCACGCGGGCTCATTAGTTGTGGCGCATGGGCTTAGTTGCTCCGTGGCATGTGGGATCTTCCTGGGCCAGGGATCAAACCAGTGTCCCCTGCATTGACAGGCAGACTCTTAACCACTGGACCACCAGGAAAGTCCCATATCATTCGTTTAAATTAATGTGAGCTCCCTCTGAATGTACTGGCCTGGACCTGAGGCTCAGGTCAGGGTGGGGAAAGATTCTCTGAACAGGTCGTGGTTAGGTTGGTGAGATACTTACAAGCCAGGACCACATCAGATCACAGAAAAGAAATCAAAGGACAGTAGAAGTTCCTTTTCCTGGAAAGGCCATTATGTCTCCAGGAATGGCATAAATATTCCCTGGAAAAGTCCTCATTCCAGGAAACAACACTCCTCAGGACAAGGCAAGGAGTGTTGCCTTGTCCCCACACAGATGCCCTTGGTGCTAAGTGGTCTCTCTTGCCTCCAGCTTGCCACCCAATCTCTACCTGGGATGCTCTTCTCTGACTTTTTCTCTCCTTCCCACTTTCATCTCAGCGATACTGAGTCCCCCACTGATAGGAGTAACCAGAGGCTGAAAACTTCCTGGTGGGGATGTCAAAGAGGTGACATGACCTTTAACGTCACCTCAAACTCTGAGATTCAATGGCCCAGTGATTCTACTGTCCTCAGAGTCAGTAAATTCATCCATCCATGATATTGATGAGCTCCACGTGAGAAGCTCAGGAAGAGGAGATACAGGGCCAGATGAGACCTGACAAATGGAGAGCAGGCTACAAAGCAGACCTTGTGGGCAATGTGTAGCGTGCCCAGGACTCTCTTCAAAATTCTTCTCCTCTTTGCCTTTATTTGTTCCCATCAGAGGTTCTCAATCTCTGCGCTTTATTTATTTTTATTTGTTTATTTACTTATTTTTTGGCCACCCCGTGCAGCTTGTGGGATTTTAGTTCCCGGACCAAGGGATTGAATTCAGACCCTCGGCAGTGAGAGCTCGGAGTCCTAACCACTGGACTGCCAGGGAATTCCCTCAACCTCTGCACTTTAGAATCACTCAGGAAACTTCAAAAAATCCTTATGCCTGAGCCTCACCCCCAGACAAATTAAACTGGAATCCCTTCGGTGGGACCCAGGCATGAGTATTTTTATTTTTTATAAATTTATTTATGTATTTATTTTTGGCTGTGTTGGTCTTTGTTGCTGCGTGCGGTCTTTCTCTAGTTGTGGCGAGCGGGGGCTACTCTTCGTTGCGGTGCACGGTTTTCTCATTTTGGTGGGTTCTCTTGTTGATGAGCATGGGCTGTAGGGAGCGTGGGCTTCAGTAGTTGTGGCTCAAGGGCTCTAAAGCTCAGGCTCAGTAGTTGTGGTACACAGGCTTAGTTGCTCCGCGGCATGTGGGATCTTCCCGGACCAGGGTTCGAACCCATGTCCCCTGAGTTGGCAGGTGGATTCTTAACCACTGTGCCACCAGGGATGTCCCTGTCCTATGTCTTCACCAACATTTGATGCTCTCAAATTTATTAGTTTTTGCCAACCTGGTTATTTTAGTTTACATTCTCTTCATTATTAATGAGTTGGTCATCCTTTATCCATTTATTGGGCATTTATGTTTCTTCTGAGAAATGCCCATTCAAGTATTTTGTCCATTTTTCAGTTAAACTTTGCCTTTTCTTATTGATTTGTAGAAGTTCTTTACATATTCTGGATAATCTTCTAATAACTATAAATGTAATCTTCTCCTAGCTCATCTTTTCAATTTCTTCGTGATGTCCCCTGATGTAGTTGTATTTATCAATTCATTGGATTCTAATGTAGTTGTATTTACCAATTTTTTTCTTTATGAATTGTCTTTTGTGTCTTACATAAGAAATCATTTCATAACCCAAGCTTATAAAAATATTTCCTTATATTATCTCCTAAATATTGGCTTTTCACATTTTAGTCTTTAATCATCTGGAATATATTTTGGTTTTGAGATATAATTCACATACTACAAAATTCACCCTTTGGAATAGATTTTTATGTCTGGTATGAGGACAAGATCTAATTTTATTTTTTTTCCTGTGGATTACTAATTATCTTGCACCATTCATTGACTCTCATTCCCCACAGAGGTACACGATCATCTTAATAATAGATTAAATCTTATTATAATTAAAATTTTTCCATGGCTACATTCCTGGGCTCTTTGCTCTACCCCACTGGTTTGGTTTTCTCTCCCTACACCAATACTACATTGTCTTATTAACTACAGATTTAGAAAATGATCTTTAATATTTGGCGGGTGCATTTCTCCCAAGTTGTTTTCCATGAGAGTTTCCTTGGCTGTCTTGGCCACTTGCCCTGTCATAAAACTTTTAGAATCAGCCTGTTAAATTCTTTTAAAAATCTGATTCTACAGGTTGAGCTCATTTTCACAAGTTATATTTTCCTAGGAATTAAACCATTTCATCCAAGTTTTCAAATTTATTGGCATAAAGTTGTTCCTCATGTCCTTGTGCTTTAAAACTTTGCTGTATGTATAGTTACCATCTTGTGATATTGTTTATTTGTTCTGTTCTGTTTTTTTTCCTTGATATTTTAGCTGGATATTTGTCAATCTTAGACTTTCAAAGAACCAATTCTTGATTGCGTTGATTCTTTCTTTTGTATCTGTTTTCTATTTTGTTAATTTCTGCCTTTATTTTTATTATTTCCTTCCTCTGTTTTTTTGAGAAGATTCTGCTATTTTTCTGACTTATGTTCTTAAGCATTTAATTCCCTCACAGTCTTCTAGGCACTGCTTTAGTCGCAACCCCTAAGATTTGTATAGCATTTTTTTTTTTTTTTTTTTTTTGCGGTACGCCGGCCTCTCGCTGTTGTGGCCTCTCCCGTTGCAGAGCACAGGCTCCGGACACGCAGGCTCAGCGGCCATGCCTCACGGGCCCAGCCGCTCCGTGGCATGTGGGATCTTCCCGGACCAGGGCACGAACCTGTGTCCCCTGCATCGGCAGGTGGACTCTCAACCACTGCGGCACCAGGGAAGCCCTTGTGTAGCATTTTGATTATTGTTGAGTTATAATAATTCCCAAATTCAATAAGGATTTCTCCTTTAGCCACGACTTTTTCAGAATGTGTTTTAAATGTTCCAAATGTGTGGGGTTTCCGTAGTCATCCTTTTGCTATTGATTTCTGACACTTTAATCAAAGGACATAGTATGAATGATAAAACTGAAACTTCATGAAGTGTGCCTTATTTTTGTAGTGAAGAATACAAAATGATATCTTTTCATAAGTATATGTAAGTAAAAATCATTAAAACATCCAGGAAAGAGAAACTCCAACTTCAGGCTGGGGGTTTTCCCTGGGGGAGGGATAGAGGGAAATGAGCTCATGAAAGGTGGGTGGAAGGTTAGCGCTATCTGTTATGATATTTTTCCTTTTAAAATTGTATAAAAAGATTTTTGAAACTAATCTGATAGAGATCCACAATATTCCCCGTGGAACCTGGGGCATCGCCTGTAATCAAACACATTGCTATATTTGCAATAAAATGTCTGTATTTCAAATTAGGTGAAATGTTAGGATTATACATAGCCTCCCATCAGCTACAGGTACCGGTTTTCAGGGCTTTTTATATTCTGTGAGTGTAGATAAAGAATCATGGATTTGTAGGTATTAATGTTTATTAAATCTGGATGGTGTAAAAACAGGTCTATCTGTTCCATTATTTGTTTGCATTTCTCTGAATATGTGAAATAGTTCCAAATGTACGATTATTAAACCTTTTGTTAAAAGATAAGAAGGACTCTTCTCAAATTGCTTTCCTCCACGTGGTAAATGAAAATCTATATTAAAAAAAATAGAGTCTACATGCAATGTGGTTTGCTGGGTTGGCTCTTGGAATGGTGACATCCAAATGCAGTCTGTAGTTTAGTTAGTGGCATTTTACCAGGGCTAATTTCTGAGTTTTGACAGATGCACAATAACACGGTAATATGTTAACTTTGGGGGAAGCTGGATGAAGGACATAAGGGAACTCTGTACTATATTTGCGATTTTTCTGTAAATTTAAATTATTTCAAAATAAAACATTTACTTAAAAGAAAAGAGGGGTAACACTCAGTGTTGGTGAGGGTATGGACTTAAGGGCTATCAGGAACCCGTATATGCTGGTTAGTGGGAGTGTCAATATTTTAAGGGTATATTAGTCTCCTAGGGCTGCCACAACGAATAACCACGAAGTAAGTGGTTTAAAACAACAGAGGGCTTCCCTGGTGGCGCAGTCGTTGAGAGTCCGCCTGCCGATGCAGGGTACACGGGTTCGTGCCCTGGTCCGGGAGGATCCCACATGCAGCGGAGCAGCTGGGCCCATAAGCCATGGCCGCTGGGCCTGCGCGTCCGGAGCCTGTGCTCCGTAACGGGAGAGGCCACAACAGTGAGAGGCCCGTGTACCGCAAAAAAATAAAAATAAAATAAAATAAAATAAAATAAAATAAAATAAAACAACAGAGATTATCCTCTCACTGTTCTGTTCCCAGGCTTGCAGCTCATCATTCTGATCTCTGCCTCTGTCTTCACATGGTGTCTTCGTGGGTCTCTGTCCCTGTCTCTTTTTCTTCTTCTTACAAGGACACCGATCACTGGGTTAGGGGCTCACCCCACTTTAGTATGACCTCATCTTAACTAATTACATCTGCCATGACCCTATGTCCAAACAAGGTCACCTTCTGAGGTTCTGGGAAGGAAAAGAATTTTAGGAGCACAGTATTCAATCCAGTAGAGAAGGTAATTTAAATGTGGATCACATTCCCCGCAGCAACCCTGCTCCTGGGTAATATCCACAAGGACTATTCCCACATGTAGGCAGCATGGTGTTTACGAAGTGCGTGTTGCAGCATGGTATTAGTAATGATAAACTGGAACCCAGCTAACTCTCCATTATGGATAGATATAGCCAAACAAACTGTTTCATTCACATTCAAAAAAATCTGTGAAGCAGTTTAAGAGAATGGGGGATACTCCAAGTATTACTAACATTTTTTCAAGTGAGAAAGAAAAGTTAGGGTACAATATATACAGTTTGATCCAATTTATGTATTTTTTAATACACAAAAGGCTACGAATTTTTATATGGGTACAAACGCACAGGAGAATCTGGACGACTACACACCACAACGATACTGATTCTAAGAAGGGAGTAAAAAAGGAGAGCTGTGATGTGGACTGTTTTTTCTATGTGGTTTTGACATTTTTGTAACAGAAAAGTTTTAAGCTACTTCTTATTAAAATTAAAATTAAACTAAGCGGGGCTTCCCTGGTGGCGCAGTGGTTGAGAGTCCGCCTGCCGATGCAGGGGACGCAGGTTCGTGCCCCAGTCCAGGAAGATCCCACATGCCGTGGAGCGGCTGGGCCCATGAGCTGTGGCCGCTGAGCCTGCGCGTCCGGAGCCTGTGCTCCACAACGGGAGAGGCCACAACAGTGAGAGGCCCGCGTACCGAAAAAAAAAAAAAAAAAATTAAACTAAGCAAGATGTAGATCAATACACATAATTGATCCCAGTTTTGTAAAAAAAATATATATATATATATAAGTGATATATATAAAATATATATTTATATATATAAAATATATATATGTGATATATATTTATATATGATTTTCCATAAAGACACATACTTTTTAAAATGTATGGAGAAAAAAAGCCTGAAATAATTTACAGGTGGTATATATTGCTGTTCACTTTTCATTTTATATACCTTTTTAATTGTTTGACTATTTTCTTCAATCTTTAATACAAGATGCATTCATTCTGTAATTTAATATTTTAATAATGTTTTAGCAAACATTTTTCTGAGGTTTAATTCATTCTAAGCGTCCAAATTTTCTGTTGACCATCACAGGTATGAAAAGCAAAGCAAAGCTCCAGGGACCTGGTTCATACCTAACTTTGAGTTGATGTGTAACTCTGATATGACCAGCACGCATAACATTACAAAAGCATAGGACCACTGTTCTGATATAGTTGTTAAATTCCCTCCATACTTTTGGGATCTGAAAAGGAAATTATAAGCACGGGCTTCACAGTGATATTTTTTATTGTAAATCTCTGTTTATTATTTTAAAACTTTACTGCCCAATATGGTAGCCACCAGCTACGTGTGGCTCTTAAATTAAATTAATTAAAATGAAATAACAGGGGCTTCCCTGGTGGTGCAGTGGTTGAGAGTCCGCCTGCCGATGCAGGGGATATGGGTTTGTGTCCTGGTCCGGGAAGATCCCACATGCTGCGGAGCGGCTGGGCCCGTGAGCCATAGCCGCTGAGCCTGCGCGTCCGGAGCTTGTGCTCCGCAACGGGAAAGGCCACAACAGTGAGAGGCCCAAGTACAGCAAAAAAAAAAAAAAAAAAAGAAATAACATTAAAACTTTAGTTCCTCAGTCACACTGGCACCATTTCAAGGGCCCAAGAGTCACTTTGGTTAGTGGCTACCACATGGGATGAGGTAGATTACAGAACATTTCCGTCAGTGTGGAAAGTTCTATTGGACGGTACTGGTTTAAAGCACAACGATATACAAACATCCTTGTTGTTTACCTCATTTGGTAGGATTTTTACCGTGGGAAGGCATTCTTTGTGTTAAGTACTCAGAGACATCCAGGGGAAGGTAGTTCAGTGGATAACTTCTCCTTAAGTCCCCACTTTTGAGAGCAGGTGGTGTGCGATTCTGGGCTCATTACGGCACTGACCTGCCACCCTAGTGCCTCTGCATCTCTCCATGCATTTAAAATATCCCAGTAGATCCTATGAAGTATTCCCATGTTCTGGTCAAACTGGTTTATGAAACCACGATTTGAGAAGTCCAGTCTTGCAGGCGGCAGGGCCCTGCCTTTGTGTGGCCGTAATAAGGTTATTTATGGAGGATGGAGACGACTCTCAGAGAAGATGAAAGGTTTGATGGTAAAGGAAAGCAGAAGCTCAGAGAAGCAGGTTTCTCCTTATAGCAATGACTCTCCAGATAAGATAAATCACCTGGGACCATTAAACCTTCAAGAAGAGTGCTTGTAAACCTCCCCTCGAAACTAACAAAGCATCTTCTCTCCTGGAGCCGCCCATGTGGTGAGGGGCTCACAGCTTTTCCCAAACCACCAGCTAGTCACAGTGTTACCCTACTGGGCTCTCTACCCAGGACACTGAACCAGAAAATCACTTTCGAAGTCATTCCTTAGGGTGGCCAACTGTCCCTAGTTTGCCAGGTACTGAAGAATTTCCCGGGATTAAACCTGGGAAAGTCACAGGCAAAACCTGGGTGGCTTGGTCAACCTACTTCCTCTGTGTCTTGAGGACAAGCAATGCCTGGGACTCAGCAGGGCAACGGCATTTTTTTTTTTTTTTCATATTTAGCTATCATTTATTGGGTTCTACTGTGGGTTAGGCAAAGATAGCTCTTTACTTGCTTTTTCTCCTTTAATCCTCACAACCAAATGGGGGTGGTGGTATTATTATGATTCCCATCTGACAGATGAAGAAACTGAGGCTCAGAAAGTGGAAATGACTTGCCCAAGGTCACACTGAAACAGTATCCATGTCTCCATAGCCCATGCTCTGAATTGCTCTATTTCTCTTTCCTCTTGTTTCTTAATTGGCCTCCTGCACAAATGGGGATCTCTGGGGTTTCCAGAAGCTTCCCACCAAAAAGGACTTGGAAGCAAGCATGCTTTCCTCGTTAACCAGGAGGGCAGGAGAAGGCCCCAGAGGGTCAGACTTGCACCTGAACTGCGTTTGCATGTTCAAAAGTCAAGTCTAATTTTCTATAACTGTCTGGACCTTTTCACTGGCAAAGGCCAAGTTGGAAAGGTGGTCAATAAATCACTCACAGATGTACCCTGGCCGTGGCTGCGCAGACCCCTTCCTGCTCGCCTCACCGCCTGGGTGCTCTCAAGACAGGACAAGGTGAGATTTCCCCACCAAATTCAGCATATCTCGGAGTTCAGAGCACCTGTGACCAACAGGAAAGTCTGGCTACACCAAAGTCCTCTCCAGAGGTGAGAGATGAAAGCATCCCTTTATTGAGGCTTACGTGCGCCAGGCAGGGTTTTATTTCATTCCCTTCCCACATCTCACTATCTGTGAAATAGATAAGGTTGTTATTCCAGCTCAGAGATGAGGAAACTGAATCGATTTTGTCCCGAGGGGACACGTGGCACTGTCTGGAGACAACTGTGGTTGTCGAAACTTGGGGGGGAGGTGCTACTGGCATCTAGTGGGTAGAAGCCAGGGACGCTGCTAAATGTCCTACAACGCACAGGACGGCCCCCTTCTTCCCCAGCTATTGTGCATGGCAATAGTGCTGAGGTTGAGAAACGCTGGGCTAAACCAAGAAAAGGCCCACGGTTTCTGATGGATCCTGTCACCCCAGAGCTTGAGGGATTCACCTAGAATCTCACGCCTTGCAAGGGGCACAGTAGCTATTAGATCCCTCCTGCCCTCAGCTTCCTGTACCTCGAAGCACAATTACTCAAAGGTCAGTTTAGGAGGGTACAGATTTTGTGTTCATCTGATGCTGGAACAGTGCTAGGCACGAAATAGGTGCTCAGGAAATACATGTTGCACGCATGAATGAATGAAGACGAAGTACCATGCATTGAGGGTTTTCTGTCTGCCAGGCTTCATACCAAGCATATTACCAGCATCACCTTGTTCAATCCTCAGAACCTATCTCAGAGGTAGGCATTGCGACTCCCGGTCTTAGATTACAGAGCAGGACACAGGGCACAGGGAGAAGAGGTCCCGTGCCAGGGTCACACAGCTGGACAGTGATGTAGTGTGTCTCCAATTCTACTGCACTGCGTCACGCCAGAGTCTCCAGAAATAAGAACAAATTCTGGGGCTCAGATGCAATAACGTTTCTCATTGTCCTGGGATTTATGAATACACCCCTCTTTGTAGCACTGATCTTTTCTTTTTTTAATTAGTTTTGGCCCTAATAGGTACCATAGAATATATAATAAATAAAAGAACTTTGGAGACAGCTGAAGAAAAGGCCCCATTGGCAAAGCTGTCCTGTGATCAGAAAGAAAAAGTCTGAGATGATATTTCGCAGTTGGAGATGAAGCCATATAGGGATTATGGGCCTCTCTGGCCTTTCATTTCTCCAGAGACTGGAGGCCCCTTGACCAGGAGGGCAAGACAGTTTCCCACCCAGAGGCCCAGGCTTGACTTCCTCAGATTTCTGTCAACACCAGCATTTTAATGAGTCTACCCAAGATGTGGGCGCTCCATTGTATTTCCATTTTATGACATCTTTTTATATTCCAGAGGAGAGGATTCGGAATAAAAATGAGCCAGGCTTTTAGCGCTCCTTTTTATTATTAGCATTTGGTAAAAAACAACCTTAATGAGGTGTTAAGAGTCATCCTGCAGCCTATTGTGCCAGAGGCCTGGGAGCTCATAAAATCCTGAAAAGCCACAGGGCAATTTATGATCCTTGATACCACCCCTTCCTGACAAAGCTTCCGAGGGCGCATCCTTAGTTCTGGGGTGCTTCCGGCAATTTACACGCCCAAGCTGCTTCAGCTACAAGCTGCATTAAACCTTATTAAATGCCTGTGAGGATTCTCCTTGCCAAGCTGCTCACTTCAGAGAAACTCAGCCGGGTCCACCCGGCATGAATTCAATTTTACCTTGAGTTTGGACCAAAGGACCCTAGGGATTGACTGTTCACGTTTCTCTCCTCACTGGTGAGGAACCGAACAGTGATGCTGCTAGAAAGAAAATAAAAGCAATGACTTTTGCTTCTCAACAAGGAGAAGGATTCCTTGGCAGATAAATACAGTGATATTTTCCTAATCAGTCAACATTCTTCCTGAAAGCTGCATTTAAGGCTGAGGGTTTTTTTTTTTTTTTCTCCTGCCGCAGAAAGGTATGTTACCTATTAGTGATGAAAAACAAATCAGGGGACTTCTCTGGTGGCGCAGTGGTTAAGACTCCGCCTGCCAATGCAGGGGACACGGGTTCGAGCCCTGGTCTGGGAAGATCCCACATGTCGCGGAGCAACTAAGCCCGTGTGCCACAACCACTGAGCCTGCGCTCTAGAGCCAGAGAGCCACAACTACTGAAGCCCGTGAGCCACAACTACTGAAGCCCACACGCCTAGAGCCCGTGCTCCACAACAAGAGAAGCCACTGCAATGAGAAGCCCGCGCACTGCAACCAAGAGTATCCCCGCTCACCGCAACTAGAGAAAGCCCACGTGCAGCAACGAAGACCCAACACAGCCAAAAATAAATAAATTAGTTTAAAAAAAAACACAAAAAAACAATTCAGCCTCTGGAATGGGAAGAGATACCTCAGGTTTAATCTTGGAATTTATAATTTGAGGAAAAAGGAAATAATTTAATCCTTCATATCCTTCTCATTTGGAATTTTTTTTCTTTAAAGAAAATCCTATATATCACAATATATATTGACCCTTCCTAACTTTCCTCAGTTAAACCTTATAACTGGTCAATAACTCTGTATTATATACTTCAAAAGTGCTAAGAGACTAGATCTTAAATGTTCTCATCACACGTAAAAAAGATAAGTATGTGATGTGACAGAGGTATTAGCTAAGGCTTTGACGGTAATCATATTGCAGTATATAAATGTATCAAATCAGCATGTTGTTGTACACCTTAAACTTACACAATGTTATATGTCATCATCTCAATTTAAAAATCTCATAGGGCTTCCCTGGTGGCGCAGTGGTTGGGAGTCCGCCTGCCGACGCAGGGAACACGGGTTCGTGCCCCGGTCCAGGAAGATCCCACATGCCGCGGAGCAGCTAGGCCCGTGAGCCATGGCCACTGAGCCTGCACGTCTGGAGCCTGTGCTCCGCAACGGGAGAGGCCACAACAGTGAGAGGCCCGCGTACCGCAAAAAAAAAAAAAAAAAAAATCTCATAATTGAATCTTAGATTGATATTTTTTCATTGCTATTAAATTGTAATATCAGTATTTCACACAATCCCGATTTGATTTTCACAGTTCCTTTCAATGAAATACCATTTATATTTAACTTGAAAACATATGTTTATAGTTCCCTTGAGTGAAATATAGAGAAAAAGTATGTGACTTATTTTGTCATGCAAGACTTCATGGTGTTTCCAGAGTCTGACTGAATAAATAATTCGTAGGTGAACTCTGTGTTTGTTTCCTACGTCCTCTGGGGAGATTTATGGGGGAAAACCCCCACAAGATTTGGTGTTGGAAGGCTAGAGTGAAAGTCTTGAAGTGACACTTAGCAACAGCGTGGTCTTGGGACTGTCCCGTCACTCACTGTCACTGACCCCAAATGTTTTTATTAGTAAAATGAAACCAATTATAACTATGTCGCTGGTTGTTAAACTTCTATTATTTATTTTCATTTACAATTATGTAATTGGGTGTGAACTATGAGCAAGGTGCTGTGAATGCATTACGTCACTTAATTTCCTAAATAACCTAAAAAGGGGCACAGCTGTTAGTACACTCAAGTCACAGGTAAGGATCCTGGGCCTCAGAAGGGTTAACCGACTTGCCCACGGTCACACAGCCTCCAAGTGGCAGAGCTGGGATTTGAACCCGAGAACATGTGACTGCAGAAACTGCCCCAAATCACTCAACTGCCTCTCTGGGATGATGTAAATGAGATTGATTGAGAGCTGTAAAGCCATCTCTAAACGCCTGGTTCAGAGAGATGTGGCCAAGGCATCACAGACTTTCGAGAAGAAAAAGGCACTGGGAATTACCTAATTAAATAACCCAATTTTAGAATGATGAGGCTGAGAGCCTACCTTAGGTTACAAACTAGGAATGAGATTTCAGATGAGAAGAAAGATCCCCAGCTGCCCCCGAGTCTCACTGCAGTGTCGTGATTAAATACTCAGACTTGGGATCCAGAAACCTGGCTTCTAATCTGAGTTTCTAATCATTCACTAGCTGTGTGATCCTGGACAAGGTTCATAAATTCTTTACACCTTAATTTCTGCATCTATAAAATGGGATGGATGAGAGTAATTACAGAAGGACTAAATGAGTTTAAAACATGTAAAATGCTTAAGACAGTGTCTAATGGTGACATATACATATAAATGTATCATTATTCTAGCCACAACTAATATTTGTAAAAATCATACTATTCCTAGTTGATGAGTTGAACATAAAGAGAAATCCATGGGGTACCATTATAAACTCTATCCCTTGGTAAACAGCTAAGGATGAATGAACTTGTACAAGTCATCTTTTTTCTTTTTTTCAAATTTTATTTATTTATTTTTGGCTGTGTTGGGTCTTCATTGCTGCGCGTGGGCTTTCTCTAGCTGCAGCGAGCGGGGGCTACTCTTTGTTGTGGTGCACGGTCTTCTCATTACAGTAGCTTCTCTTGTTGTGGAGCACGGGCTCTAGGCACGCCGGCTTTAATAGTTGTAGCACACAGACTCAGTAGTTGTGGCTCATGGGCTCTAGAGAGCAGGCTCAGTAGTCGTGGCGCATGGGCTTAGTTGCTCCGCGGCATGTGGGATCTTCCCAGACCAGGGCTCGAACCCGTGTCCCCTGCATTGGCAGGCGTATTCTTAACCACTGCGCCACCTACAAGTCATCTTTGTAAAACACTAATCTGATCATTTCATTGCCTGATTAACTCTTTGCCATAAAATATTTGCAAATCATATATCTGATAAAGGATGAGTATCTGGAATATATAAAGAACTCTTGCAACTTAAAAATTTTATTGGGGCTTCCCTGGTGGCGCAGTGGTTGAGAGTCCGCCTACCGATGCAGGGGACACGGGTTCGTGCCCCGGTCTGGGAAGATCCCACATGCCGTGGAGCAGCTGGGCCCGTGAGCCATGGCCGCTGAGCCTGCACGTCTGGAGCCTGTGCTCCGCAACAGGAGAGGCCACAGCAGTGAGAGGCCCACGTACGGCAAAAAAAAAAAAAAAAAAAAAAAAATTTTTAAGACAAATAACTCAATAAAAAAAAGGGCAAAAAATTTGAGTAGACATTTCCCCAAAGAAGATACATAAATGGCCAGTAAGCACATAAAAAGATACTCAACATCATTAGTCATCAGGGAAGTACAAACCAACATTATAATGAAATATCATTTCTCACCCTCTAGGGTAGCTATAATTTAAAAAATGGACAGTAACAAGTGTTGACAAGGATATAGAGAAATTGGAATGCTCATGCATTGCTGATGGAAATATAAATGGTACAGTCAGTTTGGAAAACCGTTTGGCGATTCCTCAAAATGGTAAACATAGAATTTCCATTGACCAAGAAATTTTACTTTTAGGTATATTGTCAAGAGAATTGAAAATATATGCCTATGCAAAAACTTGTACATGAATATTTATAGCAGCATTATTCCTAATAGCCAAAAAGTGGAAACAATCCAATCATCTACTTACTGATAGATAAATAAAATGTGGTACATTCATACAAGGGAGTCATAAAAAGGAATGAAAAATGGAACAGAATACAGTCCAGAAATAAACCCATTATATGGTCAAATGATCTTCAAAAAGGGTGCCAAGGGCTTCCCTGGTGGCGCAGTGGTTGAGAGTCCGCCTGCCGATGCAGGGTACGCGGGTTCGTGCCCCAGTCCGGGAAGATCCCACATGCCGCGGAGCGGCTGGGCCCGCGAGCCATGGCCGCTGAGCCTGCGCGTCCGGAGCCTGTGCTCCGCAACGGGAGAGGCCACAACAGTGAGAGGCCTGCGTACCGCAAAAAAAAAAAAAAAAAAAAGGGTGCCAAGATAACACAATGGGGAAGGGATAGTCTTTTCAACAAATGATGCTGGGAAAACTGGATATCCACATGCAAAAGAATGAAGATAAACCCTTGTCTTACACCATATACAAAAGTTAACTCAAAACAGAATAAAAACTTGAACATGAGACCTGAAACTATAAAACTCCCAGAAGAAAATATAGGGGAAAAGTTTCATGACATTGGAATGGGCAATGATTTATTGCATATGACACCAAATGCACAGATAACAAAAGCAAAACATAGACAAATGGGACTACATCAAACTTAAAAACTTCTGCACAGGAAAGGAAACCATCAACAGAGTGAAAAGGCAAACAATGAAATATTTTCAAACCATATACTGGATAAAGGGTTAATATCCAGAATATATAAAGAACTCCTACAACTCAATAACAATGACAACAACGTGATTAGAAAATGGGCAAAGGACTTGCATAGACATTTCTCCAAAGATATATAAACGGTCAAGAAGCATATGAAAAGATGCTCAACATCACTAATCATCAGGAAAATGCAAATCAAAACCACAAGGAGATATACTTCACACTCATTAGGATGGCTACTATCAAAAAACCCCCAGAAAATAACAAGTGTTGGCAAGAATGTAGAGAAATTGAAACTCTCACACAGTGTTGGTGTGATTATAAAACGGTGCAGCTACTATGGAAAAAGTACGGAGGTTCCTCAAAAAATTAAAAACAGAACTACCATATGATCCAGCTCTATCACTTCTGGGTATATATCCTAAAGAATTGAAAACAGGATCTTTTTTTTTTTTTTAATTTATTTATTTATTTATTTATTTTTGGCTGTGTTGGGTCTTTGTTTCTGTGCGAGGGCTTCCTCTAGTTGCGGCGAGCGGGGGCCGCTCTTCATCGCGGTGCGCGGGCCTCTCACTGTCGCGGCCTCTCGTTGCAGAGCACAGGCTCCAGACATGCTGGCTCAGCAGTTGTGGCTCACGGGCCTAGTTGCTCCGCGGCATGTGGGATCCTCCCAGATCAGGGCTCGAACCCGTGTCCCCTCCATTGGCAGGCAGACTCTCAACCACTGCACCACCAGGGAAGCCCGAAAACAGGGTCTTGAAGAGACACTTGTACACTCATGTTCATTGCCACGTTATTCACGGTAGCTAATATGTGGAAGCAATCTAAATGTCCACCAATGGATGAATGGATAAATAAAATGTGGTATATATATACAGAGGAATATTATTCAGCCTTAAAAAAAGAGGGAAATCTTTTCATATGCCACAACGTGGAGGAACCTAGAGGACATTATGCTAAGTGAAATAAACCAATGACAAAAGACAATGACTACATAATCCCATTTATATAAAGTATCTAAAGTAATCAAACCCATAGAAATCAAAGGCAGAAGGGTGGTTGCCAGGTTTAGGGTTGCCAGGCGCTAGGAGGAAGGGAAAACAGGGAGTTGCTATTCAATAGGTGTAGAGTTTCAGCCGAACAAAATGAAAACGTTTTCGGACTTCCCTGGTCGTCCAGTGGGTAAGACTCTGCACTTCCAACGCGGGGGGCCCAGGCACGATCCCTCGTCAGGGAACAAGATCCCGCATGCACGCTGTGCAACTAAGAGTTCGCATGCCGCAACTAAAGGTCCCACGTGCTGCAACTAAGACCCGGCGCAGCCAAAATAAATAAAAAATAAATATAAAATGAAAAGGTTTTCGACATCTGCTGTACAAGGATGTGCCTATAGTTAACAATACTATAACGTCCACTTGAAAACTGTTAAGAGGGTAAATTTTTAAAACGCCAAAACAAACAAAAACAAAGAAGGAGAAAGTGATAAGAACAAAGAAAAAGGAATGAAGTACTGATTTGTGTTACAACATGGATGGACCTTGAAAATGTTACACTAAGTGAAAGGAGCCAGACACAAAGGACTATGTTCTGTGTGATTCCATTGACATGAAAAGTCCAGAATGGGCAAATCCACAGAGACACAATTAGATCAGTAGTTGCCAGGGGCTGGAGGGAGGGGACGAAGGGGAGTGACTGCTGATGAGTACTGGTTTTGGGGGGAAGCTTATCTCACATGTGTGTTTTCCCCCTAAGGCACATCACAGCCTCCTGAGCTTAGGAATGGTAGGTAGCCAGCACTTCAGCCCTGCGCTTAGGGACCATTTTGAACAATGAAATCAACAAAAAGCACAAGGGTGTGAGAAATATGGCACTAAATGGATGGAAAAAAGGACACCATTTACAGTATGAGAGCTGAACCGAGAAGGCAGAGCACGTGTCTGGACAGCTCTGCACATGTGCGCCAAAGACCGAGAAAGAACTGGGAGTGTGACTTGGGGGTTACAAATACATTTTAGTCGGTAGGCTAAAATATGTACTTCTGGAACGATGAGAATTGACTCTCTTTTGAGGACTACCTTGGTGTGAATGCAGTCAGAAGAGGGAGCCTCCTCATTCTGATGGTCAAGGTTTCAGGGCTACTACTGGAGAGGTGAAACTTCTCACTTATGTTCAGCTGAGAGTCTCCTAGCTGACTCAGTGCCTCATATTTCACCAGAAATTATGCAGCAAAGTCAGTGTCTTTCCTAGCGCCCAGAAACAAGAGATTTCACACACTCAAGACGAGTTACAATTTATTACATAGAGTTCTCAGTGGCTGGGAGATTCTAATCAACAGATGAGGAACGCAGAAGTCCTTCTTCCCCAGGACAGGAAAGCACATCTTATTATTATTTCCCTACCTCTAGTTTGTAAGGCCTGGCTCTTTAAAAACTGACACCAGTATATTTTGGTCCCAGGGTGCTCTGGAAAATTCACATGAGTTGCTAAAGTTCATCTAATAGCAGGCACAGATACGCTTTTTGGCTGCTTGGGTTCTAACCCTAACTCCATCACATCCTAGATGTGCACTGTTGAACAAGTTAACATGCCTCAGTTTTCCTCATCTGTAAAATGGGGATACTAGATGTAACACTGTTGTGAGGATTAGAAGAGTTCCTGGCAAGGAAGAAATGTCATAAAAGGTCATAAAATGAATGCTGGCTTTTAAGAAGAGCAGCTAACATTCATTAGGCCTTTGTTCTATTCCATTGTGTATTGTGTCAAACAATTCACACTGCAATTTTAATTTAAATATCTCTTGGAGAGCCATCTCTAGAACACCTGATCTAAAAGAGAACCTCCCGGGGCTTCCCTGATGTCGCAGTGGTTGAGAGTCCGCCTGCCGATGCAGGGGACATGGGTTCGTGCCCTGGTCTGGGAAGATCCCACATGCCCCGGAGCGGCTGGGCCCGTGAGCCATGGCCGCTGAACGGGAGAGGCCACAACAGTGAGAGGCCCGCGTACCGCAAAAAAAATAAAATAAAATAAAATAAAACAAAGAGAACCTCCCCCAACCTGCTTTTTCTATGGCAGAGAGCCCCTATCATGACTTTCAATTACTTTACTTAAATTTATATTTTTCTCTCTTCTCATCGCTAGACTGAAAGCCCCATAGGGACAGGGACTGCATTCCTCTTGTTCATCTTATATCCTTAGCACAGTGCCAGACATTTTAGGTGCTCAATGAATCGTGTTGATGGAATAAATGAACGAACGTCAGAATCAGTGTCTGACTCTAGTCCTTGTTCCTAACTCAAAGCCGTGCATCCTCTCCTGTCCTACTTTGGGGTTGGGCAGGTGGGCGGTGGTCATGAGTTAGAGCAGCACATCCAATACAGTAGCTGCTGGCCACACGTAGCTACTTAAATTTAACTTTAAAATAATTAAAGTTAAATAAATTTAAAAATGCAGCTCCTCCGGCGCACTAGCAAATTTCACGTTCTCAGTACCCACAAGTGTCTCATAGTTAGTAGGCAGTCCAGATATAGAACGATTCCATCATCACAGAAAGTCCTACTGACAGAGTTGATTTAGATCAGTGATTCTCCACTGGGGAGGATTTTGTCCCCCGCGGGGGGTTATTTGGCAACAGCTGGAGACAATTTTGGTTGTCACAACTTGGGAGATGCAACTAGCATCTAGCGTGGGTAGAGGCCAGGGATGCTGCCAACATCCTACAGTGTACAGAATGGACCCCACAGCAGAGCATTATCTGGCCCCAAATATCAATAGCGCTGAGGTTGAGAAACATGGTTTACAGGAAGGCACTTGGGTGACAGTTCTCTGTTTGACCAGAATGCTAAGTTTCCTAGGATTTGGATGGGTTAATTTGTAATTAAAAGCCTGGTGAGGGGCTTCCCTCGTAGCGCAGTGGTTAAGAAGCCGCCTGCCAATGCCGGGGACCCGGATTCGAGCCCTGGTCCAGGAAGATCCCACATGCTGCAGCGCAACCAAGCCCGTGCGCCACAACTACTGAGCCTGCGCTCTAGAGCCCGTGAGGCACAACTACTGAAGCCCGCGCGCCATGCTCCGCAACAAGAGAAGCCACCGCGATGAGAAGCCAACGTACCGCAACGAAGAGTAGCCCCCGCTTGCCGCAACTAGAGAAAGCTCGCACGCAGCAACCAAGACCCAATGCAGCCAAAAATAAATTAAAAAAAAAAAATCCTGGTGAGGATTTTTCAGTGTATGTGGCATGAAGTCCAGTTTCCTGGCTTAAATTCCTGGAATTCCGCACTACGTTTTTGAATAGGATATTAAAATCCAGAAACCATTGTCCAGCTGTGCTGTCAAGTGGACATACCTGCCTGTGACAAGAGCAAGACCCATCAAACATGAACGACCTCATTCAGACCAAAAGGGGTTTCCAAGGCCAGATTCTTCTAGATCAAGGGTCTGTAAACTACAGTCCCTGGACCAAATCCACCCATGAGCTAAAAATGGTTTTTACATTTTTAGATGGTCAAGAGACAATCAGAAGAATACTACTTGTATGACACATAATTACAGAAATTCCAATTTCGGTGTCCATAAAGTTTTATTGGAACCCAGCTGCCACCGTCATTTACTTAAGTGATGTCGGTGACTGTTTTTATTCCACATACATTGGTGGGCAGTCTCACCACAGAAACTGTAGGAGTCGCAAAGCTAAAAATATTCACTCTCTGCCCCTTTACAGAAAAAGTTTGCTCATTCCCGCTCTGGATGCTAAAGATCTTGGTGGATTTTTCTTTTTTTTTTTTTCTTTGTTCTTGCTTTATTTTCTTTCTTTTCTTTTCAGGTCATAATTATCCTGATAAATTGCAGGTGAAGACTCAGACCAAATGACCAAATGGACTTTCTTTGGGAAGCAGAGTGCAGGAGGGGATTAGCAGGAATGCAGGGGCGTTCATGTGAAAGATTCCTCTTAGATGAATTTAGGGAACAAAGACCCCATAGTCAATGATTTCTGTGAGTATAAAAGTAGGAGAGTGGCTGGCTCCTTTTGTCAGTTTTGCAGCACAAATCATACAGTTACTGAATACCCCCATCCGCAGTAGTATTCTTTTAATGCTTAACTCCGTGACCTCACAAAAATAATTGCTGGGAAGCAAATTTACTTAGCTCTCTGCCTTTATTTGCTGACCAAGAGGCTTGGCCCGATAGCCATATTGTTTATGGAAATGCTGGAGGGGGTAGGGTGTGGGGAGGAGAAAGAACACAATTTGGCCAGAGAAGTTGGATGTATTGAAAGGATTGAGGGGATTTTGTCTTTGCTTTATAATTGGAGTCAGGATTTCCCTTCAAGTTACTCACGGCAGACTCAAAATCTCCCTGGGCTTCTCAGCCCAAAAGTCCTGTTAAGCTCTCTCTCACTGGGTTGGCATCTGGCTTTTAAAATCCTTGTCATTTTTATGATTATAATGAATATTACAACTTGTCCAGTGAGTGGACTTTTCCAAATGCTGAGCATGTCTGTAGTCAGAAAGAAAAGAAAAAGTTGATTAAAAATGATTAGTATGTTTTGGGGGCGGTTGAGAATTTTTTTTTTAAGTCCCCAAGAATTTTCACTTTAGGAGGCATTGCCAGTGGCTCTCAATTCAGCTTAGAATTTTACTTTTAGAAATGGAAGACTTCATCTTGAAAGAAAGTCCTAAAAGAAACTTATTTTGTCCCATACTCTCATGTTAGAAAACAGATGACCCGTTATTACAGTGGCAAGCACATTCAGTGATTTGGTGATTGCCTTGGTGGGCAAAATAATTGGGAGATTTTCCAGCCCTTTTACTTTGTAAAATCAAAACCTGTGTTGGCTGCAACTGATCAGAAAAACAATTAGTATAGCAAAAGCAAAAGTCAGCAACCATAACTTTAGGAGGCAAGAACCAGTTTGTTAAGCTCCTCTGAAGGCAATACTGAAAGTGGCTTCCTCAGGAAAATACTTAACCACCCAATCGGTCAAACCATCTGATAACTGCTTATCTTCCCTAATGCGATTGGGAGTCCGTTTGATGCCCCTTTGCATTCCAATCACAAAGCTCATCTTAGGTAAGCACCTTGAGGAGGAAAAAAAAGAAAATTCATGAGTCTCTGCTTCTGCATTCATGGAATTTTCTTTTCACAATAGACGGAAGCATGTTAAGCTGGGTGGGGGCAGGGTGGTGGTGCTGAGGTGAAAATCTTGGAAAGGGAGGGGTATGGTGTTCAACTGAGGTGAAGCACTTTATTGTGGCTAAATGGTTGAGAAACAAAAGAAGATTATTTCATGATGCATGAAAACTACATGAAATTCACATTTCAACGTCCATTAAGAAAGCTGTACTGGAAGGCAGTTTCCAGCCTCTAGAGCTAAAATGCAACGCAAAGCACAGCAATCCTCTGAGAGAGTCGTGGAAGATGAATTGGCTACTCTATTCTCCATTTTTCGCTACCCAGTCACACAGGAAAACTTAAAGATGTGTATAAGCGAAGATTTCCAGGATTTGTGATAAACATAACTTGCAGTATCCGCCCTCCCTGCACTCACACTCCCTTTTATAATCTGCTAGCCCAGAAGTCTTCTATAAAATGGGAGAGAGGCAGACTGCCTCCCTCATGAGAGCAAAAAGTTAATAAATGAGAACAGTATGGCACATGGTAGGTACTCAAAAAAATCTTAGCTATTATTCTTTTTTTAAAAATTAATTTATTTTTGGCTGTGTTGGGTCTTTGTTGCTGCGGAGGCTCTCTCTAGTTGCGGCGAGTGGGGGCTACTCTTCGTTGCGGTGCACGGGCTTCTCATTGCGGTGGCTTTTCTTGTTGTGGAGCACGGGCTCTAGGTGCACGGGCTTCAGGAGTTGTGGCGCACGGGCTTAGTTGCTCCACGGCATGTGGGATCTCCCGGGAGCAGGGCTCGAACCCGCATCCCCTGCATTGGCAGGCGGATTCTTAACCACTGTGCCACCAGGGAAGTCCCTTAGCTATTATTCTTATTCTTATTAGGTTATTGCTAACAGCAATTGTTCCTTTACCCCACCATCTCCCCTTGACAGCAGTTAGGCAGTATCCATCAGATTTTTATCAATATGTACTTTGACCCAGCACTTCAATTTATAGAAATTTATCTCACAGATAAACTCCCAGTCAGTGTGTCAAACATTTCGTATTTTTTTTTGTTTTGAGTTCCATACTATGTACCTGTATTATTCTTTCAGTTCTGTGTTATTAAGGATATACAGATTTAGCATTATGTCATTTGGTGAACTGACCCCATTTTCATTTTGAAACGTCCCATTTAATCCCTGGTAATACTTCTTGTACTGAAGTCTACTTTGTATGAAATTAGTATAGCCACTCTGCTTTATTTTGCTTAGTGTTTGCATTGTGTATCTCTTTCAATTCTTTACTTCTAATCTCTATATTTTTATATTTAAAATGGGTTTCTTGGAGATGGCATATAGTTGAGTCTTGCCTTTTTTTTTAACATGATGTATTTTTTTAAAATTTTTATTTATTTATTTTTGGCTGCGTTGGGTGTTCGCTGCTGTGTGCAGGCTTTCTCTAGTTGTGGTGAATGGGGGCTACTCTTTGTTGCGGTGCATGGGCTTCTCATTGCGGTGGCTTCTCTTGTTGCGGAGCACATGCTCTAGGTGCGTGGGCTTCAGTAGTTGCAGCACGTGGGCTCAGTAGCTGTGGCTCGTGGGCTCTAGAGCGCAGGCTCAGTAGTTGTGGTTCACGGGCTTAGTTGTTCTGTGGCATGTGGGATCTTCCCAGACCAGGGCTTGAACCTGTGTCCCCTGCAATGGCAGGCAGATTCTTAACCACTGCACCACGAGGCAAGCCCGAGTCTTGCCTTTTTATGTAGGCTGACAATCTCTGACTTTAATTGGAATATTTAGGTCACTTACACTTATAGTAATTTTTGATATGATTGGAGTTAAGTCTACAATCTTGCTCTTTGTTTTCTATTGTCTCATCTTCTCTGTATTTCTTTTTTCCTGCCTTCTTTTGGGTTAATTGAGTTATTTTTTAGGATTCCATTTTATCTTCACTGTTGGATTATTAGCTATATCTTTTTATTTTTCAGTGGTTGCTCTGGGGTTTATCATATGTATTTTAATGCATTGCAGTCCACCATCAAATACAATACTTGTAGTAAGATATTTCCATTTCCCCCACATGTCTTTTGTGCTTTTTTTGTCATAAATTTTATTACTACTTTGGTTATAAATGTTAAAATACTTTGACATTTTTGCTTTAAACAGTCAATTTCACTTTAAACAGTAAAAACAGTATCCCCCATTATTAACATCTTACATTAACATGGTACATTTATTACAATTAATGAATTAATATTGATACTTAATTATGAACTAAAGTGCATGCTTTATTGAGATTTCTTTAGTTTTTATTTGATGTCTTTCTTCTGTGCGAGGACCCCTATTCAGGATATCATATGATATTTAGTGTCATGTCTTCTTAGGCTCCTCTTGGCTGTCACAGTTTTTCAGACTGTTCGTGTTTTTTCATTTTGACAGTTTTGAGGAGTACTGTGCAGGTATCTTGTAGCATGTCCTCAACTGGGATTTGTCTGATGTCATATGTTTGTGGGAGGAAGACCATGGCAGTAAAGCCATTCTCATCACATCAAGGGTACGAACTATCAACACAGTTTATGTTAACTTTGAGTGCCTATCAGAGGTAGTATTTGTTAGGTTTCTCCCTTGTAAAATTTCTTTTTTTTCCCCTTTATCCATGCTGTACTTCAATGATTTTTTTTTTTCAATGATCTTTTAAAGACATTAAAAATAGAGGGGAAGGGCTTCCCTGGTGGTGCAGTGGTTGAGAGTCCGCCTGCCGATGCAGGGGATGCGGGTTCGTGCCCCGGTCCGGGAAGATCCCACATGCCACGGAGCAGCTGGGCCCGTGAGCCATGGCCGCTGAGCCTGAGCATCTGGAGCCTGTGCTCTGCAACGGGAGAGGCCAAAACAGTGAGAGGCCTGCGTACTGCAAAAAAAAAAAAAAAAAAATAGAGGGGAAAAAAGTATTTTATATTTATCCATATATTTATCACTTTTGGCTTTTTTTTATTCCTTTGTGTAATCCAGTTTTCTATCAGGTATCATTTTCCTTCCATTTGAGAAATTTTCTTTATCATTTCTTGCAGTGCATTCTGCTGGTGACACATTCTCTCATTTTTGTTTGTTTGAAATGATCTTTATTTTGCATTCATTTTTGAAAGGTATCTTCACTGAATTCTAGGTTGACAGTTTCAGCACTTCCATTGTGTCTGACCTGCATAATGTCTGACAAGAAATGTAACTCTTTCTTCCTGTATATTCAATGACTTTTTTTTTCCTGCTTTCTCTTAAGATTTTCTCTTAGCCATTGGTTTTCAGGAATTTGTTTTTTGGTTTTGTTTTTGTTTCCAACAAAAGATTCTCACATATTTATTTCTGAGCCAAACTACTAGTGCAGATAAACTAAAACAGAGAAAAATCATTTTCCCAATAAAATACATCCAGTTGTCCAGATAGTAGTGGTTTTCAGGGTGAGATGGTAAGATGCAAATGACCTTGATTCAGCATAAATATGTGTACCATCTCATGTGCGATCCCTTATAGACCCAGCTTGGCTCTTCTCCAATGTCTCCTCTTGGAGTTGTACCTGATTTTATTACCAGTTTTCAACCAAATCCACTGAGGAATGGGATAATTCTGCTTTTTCTTGACCAGGAATTACTTGATCCTGAAAGTCTTGTGAGAAGACATGGTGAGGAACAGAGTCAACTGCACACACCAGAATGGCAGAGGAAAACTTCAGGAATTTGATGCTGATAATATATCTTCTTGTGGTTTTATTTTTATCCTGCTTTGTGTTCATTTAGTTTCTTGGTTCTGTGAATTGATAGTTTTCACCAATATTTGAAAAAATTTGGCCTTTAGTTCATCCAATATTTTTTCTGCATGCCTCCTTCCCTCCTCTTATTCTGAGACCTCAATTACACATATGTTAGACTACTTGATATTGTCCCATAGGTCACTGTGACTCTGTTCATGTTTTTCAATCTTTTGTCTTTTCTGTCTCTCAATTTGGATGGTTTTTATTGCTATGTCTTCATTCATTGAGCTTTTCTTCTGCAGTATCTAAAAAACTGTTAATATCGTACAGTAATTTTTCCACTAGCAGTTCCTTTTATTTCTTTTTTAAAAATAAATTTATTTACATATTTATTTATTTATGGCTGAGTTGGGTCTTTGTTGCTGCACGTGGGCTTTCTCTAGTTGCTGCGAGCGGGGGCTACTCTTCACTGCGGTGCATGGGCTTCTCATTGTGGTGGCTCCTCTTGTTGCAGAGCACAAGAGAAGCAGGGCTCTAGGAGCGTGGGCTTCAGTAGTTGTGGCTTGAGGGCTCCAGAGCACAGGCTCAGTAGTTGTGGTGCACGGGCTTAATTGTTCCGCAGCATGTGGGATCTTCCCGGATCAGGGCTCGAACCCGTGTCCCCAGCATTGGCAGGCGGATTCTTAACCACTGCACCACCAGGGAAGCCCAAGATTTTTTTTTTTTTTTTTTTTGCGGTACGTGGGCCTCTCACCGTTGTGGCCTCTCCCGTTGCGGAGCACAGGCTCCGTACGTGCAGGTTCAGCGGCCATGGCTCACGGGCCCAGCCGCTCCGCGGCATGTGGGATCTTCCCGGACCAGGGCATGAACCCGTGTCCCCTGCATCGGCAGGCGGACTCTCAACCACTGCACCACCAGTGAAGTCCCCCAAGATATTTTAAGATGGAGAGAAGTTGAGATGGTTTATGAATGGCAGGTCTACTGGTGATGAAAGGAAAGGGGAATCTTTCTGCTCTGAAGGCACCAATACTGGAGGTGAACAGATTTACAAAATGATAATGAGCACCATAAATGGCAACATGTGGACACAAATGTAGGTTCTACTTTAATTCTTTAAAAAAATTTTTAATTTAATTTTTCTTGTTTTATATTTAAGTGTATTTAATATTTACAATATTAAATTTTTTCTTTTTTTTAATTGAAGTATAGTTGATTTACCATGTTGTGTTAATTTCAGGTGTACAGCAAAATGATTCAGTACTATATATATATTCTTTTTCAGATTCTTTTCCATTATAGGTTATTACAAGATATTGAATAGTGTTCCCTGTGTTATACAGTAAGTCCTTGTTGTTTATCTATTTTATATATAGTAGTGTGTATCTGTTAATCCCAAACTCCTAATTTATCTTTCCCCACTCCTTACCCCTTTGATAATTGTAAGTTTGTTTTCTATGTCTATGAGTCTGTTTCTATTTTGTAAATAAGTTCATTTGTATCATTTTTTGTAAGATTCCACATATAAGTGATATCATGTGATATTTTTCTTCCCTGACTTACTTCACTTAGTATGAGAATCTCTAAGTCCAACCATGTTGCTGCAAATGGCATTATTTCATTCTTTTTTATGGCTGAGTAGTACTCCATTGTGTATGTATGTATGTATGTATATATATATACCACATCTTCTTTATCCATTTATGTGCACTTAGGTTGCTTCCATGTCTTAGCTATCATAAATAGTGCTGTTATGAACATTGGGGTGCACGTATTTTTTCAAACTAGAGTTTTTGTCTTTTCTGCATAGATACCCAGGAGTAAGATTGCTGCATCATATGGTAACTCTATTTCTAGTTTTTGAAGGAACTTCCATACTGGAACTCCATAGTGGCTGCACCAATTTACATTCCCACCAACAGTGTAGGAGGGTTCCCTTTTCTCCACACCCTCTCCAGAATTTATTATTTGTAGAATTTTTGATGAAGGCTATTCTGACCATTGTGAGGTGATACCTCATTGTAGTTTTGATTTGCATTTCTGTAATCATTAGTGATGTGGAGCATCTTTTTTTTTTTTAATAATCATTTATTTATATTAGAAATAATTTCTACAGCGCGGGCCTCTCACTGTTGTGGCCTCTCCCGCTGCGGAACACAGGCTCCAGACGCGCAGGCTCAGCGGCCATGGCTCACGGACCCAGCTTCTCCGCGGCATGTGGGATCCTCCCGAACCGGGGCACGAACCCATGTCCCCTGAATCGGCAGGCGGACTCTCAACCACTGTGCCACCAGGGAAGCCCTTGAGCATCTTTTTATATGCCTTTTGGCCACCTGTATGCCTTCTTTGGAGAAATGTTCTGCACTCTTGACTGTGCCTCCAGGCAGAAATCCAGCAATCAAAGTTTCACTAATTTGTTTCCTTTTTCTCAGACAACCTGTCATGATCTTCCTATTGCCCAACGTCTGAAAAGGTAGGCTTCACATATTTAGTGTGGTTTTGTTTTTTAATTATTTAAGGACTTAGGATAAATCTAGTTTCTGTTATTCCATCATGGCCAGAAGTGGAAATCTGTGTATGTACAATCTATGTGAATATTCTAAAATAGTGAGTGGCTTGAGAAACATTGTGTTATAATACGGCATTCATTAAAAACATTTTATGATCGAATGACTATTTACTTTCTTTATACATCTGGCTTTTCTGGTGCTACGTTTATTTCTTTCAGGCAGTCACTAAAGGGATATTGTCTAGCCAGTACATTTTTGGGAGTCATGGACCATTTTGCCTGGAAATGTGTTTGGGAGTTTCAACCTACTTATTTCATGGATGGGAAAATTGATAGCCAAAGTGGGGCCCTTTCTTTATCTGGCTTCTGGCCCATTAAACATTCAGTGCTTCCTGCCACAGAGGAATGACAGGCTATGTCGGACTTATTAAGAGAAGGTATGACGTTTATTTACAAGTTAAGGCATTTTTTGAGGGGAATTTTATGACTGTGTTTTTTTTTACCTTCCACACTGGCTTTAAAACCAAATTTCCATTTAAGACGCAACTTCACAAATTGTACCGCCATAATTTGTGGATAGTAAAGTTACCCAAAGCCACAGACCATTTTCCTTTCTTCTACCCTATATTGATATATAATCAGACAGATTAACCAATAGGGATATCTATTCTCAGTCTCAGCTCCTGGAGAACAAAGGTTTTATTTTAAAAACTGAACATTTAAATGGAGTTTTATAACTTTCGACTGAGCATTTCCACTTCTGGGATTTCATTCTGCAGAGTCAGGGTACAAGTGAGGCACATTTTATGTATGAGGATGTATTTTGCAGCATTGTTTGCAACTGTGAAAAACTGGAAACAAACTCAGTGTCTATCAGTATAAATGATTAAGTATATTGATGTATATTCATACAAAGAAAAATGATGAGGTTAAAAAAAAAACAGTGAAATAGAAAGTCTATAGATGGACATGGAAAGTTATGTAGAGCAGTGCTATCTAATAGAACTTTCTGTGATGATAGAAATGTTCTATGTCTGCCCAACATGGTAGCCACTTGCTACTTGTAGCACTTGAAATGTGGCAACTGTAACAGAAGAACTAAAGGTTTAATTTTATTTAATTTTTTATATATTTAAATTTGAATTCCCGCATGAGGCTTATAGTACTGTACTGAACAGCACACATCCAGAATGTATTGTTTAGAGAAAAAAGCTAGTCGAAAGATAGTATGAAGAGTATAATTCCCTTAAAAGATAATAATATATGCTAATTTATACATTAAAAAAAATGAATGGAAAATACACCAAACTAGTAATAGTGGCTTTCTCTGGGACATGGTGTAGACTTTCACTTTCATACCATATATTTCACATAATATTTGAATTTTCAAATAATAAACAGAATTTTTTTGAATTTAAAAAATAAATACATCCCACAAAATAAAATCAGATTCTGAAATTTCAAGTCACATCAAGCTGAATGAACAGGTAACATGGTTGGAGGACAAATCTGAGAGAATCTTCTGGAGGAATTATCAGAATCTCAAGCACCCCGAGGAAGAGGATGGGGCTGCCCGGTTTGAAGCCACTCAGGTGGGGCACAGGCTAGCATGGGGGCTCTTGGTAGATGCGTTTAGAAAATAATTTTTTCAGCTAATGACAAGGGAGAGCTGAACTCTAATACTCTGCTGTTCTGGTGGGTTGAAAGGCCTAGGTCAGTGTGTCTTCTTACTGTTGTACCTCTCGTGCTTATCACAATGACTAGCACAGAATCACTGCGCAATAGACACGAATGAAAGCATGAGAGAATGATTCGAACCCTTCAATTACCAGGAATTCAGCATCCAAATTTAAACATGGTCTTTGTTGATACCAATGTGCAACCAGGTTGTTTGTTTGTTTTGTTTTTTAGAAAGAACACTCTAAATATAAAGGAAGGAGGCCAATACTTACCGTCCCTTATAATTGCCGGCCCCTCTCCCTCCCAAAGTCTAATATCCGATATATGTGAATCGGCATAGTAAGGATGGGCATTGAGGGGAGGGACAGAGATCTGATTTTGCCTTCAGGATGATGCAATTAAGTAGACTGACTCTATCTGGGACAGAGGTGGAGGTGAGGATAACATGATTCTAAAGGCACCTGATTTGGGAAATTTTCCTTAACTTTAAAAGTAAATTGTGGGGCTTCCCTGGTGGCGCAGTGGTTAAGAATCTGCCTGCCGATGCAGGGGACACGGGTTCGAGCCCTGGTCCGGGAAGATCCCACATGCCGCGGAGCAACTAAGCCCGTGAGCCACAACTACTGATCCTGTGCTCTAGAGCCCGTGAGTCACAACTAATGAGCCTGTGTGCCACAACTACTGAGGCCTGCGTGCCACAACTACTGAAGCCCGCGTGCCCAGAGCCTGTGCTCTGCAACAAAAGAAGGTCACCGCAATGAGGCCCGTGCACCGCAACGAAGAGTAGCCCCCGCTCGCTGCAACTACAGAAAGCCCCCGCACAGCAAAGAGGACCAAACGCAGCCAAAAAAAAAAAAGAAAAATTATCGACTCCAATTATAATCTCCACACAGTAAACAGAGGCTGGGTATCCACAGTGTGGAGGCATAACCACATAACAGGAGTCCAATCGTTCTACAGCTATTTACTGAGTCCCCTCCATGGGCCAGACCCTTCTTTTTTTTTCTCTCTCTAGGTCTCAGTGTCCCCATCATAAAATGGACACAACTCATTTTGAGGCAATGCACATCAGCATTCAGTACTGTACCTGGCACCCAGCTTACACTCAAACAATAGCTGTATTATTATTCCACCAGGCCTGGTGTCTCTCAATTAAGTAGCCAATGAATTTTAAGTACACTGCATTATGTGTACTGAACACCAAGACACTAAGACGTAGCCCTTTCTCTTTGGGAACAAGCCGCCCATTTGAGAAGGCAAGAGTCTGTCACGAGAACAACAGATCAGGAATAATTCCAGGATCTGGGATGCCAAGGCACCTCCATTAGCTGTTCCCCATCCTCCTGGACAACTGACTTGCTATAGCCAAAGTCCCCCGGGAAAGCAACCCTGCTGGGCGCTCTCAGCTACTGAGTACTCGCCACTACAGGGCATTATTTTCTTAAGCCTCTCTGGTCTCCTCCTCTGTCAGCAGACCTTTTTTTCCCTTTGGATTCCCAGCAAACAGTCTGATTTTTTCCCCAAATGGAACAGGCATTACCACATGGTGAATGATTCACTCAAAAATAAATATATTGAGCACCTACTAGGCATCAGGCATGGTTATAAGCAAAAGGATAGGGGAGCGATCCAGGCAGGCAAGGAGCTGACATCTGAACAGAAAAGGACAACAAACACACAGAGAAACAGACACATAATATGTCAGGAGTGATAACAACTCTGAGGAAAAATAAAGCAAGGTAAGGGGGAATGTGAGGCTTTTAAAATATATCTGCAAGTCCCTTGACCCTCCTCCCTTCGGAGGATGAAGTCTAATTCCTTCCCCTTTGTCCAAGATGCCATCATTTCTTACGTGGATGTTGCGATTTAACAGCCCTCTGTAATGTGCAGTCAGGATAAACCAGTGCTTGAGACCAGTGGTTCTCGAACTTCAGTGTTTCTCAGCGAGTGCAAAAATCACTTGCAGAGGGACTTCCCTGGTGGCGCAGTGGTTAAGAATTGCCTGCCAATGCAGCTGACACGGTTCGAGCCCTGGTCTGGGAAGATCCCACATGCTGCGGAGCAACTAAGCCCGTGAGCCACAACTACTGAGCCTGTGCTCTAGAGCCCGTGAGCCACAACTACTGAGCCCACGAGCCACAACTACTGAGCCTGCGTGCTACAACTACTGAAGCCCGTGCGCCTAGAGCCCGTTCTCTGCAACAAGAGAAGCCACCACAATGAGAAGCCTGCACACCACGATGAAGAGTAGCCCCTGCTCGCCATAACTAGAGAAAGCCCACATGCAGCAACAAAGACCCAATGCGGCCAAAAAAAAAAAAAAATCACTTGGAGAGTTTGTGCAGAGGCTGATTGTCGGGAAGCACCCCCAGAGTTTCTGATTCAGTAAGTCTTAGTTGGGGCCCAAGACTTGCATTTATAACAAGTTTACAGATGCTGCTGACGCTGCTGGATTGAGACCACATTTGGAGAACCATGGCTTTAGGTGGTCATTAGAATAGCTCCAATAAACACCAGTTGTGTGTTGAGCATGCATAATGAATTACTATGTGGGGCACATACTTCCCGCTAAGAACTGACCTTGCATTGACCCAGTCCATTTCCAGAAAGGCTTCCCTTGACCCAGATCAGGACAGGCACTGTGTGAATTCAAATGGGAGTCATCTTGTCATCGGGTTGGCTAGGGGACAGAAAGGCAGCTGGAGGGACGGGCAGGATTCAGACCAGGGAAAGCGAGGGGAAGGGGTGAAACGTGGCTCTTCCAGGACACCTGTGGTCCAAGTTCCAAAGGTGGCAAAGGAGTGAAGGAGAGGCCTGTGTGAGCAGAGTTCACAGTGCAACGAGGCGGGCAGGGGAAGGCTCTGGGGTCCCCAGCTAATTAACAACTACCCTACTGTGAAGGACCCTGTCTGCTAGGAAGTGAGAACACCTGTGACCAAAATAGAAAAGCTCTAAACCAGATAGTTCTCTTTGCCCTGGACCAATACTTCCCAGCCTCAACGGGGTCAGGACATAAGTCCACTTACGTATGACATGTATACCACCCCCAGTGGAGCACCCAAGCTGGAAATTAGTTCAATACTTCGTTTGTTTATAAATTAGGGTAGATTCAAAGTCACCTCTGTCATAATACCACCCACGTTCACTTGTGTTAACATTTTTTTTTTTTTTTTTTTTTTTGCAGTACGCGGGCCTCTCACTGTTGTGGCCTCTCCCGTTGTGGAGCACAGGCTCCGGACGCACAGGCTCAGTGGCCATGGCTCACGGGCTTAGCCACTCTGCGGCATGTGGGATCTTCCCGGACTGGGGCACGAACCCGTGTCCCCTGCATCGGCAGGCGGACTCTCAACCACTGCGCCACCAGGGAAGCCCGTGTTAACATTTTTTGAATTGACTTTTTCTGCGTGTCCAGTTTGATGTGTTTTAACAAACGGATCAATTTTTGTAACCACCACTACAACCAGGATACAGAACAGTTCCATCACCCCAAAGAACTACTTTGTGCTACTCCTTACATCCTCCTCCCAGCCCTAAGTAAAGCCTTGGAGCTGGGTCTACAAGTGGGGATAAGTGAACTCAGGTGTGAGGATTGAAGACTTGTGGGCTGAGAGACCCAACGGGTCAAGATAGAGACATTATTTCAACCTCAACCTAAGACTGAATTAAAAGAGCAAAAACATTTCATGTGGTTGCTACCTCCACCCAACTGCCTGGAATGCTGGGTTGAGAAGGACTCTGAGTTGCATTGGGGATCAGTTGAAGAGTGCAGTGATTGATTAGTGATGTCTCTCCCGGACACAGGCCAGTGGAGAGGGGACACGTGTGCTGGGAAATATTATTCATGTAAGGGTGGCTTGCCTATCACAAGAGCATGGGGAAGGACTGAGGGAATGGAACGGAAAATCCCGAAGCCAAAATCAGGCACCCATGTGGATTGTGTATTAGATCCAAGATGCTTCATCTTTGAAATGTTTATAACGTTTATCTTTGTTTAATTGTGCTCAGAAACAACAGAAACCATGACTTCCTTATAAATGCATAAAATTTTGAGGGGATACAGAAACTTAAAGTAGAAGAAAAAAAATAGATAAGTTATGTTTCTCTGGATATTTCTATCAGTGCTTAGAAACCCCGGATTGATTACAATTTGAAGCTATCCCAAAGGGCTTCAAACACAACAATACTTAAAGGAAGTGAGTTAATCATCAAAGAGAAAACTAGGAAACAACTCCATGACCCAACAGTGGGAGATCATGGGCTGTCCAGAAAAGAGAAGTCTGCAAAGGGGCAGCAGGGGGGCATTTTGCGGGCTGACCGAACATTCCTGTATCCTGATTGTGGTGATGGTCGCACACCTCTCAAAGAGCATTAAAACTCATAGAAAGTGTACGCATATACAAAGTCAATAATAAAAAAAATCTAAACTCTATGTAACCTTTAAATATGACGCTACAGAACTTTGCCAAAATGTGGTGCACACCTCTGGCTGTGCACGAGATGATTTAGAACCATACATAGATGAACATTTGAATTTTATCAGTTATGTATTTATATTAATTCATATTAGCAGAACGTATAACTAGTTTATCAAGCCTCTAATTTCAAGAACACAATGGCATAAGGTTAGGCTAAGAAAAAAATGTGAGTTGTTTAAAGGAAAATATTAAGTAAATAATTGAAGAGGTGCAATGCATATATGACAAAATTTGAGTTTGGGGTATGTGAATAAAGTTGGAGAAATATTGGTCAAAGGCCCTACCCTTAAGGAGTTTACAGACTAGCAGATGCAGAAAAACGCTTAGGTTAGAGATATGGAAAGAATGTCATACAGTAATAAAAAAATTGAAAAATGGGTTATCTTTTGAACATATATTCAGCATGATGTCATTTTTGTAAGAGAAGTACAGAGTCATGCACAGAAAATGAGTTAAAGATATACAGTGCTGGGCTTCCCTGGTGGCGCAGTGGTTGAGAGTCTGCCTGCCGATGCAGGGGACGTGGGTTCGTGCCCCGGTCCGGGAAGATCCCACATACCGCGAAGCGGCTGGGCCCGTGAGCCATGGCCGCTGAGCCTGCGCGTCCGGAGCCTGTGCTCCGCAACGGGAGAGGCCACAGCAGTGAGTGGCCCGCGTACCGGGGGAGGGGGGGAAGATATACAGTGCTGATATCAGTTATCTTTGAATGATAAGAGGATGGGTGATTTTTATTAAGGTTACTTGCCTTCTTCAACATTTTGTAGAATAAATACATATTAATTTGCAATAAAATTTTATTTAAAAGGCTTTTTTTAAAGGTAATCATTTGACCTAAGAGACAAATACTTGCTTTATCCCACAGTATATACGTAACGGTCTAAGAAGAGCAGTATCAACTTGACCACCAATAATACGATTAAGAAAAATCGGTTTTAAGATTTGTTTTTGCAGGGGTTTTTTGTCCTTAGGGCATACACACCCTGCCAAGGATATATAGTCATATTATGAGATCTGAGCTACTCCATTTCAGGAGGAGTTTGGGACTTAAGTCCCTTGAAATGTTTCCTCTCTGTGTAGTTATGCTACCAAGTAAATATACGGTTAGGTTCCTTTTTTTTTTTTTTTTTAATAATTTGTTTTCAAATTTTAGGGATTGCTTTTTTAAAAAACTGAATTTAAGTTTCATTTATGTAAGATACGTAGATGGGACCAAAGTGAAATTACCAAAGTAGTTTTCAGAGAAGGTTCTGGCCTGTCTCTTCTCATTTTCCTCCCTTCCCTGTTGGTAACCAGTTTTTTAAAAAAGTTTTTATTTCATCTTTCCACTATTTGTTTTTTAATATAGGCAAACATGTATTTGTACCTCCTCCCTTTCTTAGATGGTTAATAATATACTATATATAGCTGACCCTTGAACAAGGTAGGGGTTAATCCGCGTATAAATCATAGTCGGCCCTCCTTAATCCCCGGTGCCCGCGGATTCAATCAACCATGAACTCCGCAGCACTGTAGTATTTATTAGTGAACAAAATTTGCGTATAAATGGGCCCATGCAGTTCAAACCTGTATTGTTCAAGGGTCAACAGTATACTTTTCTAGATTGTTTCATATAGCAACATGCCTTAGCAATCCCTCCACAGTGGGATTTGGTCGTTTTCACGGTGGTGTAGAACTCCTCATTCTGTGGGGGTGCCATGGCTTACGGGTCCTGCCCACTATTGATGACTGCATCCCTTTTTAAGACAAAAGAAAACTTTCCTGAAGCCCCTGGCAGGTTTGCTCTCACGTCTGATGGACCAGAATGACCTCAAGCCCGTAACTGCACCCATCACCTGGCAGGACACACAGACCAGCCAGGAACTGTACCCTGGCTCTGCAGAGAGGCGGCCTCCATGGGAATGGGGCCACCAGGGAAGAGGTGATCTTTGCAGTGGAGGCACAGGCCTCAGTTTCCTCGTGTGCGTAAGGAAGGATTTGAAAGAGACCAAGTATTTCCAAATTTCAGCCCTGTAAGCACTTCCCTTACTGTGAATCACTTATACAATCACTTACATAATATTTTCCTTTAAGCCACCTTGATATTGACTCACTTTTCCACATTTAGCCTCATCCTGGGAAATGATGTCTGTAAAATGGACTTATTGGCTTGTTATATATTTTTCTAAAAGCCGTTAAAAAATGTAATTATTTAAATAAAAAACTTTCATTGTTATACCACCTAAAATTATCTCATGTGTACCACCAGTGGGATGCATATCACCATTTAGGAAATAAATAAAGAGACTCTAGTGTTCCTTTCAGAAGACTGTGCTCTCCCGTGATTTTTTTTTTTTTATTATTAATAGCAAAAACAGAAAGAAGATAAAACCCCACAAAACAAAACGCAATGATGTGGGGAGGTCAATGTGCTGAAAACAAAATAAGATTTAAAGAAAAGAAAACACTAAAAATGCAAAGTGGTATCCTGGATTAGATCCCAAAACAGAAACAGGACGTCAGTCAGTGGAAAAACTGATGAAATCATAACAAAATCGGGAATCTAGTTAACAGTATTTTACTAACGTTAATTTCTCAATTTTGTCAAGTGTACCATGAAATGTAAGATGTTAAAATTAGGGGAAATTGGATAAAGAGAGCATGTGGGAACTCAATATCATCTTTACAATGTCTCTGTAAAATTAAAATGATTCCAAAATGAGACATTTATTTGAAAAGGATAAGTCCAGAAGTCGGAGCGATCTTATCTTTCTCCTTTCAAGTTTGTGTTGCTGTCATTAACAATCGCCACTGAAGTGACTACATTTAGAATTTCCATAAATAGCAGTACAGCACTGGGATAAGGCAACTATTGAAATCGTAAATTTAGATAGTCCCAAAACAGAAGATAGAGATCCTCAAACTCAGAAGAGGTGATTTTGATTTCCACCACCCCCATTCCCCCCATCCCTCCACCACTACCACCACTTAGCGTTCTTAAAAAGCTGTACAGTGAGGAGTGTTCCTTCGGGTACCCTTAGCTTCCAGGCCTGCATTGCAAACCCTCAAACCCCAGGACGCTCACATGAACCCATCCATGCATATGGATCAGGGGCCAAATAGTCGACTTGTGTTTCCAGAAATATGAGGGGGAGTACTTCCCAAGGAGAGGTTGTTGTCTCTTTGAAATTTGACCCTTTAAAAGTTAGGCTGCTGGACATTAATAAGGAAGAATGGAAAGTGCAGATCAATAAGACTTGCTGAAAATAAAACACACATTAGCATAGCGTATCCCCCATAACCAAGATTAATGCCTTTTTAAACCAAACCAGAGCACAAAGGTATATCTTTTAGGCTAATTGCCACTAGCAGATTGCACAGAGAAAGGAAGACAGGCTTGGGGGCAGGGGGCAGTGGACAAAACCCAAATGCAGAACTCCAAAGAGCTGAAGTGAAATGAAATAACCCCTCAAGTTATGCAGAGAATTTAACCCGCACTAGGCTTGGGCTTATTATATTAGGCATGCATTTGAAATTTAAATATGTTCTGGGGACAAAGCATTTTTACAGCATGGCTGGGAGTTTGCCCAATAGGAACCCTGCAAGTTTATTAACAGGAGGACCTGATCAAACATAAAATAGCAGGCAAAGGGCTCCCTTTACTTGTACAGCCACGCCGAAAGGCCTTCTGTGGAATTCCAATCCTTCACCCGACACACCCCATGTCTAGGACTGTATTTACTCAGCCACCCTCCCCTCCTTTTAAATTTTATTTGCAATTAGCAATTCCTCATTGCAAAGCCACTTTGGGAGGTTTTAATATCCTTGTATATGGTGCTCTTTTTAAGAACTGTAATATGGATAGTTCTGATGGTATAACATTTTGGTATTAAAAAAATATGAAATCAGAAGAATTGGTGGCTTGAAGTATTCCCAGATGCATACATATTTCGAATCAAATGTGCACTTGTTTAAAAAAACTTCCTAATGATGCCCCTTACACGTTTATAAACCTTTCCGTGTATTGCACAGTGGTTAAGCAGGTGGAATCAGGAACATGATTGTCTGGACCCAAACCCAGGGCTTCTCCACCTTGGCCTTGGCCAAGTTCCTTAACCTCTCTGTAGCTCAGTTCTTCATTTCTCACACGGGGCTAATAGCAGTGCCTACCTCAGTGGCTGTCTTAAGGATACACATGTGTGGACTTCCCTGGTGGCGCAGTGGTTAAGAATCCGCCTGCCAATGCAGGGGACACGGGTTCGAGCCCTGGTCCGGGAAGATCCCACCTGCCGCGGAGCAACTAAGCCCATGTGCCACAACTACTGAGCCCGCGTGCCACAACTACTGAACCCACACACCTAGAGCCCGTACTCCACCACAAGAGAAGCCAATGCAATGAGAAGCCCGCGCACCTCAAGGAAGAGTAGTCCTTGCTCGCCACAACTAGAGAAAGCCGCGCACAGCAATGAAGAACCAAAAGTAGCCAAAAATAAATAAGTAAATAAGTAAATAAATATATAACAAAAAAGGATATACATGTGCGTAACGTATGTGTACATATATATATATGCATATACATGCTGAATACATATGCATTGCATGTGCAACAGTTTATGCAGACCTTGGAGTATTGCAGGCTCGGTTCTGCCACGAAGTGAATACCGCAGTAAAGCAAGTCACACAAATTTTTTGTTTTCCCAGGGTGTATAAAAGTTACGTTTACACTATACTGTAGTCTATTAAGTGTGCAATTGCATTATGTCTAAACAAACAAAGTACATGCCTTGATTTAAAAATAATGCTGTTGGATAGGGAGGGTGGGAGGGAGGGAGACGCAAGAGGGAAGACATATGGGAACATATGTTTATGTATGACTGATTCACTTTGCTATAAAGCAGAAAATAACACACCATTGTAAAGCAATTATACCCCAATAAAGATGTTAAAAAAATAATAATAATAATGCTGTTGGAAAAATGGTGTTGATAGATTGGCTCGATGCAGGGTTGCCACAAACCTTCAATTTATAAAAAATGCTGTATCTGCGGAGAGCAATAAAGCTAAGCATGATACAACTCAGTCTGCTTGTATTTATAGCACGTTGAGGAAAATTCTCCATAAATGGGAGCAGTAGTTGATTTAGCTTTTTCTTGTATTGTGACTAGTGAGGCTCAGCTACGTCCCTGTTTCCCCCAGAGCTGCCTCTGGCCATGGAACAGAATGGGATGGGGGCTGAGAGGAGGGAGACTAAGGAAAACAGGAAGAGTGTGGTGGAGAGAGAAGAAAAGGAGGGCAGAGGGTCCAGTCTCAACTCCTGGGGCCTGGAAACCCCTTGCCCCAGGGCTGGTGTCTTAGCTCTGCCTCTTTCCCTCCAGGGTTGATCCATTCTCTGAACATCTGACTCCCTTTTCCTAAGATAAGTTTTTTCAACCTTGACCTTCCCCACTGATCCTACCTGGGAAGACTCAGGCCAGCTGCTCAGATGAAGCTTGATCCCTCGCTATGGTCCTATCATGGACGGAACGGCATCTAAGGACAAAGCATACAAGGCAAAGTTAATGATATTTCACTTTAAAGAAAAGAAAATATGGCTGTTAATTAAGCCAGATAATATTGTAGGAGAGGCAAAACTTTTCCTCTACCTTTTAGGGTCACCGGCTGGGCATGAGAATTAAGTTGACACAAGACAGATTAACAGGAGAAAAGCATATACAGTTGACCCTTGAACAACATGGGTTTGAACTGCGTGGGTCCACTTGTATGCAAATTTTTTCTGCTAAATACATACTATGGTGCTACACGATCCACAGTTGGTTGAGTCCACAGATGCGGAACCATGGAAACAGAGGGCTGACTGCAAAATTACACCTGGATTTTGAACTGCCCAGGGGTCGGCACCTCAACCCCTGCATTGTTCAAGGGTCAAGTGTACATTTTATTTAATAATTTAATAATTCTTTTACATGGACATGAAGACTCAGAAAGCAGTTAGGCCTAAGTGCTTATATACTCGGTTGAACAGAGTATGAAAAAGTATCTAAAATATACGGGGGGGCTTCGCTGGTGGCGCAGTGGTTAAGAATCCGCCTGCCAATGCAGGGGACACGGGTTCGAGCCCTAGTCCGGGAAGATCCCACCTGCCGTGGAGCAACCAAGCCCGTGCGCCACAGCTACTGAGCTTGCACTCCAGAGCCCGCAAGCCACAACTACTGAGCCCACAAGTCACAACTACTGAGCCCACGTGCCACAACTACTGAAGCCTACGCACCTAGAGCCTCTGCTCCACAACAAGAGAAACTACCACAATCAGAAGCCTGCACACCGCAGCGAAGAGTAGCCCCCGCTCGCTGCAACTAGAGAAAGCCCGCACGCATCCAACAAAGACCCAACGCAACCAAAAATAAATAAATAAATAAAATTCATTTAAAAATTAAAATAAAATAAAATATTTGGGGATGCTTGGGACTTCCCTGGCAGTCCAGTGGTTAAGGCTCTGCGCTTCCACTGCAGGGGGTGTGGGTTCAATCCCTGGTCGGGGAACTGATATCCTGTGTGCCTTGCGGCACGGCCAAAAAAAAAAAAAAAAAAAGGAAAATATATGGGGATGCTAAAGGCAGACAAGCGTTATTTCAGCAAAGTTTGTGTAGACTCTTCTTGGGCTCAAAGCCCCCCCATCCCCCCCGCCTGGTCTCTGGTGACAAGAATGTTCTTCGCCTCCAGCGGCCGTGGTGGCGGTGAGGGGGTGGGCATGTTTCATAGGGGAGGCATTCTTTCATCTTTCACGGGGCATCATTCATCTCCTGCTTTCAGGAAGAAAAGGGGAGGTTGGAGATCTCTTTTGGTATCTGCTGTTTTCCAAGTGCCTTACCTCAAAATTGTCAATATGCCAAACCGGCACGTTCTGGGGTGGTGTGTCCTGAAGCCCCTCAACGTCAAGACACCAGTGCTGTTTTGCTCAGGCCTGGGAAGCACTGCGTGCTGTCAAAGGGAGAAAAGTGCCTGCCCCAGAACTCCTGCAAGGAGACCTGGGCCTTCGGGAGAGAGGCCCATAATTGCTGGAGGTAGAAGGTGAGGTCCCACCTTGCATTCACCCCACTCCCCCATCCGCCCAGTGTTCAGTGTCAGCCAGAAATGGAGGTTTGGGGTGCGTGTGGGGAGGGCCTTTCAGGCCCGTGTCCACATGAGGCTGCAACCCTGGCCATAGACTACTAAATCTCTCCAGCATCCAGACAGAAAAAGAAGACTTAGAAAACTCCAGAGAGGGGCTGTAATTAGTTCACGTGACCTCCACGAATAAGAGTGTGTGCCGACTTCCCTGGTAGTCCAGTGGTTAAGACTTTGCGCTTCCACTGCAGAGGGCAAGGGTTTGATCCCTGGTTGGGGAAGTTCCTCATGCTGTGTGGTTCGGCCAAAAGCAAACAAAGAAAAGTGTGCCTCTGACAACAGCAGTCTCATGGATCCTTCATTGGGTGTCAGGAGAGCTAATGGCCTCAGGTTCTCATATGCTAAACACGGGGACTGTCCTTCAGTGTCTTCTGAGAAAACTTAATCAGAGAAATGGTCCCCAGTAAAAGGGAGTTTTATAGTCAAATAGCTTTAGGCATACCTTCCTTAGAAAGATTCATAGGTCCACTGGCATTCTGAAGGTCCTGACAAGTCCTGCAGAAATAAAACCTGTTTGCCATTGTTAACGCAGAACTTCCTATGCTCTTTGACAAATACCTTCTCCAATTTTTTTTTTTTTTTTTTTTTTGCGGTACACGGGCCTCTCACTGTTGTGGCCTCTCCTGTCGCGGAGCACAGGCTCCGGACACGCAGGCTCAGTGGCCATGGCTCACGGGCCTAGCTGCTCCGCAGCATGTGGGATCTTCCTGGACCGGGGCACAAACCCCTGTCCCCTGCATCGGCAGGCGGACTCTCAACGACTGCGCCACCAGGGAAGCCCTCCATTTTTAATATGCATGCCAACTAACATTCCATAACACTAGTGTTCTTAGGAACATACTTTGACTCTAACTGTGCTAGATCCTTTCTAAGATTCTTTTTAGCTTTTATACTCCATAATGGATCATTCAGGAATGTGTTTGTTTATAGGTAACAGAAGACTCTGTGGCTTCTGAAGATAAAGATATATACCATATATATGGCATGACACCATATATCTGGGAGAGGAAATCTGGGGTCAGTTCTATTGCTCAAGGATGCCTTTAGGGAACAGGTTCTCACATTTCTGTTCTGCCATCTTCATCATATAGCATTTGTCCTCATGGCTACAAGAAGGCTGCAGCTGCTCCAGGTCGGCAGAAGGAGGCAGAGACAAAAGATTTCTCTTTGTGAGTTTTTAAAAAATTCATAAAGGGATGTCCTTCCTGGGAATCTTGCTTATATCTCAGTGGCCAAAGCAGAGTCACATGGCAATGCCCGGCTGCATGGGAGTCTCAGAATATAAGTTTGTATTTTTTTTTTTTTGGTTGGGGGGCACACCACGCAGCTTGCAGGATCTTAGTTCCCTGACCAGGGATTGAACCCAGGCCCCCGGAAGTGGAAGCACGGAGTCCTAACCACTGGACCGCCAGGGAATTCCCAAGATAAGTATTTTAGACTCCTAGCCTCTGTAACAGAGGAAGGCAAAGAAAAGAAGGCTAGTGAATGGTTTGGGAGGCGCTAATCCATGATGTCTGCATATCTGTTGGCCACAGGCTTGGTGGCTCTAAGAAAGGCCAACAAGATAGAAGTTTGCTTCTCTATCAACAGTTTGAGGATAAGGAGCCTGGGACTGACATGGTGGTTTCCTGGTGACAAGGTCCCAGGCACCTTCTATCCTGTTGCCCTGCCATCTCCAACGTGTGGCTCTCATCTCATGGTCTGAGATGCTGTGCCACGCACGTGATGATCAGCAGGGAGGAAAGCAGGAGGAGAGAACGCTCACTTTTCCTCTTCAAGGGGATGCCCTTTAAAGAAATTCTGTATCTTATTCTCTCTGCCATCCCACTGCCAGAACTTAAGCATATGGCCACGTCTCATTAAAAGGGAGACAGGGAAAAGTAATATTCAGCTGCCATACCTCCAGCTGAAACACGGGAGCTCTAATCTAAAAGAAGGGGGAAAAAAATAATAATAAAATAAATAAATAAATAAATAAAAATAAAAGAAGGGGAGAATAAATCCTGGGGACAAGCTTTGCCCTGATCTGCCACAGTGATTGTACCCACATGATACTTCTTTTGTTACGTGTATCACTATTTCTCACATTAAAAATAGCACAACATGGTAACCACGTGGGGTGATCGATGTGTTAATTAGCTTGATTGTGATTATCTCACATTGTACACATATATCAAATCATCACGTTGTACACCTTAAATATATACAATTTTTATTTGTCAATGATACCTCAATAAAGCTGGAAAAACAAAGTAGCACAATGTGATGATCACGCGTTTGTCACTAATATATCCTTCAAAACGTAGCTCAGGGACTTCCCTGGTGGGGCAGTGGTTAAGACTCTGAGCTCCCAGTGCAGGGGGCCTGGGTTTGATCCCTGGTCAGGGAACTAGATCCCACATGCATGCTGCAACTAAGAGTTTGCATGCCACAACTAAGGAGCCCCTGAGCTGCAACTAAGGAGCCCGCTGGTCGCAACTAAGACCCGGTGCAACCAAATAAATAAACCCCAAAACCAAAAAAAAAACCCCCCAAAAAAAAAAAAAAAAAAAAAAAAAAAAACCCCAGCTCAAATGTCCCTTCTTCCATGAAACCATCTTTTAAGGGTTGAGGATTTCTTCCTTTGTATAGCCATTAGAATCCCAACACCCTTCCTCCACCCCACCTTCCAGTCTGTTTTTCTCTAGAGTTGGCATTCTTTGCCATGAAGCTATACAGCATCTCCCTGGATATTCCGTTGTGGAGCTCAAACTGCCGTACTTATTAGCAAATCCATCTCCCAACCGGATACAGATTCTCTTGAAGACTGAACTGGCCTGATGTGTTCCTGGCTCCTTGCACAAGCTTGGTATACAGGAGGGACTTGATGTTTTTCAATAAATAGATAATGCATATGGGAGTATCTCCAGTAAACTTCTACTGAGAAGGTGACATTTGAGTTGGGACTTGAAGGAAAAGATGGAACAGACAATGAGAGTTTTCTGCTGTTAAATACTTTTTAAAGATATAAAGTCTCCCACAGCCCTCTCTTGCTTCTGATTTCTAAGATCCATCTCCCCCCACCCCCACTTAGAAGCGTTGAGTTATGCTTCCCCAGTTTCCAAGAGAGTTAAAAGCTCCCTTCTCTGTGACTGCACAGCCCTGGATTCAGGCAGCTATCATAGCCCTTGTCTCTCTGTGTCATGAATAACAAAGTGGTCATGTCATTGACCTTGCTGAGCCTCAGTTTTCTCACCTGAGAAGTGGGGATAATGGCGATATAAAACGCACTGTGATGGGACTTCCCTGGCAAGTTCAGTGGTTAAGACTCCATGCTTCCAATGCAGGGGACAGGTTTGATCCCTGCTCGGGCAACTAAGATTCCACATGCGACACGGCCAAAAAATAAAATAATAATAAAAATAATAAAATGCACCGTGATGAGTGCTGTACGGGAGCTGATTCCCCTGTAATGCAACAGTCCGAGGGGTAATTCCCATGCCTTTCCCATTTCTCCGTTGCCGGTGCCTGAAGCAGTGTCAGTGCTTGTATTGTTTATCGATGTGTAACAAATTATCCAAAACTTAGTGTCTTAAAACAACCAACATCTATTATCTCATAGTTTCCATGGTCAGGAATTTGGGAGCTGCTTAGTCAGATGGTCCTGGCCTGGAGCCCCTCATGAGATGGCAGTCAAGACGTGGGCCAAGGGTGTTGTCATCTGAAGCCTTGACTGGGCAGGAGGGTCCCCCTCCCAGATGGTGCATTTACCTGGCTGTAGGCACGAGGCCTCAGTTCCCAGCTGCACAGATCTCTCCTTGGGGCTGCTTGAGTGTCCTCACAACATGGCACTAGCTTTCCCCACAGTGCGAGATCTCAGAGGGCAGGCTGGTAGCAATACTTCCTTTTTTTTTTTAAGTAGAATACTTATTTAATTCACATTTATTGTGGAAACTGACATGACTGACATGACTGATCTGATTCATATCATCTCATTAATTTTTCCATTTTATATATATATATTTTCTTTTATTGAGAGAAATTCACTTACCATAAAATTCACACTATTAAAGTATACAATTCAGTGTTTTTTTAGTATATTCACCAAGTTGTGCCATCCTCACCACTATCTAATTCCAGACACACTCTTATGACCAAGTCTTGGAACTCACACACCTTCATTTCTGCAGCATCCTATTTGTCAACAGCTCAGCTCTATTCAGTGTGGGGAGGAAAGAACCACTGGGGACCATCTTGGACACTGGTTTCCACAGCACTTGAGATATATATATATATATATATATATTTTAAAAATAAATTTAATTTATTTTTGTCTGCGTTGGGTCTTCGTTGCGGAGCACAGGCTCTAGGCGTGCGGAGCACAGGCTCAGTAGTTGTGGCGCACGGACTTAGTTGCTCTGCGGCACGTGGGATCTTCCCGGGCCAGGGCTCGAACCCGTGTCCCCGGCACTGGCAGGCAGATTCTCAACCACTACGCCACCAGGGAAGCCCCGCACTTGATATATTTTGAATGAATGAATGATTTTGTTAACTGAAAGGGGATGAACCCTTCCACCGCATTAAATTCAATGGTCAATTCTCAGACTTCATCTTTTTCTTATCAACATAATTCATCCTCCTTGAGACACATTCTGGGCTTGCAGACATCACATCTGCCTGGCTTTCCTCACAGTTCACAGGTCACTCCTTAGTCTCTCCTCCCTCTTCCTCCCGCCTTCCTCATGGTGCAAAAGCCAGAGCTGAGTCCCGGGACCTCCTCTCTTCCCCATTGACACTCATACCATTTATGGCCTCATTCAGCCTCTGTGGCTTTAAACACCAACATCCACTAGCAATGCACCTGGAATGCTCACAGCGCTCACGCGTGTCCCCGAACTCCAGGTTCAAACAGCCACTGCCTTTTGGATATTTCCAAGCCGGCCCAGAGAGGCTCTCAAAGGCCACATGTCAAACCGAGCTCCTGGTCTCCCTCAAACCTGCTCTTCTTACAGGACTCTCCAGCTTGGCTCATGGCCACTTGATCTTGCCACTTGGTTAAAAAAACAGGGGACCCCTTGATCCTTTCCTTCTCTGATGTCCCCATGCCTGCCACAAATCTGTCTCTACCTTGGAAACGTGTTCAGAATGACCATTCTCTCCCGCTCTAGGTCTGGGGATGGTGATGGCTTCCTGGCTGCTCTCCTGGTGCCTCCTGCCCCACCATGTTCTACACGGGCAGAGGGATCCGTGAACACGTAGATCAGATGACATGGCTTGTCTGCTCGGGCCAGAGAAGCCTGGATCCCACAGTCCCACTGACCATGGCTCTTCCCACTCTCCCCGTTACCACCTCCTCCTTGTAATCCAGAAGGAACCCAGGTGTGATCCCACATCTGGGCCTTTGCACTGGCTGTTCCCTCAGCCTGGAACACTCCCCACCAGATATTTCCATGCCTCCCTCCCTCCCTCTCTTGTTCTGCTCTTCCTTCAAGTCACCTTCTCTGTGACCTTTGCTGACCTTTGGATATAAATTGGCAACTCCTACCCATCAATCCTGGTTCCCCTCTCTACTATTTTTAACCATAGCTCTTACTGCTATCTAACTGACTATATGTCTTGCTTAGATTATTTTGTTTATTGTCTGTCTCCCTTTCCCCACCCCCAGCGTGAGCACCATGAAGTTAGGGACTTTGCTTCGTTCACTGCTCTATCTCTTCATTCACTGCTGGAATGGTGGCTAGCACATGGAGCGGCTCAATCCTTTTCTGTTGAATGATTAATGTCTGTCCACTTGAGCGCTATTTCATCTTCCACGTTACTCAAAGGAAGGCACTGCGCCTGTTTTTGCTACTCCCGTGTCTGAGGCGTAGCGGTAGTTCAATACATCTTGGGTGACTCTATCTCCATGGCCCCCCAAGGGCCTCTGCTCCCCTCTCTGCAACATGAGGAGTGGCCACTAGAAAGCTCAGTTCCACCCTCGGGGCAGCCTGTCCTTGGGCCCAGCCAGGTGCCTGTAGCCTCCTGGGAAAGCAGGCCTAGTGTAACCAGACCTTCCCATTTGTCAAAAGAATATGATCTGAATTCTTACGTGAGTGCCCCTAAGTTTGAAATGTTAATTTAACATTTTGAAAAAGCAGCTGTTTCCTTCATAACAAACCACCCCAGCACTGAGCGGCTTCATACAACTGCCCCTCATGCAGCTCACGTCCTCCGTCTAGGGCGGCTCAACTGACCTCTCCAAATCAAACAATCCTTCCAGGCGACACAGATTAGAATCTACGGCGCTGGCAAGCACAGAGCTTTTGTACTGAAGGAGGAAAACTCTGCCATACCAGAAAAGTTGGCATGAAATTAAGGTGACAAGGGAAAAAAGAGTCATGAGCTGCTGGCCGCATAATGCAGCTTAATCTCCAGGAAGTGATTGTCAAAGCATTAGAAGGTGTCTGTGCAGACAAGGGGAGGCCTCGCTGAAACAGCCCAGTGGTGTTGGAAATAAATTCATATTACAGGTCACATGCCCCAGGGCAGCCAGCTCCGGATGCAACAATGACTATATTATATCATGGAGAATAAATAATTGCTTTAGGTGTCGGGGACATTTAATGATGAATAGAGGGAACAAGAACCCCCAAACTAGCATGAGCCCACAGTTACTGAGCATATGATCAGTGGCTACCGGAGTCACAAGTCACTTCCACTTTTTTGAGATTCTCTGAATATGTACTCCAGATATACAGAATAATATACGTACATTCTATATACACTGTATGCAGAATATATTATGTAGTCTGTGTATACATAATATATTCTGCATACATATTCTGTATATACACATAATATATATACACAGACTACATAATATATTCTGCATATATATGATACAGAGTATTGTGTATATATAATTATAGCCAAAATGATATATACGGTTATATATAATATATATTCTGTATATATACAGAAAAATTAAAAGTAGGGTATTTTAACTCAACTGGATGATATATTATCAAATCTGTGTGCTATATTAAGTGTATGCAGTTATAAATTATAACTTTTAACATACCAAAAAAAAAAAGGGAGGGGGGAAGAAACCTAAAAAGCAATGTGATGTAACTGTGCTAGTCAGAAGATAATTTAAAAAACATTGACTCATCTGTACTGTGTACTGCGGTCCAGTGATGAGACACCAGTTTAAAGTTGTACAAAGTCTTCTTGAAGGTGGACTATTGAACAGGGCAAGTGGCCTGGGCTCTTCAGAAAATTAATGTCATAAGAAAAGCAAAAGGATGGGGCTGGAGGGAGGGCTGTTCTGGATTTTGAAAGGGACACAGGACATACAACAACCACGTGGAATGCATGGTCCTTGATTGGATCCTGGCTTGAATAAACCAGCTGGGAAGGGTATTTTGGGGGAAAATTAGGATTGTATTTAAAAAAACCTCCCTATGAGGTTGGGATTGAGATATATACACTAATATGTATAAAATAGATAACTAATAAGAACCTGCTGTAAGAAAAAATAAAATTCCAAAAAAACCCCCCAAAAACCCTCCCTGTGGTTTTAGAGACACAACCTGAGGGGTTTAGGGACAAAAATCCATGATGTCTGTAATGTGAAATACTTGAAGAAAAAAGAAATGATTCATGAAGCAAATATGGCAAGACGTCAACAATGGTTATCTAGACAATGGTTGTCTGTGTAGTGATATAAATGAATTTTCTGCATGTTTGAAAATTTTCATAATAAAAATAGAACAAAGGGGGCTTCCCTGGTGGCACAGTGGTTAAGAATCCGTCTGCCAATGCAGGGCACACGGGTTCGAGCCCTGATCTGGGAAGATCCTACATGCCGTGGAGCAACTAAGCCCGTGTGCCACAACTACTGAAGCCCGTGCGCCTGGAGTCCGTGCTCTGCAACAAGAAGCCACTGCAATGAGAAGCCTGCGCACCGCAACGAAGAGTAGCCCCCGCTCGCCTCAACTAGAGAAAGCCTGCACGCAGCAACAAAGACCCAATGCAGCCAAAAATAAATAAATAAATTTATTTTTTTTAAAAAAAAAGAAGAAAGCTCAGGAGCCGATGAGGAATATGAATAATATATTTGTACTTAATATATTCATGTGTATTATAAATGAGGGTGATTGAAAGAGCACAGGAATATTTTGAGGGAAAAAAGTGAAGGAGGAACACGATCTTGCTTCAGCCTTATCAGTGCTTCTGTGTGACTCTGAGTGTGACCTCATTTGAAGGTCATGTCGAAAGTCCACATGATGGACCCTTTGTGAACGTGAAGACGGGGCCTGATGGCTTCCTTGATCTTCTTGGGAGGACACCTGGTAGCTTTGTCTTTTCCCTCCTTTTTATCCTAACAATGATTCCGCCAGAACACAGGTATTAGAATGCCCCCAGGGATCCACCCAACTTCTCATAAGTCCTCTGTTTATTTTTCAAAATAGGAGAGGGAAGGTTAGTTTGGAGATAAGGAATGAGGCTGATTAACCAGTTAAGCCATTTCTGTTAGTTCAGGAGATCAAATTTCACTGTATTATCTATAATGTGAATAGTTAACTTTCCTGGTGGAGTCTTCCCTAAAGGAGATAAATTAAGAGAGTAAAAGTATAGTGGGTTTTTTTTCTCCTTGCCTTTCTTCTAAGTTTCCTAACTGACCTCCTGAACTTAATATTTGAAGTGATAACTTAATATTGCTAAAAATTAATATAAAATTAATTTCCTTTTTGATGAAGGAATTTCTGAAGAACCAAAGTCCATGGATGCAACATTTTACAGGCTTCTATACAAAGAAATATCTTAGCATAGAATCAAACATTCCAGCTTATCACTCAGACCTGGGATTCACAGTTATCTAGAGCAGACTCAAATTTCAAAATACAAACTTAGTACTTGAAATCTAAAAACTTCCCCAAAGCTTCCAAGATTGGCCCTATTCTCATACTTGCCAAAAGTCACCCATGGAAAGAAAAGAACCCAAGGTTATGGACCTTGACAAAGAAACTTAGTGCTGATGATTTTCATTCTCAAGGAACTTTAAATGCTGACTCAGATGAGTGGAATTAAACATTACTAGAGGAGGCCATACTGATTAAAATTCTAAATATCTGACCTATCTCTGATTATCTGGTCTTAGCAGGCTGGAGGGTTAGCCCCGTCAATCAAGATAGCATTGCCTAACTTACAGCAATAATGTTGTTTAAACACATGCTTTAATGAAAATCCATAGAATGCATGTTCTACATAAGATCAAAACCAAACAGCAATACATTTGTTTTCCAAGGGAGACAAATGAACTTAATAGCTGCCAGCCTGATACTGCATTCCCTATGTATTCATGAAATCTTCATTCTGCTAATGTAAAATGCAAATACGGCAGAAGGAGAAAGAAATTTGTGCCATAAAAATGATTCTTTTCAGTGCGGCTAAAGCCTGGAAATCAATTAACACTGTAGGCTCCTGTTTTTGTAGTTAAGACCAGAGGTTGGCAAACTAAGGCCCATGGGCCAAATCCAGCCTCCACCTGCTTTAGTAAGTAAAGATTTATTGGAAAGCCACCAAGTCCATTCCTTTATGTACTGCCTATGGCTACTCTCACGTTACAAAGTTGAATAGTTGTGTCAAAGACAGTCTGCTCTGTAAAGCCTAAAATATTTACAATCTGGTCGTTTATAGTAAAGAGCTGTGTGACCTTGGGTCCATTACTTAAGACCTCAGTCTTTCCACCTCTTCAATGGGGATATTAAGAACAATAACAGCTAAGTTCACTAAACGTTTACAAGGCGTCTAGCACTATTCTAAGTATATTCATTTAAGCCCACAACAACCCTATGAAGAACATACTATGATTGTCCCCATTTTATAGGTGAGGAACTAGAGCCACAGAGAGGTGAGGTCACTTGCCTAAGGTCTCAGAGCCAGGAAGTAGTAAAGCTCCTACCTCACATGGTAATTATGAGTGTAAATGAGGTCAGGCAGGCAAGTAGGGCTTTTATCCTGGTGCCTGGAACATAGTAAGCTGTCAAGGAATGATAACTGACATTATTATTAATTTTGAACCTGAGCCATCAGAAATGAACAAATTAGTTGGTAACTGAGCTGAGCCTTCTCATCTTGACTTCCTGGAGCATTTATTTACCTGACATCTTCAGGAGGGGATGTTACATTGTCAAAATGGTGTTTGTTGTGCTGGGGAAGGTGATAGATTACGCAGAGTTTGCTTGCCTTGGTCTCCGGATTGTCAGTTTTTCAAACAGGATTCTGACGCGCTAAGAGCCCCCAGAGGGTACAGCAACTAATGATGCCATTAAAAAGAAGAGGAAGGAGGAGAGGGGGAGTGGGAGGGGGTGGAAGAAGAGATGAAGATGAAGACGGAGAAGAAGAAATTTCATGAGACCCAGAAGCTCCACGTAGACAGTTCTCAATGCAGTGTGCCAGCCGGTCATGGCCCTCCAATGGTTCACATTCAAACCACAAAATGAATAAGATGAATTAAAATGTATTCATGCGTCAAACAAAGTAAATTGGCTTTTGGAAACTATTTACTGTTTTTATAACTTAAAAAACTACACAAGTCACATATTCATTGTAGAAAACGCACAGAAAACAATCACCCATAATCCCATCATCTTGAAAGAACCACATTTAATGCGCTGCTAGAATGGTCCCTCCTTATCTGCAAGGGGATACATGCCAGTATGTGATACAGAGGATAATACTGAATCCTATACAGATGATGTTTTTCCTATGCTAATGGGAGGGTATCTATACAATGTAAATATGCTAGACAAAGAGATGATTCACCTCCTGCGTGGGACAGAGAAGACAGTGCAAGGTTTCATCATCATACCAGAAAGGCACACCATTTAAAACTTCTGAATTGTTTATTTCTGGAATTTTCCATTTAATATTTTTGGATTACAGTTTACCGTGGGTAACTGAAACCTTGGAAAGTGAAACCAAGGACAAAGGGGGACCACTGTTTGCTAGCTTAGTTTGTCCCTCCCCCCCATTTATTTATTTATTTATTTATTTATTTATACCAGGGTGTTAAAAACAAGATGAGGTACAGATCTCCACCTGGTGTAGTAAGGTTAGTGTCCTTCCTTACCTTTAACACCTTCCTTAACACTTCTTTTTCTTTATATTTATTTATTTATTTGGTTGTCCCGGGTCTTTTTTTTTTTAAGACAAAAGGTATTTTATTCAAAAAAAAAACACCAAGTATAAAAAGAAAAACAATAAGATGTCTTTCATTCTCCTGTACAGTGTTTCACTCAGATAAAAGCAGCAGGTTACATGCTGCTCAAAACAGCCCCAGAGAGGACCCGGAAGGCACACCACCCAGAACTGCTTTTCATATAGCTATCCTATGTACACAAGTCAGCACTGCCCCTCCCCCATCGCCCACGGACGCCATGTCCCCTTGGGTAAGCAGACCAGGGGGCCGCGGCAGTCAGGGAGCTGCAGCAGCTGCCCCGCCTGAGTCTCGTCACCCTATGAATGAACAGAGCAAGCGTTGCAGCCTTCCCCCAAAGGTCCCCGAGTCAGAGGAGGAAGGGAGAAAAGAAAACTATGGCAGTAGCTGTGGAAGCTTGGAGCAGCAAGGGAACCAAATAAATAAATAAATAAATAACATTGACCTCCAGGTTAGAAGGTGCATCTTTCCAAAAAACAAAAAACCCAAAGCAAAACAGAACAAAAAACAGGTAAAATAATTTAAAGGCAAAATTTAAAAAGAACTAGATCAACTACAATCCTTTCGTACACCACCATGCCAACTGCACGCACATTTACAGGTGTTCTGTTGATTTGCGTTGTTTGTCCATTTGTGTGTGTGTGTGTGTGTGTGTGAGGTCTTGGCTTAGAAACAGTTACGTAAAAACCAAAAAGGAAGGCCAGTTCACTTGGGAGTTTTACTAAAGGAGGTGGAAAAAGGGCAGGTGGCTCAGCATTTGGCCCTGTGGCCTCTTCCATGGCACCTTTCGTATGAAGGATGGGGGGAAGGGGTGGGGGAGAAAGACAGGGAACCAAACCCAGGCAGATTTTTGGAGAAGCAGCACGTAGAAGATGCAAGTTCAAGTATTTCTCCCAGCACAGCTGGAGTCCCCACAGAAGGCACTCAGAAGGGCTGGAAGAGGTGACAGGGACTTAAAACGGTGCTAGTCCTATCTCACCCCAACCCGATTTCCCCCTACCCGACCCATCACGGCGTTCAGCAGAACTTTTTTTTTAAATTAATTAATTTATTTATTTTTGGCTGTGTTGGGTCTTTGTTGCTGCACACAGGCTTCCTCTAGTTGTGGCGAGCGGGAGCTACTCTTCGTTGCGGTGCGTGGGTTTCTCATCACTGTGGCTTCTCTTGTTGCGGAGCACGGGCTCTAGGTGAGTGGGCTTTAGTAGGTGTGGCACGTGGGCTCAGTAGTTGTGGCACATGGGCTCCAGGAGCATGAGCTTCTGTAGTTGCAGCATACGGGCTCCATAGTTGTGGCTCGCGGGCTCTAGAGCGCAGCCTCGGCAGTTGTGGCGCACGGGCTTAGTTGCTCTGTGGCATGTGGGATTCCCGGACCAGGGCTCGAACCCGTGTCCCCTGCCTTGGCAGGTGGATTCTTAACCACTGTGCCACCAGGGAAGCCCTCAGCAGAACTCCTGAGGAAGGGAAGAGTTCCATGGCTGGATTCTGACCCACTCCCACCCCCCACCCCCCACCCCCACCCCTGGGATTTTGCAAAGTCCAGCAATGCTGGACACCGATGAGAAGCAGAGCTTCTATGGGAGGAGCTGAGGCCTAGGACGGCTGGAGTGGAGTCTCCTCCTCTCTTTGGGAGGCGGCCTCCAGGGCCTGGGGTCTGGAATGAGTTGTAAATGTTGTTCCTGTATCAAGCACTGTCCTACTTGGAGAGAAGTGTCACTGGTACTTGGGAAGCTAGAAACACACACTTCCCCTCCCTTAAGCATCTGACAGAGAAGGGAGAACCTGCCCAGAAGCTATCTGCTGGGCCTTGGCAACAGGCTGTGGAGATGGATCTCAGCAGTTTCCTGGGGCAGGAGGACATCTTGCATCCATGGATGGTTCTGGATTTCTTTGAAGGATGGCCGATCTGATGGTCTCAGGGCCAAGCACCATCTAATGAGATGTTGACACGCTGAAGAGACCCTCTGCCTGAAGAAAACTTGGCCCCTGATGGTCTCCTCGTCGTGCTCAAAGGGAATATCTCCACAGACCATATCCTACAGCAGGATCCCCAGAGACCAGACGGCTGCTGACTTGCCATGGTAGCGATGGTAGTGGATCCACTCTGGAGGACTATATGCTCGGGTCCCATCGAAGTCCGTGTAGACGGTGTCCTCGAGCAGCGCCCCCGACCTGAAGTCGATGAGTTTGAGCTCACCGCGACTGAGGTCGATAAGGGTGTTCTCATCCTTGCCGTCGCGGTGAAGCGCCCCGCAGCTGCGGCAGTGCCGCACGGCCTGCAGCACCTGCCAGAAGCAGCTGTGGGCCAGCTCCGCCTGCAGGGCCCCCATTTCCGTGATTAAGTCGAAGCGTTCTTGCGCTGCTGGCTCGGGCCTGTCCAGGATCAGGGCGAAACTGCTGGGTCTCTCGAACCAGCCCAGGAGCCTGATGACGCCGGGGAAGCCCGAGCTCACCTTCTTCAGCAGAACCACTTCCATGGGCACTCGGGTGCCGTCAGGCAGCTCTCCCCAGCCTGAAATACAGTCCTTCTCCACGTGCTTGATGGCCACTGGCAAGTGGTCGGTGACATGGATGCCGGAGTAGACGGAGCCAAAGCCGCCGCTGCCCAGGAGCGGGCCCACCTGGCACTGTGACTCCAGGGGCTCCTTCTCCTTGCCGGGCGCCAGCTTGGTGGCGTGCAGGTTGTTGCAGGGCGCGGCACGCAGGCGGGCGAGACAGTTGGATTTGGACAAGAGCATCCCAACCTCCAGGACGTCGGTGTAGGGACGGAGTCTGGAGGAGCTGCAGCAGGAGCTGGGGCTGGGGTTGTGCCGGTGGCTGTGCCTACGGCTGGGGCTGAAGCTGTGCTGGGTCTTCGTTGCAACAGGTGGGCTCCTTAGTTGCGGCACGTGAATGCCTAGTTGTGGCACGCGTGTGGGATCCAGCTCCCTGACCAGGGATTGAACCCAGGCCCCCTGCATTGGGAGCGTCGAGTCTTATCCACTGTGCCACTAGGGAAGTCCCCTTAATATTTTTCTTTGTGTAAAAAGAAAAGGCTCAGGATGAGAGGCTGTATCGTTCTTTGAGTGAATGTCACGAAGACCATCAATCATCAGATCAATACATACCCGGTCACTGGTGTCTGGAATTCTCTTTGTGTATTTGAGCACCACTTGCTATTTTAAAATATTAATTCAGTGAACCAAAATCATACTATCTATCTGCCCATGCAACCATCCATTAGAGACATGGTATAATGCAGAGGCGAGAAGCATGGACTCGACAGCCAGACTGCTTCAGCTTGAAGTCTGGCTCTACCGTTATTAGCTCTGTGACCTGGAGGCAGTGATTACATGTCTTGGTTCTACCCTGTGGACTCAGGGATCTATTCTCCGAGTCATTCTTCTTTTCGCAAGAAATGCAGATCCTGTTTGCACCTGAGTAGTTTTGCAGCCTGCTTCCTGCCTGCAGAAGTCTGAGGGTTCAAAGGCCTCTTTTCCTTTTGTACTGTCTCTGCTCATTTCAGTCCAGAGCTGCTTGTTTATGCCAATACGTTTCTTTTAAAAATGTTGTGGGTCTCCTATGAATTCAGGAGTGGCTGAGCTGGGTGAAGTTGCAGACAAATTGTTGGCCAGGGTTGGGGTCCAAAGAAGGCTTGACTGGGGCTGACAAACCTATTTCCAAGATGGTGCACTCACATGACAGGCAAGTGGGTTCTGGGTATTGGCGGGAGGCCTCAGTTCCTCGTCATGTGGGCATCTCCACAGAGTTCTCATGTGTCCTCACAGCACGGCAGCTGGCTTCCCCCAGACCAGGTGATCCAAGAGAGAGCAACGCAGAAGCTACAATGTCTCCTACGACCTTACCTGGGAATGTACACATTGTCATTTCCTCAATCTTCTATTGGTGACACAAGAACATAGATGAGGAGGTAAGGACCACCAGAGGCCATCTGGAGGTTGGTTACTACCAGGACTTTTTCAGAGCAAGTCTGAGAAAAGTTTTTTTAAAATTTAAATTTAAATTTTTTTGTAGCTGCACCACGGGACGTGTGGGATGTTAGTTCCACCACCAGGGGTGGAACCCGCACCCCCTGCAGTGGAAGCGTGGAGTCTTGACCACTGGACCTCCAGGGAAGTCCTGAGACAAGTTTTTTTTTTAATGCCATTTGAGGCCTTGGGGTTTTCTTTAGGTTTGATCTCTGATTGATCTAACAAGCATTTATTTGGTCCCAACTGTGGGCCAGGTGCCATGTGAGATGCTGAAGATATAAATACAAGTAAAAATCCACTGTACGTGTTTCAAGTAGGTGAGGTCAATGTGGAACCATATGCAGCTAAGAGAATATGATTGTATAATGTAGTAAATGCCATGATCAAGCTGTGCAGATGTGCTGTCAGAGTCAAGACAAAGGGCTAGCAGCCAGGCCTGGGGTGGGCAGGGTGGGAGTGCCCGTTTTAGTGGGGTCAGGAATGCTTTTCCTGGAGAAAATAATCAGCACTGTCATCTGTTGGCATTTATCATGAGCCAGGCCTTAGCTGAGCACTTTAAAGGCCTCATCTCAAGTAATCCTCTTAATAACCCACATGAGGTGCCTACTGTTATTATTGAATGTATTTGCTTGTTTATGCCTGCCACCTCCTCTCACACCTATTCCAGCTAGAACGCACGCTTCAGCTGGGCAGTGGTTTTTGTCACGTTCTAAATCTCCAGCATCTACAAGAGTTCCTAGCACAGAGTTAGCCCTTAATACTTTTTAGTTGAATCACTGACTACCCATTTTACAGATGAAAAAGCAAAGGCTTAGAGAGAAGTGACTTCCCCAAGATCACACAACCAGGAAGTGGCTGAGGCAGAATTCCAATCCATGCTCCTATCCATGGTAATAAACTCCCCCCAAATACAGCCTGTGCCCTCAAGGAGTAGACAGCTTGGTGGGGAAGCCGGACAGAGAGGTACTAAGGCAGGTAACTGAGTTGCAGTGTGAATGCTGTAAACAAGTGTTTTCAAGTTGCTTTAGGAGTGAAGAGGATGGGGTTGGAAACTGGTGGGCAGGTGAGGGTTATCTGGTACAGGCTGTGTGTGGGCAGCAGATGTGGGCTGTGGGTTTTGGTCATGGTCCTTCCGCTGGTGATGCTGAGCCCGTAAACCCCATGATGATGCTTCGATTTTATTCTCTGAGAGCCAGATAGGATTCAGAAATTCCGGGTTCAAGTCCCCCTTGAAGCTGAGTAGGATGGATCACTAACCTGCACAGGGACACAGTCTGTCTCGGCTTCTCTGCCTTTCCTCCAGTGCTCTCTTCTCTCCCCACCCTGTTCTGAGGACCCACCACCTGGGCAGGTGGCTCCCGCCCGTTCTCCCTCCTGTCTGATCCAGCCACGACCACAATAACTGCCAACGCGGAACTGAACGACGGTTGAGATTCAGAAGCAAGAGATGAAGAATGAAAGGCACCAGAGACCCTGGGTTCACCCTGCTAACTCACAGGGCAGCGGCAAGAGGAAGACGTTATCATTAGCGATCTTTGCTTCAGCAATAGTTGCTTCTGTGAAGTGCTAGAGTCGAGTCAGGGCAAAAATAGGACCTTCTCTTATGGTGTGGGTGCATCCCAAGGCACCCGGGCTTTGGACTCTCCCAATCACTGGCTGTCTGTCTGGGAGGCAGGAATGGACCTTTTGTTCTTTCAAAGTTAAAGTTGGAGAAATGTGATCAACCTACTCTCATGAAATCCCTTAAAGTCTGATCTCAACAACAGTTTTAATTTAGAGTTTACTTTATCAGGGTCTGAGCAGTACTAACTGGTATCTGGTAGGGATGTCTTATGGGCCGAAAGAAAATGCTCTGTTTCTTTAAATATCTGAGTTCCCTCCTGAATGGTGAAGTCAAACATGCTCACTGTATGACTTCAGAAACACAAACGGGCATAACACAAAGGAAGTCAGCCTTTATCCCACCACCCGGACATGATCGATAACACCTTCGGTCTCTCCTCCCTGCTCCTCGTTTTTCTCAATGCAAATTCGCGTTAACTCTGCAGGGTGTAGTGGTGAAAGCATAGCTTTAGGCCAAGCATTCTCAACCTTTTCTGGGTTCTGGACTCCTCTGCAAGTCTGGTGAAGCCCCTGGAGCCCTTCCCAACGTCACGCTTTTTAAATGCATAAATACTGATAAAAACACAAGGGAAAACAATTATATTGAAATACAACTATCAAGATATTTTTTAAAACTTTGTGACATAGTAACATATGTGCTTCTTTATTAGTTCATTTACTGACAATATCTAGTGGTGATTCTAAGAACTCCTGTAACTTCAAAGTAGTGATGAGCATAACTGCTATCTTGAGGTGTCTGCTGCCCCTGCAATAAGCAATATCTGTGATTCCTATTGGCAGCACTCATGGGCATTGTTCATGCTGCTGTGGCTTGCTGTCTACATTCATAATCGAAGGAATGCTAAATTTTAGTTAGAAGGCAGTGAAAATAAATATAATTCCTCCCCCCCCCGCCCCCACCGCCCGGCCCCAACCAGGCTCACAAACTCCATAAAATCTATCCTTAAGGCACAGGTTAAGAACTGCTGTGGTCTAGGCTTCCTGCATTTGGATCCCAGCTCTGCCATTTACCAGCTGTGTGGCCCTGGGCAAGTTGCTCGCCTTCTCTGGGCTTCAGTTTCCCTATCTGTAAAATGGGCACAGTAACAGTATCTGTCTCATAAGCTTATCGTGCATACTGAAGGAGACACCCTGTGTAATATACTTAGAAGAGCGTTACTTAAAGGCAAAAAGCTCAGAAAATTGAACTTTTAAAAACTCATTTGGTAGCTAAAGCTCACCTGATATTAACTCATTTGGTGGCAAAACTTGACCTGAATTGATGCAAGACTATTTGTGTGAACATTCATATACCTTTTTTTTTTTGCTACAGAAATATCAACGTGTTTCATGACAACAAGCTGTCCCAGATCCCCTGCAAACAGACCCACCATGCAGTATATTACATTTCTAAATGGAAACTTTTTTTTTTTGACCACACTGAGTGGCTTGCAGGATCTTAGTTGCCTGACCAGGGACTAAACCCAGGCCCTTGGCACTGAAAGCACAGAGTCCTAACCACTGGAAATTACCCAGAAACATTTTAAATTACAAAATCTGTCTGCTGCTAAGGGACCTGTACTTCCTGTGCTAGAGATGTGACTTTTTTTTCCTTAGTTGAGTGTCAAACTAATTATTTCATTTACTCCTCATGAGTCAGGTAGGAGAGGCATGATCATCTCCCATTTCCTACATGGGAAAACCAAGGCACAGATTCACAACTTGCTCAGCATCTTGTCCAGTCTCCCACAGGTGCTAGACTAGTACCTCATGTTCAAATAAACCCAGTACTGAAGCCACAACTACTGAGCCCACGCACCTAGAGCCCATGCTCTGCAACGAGAGAAGCCACCGTGATGACGAGCCCGCACACCGCAACGAAGAGTGACCCCTGCTCGCCGCAACTAGAGAAAGCCTGCGTGCAGCAGCGAAGACCCAATGCAGCCAAAAATAAATAAATAAATTTATTAAAAAAAAATTAAAACCAGATAAAAATCTATCTATATATACAGCATTAGCCTTTTTTGGAAATAAAATATATACATGCACAGATACCATGTGTCAGTGAACCGGAGCCCAGTGGCCAAATCAGGCCCCCTGTTGGTTTTAGTTCAGCCGGTGAGCTGAGAATGGTTTTTACATTTCAAAATGTAAAGTGTAAAATAAGACTTCAGGCTTTTGGCAAGAATGGTTGCTTGAGGAGTTGAGGACATTGCCTCTTGACTCACAAAGTTTAAAATATTTACTATCTGACCCTTTACAGAAAAAATTGCTGACCCCTGGTATATACCAAACAAACGAACAAACTCTTGTGGTGACATTGGGCCCACTGGATTAATCCAGCATCATCTCTCCATCCCAAGGTCAGCTAAGTAGTAAACCTAATTCCTTCTGCTACCTTAATTCCCCTTTGCCGGGAAACAAACGTAACATAGTCACAGGTTCTGGGGCTTAGGATGTGCACATCTTTGGGAAGCCTGGTCACTTAGAGAGAGCTGTGTCTCCACATCCAACAGGATGTAGATTCTTTACAGATATTATTTTATTTAATCCTCCAAGGATCCCGAAATGTGTGTACCATTATCTCCATTTTTGCCTATGAGGCCACTGAGGCTCAGTGAGGTAAAGTGATTTGCCCAGGATCACACAGCTACAGTGTCAGGGTTGGAGCCCAAGTATATGGGGCTCCAAAGCCTGTGGGTTTCCACAGGATAAACTTGGCTGTCGTCGACATGTGCAGAACAATCTCTTCTACTCACTGGCTGCACTAGAAAGGGTACAGGAACCTCAGCTAATTCAATTGCTCAGCCCTGCAGATTTAGGTGTGAAGAAGAGAGTAAAGGCAAGGGCAAGCTTCTAAAGACCTGGGTTCAAATCCCAGCTCAGGCAAGAGATGTCAGCTCCCTGAGCCTCAGCCAGCTTCTCACAGCGAGGTAGGGTGCGGGTGTAGTGAACCAGCGCCACTTCATATAGCAAAAGTTTGTCGAGATCCTGTATAGGCCAGATTCCATTCTAGAAATTTCTGAAGCGCTTTATCAAAGTAAGATAAGATCACTTTATTTGAACCCTGCAGATAATTTTGCCATCGAGTCACGTTAATATTAAAAATAATGGCCAAAGTTACCACGTGTTTGCTGTGGGCCAGGCACCGAGCCACGGGCTTTGCAAATCTGAATAGTTCTGAATCACAATTCTCTCTAACAGCAGCTGGACTTCAAAAGAAACAGCAACCTTCCATTCCCTTCATTCAAGTGTGGATGTGCCCTTAATGAAACCCCAAATTAAGAGTCAAATAGCTCATGATCCTAAGAAGAGCCACCAGGCTTACCGTGGTGGCGGCGAGAGGCTCCTAGTGGGACACTAATTCTCCCCATTTCCCGTCCTGGAGTCGAGCCTTTGATCTTCCAGCTCACAGATGACAAGTCATGGGGAATTGCTAGAGTGAGTTTCTGTCTCATTGAGGATGAAGGTGTGCAGACGCTCTAAGCCGCCTTGCTCAGTATCAGATTTTATGAGCACTGAACTGTGAATTTTGAAGGCCTCGTTGTATTTCAGATCGATCTGCTTTTTTGAAGTAAAAGCAGTTTGCCTCTGCTCTGTGTTCACTGAGAACAGGGTGGGGGGGGAGGAGGAATGCTGATGACCAAGTGTTCTTCTGGGGAACAACTCCTGCTTGAAATTTAGGGAGGCTCTCCTTGTTGTAGTGTGGGCCACCGCCGAGATGCACCGTTTGGCATGTGTGTTGCCTCTCAGAATGAATTTATGAGAGCAACTGAATTTTTCCGGTTTCTGGAACTTGCTAACAACAAGTGGAGGTGAAATGAGAAAGAGATCTGTACTCTACAAATAGCTTCCCCATAATTCTGGGACAACCATCCCTATCCTTTAGGCCACACTCTACATTTGGTGACTGGGGGGGGTGATAGCAGCATAAAATGTTATTCATTCAAACCTCTTAGAAAATGGGTTCTGTCTATCTGACTATCATCCATCCATCCATCCATCATCTAACATCATCTATCTAAAGAAATGACGACTTTAGCTAAAAACAGCCTGCCGCACACAGGAAGAATAAATACTAAGCCTAAATAATTTGGCAGTAACACTTTTCAATATGAAAAAGGCGCCTGGCCATAGATGCAGCAACTCTATATCTAGCACGTAAGCCTACAAAAATCATGACAGGGGTGTGTAAACATAGGTGTACAAGGACCCTCACCACTGCACTGTGATAGAGAAAACTGGAAACCACCTTTCCATTAATAGGACCATCGTACAGCAGAAACTAACACAACACTGTAAAGCAATTATACTCCAATAAAGATGAAAAAAAAAAGTTAAAAAAAAAATAGGACCATCGTTAATTATTTCTCAGCCACCTGACTGCTTAGCTTCTCAATTTCCCCATCTGTAGAACAAGGATATTCCGAATACTTATTGGTGTGCGGTGAGGACAAAATGAGTCAATGCTCCGATAGGGTTTAGAACCAGGCTTGGCACGCAGCACATGCTCGGTAATTTGAGCCGTTATTATTATTCCAAATAATAGAAACCAACATATTTTTTAAAAAGGCTGGGGTTGATCCAAATTACTGACCCATATTTATGGTTAAGGAAAAAACCCCACAAATGACAGAATACGGAGAATATGAGGCATCACATTTGTGCTTTTCAACCAAGGCCATGTCCCATATTTAACATACAGGTTTGCTTGTAGATGGGACATTTCAGGACAGATACACAAGAGTTGGTGGTCTATAAAAATATGTGCCTAGCCTCTAGCAGGTTAATGTTAAAACACACTGGAGAAACCTGCCCATGTTCTTTAAAAGACATCTGTCATCTACCAACAACTCTCATTTATGGTTTATGACATATATAGGTTAGAACAATTTGAGTCCCAACTGTCTCATATGGCCTAGTTTGAAACTAGTGGGTTTAATTAATTTATGGTTTGAATCAGTGACTGAGAAGCACCAATGATAATACGTATTGAGAAAAAAGCTCTATATAGCTCTGATGGCTAAAAAATGTTTTCGTTTGAAAATGATTGAGATCAATGAAAATGTATGAAATGTAAATTTGTGGCATAAAAAACCACGAAACCTTTGAACTGCATTTTCAATGATCTTCCGTGCCAAATACCAGGTACGAATTAATGATAGAAAAGGAAAGAAAAAGTTTTTGCATAAGATAGTGGAAAATGGATTACAAGTTGATATTAGTTTAGGCAACGATGCTTAAATGTCTTACTTCGTACACGTAACACGACTGCAAAAAGGTGCAGAGCCTCACGTTTAAGAACAGCAACACATGATTTTGTATTTTGTAGTTCAGCATTCACCTACGCTTGTTAGACAGTCTTTACTTGTGTAAAATCCAGGTCATTTTACAAATACAACTATTTCTGAGTCCCTCCGAGTGTTAGCCTGTTCCCACAGATCTTTCTTTCCCTGACCAAACTCTGCTACTTTTCTGAAACGTCTTTTGAATGTGGTTCATGTAATGTTATCATCTTTAATGAAAAAATGCCTGCTGATTCCGAGCCATTTGGTGCCCTCCCGTCAGGGGAGGAAAAGCATAACACTGAATAAGGCTGAAGGTTTTTATTATCACGTCGTAAATGGGCAAATGGCATCTGTCAATACAAAGAGCCTCACAGGGCCCTGGAAAAGGAAGCCGCTCCGGGGGAGGCTGTCGAGTGACAAAATGGATTTTTATTAACCTCCTGGTCCAACATCTCTTTTCCTATTTTATTTTGCCTCATTCACTTGGCAACATAATAATGCTATAAAAACACCCAAACAGGAAGCTGATAACAATTAGAAACCACACAGTTGCCCCGTTACTGAACAGCAGTAAAGAGTCTGAATCATAGCCGATCTTTCGAATTTTAAGCATAGGTGTGTCGCCAACACATGTATTTTCACACCCGGGCCCTGCCTGCTTTGGGTCTTCTTTAGGAGATATTTCTTGCCGGGAATAACACAGCCCGTTTGCCGAAGTGTTAATTCTCACCAAGTTTTCATATTTGGGTCACAAACATCTTTCCTGACGCTGGTAAAATGGCCAAGGTGTTTATGAGCTGCCAGAAATGTTTATGCCAAGTGCATAAAAGCAGAAATGGAACCGTTCACAACCATCCTGGAATGAGCTGCCCTGGTGTGGGGGAAGGGTGGGTCCCCAGAATGATTTTGCTGGGAGTTGTTAAGGTGGAGGTCTCACTAAAACGTTTAGTAAATGGTAATAGTAATTCAGGTCTGAGCAGGTGTGGGAGCGGCACACACAGCCAGGACGACTGGAAGGTGTACCCGGGGGGCCTGCCGGCTCTAAGGGGTAGCAGTTCCTCTCCTCCGTGCCAGGGAAGGGATGGACTCAGCTTGGGAAGTGCCAAGGCTCAGGTTCTGAAATTCTGACAGGTGGGGCCTATCGTGTTTTCCAAAGAGATTTAGAGCCTGGGCATAAACTGGGTTACTACTTCCATGGGAAATCCACAACCACTGTGCAGATGTTTTAACCTAAAAACATTCACACTGCAGCAGATCTGAGTTTGTTCTGACATGGAAAGATGTCCATGATTTTTTAAAAATGCAAATTAAAAAAAATATATAGCTCAGAAGATCCTTTTTGTTGTTCTTTAAAGAAAAACAAAAAACCCCCAACAAAACAGCGTATACACTGAGAATAACCTGGGGAAAATATCCCAAACATCACAGTAGGTTTGAATATTCTGCACTTCATGCTTCTGTATTGATTGCATTTTTTAAAAGGGCAAGTCGAGATAAAATGTCATAGATCTACACCTAGAGACAAATTAAAAAACAAAAACAAGTGCATGTAAAAAGCGGTGACATCTGAGTAAGGTCTGTCATCTTCTGAACTGATTGTGCCAATCAACTTGGCACGATCCTGGGTTTGATAATGTGCTGTAGTTATGAGGGCGCTATTGCGGGGAGCTGAGGGGTAGGTACCAGCGACGCTTCTGGACTATGTTTACACTTCTTGTGATCTATAATTACTTCAAAATAGAAAGCTGAAAAAGGACAGCTATTAGTCTGTAAACGAAAAAAAATAAAGATAAAAGAGATTCATAAAAAATGCTCATGGCACATGGCTGAAATTTACAGATACAGATGGCAGAGCAGAATGTGTACACAAAATACACCCATCAAAATGGCTCACATATGCTCAGAGAAATATATAGTTGGAGGCTGCCGAAATGCTAATAGTGGCTATCGTTAGATGCAAGCTTTTCATTTGGGAGCGGGTACTTTTTGGTACTAAATTTTTTTTTTTTTTTTTGGCCATGCCGCACGGCTCGCAGGATCTCTGCTCCCCGACCAGGGATTGAACCCAGGCCATGGCAGTGAAAGCCTAGAATCCTAACCACTAGGCCAGCAGGGAGCTCCCTGTACTTAATTTTTAAAAAAATGGTGACTATACATCACTTTTAACAGTGTTTGTCATTTCTTTCTCTTTTTTTTTTTGTCATATACTTTTCTGAGGTCTATTTTTCCCCAACCTTAGACATACACACATATATACATACATGCATATATATGTATGTACACACCTTTAATTTTTGCCCTAGTTCTTCACTCACTGCTTACTATTTTGGGTAAATCATCATGGGCCTTTCCATCTGTGAAAATAGAAGTAATACTATCATCTCACAGTTGGGGACCAGCTGACAGTACTGTAAGGGGAAAGTTCGGCCTGATATGTCACATTTGATCTCTAAGGAGAAGGGAATTAAAATATGCTGTGGGCCTCCTATGTGCCAGACACAGTACATACTCTCTTTTATTTATTCTTCAACACAAGCAGATAGTTTTTGGATTGCCTTTTAGCAGGTGAGGAAACTGAGGCATTGAGAGGATAACGGAGCTCACACAGCTGGGAAGTGGGGGAGGTGGAATCTGAACCCAGAGAGTGTAGTTCCGGTACTCAACCACTATTTATACTACCACAGGATGGAAACTTAGGACGTCGGCATCATCACAATGACTAATAAGTAATCCATGTACTTCCGCGTTTGGATTCTTAATCAATAATATAACCAATACATAATAAAGGGCTCAGCATCACAGATGGAGAACGTAATGAATGACTTAGCACCAGCCAACTGAATTACTTTTTTTTTTTTTTTTTTTGCGGTGTGCGGGCCTCTCACTGTTGTGGCCTCTCCCATTGTGGAGCACAGGCTCCGGACGCGCAGGCTCAGCGGCCATGGCTCACGGGCCCAGCCGCTCTGCGGCATGTGGGATCTTCTCGGACCGGGGCACGAACCCGTGTCCCTTGCATCGGCAGGCGGACTCTCAACCACTGCGCCACCAGGGAAGCCCTGAATTACTATTGTAATCAGAATTTTCTATAAGAAAAGCTGCTGGATCAAGAAGACAACCATACCCCGCAGTGGGCTGTGTGCACGAGGCAGAGGGAGGATCGGGGTGGAAGGACGGGCCTGAATCTGCCAGGTCCTCTGCTAGAAACAGAGCTCCAGGCAAGACAGGTGGGGAAGAGCAGAAGTCTCAGCGGATCCTTTGGGAAGAAAGAAGAGCAGCATGTGGGGAAGATGTTTACAGGCTTTGGTAGAGCAGAAGGCTCCAAGGAAATGATAGGGGGCTTCCCTGGTGGTGCAGTGGTTGGGAGTCCGCCTGCCGATGCAGGGGACGCGGGTTCGTGCCCCGGTCCAGGAGGATCCCACATGCCGCGGAGCGGCTGGGCCCATGAGCCATGGCCGCTGAGCCTGCGCGTCCGGAGCCTGTGCTCCGCAACAGGAGAGGATAGGGACTGTGGTAGGCTGAATAATACCACCCCCCAAAGATGTCCACATCTTAATCCCTGAGACCTGTGGGTATATTACCTTACATGGCAAAAGGGACTTTGCAGAGATGCTTAAATTAAGAATCTTTAGAAAATCAAAGATGATCCTGGATTATCCAGGTGGACTGATTACAATCACAAGGGTCCTTATAAGAGGGAGGCAGCGAGTCAAAGGAGGAGGTGACAGAGGTAACAACAGACGCAAGAGGTTGGGTGATGTGAGGAAGGCTCCAGGAGCCCAGGGATGCAGGTGCCTCAGAAACTAGATGAGGCAAAAGGAAAACTGTTTCCTACTAGAACCCCTAGAAGGAACTGAAACATAGCAGGACCCTACGGTCCTTACCCCCTATGTCTTTCGTCTGTGGAAAAACTTTAGCCAAAGAATAAGTTTAATCAGAGAAGTAAGAAAATGCAGAAGCAAAGAAAAGCAGTCCAACAAGACTAAATAACAATAGTTGAGTCATTAAGCAGAGTCAAGGACCTCTAGTTCCTTCTCAAGGGCTAGAGATCATATTCTGAGCCATATCCTGTGAGCTGTCTTATAGATACTGAAACCCCCTGCCAGGTGGAAGAAGTTAACTACACGATGACCAGACTGTAGCCATGACATAAGTTGCCACAATTCTGAGAATTGGCCTCAAAGAAATGGGAACAAACCAACCATGGAACTGAAGATTAACTGTCCCTAAAACAATCAAGATGATGCTGGTCAGACCACTGATGACCAATTTCAAGATGACTGTCAGAGCTGACTGTGCTGTTTCTGCATGTAGCCCCCTCCCTCCATCTATAAAAGCTCTTGCCCCCTGATTGTGTGTGTGTGTGTGTGTGTGTGTGTGTGTGTGTGTGTGTGAGTCAGCCTTTGGACAGGCATCCGTCCTCCCCGCCCCTGCCCCCGGTTGCTAACATCCAAAATAAAGCAAACTTTCCACCAACCTTTCCAGCCAACTTTATTGGCTTTAGAGAGGCGAGCAGCCAGACCCCACTTTCCATGACAGAACCAGCCCCGCTACATTTTGACAGTCCAGTGAGACTAATTTTGGACTTCTGGTCTCTAGAACCATAAGAGAGTAGACTTCTGTTGTTTCAACCCGCTAAGTTTGTGATAATTTGTTACAGCAACAGCAGGAAACCAACACAGGGAATATGAGTGCTACTGGCTTTAAATGGATCCCTTTTTAATTGTTTTTAGATAGAAAAAAAAAGAATTCTTTGTAAGTTAATTTTTGTTGCCTCATTGTGCTTTTTTAAATGTGTCTTTGTGCACTGACTGGGCTGAATGGAGCCCTTGGTTTTATCTGGATTATGCAATTGTTAATTAATTGTTAGCTACAACTCGAGAGCTGAATCCACTTAACAGAATGGAAAACTATGGCACAGGCAGATCCATGCTTCTCTAAAGGACCAGAGTCTGCAGCGGTGCTCACACTGCGAAATGTCACCCTCTCTGCCATGTTAATGGATGCAGAGTCCAATTTATAAAGTCTGTAAGGATGCAAGGGCGAAAATCAGGAATTTTTGCAGGTAGGAGAGGGCAAAAGTAAATTATAAAAGGAGAGTTCTTTAAAAAAAAAAAAAAAGAACCTTACTTAAAAAATACATACTCTTGTAGACACATTTTAAAATACAGATAAACAAAAAGAAGAAAAAGAAATTTACTTGTGAGAATATAAAACAGATAACTTCTGTTGGTATAAGTGACGTCAGTGTATTTTCTATGCCTAAATATACTTACATATGTTCACCAAAAAGTGATCATACGGCACAAACCATTTTGTGACTGCTTCGTGTACTAAGTCATCATGAACGTCTTTCCAGGTCAATAAATAAATTTCCTTAAAAGTGGTTTTCAAAGAATGTTAAAAGGTATTGAAAGAAGTTCTAGGATGAGCTTATCTTCCAAACCCGGGTTAGAGGAAGTTGGGGAACTTTGCTGCAGGATTTCTCAGATACTTTGATATGACAGACACAATGTACAGGTCTAAAAGGGCTACACAATAAGATGTTCTTCCAACCTATCTTACCATGGGACTGTCCCTCCCCCCATTTGTTTAAATTGAGGAGAAATGTACAGAACATAAAATTTACCATTTTAAAGTGAACGCTCCAGAGTTATTCAGCACGTTCACAAGGTTGTGCAACCACCACCTCTCTCTAGTTCCAGGACATTTTCATTCCTCCAAAATAAAACCCTGTACTCATTAAACAGCTGAGTCTTCCTTATCCTGGCATCATGAGCTCCCGGCTCTTCCTGGTATTTGTTGAATGAATAAATAAAGATAGTGTTTAAGACTATAATAACAACTCTTGAGACTTTGATCTGTAGGGCTACGTATTTACAAGAACACAAAAGTCCACGATATAAATCCACACTCAGCGATGACCCAAGAGGGTCATCCCTCAAGTCCTAGAGAAATAAAGAATATGCTAAGATTTGTCTTGTTATCGCTATAGCTCAACCAGACAATATACTTACCCACATTTTTTAAGCACAAGAAGAACATTTTCAAAGCATTCTGGCATATTAGAAACATTTGAAAGAGGGCTACTAACCTACTAATCATCCTCAGCTCCTAAAGGGCCAGGAAATAGTTCTCTCTCATCTGCCTTTCAAAAAGGTTACTTTAGGAACAAACAAAAAAACCCTGATATACCTTTATCTATACAGGGGGAAGGGAGAAAGAGTTGGTAATGACTCTAGGGAGAGAAGGTTTAATCTTCTCTGCAGGAAGTCAAGAGATGAAATTCTCCAGGTGATACTCCACAGCCAGTGGTGTAAATCTAATATTTGGAATTTGGAATAAGAATGAGAAAAACTCCAACCAGGAAGAGTTAAAAGTGGTTTCCTCTGAGGAATGGGACTGGGGGCAGGGTGGGGCGGTATGGCCTTTCATTAGACCTTCTGCAGTTGATTAATTTTTAACCACCAGCAAGGAATTCTTCCATTCAAAAAAAAAAATTTTTTTTTTTTAAAGAAATAGGTACTTCTGGACGATAACAATGATAATAGGTAAACTAGTGTTAGAAAATACAGGAGATCTGGCCAAATTTCACTCCAAAGTGAAGATAAGAGAGCATAAAATATCTCCAGAATGACATACAAGAGAAGAGAAGGTTGGTTTCTTCCAGAGAGGGGAACAGAAAAGCAAGAAGACCTTTCACTGTACATCTTTTTATACTTTAAAAATTTTGAAAGATGCCAATGTATTACTTGTAAAAAATAAATATTTGGGGGAGGAGAAAAGACCATAAGGCAAGAGTTTTAATTTATTTTCAGTGATTCATTTTTATTGTTATAAATGTATTAAAGTGGATAAAACTTACTATAATGAATCTGAAAAGTGAATTATTCAGAGCAAATGTGGCCAAATGTCAACCATGAGTCAATCTAGGTGAAGATACACAGCTCATTTTACGATTCATGCAATTAAAAAAATTTTTTAAAATAAAAGTTTGAGGAAAAATATTATGAAATTAAAATAAAGTGATAAACACTTGAGAGGCTTAAAAAAAATTCTTGGTGCTGAGGTAACATCCTGGAACAATAAAATCAGAATCTCTGGGGGTAGGGCCCAGCCATTAGTATTCTTTTAAAACTTCCCCAATTGATTTCCATGTACAGCAACGTTGAAACTACTGCTCTAGAGAATCTCAAAGAATCCTTTCGCTTTAACTTTCAATACTCTTTAGAGTAACTCCCTATGTCTGCAAAATAGCTTCAAGACACTTGGAGTGATTTCTAACCAATTTCTAAATAAATCATCTTTAAAGCTATGAGAAAAAAATAATAAAATTATACACTAGGAGCAGGGAAGGATTGTTTGTTATAAGGAAACAAATAGCTTTTTCTCTGAAGCCACATGAGGCTGACACATACCTGGGTTGAAGAACACCAAAGGTACCCTGTGTTTTTATAATTTTATTTGAACTGTTGAGTTTCATACAGTTCCCTTCTCAACCTGTTCCACACTCAGTGACTTCAAAGAGAGGGTAGGTCAGTTCAGCTCAAAAGAGGGGAAGAGAAAGTTCTAGATTTTTCAGTATTATGGGGAAGCTGGAATGTTAGGTCAGTTTTAGCTGGAAATAACGGAAAACCCAACTCAGCAGGGCTTGGACAATAAGGTCATTGATTATCTATCAAGGAGTTTGGTATTAGGATGTCTCTAGTGGTGGTGATTTAGTTAGTTAATTTGGGAGTCAGGTTTTTTTCCTTCTTCTTCTCCTTTCCATGCTCCCATCCTCGGCTTGTTTTCTTGGGCTGCCTTCCTTCATGGCCCCAAGATGGCTGCAGAGTTCTAGAAGTCACAGGGAGACAGTGATAACCAGGCGCAAAAAAAAAAAGTCCCTGCCTTTCATCCCTCTTCAAGGGTGAAGCCCTCTCTGCAGATTTCCGTCATCTTTTTGGTCAAAGTGGTGTCATGTACCTATTCCTAAACTAATGACTTGGTGAGACAAACGAGAGACCACCATAGCTCACAGCCACAGAAACACTGGGTGTGTACACACACACACGCGCGCTCACACACATACATATACGCGCATCTAAAATGAATATAAAAGACTTTTTTTTTTTTTGGCCACGCCAGGTGGCTTGTGGGATCTTAGCTCCCCAACCAGGGATCAAACCTAGCCCAGCAGTGAAAGAACTGATCTCTAAACACTGGACTGCCGGGGAATTCCCTAAAAGCCTTTCGATTCTGATGTATTCTGATTTGGCAAGTAGTCACTGTTTCCCTTTGCAATTTTAAGTTAATGAGTTAAAGTACACACATACATATGCTCCTGCTTGGCCATATTACTTTATAAGATAATCTCAAAACTCCTGTATAATAAGTCTGAGAACATGTGGGAATTTAGTATTTGATAAAGACTGCCTTTCAAATCGGTAGGGGGAAAGGTGAATTGCAGAATAAACGGTGGCTATCTAGAAAAAAATGTGAAGTTGGAACTGTACTTTGGATCATACACAAGGATAAATTCAAAATGAATCAGAAATCTAAATATGTAAAAACAAAATCATAAAAGCACTAGAAGAAACTTATCAGGGAATTTTAACATAATCTTGGAGGGGGGAGGTCTTTTTTACTAAGACACATTATTCAGAAACTCCTAACCAAAAATATTTGCTTAGCAAAAACTACCATTAGCCAAGTCAAAAGGCAAGAAACTGGGGAAAAGAAACTGCAACTCATAAAACAAAGTACTAATTTCCCTAAAATACAAAGAGTCCCTACAAATCAATCAGAAAAAAGACAAGAGTTCAACAGAAAAATTGACAAAGGATATATAGATAATTGTCCACAGAAAAGAAAATCTCAATGGCTTTTAGACATATGAGAAGTGGTCAATCTTTCTTATAATAAGAGGGATGTGGGGAATTCCCTGTTGGTCCAGTGGTTAGGACTCAGCACTTCCACTGCTGGGGCCCCGGATTCAATCCCTGGTCAGGGAACTAAGATCCTGCAAGATGCACTGCGTGGCCTCAAAAAAAAAAAAAAAAAAAGGCATGCAAAATAAACTATACTGAGATCATCAGATGACAAACGATCAGAAAGTTTTATGACACACTATCTGGGCAAGAACATGGTGAAACAGCCATTCTCATATCTATCAATCAAATTTACAAACTCTTTTGCCCTTTGAACTAGTAACTCTACAGACATACTTACACATATGCAAATACCTAATCCCTTACATGGAAAGTGATCCCCGATGTAGCATTATCTGTAACAGCACAAGATTGGAAACAATGCAAATATCCCTCAATAGGAGATGGCTAAACAAATTATGGTCATTTGTACAAGAATAAAGAGACTATATGCTGATAAGAAATGAGCTTCAAGGTCTATTGTTTATATGTACAGAAATTGTAGTATATGCTACTATTTGTATATTAAAGAGAAGAAAAAATGCATACACCTATCAGATCATATACGCATCACCTCTCTCTGGAAACACAAACGAAAGATTGGGAGAATTGGTGCTTCTGTGGGTACCTGTTGGGAGGGAGAATCCATTCCCTTCTGCTTCTTGTGTACCTCTTGATTTGGCAACGTGTGAATTTTTAATCTATTCAAAACAATTAATCTATACACACCCCGACACAAATTTGCACTTGGTATTCTTAATTTGTATATACAGTAATATGTAACGTATCATCAAATTGTAATCAATAATGATGGCTACAGGTTACCATCATGTGCCAGGTGGTCTGTACAGGTCATCTAATTGTCACCACATCAGTAATGGCATCAAGGGCGGCTTAGAGGGACTTCACCACATGCTCCCCCATTTCAATTGGCCTTTCCCACTTTACCTTCCCACAAGCCACTCCAAATACAATGAAGTATAGAGAGTTTATTATGGAAACACAGTTTCAAAACAAATTCACTAATACCCACTTATCCTCTCCGCAGCAAGACTGCAGCCCCGAGCCCCCGCCATGTAAAGATCAGGAGTGGCTACTGGCCCTCTGACCATTATCCCTCTTGAATGGATGAATAATTGGGGCTCAGATAGGTTGCAGGGCATGGCCAACATCATACAGCTGGTGGCAGTGGGGGTCTAACCTGGGTATGTGTGACCTCAAAGGCCAGGATTTCTCAAAGATTTCATTGAAATATATCATTGAAAATCGTCTTATTTTCTTTAAGAAAACAGAACTCTGATTTTATAAAGAGAATCAAAGGAAAGCTGAAGTCAATAAACAGAAAATCGTTCTCGGTCCAGCTTCTTGGGGACTCAATCATTCCCCTTGTAGGAGGCATACCTTGAGGACAGTAGCAAGAGAACAGTTTCAACATGAAAATTTACATCGTGAGTCCGAAGGACTCACGAGAGTCCTTTGGGAAAACTAATTAAGCCTGTGAATAATTTTTTTTTTTCCCAAAACGGACTGAATTTTATTATCCAGCACTAAGTTGAATGTAAAAAGAATGTCCTACCATACACTAACCCACAATTTGTCAGGAACGTCAACCAACCCCCAAAACAAAAGAACAAACACTTTATTCATTCTTAAGGACATCCTCAGAATTAATGCAGAGCTGTCATTACAACCTGCATTTGGTTAGAAGTAACATAAAATCGGCTTATTTTTTATAGAATTAATATTAATTTTTAAGAAAAAGCACCAATCATTTTCCCCCTTATATTATTATAGAATGTTAGTCACCATTCAAAGTGGGTGAATTTGAACAATTATTCTCCAGAAGAGAGTCAAGGCATCTATCTGGCAGCTTTTTTTCCCGTTTTGTTTTGTTTTCAACAGAAATATAAAATCTAAGAATAAAACCACAACTTCTGATGCCTTGCTCTTTTTGATATAAAAGTTGATAAAGCCAAAAACTGTGTGTCTGAGCCCATTAGAGAATTGCCCCGTTTACAGTTGTGCGGCTTCTTACAGCACTTTCCAGCTTTAACTCACAAGGGTGTTCGTCTCATTGTGTATGTTTTATTTTGAAGGGACAGAAGTAATAGCCGACATCTCAACAAAGCCAATTCCTCATACTGTCTCTCAATTCTGCCTTCCCGTGACCTAATAAACATAACCAAACACAACACAGTGATGGTTAAAAGCCAGTGCAAAGGGAGAACGGGCAACTAAGGATTTCTTACTTGCACAGACTTTATCTTTGCAAAGACGTGATATTAAATCCCATTTATCCCTGTCAAATATTGACATCCAGCTGTGGACTCAAAATAATCTTTTTTTCACCCTCACTGTCTATACTCCCCTACCCAACTTTGCATTAAGAAAGCAATTGACAAACTAATGTATGGAAAGCAAATCTTTTGTGCTCCCCATAATGACCAATTTTTCCTCTGAGCTCTCACCAAAGCTGTTCAAACAAGAGCTCCATTGTCCCTTTCAGAGGAAAATAATAGAAAACTTAAATGAAATCTGGAGGTCACTGGACTGCTTAGGAAACAGGGAGGTAGATGTTGCAGCTTATAAACCCGGAGCCTGTTACTATGTGACATGTCACCCATGCTCATATTCCCAGAGGAAAAGGTGAGGATTTCTGATATCCAGGGAAGTTGTGGAAGAGTGGTTTCCTCATTTCAGGCTTCTGACTCTGTGCCATCCCAGAGAACCCACCAGATAGACTTTACCCAAAACAAAGATTAAAGTAAGTAATAATAATGATCATCATCACAACAGTGAGCATCGTGGCAGCTACCATTTACTGAATGCTCCACTAGGACCCTGTAAGGTGGGCATGACTATTACGCCCATTCTATAGATAAACAAACTGAGGCTCAGAGAGGGAAAGTAGCTTCTCCACGAAGTGTTAAAGCTGGTTTTCCAATCTGGATTATTTTGGAAACTTTTTTCTTTTAAAAAATATATTTATTAAAAAAAATATATATATATATATATATTTATTTATTTATTTAGGCTGTGCCGGGTCTTCGCTGCAGCATGTGGGATCTTTTAGTTGTGGCACGTGGACTTCTTAGTTGCGGTATGTGGACTCTTAGTTGCAGGATGCATGTGGGATCTAGTTCACCGGCCAGGGATGGAACCCGGCCCCCCTGCATTGGGAGCGTGGAGTCTTACCCACTGGACCACCAGGGAAGTCCCAGAAGCTCTTTTCTTAAACAGAGCACTCTTTGGCTTCTCATCTTTCATAGATTCTTTCCATTAGAAATGTTAAAAAAAATTTACCATGTTTTTAATTACATAATAAATATTACTGCAGATTATAAACTGGTACATAATGAATTTTTCACAACAGTGAGACTATCTGCTGGCTTAATTGCTAGAAATGGAATAGTTAGATCAAAGTCAAAGATACATGATTAGGGACTTCATGGCTCCAAGTGCAGGGGGGCTGGGTTCGATCCCTGCTCAGGGAACTAGATCTTGCATGCCACAACTAAAAGATCCCACACGCTGCAAAGAAGATCCTGCGTGCCGCAACTAAGACCTGGTGCAGCCAATTAAATAAATAAATATATTTTTAAAATCCCCCAAGACAAAGATACATGATTAATTTTGGCAAACATTGCCAAATTGCTTGTCTATCAATAGGAGAATGATCAAGGAAATTACGGTACCTTCATCAAAAGGAAAGAGGAAGCATTTAATACACTGACACGGATACACTCTGTCATGTGCAGGTGAGTAAAAAAGTAACATGCAAACTGGTGTCATGTATTCATCATTTTTAAGGTGTGATATATGTTTATTTTCTTATGTATGCAAGGATTGCTCTGGAAGGATACACAGGAAAATGATAAACCAATTAGCTTCAGGGAGGGGAAGTGGGTGAGTGGGGAATGGAGAAAGAAAAATTAATTTTTTTATTGTCTACCCTTTTGTACTTTTTGAATTTGTAGTATATCAACGTATAACCTATTCAAGTAAAAAATTCACCCTACAGGTTTACAAAGTATAAGAACTTGACTCCAGCCTGATTACTTTACAGATGGGAAAACTGAGACCCAGTAGAGCTAGCAGTTGACACAGAGCTGGCACAGTGCCCTGGCAGGCATCCTCACTCCCAGCCCCTCTTCTCTGAGCTGCCCCACACTGCCCCAGAGACTTGGGGGCAGACAGTGTGCGAGTGAATATTGGGAAGAAATGCATCCCCAGGGCTGCGGGCATCCTTTCTGGACAGCTGGCTACAGAGGCAGGGACAGTTCAGACCCTACTAGTTATCACGTGGTGGGGAAACGGGAACCAGAACTGAACGGCCATGACACTGCTGTTGAGTGCTATCTGTGCTACACGTACCTCCCGTAATCCCGAGCTCGGCCCCTAGAATCAAACACTGTGGCCATCTCCTTAGGCTTGGCACCACTGACTCGGACCTAGACTACTAACTCCAGTGGTGCCCAAACCCCTTCCATTCTTGACACGCCCTCCTCCAACTCCTCCTCCCTACTCTTTCTGAAACATCATGTCACTCTCCTGCTTAAGCCCTCCACTGGCTGCTTGTGGCAGAGTCCTGGGTGATGGACCACAAGGCTCTGAGCCTGACCGCAGAGAGACACTAGCGGAGGGAGATGGGGCTTGAGGACGAAAAGGTGGTAAACCAACCAAAAAGGACCCGCTCCCTCTGCAGAGGCACAGGCTGCAGATGCCTCGGTGGACTGGGGACTGCCCCCAGGGAACCCTGGGGGCCGTGGGCTGAAGACGGCAGAGCCACGTTGCGAAGGAGCTGGGTCCCTGAGTCGATCCCGGATGGAACACTTGGATTTAATGGAGGCAAACAGGCTCCCCAGAAAATCCACGAACCTGTAAGACTTTGCCAGTTGTGATTCATTTCTCCTGAGTTCTGACGATTGAAATCCCATCTGTTAGTCCATATGGGGACACCCTTCTGTCCTCTGTCCTTGCCCAAACATTGACCAAACACAAGAGAGAAAGTCTTAGAGGAGGGAGATCCCTTGGACCTTTGTAGTCAGGACCGGGCTTCCCTGAGGCAGAGGGAAACTTGGGATCATGAGATCTCACCCAGGGGCCTGGGCTCACCACTCTGAAGAGAAGGGAGTAGCACGTGGCACTGCTTGACCCTCTAGCTTTGCTCTACGGCCACTTCCAGCTCCAGGCTGCAACAGCCCTTTCCATTCCCAGAATGTCCTGTACAGGTGGTATCACACCTGTAGGACTATAGTCCTATAGTGCCGCACACTGATTTCCAAACGTAAAACGTCTTACAGCTTAAAAGCTACCTACCTGCTCAGAAATTAACCAGGCTGAACACAGTTCACGCAGGGTCCTAAACCAGCTCTCCAGCAGGGTATTCATGTGTGGTGTGAGGGGTCGGTACGAGAAGCAAGTGGGGGAACTTTTGGATAATACGAATTGCCCCTCCCTCCATATAACCCTCTCTCTCTAGGAAAAATGGGGCTACTTTCAAAATATGTTGGTCCAGGACTACTTTCCTGGGAAAAAGCAAACTGCCTTCTTTCAATCTCCCTCTGTTTAATGGTAGTGATTGCAGTTAGGGAAGAGTTACGTAGTGGGTCTGTAACGGGGGGGGCAGACATTGTACATTTTCTCATTTACAAGCCTGGGAGGTTGTGACTGTCATTATCCCCGTTTTACAGACAGGGATACTGAGGCTTAGTGACGTGAACATGCGTGAAGTCATATATATATCTGGTAAGTAGGTGGGAGGGCTTAGATGTGAACCCAGGACTGACTGGTTGAAAAGTCTGGGATCTTGACATTGCATCTCGATGTCTTTTCTCCCGAGAAGTCCCCCAACCACAGCCACTAGTCCCCTGTTAGTTCTCTGACCATGGCCATCTGGAGTCCAAGAGTACTCTGAATGTTCATACAAGTCAGTGTGCCAACCATTGGCCGAGTAATTCTTGACTTAGAAACAGTCGCATAAAACCCAAGGATGCTTTTGGCTCTGTGGTTAGTCACTCATTTAGCTGTTAAAAAATAATTCTCTTTATATATAGTTAAGTGAAAAAACAAAAAACAAAATACAGACCAGTTTGAATAGTAGGGTACCATGTGTGGGAAAGAAAAGAATTTTTTTGGGGGGCTGTGCTGTGCAGCTTATGGGATCTTAGTTCCGTGACCAGGGATTGAACCCAGGACCATGGCAGTGAAAGCGTGGAGTCCTAACTGCTGGACCACCAGGGAATTTCCACAAAAGAATATTTTTATACTTCTTCTCATACTTACATAAACTTATTATATATGTGTATATACACACATATGTATTTCCTTGAATATGCTTAAAATATACCTAAGAAGATGCATATAAAAATGTTACCAGTGATTACTCCTGGGGAGGGAAACTTAGTTCTGGGAGGGAACCATTTTTTTAACCATTTTCTAGTTTTGGACTTTTGAACTATGTGGACATATACCCACGAAAAGTTAAATGACAAGGATATAAAATAACTTTATACTTTTTAATGAATATTCTTTTAAAAAAATCAACCAGTGAAATGTTAGAACCAGCCTGTCCTCCAGTCTTTGGGACAATTGGCAATAGTGAAATAGTGATTTTTTTAAAAATGAGAAAACCTTTACATGCCCACTGTAAATAATTTAATATGAAAAAATGTAAACACCTAACCTCTCTCTTCCTTTTCCTCACCCCTTCCATACCTTGGAGATGACTCTTATTAATGAGTCCATCATCTGTCTGTCCACCACTCCAATCATCCCATCCACAAGCAGATCACATAGCACATGTAGTTTCACAAGTTACCCTTCAATTAGCAGTACAGCAGATGCTCTTCCTGTTGGGATGGCTTCTCATTCATTTTGGTATTATTTTATTTTTTGCATGTTTTATAATTTTTTAAAGAAACCGCCAATGGATATTGAGCTAGTTCTCTTCTTTCTACTATTACAAATACTGCCACAATGTAGATCCCTATGTATATGTTGATAGGATTTAGACCACTGTCTTATCATTTTTGTGATAAAATTAATTTAGCAGATCTATGCCCTGGGCAAATTTTCTTTACCTCATTCTTTATTTACCAAACAAGAGGGATAGTTATATATTTTTAAAACTCTAGCGATAGCTCACTGACAAATTTAAGACTCAGCTAACTTTAAAAAAGATCTCTGTACAAAAATGACTTTAATCAAGGTCAATTTTGAGTCAACTATAGAAATCGGCTTAAGAACCCAAGAACAAAAGTGATATTACATGCCCTCCAAATTGATGTAAATATTACAGTTCTCTGAAGTCTGCAGTTTCTCTTAATCTTAAGAGAAAGTAAGAGACTAACTTATTTCTAATTTGCTTTAGACTTAAGTTTATAGATGCATAACTTTCCCCAGCGACTAAAAGAAATATTTTTTGGACAACAGAGAAGAGTAATGGGCAAAAAGAACAGGGGACGAGCACACAAAAATATATGTGTGAAGATATTTTTTGCATCATCTTTCTGCAGTTGGGAAACACTGGAAGAAACGGAAATGGCCACCAAAAGGGAAGCGGTTATGGACATCACGGTACAGTCAGCTCACAGACCACTAATGTATAAATGAAAAAGAATGAGGTCGACTTACGTGTGCCAATTTGGAATGATTGGCAAGTCAAACTGCCGAGATCAAGGAAGCACATGTACGGTTTGGCAGCATTCATTTAAAAAAACACCACCACTAAATATAGTGTGTAGATCTGTGCCTTTATGAATGTATGTGTGTAGCTATGTGCATATGAATGTAAATTTCCACAAGGGACACAGAGAGATGCACACGGAGGGGGGAGGGAGTGATCTAACATGAGAAACAGAGGAACAGTGGAAGGGATTTTCAGATTTACTTTATGAACTATTACAGCGCTGGGCTCTTTCACCTAAATGCACGCCTCGTGTGTTACTAAGCGTGTTTTGATTGCAGAGAAAGCACACGCCGGTCGATGACATTGGAATCAGATGCTTTCAATGTAAACATATTTCACTTTTCTAAAAAATAACCTGGTGATTTAAAATTCATCCTTAATCATAACAGCCAGCCAGCCCATTTGTGGCTCATTCATTTCCCCCAGAAAACAGTGAATAAACACAGCAGGATATAAATGCATACGGCTGGAGAAGATGAACTTTTACTAGTTCTGTCTTTTCAGAATTCTAAAGTGTGGACCTTACCAATTTCTTTGACCTGCCTTTTTTTCCCCCATTCCAATGCATGGCGGTGACAAGGCATTGAATTACCAGTTTGTCACTAACGCCATAGGCTTTATTATGCCTTTGAACAGAAGCTGGGCTTAAAAAGAAAAGTTTTTCTTAATAAGTAGCTGTTCATCCTTTGATATGCACATCTGGATCCCTCGTCTTATCTTGGGCATGCTAATGCTGCTTCCTGCAGATAATGATAAAAGAACAACTCAAAATAACAAAAAAGGAATAAAATGTGCCAGATGCCTAAAAAATAAGGCAGACAATGCATATAAAAGCAACTGGTTTTTCAATTCCGGAGAATAAACTCTATCAACAATTGAAGTGATCATTTTAGCGGTCAACTGATGGAAGAATTTTTTTGTAAGGGATTAGGAAGAAAAAAATAAGCAAACATCAGCGGACAACCACCACCACTTTCTGTTAGAAATTAAGAGGGAAATAAACGTTAAGTACGCTGTAAATCACTTTGGGCTTTAGTTCTGCTTCTGCCCTGCTACATTGTTTATTCTTCCTTTTTTCCCCCTTTTTCCTCATTTGACTATGACTTAAACACTGTTAATTAAAAGCCAAACAGAAAGACTTTGATTCATAAAGTTTTTAGGAATTATAAAATATTTCAAACACACAGAGAAGTACCAAGAATAATATAAGGAACATCTGTGTACCCATCATCTGGGTTTAACTACTTTTTCATTTTTCCTTTATGTCCATTTTTCAGAAGAAATTTCCTTCCTTCTAAGAAGTCCTTCCGAGTGTGGTATTTCTTAATTTCTACATCTCATCCTTGTTCATTGAAGGAAGGTGCTCTTCTTATAAAAATATTATGATTTTCTCATTTTTGATAAGTCTCAAAGGAGCTTTCATCTTCTAGTCAGTGTGTCAACGGGTCTGATGCTTTGAAAGTGGGATCAGTATTCAGGAAGAAAGAGTAGAATTGTTATATATCTAATATACATATTTGATTTATAGATATTACTTATGGTTACTATCTAGATGAAATTTGTCCTTTACAACTTCGTTTCAAAAAAAAAAGCAATGGTTAACCTGCTTTGTCAATTCGCACGTACAGCATCAGGAGTTCTATGGCCGATTGTGACTACGTATCTTAATAGACAAGCAGATCAAAACTGCTTCACAGAAATTTCCCCATAAAGCGGGAGCTGAGGATTGTGGGGAGAGCGAAGAGGCACTGGTCATGTCTCCCTCTGCAGCACAATGACAGATTGTGGTTTGGACCCTTTCTTCCCTTAACCAGATAACATTCGTGAATTGATTCGGCATTAGCATGCAGCAGGCATGGGAAAATGATAAACTCCTATTACCACTGTCATGGCAACTGAAAAAATGGCTGCTTTGGGGGAGCAAGGTCCACAGGAGAAGAAAAGCAAAGACCCCGTCTCTTTCTTCTGTTTGACATCTGTTGTTTAACATACAAAATTGTATTATCATGACGCGAGCTAGTTGGCCAGGACGAAAGCCTGCCTAGGAATTGTTAAAGCCATGCTCCCGCCACTGCCCACTCCCCTCTCTTTACCATAAGAGTATATAATTTGACTCTGAACATTTTCACTGAGGGCTGTAAATTCCCTCCCTTTTCATCCCAGGTACAAAGTGTGAAGTGCCTCTCGGGAAGGTGCAGAGTAGGGGGAAGGGTCTTATGAGGGTGGGGTGGGGCGCAGATGACGGATTATACAGCGAAAAAGTTACGTTCTTAACTTTGTAACTGCTTTTCTGAATTGTTACCCATTCCTCTCTCCACCCCTCACGTCCCTTCCCTCAAAAATATTTTTGAGTTTTTTAAGATAGCGATTTGGGCAGAGCTTGTGACCATGGGTAGATGGGATACAAGGAGGAACGGTAAACAGAGGTGTTGAACTAAAGGTTTAAAATGGTTATTGCGGGGGGGAAAAGGGCTAGAAGGAAGCTCAGTGCTAGAGCCCTGATTTGGGAGTGGTTGGACAAGAGGTGGTATCTCCTCTCACTGCCCTTTTCCAAATTTTTAAAATCAATAACCAGCAAAAATATCCAATAAGTGTTTCAGATGGGGCTACAGAAATCGATCTCTGGAAGAATGTCAGTGCTGACACTCATACAAAAATTCCCTATTATCCAAAGGTACCACTTGAAGCAAGTGCTTGGTTCATATATATGTACGTATACATATTTTATGTATTCAAATACATATTTACATATGCATTTTAATACATAATAATATACATACTCTAATACATAGTACCATTTAATACACATGTGTTATGTACATATTTACATATTTGTAATATTTGCATATTACATAAATACATATTTGAAATACATATTTAGGGACTTCCCTGGTGACGCAGTGGTTAAGACTCCACGCTCCTAATGCAGGGGGCTGGGGTTCGATCCCTGGTCGGGGAACTAGATCCCACATGCTTGTGGCAACTACGAGTTGGCATGCCGCAACTAATAGTTCATATGCCGCAACAGAGGAGCCTGCGTGCGGCAACGAAGACCCAGCACAACCAAAAAAAAATTTTTAATGCATATGTATTTATAAATAAGATACATATTTAATAACATGTATCTATGTATTAAAAGAACTCATATTTTAATACATGTTTTAAAGAGAACATTTAAATGAAATGACTTTCAAACATTTTGCTCCCCATCCCCTCACAGTTGTGTAAACAGAGCAAACCAGGGACCATTTTGGGTTGTTTTCACAACACTGCCTTGAAACAGCTGTTAAGGGTTCCTTTGGGACTATCCTAAAATGGACTAAAGTAAAATTTTCGGAAAGAGTGAGATTAAGCCCAACGATAGGAGAAAATCAGCGACATACTAACAAAAGGAAGCTCCTTTATAGCATTCACATCAATTGTCTGCAAAGTTGGGAAATGAAGGCGGTAAAACAAAAAGAACCTGTTGGTAGAAGCCCTGGCCTGTTTGAGCGTGTACAGTTTGGAGCATCCTCACGGTTTTTAATAAATATCGTAGATCATAACCAGCGTGCAGGCTTGAGGTAGGGATGCAGAAGCAAAAGAAATGAAAAAGGTCAGAATGGCTCTGTTCGTTTTTCCAAATTGTTGGAGTAAAGTTACAATGTGCCACCTGGGTCAGCCCACTAGCTAAGTCCCCAGATCATGTCCACAGTAACCACAGGGATTTCTTGGATGCGTTAGGATCACCGGAGGAAGAATTTGCTTGGGGGAAGGGAGCTGCCAGGAACCAGCCCCAACGAAGTACCCAGTGCCGCTCAACGCTGGACATGACAACGGTCTTATTTTCAATCCTCATGACAACTCTTTGAGGTAGGTATTATTATTTCCAGAATAATAATGGGGTAGGGGGATGGTATCCTGACTTGCCCCCTGGTGTTTCACTTCTTGGATATTCCAGCATCAGGTCATTTCTGCCTCTGTTTTTGGCTTTCAGTGCCATCAGCATAATCTTTGTCAGAGGGTGGGAGTTTTACATTTGCAATTCGAGATTTTTCTTTCTGCTGGGTTTCCGGCAGCCCCACCGCTGTTTTTCACTTCTCTAACTGCACATCAAATGAATCAAGCCCTAGAAATAGTCCTAGGGTGTTTCCTGGGGAAGGGGGTGGGGGTCCCTGTGGGATTTCTCTCTTTGCAGTTAAAGATTTTGAAAGGCATAACTTTCTGGATGGGGTTGGGGGAGAGAGAAAGTTCTCTGAGCCAGCCTTTTCAATTCAAATCCCCACTTTCCTTCCTCCCTAGTCTTTTCTGCTTCCTGACAATCATGAAGTCATTCCCAAACCTGACCGTGCATTGAATCACCTGCTGATTTTTCCAAAAATGGGGATTTCTCAGGCTTTGCTTCCGATTTACAGGACCAGACTCGGAAAGTCTAGAAACTAGACTGATTGCAAGACTGTCCTCACTGGAGACTCAGCGATCGGAAAGAACTAAGGACACATCAAAATATACACTAATTTAATACCACGAGACTCATTTTGATTACTGACCAAGTCACATCTCTGTAAATGCCACCTGTGCAGAGAGACCATCTCCAGCATCCTGCAACTCCCAGCCCTTCTCAACATGCGGAGTTGATATCATTTACTTGTGTGTTTATCATCTGCTTCTCCTCACCAGCACAGCAGCTCTGCCCTCTCTGTGGTCAAGTCACAGGTCCTAGGTCGGTGTCTGAACATCCCAGAGACTCAGTTAGTTTGTGCAAGGTGACTGCATGAGTGAATGAATGATTTGACTGTAAAAAATTCCAGCAGCAGGGAGGGACCCTGGTCCTTTTCTAATCTGATCTCCTTACTGTGCAGATGCTGGAAGGCAGCTCAGAGAAGAGCCCTCGCTAGTGAGCCTCTCAGCTCACCTGCCACAGGGGCACTGTAGCAACCTCCGACTCCTAGGACACCTGGGATTTTTTTTTTTTTTTTTAATACTGAAAGATGTGTATTGCAGCATTGTTAATGGTAGCAAAAAACTGGAAACAAAAGGAATAAATACTGGCACATTCACACTGTGGAATATTATACAGTAGGCCCTTTGAATCCGCAGATGTGGAACCCACAGATACGGAGGGCTGACCGTACTACGCTATTTAATATAAGGCATTTGAACATCCATGGATTTTGGTATGGTGGGTGGTAATCCTGGAACCAATTCCCCCGAGGCTACCAAGGGACGACTGTACAGACAATAAGCAAAAATGAATAAATCTGTAAGAACTGTGGCAAACGAAGTTCCATTAAGTATCGTTGAGTGACAAGAATATAATGCACTAACGTGTAAAATACTACTCCATTTTGGTAAAACAAATGATGACTAAACTATCCTTGCCCAGGATTACTTGAACCTGGATAAAAATATGAAATGATAGGAAATTCAGTGTGAAGACTGGTTGTGTATGGGGGCTGGGTGTTCAGAAGCAAGAGTGTTATGGAGAAGAGGGGAGAAGGTGGCAGAAATCAAGGGAAAAAAAGGAAGAAAATTAGGTGATTGTGATATTAAAAAATTATGTATTTATGAAAATTATATAATTATGCATGCATGTACATAAACAGAATTGCCTTTTTAAAAAAATGTGAGAGGCACCTGCGGTGATAGAAGGAAAATATAGAGCTTTGAATGAATTTTTTAGGAAAGAAAGATGGAGGATAAATAAGTTAACATTTAACATAGGAATTTAGCAGAAAGAGAAACAAGGTAAATACAAAGAAAGATGGAAATAAAAGGAAATCACCTATCTGAAAATTTAAAGAATAGAAATGTCTTAAAGCTAATATGGAATGTTAACAGTCATTTATTGTGGGTGAAGGGTACAGGGATACTCATTATATTATTTTTTTTCTACTTTTATGTATTTTTACACTTTCCTGTTAGAAAAAAAATGTAGCAAAAGACAAATTCAGCACAGTGTCCCCATGAGGGTCATTCTCTTCCAGAAGCAGGAGGCATGACCCCTGGGCACAATGATGTCAGTGTTCCTTTTTCCAACCTGTGGGCTGTTGCTTCCCACACCAGGACTTCCTCATCAGTGGAGGATAAAAATTAACAGAGGACACCTGATTTTGATTTTCCTCTGCCCACCTTCACTTTTCTTCCTACTGCCCCCTTACGGAAGGCATGTCAGAATTTTGTCTGATTTTGTTATTTCAGTGGTTAAGCACATTCTGGAGACAGCCAGGTTCAAACTCTAGAGCTGCCAAGGACTAGCTGTGGGATTTTCTTCAAGGATGAAAGGAGAGAAGGCAGGTAAGGTGCTCGAGGCAGTGCTTAGCATGGAGAAACGGGCCTTCTTTCTTCCTGTCTCCATGGGTTCTCTTCCCATATCTGAGTAGCTAATTCTGAAATGTTTCTTCTCCCAGTCTTTTCTGCAGATTTCAGTTCTGGATGGCTCTCCAATCTCCCTACTCTCACCCCAAAACTATGCAACTCTTTCTCAGCCAGGCAGTGGGCACCGTGCTAAATGAAAACTCGTATCTGTCTTCCCATGGGATCCAGCGGGGAGGGTAGACACGGACTCAAGCGGAGTCCAGGGGCTAAGGCGTTGGGCTAGTATGTCCTCCATCTACCAGCTGACAAGTGACAGTTTCTCTGAGGCTCAGTTTCCTCTTACGTAAAACCAGCATCACAAACTGGGTATATACATTAGGTATGCAGCAAGTGCTGGGGCTTTTTATTTGTTTCTGGTGTGTCTTCCTCCATTATGTCCATGAGGCCACAGTTTTGATGGTTTCATTCACCATGGTTTTCTTAGAGCCTTGACTAGTACCTGGCACATATTAAGTCTTCTGTAAATATTTGTGGAGTTAATTCCTTTTGTCTTATAGTTTGACTTTACAATTACTTACTTCCTTACTTCCCTAAGAGGGAAGTATATATTTTTTAAATTAATTAATTAATTTTATTTTTGGCTGTGTTGGGTCCTCATTGCTGCGCACGGGCTTTCTCTAGTTGTGGTGAGTGGGGGCTGCTCTTCATTGTGGTGCACGGGCTTCTCATTGTGATGGCTTCTCTTGTTGCAGACCACGGGCTCTAGGCACGTGGGCTTCAGTAGTTGTGGCACATGGGCTCAGTAGTTGTGGCTCGCAGGCTCAGTAGTTGTGGTGCACGGGCTTAGTTGCTCCGCAGCATGAGGGATCTTCCCAGAACAGGGCTTGAACCCGTGACCCCTGCATTGGCAGGCGGATTCTTAACCACTGCACCACCAGGGAAGCCCCAAGAGGCGATATTTTTAAGGGTTTATCTAAAGACCATAACTAGACACTGAATTGTTGGGTGGTAGGGAATTCACACTTTCAGCCTTTTTTTAAAAAATCTTTTCCTTTTTAAAAAAAATTTATTGTTATTGTATTTATTTATTTTTGGCTGCATTTCTGTGCGTGGCCTTTCTCTAGTTGCGGCGAGCCGGGGCTACTCTTCATTGCGGTACGGTGGCTTCTCTTGTTGCAGTCCATGGGCTCTAGGCGCGCAGGCTTCAGTAGCTGTGGCTCGCGGGCTCTAGAGCGCAGGCTCAGTAGTTGTGGCACACGGGCTCAGTAGTTGTGGCTCCTGGGCTCCAGAGCACAGGCTCAGTAGTTGTGGCTCACGGGCTCTAGAGTGCAGGCTCAGTAGTTGTGGTGCATGGGCTTAGCTGCTCCGTGGCATGTGGGATCTTCCCAGACCAGTGATTGAACCCGTGTCCCCTGCATTGGCAGGCAGATTCTTAACCACTGCGCCACCAGGGAAGCCCCACACCTTCAACTTTAACTAGATGTCATCAATTGTTTTCCAAAGGATTGTATCAACTTCTACTCCCAAATAGCAGTTCATAGGGGGTCCCCTTTGTCTGCATTCTTTCTAGATCAGACTTTTAAATGCTTTGCCATGATTTCTCTTTAAAGGGGAGAATGTAAATGAAGCTGTTATCTTCAGACTATATCACACCTTTAAACATCTTTATTTTTTACACTGGTACTACATTTTGACACTAAGTTATCACCACAGATCTCAGCTCAAATATACCCCCCTGGGAGGCCCTTCCTGAATCCCTGTAGAGGTTGGTTTCCTCTTCAGTCACTTTCTATCCCATCTCTCTGTTTACTTCCTGTATGATGCATTGGAATCTGAAATAATCTCTTGGACTGTCTTTATTTATTGCTTTCTCCCCTACAGGTCTCCAAGGGCTCTTATCTGTCATTACCAGATGTCTGGGCCTAGCTCAGAGCCTGGCACAGGGTAGGAGTGTAAGAAATATAGAATAAATGTAAGAGTATATGACCTTTTTAAAAGCTAAAGCCAATTTAGACATTTATTAAACATCAGACTTATTTTTTAAAAATCTTGACAGTATTAGGCAAGTGCTATTATCAGATAATCTTCCTCCTTTATTTTGCCCTTATCACTTCTGAACCACAGATTTTTGTAATTCATTTAACAAGTGTTTATCGATCACTTATTTGCCAGTGCCTGTGCCATGAAACTACTTATGGGATGAAGACAAAATTACGTGTCTGCATTGTTGCTGGAAGTGGGCTTGGGTGACTAAGACAGAATGAAATGTGAAATCTGGCTTCAAGAATTTCTCAAAAGAAGTAACATTTTTTCAGTAGGGAAGTAATAGTAGGAATAGTGATGAGAGCTAAAATTTGTTGGATGTTTACCATGTGCCAAGCCCTGAACTAGCTGCTTTACACGAATTATATTTTTAATCCTCAGAAAAAGCATACAGGTAGTTACTATTAAAGTACAGCCACCTCTAGATCCATTTCACCTCCCTGAATTCTACTATATGTGTGTGGAGAGAAAAGAGGGAGGGAGAAAAAAGAAGGATTTAAATTACCCAGGCAATCATGTGCACTATTTCAAGGAAGAGATGAAGTGGGCATTTCCTGGTCCTGAGATTTGTCTGTCCCTGCCTGCTCTACTATGATAACAGAAAGGGTAATTTTTGATCATACTTGACTTTTTTCCCTCTATACATTAGCTTTTAAACTACTGGCTTTGAAAATGAAGGCTCAGAGGAGCTGAATGTCTTCTACAGCAAAGTCACATGTCTGCACAAGCAGATTCAACAACTATTGGGACTAGATTCTTTGAACCTAACACATCTCCTAAATTTAATGTCACATGTTTTATTCCTTTGACACAGGTCCATGCCATGGATCTGATGATGCACTTTAGTGCATCATTTATTATCTGTTACAGAGATCATTTCCTTCAAAGAACAAGGAACTGAGCAAACTCTAGGAGAGGTGCTCGAGATGGCAGTGAAGTCGCTTTCACTGGAGGCCTTTTAAACGACGATAGATTCTAGACTGACTTGGATTTGTCAGATGCTCTGAAGACAAGGGAAAAGCAATCTGGAAGGTTATTCTAAACCCAGGATTCTGTGACCATCTCATTGTTTCCCAAACTTCCTTGATCACAGAAATCACTTGCTAAAAAACAAAAACAAAAAAGAAATGCACATCCAAGCAAACAAAACATGACTCCTGGCACATAGTAAGTGCTCAATAAATATTTGTTGACTAAATGCTTGAAGTAAAAGAATCACAAATTGAAAAACAAAATGTAGGATCTGATTTTTGCTAACAACCTTTCCCAAACCATATGTGTTTCTGTTTACACACATACACACACACACACACATACACACACACCCCTATACTTGTTATATAAGTTTGTATCATCATAGGTAAAATCTTTAAAGGTGTTTAACGAACTGTTTAGTTCTCTTTGGGGAGAGAGAAACTGTCTTTGCTTCTTAGGTGCTGAAATTTTAATAATTTAATAAAACCCCAATAGTTTTAATAATTTTAAAATAAAATAAGGGCTAAACATTTTGTAATTTTAATCATGGAATAAATTAAATAATTTGAAAAATAAAATGTTGGGAGAGTGATGTTCTCTTTTCTATAACTATCGGCCACTGATTTTCAATTACAAAATTAAATTTGAGACGTATTCATCAGATGCCTGCCTTATTCACGGCTGAGAGCCGGCATTCTCAGGACATGAAGAAGTCCACTCCTGCCCTGGCAATACGTACGATTTGACCAAGGACATATGCTATTTTGTGTGAAAACTGAGCAATATGAGATTGAAATTATAGCTCAAGATAACACCAGAAAGGCAGTCTAGATTACTGCCAGGGAGGGGTGCGCGGGAAAAGGCATCCAGGTGGTCTGCAGAGAGAGGGACTGAAGGTTGTGGTGTAGACAGGGTCAAAAAGGGTTTAGTGCAATAATCCAACAGAAAAATGAGCAAAGGGTCCCAAAAAAGGAAATTTAAGTAACCCCTAGACGTATGAAAAGACGCCCAGCCTCACCATAAGGGAAAGACAAATGAAAACCTCGATGATGTAGTGTCTCCCACCTATCACACTGGCAGAAGAAAAACAAAGTGGACGTGTCCCGTGAGAGTGAGGCTGTGAGAAACAGGCACCCCTCCCACGCCACCGGTGGGATCTCCCGGGAAGATAATATGGCCACGAAACCCAACTTAAACACACACATACCTTCAGACCCAGAAATTCTAATTCTGGGATTGATCCTCTAGTGTATTTGCACATGGACAAGATGACATATGTACAAGGCTAGTCACCGAGATGTTCTTTGTCAGAGCAAGAGACTGGGAGGAAAAGTAAACTAAGTGCCCATGAAACAGCCCCATGAAAGGGGGCTGTTTCCATCACTTAGAGAAGAGCCATGCAATGGACTACTGTGGCTACCAAAAAGAAAGTCTAATATTTATTCAATGTGCCGGGTGTTATTCTAAGTTGTAGGTGCTTCTCCACTTGCTTAATCCTCTCAGTAACCCTCTGGAGGATTTAGGTATCGTCCCCTCCACTTCACAGAAATGGAGGCACAGAGAAATTTAATAATTCGCCCAGTGTTACACAACTAGTAAGTAGCAAGGTTAGTGTTAAGTGAAAAAACTCAAGGTCTGTCTGGATGGTGTGTATAGAATGCTCACATTTGTGTAGAAAAGGGAGTAAAAAAAAATGTATATGTATATATTTAGGTAACTGTAGACACGTGTGTATGGATATGTACATAAATATATGCTTTTATTTGTTTAGAATATTTCTAGAAGGAGGCAGGAGACTCTGAGAATCTATTAACTGTGGCTGCCTCTGGGGACAGAAACTCATTTTCTGGAAGACAAAGGAGGGAGTGAGATTTACTTTACGCTGTATAGAATTTCATACCTGCTGAACTTTTGTATCATGTATATTCAATACCTATTCAACAACTTTAATTTAAAAGTTTTTTTGAATAGAAGGGGAAGGGGCTAGAGATCATTCTTACAAGCTCTCGATGCGTGCGGTCCATTCTGGCACCCCTGGGACCTGTGGCTCCTGGGCACTTGAGATGTGGCTGGTCTGGGTTGAGATGTACCCTAAGTTTACAATACACCTCTGATTTCAAAGGCTTAGTATGAAAAAAACTAAAATATTGAATTAATAATTTTTTGTATCGATGATGTGTTAAAACAATATTTTGCTATATTTGGTTATCTATTATTAAAATTAATTTTACCTTTTAACTTTTTTTAAAAGAAAGCTACTAGAAAGTTTAAAATTACATATGTGGCTCACACTATATTTCTACTGGGCAGCACAGGTCTGAACCTCTCTTAAGGCCTATTGATAAAACAAATGAAGCAGTGATTTACACTTAAAAAGGAATTCTCAGAGTATCTTTCTTTGAATCCTCTCAAACCTCCAGTGAAACAGGAATTATTATTACGGTTCCCCAGTTACAGAGGAGGAAGCAAAATGCTCATTCAGAGTCCATTATATTTTCTTTCAATTTATATTTTTATCCCAGAACCCTGATCGTGTAGGAAGGAAGGAGAGGGTCGCAGAATTCAATGCACGGGGACTTATTCCATATAGTTTCTTTCCAAGAGCTGCAGTGATAACTCTGGTTAGCTGTGACTTATGATATAAATGATGCTTAATAAATTATCTCGCATGTGGCAATCTCATTTTTCCTATCAAGGCCCTTTTCTACTTCTAACATTCCAGTAAAAGCGTCCATTTCAAAAGTCCCAGTTACTCTGAACAGATTGTCTTTTCAGGGCTGGGTAGTGATGTTGGGAACGGTGTTTTATGAGAGGCATTTACGAAAGACATTCTGTGCTCATGGTTGCTCACCTTTTGTTCACAAGCCTGCTCCGGCTTGATTTTCATGGTTTCCTACAAAGTGGCCATGGCTGGGGTAGCTTACTGGTGTTCTTTTGTTCTGCCTTGCCTTTGAATGAATGTGGCTGTTCTGCAAGGAGCGTGCGTCTCTCCTTAGCATCCTACCTTTCTGCAGGATGGCTTGGTGAGGGAGCAAGGAGGAAGATGTCTAATAGGGAAGAATTCGGCCACTGAGAGGTTGATTGTTCTGGCTACAACTATGTGACTCGTGAAACTGAGTTAGGGATACATTCCCAAAAGCAGAATATTTAGGGAGTGGATGAGGTAGGGAAAGACAAACTGTAAGGGCAATAGTGGCTGCTGCATACAGTGGAGTTATTAGCTCCTGTGCCAGTGATCAGAGTCGGCATTCAGGGTGACATGTGCATATATCATGTCATTACTTAATTTATTTATTTGTTTATTTATTTCCTGTTATTTTATACATCACTAGAGAAGAGAAAATGCCTTCAATTAAACTATGACACACCAATGATTATAGATGTATCCTGATTTCAGAGATGTTAAAATGTGGGGAAAGTGTTTGAATTATAACCAGTGAAATGCAGGGTCAAAATTATCTCTGAAGTCCCCTTAGGAAGGGCCTTCAGGTTGAGGACAGCTATGGGATGCACGGTTGTCCCTTTGGTTGAGTGTCCTGACACTGACGTGGCTGGCTACCCATTTGCGGACCACAGCTCCACGATAAACGCATCTTTAAACACCTGACCCCTGGAGGTGAGATGCCTGCACCTGGGACCGAGGCTGCTGGAAGGGACACACAGTCAGAGGCTCCTCCCCAACCCCAGCTCATGTCAGGGCCCCTTGAGAATACCGGCCTGTGGAATCACTTATGCTGTACACATTATTCTCTCTCATTAATTTCCCCAGCTCCTGTGGCTGACTTTTCCCATAAGTTAAGTGTTCATGTGATGCAAATATTTACTCTGTGCCAGGAACTATGTTAAATATTTTTACATGGATTAAATCATTTAAAATTCACCATACTCCTGTATGGTGGTGGCCGCCATAATCCTCAGTTTACAGATGAGAACGCTGAGGCAAAGAGAGATTAAGCAACAAACCAAAAGTTACACAGTAGAGGATTTGAAAATAGGAGAACAGGCCTATAGCTTGAGGCTCCATTTCAGGAAGACTGTATCTAGTTTCAGTGCCAGGTAAGCAAAGTCCCAAAGGCAAATAATTAGAAAAAATATCCTCTGTCTACAGTCCTTCACAAACAGCTGAAGAATTTTGGCAACGTTTAGAAACGGGGTGATGATATTTAAAATGTTTTAAGCTAACCAAATCTGAGTGGCTATCTTTTGCCAATCTAGAGAAAACATTATATTTTTCTTTACTTACACAATGATTCCTTGATTGAGTTTCGGAAGGTTATTACTTTCTCAACAATCTGCTTACTCAATAGTTATAAGAGAGAGGATGCAGAGAAGATGATTTTTTTTTGTTTTTTGGCCACACTGCACAGCATGCGGGATCTTAGTTCCCCCACCAGGGATCGAATCCGTGCCCCCTGCAGTGGAAGTGCAGAATCTTAACCACTGGACCACCAGGGAAGTCCCAAAGATGATTTTCAAATAACACATTGAGATTCTGAGATATTAGCCCCAAGGCTAAAGTACAAATTATATACAAGTTTTCCAGGAAAGAATTTATAGCTGGGTCCTTAGTGAGATATCTATGTCTGCAGGCTCAGTGGAAACAAATTGGGGGTCATTTTAAGAATATGCATTTTGGGGAATTCTGAGTTCTCTTTAAATCTACAGTCACAGTAAAAAGAATGATAAAAGCAATCTTCCCTTTGCATTCCCAAAAAGAATCATAAAAATAGCCAACAATTACTTATACAGATCTTTATTTTCCCTTGAGAAATGGTAATTTTTTTCTAGAATGCAACTTGAATTCCTTTTCATCTGATTGAGTACACTCGTGTTTAAAACCTAAAGAATCATGTCTCGGGCTTCCCTGGTGGCGCAGTGGTTAAGAATCCGCCTGCCAATGCAGGAGACACAGGTTCGAGCCCTGATCTGGGAAGATCCCACATGCCGCAGAGCAACTAAGCCCGTGCGCCACAACTACTGAGCCTGTGCTCTAGAGCCCACGAGCCACAACTACTGAGACCCGTGTGCCACAACTACTGAAGCCCACGCACCTAGAGCCCGTGCTCCCAACAAGAGAAGCCACGGCAATGAGAAGCCCATGCACCACAGTGAAGAGTAGCCCCTGCTTGCCGCAACCAGAGAAAAGCCCGTGTGCAGCAACGAAGACCCAATGCAGGCAAAAATAAAATAAATTTCTTTAAAAAGAAAAAGAAAGGAATCATGTCTCTTGAGAGCCTACTGTTTGCCAGCCACGGTGCTAAGTTCTTTACACATGTTAGCTCCCTGATTCCTCCCAATAACCCAGTAGAGGTGGGGAGAATGGGTACAGTATTATCTTTATTTCATGGATATGAAAACTTAGGCTCAGAGAAGCTAAGCAACCTTCCCAAGGTCACACAGCTAAATAAATGGTAAAGCTGGAATTGGAACCAAAATCTGTATTTTTTTTTAAAAAATCCATTTTTTCAAAAAATGAGTTTTCCTACAGTTTGCCTAGAATGTTACACAAACCTTCCAGTCCAATCTCTCAATTTGCTTTGAAAAACATGCCTAAAGAAAACAATAACGAAAAATTTGAAAATTAGGAAATTGAGAACTATTGCGGACTAACTTGTGTCCCTCTAAAATTCATGTTGAGGGGACTTCCATGGTGGTACAGTGGTTAAGAACCCATGCTCCCAATGCAGGGGGCCCAGGCTCGATCCCTGGTCAGGGAACTAGATCCCACATGCATGCTGCAACTAAGAGTTCGCATTCCACAGCTAAGGAGCCCGCCTGCCATAACTAAGACCCAGTGCAACCAAATAAATAATTAATTAAAAAAAAATTTGTGTTGAAGCTTTCACACTCAACATGACTATTTGGAGACGGGGCCTTTAAGGTCTTGAAGTCGTAAGCGTGGGGCCCTAATCCGATAAGACTGGTACCTTTCTAAGAAGAGGAGGAGACACCAGAGATCTCTCTCTCCCCATCCATGCACAGAGAAAAGGCCACGTGAGGACATGGCAAGAAGGCACCATCTGCAAGTCGAGGAGACAGCCCTCACCAGAAACCAGCCTTGATCTTGGACTTCCAGCCTCCAGAAGTATGACAGGATAAATTTTTGTGGTTAAAACACCCAGTCTGTGATGGAAGCCTAAGCTGACTAAAACAAACAAACAAAAAGCACTGCATGAGGGAGGAGACCACCCTCCATACAGAAAGCGATGTGAATGGCCCTCTCTCTGGGTGTTATTTCCATTTTACAGGTAAAGTCAGAGGTATGTAGCTGAGTGGGATTTTGAACCCAGCACAGGGGACTTCCAAAGCCTGTGTCCTTAGCCACCAGGGTGGAGGTGGATCACATAAGTTTTAGGACTGCTCTACAATATGCCTTATTTAAAGTTTGAGGCAGTTCCATCTCTCACTCTGTCAAGGGAGCCAGGAGAGGGAAATATTGTGACTATTCCCTTTATCAGGATGTTTTCAGCCACAAGTCCCAATAGATGCACGAAATTTGGCTGAAACAATAAGGCCATCTTTTCCTTCACTTAACAAAACCCAGAGGTTGGCTGTTCCAAGACTGACTCAGGAGATGACCAACACAATCAAGAAAGCAGCCTCTCCATCTTTCCATCCCATCACCCTTGTCACTTTCGCTTTGCCCTGAGCAAGTGTCCTCACAGACACAGGAAGTGCTGTAGCCTCAGCACTCCCTCCTACAGCCATGCTAAAGGAAGGAAAAGGGCATCGAAACCTGAGCATCCCTCTTTACAGAGGAAGAAAACTTTCTTGCAAAGTCCTCCAGCAGGTTTTCCCCTTTGTCTGTGGCCAGAACTGGGCTACATGACCACTTCTAGAACATTCTCTGGCAAAAGGGCTCAATGGATGGGTGGAAAGGTGGTGGGAGCTCACTTTTCTTGAGCACCCACCTCCAGATACCTGAATAAAATTGGAGGTCTTATTTCAAGGAAGAAAGGGAAGGTAGCAGTTGCGTATGTGATCAAGATCTTTGCTTGCAATCTTGTTTCAGGCAAAGTTCACCTGTGAAGCTGGCTAAGTGCAGTTCACTCCAGAAATCCCTAGACTCTCTACTGCACTGCCCTGTGTCTTCATATTTCAGGCTTTCAAATAACCTTGCTGCTGCCAAGGAGGTAAACTGAGATGCTAAACTGCAAGGCAGGATTGTTCCATTACAAAAGTACTGCTGGTGATTAAATCCTCCAATTACAGGTAGTCAGATTAGTGAGACTAGCAGGGTATATTTTAACTAGTTACTTAATTGGGGTTACTAAAGATGGAAAGAGATAAATTTAAACAGCCTTAAGCTTGACAAAGAAAAGGGCATGAAATCAATTTGTATGTAAATTTCTCCCAGTCAGAACTTCCCAGAAGAGAGTTGCACAGAACACACATTCTTCTGGGTTAAAATCCTTCCCCAGACCGTCTGTCTGTTTAAAAGTAACTGAACATTGATGTCAGGAGTTTCGAGTCTAATCGTGAAAAAAAGAAGTGTCACCTTTCTTGACGGTTTACAGGCAACGAAGAGAAAAGTACACAGTGTGCTTTCCTGACATTACTTATCACTTTTCTTTCCAAGGTGAACCCCTGGTTCCACATCCTGCACCCACTTCCATGGGGGGAAATAATACTATAAGACAAAGAATTCAATTGTTGGTGTTACATCTAGTTTGTAGCTTGAGGCCATCTTTCCCTACTGATATTCTGTTGACTTAATTAAAGGGAAGAGCAAATGGTAATAAAACGGATGATAATGACTATGACAGCCAGTAGCTAACCTTTCCAGAGCACTTGCTATAAACCAGACATTGTACTTTCATGTGTAAAACTAGGATCACAAACTGGGTTGCTATGAACCCAACTACCCAATGAAGTGGATCCCTTAGTTAGGCCAATTTTACAAATAAGGAAATTGAAATTTAGAGAGATTAAGTAATCATCCTGAGAGTCAGCATACTTCAGTCTTGGTTCTAGACCTATCACCAACAAGCTTTATAACTGCAGAGGGTTGAACTGCGCTTCCCCCAAAATACAGGCCCAAGTCCCAATCCTTGGTACCTTGAATATAACCTTATTTGGACAAAGGGTCTTTGCAAATAATAAAGTTAAGGATCTCGAGATGAGATACTTCTGGATTATTGGGGTGGGCCCTAAATCCAATGACAAAGGTCCTTTTAAAAAAAGGAGAAGATAGAGATACAGAAAGGAAGTCCATGTGGAGACAGAGGCAGAGACTGGAGTGATGTGGCCACAAGCCAAGGAATGCAAAGAGCCACCAGGAACTGGAGGAGGCAAGGAAGGATTCTTCCCTAGCACCTTTGGAGGGAGCATGGCTCTGCTGACACTTTGATTTGAGGACTTGTGTTCTCCACAACTCTGAGAAGATAAACTTCTGTTGTGTTAAACCATTCAGTTTGTGGTACTTTGTTATGGCAACTCTAGGAAACTAATGCAATAACTACAGGAAGATCACTCTGGGCTTTGGTTTCCTCATCTGTAACAGGCAAGGTTTGGAATATACCAGTGGTTCTAAATACAGATGAGGAACCTAGACGAGTCATGGAGGAGGGGATAGGCAAACCAGTGGTTCTAGGTCAGGGGCAGTTTTACCCCTCAGGGAACATTTGGGAATGTCCGAAGACACTTATGATGTTCACAACTGGGTGAGAAGGGAGGGTGAGATTATTACTGGCATCTAGTGAGTGGAGACCAGGGATGCTGCTAAACACCCTTCAAGGCACAGGACAGACCCCACCCCAGAGAATGACCTGGCCCAAAGCATCAGTGGTGCTGAGGCTGAGCAACCCTGATGTATACCACGCTAAGGGGCTGTTTATAAGCAACACGTTATTGAATGTTCACAGCCACATTCTAGGGCAGGTATTATTAGTAGTATTTTTCCCATTTTATAGATGAGTACACTGAGGCTAAGACAAGTGATTTCTTCAAGGCCACAGAGCTGGGAAGTGGTAGAGCTAGGATTTGAATTTTTGCTTTTGTTTTTTAAAAATAGAGCTAGATTTATTCAATGAAAAGAATACCCTTTATTCAGAAATTGTCCTTTTCCCCCTAATTTTGGTATTACAATACCCATCCTAAAGTGAAATGATGGTGTTGGTAGCTGCTACTCTTTTAATTTAAGGTCCTTTTGGTTTGTATAATAAAAAGTTGGGAATCCTATATCTTGCCACACATTTTGATCAGAGACATTTAACTCTGGGGGAACCACAGGAAAAGGTCATTTGTTGAGTTTCTTCTAGTTCTAACACTGAAAACATGTTTCTGCCCCAGTTGGGCCTCCACAAGATCCTCTAAGACACTAAGAACTCTACCTCTAAGCATGCACTGGACAGGGATTAGTGACCCAGACAGGACAAGGTCTATGTTGACCATCGACTACATTGAGGATGCAGTGAATATATTAGAAAGAAGAAATAAAGCTGGCTCTCATGGTACCAGATTCCAAAAATTAACCACCACTCAAATTTTGACTTGAATTTTTTCACTATTTTTTTCATTCATTTGTCTGTTTGTTCATCTATTCATTCATTCATTCTGTTTGTTCATTTATTCATTCATTCATTAGCACCATTTTTGCAGCTCATGTTGATGTGCCTGACATTGTGTGAGGGCTGCAAAGTCAGAGGCTGTGGTTATGAATTATTCAGGAAGTGCAGGAAGAGAAGATAGAAAGATACTGGCTCAAACTGATTGACTGTGCCAGGTCTACTTAGTCCAGATCTACCTACTTTACCTGTATGTACTCATTTAATCCCTTAATGACCTATGGTTATCATCCATTTTATAGATAAGAAACTAAGATACAAGACCTTACATTGCTTGAAGTCCTGGTAGAGACAGGATCTGAACCCAAACAGTTCCATTCCAAACTCTACCCTTTCAGTCACCACCTCTCTGTATAGAAGTAATTATAACACAAGATAATACTTGGTTGCATTTTTCTCACCTCTTAGTACTGCCAAGAACAAGCTTTGTTACAACAAATTCTCACCGCTGTTTGACAGAAAGCTACTTTTCCATGATTCCCATTTTACTGATGAGAAGACTGAGGTTTGAAGAGGTCACATGATTGCTTCTAACCACCCAGCTCTGAAAAGGCATGAGAGCTTTGCCATCAGCGAGCTAGGTTTAAATCCTGGCCCTGTCACTTTCTGGCTGTGTGACCTTGGGCAAGTTATTTAAACCTTCTGAGCCTCAGTTTCCTCATTCACAAAATGATGCAAAGTAATTTCTATTCATAGGTTTGTTGAGAAGATTAGGTTACAAACTGGCCCACGGGCCAGATACGTTCCACCAACTGTTTGGCACAGGTGTGAACTAAGAATGTGTTTTAGATTTTTAAATGGCTGGGGAAAAAAATCAAAAGAAGAATAATATTTTGTAACACATGAAAATTACATGAAATTCAAATTTCAGTGTCCACAAAGTCTTACTGGGACATAGCCACGCCCACCGCTTCACACACTGCCCTTGGCTACTTTCCATGCAAAGGCAGGTTGAGTAGTTGCCACAGAGACTGTATGGCTTGCAAAACCGAAAATATTTACTCTTTGTCCTTTTATAGACAAAGTTGGCTGACCTCCGGATTAGACGACAAATAGAAAATCCATGCCAGGTACTCAGTAACTATTATTATAAATAACAACGAAAAGAATGATGTATCATTTGAAACGTCCAGTACATCTGAAGTCAGTGTTTAAAATGGTCCGGAATTTTATCATTATTTGAAGTGAAAAGAAAAACCTTTTACCCACTGAGTGACTCAAAAGTCCGAAGATATAGAGAATTAACACTTGTTTATTAAATAGAAATCTAACAGGAACAAATAGCTTATATCCCCAAAGTCTATTATCTTTGTTTTCTCCCAGCTGTCAGTTCTTATCACCTGCAAATATGTACATTGTTCCTCTTGTCATAAGCATTTCTACAGACTTTACATTTTTTAAAGGCTGTATTTTTTTACTCCCCAATTAAAGGAGATCTCAATGTCCAACAATGGAACAATAATGAAATGAGCTTGGGCACATTTAATCTTCAATAAAGTCATACCCAGCTTCTACAAATGAGAATTAAGAAGAATTTGCAGCAACATGGGAAAGTGATTATTATGATAACTGATACAATACGATCTACGTTTCATAGTAACATGGAAACAGATAATTGTCCGTGTGTGTGTATACAAAACACACACACACGTACATAAAACATTTACATATATATAACAGTAGAAAGAAATATCCCCCAAAATATTAATAGAAATCATCTCTGAGTTATGGGGTAATTTTAATTTTCTTCATTATAAGTTTACATGTTTCCGTATTTTTCAGTTTTTCTATAATGAGTATAAGATGTTCCTACATTAGGGAAAAACATTAAAAGAAAAAAGTCAGAAGCATAATTGCAGGATTCTGTGATTTTAATTGAGAAAAACGAACACTTAAGAAAAAAGACTATAAATAAATATAAAAAACCCAGAATTGTTTCATAGTGAAATTCAGTAGGCCATGTTGTCTGTTTTCTAAGTAAAAACAAATAGAAAACGTTATCATTATTGGTCCCATGTCTTTTATGATTTTAAAATTACAATTCCATGTATTTTACTCATAGAAAGCTTGTTGAAGACAACACAGCAGGTTTTTTTTTTGGTTTTTTTTTTGCGGTACGCGGGCCTCCCACTGCTGTGGCCTCTCCCGCTGCGGACGCGCAGGCTCAGCGGCCATGGCTCACGGGCCCAGCCGCTCCGCGGCATGTGGGATCTTCCCGGACCAGGGCACGAACCCGCGTCCCCTGCATCGGCAGGCGGACTCTCAACCACTGCGCCACCAGGGAAGCCCCGACAGTACAGCTTTAAACAGAAATTTAAAATTCTGCTCACACTCCACCACCTCCACGTTATTTTAAGAATAATTTCTTTTTTCCTTACACAATTACAATCAACTTAAACTTACTGACTGTGTATTTAAAAAAAAAATCTAACTCGTGTTACTAGTTTGACAAGTATTACCCCATATTGGAAGCAAGAGGAATGCTTTCTAAGTGACCAGTTGTCACACATCTGAACTAAATCAAACCTGTTTTTCCAGCTTATAAGTAACCTTTTAATTATGCAAATAAAAGTACAGCCTAAAGAAATAGGTCAGGAGAGGAAACTCTGACTAATTAATCCAGGTGAACATAATGTTATCTTTCCATGTGAGCATGTATTTCACCAACCAGCTGATATTAAAGTTAAAACCAGGTAGGTTTATCAGACAACATGATTAAAGACCTTAACATCCAGCTGAACTAAACCATAGAAGAATTTGTGCTTTTGTATTTCTCAACAGGCGTCTTGAGTTGAGCTTACACACTCTAGAAGCTCAAGGTAAAAAGATTTGTGTTCATTAGTGTTCACAGAGGACTCTGATTTTCTGATAACTCTATTCTGTATCATCCCAGATTACAGCTTAAAAAAACACGTATACGTGTATTAAGATATTAGTTGCTATTGCTGAGTGGTAGGATTTCAGGTGATTTTTCCATTTTACTTTTCTATAGTTTTCTCCTCGTCTATGAACATGGACTATACTTATAATGAGTGAAATAAACACCACAGAAATAAAATAAGTAACATATCATTTAATTCATTCAGCAGCTCAGCAAGACTCACGCTGGGCACTCCACGCCCTCACCTCATTCCTCTCTTTGGAAGGAAAGGGCTGAAAGCCAGGTAGCAAAACCAATGTGGTTCACCCGGAGCATTTTAGGGAACAATGGATAAATGAGCTCATAAATGGGAAAAGCATTCTGCAAAGTATAAAACCTTAAAAAAATAAGATGCTCCTTGGGTGAATCCCAACAGGTGTGCAAACCCCAGCTTTGCCAATAGTTAGATATCTTGTTTTCACTGTCTGGGTCTCGACTCTGCCTTTATGTCGAGGAAGCGACTGTAGTGCATAAACAACGGGTGTGGCTGTGTGCCCATAAAAATTTATTTGTGGATCCTGAAAATTACATTTCATATGATTTTCAGGGGTCACAAAGTATTCTTTCTTTTTTTCAACCATTTAAAAATGGAAAAACCATTCTTCACTGGTTTGTCATTCAAGATAGATGGCAGGATGTCGTGTGTGGACCACCATGCAGAGTTCTCTCCTAAAGGATATGAAAAGGATGGCAGAAGACAAAGGGAGAGAAAGGATCTCCAGTCCAGCGTTTCCCAGCATTCATCATTCTTGCAGCACCATCAAATTCTCGCCCCGTCTGAGTATTCAATAGTTTACTTAATCCACATAAAACAGTTTAACTCATGTTCTTTTACTTACACGTATTTATTTTAAAAGGAAATTTTGTCTATCACTGTCATGATGAAGAACTCAGTCTCAGTTATCATAAACAGAAGGTAACGGTGCAAATGAATTAAAAAAAAAATTAAACCCTAGTTAGGCATGCTCATCTACTAAAACCTCAGCACCTGAGGGCCGCTACTCTTTGTTAAATGGGAAATTAGTGAGTGTGGAAAGGCATTAAGGATCTCTTAGCACCAAACAGAGGCTTTCTCCTAATGTAATCAGGCAGATTGACGGTGAACCCTCTCAGCATTGTTGAATGCCCTATCCATGCCCCACCTAAGCTGTCCAGCACAGGAGCTAAACTCATCTCCAGACCACCCCCTTGAGCCCATTCCTCACTTTGGGAAAACTGACCTTGCCAAAGTTTCCCGAAGCATATTCCACGGTGATGGGCATTTAACTGGTCCCCCAGTCCAAGACTTCCTTCAATTACTATATCCTGAATGAAGAGCAAGTTCACCTTTTTTAGGACCAAAACTTGCTTACTAATAACTTACCTAAAATTAAACCATGGTTTGTGAGCGTTAGAACAAATGGGAGGGTTATAAAACCGCTCCGAGTGTGTCCAAGACAATAAAACTAGGGTTGTCTTAAGGACGAAATGAGAATTCCTACTTAGCTTTTTTGTTTGTTTGTTTAGGGGAGGATCATATCCATCACGAGGCTTAGAAAGTTAATCCGCAACCTCATTCCTATGAGTTTTTGGGTCCTTCCATGTCTACTGTCCCGCTTTGGGGCCTTTAGAATTGAATTACTGTCTGTGAGAGTTCTATTTCAATTTTAGTGTCAAAGAATGCCTGTTTTTGTTGTTTTTTCCCTTCTAGGCAAATGAGATTAAATTAGTAGTCAAATTTTGTGTGAAGTTTACCAATGTTTCCGGCTCTTTATTTTTGCTGTTGGTTCAAGAGTAAAATTTTGTCTTGTTCTTTAAGATTATAATTGCTACTTAGGATTCTAGGTTGTAATTTTGCTGTTATGTAAATTACATCACTTCAGTAGCAAAACCCAGCAAACAGTATTTATTTCCTTCCTCTGCCTTGGAAACTGATTCCTTTTGAAAAATGAAATGCAGAAACTAATGAAAGCAAGACCCAGTATCTGCCTGGATCTAGCTGATCTGATTTTAAACCAGTCTGCAGAGGAAGGAACAGACAAAAATGATGCAATCCTAGCTAGCACTCCTGGCTGTTTCTGACCATCCAGAAGCAACACGACTAATATGTCAAGTGAAAAAATGTTTCCTTGATTAAAGTCATAACAATATATTATGTGTAATAACACAAGGGAGTATACATGACTCAGATTCCAGAAATGTTAGACATTGGAAGCTCAGCAACAGAAATCAACTAGTGGGGACTGCTCTGCTGGACGGGGTGTTTGGGAAAAGCTTGCCAATTGCACGTTGAAGTTAAACAGAAGCCTAACTTAATTTTTATTCCATGTTAAAAGTAGTGGATTATGTATTTGCAGCTGAGAGGGATACTGAAAGCCCTTAAAAAAATAGTGTCTTTAACAAGATAGGAGTTTATTTTCTTTCCATTGAAAGCTAGGTAGGTGGTCTAGGGCTGCTATGAACTCCTTGGACCCAAGCTGCTTCTCTCTCTTCTCTGCTTTGCAGATTCGACTGACCTCAGGGCCCCAGATGTCAGCAGCCAAGTTCCAGGCAGCAAGACGGAGGAAGGGGCAGAGAAGACAGCAAAGCTACTCATCTGCCACCTGCCACTTTTTTATACATCCTATTGGCCAGAATGTAGTCACATGACCTCAGCTAAAGTAGATAGGAGGCTTGGAAATGTAGCCTTTTTTTCTTGGTGAAAATTTTCAGCCCAGCTGAAAATTCTATTATGTGGAAGAAAGAGAGTTGGGATCTTGAGGGACAACTGAAGAGTTTCTACCAGAACAAAATTATCTTGCTGGATGTAGCCTAAAGATTCATATGCATGAAGAAAATCATTCATTCATTCATCCAATGGTTTAACTCAACAAATATTTATTGAGCACATACTACGTGCCAGGCACTGTTTTATGGGCTGAGCTACATTGGTGAATAAAACACAATTCCCTGGCCTCAGGGAGCTTATGCCCTAGCAGGGACGGAAAGATATCAAATAATAAATATTAGTAATTAAATTACATACTATATTAGTAGGTATAGATTATTATAGCAGAAAAGAATAACAGGACGGGGACGTGGAAGTCAGCGAGGGTGGTTGCAATTTTATGTAGGTAGATGGGTGGGTCTCATTGAGAAGGGGACATTTGTGCAGACTTAGAGGTGAGGGAGTGAGTCTTGCAGAAATCAGGGGAAAGAGGTTCCCAGGCAGAGGGAACAACCAATGCAAAGGTCCAAAGGTGGGAGCATGCGTGATTGAGTGATGTCTGCAAAGAAGCAGGAGACCAGAGTTGGCTGGAGCAGAATGAATTTTGAGATGAAATCAGAGAAATAATAGGAGGCTAATTGATTTGGAGTGGGCTTGTGCAGCTGTTATAAGCACTCTGGCTTTTCCTCTGAGTGAAATGAGAGCTATTACAGTGTTTGAAGTGGTAGAGTTCTATATACCTAGAGTTTATAAATAAATAAACACACCCATATATGGGGAGTGGACTAAAAATGTTATAACTACTAGGGTGCATGATTTAAACTTTGGAGATCACTGGCTGGACCTATTTTCTGCATCTATGTAAGAAAAACTGAGACATAATGGTATTCTACCAGATTAAATTTCTGATCAGAAAATTTTATTTATGAGCAATATTGGACCATCATGGGTGGCAATAATCACTTTATCCACTAACCGTTATTAGGAACTCACTATGGCTGGCACTGATCTAAGTCCTTTATCCAGGTTAACCTGTTGCATCCTCACAACCACTCTATTATTATCCTCTCTTTTATAGGTGAGGAAACAGAGAGGTAAAGTGACTTGCCCAAGGTCACACAGCTAGCAAGTAGTGAAGCTGGGATTGGACCCCAGGCATGTGCGTAGCCCACACTCCATTTTTTAAATGTATTTAAACTTTTCTCCACGTTATTTTTATATATTTTTTGGCCGCACCACACCCCACTACTTGTGGGATTTTAGTTTCCCAACCAGGGGTCAAACTTGGGTCCTCAGCAGCGAGAGCTCAGAGTCCTAACCGTTGGACCGCCAGGGAATTCCCGAGCCCACACTCTTAACACTACACCAAACTGCCTCTGAGATGATTCAGATACTTGCTATGCCCTGTAGGGTAAAATACTGCTCTGAACAGCAAAGTGGGTTACGACCTGCCGTTTCAGGTCTGTAAATCTCGATGTTAATATGATTTGTTGATCTAACATCTGAGAGTTTGTGTGCAGGGCTGGACATGTCCTGGAGGGACATGATGATGGTCTCATATCAGCTGGTATTCCTGGCAGGACTGCTGGCACGTGCCCTGGCACACTGTCCGTCACATTTAAGCCAAGCCTCCAGAAGCGACATCATCCTTTATCCTTTATGATGTGCCTCCTATAGCTTGACATGTAAACATCACTACTAGTATCACGTCCAACTCAGATTAATATAGAATAATCAGTGAGGGCATGATCTTGGGTCAGGGAAGACCTGGGTCTGAATTTCAGCTCTGGCACGTCACAGCTATGTGACTTTGGGCAAACGGCTCAACCTCTCTGTGCTTCAGGTTCCTCCACGTGGTCCCCACCTCAAGGGTTTGGGGGAGGATTAAATAAGACCGTGCACATAAAAAGTGAGTAGTAGGTGCCCCACAGACATTTGTTATTACCACTTTTAAAGTTTCATAGCCCGTCTACTATCTTCCTGTAAAGCCTGAGTAACAACTGGTGGAAAAGTACAAAAGTCAAGTTATAATCCATAAATATTAGTACTTCAGTGACTTGAAATGTCTTCCTTCCTCATACAGTCAGTTCTCTTCTAACACTTGTTTTGAAAACACGAATCTGTTCTATCATGATTCATATATTAGGAGGCAACTGGAGCATGAATTTTGCATTTGCTTACGTGCAGTTTCGTTTGCAAGAAACACAAGATGGATGTGGGAAATTGCACCCAGGTGATCAGAGACAGGGACATGCAAAATGCACGCACACACATCTAAGTGCCTACCAGCTGCCTCAGTTCCCTGTGTGTTACGAGCTGGACCCTTCCATACCTGGTGTGAAACTTTCTATTCAAAATCAGATAACCCTTCTCCCTCCCCATCACAATACCTCACAGGTGCAACCTTCCAAAATCCACTTCTATAAGCAAAGTTGAGGTCTTTTTCAAGGTAAAGTGTTACTTATTAAAGTATTTATATACTTTTTAACAATTTAATATATGTAAAATGGTGATACTGTTTTTATTAGGTTCCTGTCTTTTTAAAAAAGGTGTCACCGATGAGGTTTTTCAACACTGTACCCATTCCCATTTTTCCATCAGCCCTATGGTTTTTATTGTGCAATTCTGCATAGCATGGTGGCTTTTAGGAACATGAGTGTCACAGGACCGACCGTATTGCAAAATGAATTGCATGCCCGTTGTAGAAAATCTAGAAAAAGTTTAATAAGAAAAAAAGAGAAAGGAGAGCAAAAATCACCCGTATTTCCTCCCCACCAAAAGAAATTACGTTCCCGACCTTGTTTTCGCTGCATCAATACACACACACAACCATACACACATCACTTTTCTAGTTCTCTCCCTCTTCAAATGCAACAATATGCATTCCATGCATTAAATCTTTACCTACAACTTTACTTGTATAGTCTGTGCCATGTTCCATTTTATGGACAGACCACATTTGTGTTTAAAAACAGAAACGATATTGTTTTTTTCTGATCTCAAAAAGAATACATTTGAAGTAAATAACTTCAAACATTACAGGGTTCTATCGCGTACGAAGGAACAGTTTCCCATAATCCCACCCCAACCATCCATCTGGCAAATACATGCTGAGCTCTGAGCTGAGCTGAGGATTTAACAGAGGGGAAAACCAGGCACTGAAGATGCTTCCAAGAAGGCCACACTGTAGTGGGGGACAAAGATAACAATCAAACCTCACAGGCAATATAAAATTATAGGATGTAGTGAGTGATATGTAGGAAAAGTGCAATTTGTAACTAGAGGCTACCACAAGAGACCAAGGGTGTGTGTGTGTGTGTGTGTGTGTGTGTGTGTGTGTGTGTGTGTGTCTGTGTGTGTCAGTGTGCCTCCCTAAAGCCAATACTGCCCAGGAGAACCACCAGCTAAAGCATGAAGGATGTTCTTCCTGTTTGATTTTTCCACAATGAGCACGGTGATTTGTTACTTTTCTAGAAATGGAACCATGCTTATGAATTTGCCTCTTTTTGCCTAACAGTATACCCAAGGCAGATTTTCCAGGTCACATAACACAGTAGGTAAGACCCTGGCTTCTGGATTCAAATCCTGGCTCTTCCTTTCACTAACTCTGTGCACTTGGGCAAGATCCATAACTCTGTCCGCGTTGGTTTCTTCATCTGCAAAATGGCAACGATAGAAGGATTAAAAAAAGGATTAAAAAAAGAGATGATGTATGTAAAACTCTCAGCACTCAGCAAATGTCAGGTATCAGTTTGATGGCTGCATGGCATTCATTTGTTTAAATCAGGATTTCTCAGTCTCGGGAGTATTAACATTTTGGGTCAGATAATTCTTTGTGGTGGCTGGCGGCTGTGCTGAGCACTGCAGGATGTCTAGCAGCATCCCTGGTCTCTTCCCACTAGATGCCAGTAGCAGGACCCTAGTCATGACAATCAGAAATGTCCCCAGATGTTGACAAATGTCCCTGCGGATGGAGGGGACAAAAATTGCCCCTGCTTGAGAACCACTGCTTTAAATATACACTTAATTTAAAAAAATACATCCACACACCTGTATAATATAGAATATGCAATATATGTAATATATAATATTAACTTATTTAATAACATATTAACATAAAATAGTATTATAAATAAACCTGTTTATAAATAACATACATATATAAGTATACATATATAACATATAAATACAAGTGAAATCTAAAATATATATAAACATATGTAAAAAAATATACATTTACTTTTAATTAAGGAAAGCATTGATGAGGACAGTTCAAAGTTAAAAAACAAACAAAAAAACACAGATACAGAAAAGAAAAATCTAAGGAAACAAAGGACAGTCCAAAATTTGAGCCAAAGTGGTATGGTTTCTAATTTCCACCAAAGTGAAATGTGGACCAGATGGGGGTAGGGGATGAGTCGGCCTCATCGAGGAATGCAGTTTGCTTTGGGGAAAATAAGCTATCTTACGTGCGTGTCCGCGCGCGCGCGCGCGCATGCCCAACAGGGGTGGGGGGAAGGGGAAGGGTGGCCAACATGATTTCTTGGTCAACGACCTCTTGGTAAAGCCACACGCAGACAGGTTTGGAAACACTTATGGCAAGACAACTACACTTGCAGTTACACAACCCACTTTCGGTTAAAATAAATCTCACTTTCCCCCTTAAAACAAAAGATGCAGGAAGCTTTTAACAAGGGCGTCTCTCCAAAACTGAACAATGACTTTGAGCCACTCTTTTCCTGCCCTTGTTCCTTCTCTGAGTTTTCTATCACAGGGACAGAGCCCGGCTCAGGCTGGAAACAGCTGCTCGGCTCCTCGGCAGGGAGACTGAGGGCGAACGTGAAGAAGGCTTTGGTCTACCTTGTTGAAGGAGTCTCAGACGGTAGGGGGACACCAAAGGACACCAGTGATAACATTTACCCCGTGTTTGCGTGTGTCACGTCCTGTACTAAGCACATTATATGAACTGGCTCCTTTCATCCATATAGAAAGCCTAGGAAGACAACACGATTATGCCCATGTTACAGATGAGGACACTGAGGCATAGAGGGGAGACATAACACGTTCTGCAGCTTGCAAGCCACAGAGCTGGGACTGGAACCTCAGCAGGCTGCCTCCAGAACCCAGCGTTTCCCCAGACCAGTAGGTCTCCAAGGTGGTTGTGGGTGTGTGGGTATTTTCACCCCCAGAGGACATCTGGCAATGTTTGCAGGCATTTTCAGTTGTCACAACTTGGGGAGTGCCACAGGATTCTAGAAGATAGAAGCCAAGGATGCTGTTAACCTCCTACAATGCACCGGGGAAGGTCCCCACCCTGAGTTACTCATCCCCAAATGTCAATAGTGTGGCTAAGAAATCCTATTCTAGACTCTTTCAAGAAAAGATAAGACCATCATTCTTCTAGAACTCTTGATATTTATTTTGTGTGTCTTCTACATTATAAATAATACATGCTCATTGGAAAAACAGAAACAAGATAGATGGTTGTAAAGGAAAAGACGTTTATAAAGGAAAAGTTTATAAATGAAAGAATTTCTGCCATGCCGCGGGGTAAACGTTATTAACAGTTTGGCGTATTCTTATCTTTTTCTACTTACGGACATTTGTTAGTCTATCTCCTCATCTATTTAACTCTTTTTTCCCCCCTGGTCAAAAACAGAAGCCACGCATATGCGTATATCTATACTATCTTTTCCCACCTGTCTTTCACTCAGAATTCCAAACCATAAAGCCTTTGCATCTGCTATTCTCCTCTGCTCAAACGTTCATTCTCCAGGTAGGTATCTGATGGCCTGCATCCCTCTTGTACTAAGATCTGAGCACATGTTAGGATGGCGTTCCTTGACTTCCCTATGGAAGCTAGTCCCCTCCTCCACCTGCATTCCTCACCTCCTTGACCTCATTTTCTTTAGCTCTCATCTCTGACATCTGGCTGGATACTTGTTAACTTGTTCACTGGTTGTGTCCTCCCTAGAATATTGGCTCCATGTTGGCAGAAATTGTGTGTCTTTTATATAAAACTGTGTCCCAGCACCCAGAACAGAACCTGGCACACAACAGGCACTCAGTAAATATTTACTATAATCAATAAATGGATAAATAGATGAAAAACAATGAACTTATCATGTTTATCCTTCAAAGTTCATACATGCAAATAAAGCTGCATCTCATTCTCTTCCAGAGCTGCAGAATAGGGCATTTCACTATTCCCAAGGTGATGGAAACTTAAGTTGTCTCCATATTCTCATTTTTTTGCAGGGAGGTAGGTGGGGTGCTTTTATGAATCATGCTGTAATAAGCATCTTATACATATAAACATCTGTGTGCACTTGTGTAGGTATTTCTGCAGGCTAGACTCCCATAAGTGGAATTGTGGATCAAATGTAAACTTTTGATCAGAGTTGCTATAAATTTGAACTTCAAAGGCAGAATGCCCCCTTCATCAACACTGGGTAATTAGAACTCACATTAATTTGACACTATGTTCTAAGGCTTTTACATGTGTTAACTGAGTTAACCCTTAGAAAAATCCCCCCAAATAATACTTAGGATTTCTATGCTAGACCCGGTTTTAAGTGTTTTACAAATATCATCTCATTTTGACCTTGTAACAACTCTCCGGGGTAGATACTATTGTTATTATCACTTTACAGATGAGAAACTGAGGCACCAGACGTTAAGTCCAGTAATTTCTCCAGTATCAGACAGCCAAAAAGTGGGACAGCCCAGATTGAGCCAACAAGCGCAATTCCAGGGTCCACACTCTTCACCACTCTGCTATCCCCCTTCTCCATGGGGTAAGAATAATGACTACCCCCATTTTACAGAGAGGGAAACTGAGGTGTAGAGAAGCTAAAAAACTTGACCAAAAGTATTGTTAATTGTTGCAAATGTGATGGGTGAGAAATGGTACCTTGTGGTTTTAACCTTTAAGGGTATCTCTTTTTCTTCTGTTTTTAAAATTTGACAATATGTTCTATTACTTGGGTAAGAGAATTTCTCAGTTGAGAAAACACATATCCTGCTCAATAATAAATGTCTGTAAAACGTGAGTTCTTTTGCTTGATCCGACTGATTAAAACAAATCCAGACTCTTTTTACTCCTAAAATGCCTCTTAAAATTAACTAATTTCCAAATAAATTATTTTTGATAGGTGAACCATAAAAATATTTGAATTTACAAGTTGATAGATGCCTAAATGCAATGTGGCTTTTGGACTGGATCATGCACAAGGATCAGTGGGAAGGCTGGTGAAATCCACACAGTGTGTTTAATTAATGGTATTGTTAATTTCTCCCTTTTGACAAATGTATGTGGGTACATTGGATGTTACTAATAGGGGAAGTGTGGTGACAGGCACTCTTTGTATCAACTTTGTAACTTTTCTGTAAATCTAACATTATTCCAAATAAGTTTTTAAAAGTTTAATGCTATATATATATATATATATATATATATATATATATTTTTTAAGTTTTTGGTATGTAAACACTCTCCTGATGTGGGTTGTCAGACATGGGAAACACCTGGCTATGGTTACATTTTGGTAAAAAGAAAAAAAAAAGATCTCTGTTACCCTTCTGCTGGACAAAAGGGTATATTTAGCCTCAAATTTTTTTTGTGGTGACCTTTGTGTTCTGAAATGAATTAGAGGTTTATGTGTAAGAATGTAAAGTGCAGGAAATCAGGAATTCGACGGGGTACCCCTTTCCTGTCGTATTTCATTAGTTTTCCTGGAGCTGTGTCGTCAAGAGGAGAGATTTTGTTAGATTACCTTGGCATGACACATCTCTGAGTTCTAAAGGCAAGTGCACGTGGATGGATACACACTAACACCTCAACCAGAGCCCCTGAAATTCCTGCATGGAATTTTAACTTTATGGGTTAACTGCATAATGATGATGATGATTTTAGTTGAATTACTTTAATGTGCTCTGTCTCTGGCTATTTTGATTTAGAATAAATTACTGATCTTTTATTTTGTGGACAGTAAAAATTTTTTTATGTCTCAAATACAATCTGAGAGAAATTTTGGAAAGTAAACCATGTTCCCTGACCCATAACTTCATATTCACCTCTTTCCATGGTAAACGTTGTTAATATGAACACCTGTTTGTCTTTTGTTTGTTCTCTAATGAATGAAACATTTTCAAGGAAGATAACAAAAAGGCCAATTTTCAGAGAATTCTGGCTATCTTTCTCACTCATATATCCCAAGACCTAACATGGTGCCTGGCACATAATGAATACCCACATTTGTAGAGTTAGACGAAGGAAGAGAGAAAAAAATTACATAACTTTTTTTTGCACTTAAGATCTTTAGCAAGTATAAAATCATATTCTTCGCAGGAATGTTAAAATAGCACATTTGACAATTGTGATTGAAGGAGAATACCTGCTGCTTTTGATACTCATTTTAAGGAGTAATCTTTAAACAATTTCCAAGTTAATAATGAGAGTAAGGTAGGTTATTTTCCCCTTACTCCTCAGATTGGGCAATGTTTGACTTCTCAGAAGTATTCAAATGCTTACATTTTGTTTTCCTTCATGAAATGAACATAGGGCTTCTGGTTGGGCTTTTATTTCAATGACATTTTAAAACGGGAGCATATGTTTCAAGAAGTAATTAGTGATTGTTTAATATAACGACCCCGCAGGCTGGAAAGGCTGTAGGTCAGAATTGTTAACAGGCAAAGCAATGAAAAATAGTAAAGCATTAGCAGATAGCATAAATAGTCAAATCTGACCTCCAAAGGTCAAGAGAGAGCTAAATAATTTGGTCACAGCCCTGGCTGATTTAAATCAATGCAATCCCAATTTCCTTTTTTGCTGGTTTGCCTTTGGTATTCCACGGTCTAGTACTCCCCAGAAGTCAGGAGAGAGAGAGAGAGAGAGCAGGGTAGGGTCCGCTCAGCGATATAATTTTACTAAATGTGGGTGGTTTCAAGGAAAAAAATAGCCAGAAGTATTTCAGGAACCAAATGAAATTATTTAAACAGAACGCCATTGTTGTTCTCCTCCTACTTGGTTTTGTTTCTCTAAGAATGATTTATGATGGTAACACCAATATAAATACATAATTAACTATGAAAGCATTTTGTATCTTAGGTTTCCCACATTTCTCTCATTTGCAGGCATCTTAGGTTTAAAATGATACATCCTTATCCTATAAAACAGAAAATCAGTAAAATCTGCACATGGCTGGACCAAATGATAAGTTTTTAATCTTTAGAAAAAAGTAAAAAAAAAAAAATTCCTGATTTCTTTCCAAGAATTTTTTAAATTGAATTATTTCCTCTTTCCTGACTACGTCTGCCTTCTGTTTTTCCATATAGGATCACTCTTTTTTGTACATCTCCCATGTCGATAATATGCAGCTGTTCAAATGTATTTTTTAAGGTAATAAATTGATATCCAGTTCTGATTAGGAAAAGGACATTTAAAGGAAAAAAAATTCTTTTGGTGATTACAAAATCACTTTAAGACCCGGGGGAACTATGCCTCAGTGACAAAACAAATTTGCCACAAATCATGGTACAAAAGAACAGCAGGACCTGAGCCTAAACTCGGGACGGCTCCTATTCATCTTTCATTTGTTTTGGAAACTCCACCCTCCTCCTGCCATGTTCAATATCTAATTGGCATTCTGACCCTTCAGATAACTCAACATCTGCTACTCGGATGCATCTTGGAAACCCTTTGTTCCCCTCAGGCGGAGTTCAAGGGGCTCTCTTTACTGATACACAAGATTCATGCATGCCATTGTGTCCGCAACTCCTGGTGCTGCGTGGAGACAAAACTACTGCAAGCCGATATGAAAAATTGAGCCACCCCCATATTCTACCCGAATCACATTCAACAGATTTAAAATTACGGATGGCTGGAGCAGGGGGCAGTGAATTAATGAAACGATTCAGCTTGACTTCTTTAATAAGCAATTTGAGGCTGCGATCCACAAATCTATTTTTACTTCCGCTAGTTTAAATATATTTTGGCTCCACAGCCTCTGCTTTTCACGATTATGCGCCAACGTCTGTACTAAAGTTTTGGATTCTGCAGATATAAACTGGGATTTTTAGGGAGAACCACATAGAAGACTGATTCTCTAACACATGATTTCATTGAATCCAAGACACCATAGACTGTAGACCGTGTAATTATTTTACGTACCGCTAGGAAAGAAAAACTGAGGCTAATTAACTTACGGCATGCCTTCCATTCTGAGAGGCAGGCCTAACATCAGAGATGTAAAAATGTGTAAAAATGTGCATCTGGGAATGATGAAATTTGGTAGCACTGGGAGAGATCATGGAATTTGTTCCTGCAATTTACTGGGAAATGAATCATCCTTTTCAGCTGTTTTTCTCCTCCCTTGGTGACTGTGTTCTGTTAAGGAATGTCCAGTGTGTGTCCCTTACTCTTCAGTTTTGATACTGATCTAAGGAAGGTCTGCTCTGAAACTATCCCCCCCAAATGTTCCCTAGTGCCACTTGCTGGGATGGGTTCCGTGGACCACAAATCAGAACCACCTTTCCGGGCAAATGATTCCTTTTTATTATTTTACTTGACAGTTTGATTTAGGGTCAGTAGGATAATGTTTAATTATCTTCTGGGAAGAATGAACCCACAATGAGCTGAGAAAAGTTTAGGTCCTTCTGAATACTGAAAGTTACCTTAAGTTTTGGATCAGACTGGAAGATTCTACTGCTAATAGTTTAAGGCCCAGAGGAAGCCAACAGAAGGGCATGAGCTCCAATGAAACAATTTAAAGGAATTTGGGACACCTCTAAAAAACTTAAATAACTGATTTTTCTTTTCCTGGTTTAAATGGTTGGGCAGGGCACTATGGTGTTTTGGTTCAAATCTCTGCTCTGCCTGATTCTAACTAGGAGTCTTTTAGGCAAATGTTTGCATTTATGAAGTGGGGGTAATACTCATCACAGGATTAAATGAGTTAATGCATATAAAATGTTTAGCTAAGTGTCTCGTACATATCATTAATTGTACAATAAATTATGATTATGGTCGTTGTTGTTACAGTCCTTTTGACCCAAAGTTGAAAAAAATTTCATGCCAGCTCCCCAAAGATGTAGTGTTCTCTTGCTATAGCCTGGAATTTCTGATTTCTAAAAGGACAAACTATCACTATTGTAAAAATTATTATTCACGATGTACTTTTCTTTCATGGTTTCTGCTGGTTCTTCCTTCAAAAGTTTCAGCCAGCATTTTCCTACATTCAGCTACAATAAGTGACAATTCCTAGGCAAAATGTCTACATGGGCTTCCTTTCCTACTTCTAAGACTTGTTTAGGAATATTGTTTTCTAGAGCTCTGAGTGCTTAAATGCTAGTTTTTCTTTCCTAATGAGTTGAAACAGCTACATAATCAATAACTGTGGTTTCTTTGTTTGTTTTTTTGTTTTCATCCATCGTTGTCATCTTTAGACTATTATAATTTGCCAGAATTTCTGAACAGAAGGAAACATCGTGGTAATCAGAGATTTTGCTTTAACTGGACACTTACATTAGACCTTTCCATGTGCTAACAGCTAGGGGCATGAAATGAATGAGATATGATTATATCTCTCTGCTTGGGAGAAATGCACAGTAGTGAGGGCCAAAGCCCCAACCCAGCTATTTAATTTCTTTACTTATAAAGACCTTTAAAATATGTCATTAGCTACCAAGCAAGCAGGCCTGGGACGAAGGTGAGGCAGAAAATTTATGGGGACACCAAAAAACTCAGTCATCAAGATAAATAATATTTTAATGCAATGCTTTTTAAAAAATGCAGTGCTTCGATCTGCCCCTTTCTAGCTATGAGGCTTTGGGCAGATACTCATCTTTTGTGTCTCTGTTTCTTCATTTGTGAAATGGGAGTAATATTTACCTCGCAGGGTTGTGGAGGATTAAATAACACACATGAAGCTCAGTGCCTTAAAAAAATCCACGATGAACAAAATTTCAAAATTATGGATAAAGACTGAATCCATAAGAAGACTGCACTAAGTTTTGAAAAAATCCAAATGGGACATTTGAAGCTAAATAACTACTTTTTTTTTTAAACCCCACATTCGTTTATTTATTTATTTTTGGCTGTGTTGCATCTTCGTTTCTGTCGAGGGCTTTCTCTAGTTGTGGCAAGTGGGGGCCCCTCTTCATCGCGGTACGCGGGCCCCTCACTGTTGTGGCCTCTCTTGTTGCGGAGCACAGGCTCCGGACGCCCGGGCTCAGCGGCCATGGCTCACGGGCCCGGCCGCTCCGCGGCATGTGGGATCTTCCCGGACCGGGGCACGAACCCGTGTCCCCTGCATCGGCAGGCAGACTCTCAACCACTGCGCCACCAAGGAAGCCCCAAATAACTACTTTTTAATAATAATTATGATGCCAAAGAAGGACAGGGCAGCAAAGCTTGTGAATCTCCTCTTTCCTTTCTCCTCTCTCTGGTCAGAAAGTAGGTACCTGGCAGGGCATAGAATCTAAAACTTGATTGCCTTGAGTTTGACCTCTGGACCTACTACTTATTAGCTGGGTGACCTTGGGAAAATTACTTAACCTCTCTGAGCCATGTGAGGATGAAATGAGATCATGCACGTAGAGCAGGCTCTCAGGAAGAGGGAGCAGGTATTCCTAATGAGGCAGTGCAACTCAAGAAATAAAACGATCTCAGTTTACTCCGGTTTTGCTTGTCACCAACAATAATGGTCATCACTTTCAGAAGGTTTTCTTGACTTCACCAATAAGAATGTGTCCATGATTCAGAGGGCTTAACAAACCCAGCTGATGCAGGGCTTGGTAAATTTTCACACCACCACTACCATTCTTCAGAACACTTTCAAAATATTATTATCATTATCATCATTATTATTTGGGTAAAAATGTTCAAACTCTACCCAATAATAGAATGACCAGTACAGTGAATGCTCTAGGCTCTAGGTAATGACCTAGATTTAATAATTATTAAGATTTTGCTGTACTTGCTTTAGCTAGGCTCCTTTCCTTCCTCACTCCCCACCCTTAGTATCTTAAAGCATGTCATAGAATTCATGTCATTTCACCCTACCCATGGAAGTATTCAGAAATAAAAACCCAGTTTATTCAGGGAAAGAAAACCACACGATGCTATTATCACTTCTAACAAAAGGGCCGATTCCTTGGTATCACCCAGCCCATCTTCCAGTGGCCTGCATCATCTCAAAAATGTCTACTTTACTCTTGATTTGTCGGAGTCTCGATCCAAACCCATCCCCTGCATGTGGCTGTCATAGGAAGCCCTTTCTGTTAAGAACTCCCAGCAGGCGACTGTTGAATTTCTGACATCTTCTGCTTCCCTGTCCCCCAAGCACAGAACCAAAACAAAAAAATCCCAACCTAGTTTTCAAACACGTTTATCCAAGAGAAAGGGTGCCAAGCCAGAGCACGGAGACGCGGAAGGGCGGTTAGGCAGGGTGTGGAGAGGGCTACGCTCCCTCGAAGCCTCCCGCGCTGCATCCGACCTCACATCCAGGTGTTGGGCCTCAAACCCACTTCCGCTATTGTTTACCGCCCTCCCGTGGATTAATCCCCTGTCAGTCACGCCAGAGATGCTCTGGGGAGACAGGCCTGCGTAGCATCCCATGTGTCAAGGCTCCTTTGATACACTTTATCTTCCCTTATCCTTTCAGACGCACCATGACTCCTCGGCCCGTCACGGCCCCGGAGCTTTAGAATTTACGCCCAGGGGCTGACACCCCTCATTTGGAGGGGAGACGGGGGATTTTTCTTTTTTTTTTTTTGACAAATCATTGTTGATCTGATAAGACGTTTTTCAGGGGAATCAAGGAACAAACTGGGAGTGCCGTGAGTCAGGGATTCAGTAGCAGTTACAAGAGGCTAAACAGCTTTGCCTGTTCATTTTGACTGCAAAGATGCCCGTTGGTCTTGTCAAAACTAGGAACTTTTTTTTTTTTTGTGGGTGGGGTGCAGGGTGGTTAGGAGGAGGGATGCATGAGTAGAGGGTTTCAGATGTATGTCAGCATTAAATATTATCATATGTTCAAATTTCCTTTCTAAAATATAACTATTCATTGAAGGAAAGACACGCAAGTTATGTATGCTGTTGTACAATAAACATAAGTGTAGTAATGTTAATATTAAACCAATGTGCTTGGTTGCATTTTTTTTCTTTTAGTGGCTACTACTGCTTTTATTACTTTTTATACTTCTAGCATGATTGTCTTACAATTTAAAAAATCAAATTTTAATTACACACGCAAGGCATGAATCCAATTCATACTGAAGAACATTCATATTTCAGAGATAAAGCTAAAAGTTCTTGACTACTGGGCCTAAATCTAGTCCCCATCTCCACAGAAGGTAGCTGTTGCTGTCAGTTTGTTACATGCGATCACGGGGCTTTATTTCTATGCATGGACATCCACATAGTTGTCCTAGACTTAATTTTTAGATCTTTCCTGGAGTCAGCATATGGGTGCTTAGTAATTGTTGCCTGATGGAGGTGGTGGTAATGCATTTCTAGGAGCTACTACCAAAAAGTATTAATATACTGATTTATGGATGCTTATTATATAGAATCTAGGCAACTGCACAAATCTTCTTGGTCGAGAATCACTTCTTTTTCCTTTGCTAGACACAATCCCAAAATGACACTGAATAGCGACATGTTATAGGACAATGTTGAAAATGAGGATTCTCATCTCCAACCTCAAATCTTATATTTCTAAAAGTGCCTATCAAAGTTGGATGAAAATGAATTTTCCTAAAGCAGAGATCCCCATTCACCTCTTACTTCTCCCTTCTCTCATTAATAACATTTTGCATTATTTTCCTGCTATTCCCCCTCCTATTTCTTAAACATAATGAAGAGAAGGTACTGGAATAAGATTGTTCTCAAACAATATGTTATGATTTTCCTAGTGGAAAGTAAAGTGTCTCATTTAACATAAGACTTCTGTCTGGTACATTCTTTGAAGTTTCCCTAAGCTATTTTTTTTTCTGACTATATAGAGATTCTGATTTTTTTGTGTTTTATTTTGTTTTGTTTTTTGGCTGTGCCGTGCAGCTTGTGGGATCTTAGTTCCCCAACTAACCTGGGCCCTCGGCAGTGAGAGCGTGGAGTCCTAACCACTGGACCACCAGGGAAGTCCCGAGATTCTGATGGTTTTGAGCAACAGTTGCTACTTCTTAAACTCCTGATGCCATCTATCCCTGCCATTTAAACAGGATCAGGGACTTAAAAGACAAACAGAGGTACTTTTAATTCCCTCCTAATTTAAATCAAAGCATCAAAAATCTGAGTTCACAAAATAATAGTATAAATAATAATTATCACTAATATTTATTAAATGCTTCCCACGTGCCAAACATCATTTAAAACACTTTATGTGTATTATTTCATTTCCTCTCAAAACAACCCTATCAGGAAGGTACTACTACAGAAATAGTAATGGTAACTAACTACTAAATAAATGGTAATCTAAGCATTGAACAAACTGGACAGACCAAAACCCTCCCCTTGTAGAAGCTTACGAATATAGATTAACTAATAAGAAAAATGAATAAATCAAATCCTTTTAATGAGCGATCAGTGCTACGAAGACAGTGGGACCCCTTTCCATCTTCAGAGAAACATGTCACATGGTCATAATGCCTAATATCAGAATGGTGCCGTTTAAAAAAAAAAAAATTCAGTTTTACTCTTTAGTTCTTCCTCTGATCCTGTAAATTTGTTCTGATCCCTGCTTTCTACAGATGAAGAATTGAGGCTCTGTGGGGATGTCCGAGGTCACACAGGTGACAACAGGCAGACCAGAATGGTATCTAGGAGTTTGTGACTTCTCCATGCAATTTTATGTGGAATATTGTATAATAATCATTGGAGGCTTTCTCTCTCCACCCCCAACAAAAGAAAACCAAATAAACCTATTCCAACCCATCAAGTATAGATCACTTTTGTATGTTTGACAAAGAGAAAGGGTCGATATGTTTCAATCACTCAACAGTATTTGTTGAATAACTTCTATGTCGTTAGTTGCTGGGATTTTACCGTGAACGGGACAGACACACATAGAGTTCACAGTCTGGTGGGGAATGTGGATCATAAACCTGAGAATAAATAAATCAAGAAATAAATGACAGAACACTGTAAAGTAATTATACTCCAATAAAGATGGGGAAAAAAAGAAATAAACGACAGGATGGTACCAACGGCAATGTCTATAATGAAGTAAAACTGGTACTTGTGTAGAAAATGATGGAGCGGGTGGATGACTAAGGAGGATCTTCAGCAATGGTAGCCCTGGAGGGCTCTCCCAGGATGGGATTTCTGAGCCGAAACCTGAATGATGAGATTATGCAAATGTGGGGGAAGGGCATTCGGGGAGGGGGGATTAGCACATACACAGCCCCTGCTGTGGGAACCTGCTTGGCGTGTTCATGGGTAGCAAGGAGGGAGGTGGGAGCAGAGCCCATGATCACGGCCACTCTATATCCTACAGAACTTATTCTAAGTCCTTTGGGAAGCCGTGGGCAGGATATAATCCAAGGAACAAAAACCATGCTACAACACATTATTGTGTAGTGGAATCTGGTGGAAGACCCCAGAGAGTGAGGAACTTGGCATAAGAGCTGTTTGACTCCGGAGTCTTGAAAAGAATCACTTTGCTTTCTCTCCTGCAAACCTCCTTCTGCAGGGCTCCCACGCAGGATGCCTAGACACGGCATCATAGCAGATTCTAGTGGGTTTGAACACTTTGCGCAAATTTAAATTCTGGAGCAAGGGCAGAAGCACTTGGTAATGCATTTATTACCTTATTCAGAACTCAGCTTTCAGCTTCTCTTGGCCAAAGGATACTACTTTAGGTTGAATAGGTCCTGCTAAAATTACCATCTCATATATTAGAAGAAACCCAGAAGAGGAAAACCTCAATTACATGAATAAGAGCCTTTGGGGAGCATTTAAATATGGTATTGTACATAGGATGGCCTGCTCTTTGATAAAACCCCGTGCATAATATGGGCTCACCTGGAAACTGGCTCATTGGGAGGGAGGACTTTTTGCTGTAGACTCTGTTGTGTCTTTTCAATCTTGTAATATGAGACTATACTACCCCATTAAAAAAAACCCTCACAAGTTATATAAATAAAATTTCGGATTATTTTTATCAGTCAAATAGGCTGAACTTTTAATTGGTACATTGTCTCCAATGTATCTTAAGCCGGTTAATTTTTTTAATTTTTAAGAATGCTTTTCATTAATATAACACCATTGAATGCCTCCTAAGTACTGATCCTTTGCTAAATTCTTTTGTAAAACAAAAGCTTTCTTAACCAAAAGCAGGATGAATGGCAAATAACACAAAAATTAAACCTTCAGTTGATTATATGCCATGTTTAATCTATTAGGTTCCTTAATGGGTGTTTTTGTTGTTATTTAGAGAGAATTATATGAAATCATCACTAAGCCGTCACTGACTTGTAGTGATTTATTTTGGGGGGGAAACCAGATGTTTGGGACGGCTGATAACGCAAGAAAAGCTGCTTTCTTTGCTGTTTGTTTTCTCAGGGTAAGTTAGGCAAAGATGACAAATATTAAGGTACCACCTTACCCCATCCTACTGACAGGCCTGTGACTGATCTTTTTTATCAGTTAGTGGAAAACACACACAAAGAAAGAAAATTAAATAATAAGGCCTGGATGTATGCATAGTTCAAGAAGTTAATTTAAATTTAGATTGCTAACTTACCCTCTGTGCCTTTAAAATGTTATAACAAAAACCCCACATGCCCACACTACACACACACACACACACACACACACACACACTCACTCATACAATCTGTTGGAAATGTTTCTAAAGGGCTACCAGTGGCTCAGGGTGAAAAAAAAACCCAGCATGCTTTGGAGGTTTGGTTTGAATAAGTAGTACAATTGCTATTTGTATATTTTAAAAATTCCAAATCTTATTGAATTAGATAAGTGGGCTCCGAAGAAGGTGAGTGAAACAACTAAACCACTTGTGTGGCTAATTTCAGAAATTTAAAGAAAACACAAACTTGGGAATGTCACATTACATGGTTCTAAGGCACAAAGCAGAAGGGGGATGGCCTTGGCCATTTGCTTGATTTCTCTCCTCTCCTAGGACCATCCCACTGGATTCCATTTCAACGGGATGATTCCCCAGGACCTGAGCAAGAAGCTCCCTAAATCCCAGCACTGGGGGGTTTCTTAGACAATGAACGAAGCCCTCCAGGCCACCCCTGTGCTGGGAGATTGGGCGACCTAGCGCACAACGGAGCCACGATTCCCTTGACAGTTTCAGGTTTATTTCTGCCCCAGTGGCACCCCAGGCCCCATGTGAGTTTTCAAAACATCTGCTCCTCACTTTCCAACGCCAGGCACCGTATCAATGAGAAGTGCAGGGGGCTCTTGGTCCTCCACTGATAACAACATCTGGGGATAACTTCTCTCATTTTACAGTGAACTAAAAATGAGACAATCTTTCAGCATTCAGAGATAGAGGCTTCCAGGCCTCCCTGAGCTGCACTTCATTTTTGATTTCTCGTGTCAGAAATAGAAAACGGAGGGCAGATCATCTGACCTGACCTAAGATCAGCTCTCCGGCTTCACATCTTCAGATGGAAGATTGTAATAAGAGAAAAAGGAGATATCTATATGCATAATGTGGAACCTCAGGGGGCATCACCAGTGAGCAAATTATCCCTGGCAGAGATCATCATTTTTTGGAATACTGTGAGCCCCGGCACACGCTGAGGACCATCCCTGGGGGTGGAAAGTTTTTCCTTTTTGCGTCTTTTAATGTTAACGGAGGCCTTTGATGGCTCCAGCCACATGGCTGTGGGGTGAGGCCCCACTGAGCTCAAATGCAGGCACCAAGGCTGTGTCAACATGACTAAAAATAGTCGAAAGTTGAAAGATTCAGTTAGTCAACACGGAAGGGTTTGTGGAGGGAGGGGGACGCAATCAATGACTCCGTTTGAATAGGTTTCTCCCACTACTTCATTGATTATTATTACTTAAACATCAACAGCAAGGCAAACGGTTTCTATGTTGTGTCCAGTATGGTTCTAAATTGCTTTATAAATACTAACTGGCTTGTTTCTCATAGTAACTTTTCCTGTCCCCATTCTAATGATGAGGGAATTGTAAAATGGTGGTCCCTAGGCCACCTCCGACTCACGGATAGATTCTGTCTGACCTACAAAGAGTTTGAAAGGTTGGTAAAATTCATATAAAATTCGAGCTTCTGGCTTTACTTGAAAATTGGAAAGATTTGGTGACTTGGGGCCTGCATTTCTGCATGGAGAGCATTGGCAAGAGTGAGACAGAGACACAGACAGACGGGCTGAGAGACACACATACACACTGCTGGATATGGACTGGCCTTCCGGGCCACCGGAGTTCCCACCTGCCCTGCTGCCCGCATTTCTGATCTGTGCCTGGGCCCTGAGGTCACTGAGTTGGCGATGCTGGTGTTTCAAGTTATCTGAGTTCATTGAAGGGGCTGGATCGTTGATGGTGGTGATGGGGAGGGGTTGGGGAAGTTGAGGAAGAAACAAAATATGTACTGAATGAATGAATGGGGTTTCTGGTCTTGAGCTGAGTTTTCTGGGTGGTGAGAGGGCTAGAATGAGAATGTTTTCCTCAGGAGAAGGTACAAGAAACACCTTAAGGGACTTCCCTGATGGTCCAGTGGTTAAGACTCGGCACTTTCACTGCAGGGGGCGCGGGTTAGATCCCTGGTCAGGGAACTAGGATCCCACGTGCCATGCTGCACAGCCAAAGAAAAAAAGAAGAAAAAGGAAACTTAATGCGGTGGTCTGCACTGAGGGCTCTGGAGTTGGGCTGCCTGGATTCAAACTCCATCTTAATAAGCATTGCGGTCTCTGGGCTTCAGTGTCCCCATCTGTAAAATGGGGCTAATCAAAGCGGCTGCCCCACCAGGGAGCTGCGTTGATGAAACAAGACAAAGTATTTGGTGCAATGCCTGGCACATAGTAAGTGTTCAACAAATGTCAGCTATGAAAAGCCCCTTTAAAATGCTCCTTTTATGAAGTTCAAATAAAAGTCTGGAGTTCAGCTAAGAGTCATGTACCAGTGTCGGTTTCTTTGCGGTTACCATGAGGTTTTTAGATAGTAGTCTCTCTCTCTCCCTCTCTCTCCCCCTCTCTCTCTCTCTCTCTCTCTCTCTCTCTCTATATATATATATATAAAATACGTATATATATATACATATTATATATATATATATAAAATATGTATATATATATATGATTGTTTTAAGGTGCTGAGCTCTTAATTCCTAATGCACTTTTTTTTTTTGGCTACGTGGCATTCAGGACCTTAGTTTCCTGACAAGGGATTGAACCTGTGCCCCTTGCCGTGGAAGTGCAGAGTCCTAACTAGTGGACCACCAGGGAAGTCCAGAAAGCATGATTTAAGAGAGGTTGAGATGGATGTGTTAGGCATGTGAAACCTAAGTTTCAAGTTTCCTTCAGTGGCCCTAGTAAGGGCCCTAGCATTTATTCACATGGTCACGTGTTTCTGTAAAATTTGCAAACATAAGATGTTTTTATAGTCTTTGTTTTATTTATTCTCTTTATGTTTAAAAAATTTATTTATTTTATTTATTTATTGTTTCTGGCTGCGTTGGGTCTCCGTTGCTGCGCGTGGGGCTTTCTCTAGTTGTGGCGAGCAGGGGCTTCTCATTGCGGTGGCTTCTCTTGTTTTGGAGCACGGGCTCTAGGCGTGCAGGCTCAGTAGTTGTGGCGCATGGGCTTAGTTACTCTGCGGCATGTGGGATCTTCCTGGACCAGGGCTTGAACCCATGTCCCCTGCATTGGCAGGTGGATTCTTAACCACTGAGAAACCAGGGAAGCCCGCAGCTGTCTTCATGGGGCTGAGATACTCATCAGGTCCTACCTCCAAACTTGATTAGATTCCAAAAGACAATGCCCTCCTATGACAAAGCTGCTATCTCTTAAGAGGATGATCAAACAAAACCGCTTAAGAAAACAGTGGAATGTGAGCTAGGTGGGGGCAGGGAACCCCATTAGGTGCTCTAATTGGGTGAATATCCCAGGGACTGAAATAGACACTGAGTCAAGCCTGAGCCCACAAAGGTCCTGCTCTTTTGTCTCTTAGACGCAGACCACATGGCTTCCCTCGTCCAGTTCTGGGTGGGAGTTGAAGGTAGAGGCAATGGATGCTACACTGTAGAACTGACACAAGAACTGATTCAATTCCAGCTCTCTCTACCACCTGCCATCTGCATGACTCTGGGCAAATTCCTTAAAATCTCCGGGTCTCAGTTTCCTCATCTGTAAAATGAGGATACTAGTCCCCACCTTTTATGAAGTTAAACATCTAAAGTCTTTAGCACAGTGCTTGGTACACAGTAAATGTTAGCTATCAGTATCAGGCAGCAGTAAACAGCTTCTTCTTTCCTGTCTCTTGAATATTTGGTACAACTAACCCGTAAACCTGCTCTTGCCTGATGTGTGTGCATACATGTGTGTGTACACATGTGTACATGCATGTGTACATATGATATGCATGCGTACTGAACCGAGGAAGTCCCTTGGTTCAGTTTTGATAAGTGATGTTTCCCTAGGAAGTTAATTTTGCCGAGAGTTCACCTTTTTTTGGCATGAAATCTTTCACAGTATTCAACTGTAATTATCATTCTCTTCTGTATCTGTAGTTAAGCCCTCTTTCTATCCCTAATATTTTTATTTACATGTTTTTTATCCGTTTTAATCAGCCTAGTTAGATATCTGTCTTTTCAAAGAACCAGCTTTTGGCTTGGCTAGTTTTTTTCCTCTCAAAATCTTTGTTTTCTATTATGTTATTTCAAAAATTATCTTTATTACCATCTTCCTTCTGCTTTCTTTGGATTATTCTATCTTTTTTCTTGCTTAATAGTTTATATTTGTAAGAAGAATTAAGATGTGGCTGAACCAATGACTCTCACCTCACAGGACTGTTATCAAAATTAAAGGAGAGTATGCTTATGAAGTGCTTATCAAGATGACTGGTATAGGGCTTCCCTGGTGGCGCAGTGGTTGAGAGTCCGCCTGCCGATGCAGGGGACACAGGTTCGTGCCCTGGTCTGGGAAGATCCCACATGCCGTGGAGTGGCTGGGCCCGTGAGCCATGGCCACTGAGCCTGTGCGTCCGGAGCCTGTGCTCCGCAACGGGAGAGGCCCCAACAGTGAGAGGCCTGCATATGGCAAAAAAAAAAAAAAAAAAAAAAAAAAGATGACTGGTATATATTGATAGCAAGTCCTTGATAAATGTAAATTATCATTACTATCTTCATGCCTCAGTTCTACTATCTCTAAAATGGGTCCATGGGAGGATGAAATGAGATAGTTTGTGCAAGTCCTTGGTTCATGCATGTCACTTGTGATGAGTATTATTCCCTGGGTGTACAATATACTTGTCATCTATTATAACTGTCCTGATTGTGTCTGGGGTGAACGAGAGCCCTGGCTTCCTCTCCCAGGACCGGCTACAGAACTGGCCCGACCCAATGCGAAATGAAAGTTCATGACCTCTTGTTAAAACCTTATTAAGAGGGCTTCCCTGGTGGCGCAGTGGTTAAGAATCCACCTGCCAATGCAGGGGACATGGGTTCGAGCCCTGGTCCGGGAAGATCCCACATGCCACGAAGCAACTAAGCCTGGGTGCCACAACTACTGAGCCTGTGCGCCTAGAGCCCGTGCTCCGCAACAAGAGAAGCCACCGCAATGAGAAGCCTGCGCACCGCAACGAAGAGTAGACCCCGCTCGCCGCAACTAGAGAAATCCCACGAGCAGCAACGAAGACCCAACACAGCCAATAAATAAATAAAACAAAAACAAAAAAAAACCTTATCAAGAATTTCAAGATGGCAACAGCAGAGCCTTAAACCAAGCATTTAAGGGGACCTTCTGAGCACGAGAGCAGGTTGGACGTCCCTGAAGTTGGCCGGTCCTCTCCCAAGGTCGCCTGGGCAGAGAGCTGGTGTTTGCGTCTTGGAGGATGATTGCTATAAAGGCCTCTTCCCTGTGCCTTCACACATGTGTATGTTCCAGCTTTCTAACTGATTCCAGGACCTTGGAATTCCGTCTGACCCCTAAGGCTGCTCCTAATGCAATCAGGGGGACACTAGATCCTCAGCCCCCAAATCAAAGGCCAGGACAAAATCTTGGATAAATTACAGCTGTTATAAAGAAGCCACCTTTCACCTTGTTCTCATATCCCTTATGTTTATAGTCATAACTCAATGAAGCCCTCAACATTTGCCATTGATAAACCTGGTTGGGTAAGCAAGCCTGATGGGTTAACAATGACAACTAGAGCAACTTAGAAAGCGACAAACAGGAGCAAACCATTCTTTTAAATATATAAGGCTGCTTTTTAAAAGGACGTGTGGTGGTTGATAGAGATGCAGCTCAGAATAACATTTGTCTCTAAGAAATTGTTGAATGAATTTGCAAGATTAAGTCAGCTTGCGCGCTGCACGTGAGCAGGCGGGACCCTCTGAAATGCTAGTACTTTCTCTGCTGCAAACACCGCTCCTGTCCTGCACGGAATAGGAACCAGGGCCTTCCGCATATCAGCGCCTTCACTGGCAGCCCACATTTCCGGAGCACGAACCTCGGGCCAGGGCCCCTGCCAGGAAGGGGCTTTACAAGGATTATCTCCTTCAGTTCTCTCAGCTACCCTACGGCTACCAAGTGACCCAAGTTCACTTAGAAGTGTGTGAGTAGGTTTCCAACACGCCTATTTGACAAACCTGTGTTCTTAGCCACCATCCAATAGAGTCATCTGGTCACATAAATGTTAGCAACAAAAAGAGAGATACAGGAATAATTAACATATATGTATATAACACCAATTGCGCCAAGGACCTTACACGCATTATTGCACTTGTATCTCATATTAGTTTTATGAGGGAGATAACGATGATTATTATCCCCATGAGACAGATGAGGAAACTAAGGCTCGGGGAAGTTGAGTGCTGAGAGCCACACAGCTTTATAGAAAGGCTGGATTGGCAGTTGTCTTAGCTCGAGCTGTTGTCACAAGATACCACAGGCTGGGTGGCATAAGTGACAAACATTGATTTCTCACAATTCTGGAGGCTAGGCTGTCCAAAATCAAGGTGCCACCAGATCTGGTGTCTGGTTTGCAGATGGTGGAGAGCAGAGAGAGAGGATGCAAACTCCCTAGTGTTTCCTCTTATTAGGGCACTAATTCTGTCCTGGGCGTTTCACCCTCATGACCTAATGATGTCCCAAAGGCCCTACCTCCAAATACCATCATACTGGGGCTTAGGGTTTCAGCATGCAACTTTGCGAAGGATACAGACATGGAGTCCCTAACAGAAGTTATAGCTTCAGAAATCAGAGAAGAGGAATTTCTTTACTTTCTTTGCAGCAATGGAGAATGGTGATGCCAAGTCTTGAATTTCCACTTAACTTATGTTTTTGCTCAATGTGGAACACATTTGGCCTTCAATGCTCCAAACCATGAGAGGTACAGGGACATGTGAGGCCTCAAAATCCTGAAGCTAGGGCTTCCCTGGTGGCGCAGTGGTTGAGAGTCCGCCTGCTGATGCAGGGGACACAGGTTCGTGCCCCGGTCCGGGAAGATCCCACATGCCGCGGAGCGGCTGGGCCCGTGAGCCATGGCTGCTGAGCCTGCACGTCCGGAGCCTGTGCTCTGCAACGGGAGAGGCCACAACAGTGAGAGGCCCGTGTACCAAAAAAAAAAAAAAAAAATCCTAGTGGGGAGAAAAAAAAAAATAGGTGGCTTGACGCTAGTGAAGAAAGAGTTAAAAATGCTCTTGTCAGCCTCAGACATTGCAGAACCAGGCCAGCAACTTTTTTTTTTTTTTCCAGAAAAGGTTATAAGTAAACACAATATGTAATAGATCCGTACTGCCTAATTCTAAGCCATGGTCAGCGCTGGAAGGTTACAGAAAATGCAGAGACAGATAGCATATGAGGACTGAGGGTGACAAAGGTTTCCTTTCTCTTCTCTTCTGATAGATTTTTTTTTAATTTGGAGAATATTCAAATCAACTGAAAAGTACAGAGCATAGTAGAACAAACACTTATATTCCCACTGCCCCCAAATCAGCAAACAGAATCATTCTGTTGCAATCTCTGATATTTTTTAAATAAAAAATAAAACATTACCGATTAAGTCAAGCCCACCGTACCTTTTCTGAAGGCCTCCCCCCAAAGTGACTGCTATCACGATATTGATGTTTCCTTCTAGCCTATGTTACAATAATTTTAATATTCTACGTGTATACCTCTATATATGTGTCTTTAAATGTTATAAGTTAATTTATATAAAGAGTTTCTTGTTCTTGAGATGTATCATGTTGATACACATGATTCTTTTCAACTGCAGGATCATATTTCCTCGCAGGAACGTATCACGTTCTATTTATCCTTTCTCAGATGGGTGCATATTCAGGCTGCTTGCAGTATTTTGCTTTTCCAGCAGTGCTGTGAACCTCCCTACGACCCTGTGACATTTGTTGGTGTGTGTTCCTAGGTTGGCTGGTGTGGACATATGCAGTGTTCCCAGAAGTTGATACCTTACTCTCCAAAGTATCACAATAAACTTAGTTCTACTCTATGCCCCTGCCTTCCATTTGGGGACTAACAAGTCACACTTAAGATACATCCGAGCATTCTGCACAGCCTGTGAGACCCAGCGGGACCTGGTTCGAGCCCATGCTTGCCTCTGCTCCCCGCCGTGGTTACTCTCTCTGCTCCTGGAAGACAGCAAGCCCTTTCCAGCCCCCGGACCTTGCGCTGACTGGTCCTCCCCCGAGCTGGCCTTCTGAAGCTCTGACGTTCCTCCCCAGACCTGAGCTGGCCCACCTGATCGCCACGTGTCACGGGGGCCACACGTGAAATGGGGCTGCTGTGTCTGAGGAACTGGATTTCTAACTTTACTTCCTTTTAATTTAAAACTTCAAAACTGATACTTCATTCAACTATTAGAACATGTTTAAGTATCTTTAGTACAATTTGCGTATGTGAATCTACCTTTTCAATTGTAAACCCGATGAAATTGAAATTCAGATCAAATCTTTCTCATGAAAATTTACTGTCCAAATTGAGATGTGCTGTCGGTAAAAAACCTGTACCAGACTGCAAAGACTTATTGTGGGAAAAAAAAAAAAGTAAAAAAATCTCATTTGTTATTTTTTTCAAAACATTTTTGAAAAGATGTTTCGGATACACTGAGTTTAGTAAAAATAAAATATATTATTAAAATTAATCTCACTTGTTTCTTTTTTACCCTTTTTAATCTGGCTACTAGAAAATTTAACATTACATATGAGGTTAAATATAACAAAATGTATTATTAAATACATGTAAAAATAAATAAAATAATAAATAAAAATAAATTTAAAATAGTTTTAAAAACTCAAATAAAATTGTATATAATACAAATGAAATAAAATATATCATTAAAATAAAATAAAACTTTTTAAATAAAAACATTTAAATAGTAATTAGTATATTTTAAAAACATTTATTAAAATAAAAATAATTTTAAATTATTTCTACCCATTTCTTTTTACCTCCTTAAAGCTGGCCACTAGAAAATTTAGCACTACATGTGTGGCTTGTGTTTTATATATATATATATATATATATATACATATATATATATATTTTTTTTCCCCCCCGGTACACGGGCCTCTCACTGTTGTGGCCTCTCCTGTTGCGGAGCACAGGCTCCGGATGCGCAGGCTCAGTGGCCATGGCTCACGGGCCCAGCCACTACGCAGCATGTGGGATCCTCCCAGACTCTCAACCACTGCGCCCCCAGGGAAGCCCTTGTGTTATATTTTGAATGGAGAGCTCTGGCCTGTGTCTTCCTGAGTCTGGCTCCTTCTCACTCAGATCTTTGCTTTAACATTATCTTCTCAATGAGGCTTTTCCTAACCATACAGACTTGAGAGTCATCCTTGTACGACACAACGGCCCCATTACACTGCCTTGTCTTGTTCTCATCTCAGCACTTATTACCACTTGCCATTTTGGGGTGTTTATTTCTTGTTGCTTTTCTCAGCACACAACATAAATGAGCATCTTCTCGATAGGAGTCCTCCAGCTCTGGTTCAAGCAATCTGCTTGGTGCTAGAATTGTTGTCTGCCTCATGGGTTACGCTCATAAATATTTGTTGAGTCAACTCATTTCTGAGGAACGTTTCCAAGAATTTACAAAACAAACTATTCATTTACACACACCACCCACCCGAGCTCTCAGGACTATGTAACTTGAAATCTAACGTTGAGAGGCGACATTTTCGATTTAGGATTCCAGGTGCAGTTGGGTCTAATAACTGTTTGTCACCCAGCCTTCCTGAAAGGTGGAAGCATGGGATAGAGAGAGAGAAAGATAACAGTTTGGATTTATGCAGGAAGCATGTTTGCCTGCAGCTTGATAAAAGATCATGGCTGGAACCAAAAAAAAAAAAAAAATCAATCAATCATTCCTTTCTTGATGGCTATTTTAAATATTTAGCTGAAATTGTCCTCATCTGGGTGTCAGCTGTTTTCTCTGCAAACACCCGTAGCCCTTGTGCTCACACACAATGCGGGGAGGCCGGAGGCCCAGCTGCAGGACACCTTTTGTGTTTTCAATTTAAAGCTTCTGGGTTGATAGTTCACATTAACATGGAAAGAAATATACAACTTGTGAGTCGAGAAAGCAGTTTTTACTCATAAAATCCTTTGATAGTTTAGCCATCTGGTCAGAGTGAAGCCCCACATAAAAGAGGCCCAAATAAGGTTAAAGGGCACACTCTCTCAGGGTCAAGGGGGCCCACCAGAGTTTGCTCTAGCGGACTTCACTAAAAGGACGCCTGACAAATTATTGCGCATTCCATAGCTTTTTGCGTAAGTATTTGATTACAGTGGACAGGAATGTTGTTGATATTTTCAAACGCGAGGCAAGGAGGAGGAGAGGACGCAGTTCTGTGCAAGGAGGAGGAGAGGACGCAGTTCTGTTCATGAACGCTTTTCAGATCCCCCGATTCCCTGCTCAGGGGCAGAGGTGCTCTAAGCATTTTATTGAATGGCTGTGTGCAGCGTCAGTGCGTTCAGAAGCCTTTTGGCTTTGGCAATGGTGTGAAGAGATATGCTCCCCCCCACCCCGCCCCGCCTTGGGGAGAAAAAACAAGTATACTGTCGTACCCTGAATTGCCAGGAAAGCCCCTCTGCTGTTTTTTTCTTGCTGTTTGGTAATAAAATAGGAAAGGAACCGCACTACTTGGAACTCTCTGCTCTTTCCGGTGTGAATGTCAACAAAACTAAACATATTTATGGCTTTATTTCTCGGAGGGGATCACAGACAGAAGGGAATTTGAGGTGATTAAGTGTCATTTTCTCCAGAGTCCTGGACAAAAGCAGAGGAAATCATTTGATTTTATGGGGTCTTTGATAACACAAGTACAGTAAGTAAACGGCAGGTCTTTGAACAGTTGGGAGTACGCATCTTGGATTTCCAAAAAGTGCCAAGAAGCCATCCCCTTCCCTTGAAATGGGGAAGGATGAAGACATTGCCTATGAACACATGTCTGGTGCAGCTTCGGAAGGTAATGCTCGTTAGGCATTAGCAACAACAGTTCCATTCTGGTAAGAGACACAGCTTTGCAGATCATTCTACATAAGACATTCTTGGGGGTGTATTTGTAATGTTTCCAGCTTCCAGGATAGGAGGAAATGAAGAGGTGGGACAGGCAGATGGACCAGTCAGTCCAAGAGGAAGCGAGTCTGTGTGTAGGGCCCCAAGCCTCCATCAGAGGGAGGATTCACTGTGGTGGAAGGTTTGAGTTTGGGGAACCCTACCCCCTCTCCAAGTCTCCCTAAAATGGACCAGAAAGCCTCTTGGACTGCTTTATGTATTTTTTGGTGGTATAATACACATAACATAAAATTTACCACTTTATTTTGTTTTGTTTGTTTTTTGCGGTATGCGGGCCTCTCACTGTTGTGGCCTCTCCCATTGTGGAGCACAGGCTCCGGACGCTCAGGCTCAGCGGCCATGGCTCACGGGCCCAGCCGCTCCGCGGCATGTGGGACCCTCCCAGACCGGGGCATGAACCCATGTCCCCTGCATTGGCAGGCAGACTCTCAGCCACTGCGCCACCAGGGAAGCCCTACCACTTTATTTTAAAGTGTAACATTCAGTGGCATTTAGTCCATTCACAACATTGTGCAACCAGTAACATGATTTAGTTCCAGAACATTTTCATTAAATGAAAAGGAAACTCCCGGGCCCATTAAGCAGCCCCTCAGGCCTTTTTTTAAATAACAATTTTACTCCTGGTGGGGACAATGTAATAAGCCCATCAAAGATGGTGGGAAATTGCTTACTGGATTTATTTATGGTTCTATTTCTCATGATAGGATATAAAGTCAGGCATGAAATAAATAAATACAGATGCATACGTATATATTTAGGTAGCTGTGTGTGTATGAGAGACAGAGAGACAGAGAGAGAGAGAGAATAGATCAGGAGCTGGAGAAGGGAAGAATCATTTCACCACTGCCTGGTCACATGCAATCTTATGTTCCGTTGACAGTGAGGGCCACACCTGTCATTCTGGCTATTTCACCACATGTCATATTAAAACATCACCTTGGTAGGCTGCAGTTTCTCAAGGAACCAAAATGAGAATGACTGTGACTTAGAACATGAATAAAAGTTAAAAAAAAAAGGCGAGAGAGAATTAATGGCAACTACTAACTATGTGTCAGGAATGGTACTAGGTGCTAGTACTAATTGTACTTTATCTCTTTAACCCACCAGAAGAGTGAATTTGCAAAAATGATAAGAGTGGTCCATGATCCCATTTTACAGATTAGGATATTGAGGCTCCTAGAGGCGCAGGCACCGTTGAAGGTTATATAACTAATTAGTGCTGGAACCACTGGGTCTAAACTCTTAAATCTGAAACTCAGTGCCATGAAGTATAAATTTAACATAAACCATATACTCAAATGACCAAAAAAAAAAATAGATACAAGTACTTAATAATACACAGGCTGTATATATGATCTGAGTTCTTGGAAAGTGTGGCAGACATTCTTGCTTGTCTCCTGGACAACCATTTTCTTCTCATTCCTTATAACAAGACCTTGATTTTGTGCAGACCAAATGGTGTGTACCTCCTGGATTCATCTAAATTAGCAATTCTCAAATTGATTTATCTCAAGATACCAACTTAGAAATGGAAACTGAGAGAATTTAAAATATTTGTTTATTACAATCGGCCCCCTGCATGGGTGAGTCCTACCTCTGTGGATACTGAGGGCTGACCCTACGACACCATCTTACAATATACAAGGGACTTGAGCAGCCATAGATTTTGGTGTCTGCGGGGGCCCTGGAACCAATTCCCAGAGGATATCAAGGGACAACTGTAATTCATTTAAAACAATAATAATCCCATTACATGGTAACAAAAAAATTCATGAAATATGAATATTTTTCAAAATCAAAAAAATTTACTGAGAAGAGTGGCACTCAGTCTTTTACATTTTATGCAAATCTCTTCAGTGACTGGCTTTAATAGAAGACAGCAGGAGTCTCATATCTGCTTTTGCACCATTTGTGCAAATGTCCACACAACGAAAACAGGCAAGTATCATTTTAGTGTCATTATGAAAATCATTTTGACTTCACAGCTCCCCTGACTCAGAGGGTCTCAGAGACCGCAGGGTTCTGTGGACTACACTCTGAGGACCAGCTGGTCTGTATCAATCAGAGCAATTCTGTCGCCTTTCCAGTGATTACTGTGGAGGAGGTCACGTGACCCAGTCTGGCCAAAGAGATGGACACCAGCTGGGGGGCCTCTGGAAAAGATTTCCCTCCCTGACAAAAAGAGGAAGCCACAGGAGGAAAAGGCACTGTTGTGCCCACTCCCATTTCCCTTTGCTGTGTGAGACATGATATTGGTTGTGGTGGCAGCCATCTTGGGACCATGAGGTAAGACGTCAGTAAAATGCTGAGAAAGGGAAAACAGACTGTAGGAAAAGCCTGTGTCCTGGATGACATCATTGAACCATTATGTCAAATGGAGATACAAGACTTTTGTTTTCTGAGATAATTAAATGTCTTTGTCTAAACCAAACTGAACGACCTTTGTATACAGATGCATCCTACATGATACATCACATTATAGAAATACCAGAGACCAGCAGTAGATTTTGGAAGGTACAAGGTTGGAAACTTAATTTAGCACTTTTACCAAATTAAACAAAGCTTGAGAAAATGCTTTGCCAAATGTAAACCCAGGAACGTAGGTACAAACTTTCTATTCATTTAGTCAAGAAATATTGATTGAGCCCTGAATGAGTTAGGATTAGGTCTGGCTGTGCAGGATACAAAACCCAAAGTAACAGTAGTTTAAACAAGGAGACACGTTTACTTCTCTCAAGTACCTACAGGCAGCAGAGTGCCAGTATGGCGGTTTCATGATTGTCAGGAACTGAAGCTCATTCCATCTAGCTGTCCTACTATTCTCAAATTGTGATTCCCATTGTCCAATAAGGAAGCAAGAGCTCCAGGAACCATATCAACATTTACCTAATAGAAAAGAGGAAGGAGAGAGACCACATTCCTTCCCTAAGGCCATTACTGGGAAGTTCTCACATCTCATTGGCCAGAGCATAGTCACATGACCACATCTAGCTGCAAGGGAGGCTGGGAAATGAGTCTTTATTCTGGACACCAATGTGTCCTACCATCAATCAGCGTTTCTGCTTTTATAGAAGAGAAGAATGACTACCTGAGGACAAGGGCAGCCTCTGCCACAGGTACCTACCATGTGCCATTTCTGAAACACAAATGTGCAGTTTACTAGTGTGTCAGCTTGCATTAGGAAAAGTGTATTTTTCATTCACTTAAATATTCATTTATTCAACAACGATTGCTTGAGGGCTATTTGTGCAACCTATGAGATATAAGACACTGGTGATAGAAAAACAATCAAAAGGAATTGTTATCCAGCAATAACTCTGGTTGGGGAGTTATCCGGCAATAACTCTGGTTGGGGAGAGCAGTTATGTGGAAAAAGAAAGCTATCACGAATATTTTTTCTTAAAGAAATAATTAGGAGCATGTGCAAAGTTCTAGCTATAAGGAAGCTCACTGTACTTTTCTAAAAGCCCATGAAAAATGGAAAGCAACTAAATATCCAGCTATTGCTAAAATCAATCATGGCACATAATTAACAGCATTGCTATACAACAATACTGTGGTTAGCATTTGCTTCCCATTTACTTTATGCCAGACATTGCAGTAGCTCTTTACATGCATTAACTAAGGTAATCTTCAGCTAAAGTAACTAAATCCTGTGAGATAGATAATTATTGTTCCCCTATTTTACAAATGAGGAAACTGAGGCACAGAAAAGTAACTTGCTCCAGGTCATGCAGCTACGTGGCAGAGCTGGGATTCAAACACAGAATCCAAGCTCTTAATCACTCTTAATTTGTACGTCAGTGACTATTTCACTGAACTCTTATTAGGTATATAGCAGTGTGCTCTAGGTACTTGGGATACCTCCTTCATGAAACTCATATCCTAACTGGGGGGCAGCTGCTCATACAATGAATAATAGATATAACAATCAATTATATGCCTGAGGAAAAGCACACAGGCAGAGGGAACAGCCAGTGCAAAGGCCCTGGGGCAGGAGCACATCTGAGATGTTGGACAATGCAAAGAGGCCAGCATGGCTGATGCAGAGTGAGTCAGGGGGAAGAGTGGTAAAAGTGACCAGACGTTAAGAGGGTTGGGGACCTCCTAGTTCACTGTGAAGACTCTGAGTGGGGTGAGATCCCCTTGGGAATTTTGAGTAAAGGAGGGTTGCCATCCCCCTAAGATTTTAACTGAATCCCTCTGGCTGCAGCGTGAAAACTAGACCGCAGGGGCCAAGCATGGCACCTGGGAGAACAGAGAGTAACACACAGAAAGATGTTCGCATTAGAGGAGTAATTTTCTTAAAAAGTTACACAACAGTATGTACAGACATTGTACTATGGTCATGTGCGCCGTGACCACTGGGGGAAGCTGGGTGAAAGGAACATGGGGCCTCTCTATGCTCTTTGCAATGTCCTGGGAGTTTACAATTATTTCCAAAAAAAAAAAAAAGTATATACAGAAAAATCCCATTTTCTTTAAAAAGTATCTATGCAAAGAGATGACACTGAAATCTTTATCTTAAAAACTGAACACAATGTTTTCTTGTGTATATTTTATAAGTTTTTTTCAATGTTCCCTTACTACTTTTGTAATTTCAAGAAAAAGCTTTTATAAAACCATCTAGACTCATCCAAACTTAAGGGATCACAGACAGTAAGGAAATGAAGTATGAGGGCAGTTCAGGAAAACAATTCTTTCTACAAAGGCTGACCCGGGGCCAAGAGGAAGTGGTTTGACAGATTTGGAGACTGACCTGACCCAATGATGGCACATTTGAACATCATCCGATTTACGGCCACGGCTTTAACACACTGCATCCAACTCCCAGTCATCACATGCCATGCTTGCTTTGGAGGAGGCTGTCACCCCCCTGGTGGTTCCATTTGTCACCAGAAACTGACATGTTTGGATAACACACCAGCCCTCACCATGTTGTCTAGCGCTCCTGGGCACTCTGCCCCCCGTGCCCCCCTCCCCCGCCCCGACATCTCTGTAACGACCTGTCTCTGAGTCTGAGTCGCCCTCCAGCAATGTGAGCTGCTTGAGGGCAGGACCAGGGACTTGCTGGGCCCAGAGTAGGAACTGTGATGCCACCTGTCAAAAGAATGACTCCAAACTTTGCTCGTACAGAAAGTGGCCACTCACTTTCGTCGATTCTGCTTGGTCTCTTAAAGCAGGAACCGCTTTTCAAAAATTCCCCTCAAGGGAATAAATAATAAACATATAAGCTAGAAAAATATGAGACATAGTGCTTTATAGTGAACCTACCAGGTGTCCCTCCAAACCCCAAAAGGAGCCTCAATGCATTATTTAATATCTTTTCAAAAAACAAAGCTCTGGATACAATTTTTTCCTCTCTCCCTCCCTCCCTTCCTCTGTCCCGTCTCTTTTATCTAACAAATATATACAGGTCATCTCCTGTGTTCTAGAACACATGTCAAGCAATGCAGTACAGTGGAGAATAAGAAAGACAGGGTTCTTGCTCTCAGGAAGCTTGCAGGGTAGGAGGCAGTCAGACGTTAAACAAAGGTACAGATAAAACAATTTAACTACCGTGTCAATGAGTTCCAGGAAAGAGACATTCTCAGCACAGAAAGAGGGTTGAGGAGGGGTGGGGGGGGGGGGGCAGTGAAGGCTTCCCAGTAGAGGTAACTTTTTGTTTTCTAGACAAAAATGTTAATATTTATTTCCATACGGAAGTGCTTGGGATACTAGGCTAGGAGACATTTGAAAGAAGTCTGACAATTACTCCAACCAATAATGGCCAAGTTTGAATTTAGGAGCCAATCAGAATAGGAAAAGAAAGAGCAAAGGGCATGCATGGACATAATTACAACAAGAATGAATAGGTCAGGCTTATTTGTATCAGATAAGAGAAGATGGAAGTTGACCTTAATTAACATCATGATAACAGGCCAAGGCCAATTACAGATAAGCACAGAGGACAAAATAAGCAAGAGTGATGTTCTTACAGGTGAATATCTTACAGATGTTCTTACAGGTCCTACATTAATGCTCCACAACACACAGAAAGTTGGAGAGGGTAGTATCTCTTTGTGGTGTGGGGCTATCCCACATACTGAGGACATCTGTCATCCCTGGCCCCGTTCACTAAATGCCAGGGGACAGTCCCTAGTTAGTGTAACAGCCACAAACACCCCACCAATTTCCAGTGCACCCTTGCTTCCTGCCTAGTGTCCCTGGAGTAGCTTAAATGTCACTGCTTTGCCTCCTTAGGGGGCTCCTTCTGTAGACCAGGGCTGGGTAGTGGCCCAAGGATGGGGTTGTGGGGAGGAGCTTAGGGAGGAAAACGGATGAAATGCGGGTGCAAAGACTTGCTAAGGTGTGGGGGGCATTCTGAGCAGGTGACAGCAAGCACATTTCACAGTGGGGAGGGGGTTCACATTGATCCCACAGGACAGCCTCCTCTTAGAATATGTGTGCCACACCCATCCTCCCTGGGACCCTGGGCTGTGAACCCCAAGCAGTGGACACTGGGTCTGCAGAGGGAGAACCTGAAGGCGGAGCCCACGATGGGTAAAGGGCACATGGTCGAAAAGACTGTAGTCAGGAGGTCAGTACATCCAAAAGGCCCCCATCCAAAAGGGGCCTCCGTTTCCTAGGGCAGGGTCTCTCGATCTTGGCACTGTTGGCATTTGGGGCTGGATTGTTCTCTGGGGTAGGAGCCGTCCTGAGCACTGTGGGATGTTGAGCGTGGGCATCCCTGACTTCTCCCCACTAGATGCTGTTAGCACGTCCCAGGTGTGACAATCAAAAATGTCTCCAGACATTGCCAAATGCCCCTTGGGGGGCAAAACTGCCCCCAGTTGAGAACTGCAGACTTGGACCAAATAATTTTTTGGCTGAAAGATGAGTTTGTCTTCCCAGAGGCCAGTAGAGTTGCTTATGGGCAATGGACTCCACAAAGTGATGGAATCACGCCCTCATCCTTCAGCTAGCGGATGTAGGACCCAAGCTGCTCCAGTGTGTCCCTTTCAGAGATCTCCAGGATTAAAAGGACACTGGGGTGAAGGCTGGGCTGGGGGAGGGTGTCAGAAAATGGATTTGTGGAGGTGAGCTGGGCCCAGGTCATTGGACTTTATTCAAGGGACGTGGTTAGGTTTTAAACTTATTTATTCATGGCTGCATTGGGTCTTTGTTGCTGCGCGCGGGCTTTCTCTAGTTGTGGTGAGGGGGGGGTCTACTCTTTGTTGCGGTGCGTGGGCTTCTCATTGCAGTGGCTTCTCTTGTTGCAGAGCACAGGCTCTAGGCACGCGGGCTTCAGTAGTTGCGTCTCACGGGCTCTAAAGCACAGGTTCAGTAGTTGTGGCGCACGGGCTTAGTTGCTCCGCGGCATGTGGGATCTTCCCGGACCGGGGCTCAAACCCGCGTCCCCTGAACTGGCAGGCGGATTCGCAACCACTGCGCCACCAGGGAAGTCCCATGGTTAGGGTTTTATTTGTTTGTTTGTTTGTAATTCTGCTGTGATGGAAATCCTCTGATTTCATTTTAAAAGCTCGCTCTGGCTGTTGGGTAGAGAACACAATGTTTGAGTCAGAAATAGAAGCAGAGACCAGTGAGGACTGCCTGCTGGCTGCCAGGTGGGAGATGACGGGGACCGGGGCTTGGATTCAGCTGTGGTGGTAGAGGTGGAGAGAGGCAGATGGGTTCAGAGTCCAGGATGATGGCTGTGATGTTGAACCAGGCGGACTGGGTGAGGAGAAGAATCACTTCTAGCAGCTTGGTTTTAGCCTCGATTGGCGATACCCTAACATGAGATGGGGAAGACTGAGAGGAACAGGTAGGCCTGGGGTGAGGGAGGCAATGTGGAAACCAACAGGACCATTTTCTTTCATTTATTTTCTTAAATTTTGTTCTCAGCCAGAACCCTAATCTCCCTGAGCATCAGTTTCCTCAACTGTGAAATGAAGAGGAGAAAGCCTACCTCACAGGGATGCTGTGCCCACTAGGGTCTTTTCAGCTGCAAGTAACCATGGCTTAAATGCTAAGGATATTTAATGATCTCACATAACAAGACGTCTTGGAGGTAGGTGGTTCTGGGTGGGTTTGGTGGCTCAGCAAAGCCACCAGGATTCAGGGTCTCTCCATCCTTTTGCTGTCTCTCCTCTTGCACTGGTTTTCCATCTTCGGACTTGTTGCCACGTGGTTGCCAGAAGCTGCTATAGCCATCACATCCTCACTCAGTCCCACACAAAGATAGGAACAAGTAGCGTAAACAGAGAGGCTGTCTTCCAGTATTGAATGTCCCTGGCCACACTGACTGTATCAAAGGTGGGCCCATGACCCATCCCAGGCCATTCAGAAAAAGCAAAATGGAATTCTTGTTTAGAACTCCTGATCTAACCCTGAGGATATACCCTCTTGGTGTTGGACTGGAAGCTGGGAGGATGTAAGCCTGCAGCTCCTTAGGATCCCGCACATACAGCCTGCCTAAGAGGAAGGCAGGGCCTGTGGGACAGTATCCGAGCACCTGGATGCAGCCATGCCTGAAGCGAGACCAGACAGCAATTGCCTTTTCAGTTACGTAATCCAGTATATTTCCTATTTTAAGCCTATGTGAGCTAGGTTTCTCTCACAGTTGAAGGAGACTTGACTGATGTAGCTTGCAATAAGAGTTTTTTCCTTCAATTCTAGGGTCTCTAGAGCTAAACAAGTATTTGAAAGTCTTAGTCAATGCAGGCTACTACAACAAAAATACCATACACTGAGTGGCTTAAAAAATAAACATTTCTCACAGTTCTAGAGGCTGGATATCCAAGATCCAGGTGCTGGCTGATGTGGTGTCTGGTGAGGGCCCACTTCCTGGTTTGCAGATGGTTGTCTGTCTTCTCACTGTATCCTCATATTCTCTCTTTGGACCACAGCGAGGGGAAGCAAGCTCTCTGGTGTCTCTTCTTACCAGGGATTGAACCCGCACCCTTGGCACTGAAAGAGTCCTAACCACTGGATGGCCAGGGAATTCCCTGCCCTACCTCCTAATACTATCACATTGGGGGTTAGGATTTCAACATACGAATTTTGGGGGGGACACAAACATTCAGTCTATAACAATGACTTATCTTAGTAAATACAAAGCTTTCCACAAAAGTTAGTTTAAAATAATAATAATAAAAAATTCTAGAGCAGCTTTTTAATCTGGGGTGCAGTGCAGAGGAGTCTTTCTTTTTTTTTTTTTTTTTTTTTTGCGTTATGTGGGCCTCTCACTGTCGTGGCCTCTCTCGTTGCAGAGCACAGGCTCCGGACGTGCTGGCTCAGCGGCCATGGCTTATGGGCCTAGCCGCTCCGCGGCATGTGGGATCTTCCCGGACCGGAGCACGAACCCGTGTCCCCTGCATCGGCAGGCGGACTCTCAACCACTGCGCCACCAGGGAAGCCCCAGAGGAGTCTTTCTTAATTCAGATGGTGCGGGTGGTATTCAGGCGGTTGCTACATTATGCTTTTGTATTTACAAATAATCATTGTGGCATTGTTATTACAGAAAAGAGTAGAACCATGTAAATGGCAGTAAGTTGGTCAATGGTTAAAAACATTAAGTACAGCTGTATACTGAAATACCAGGCAGCTATTTCAAAAAATGTGGTAGGTAGCTTTCTCTAATACTGATGATACGGGTCGATGTCCAAGATGCATATATAAGTGGAAAAAGCAGATAAAAATCAGTGTGTCTAATATGCTTCATTTGTAGCAACCAATAAAAAAGACAGTGTGAAAACCTTTGCCTGTGAATGTATACAAATCCCCAGGAAGATAAACAAGAAACTCACAGTGGTGCCCGAGATGGGACGGGAATCGGTGCTTGCAGAAAAAGAGGAGCAAATGTTTTTATTGCACAGCCCTTTGTACCTTTTGAATATTCAATCCCGCGAATGGACTACCTCTTTTAAATAAATAAATCACATACATGCAAATGACAGAAACCGACAAGCAGAAATCGCAGACACCAAAACAACACAGGATTATCTAAGGTATCCTGACCCAACAACATTGAAACATTGGCTTGGAATCTGGCTCAGACTTTAAGTCAGGTTAGGGAATTAGGCCTTCCTAACAGAATCCACTTAAGGAATATAATGCCTTCCACGGATCTGGTGTTGGCCCCGATATTCCAGAATCAATGCTGAGCTCTGCTCTGAGTTTCACCATCATGAAGGTGTGCAAAAGACAGACACATCCCAATGTCTCTGTGGCCTTCCCTGGGTGTTGGTAGTCACAATGATTTGTTTTGTTCCTTTGTGCCTTTTTAAAAAAAATAAATTTTTGTGCTGCCTATTTGGTAAAGAACAGTGGGAAAAATGAACGTTGTTTAGAATTAATGTAATGACGAATAAATTCCCATAAGAAAACCCAGAAAATGTCTTTAAACTCAGCGAAAAAATAAAAAGAGACTTCCGCCTGGCTCTTGAGACTGTAAGACGTCTTTTCTTTCTTAGAAATATTAAGCTCCCAACAAGTAGATTAAAAACTTTACCCTCCAGGGCTTCCCTGGTGGCGCAGTGGTTGAGAGTCCGCCTGCCGATGCAGGGGACACGGATTCGTGCCCCGGTCCGGGAATATTCCACACGCCGCGGAGCGGCTGCGACCGTGAGCCATGGCCGCTGAGCCTGCGCGTCCGGAGCCTGTGCTCCACAACGGGAGAGGCCACAACAGTGAGAGGCCCGCGTACCGCAAAAAAAAAAAAAAAAACAAAAAACTTTACCCTCCATTAAATCCTAAAACAGAGAAAGTGAATGATCCATCTCCCCAGTCTCCCCAGTGTCATGTTTCCGGACGGGACAATGATTATGAATGTCTCTTGGATCTGACGCTCCATTAAGTCCTGTTAGGAAGAATACTTTCCAGCTCCAAGACACAATTAATATCTTACTGGCCATGGCATTCTTGAATAGATGACTGGGATTTTAATTACACTCAAGCAGAAAGTAATACTTTCTAGGGCTGGGTAAAAACACTCTTCGGAAGTAAAGTTGGGGGCCATAAAGACTGGGGATTACTTTAGCTAGTCATTTGTAACAGGTAAATGGTTGTGTTTTAACTTCCTGGAGTTAGGGCTGGAGAAGCAGAAGAGGATATTTTAGGAGGAGGAAGGAGAGTCCAGCTGAGGGAGGTGAAGGTCTTTAAGAATTTTTCCATGGTTGAGAATTCATAAAAAACAAGAGTATTGATTATAAGAAGGACAGAACTTCAGGATTAACATTTCTACAAATCTGTAAGTTATCCACTCATGTTGTTTACCCAGTGCATTAATCGTTACTATAGGAAATGCAAGCATCTCCCCAAAAGCTGGTGAGATGAAGAACTGGAAAACAGTCACCAGATGACTTGCACAGTCTAACACAGTGGTTCTTTTTTTTCTGGCCTCACCATGCAGCTTGCAAGATCTCAGTTCCCCGACCAGGGATTGAACCCGTGCCCTCGGCAGTAAAAGCATGGAGTCCTAACCACTGGACTGCCAGGGAATTCCCTAGCCCAGTGGTTCTTAAGCAGGGATGATCTTAAGCAGGGGATATCTCACACTGTCTGGAGATATTTTTGGTTATCACAGCTCGGGGGGGCGGTGGGTACCTCTGGCATTTAGTGGTCCAGGGATGCTGCTAAACCTATATGCTTTTTGTTATACTAAGTACACCATTTAATTTAATTTATTTATTTAATTTCAATTTGAAAGCAGTCACTGTTTATTAACTGACCAGATTACAAAAATAATCATGGTAGATACCTTAGTTCATCCTTCTAATAAGCCGGTTGATCTGGTCTTCCCTGTTGCCAGCATTTCCACCTTCTACAAAATGGGTGGTCTTTTCCTTCATTCCACCTCGTGGAGAAGACAATTTGAAGGGCCACAGGAAGTTGTTTGCTTCTTTGAAACGTTTTCCAACAGTATAGATCTCATGAATCAGATCCTCCATGCAGATAATACTGTATTTGCCAAGAGGTAGAGCAATCAACGCATTATCTGTTAGAGCAATTCGCTTCTTGGTGATTTTGCCATAATCACGCTTGTAGATCAGTTCATTTACTGACTTCAGGTTGGGGTACTCCCACGCAATGTACGGTTCCACAATTCTCAGCATGTTCACTGAAGCCTTGTTGAGCTTCACAAAGGTGCCATTGAAGATCTGATGGAGGCGAAGAAGCTGTACACCTGTCGAACCTTTGGGCTCACACCACTGATACCTCTGATCCTGATGACAAATGCCAATTTGGGTTCAGTGGGTACGTAGAAGTTGCTGGCTTTTCTCGCCATCCTAGCCATTCGAATTTCAGTTCTTATGTACACCATTTTATACCTGGACTTCCTTATTTACTATATCTTCAAGTTTGTTCCATATCAGGATGGAGCACACTATATTATTTATGTATGTTATAAATACATATTTTGTATGTTACAATTATGCAAGAAAACCCACTTATTGTCTTCTCTTTTAATGTATCCATCTCACTAATTGCTTTATATAATTAAACTTTTTTCCGTAGAGCACCACCTTTTCCTTGAAAATCCATTTCTCAAACACCGGATGCTACATTTGGTTGCCAGGTCACATCACACAAAAAGAAATCTTGGAAGAACTACACTTAATTAGTTCTCTATTTTAAAAACGTGCACGCCTCCTTTCCTCCCTCACTGGCGTTGGTAACGTATCTAGAAATGGCTGGATGGACCTGGCGAGACCCCCAGGTAAACTGAGTGTCCTAGAGGGCACGTTGGCCTCCTCAAGTTACTGGTCACTGCTAATTAGTTTAGAGAGTATAAACCCTTCATATTCTCAAATTCCTTTTTCAAAGAAACAGGAGGCTTAAGTCGCCACAGATGTGAATGATGTCATGAAGAGGGACTTCAGGAGGTGCGGTCGAAACCGTCTGAAGCTCGCGAGGCAACGCAAAGCCACCGGCGTGGCCCTCTGCTAATAGAATTTAGCCAGGACAAGAGCCATCCAGCTTGTTCCACCAGGAGCTCAGTGCCTCTAATAGATTCTGAAAAAACATGCCTTTTGTTGTTTCAGTTCGGGCTTAAGAAAAAAGAGAGTGAAAAATAAAGTTGGAAATACATCTTTTGTTGGAAATTTGACCAGTATATTATCATAGGGTATTTTCCTTACTGCGATAAAAGCGGGGATTTCGTAAAACTTATTTTGTGTAATTCCCTTCATTGCTTTCCTGGCTAAATATTCGCTATATATGTTCATTCCACAAAAAATGTATGGGGGGGTCTACTTTGTGCCTGGCATGCTTCCCGGACTGGTGATATAGGATGAAGAAGGCAAACAAACAAAAAATCAAGCGTTACAAAACATATTCCATGGAAAGGAAAGACTATGAGCCCACCCACTCCAGAGACCATGGGTTTCTCCAGCGTTTTTCCTTCCACGCCTAGGCTAACATATAATATTTTACCGTGATGGGAATTTCTTGTACGGATATGTATATACTTACACAGACATACAGATATTCACAGTTACATCTGTGAGGGGAGTAAAAATCTCCCAAATAAGTGATTTTAAAAATATTCCTGTTCATCTTTAATCTGCACACAGATTAAAATTGCTGACGCTCTGAACCATATTCTACATTGAAAAGAATTTTCTGCCTTTGATGGTGGGTCAATGTCGTCACGTTTATAGGAATAAAAATGACAGCGATTACAACCATCCTCATAGAAGTGAAAATGCTCCATTACTGAGGTCTGGCTGCATGACAGATACACTATGAAGCATGTTTATAATGTACTGCATTTGGGCTGGCTCTGGAGCAGCCCTGGGAGGCTGGGTGAGATCCAGCCCCAGGTGGAGATGAGCACGGGAGGGGGAGGGGGTGCCGGTAGGGGGGGAGGGGCTCAGAGCAAGTACTTAGCAGCTCCCAGCACAGATCTGCTTGGCTTCTAAGCGCCACATTTCCCACTCTAATACCATCTGAGCAAGCAAACAAGCATCCAGAAAACCTGTAAATCGACACGTAGAAAACTAGGCTGTTGTTTGTCATTTTGATGGAGCAAGCGCACTAGAGAAAAGCAGGACTTCGAAGTCTCTCATTCTGTCACTAGAGGGTGACTCTAGGTGAGTCGAGTCCCCTCACCTGGATACGAAATGAGATGAATATTCAGAACATGGATCCCAAAGGGGTCCTATCCTATGAGGATTAAGCCAGACAGTGCATGTTAAAAAATAGAAGAAAAAAAATCTGTAAATTGTAAAGTGCTTTCCAAATCTTAATTATCCTGTTTTTTTTTTTTTTGGTGAGATTGTCTCATTTTATTTTGTATTGACATGCAATTCACCTAACATGAAATTAACTGTTTTAAAGTGTATAATTAAGAGGCAGAGCTCACTCGTGATGTTGTGCAACCATCAAACTATACTGTCTTCATGAACATAAATATATACATATGTCGCACGTGACAATGTTGGGCATCGTTCTTTGATCCTTTAGTAATTTAGTGCCCCTCAAGGACACTAGGCTCATGTAGGAGTCTCCCAACCCCTAGGCCTCTAGCTCACACAGGGTTTCCTGCCTCTTCTCAATCCTGTCATTGAATTTCAAAGCCTTACAATTGCACCCAACAAATTGCTATGGGTATTTATTCATGGTCTTTGTGATATTTGCTGTTTTACGAAGCCAATGGAATGTCTGGGTCTCTGATTGGCTACAAAGCCAAAAATAAATCCAGGTAACACGATAAAATTTTAATTATAACCATCCTTGGTTTTCAAGACACCCAAATACCGGGTAATTGTACATAAACTGAAAACGACACCCCTCCACTCCCAACCCTGTCTGGTTGCTGGAAAGTTCTAGAAATAAAGGTAGGGCTCAACAACATTTAAGACCTTTGTACAGAAATACAGAAGCCAGTTCAAAGCCTTTTCCATATCTGATAACTGGAGCTATCACTTCTTTTTAAATGCAAATAAGTTACTTCGGGTATTATTAGAAAAAAATTAAACTAGATTATCTGCAGCATAGTGAAGGAAGATTACTTTTAGCAGTGATGCGTGTTTCCACAGGGATCAGTCCTGTTTTAATTTCTAGACTGGCAGTTCTATAGATTCACAAATAAAGAGAGGCCCTGGCAATTTCTATAAAGCCACAAACAAGCCCTACGTTTCTGTTTCTTCTGATGAAATGCTCTGGGTCAGGCAGTGTGTTTGTGATCACACCAAAGTAGCAGCATCCAGTTCAAAGTGGAGGAAAAACAATCTTAACAATGTAAGAATTTCCAAAAGTCCAAACATCCCTGGCCACGCCGCTCCCACAAATGGAAATGGTGTCAGATCTGCATCATAATTGATCCTCCAGATTTCCATCCACAAAAGAAGGATGTGGTCAAATAGAACAAACAACACCAGGGACAACAGAGGAGCCTTCTTGCTAACGTTCCCCTCCCCTCCGCCCACTAAAGTTTAGCAACCGACATCAATTTCAGCGTAATGCTCAAGATACAATCACGGTAGAGGTTTACGGCATGTTACGAAGAGCAGGGGACAAGCACGTCTGCGCTATTTTCCTCCTTGAGATGTGAGCTGCTGATAAATATTCACTGTAGAGGTTTTTCCATAATTCTTTGATTCTTCAAAAGCAAAGCCATTTTGGGAGTCTAAGCTTTTTGCTCCTGACCCCACAAACACGAGGGGGAGGGGAAAAAAGAGTGAAAATGAGGGAGAGCAAGAGAAAAAAGAACAAAAATTTTTGATACAGATAAAAGAAATTAAGCGAGCCATAAAGTCTGGGCTTTGTTTTAACTGGGTTGTAAGGTCCTGCTGTGCTGCCCATAATCCAGCTGGGAGAGGGGCCCCTGCTGGGTGGCTAATTAAAACAATTATAAATACAAAGAAGGTATCAATGGCATCCCGAGACTCAAACAAAGAGATAAAGCATTGAAGATTTAAATTGTCAATGGTCAATCTCTCTTCAGGGGATTCTGAAGAGGAGTCCGTGTCCCCAAGACCCCTCAACTCCTTTTTTATACTGACTTACGTCTGGTTACTCGGGACCCTTCCTTCTGTTGGGTTTACAGACATCAAAATATGTCAATGATGGAATTAAGGGAAAGTATAGGCACGAAAAGACTCCGATGTCTTCGCATGTCAGAACAGTGGATCTGAGTTTAAAAAATAAAATCCTATATGGGGAAAAAGGTCCCTGCCCCTCCTTTGGAATCGCTATTTTCAAAAACAAGAAAATCGAAAAGATCTTGAGACTTTTTGCCCCGATTCAAAGTGACAAAATGAAAGTCAATGTGAAATGTGATTAGAGGGTTGTTTTTTTTTTTTAAAAAGTACTGTGGGCAGTTTTAGGAATGTTGAAAATGTAGCAAGTGTGCTAGAATACTACTTCAATGGATTTTTAAAAAGTGAGTTGCAGAATTAAACGCTCCTCTCCAGCAAAAGTGAAAATCTTTCTTAATTTCTTAGACCAAACTTTTTTTTTTTCCTTTCTGGCTTTTATAGGTTGAACCCTAAAAGGAACACTCAGAAGTATACTAACCTAGAGTTGCATAAATTAGTTCTCTGGTTATGGTAAAGATCCCAAAAAGGTGTGAAACTGAAAGCCACAGGCAAGAACTAATTTATGCAACTGTAGGAAAATGTCTGAGTACTTACAACGCAGGACAAAATAAGTGTCAGATGTAGATTCAAATGTGGGATGAGCAACGTTCCTGATTCCTTTAAGGAACAGGATCCAGATACTGCTGCACGCGTCTGTAGTGCTGAGACAGTCCCTCACTGCACTTTCAGAACCTCTCGGGACTCAATCCCAGAGCAGAAGAGGTCGCAAACGTTTTCAGGGGCGTCCCTCGGGGAGGGTGGTCTGTTTGCTCTCATGAGCGGGGTCTGACCACTGAGAGCCTGCACTTGGGGGTCGGTCAGCGGGGCTTCAGGAGAAAGACCCCAAAGCTCCAATTCGCTAAGGCTCCCCCTTAAAAGGAGCAATACCTCTTTCCACCCAGAAAGAAAGTAACCGGCGTAGCTGGTGAAAGGCTGTTAAAGAGGAAGCAGTTAAGGTAGAGGCAGCTGATAAGGACCCAGTGGGGGTCAGAGCCCAGAGGCAGTCTCTCTCACTCTCCCTTCCCAGCTCCTCCCCTACCATCCCGCTCTGCATCCCCCTTCTCCGTCTGTCTTATTTTGCCTCCAGTGGCGAGGGGATTGAGTCTTTCTTTGGGGTTATCAATGCCCTCCCATCCTTTGACTTAGTGTTATTTCTTCCATCAATTAACCGGAAGATGTGTCTCTTTCCCGGTGTCAAAATAATACCAATAAAAAGGTCTGAGAGACTGAATGGAAACATGGCCCAAAGCATTTGCAGCACATATGATGATTAGTAAAAAGAAAGATAGGATTTGACCAAAATGACTTTTTTTCTGGGATAGGAATGTTGCCTCAAAAAAAAATGTTACCTCATAAAGCACCTTTGCTGCTTCAAGTATTCTGAAGTTATTATGTAACCAGGATATTAATACAAAGCACAGAAACTCCTCTAGTTATGTGTTCAACTCCGAGCTTTTCCGGATTTGAACGCAACTCCACGCGGAAGCAAAAGTGTGACAACTCTGCTCAACGCCAACAGAGGGCGATAGATACTGGGATCTGTCACTTGAGTTCTGGTCAAAATTTTTAGGCTAAGGCAATACTGAAACTCAGATGCACTCAGGGGGCAGAGGAAAATGGACAGGCAGATCTGCCAACAACATTCGTGGGTCATGGCCCGCACACCGTATGCCAGGAGGCGTGCAAGTCATTAAACAAATCTCAAAACATTTAATCTTCCCACTTTGACACGTATACATTCATAATGACAAAAGCAAAACATATGTGTCAAGTTATTGTTTATATATGATTAAAAGCCTGCAAACAACCACAGAGGAGAGAATTTACTTATTACTGCACAAGTCTGGGTGTCCTGTTGACGGGCCTGTGATATTCATGAGTAACAAACATAATTCATAAGTTATTATTTATCCCATTTCTTTTTGTTGTTTCCATTTCAGTAGACTCATAAAATGTATAGTTACAGTCAGGTTTTTACATAATTTATATTCTATTGACCAAAGACTAAAATATTTTTGTAAAGATTCAGATAATAAATGTTTTAGGTTTTGTGGTCGATCTCATATATTATTCTTGGTTTGCTGTACAAACCTTTAAAAATATAAAAACCATTCTTAGTTCATGGGGTAAATATAGCCCTTAGGCTGTTTGAAATAAAATCCTGTCATTTTTTGACCCCTGATTTTGTCAATAATCATCTAAAAAATGGAAAAAAATCAAATTCAATTATCAAAGTGTAAAAAATGTGGATACTCATTAAAAAATTAATGTTATAAATACTTCACAAATGTTTTAAAATATTTTTCTACCAAAATGTCCAAAATTATTTAAGATGGAAAGGTAAAATACAAATGATAATTGAGATCAAGCTTTACATAAAAATTATTTACACAAAGCTAAAATATATATATAGTTAAAAGAATTTGTTAAATCCCATTAAATATTCATTATAAAAATAAAACTACTTTCAATTTTAGCATTCAGTGTTTGTCTAGCTGCCAATGTTGAGAATCTAAGCCTGTTACATCAGGACCAAGGTATAAGCAAATTGAAGAGTTATATGAATTAATATTACAAAATGTCCTCTGTTGCCATGTGTAACTGGTACAAATACTGTGCTCTTTGTAAGCACCTCTAGAATAATGAATTGGGACAATGAGAAACAAGAAAGGGGTTGCTCTGGTATTGCTATGGAGATGGGCTATACAAGTATCTGATGCATTTACGGCCTGGGAGAAGGCTCCGACAGTTAATTCAGTCGTCTTTTCTCTTTCCTAAGTGCTTCCCGTGCTCAAATCCTCCATGCACCCTGAAGCAGTGTTGTCTGATGTTGGCAGCAGTATGACAACAAACCTTCAAGGCATTCAGAGGCAAGTGCCTTTTGCTCTGCAGAATAGGACCAGAGATGTGAAGTGTTTCCCGGGGTCTGAACGGTGTCAGTCACAAGCGTGCCTGTTTAATGCCATGGGTTGCACAATGCCACCGCTGAGTACCAGATGTTGAGGGGCAGACTTGCCCATGACTTTTAGCAAATATTTTTTTGTGTGTGTTTTATATCCAGAGACACAAAAGTGAGGAGTCCAGGGCAGAGGCTCCTCTTGCCCAAGTCTAAAGGGAGACTGCAGGCTAGATTAAACAAACAACGCCAAGTGGGAAGATGAAGGGCCGCTGACACTAAGGGGCAGAATCAGAGAGATGACAGGACATGGTAGAGATGCAGTGATCTGGGGAGCCCATGCCCTGTCTAAAGAGAACTGTCAACATTCTGCCCTTACCAATTACTGACATGTAGGAAAGTGGACCTGCTGTTGCTGGACTGTCTGATTTCTCAAGAGAATGCTAAATTCTGGGTTTTCACATGAAAAAAAATATTACAAATAATCCAAGTTAAAAAATAAAAGGCACATTTGGAAGGATTAAATCTTTAGGCTGGACTGATTATTAAAGCCACCATGATCAGCCTTCTGGTCTACCGCATTTTCCTATTTGTGCTTATTTCTGAAGGGTTTATGATCATTAATTATTCATTTTTGATAAATACTAAAGCAATGACAGAGTCAAATGTGGGGAAGAAGAGGTATGTGATTAGGTTAGAAAAGAAAGTGAAGGTTCTATTTACACCTTCACTTCACACCTTAACAAGGGTTACCTGTGTTCCATCACTTAGACTTTGCATAATATGGACTCAGCAATGTCCTGTTTACAAGTAGAGAAGCCTCCATACCTGGACATGTTACTTTGTTTCTGGTTCTGTCACTAAGTTCAGATAATTTTTGAGAGATCTTCATTGTACTTCATTTTTAGTAAAAGGAGAGTGAGTGGCAAAAAAATGCGAGATAAGAGAGTAAAAGGATGAAGTTAGAGATCTGCAGGGAGTATTTCCAGATGTGAAGACTCAGGACATGGGGTTACATCCTGTGGTTCTGGAAGGGCAAACAAGATATCTGGCCTAGGAGTTGGGGAGGGAGAATGCAAAGGGAAGGTACCAAGTTCTGTGTCAGGCATTTTGGAGCACAGGTGAGGTATCTACAGAGAGGTTAAGAGGTCAAACTGTCCCAAGTTCAAAACCCAGTTTTAATTGTTACAAGCTGGAAAAAGTTGCTTCTCCCTCTGAGCTCCTGTTTTATCATTTGTAAGAGGGTGATAACGATGACCTATCTCAAAGGGCTACTCTGGGCAATAAATGAGCTAATATCAAAGTCAAGGTCTAGTGCACGTTCCTCAGTAAGTACTCAGTAAAGCTGGCCACTGTTAGGAGAATCATTGGGATTAGTGATGGGAACTCGGGAATCATCAGCAGAAAGGCAGGCAACCGAAATCTGAAGAGAACGGGGCAGGACGCATATGTACTGGGGAGCATAGGGATTTGGGGGAATATAAGAAGGAAGTGAAACCCTCAAAGGGATCAGAGGAGGAACAGTCAGGTAGCAGAAAGGTCAAGACAGGGTTTAGGGAAGGCCCCAGTGTGGAAATAAAATAGAGACTTTATTTTCTCAACAGTGTGAAGAGGGAAAGTGAGTTAGAATGGCATTTTATAAACTTTAGGGTACTGGGGAGAGGGGAGATGTTTAAAACACAGATTCCCAGAAAGTCTGACTCAGTGGTTCTGAGCTGGGGCCCAGGAATCTACAGGGATTCCAACTGCAGGTAGAAAAGCCACTCTTGGAAGAACACTGTGTTAAGACAGAATACGCAGCCAGGGAGAAGAGACAGAGTGGCCACCATTCTTTCAAGGTAGTTGGTTAGAGTACACACGTGTTTCACCCTCCACTATCCACGCATTGAAGAAAGAAAAAAGTTTTCCAGAGAAAACAGGTTGCTTTCAACAGGTTGCTTGATAAGTAAAGGAAGGGATGGTGGCTAGTGGTGTTTATTTCTATATATATACAATGGCCAAGGGGACTTAAACATCTGTGACCCTAGGCTTGGATGGGGGAATTAAATTGGTTGATTTTCAAGTGTTAAACCAACCTTGCATTCCTGAAATAATCCAACTCAGTCATGATGGATAGTGGGAAAGAGACACATTGATCAGACCTCAATCTCAGGTTCCAGGTTCCCTTTGCTGTCTCAGGGTTCAGGCAGGCATGACCTTCTATCCCATCAACACAACAGCTCCCTGAGACTTGGAAATAAACATCAGGTCTTCTAGAGCTGTGATCTTCAAACTGTTTTTCTCTCACACTCTATAAAATAATTTTTTTGAAGTATGTACTCCCTTACATGTTTTAAAGTTTATATCTAAATCTTCCTATGTTTAAACAGCTTAAAAGGATTCTGGCACTATAATTATTTGTTATATAATTTCTTTATATGTATTGAAAATAATCTAAATATCATGTATCCTTGACCTCCACTGTCACCCACTTGAATCATACATGAATAAGCTGTTCTTTAATAGTTGAAATTTTATGTCATTATTTAAGTTTTCTCCTTAAATTTGCACTTCAATTCCACATCCTCATGGAATTTTATATTAATGTAATAAATATTTTTTGCTTAGAAGTCTTTTATTGATCACCTTATCAAAATTCTCAGCAAGGAAATTTATACATAAGTTTAAAAAATTTAACTTCCTTTGGTCAGAACTGAGTCACTATTACAATGATTAATTTTTGTGTAATTGATGAAAACAAGGTGACTATACTACAAAATCAGAGCAACAGAAGTTATATCATTTTTGAAGCTGGGTCATGGGTGCAGGGAGGATCATTATGATTCTCACTCCTCTGTATATGTTTGAAATTTTCCACCATAAAAAGTTAAAAAATACATTGAAGAAGTAAGTATCAGTTCTGGTTAAACATTCCTAAGCAAAAAATGTAAAATTTTATTGGCAGTAACAATTTAACAAGATGGATGTGACTTTTAACAAGATAGATGGTCCCTTTCTTTGGTGCAGATCAAGTAGCAACCACTATTACCAGATTCTTGCATATCTTTCCAGAGATACTGGATGCATATGAAATAAATACTAACATATACTCTTTATGATACATTAATGATAGCATATTGTGTGCACATTCTGCACCCTATTCCTTTTTGTCAATGCATCTTTGTGTATGACTGTGGCATATAAATATGTATGTATATATACAGACACTTGCTTTTTGGTTTTAAAAATGTCTTCAGAGAATTCCACGAAATGGATGAACCATAAGTTATTTACCCAGACTCTTCCCTACTTGGTGGCATTTAAGTGGTTTCCAATCTTTTGCATTTATAATCGGTGCTGCAGTGAATAACCTTCACAAGTATTGCTTTGCTCATCTCTAATTTTATCTTAGAAAAAAATCACAAGTTTTTAAGACCAGTTTTAATAGAAAAATGCCTTTCAACAGCTTGAGAAATACTTTTCATAGATTTAGAAACTGACCAAATGGGATTCTTTTGGCTCACTTTCAGGTGGGGCGCTCATCCCCTTCCTGCTTTTCTAATACAAAAGAGCCAACCTTGGTGACCTAATACAAATCTCACCTCTTGTTATTTATTTTCCAAATATTTAAGCACAGCTGATTGCTCTTTTTTTTTCTGAAATGCCAGAGAAATATGAGCTAGCATTTATTGAGAATTTATGATGTGCATGTACCATACTAGGAGATATTATCTCATGGAGCCCTCACAACAACCCAATGACATGGACATTGTTTAAAAATAAGAAAACTAGGGCTTCCCTGGTGGCGCAGTGGTTGAGAGTCCGCCTGCCGATGCAGGGGACATGGGTTCGTGCCCCGGTCCGGGAAGATCCCACATGCCGCGGAGCAGCTAGGCCCGTGAGCCATGGCCGCTGAGCCTGCGCGTCCGGAGCCTGTGCTCCATAACAGGAGAGGCCACAACCGTGAGAGGCCCGCGTACCCCCCAAAAAAAAAGAAAAAAAGAAAAAAAAAAAAAGAAAACTAAAACTCTGAGAGGTTAAGTCACTAGCTTAAGGTCACACAGCTGGTAAGTGGTAGAGGTAAAGATTCATCCCAGGTCTGTTCGATTTCAGGAATTCACTCACTGCCTCAGGAGCCTACACAATATATCCCCGCTATCCAAGCCAACACTGCCTTGTACACTTTTAAAACTACTTTTAGGTTTATGGAAATATTTCAAAGATAGTACAGTTCTAGATATGCTTTATCTAGCTTCTCCTAGTTAACAAACTAAGAAATTAACATTGGTACAACACTATTCATTAAACTAGACATTTGGTTTGTATTTAACCAATTTTCCCCACTCATGTTCTTTTTCGCTGCTTTGGGATCCAATCCAGAATACCACTTTGCTTTTAGGATTTTTCTGTTACTTTTAGTTCTTTCTTTCCTGTATTTATCAGCTCCCCCACCACTTCCTGAAAGCAGAAATATTACTGAACACGTGAGTCCATCCTAGTGTCCTAGGAACAGTGCTGGACCCACGACCATGGAGTCAATGGTGACGTGACATGATTTATCTGGCTTGGCCTGATTTATTAAAGTTCTGGCTGTAGAAGAAAACAGGTTTCCAGGGCTCTGGAATATCAGGTGTGCTAATGAACGCCCCGTAAAGCAGGAGGGACACATCAGCACTTCGTCACCTTGTCTGCCAGGCACCGGAGGAAGTGGGAGATTTGCTCATGACACCAGGTCACTTCCTCCCTCCCTGGCCTGACCTCCCAGCTCTTCCAGCAACAGCCAGTGGAAACCACGGCCAAGTCACTTAGTGACATCTTAAGGTGAGGCAAAGAAATGACAGGGCACGCTGGTCCCACACTTGGAGGGGACCTTCCAAATCCAGAGTTCCCCTCCTTGGATGGGTTGCCACGTGAAAATATGAGAAGTCTAGACACTGAATGGACATCAGAACATACTTAATAAAAAGAAAATTTTGCTATGTAATTTTACCTGATATCCATGATTATGTAGTATTTACTATCCATAGTAAAGTTTTTAAAATGCGTGAGAGTCATTCAACAAATATTTACTTAATACCAACTACGTTCCAGGCACTATTTTAGGGGCTAGGTATAAGCAATAAATGCTAGAGTCCTAACCTCTGCCCTAAAAGAGCTTATATGGATATAGAAAGCAGATCAACAATCAATCAACATAGTATATAAGGCAAGTGAAATGTTAGCCATTCGTGCTAAGTGTTACATTCATTTAGTATGTATCTGAGCACCTGTGTGTGCCAGGCACTCTTCTAAATCTTGGAGAGGTGACAAGGAACAAAACTAAGGTGCTGAGGTCCCTTAGCTTTGAGATAAGACAGATTCTACTAAAAGGGGAGGCGATTTTAAATAGAAGGGTCAGGGGAGGCCTCTCCAAGAGAGTACCCTTTCATCTGAGATCTAAAAGATAAAAAAGATCAAAAAGTGGGTGGAAAGAGCATTCCCAGCAAATGGGACAGCATGTGCAAAGGTCCTGAGGTGGAAAAGAGACTGGCAGGTTTGAAGAACTGAGAGAGAAAAACATAGTGGAGTGTGTGCAGTGAGCAAGGGGAGAAAGCAGCCACGGTATGGAGGGAATTTCAGTCCATGGGAACGCGAAAGCCACTGGGCTAATCTGTCTGTTGCCATTTTGACATTTCCCAGAATCCCCTTCCCCATGGGTTCCAGGTTCTACCAGTCTTCGTTGCTGTGCGTGGGCTTTCTCTAGCTGTGGCAAGAGGGGGCTATTCTTTGTTGCAGAACATGGGCTTCTCATTGCAGTGGCTTCTCTTGTTGCAGAGCACGGGCTCCAGGTGCATGGGCTTCAGTAGTTGTGGCACACGGGTTCAGCAGTTGTGGCTCGTGGGCTCTAGAGCGCAGTCTCAGTAGTTGTGGTGCATGGGCTTAGTTGCTCCGTGGCATGGGGGATGCCCCTGGACCTGGGCTCGAATCCACGTTCCCTACACTGGCAGGCGGATTCTTAACCATTGTGCCACCAGGGAAGCCCTCTATGCCTGCTTTTGTGCTACAACAGCAGAGCTGAGTGGCCTGCAAAACCTAAAACATTTTCTTTCTGGTCCTTTACAAAATAAGTTTGCCAACCCTGTGCTAAGACATGGCAGGCCTTGAGCAAGGCTTCAATTCCCCCTGTGCCTGAAGACAGAGTGATTTCAGTTATTCTGACCTAATCTTGACACCCAGCAAAGGTTTTATGCACGGAAATGATGGTGTCCAGCTAATGTTTGAAGATTCTATTTTTGCTACTGTTTGGAGGATGGCTTGGAGGAAGGCAAGACTGGAAGTAGGGGGATCCATAAAGAGGCAGTTATCCAGGTGAAATACGATGATGACTTCTACCAGGGGGTTGGTGGTGGGGATGGAGAGAGGAGGGAAGATGCAAGACAGATACAGTCTAGAGACACCCAGTGGCAATGGATACACTAGTGTGCAGATCACGATTAAATACTATTCTCCCATAAAAAGAACCAGAGCTCCTTTGAGAAACAGTTAATCTCAGAGCTGGGGCAGGAAATACACAAGATTCACCTGGAACATCTTGTGATACCAGAAAGTAATGAAGTGCTTTAAAAACTATGGGGCCCTGTTGAAAGGACACAGGAGCCAACTTGAAGGACCTTCGAATGGCCAAATCTAGAGTGATTTGAACAAACTAAATAAGCAATGAGAATAATAAATGATATGTCAATAAACAAACAGGGGGAAGGACAGAGCCTTCTTACAGAAATTCCAATTAACAAATGTGAAAGGAATGATAGAATTTGAAAATCACCACTTAGCAAACACCACAGGGATAATTGTTACAGCCAAGAACGGTGGACGGATGCTAAAGTTAGTGAGCAAAAGAATGATGAGAAATGGAATATTTGCATAGTCTCAAAGAATCTCCCCCCACAGGGTTCTTATTAAGGACAAAGAGAAGAAGAGTAACTTCAGAATGAAGAAACCCTATGGACACCACCTTCACCAAGTGACCACAGTTAACATCATCAGTAATGAGACATATTGACTTCAGGTAAGTCCTGATATGATGCACTGAAAAAAGCCACGGGTGGCATTCCTGAAAAAAAAAGTTGCATAACTGCAACCTAATCGTGGGAAACATCAAAGAATTTCCAATTAAGGAACATTCTACACAACACCGGTCAGTACTCTTTAAATGTGTCAAGGTCATGAAAGACAAAGGAAGACTGAGGATCTGTTAGAGGACAACTAAATGAACGTGGGATGCAGAACGGGATCCTGGACCAGAAAATGAACCTGAGTGGGACAACTGGCAGATTTTGAATAAGGTCAGAGATCAGGCGGCAGTGTCGTAGCTAGGTTATTCTCCTCATTTCCACAGTTGTACTGTGCTCATGTAAGATGTTAACATTTGGGGAAGTTCAGTGAAGGGTATTTTTGGGAACCACTATTTCGGCAACTCTTGTCTAAATCTAAAATTATTTCAAAATAAAAACGTTTAAAGCTCCAGGGAAAAAAAAAGATCTGGTTTGGAGAAATGATGAACAGGATTGCTGATCAACAGGTGTGTTGGGAGGAAGAAAAGGGGAAAAAAAAGTTACATTCTGCTTTGCATTGTTATCAAGATATAGATACAAGTAAAAATGCCCTAATACATAAGATGAACTGTATAATCATCCCTGAGCAATCTGTCTATACACCCATTTATTTGTACACAGTAAAATCTACTTTATATGTCCAGTAGGAGTTGTATTATTGGGCATCACTTCACTCCTGAATTTCCAGAAGGGAGCAGGGGAAATTCCAACAGGGGAGGCCACATTTATGAATGTATACCAATGTATACATCTTGAATGGCATACAAGATATGTAAATGTATATCTTGATTTCATTATTATCTAAAATGAGAATCTCTTGTGAATATTTGAGGCAAAACACTGCAATTAGCTAGTATTTATTTTGTGCCTGTCCCAGAGTCTATTGTCACAGGTATTATACAATTTATGGGGGATCCAATACAAAGTTCCAATTATAGCCGTCATTAAGTGAGTACCTACCATGTGTCAGGATCTGGGCCAGGGGCCAAATGCCTTATCTCACTTCATCCTCCCACTAACCCTGTGCCCATCATTTAGATGAGGATGTTGAGTTTCTGGGAAATTAACGAACCTGCTCAAGATCTTACAGTGTGAGGATGAATTGAAGGTATGTGGGGGTCACTGCCCCCAGGCTCTCAGCCAGTAAGTGGCAGAGCTGGCCTGAGATGTGGCTCTAGGCTTCTAACCACAGCTGCAGGGTTTCTGCTTTGTACTCTACTCTTTCCACAATTAGCAGACGGCAGGACCAGGCATGGAGGGCTTACAATTATGTCCAAGTCAGTGTGCTTGCTTAAGGCAGCAACATACAAGTCGTGTATTACAAGGAATGGACCCTCAAGTCACATATTTTATATCTTAGTCACTCTTGCCAACACTTGGCATCACCAACTGTAAAGGTCTGCAGATCTTACAGTTGGAGACTAGCTCACCTGTCCTTTCCAAGTCCATTTTCTTGAGTCAGCCCCTTGCAAATGGTCTGACCACATGTTTGTCCTCTCCCACCATCTTTCTGTCCTTAGCCCTTTCCATATTCTCCTCTGTTGGATTGTCTTTTTCTTAGTGATTTGAAAGAGATCTTTGCATACCGGATGTTAATAATTTGTCTAAAATAGGTGGCAAGCATCCTGCTTGCCTTTAAATTTGCTATTACTATTATCGGTGTTTTAAATTTGGAGCTGTCGAATCTCTTTTCTTTGATGGTATTTGTGTCTTTTGAATAAACTAAAAATGTATTCCTCCGTATTTTCTTCCACAACTGTCAGTTTTGTTCAGGTTTTGTTAATCAAGGGGGATTTATTTTTGTAACTACAGCAGGGAATCTAACTTTATTTTTTCCAGCCACGTTTATTGGATTGTCCTCCGTCTTTCTTTTTAAATTACATGTAAGATTTAAATCTATTTCAGATGATCATGTGTTACTTTTATAATAGCAATAGCTGAAATACAATTACTTGAAAGGAATAAAATCATATACTGATGTCCTTCTCTTGTGTCTCCCCATGGCTCACACAATGCCAGGAACATAGTACGTGTTCAGTAAATATTTCTGAACTGAAGGTGCCAACTTTTCTGTTTTCTCCTGACAGTATTATGGTATATAATCTGTGATATAATCTTCACGTTAGCTTGGCATCATTACAGGCATTGAGGGGTAAGATCATATTATTAAAGATTTTGTTCTTTTAGTGCCAGTTTTTCAGTTAGATTTTACAGAATCCCATTCTACAGATATAAAAACAGGAATGTGAGGTACCAGGATTTTCTGCTTTAAAAATGAAATCAACATAGCGAGTGGGAAGCAGCCACATAGCACAGGGAGATCAGCTCCGTGCTTTGTGACCACCTAGAGGGGTGGGAGGCAGACGCAAGAGGGAGGAGATATGGGGACATACGTATATGTATAGCTGATTCACTTTGTTATACAGCAGGAACTAACACACCATTGTAAAGCAATTATACTCCAATAAAGATGTTAAAAAAATGAAATCAACAAATGGTATATAATCTTCATGCCCTCTTAAGCCCTTAATCACTGAAGGATTATTCATATCACCCATTTTTGGCTATTCCTAAACTAAGCTACTTTGCAGCAATCCTGAATCTTTTCCCAAATAACTAAATGATATAGCAATGAGGGCACGAGGAGTAGCCCTTAGGAGACACTAGATAAGCATTTCTTTTTCCTTCCTTTTAAATATGTCCAATTTTAAGGAACTGCTTCCCTCCATCTCCCCACCCCATCCCAAGGCTCCCATTCATTTTCTGACATGGGCTTTTCAACTGCAGCATTTCCAATTTTTAGGTTGCCCTCAGTTACTGAAAATCCGGCAAAGCTCTGCATTTATTTTTTTGTGGTGCCCGCCCCATCCCCTTCCTTGATCACGGCTGTGTTCAGCTTTCAAGAGTTACATTTAAATACAGGAACAGAAACAGTCTGTGAGGCTATTAGCAGTGAAAGATAATTCATTGGAAATGGTTCCCTGCCTGGCAGTTTTCAAGCAGACTCATCACCCAAAACTAATTATGCTGGGAGCTTTGGTCATCATGAACGTCATCGTCCAATGAGAAGTTACAGCACTTGCTGAGTCCTACGATTTATATACAACTGGTATTTCATATTGATTACACTAATCAAGGCACATGGTATAAATTCCTAACATCCCTGGGCAAACAGTCCAGATTTTTAATAATTCTCCTTTTTGCTGGTTACTGCACTAATTATGTGCTAAATAATGACATTACTATATTATCATATATATTATATATATTATTATTAGTGGTGAAATTTCAAGCGATTTTATGCCTATACAATGCCTACTCTGATGTTGGATTAAGGGGTCGGTGGATTTTATACTTGCAAATTGATACCTGGTCATCAGAACACTTGTGATATTTTTTGCCATTTTAAAATTTAATACACATCACTTAACTAATGCAAAAATACGATCATGGATGGAGTTTTTAAAAGTCCTCCACTAATGCGATAATGATAATCAGCTTATCTAAATTAGCATTGTACTTAACAAAATAACACACAGTTTTGGAGAAGGAGAAAGTCAACTTGGCCTTTCAGCATTGCTGATGAGGGTAAACTGGTACAACCTTTGTGGAAAGCAATTTGGTAACATTTAGCAAGAGCCTTTAAACTGTTCATGACTTTTGACCTAGTAATTCAATTTCTGGGAATCTAGCTGAATAATGCTAAATATGGAAAGAGCTTTATGCATTATGATAAAAGCAGCATTGTTTTTAAGAATAAAAAAATGAAAAGAAACCCAAATGTCCACCAAGGGAGTAATGGTAAGTAACATTTACACGTAGTTTTGACAACATGGAGAAATACCATATTAGGTTACAAAGAGGGGAAAATAAAAATTTCGAATTGTGCAGACATTAGCATGTATTACACAATGATGTAAAAACATACTAAGCAGAACAAAAGACTAAGAAAATAGAGTACAATGTTAGCAACTGTTGCCTACGGATTTGGGACTAGATTACAGGTAGTTTTCTGTATTATTTTGTATTTTCCAAATTTTCTATAAGCATGATTTTTTTTTTTTTTTTTTTTGGGTACGCAGGCCTCACCATTGTGGCCTCTCCCACTGCGGAGCAGAGGCTCCGGACACGCAGGCTCTGCGGCATGTGGGATCCTCCCGGACCGGGGCACGAACCCGTGTCCCCTGCATCGGCAGGCAGACCCTCAACCACTGCGCCACCAGGGAAGCCCTAAGCATGAATTTAATATGATAAAAATGATTGACTGTATTGCAATAGTTTTAAATTAAAACATTAAGATCAATATATTCTTTTGGAGTGAAATATCAGTAGTGCATTGTATTGCCCCCAGCACAGTATTCCCTGTTCTCCAGAGGTGTGGTCACATTCTCTGAGAATATTTTTTAAAGGAAAGCACAGGAGTGCAAGGTGAGTTACAGGTGAAATCAGAGAATAGATCTACTCTGTGACTGAATTTTTTTTGGCAGAAACAAGGTCAGCTGCTGAAATGACTACTGCTCTAATTGGGTAAATTCCTATTTTATCCTGAAGTTAGAATGCCAGAAAATAACAAAGAAACCCATGAAGGTGATCAATTCTTCCATGCTCACATTTTGAAAGACGTTCTGTACAATTCATAAACTGCATTTAAAGAACTCTTTTCAGTATTTTCCAGAAAATGAGGTTAAAAAGTGTCCAAAGGTGGGTAGGAGGCTATAGGCGCGGAGGAAGAGTGTAGAAGAAGCAAAACACAAGAGATGAGATGTTCATAGAATGTTTAAATTCCAAAGGACTTTACACATTTAATGTGTCATTTATATTTAGAACTGGGCATCAAAGTGAATAAACTGGCAAAGTGGATGAGAACCTCTAAGATAAATTTGAAAGTTATTTATATTTGTAATACTTGCTTGTTGTAAAAAGCCTAACAGAATAGATTTTAGTAAAGCAATAAAAGCTCTCCACTCTTTCCCACGCCTGCTTCACTTACCAGAGACGGCCACCATTAAAGTTATTTCATATCCTTTAAGACAATATTCATGTATATAACTTTTTTAAAAAAACACCAATGGAGATTAAACTGTACAGAGTACTCTGCAACTTAATTTTACTTAATAACTGACCTTCAACCACTTGTATCTCAACACACATGGGTCAACCACATTTTTTTTTTTTTTTTTAGTGATGCGTGGTCAGGACTGCATGGCTGTATCATTATTTGACCAGCCCTGTTCTCATGGACATCTGGTTGTATCCTGCTAACTGTTCTTGTGGACAACGCTGCTCTGAACATCCTTGAACATACTCAATTGCATACTTGAATTAATTCCACAGGAGAAATTCCTATAAGAATAATTGCTGGGTCAAAAGGAACTCACATTTTAATATTTTGGTAGATATCACCAAATTGGTCCCCCTCAAAATCTCCCTCTAGCAAGGCATAAGAATACTCTTTCCCACTATCCGGCTGTAGAATTAAATTTTGTTTACAACGAATAGGCAATTTCTATTCCATTGTGTTCACTCAATATGTCCATTTATTTTCAAAGTACAGGCATTTTTTACTTGACCAAAGAGAAGAGGATAAACGGCAAGGTCTGTGTAGGTTTGTCCTGATTCAAGTAGGTGCATCAGAAATTACTAGTAAGAAAGTAAATCCAATTCATAAAATATGTAATTAATTCCAAAGTCACACAGACCAATTTGAGGATTAAGGAAACTCCTGGGTAACTGAGAATTGTTGGCAGTATTACCTACTCATTAAAGAATATAAATTATGATTAGCTAGTCCAATCTGGTGCTTAGCACGTGCCAGGCACTGTTCTAGCTCTTTACATAGATTAACTTATTTAACCTTCATGACAACTCTATGAGGTAGGTACTACGATTATTTTATAGATTTAAAAAAATGAGGCACAGAGGGTCTTAATATGACCAAGGTCATGCAACTAACGAAATGACAGAGCCAGAATTCCAGCCAGGTACTCCGAATGCAGCCTCTGGGCTCTTAACTACCATGCTACATTCAAAGCTCATCTTCAGGAAATAAAAGGATGCATTCAACAGTTCTCCACAAAGCTTTTCATCATAGCACTGACGATGGAAAACTTCCTTACCTGCCTTGGGTTGGAGGTGTCCCCAACGGCAAGATGCTGTGATGGCTAAAGTACAGGTTAATTTTTTTTTTAAATAAATTATTTATTTATTTATTTATGGCTGTGTTGGGTCTTCGTTGCTGTGTGCAGGCTTCCTCTAGTTGCAGAGAGCAGGGGCTACTCTTCATTTTCAGTGCGCCGGCTTCTCACTGCAGTGGCTTCTCTTGTTGCAGAGCATGGGCTCTAGGTGCATGGGCTTCAGTAGTTGTGGCACGCGGGCTCTAGAGCACAGGCTCAGTAGTTGTGGAGCACAAGCTTAGTTGCTCCATGGCATGTGGGATCTTTCCGGACCAAGGCTTGAACCCGTGTTCCCTGCATTGGCAGGTGGATTCTTAACCACTGCGCCACCAGGGAAGCCCCTACAGGTTAATTTTTATTTTGCTTTTGTACATTTCCTCCAGTGACCACATGTTGCTTTTGTAATAAGACAAAGTCACTTTACAATAGTGACAGTTCTTAAGAACTGAACGCTTTCAATACCGGAAGGTAGCTTATCTTTCCAATGCCTCATCCAACCTCCATACCAACAGCCACTCAGCATCAGGAGGGTTTTGTTTCATCAAACCACAAAACCATGCAAACACCATGACCCACTTGTGTCCGACGACTCTGCCCTTTAAGAGCTCAATCTGTAAAATGGGGCCAGCGTCACCTACGCTGGAGTTGCTGTGTGGAGTCAAGACGTTTGTGAGGTTCACGCACCCTCTGGCACTGGCAGCTACTATCATTATGATTTTGGGGAGCCAACCCCAAAAGACAGCCATGATGACTGATTTTAAACCAAAACGTTTATAGATATAGACACCGACCGCTAATGGTGACTGCCTGTGGAAAGGGAAAATGAGGGGCTGTGAAAGGAGAGAGACTTTTCACTGCACATCCCCTGGTATTGCTTGATTTTTTTAAAAAAAAGTCAAGATTATTATTTTAAAAGAAAACATTTTAGGGCTGAGGACTTCTTATAAATGACTTTCATATTTCAGAGAGAGGATATGCTGAGCTTTTTAGTTAAGTGAACATTTGACAAATGTAAATTTGCTTAGTATCACTTAGATACTTAAGCTACACTAGAATCTTTAATTACAACAGCTACATGGCTAAGGCTTTTGTATTTGAACTGTAATATAAAACCAATATTTGGAGACAGCACACGTCAGAAAAAAATCCTATTCAAACATTCCATTCACGTCAAAAACAATCAAGAAATAGGAGAGCAGTTTAAAATTATGTATCATATTTTAATAAGCTGTTCTGACTGGCAGGGGTAGTAAACTACAGCCTGGGGGCTAAATCTAGCCAACTACCTGTTAGTTTATTTTTCTAAGTGAAATTTTTACTGAGATAATTGCAGATCCACATGTAGTTATAAAAGTAACAGAGATTCCTCGTATACTTTGCCCTGTGTTTCTCATTTAACCTATCACCTGTTTTTGTATAATCCACGAGCTAAGGATTTTTAAATGGTTGAGAAAATTAAGAATATTTTGTGATGTGAAATTACATGAGATTCCAATTTCGGTGTCCGTAAAGATTTGCGGGAACACACGCACATTCCTTTACGTACCACTTCCAGCTGCTTTTGTGCTGTGAGGCCAGAGCTGAGCAGTTGCAAGTGACCGTACGACCTGCAAAGCCTAAAATATTTCCTACCAGCTTTACAGAAAAGTTTGCTGGCCTTTGGGCTGGAGACTGGGCTAGGGTCAGGAGAGAAATGAGTATCTGGAATGAAGATTTTTCTTTTAAAGACAATTTCTAAACGATGTCTGTACCATTGATTCCCTCAGATATCGATGTTAGAAATTTGTTGCAATGAGGGACAAATGGACAATTAAATAAGAGGCAAATATGTCCAGTTTTTTTCTCAAAATCTAGAGATGTCTATGTGTTTTGAAAGAATTACACACAGGACGTGAATTTCTCTTAAATATAAAGGGATCATTTATCAAAACTAAAAGTAATGAAGGTAGATTGTTTCAAGTCCACAAGTAACCACCAATACAATTGAAATAACCATTTCCCTCCCAGGATGCTTAAAATGAACAAGTGCAGATAACCCTGCACTGAATACTAGAATTATCTGCTGTTATTCATGTGTTACTACTCTCTCAGCCTTGGGTAAAAACCCTACCCTTAGCTTTAGGCTGAAGCCAGTCCGTTGTGACCTTTCCAGAAATAGATGGTGCAGTGTGAGAGCACGTGAGTATGTGTAATGCCTCGAGAATTTCAGAATTGTTTGACAAACATACACTGTCTATTTTCTATAGGCCAAAGTCCCTCAAACTAACAGGTGAGAATTGAGCCATCTTAAGACAGTTTATCAGAAAAGGGCTGTACGTAGGCATTACAAAGAGCCTTGTTCGGTGAATCCCTCCTAATGCAAGGTCTTTTGGGGGGTGGGTGAGGGGAGGCAGGGGTAAATATTTAAGTCCTGGTGCTACTAGATCTAGTTATGATGGAAAGAACTGCAAGTTCAAATTTTACCAAGAAAACCAGACCCCAGAAATTCCATTAGCATCAGAGGTCTTAACCTAGCAGCAAAGGGACCATGGATAGAATTTAGAGGGTCCAGGGATTTGGATGGGAAAGAAGATGAATCTTACTTCCCTCGCCTCTAACTGAAATTGAGCATTTGTCAGTTTGGGATGCAGGTACCAAACCACAGAAGCATTAACAGGACCAGTGATTCAGTCAGCAAAAGAAATCAGTTATTTTCATATAACATTCTGGTTGCTGTAGCTATCTTGAAATAACATTTATGCGCATCTCTCCTTCAAAATTAAGAGTATGGCTGACCCTTGAACAACACAGGTTTGAACTGCACTGGTCCACTTACACGCAGGTATTTTTTTTTTTTCAAAAGTAAATACTACAGTACTATATGTCGTGGCTGGTTGAATCCACAAACATGGAGGAACTGCGGACATGGAAGGCCAAAGGCCGACTATAAATTAGGTAAGATTAAGCCCTGCATTGTTCAAGGGTCAACTATGGTTACTAACTAGGTCTGCTGCTACAGCCTTCATTTAATATAATGCTAATAAAAATGCCCATAATCCAGGAAATATTCTGATAACTATTTCAATATAACAGTTTTCCTTGGCAAACCTATACATTTTGTTTTATTCTTTTAAACATCACTCAGAGAAGGGATTCAGAGATTCCACTGGACTGACAAAGGGGTCCATGACTCAAAAAGCAATGAAGAAAACTGGCCTTAAGGCAGGTCTCCTAAGCAGGTGGTGCTGGGTATTAGAAGGAGCTCCACTTGGAGGACGCAGACACTGGTTCTAATCCTGACCAACTGCTGGACTTGGGTTCTTTACCTTCATTTCCTTCTCTATTAAAACAGAAACGAAAAAAAAAAAAAAAAAAAAACAGAAACGTCTCAAGGTGGGGCATGAACGAGATCCTATCCACGCGGCCCCTGAGCACAGGCTCAGCTGGCCACTCATACTCTTGGGAGTTCAAGTGCGATTATCACCAACGATCAGTATCGAAGCAAAATTTGCTCAACCATTTTGTAACCTGCCTGTTGGGGGAATGTAACATGGGTCATTCCAGCAATACTTGCCCCCAGCATGTGGGCAGACAGCCTAGGGACACTTTCCGATCATCCAGCAACACCCATATTCAAAATTTTTTCCAATCCAACATCGACCTCACCATTCGTGCAAAAGATCTTGTCATTTTCCTGCCTCGACACTTAGAACTCAAATCGCTCCGTCCCCGATTCCCCTACTTCTGCCAGTGGAAGACACCCTAGTCTAAGTGGAGAGTCAGGCTGCAAATTACACACAGGCACGGGAGTCCAGCACACGTGGGTCTGACTTTCCTGTGTTAGCTGCACCGAGCAGGTTAACTTTTCTGAAGATTAGCTTTCTCTTGTAACAGCAAATACCAAAGTCATTCATTGTAAGGTCTGAGTGGAATCCGGCAGGGAAATGCTTGAACTTCATGGTTCAGGGCGCTTCCTCCTCCCACCCAGAGCCCTGGCTGGCCAGCCCCAGCCAGGAGTCTTGTTTTCAAAAGTTGAGACCTTTTCTGTACCAGTGATGCACACAGGCTCCCTCCTTAGGCATGTTTTTCTTTCCTCACAGGACTGGCTGCGTAATTTGCAGGGCTTGATGCAAAATGCAAATGCAGGACCCCTTGTTCAAAAATTAAGAATTCCAAGACAGCAAAAGCAGAGCACGCACCCGAGTGTGAGGCCCTTCATGACTGCACAGACGGCAAGCACCCATGAAGACAGCCCTCCTTCACTGGAGCAGCTCTTCCCACCTGGCTGCACATTAGAATCACCTGCAGAATTTTAGAAAGTACTGATGCCCAGGCCCTTCCCCACAGAGACGGATTCCAAATACCTCAGAGCTTTCCAGGTACTGCAGCCCAGAGCCACAGTTGAGACCCACCGGACTAGAGGAACAGAAAGCCTTGGAAGAATGCCATGGGCCAGTATGCACAAAGAACAGACAGAGGGTGCCCCAACAAGCCCTGATAAAACAGAAACGCTCATGTACAGAATACCCTGGGTGTTCAGGACCCGTGCCAGGTGTTTCATAGCAAAGTCATCTCCAGCCTTCAAGAGCCTGCATTATTGCTCAGGGGCAGAGAATACTCATGACTCAGCATCTCCTTGTGGGGTTTTAACTCGGCAAGGCTACTCCAGAGCCACGATTTCCCAGCACCCTTTGCCACAGCCACGGCGTATGACCAGCCATGTAGCCAGGAGAGGTGAGCATAAGTTTATGTGCAACCTTCTAGCAGTGCCAAGAAGAGGGAGGATGGTCTCCCCCTCCTATCCTGGCTCGAGCTTAAGTTGCCACCACCTTGGACCATGTGTTGAAGATGCGGGGCGGGGCTGAGAAGTAAGATAGAAACCACGATGCCCAGTGTCATAAGGTCACAGTACTAGTCCTTGGTTGTCCCCATCCCCTGGCCCCAAACAAAATAAACGAGAAAAAGACACACACGCGAGCCAATTTCTGTTTTGGTGTTTTAAACCAGTCGACTTTATCATTAAGCCAAATGCCTGAAATGGCCCATTTTACAGACGAGCAAACTGAGAATCTGAGGTAAAATCTCTAGCCGGACGTCAGCCAGACAGTAGTGCCAGAGGCAGGGTTGTTCTTACCTCCTTCCTCCTCAACCCTGTTACCTTTTAACAAAAGAAGGCTCCTTTTGGATGGTTGTGTCATCATCTTACTCAGATCAACTTATTACTCTAACAAAATAACAGAAGTTTCTTCACCTTCGTATCTGAACAAGAGGCAGAGACCAGGGTGAGGTGGTTGAGGCGATCCCCTCTGGTGCAGATAGAAAGTGGCACCCAACATCTCACTGATCAAGGTGACTATTTTAACGCAATTTTCCTAAAAACCAAACGGAACGCAGAAGAATCCACAACGAACAAAAACACCACACTCTTAAAGACAGGTCCAAGTCTGCCCCTGCATGGTCCTGCCTTCATTCCCAGGCCAACTTCTAATAAAACTTCATTTACAAAAACAAAGCAGCTGACCTGTGGGCCACAGTTTGCCAATTAAAAAAATATTGCTTTAAAACGAGTGATTACTGAGTTCTGAGTGCCCCAGGCACACGCCTCCCTTGTCTCACCCTAGTTCCAGCTCTGGATGGTACCCGGGAGAAGGAGATGAGTTAACACGGGTCACGTTCTCAGCACAGTGTCTGGCTCAGAGTAAGGACTCACAACAACACAGCAAGAGGAATTGAGGCGCATACTTTTTAAGAAATTAAACCCAGGGACAAACAAAAAAATTCATGTTCTACAATGTTTAGAAGGCAGCAAGAAACCTTAGTCAGAGGAGAGCATGAGGGTAACATCTTGATTTCTGTACTCTTCACTGGAGATAGCTACACTGACTAACGATCAAAAAGACGCAGCTCTTCCCAGTGCCTAAGCGGGAACTTGCCGATCTCTCGCATGAAGCTGTAGCTTGCTTAAAGGGATCCCAGGAAACTTGGCATTCTCAGTATTTCTCCTGTGTTTTCACCCATCATCAATTACCCCGTTGCTTGCACTCAATAGCCCAGCTCGGGGGTCAGCCAAAGATGGCCCTCCAAATCATGGCCTGCTTTTCGTAAATAAAGTTTTATTGGCACACAGCCATACCCATTCACTTACCTGTTATCTACGGCTGCTTCGGTGACAACGGCAGAGTTGAGTGATTGTGCCACAGAGGTGAACAGAGCTGAGGAGTTTCAACAGAGACTAAGGCCAGCAAAGCCCCCCAAATGTACTATCTGGCCTTTTACTGAAAAAGTTCGCCAACCCCTGGTCCAGGTGATGTCAAACTGCAAACATATTCATTAATCAATTTCCCCTTTCAGATCCATATGGACCTTGCGAAACAGAGCTGGGTGCAGAAACCGTGTCAGCGGCCTCTTACCTACCATGGCTGCTTCCCAGCTTTATTTGGTGATTAGCTGTATATTTTAAGTCTCATCCTCATTTTATAAAGTTTTGTTGGAACACAGACATGTTCTTTTTCTTATAGTCTGGCTACTTCTGTGCAGAGAGTTTAGTCACAAAGGAGACCTAATGGCTCCATAATGCCTCAAATATTTACTATTTATATTAAATATTATCTGATCCCAAACTTTTTGCTGACCTCCGCTCTACTGGGCAAGCAAATTTGCCAGGTGATACCAGCGTGGATCCAAGACCCTTGATGCCCATACAGCGGTGAAAAAATGTCTTCTAAAGAGGCTGATATTTTTCCTGTTTATCTGAAGAGCTATAACACCAGAAGTACAAGCAACGTCTATACGATTTCGATCTATCGGTTCCCACTTGAAAGGTCAACAGCCCTTCTGATACTGGAACAGAAACACAGATAAGACTCTTTGACAAACGGCAGAAAGGTGACTAAAGAATCTGTACAATGCACCAGCATTCAGTAACAAAACACTTCTGAACAACCAAAAATAGCTCTAGAGCAAAGAAATGATTAATTCTCTCTGCTATCATTTCCATCTTTTCTTCTCACAAAAAGATCCAACAGTGCGTTCTAACTCGCCCGAAGTCAGACTTAAACGGAATCAGATTTGTTCAAACAAAATTTCTAAAATAAGTTCTGTACCTCTATTTCATAAGTGACATAGTCCCCTGCATACAATCTATAAAAAAATGTTTTCACATCCTTGTTTCTAGTGTATCAAAAACAATGGATCTATTCAATGTTTTAAAAGCACAGATGTTTAGCTTGATGAGAGCACACAAGAATTTGTATTAAACAAAGACTGTATTTGAAGAAAAGAACAAAGCAACTTTGGATAAATTATATATCCACTGGCATTCCATGGCCTCCTAAGTTTCCGTCAAGTGAAGTGTCCATTTACAAGAGGTTTGGGGTTTCTCGTTTGTTGGTTCAGCAAACACCAAGGGCTTACCGTGATGAAGACACTAGTCTCAGGCTTTCCCACGCATCGTATGTCCCAGAACCAAGCCCAGGACCCACTGGGCCCCTCATCTCTTTTTATGAACCCAAGTAGGCCAAGGTTGAATTTCACAACACACACAATTACAGGCTGAGCTAGCGTCAGCTTGATCTTTGGCGCCACCTACAGATCAAACTGCATTTCGCTTCACTACAGCACTAAGACACAGATCTCCTACGTGCATTTACAGAGAAATTACTACGGGGCCGGGGCAGCACCGCAGAACCCCACACCATAACCTGTCTGTGGAAGACCATAAACATGGAGTGCCCCTCTTACACCATTCTACAGATGAGCTTGCCTTTTTATTATAAGACAACAGATAAAAGGAACCACACAAAAAACGCAGAAGGCGAATACTCATAAACCACCACCCAGGTTAAGAAATAGAACTTTTCCGGCCGCCCCAGACCCTCCAGGTACCCCGCCATCACCTTCACCTTTCCCGCTCTACAGATGAGCGTAGTATTAGTTTTTCCATGCGGTCTAATTAGTTCCATAATGCCATCGGAGATGGACTGGTTTTAGAACTGGAATCCATCGCGAAGCAACCATCCCTATTGGAGGGAGCAGCGCTCGATGGTCGCCCCCCACCTTGGAACCGAGACAACCCGCTTAGATGATTCTTGGAGGGAAGACAGGGACACGGATGGGGGAGGGTCTCCACAGCGTTGCCTTGGCGCCTGCCCGCCCTCAGGCCACGGTGACTGGGGCCATGGCCTCGCTGGAGCAGGTGTCCCCTCAGCTGGTGACTCAAGTCTGGCTCGAAGGCCTGAGTGCAGAGGGCCGGGCCGGGGCGCGTGTCTGGCGTTCCGGACGGCTGCCCACCCTCTCCGGCGGAACTAGAGGCACTGGCTGGGCTCCAGGGACGTCTCGAGCTGCCCCACGGAGACCAGGGTGCCCAGCTGCCCCGAGGCGCCGCTCTCGGGCGGGAAGGTGACCAAGCCCGAGCTCTTGTTCTCACTGTGGTCACTGTGCTGCTTCTTGTGGCACCGCAGAGAGTCGCCCCTGACAAAGGAGGCGCCGCAGGTCTCGCAGCGGAAGGCCCGCTGGGTCACTATCTGGGCCACGTGCTGCCCACTGCTCTCTCGGGGCCCCTCCCTGCCCGGCGGGGCCCGGTTCTCTGTTTTGGCCTCGTCCCTGTGCACCTTGTCGATGTGCTTGGCCAGGCTGCTGGGCCGCTTGGTGTCGAAGCTGCAGAAGTCGCACTTGAAGGGGCGGTCCTTGCAGTGGACCCGGCTGTGCACGCGCAGGGCGGCGGCGCTGGAACAGGAGTAGCTGCACTCGGGGCACTTCTCGGGGTGGTCGGCCTGGTGGAGCCGGCTGTGCTCCAGGAGGTCGGCCCGGTCCCGGCCCTGGAAGGCGCAGTGCAGGCACTTGAAGGTGTGCTTGATGCGGATGTGCGACTTGAGGTTCGCCTTCATGGTGCAGCGGACGTCACAGAACTCGCACTTGAAAGGCTTCTCCCCCGAGTGCACGATCATGTGCCTTTTCAAGTCCGAGCTGATTTTGAACTTGGCGCTACAGAGCCAGCACTGGAAGGGGGTGTCCCCTAGCAACGGAAGGTGTGTTTCCATTAGAGCAGGCAGGCAACACAGAACTCCCCCCAAACACACCTCAGAACACCTGGCCGCAGAGAGGTAGCTGGGTCTTTGAACTCCAATGACTTGTCACCTCGTAACACCACCACTTACCACGTATATTAACTCGCTTAATCCTCACGACAATCCTACGTGTGGGTACTACTACCCCCATTTTAATAGATGGGGTAACGGAGGCTCAGAGAGGTCAAGTTATTCGACCATGGCCAAACAGCAGGGATCTGAATCCAGGCATCATGGCATCCAAGTCCACACTCTTCAGGACACTTCCGTTTCAGATCTAAACTCACTTAACTTGACATCCCAAATTTGGACATGGAAGGAAGAGGTGTGGTTTACGTTACACACAACTGTTCCAAATCAAGTTAACACTTACAAATGTGCTCACTTCAGTGTTTAACCTGTATTTTTACACCAGTTAACTGGCTTGTATTATTAAAGTTTCGTAGTTTCACGATGGCAGAATGAATTTTATTTATAAAATTAACTCATGAATATGGCAGCAGGAGAAGACAAATCATGAAACGCCATAGCCTCCTCGGTACTCCCTGGAGGCACTGCTAAGGGTTTAGTTCTTTTGGAGGTTGTTACTTTAAATATCATTTCAGTTGACTGTATGAAAAGATGAGATTCTTACTTATCCTACATAACCATCCTTTCCCCAAACTTCTCCTGCATTGTTGGTTGTGATTTTGACTCTTCTAGCCTTACTTTCTAAAATGAGTAATAGCTTCAACTTTTAGTCCATCAGCTTGAGAGGTTTAAGGATTCCTTTCTCTTTGTCACACTACGTTCTCCCTGCTTGAGAAATAACTTTATTTTTACATTTAAGTTCGGTTTGCATTCTGACTTAATTCCCATGCTTTAACTAGTTGCTTTAAACTTTAGACACAAACCACAAGTAATGCATATTATGACTGGGTATGTGACGTTCATCTGAGCCAAATTCTGCACTGGGATTACGTCCACTTCCTTATAGTGGATAAACGTCCACTTCCACCTGGGCCAGTTGATCGTGTGGCTAGTATCAAGTTCACCTCGATTCCCTTTTTACATTGAAGTATTTTGATTTATAATATTATCTTAGGTTCAAGTATACAGCATAGTGATTCAATATTTTTATAGATTACACTCCATTTAAAGTTATTACAAAATAATGGCTATATTTCCTCATGCTGGACAGTACATCCTGTTGCTTATTTTATACATAGTAGTCTGTATCTCTTAATCCCATACCCCTATCTTGCCCTTCCCTTGATTCTCTTTTCTTACATGTTCACTTGGGGGTCACATTTTATCCTGCTTCTTGGCTTGTGCATTGAGGGAAAAAAGAATCTCACCATCATCTCAAAAGCCATCCAGTCTCTTAATTATGTAACATTTTACATGGAATTTCTTATGGATTTTGAGTTTCTGATTTGCTGAATTTCCTCTTAACTTTCCATATAAGTATCATCCTGATATTTCCCTTTATTACAACCCCAGTCAGCTTCATTCAGATCTTCACATATCAAATATCTCATGCCAAATTTTGTTTCCTCCCTTGTTTTGCTAGAGTTTATCTTCCAGTAACTTCCACTAGCCTGGTGGCTGTGAGTGAAGTCTCAAGTCCTTGTGCATTGTTGTCTAGTCTACGTTCACACTTGAGATAGTTTGGCTGGGTATAGAAGTCTACATACCAAATCATTTCTTAATTTTGTGGGCACTGTTCCACTATCTCCGAGAAGCCAATATTACTGAAAAGTCTTTCTAGGTATGGATCTCTCCAGCCATTCCCTTTGTCCTGTGTGGCTTCTTGTAAGCCCTTTCATCTCTCATGGCCCCCGAGAATTGAAAAATTTTTCTCATTTGATTTTCTCACTTCTCTTTTCTTCCTAGACCTAGTCAGAAACCAGACTTCTATCTTCTTATCATTAGTTCTCCAACTTTTTTCCTGGTCTCTGGGAAGTTTAATTTTATAGCCAGCAACCCTAATTTCAATTCATACCTCTTTTTTCTGACTACCTTTGCTCATAAAACTCTTCTTGGATGCAACATTTCTGCCGGTGGGTAGATACCAAAGAAAACCGAAAAATTCTTGTAAGTTACCCAAGTGCTCTGTTATCTCCAGAATTTGTTATTTGTTAGATTTGGCACATTTCATACCACTCATTTTCTGCAGATGATGAGATAATCCACAGTTGACATTTTACAGTTAGGAAGAGTAGGCTGGTTTAAGGATTAGACATAGGTGTCATGGGTTTTACCTGTTACTGGATAGTTTAGACCATTTTGCTAATAGGCTTCAGCTTCTCCTCTGAACTCTGACCTTTGCAGTCTACACACCAGTTCCAAGTCCAGAACGCTCAACGCAGACAGAAATTGGCTGGAAAGACTGGCTCCCAACACTATAGCTACCTCCCACTTGTCTGCTGGGACACAGTGTTCTTTACTCAATTTTAGATGTCAGTATATGCCTGTCTGCTTGCCATTTTCCATGAATTCACTGGAAATTCTCATTTTACGACTCTCCTTATGAGCCTCCCCATGCCCATTTTTCTGGGCCATGTGGGGTTGGTTGGTTCTATCTTGTTATTTCAACAGGGTCTCACGAAGAAGGGAAGGAAAAGCTTTTCTGCAAAGTCTAACTTCTAGATCTAGAAGTCTGTGACTTGCAGTTACATTCAGGTGATTTTGCTGCACGTTTCTGAATTAAGCCACGCAATCAGAGTTTCAGTTAAATGACAGAAACACCTAGTTTATACATCAGACTTTTATTGAGATACATCCTTTGCTTCCTGACTGCTGAATTGGATTATCATCCCCAGTGGTATTCTATGTAGTCAAGTTAGAGAACCCAGCTGTCAGACTTTCACGTTTTACTGAAAGCTGCTGCCCCGGTAGAAGAAACCACAAACTTCACCATCAACAGAGAAGCTCCAAACTTCTTTACTTACACCCTGAAGTCATTTAAGTTGCTTGTGCTTTAACTAAATGAACGCTAAGGAATTAGAGAACAAGGGAGGCACCGAGGTTTCGAGGTGTGGGACGTACCTGTGTGGGACCGGAGGTGTACGGTGAGCTGGCTGGAGTTGCGGCTGGCGTAGGGGCAGAGCTGGCACTTGTACGGCCGCTCGTCGGAATGTATCCGCAGGTGCTTCTTGAGGCTGCTGCTGTCCACGGCAGCGTAGTCACACAGGTGACACTTGTGGGGCTTCACGCTGGTGTGGCACCGCATGTGCATCGTCAGGTTGTCCTTCCGGCTGAAGCACTTGTCACAGAACTCACACTTGTGGGGTTTGTCTCCTTCAAACACATAAGAAGAGTCAGGGTTTTAAGGGTTTTCTCTACCAAGATGACTGCAAAGAGAGGTGACCAAGGTGGTAGCCTGAGCATAGGGGTCTGCTTCTTCCTTCTCACCAAATGCCCAGAGATAGGAAGACGCTGAGGTCTAGATTAGCACATTGGAACAGAGATAATATCAGACTGAGAGAAAATCATAGGCCAAACCTTGTTTGGGAAAACGAGAGTGGTCATAGAAGTACTCAAGATCAGAGGGGGCAGGTGGAAGGGCATTAGAACAGCTTTCTGGCTCACTAGTTGATAAAACACACGGAGAATGGTCAGGTTGACCCTTCCCTTACTTGTACTAAACCACAAGCAGCAATGGTCTCTACCTCCTCCCAGGCTGTTAGGAAGTGAGCGTGCTTAGGCTGGAGAAACAATGTTAAAGGCCCCAAGTACCTAGAGGTACCCTGGAGAGCAGAGAACCCCAAGCCCAGAACATTGCCACCACATAACCACTCCAGACTGATCATATCCAAATAAAAGTCTACCCAATAACCAAATGCTTGGGGAAAGCCAGAACAGAAAGACATGCCTAATTCAAGAACCTGAAGTTAGAGAAAATAATTATTTCAACACTAAAAACAGACATGGATTTTTTTTTTTAATTAAAAAAATTTTTTTGGCCGCACCACCCAGCTTGCGGGATCTTAGCTCCCCAACCAGAGATCGAACCCGGGCCCTCAGCAGTGAAAGTGTCACATCCTAACCACTGTACCTCCAGGGAATTCCCCAGACATGTGTCTTAAGACGGCTTACCTAGAGCCATGGTGGTACAGTGTCAGAAGCCTAGGAATGACGAGATCTTAAAGCTTTCAGAAAAAAAAAAATGCCCAGATGAGCACACAACTCCTCAGACAACACTGGATGGTAGCAAGATGGGAACAGTATCTGCAAAGTTCCACAGAAATGATATCCTGTACTTGAACTAGCATTCCATGGGAAGAAAAAATAAAGCCAGTTGACAGATGACGCAGGCTATCACACTTCAACCGTGTACGTCAGAACAACAAAAAGGTAAGTGGATAAGATGTGGGCTTTAAGTAATGAAATGGAAAGTACTGCTTCCAAACCACGGAAGACAGCCAATCATAAAAAAAAAAGGGATACAGGGCTTCCCTGGTGGCGCAGTGGTTGAGAGTCTGCCTGCCGATGCAGGGGACATGGGTTCGTGCCCCGGTCCGGGAAGATCCCACATGCCGCGGAGCGGCTGGGCCCGTGAGCCATGGCCGCTGAGCCTGCGCGTCTGGAGCCCGTGCTCCGCGATGGGAGAGGCCACAACAGTGAGAGGCCCGCGTACTGAGAAAAAAAAAAAAAAAAAAGGGATACAACAGAACACAAAATGAGGTAAAAATCAAACTAAACATCACTTAGTACAAGAAACAAATGGATTAAATTTCCTATTAAAAATGTCAATTACATTAAAAAAAATCAGCTTAATGCTCTTAAGATACCCAAATAAAAATGGCAGAGAAGTAGAAAATGATAGAAAAATACTCTAGGAAAATGCTAAAAGACATCAGAAATATCAATATTAGGCAAAATAAATCATGGTGAAAGCCACTAAACATTTTATACTGAGGAGACAGAACTCACTAAGTAGATGTGAATCAGACTTATGAATCTAACACGGTTTCACAAAAGGTTTTTCAAAGAAAAGCTTGCAAATTGTAGGATATGTTTTAAAACAACTTTTGCTCAAGAATCAAAATCCAATTACAAACTCCCAAGAGATGAACAGGGGGAGCTCCATGTATCAAAGCCCATAGCCTAGTCACTTTCCAGAAGAATGTCTGTGAACTTCAGGTCATTTTAAATAAAAGGCTGAAAGCAAGCGAACCATTTGCAACTCAAGAAACTAGAAGAAATGAACAGCACCTGATCAATAAAAACAAAAAATGGCTGTTAAAAGGGGAAGGTTTGCTCAAAGAAAAGGTACCAATAGGCCAGGGTTTTCAATCCCGCCACTACAACCATTTGGGGCCAGGTGATTCTTTGCTGTGCCCTGTCCCGTGCACTTAAGATGTTTAGCAGCATTCTCTGACCCTTTCCACTAGATGCCAGTAGCACCTTCCTCCCCAGTTCTGAGAGTCAAAAATGTCTTCAGATATTACCAACTGTCCTGGGGGGAGGGGGACAAAATTGTACCTGGCTGAGAACCATTTTAATAGACATTGGAAAGGAGAAGTGGACAAGAAATAGACAAACTCAATCATGATTATTAAGCAGGCCTTTACCCCAATCAGTTTAGAAGACTCAATAAAATGGTGATCGTCCAGGAAGATATAAAATTACAGTCTGAATCAAGAAAGAAAATGGAGCAATAACATTTAGAAAAACTGCTATGTCAGAGATGTACCCCAAGGTAAATTGTTTATTGTTCAAATAGTCACTGTCGTTCCCAGGAGAATTATGCTGCATGGTCCCACCACTGCAGGCTTGGACATGTGACTGGCTCTGCCCAATGGAAGAGGAGCAAAACTGATGAGTCACTGTTAGGCAAATGCTTTTAAGAGCCAGTGCCTTGGGAATTCCCTGGTGGTCTAATGGTTAGGACTCCCGCTCGATCCCTGGTACAGGAACTAAGATCCTGCAAGCCACTCGGTGTGGCCAAAACAAAACAAAAACAAACAACAAAAAACAGCCAGTGTCTGGTTGGCTACACTCGCTTCTCTTGCCCAAGATGACCTGTAACATTCCAGATCAGGTTTTTTTTTTTTTTTTTTAAGTATAGTTGATGTACAATATTATATATTTCAGGTGTACAACAGTGATTCACAATTTTAAAGGTTATATTCCACTTATAGTTATTATAAAATATTGGCTTGCTTTATTCCCTGTGAAGAGCAGGGTTTCTTTTTTTTTTTTTAAATGAATTTACTTTATTTATTTTTGGCTCTGTTGGGTCTTCGTTGCTGCGTGCGGGCTTTCTCTAGTTGCGGCGAGCGAGGGCTACTCTTCATTGCAGTGTGCGGGCTTCTCATTGCAGTGGCTTCTCTCGTTGTGGAGCATGGGCTCTAGGTGTGTGGGCTTCAGTAGCTGCAGCAATGTGGGCTCAGGAGTTGTGGCTCACAGGCTCTAGAGCACAGGCTCAGTAGTTGTGGCGTATGGGCTTAGTTGCTCCACGGCATGTGGGATCTTCCTGGAGCAGGGATCGAACCTGTGTTCCCTCCATTGGCAGGCGGATTCTCAACCAGAGCAGGGGTTCTTATTTTGGGCCTCATGGATACAATTTAGGGGATCCAAGACCTTGCATGAGAAAGGATTAAATTTTTATCTCCATTACCTCTAACTGGAATTTAGCATTTCCTCCAATTATGGATGCAGTCAATAAACCATAACAATGGTACCCGAGACCTCCATTAATAGACACGAGCCATGTTCAGACCACATTCTACTTGCTGTAGTTCTCAGTATCCTTTATGCTCATCACTACTTCACAATTAAGATAGTAGACCAGCCACTGGATCTGAAAATTAACTGCAGAGCTTCAGTGCTCCTGTGCCAACAAATCATCTGGGGGTGAGGTCTCATTAAAATGCAGATTTTTTCACAGCTTTGAGATATAATTGATATATGAAATTGTGTAGGTTTAAGGTATATGATGTGATGGTTTCATACATGTATATCATGAGAAATGATTACCACAATAAGGTTACTTAACACCTCCATCACCTCAGTTACCATTTTGTGGTAAGAACATTTCAGATCTATTCGTAGCAACTTCCAAGTATATAATACAGAATTGTTAACTACAGTCACTACGCTGTACATTTGATCCCTAGGACTCATTCCTCTAATAACTACAAGTCTGTACCCTTTGACCAACATCTCCCCATTTCTCAAGCTGAGCTCATAGAAACAAAGTAAAATGCAGTTTCAGATTCAGTGGGCCTGGGTGGGGACTAAGATTCTGTGTTTCTAACGAGCTCCCAGGTGGTGCTGACCTTTCTGGTCTGTACCACACTTCAGAAAAGCGAGGGTTTAGTGTATTAAAATCCCACACGATGAACACTTTGACAGCAATTGTACTTAAATATAGTTTAATGTGCTTTTATTATGTTTAAATACATATACATATACATATGTTCCCATATCTCTTCCCTCTCACGGTCTTAATTTAGAACTTTCCAGCTAGCCAACTGAGGAAAATACAGCACTTGTTTCTTTTGGACTTTACTCCTTGTGGGCTTTTCATGTGAATATTGGCACTTCTACGTCTTAAGTGACTGCTTGTTCAAATCCTTTTCCGTTGGAATGATCTTTGATTTGTAGGCATCCTGTGTGTTCTGAAGATGAACTCTGCCCCACGTTGCACATTTCTTGTAGGACACTTGTCTTAACTCCTTAATCGTATCTTATTGTAAGCTTTAACTTTAGTCATATTTAATCTGCCTTCTTTGTGGTCTTTGCTAATTGTTTTTGCCTGTCTATCTCCCCCCATAAATTTGTCCTCCTATATTTGCTAGTAAGTCACATACTTTAATATTTAACTTATTTAGTATATTTGAAATCTGAATGGCAAATTTCCCTATTAAAAATGTCAATTATATTTTTAAAAAAGTCTGCTGTAAACCAAACTATGCTAGTTGGCTTCAGAACAAGCGCTTGTGGGACGACTGCACTGCAAACTGGGTGCTTTTCTTATGCTGCACCATTTTGACTTGAAAGAACTGAAAAACCATGATTATTTTCAGATTTGGTATTTGGCCGATGTTTTCTAAAATATGAACTAACTGAGACTGTCGTGTCAAGGAACGTTACTGATGATACTGTGAGGTTAACTTTTGGATTCTAAAAGAAAAGTTCGGATTTCAGAACATATATCCCCATTACCCTGGGCCCGCAGCATCCTAGTTCTTAGATACTTCTGATGAGATTGGTAATATTAAATGTGATCTTCTCCTATGTTACAATGAAATGGGTCAACGTTTGGAACAATTATAAAAGTTAGTAAAACCTACATTTTCCCAGACGTCCAGTGTATGACTGTCAAATCAAGCCTGGGTAGGAGCCATTCAAAGTGGAAAACAAACTAATGAATGGATTTTAACTTAACAGTTTGAAAAATTTATGGATATGACTGCAAATTCTATACAGCAACTAGTCTTTAACGAACTATCATTTGTTGTATTTTGGTGTAGTATTATCTGAAAAGGTTATCAAAATACTCCTCCAGGGCTTCCCTGGTGGCGCAGTGGTTGAGAGTCCGCCTGCCGATGCAGGGGACATGGGTTTGATGCAGGGGACACGGGTTCGTGCCCCGGTCCGGGAAGATCCCAACATGCCGCGGAGCGGCTGGGCCCGTAAGCCATGGCCGCTGAGCCTGCGCGTCCGGAGCCTGTGCTCCGCAACGGGAGAGGCCACAACGGTGAGAGGTCCGCGTACCGCAAAAACAAAACAAAACAAAACAAAACAAACCTCCTCCATTTCCAATTACATTATATGAGAGGCCAGATTTTCTTCATATCCTCCAAAGGAACACATGGCAATAGACTGTATACTCAAATAGAGGGATGAGAATCCAGCTATTAAGACAGGTGTGCAAATGTGTATACAATGTTACTTATCAGTTTTGGAAAATAGTTACTTTTCATAGAAGTGTTTATATATAATGAGCTTACTGTTTTTTTAAAAAAATTTACTTTTTTTTTGGCCACGTGGTACAGCATGTGGGATCTTAGTTCCCTGACCAGGGATTGAACCCGCACTCCCTGCACTGGAAGCGTGGAGTCTTAACCACTGGACCATCAGGGAAGTCGTCTACTGTTATTTTTAAATGAATAATGTTTTAAAGTTTTCGTTCTAACTTTTAATGCAGTAACTGTCGATAAAAAAAAAACTCTTTGGGGATCTTCAGTTTTGAAGCGTAAAAGATCTCAAGCAGTGGCTGGGAAATCAATGTTCTACCCATTTGGCCAAGGTCCCTAAGTGATCAGCCACACATACACTGCCATCCTTGCCTCCCACTAACAGCTGGGTCAGAGATGGCATTGGGTCTATATAAGTTCTTTTTCTTGGTAATAGAACCTTCTCTTTGTAGCTGGGCACTTGCCACACAGATTGAAGATTTCAAGCTCCCGGCCCTCACTTCCACAGCTAAGAGTGGCCATGTGACTAAGTTCTGGCCAAATGGGCGTCAATTCAAATGATGTGTGTAACTTGTAGGATGTGCCTTTAAGGTGCAGTAAGCCATCTCAGACCACACCAATGAGAGCTACATCACTGGGATATCAAAGCAACAAAAGAAGAGACCGAGTCCCTGAAGCCATGGGGCCCGGCCACCATGCCTGGACTGTCACAGGACTGAAATACTTTGCTTTTATGCAACCTTTAGTTGCTTACTCACTATTCCATGAGTCACAAGGGATACTACTTCTGGGTCATGCCCAGAGGGAAAGATGCTGTGAGCCCCCCAGGCCCCACTCCTATCTTCCACTGGGTAAGAGATTCAGAGAAGTAGAGCAATTGCCTTGGATCCAGAGAAGCAGCTCAAGTGTATACCTACCAGAGAAGCACGGGTCTGCCCTACATATGCATCCCTGACTCAGTGAACCCCACCAAGGACAGGGCCTTGCCTTATACTTTCTGTATCCCCATCATGCTCTGTATCACCTCGATAAAACATCAATCCAGCCCCTGCCTAGCTCTCTAGGTCCACCTGGTGCTGTTGACATTGGGGCCTGACAGTTCTTTGCAGGGCCTGTCCTGTGCATTGCCGGATTTCGGCAGCACCTCTGGCCCCCACCCACTAGATGGCAGCAGCACCGCCCCGATGGAGGATTGCTCAGTTATCCTCAGGGCAGTCACCCACTTTGAAGTTGCCTAGCCAGGCCACCCTGCTGGGGAGGAAGGGGGGGTCATCTTTGTTCAAATGGCTCCCACAGTCTGCATGCTCTCACCGGCATCATCCTGGCAGCCTTGCCTTTCAAGGCTTCACTAGGAGGCCTTTCACGATCCACCCTTCCCAGGCAAAGTTGACCCTTTGTTCTCTAGTTTCCATAGCACGACGCCCATTTCCAGTACAGACTGGTTGTCCAGAAAGCTGTCTTCTTAATGATGGAGCTTCAGGGTTTTAGCTGGGCGTATGGCTGCCCTTCTTGAAGCCATTTTCCAGCCCCCCTCCGTGCCCGATGTGGCCACGACTGAGTCTGCTCATTATACCGCTAAGTCACAGGGGATGCTGCTTCTGGGGCATGACCTGAGGGGAGGCACGCTGTGAGCCCTTCCTCCTGCTTCTTTTTTCCACTGGTTGAGAGACTGAGTTCTAGAGCAGCTGCCTTGGACCAGGAGACGAAGCTGTATGTTTAGGCTGCCAGCTATTCCACCAGCTGTGGACTATTTACTTCTTAAATTGTACTTGAGAGAAATAAATCTGATTGTGTTTCAGTCACTTAGTTTGGTTTCTCTGAGAGCAAAGACATCAGTATCCCAACTCATACAGGCTACTGTAGAGTCTACACTAGAGACCAGAGGTTGGCAAAGTTTATGGAAAGAACCAGAGAGTATAGTACATCTTAGGCTTTGTGCAACATGCAATCCCCAGCAACTACTCAATAACCCCACTGTAGGGCCAGAAAAGTTATTTTTCATAAAATTGTTAATACGTAATGGGCTTACTGTTACATTATCGGTAACAAAGCAGCCACAGATAACAGTTAGACAAATGGACACGATAACAGGCCGTACGCAGTGTGCAGAACGTGGTTCGTGATCACGCATTCCTTTGCTCCAGCACGTATGGTTTCTCTGTATTCTTAGCAGCTGGTTGCTCTGAAGGCACCTTCGAGAAGCAACTTCACTGCTCTTATCTAAGGTTCCTATGGCCACAGGGCCTCTGTGTCCCCCTCCCCTGCTTCTACCCGCCTCCCCAACTTCACCTCACACCCATCCTGCTTCTGCTCCCTCCAAGCCTTTGCACCGCGGTTCCCTCTGCCTGGAACCCTTCCTTCTCATCTGGTTACTCAGCCATCTTTCTGTTTTTCTCTTTTTTCTTTTCACCATGCAGCACGCAGGATCTAATTCCTGGACCAGGGATCGAACCTGCGCCCCCTGCAGTGGAAGCACAGAGTCTTAACCACTGGACCGCCCGGCAAGTCCCTTAGCCATCTCTCATAGTTTAACTTGAGAGTCTCTTCCTCCGAAAAGCCTGTCATGACCAGCCTGGATCAAATCCCCTACTACAGTCCTGGTACTTCTCCCCTTGCCTGTTAGTTACCATTATTGCCTTTGTGACTTTTTAGCTCCCAGACCCTCCCACTAGACTAAGTTTCATGAGGCAGAGAGACTGTTTCTGTCCTGCTTGCCACTATACGCCCAGCACTTTCGTTCATATCCACATCCTTGGGTTTTTTCAACACTCAAGTTTTGAACAAATGAACGGATACCTACCAGTGTGGATTCTTAGATGGCGGTCCAAATCTTTCATGCCATGAACAGTTTTGAAGTGGCAACCTAGAAAAGAAAAACAGGTTCCCTTAATATAAATAACCTCAAAGAGGAAAGCTACCAGGAATCTGAAATTCTGGCAAGTCACGTGCTGAGTCAGTGAGCGAACGGATGCTGAGCTCCTGTGACCGAGCCCCGTACAGAGAAGGGTTCAGCGCCTCGAGTTTACTCTTACCTGGATAGCAGCAGTTGAAGGTCCTCTCCCCAAGGGTTGCTGTTTGTTCCTTTGACTCAGAGGGAAGAGCTGTGACAGGGGCTTTCTGGGTATCACTGCTATCAGCGGAAGGACAAGTTGGTTTTGGAACATCATTATCTAGTTCTGAAGCTGAAAGTGAGACAATAATAAGTGTTAATTTCTCAAATACGAGCACCACGGTAAGTCTTATAGCAGGTTTGGGCTTATTTCACCTACCACCCTCCGCACCCCACAAAAAACAAAAACAAAACCCCAAACATCACAAGTTAGAAGCCATGCACACTCTGGTCTTAACAATCCTCTTCCTCTTTACCAATTTCCAGGAAGTACAGGGGACAAAGGAACACGGTATCGTGACAGGGACCCAACTGCCAAGACCCAGACTGCAAAACTTTGCAGCAGTGCTTCTCGAACAACGTGGGGAAGACCTGGTACATAGAATAATTTCCAATCCGTCAGACCAGTATTTTTTTTTGTTGTTGCTGTACACGGGCCCCTCACTGCTGTGGCCTCTCCCGTTGCGGAGCACAGGCTCCGGACGCGCAGGCTCAGCGGCCATGGCTCACGGGCCCAGCCGCCCCGCGGCACGTGGGATCTTCCCGGACCGGGGCACGAACCCGTGTCCCCTGCATCGGCAGGCGGACTCTCAACCACTGCGCCACCAGGGAAGCCCAGACCAGTATTTTTTATAAAATAAAGACAAATTATGAGAAAAGTGGAATAAGACAAAAGCCCAAACATTATTAGATATGACAGAAAGGTGGATGTCGAGCTGTCTTTAAGTGCTTACTCTCCACTTCCGAATTTATTTTGACCTAACTCAGTAACAGGTCACAGACAACACTTCAAGTGCCACTGCTTTCCAGGACAAAATGCCACTGTTTCAACTTGAAAGATCGAGGAGGAGAAAGAAAAATCAGAGACTAAAAGATTTGAGATGGTCTGTAGTATCAGGACCTTTTTGGATCCCGATTTAAACATATTGTAAAAGCCATTTAAGACCATGGGAAGTGCAAACACTAACTGAAAGTTTGATAAGGGAATTTTTTTTAATAAAGGTGTGAAGATGAAATTAAAGTTTTAAAAAGCATTCTAATAGTTTACAAATGGCTGTTTATAAATTGTATATGTCTGATGTGCTTCAAAATAATCCAGGGAGGGGAATGGCTGCACAGAAGAAACAAGATTGGCCACTGTAACTAGTTGTTGAAACTGAGCATCTAGTCCACGAAGTTCACTGTATCATTCTCTGTTAGTAAGGCTAAGCTAGGTGAAACTGCTGTTTCTGTGGGCCAAAATGATCGGATAATTTCATAGGGTTCAATCTAATATGCAGGTTTAAAAATTTCTATAACAAAGCCTAAGTACTCCTAGAAGATTGTAAAGTGATTTCTCTCCAAGTAGATTTAAGACCAAAGTAAAAAGAGGTGCTGTCAATATCTTAAGGTTTTTTTTTTTTTTTTTTTTTTTTTTGCGGTACACAGGCCTCTCACTGTTGTGGCCTCTCCCGTTGCGGAGCACAATCTTAAGTCTTAAAGAATATATTAACTAGTTTATGAATTACAGGCCAAGGTCAGGGACTTTTGGCCCCAGTTATAGAAGGTGGATTCCATCTTTCTTGCTAGGTTTGTTAAGGTAAACCTTCTTACCATGAGAAGCTGTAGAACACACTGATAAGGGCTTCAGTTCCAAGCATAGGGTTTGCTTAGCCACGTGCTAGCTGTGTGACTATGGGCAACTTAAGTAAACTGAGGCTCAGAAAGGTTATCTGTAAAAAGGTATCACTGACCTGCCTCAGAGTTAAGAGATGAACAATGTAAATTCTTGGTACAGCGCCCGGCCTCCACTGAGTCAATGCTATTACAGGGCTTCAGGTAAAGGACTGCAGCTATCACATCCAAGTAGCTGTGGTGCTTGAAGCCCCTTAACAGGGTCTGAACAACTGACCTAGTCCCATAGCTTTCAACTGGGGGCCATTTTGCAATACCTGGGGACGTTTTTGATTGTCATGATCACGTGCACACGTTTGCGATAGTGCCACCTAGTGGGCAGAGGCCAGGGACGTTGCTAAACATCCTATGATGCACAGGACGGCCTCCACACCCACATCAGAATCACCTGAATTGCGGCTTAAATGTAGTTTCCAAAGCCTCATCCAGACTTAACTGGGGGTGGGCCCAGGAACCTGCATTTTTAAAGCACTCCAAGTGATATCCTCATACTGCTCTTTAAGCCTTTGCTACTCAAACGGTGGTCCTCAGAGCACTAACATCAGCGTGACCTGAGAGCTTGTTAGAAATGCAGAACCTCAGGTCCCAGGCCTACAGAATCTGCACTTTAACGAGATCCCCAGGTGACGCCTATGCTCATTAAAGTGGCAGAAGTGTAACTCCAAGCCAGCACTACTCAAAAAACCTGTGCATCACAATCACCTGGAGGGCTTGTTAAGGTACAGGTGGTTTGGGCTCCGCCTCTGCAGTTCCTGACTCAGTAGGTCTGGAGTGGGGCTGGCAATGCTTCATTTCTAACAAGCTCCCAGCTGATGCTGTTGGTCTGGGGACCACATTTTGAGAATTTCTGCTCTTCCAGAAGAGATACCGGCTCGGAAGAGATGCTGCTCAAGGCCGCAGGGCTAGATGGTTTCAGCCAATTAGAACCCACACTCGCCAGATGTGAAGTCCATCGCTCTGCCCCTCAGAGGAAGACACAAAACCTAGCATTGTTCAGCAATTCACATGTTAAAGAAAGCCATTAAACTATTGAGGGTTTTTAATCCCACAGAAACCAAGGAAGACTGAAAAGCTGAAATCCAAGTGAGAGGCTGTAAAGCACAATGATTTAGCAAACTGACTGGGAAGCCAGGTGATAAGTTCCAAATTTCAATTCTATCCTTTACTGGCTGTGTGACCGAGTAAGTTACTCAACTTCCCTGTTCCTCAGTTTCCACATATGTAAAGTGAGGATTATGGCCCCCATCTCACAGGTTTAGATGAAGGTTAAGTTCTTTAATGTATATACGTAAAAGAACCTTATACATAAGTCAGCACTATATAAATGTAACTGGTTTTATTCACTGATGTGTACACACACGAGCCACCGGATTCTCAGGGAGTGGAAAACACTGAGCAATGCAAGTTTGAGGGCTTGAAGGTAGAAGGGAGATGGATGGGTTAAAGCTATCAGAAAACTGTGCCCAAGGCTATAAAGGGTCACTAGGGCAGAGGCATGCAGAGCTTCTAAAGGCGCCTTCCTCCTTCAATTTTAAGCATCCAGGAAAGCAAGGAAGGTCAGAAGCCTACTCTCCTGAGAAAAGGCAGAGGCCCTTCTAGTCTGAAAGATGGGGTTGGGGCCACATCTGACAGAACTCAGTTTAGCACAGCGGCCATTTTAACCCTTTGTTGATGTTCCTTTGGTAAGGCTGTTATCCTGCCCCTCTTATGATTGAAGTCTACCAACTGACCTGCTCTGTTCTGTCTCCTCCAAAAGCTAGGTGAGTTGCAAAGCCATCTGCAAATTAAGAGTGGCCCAACCTTAAAAAAAAAAAAAGGCGGGCTTCTAACTCAGCATCATAACAGACCTAAAACGCATGGAGGGGGAACATCAGTTGCAAGGCTGCTTTTCCCCCCAGCGGCAGCTGGTGTTGGGGTGCCCTGGCACCCACAGTGCTGCACAACACACAGCACCCTCCCCAACCCCTCCAAACACAGGGCAAGGCTCCAGGAGGTGCCCTCCAAGCGCTGTCTGCAGGAAGAAAAAGCAGCCCATGGCACTCACTTTGAACAGCCCGGGTTTACTCAGGAATTGTCTTTTATAATCGCTTCCCCCAAAGACTCAACATCCCCAATACCTCCCCAATTCTTTTACAGAGGATCAGGAGAAGCCTTGCTCCCACCGCAGGAACCCCACCCTAGGGTTAGGGTGGAACCCCACTCCGGTTCCACCCACCTATCGCCACTCTAGACCTTGCGCACAAAGACAGGATATTTTGGTTATAGGAGTTCCATCCAGCCAAGCTTTAGGTTTTTTTTTCTTTAAAGAAACTTTGTTTATTGGAATAGGTAATAGAGCGTTAATAGATATAATCCAAAAGTTACTGTGAAAAGTCTCCAACCCCGCTCCCCAGCTCCCTCCAAAGGCAATGTTAAGAGTTTCTTGAAACATTTTGTTTAATTAGCTATTTATCTAAAGGGTTGGTCTTCTTTGGTTTTATTTTTAGGACTGTATTTAAAACTAAAGCGTGATGCCGAACTATTAGCTTAGGAGTGACTTTAAGCTTCTGCTTTCCTCCACCACCTCCTCGGGAGCGTAGCAAAGCCCACCAGACAGACCTGCTGCTGGAAGTCTGATCCTTCTGGCAGAAGAGACTAGATCCCCCTCTCCCTTTCCGAGCCAGGAAAATGCTCGGAAGGGAGAGAAGAGAAGAAAGTTCTGCTAAAACTCCTCTCACTACCCCCTTACTAAGCAAAAGGCAGCAGCGACCCCCGGGCGGGAGGGAAGGTGGCGGGCAGAGGGACCGTCAAGTAGGAACCTACATTGTCTTACCTGAGTGCAAGATAATCAGAAGGGGAAGCGCCTTAGAAATGCAGAGTCCCCGACTCCACCCCACCCCTGAGATTACAGCAGCGCAGGGGGTGGTGGGAGCCTGAGAATTCGGCGAGTTCTCGAAGCTCCCTACTTGCAGGCTCTTCAGAAGCAGAGTCTCCAAGGCCCACCGGGTGAGAAATACTGACCCGGGGGCCTAGGGTAGGCCGGGGTCCCTAGGCTTCTCCCGGACCCCCTCTAGACCGGTGGCAGCCAGGGTGAGCCTGTTAGATCCCACCGCGGCACCCTGCTCGCTCCCCGCCCCCAACGTGGCTCCACTTCGCTCACAGTAGAAGTCAAAGTCCTTATCGGAGCCCGGGGCTCCCGTCACTTCTCAAAACCTCAATCGGACGCGCCTCCAAGCTCCAGCCTCGCTGACGCCCGAGGCCTCTGCACGTGCTGTTCCCTCTGCCTGAGTGCTCTTCCCTCGGCCATCTCCACCGCTCGCTCCCTCACAACCTCCAGAGTGTTACTCGAGGCTGCCCTCCACAGAGGCCTTCCCGGTACAACCCCCTCCCAGCTTGAGGTTTTCCCCGGCGCTCCGCGCTAACACACCTCACGCTCCGCCGCTTTATCTCACGTGCCATCTTTCTCGCCTCCACTGGGCCATAAGCTCCAGGAGGGTCGGAATTCTATCCTCCTTGTTCGTTGCTGTGTCTCTCCAGCACCTAGCCCCAGGTCCCGGCAGAAGCTCAGACATTTTACAGACATCTCCCCCCATCCCTCAAGAAAACGCCTGGGGCGCGGGTCTCGGAGCGCCCAGCTTCCAGGCGCTCAGCTCCAGCCCAGCGCCAAGGAGGTCGGGCACCCGGGTGCCGGCGCACCCCGAAGACAGCCTCCAAAGGGGTCTCAGAGCATCCTTCCAACGTGTTCGGGAGATGAACCGTCATTTCACAGCGCTTGGGGGGAGGGGGAGTGGATGCAGGAATCCCCTCGGGGAGCGACGTAATTTACCCGAGGAGGGTGAATTTACGAGGTGTGTGTGTGTGTGTAGGGGGGGTGTAACTTACCAAGGTGGGGTCAGCAAGGCCCGAGACCCAGAACTCGGGTTGGAAGCTTCACCCACCCTTCCACGCCCGGTAGCCGGGACCTCGCACCCGCGCGGCTCTGGGGAACGTCCGAGAAACTGCCTCCAGCCCCCCGGGCCGGACGTCCGCAGCACTACTCACCCGGCTCCCCCAGCACCTCCGGGGCCGCCTCGGCGAACTCCTGGCGCTCAGGCTGCGGCTCCTCGGAGCCGAGATGCTGGGGCCTGGCCTGCTTGCGCCGCGACATGGCGTGAGGACCAGGGCTCTGGCGAGTCCCTACGAGCGGCCAGCCTCACACAACCAATTCCCGGAGTTCGGAAATTACCCCCTCCCTCGGCATGAGCGCGCATGTCCCGGCAATTCTGCTCCTCAGCCGAACAGGGCGATTTATCAAGAGCCCTGACGGCTGATTGGCCCGGAGCCAAGACCTCGGGACTCCAGGGGAAGCGCGGTCCACACTCGGGAAGCCCGCACCACCTGGGAAGCTCGTTAGAAATGCAGACTCTCGGGCTCCACCCCAGACTCGCTGAATCAGAATCTGCATTTTAACAAGCTCCCCAGGTGATTCGCATGCACATTTAAGTTTGAGAAACCGTATCTGCATTTTAACGAGATCCCCAGGTGATTCGTTTGCCCATTAAAATTTTATAAGCACGGCTCCCCTCCAATTTAATGTGCGCGCGAATCACTGGGGACCTCGTTAAAATGCAGATTCTGACTCAGTGGGTCTGGGGTGGGGCCTGAGCGTCTGTATTTCTAACGAGCTCCCAGGTGATGCCTTTGCGGCTGCTGCCGCAGAGGCTGCGCTTTTAGATTCCGGCTTAATTGGTCTGGACTGAAACCTGGGCATTGGTGTATATATATTTTAAAAAGCTTCCCCAGGTTATTCTGAAGGGCAGCCAAGGTTGAGAAGCACGACCTCCACTCGTGGCTGCATATTCGAATTTAAAATTTAAATGAGGCTAGTGTGTCTCCAATGGCAGGGTGAACTTACTGGTCCTGGAAGAGTTGGTTAAAAATGCAGATTCCGGAAGTTTTGGCTTCAGGCGGCGGAGCCCAGGCATCTCTATTTCCATGCAGCATCTCTTCCCCGGCCCCCGGACTCTGGCGCCCGGGGTCTGAGACCACACGGAGGAAAGAGGCCTGGGGCCGACAGGGGCGCGGGCCCCGCCCAGCAGGCGACTGAGGCGTGGTCCTCGGGGGGTTGAGCTAATTGGCGTTCGTGCTCAGACTGGCTGGGCCCTTGATGAGACCCGAGGGGACCCCTCCTTGCACCAAGTAAACGACATCCAACAGGGAGCAAGAAAGCCACCTACAAGCCCCAGATGTTTACTTTCTTCCATTGGGGAGTTACTTAAGGCGGGGCTGTGCCCCAAGCTTGCCCGAACCTGAGAGTCACGTGGGGGCCTTGGTTAAAAAAGACCCGTGTTCAGCCCTGAATCCGTGGGGCGGGGACTGGGAATCCGTATTTCTAACATCGCCGCGGTGAGCTTTTCTGCCGTGGCTTGCTCCGGCCCTGTGGGGTTTCGCAGCGTCCTGTAATTCACCTTCTGTGAGGTTACCCTTGACAAACCCAAGGGGACTGTCTGCAAGAAGAGCATTTTTATATTTCTTTAAAAAGGAGCTGTTTTCCTCAAACTTCCCGTTGATTTTCAAGTTGTGAATTGATTGCAGGGGGTGTTTGTGTAAAGCCAGGTGAAGTCACTCAAGGTTAAATTTTCGAGATAAATTTTTAAAAAGCAACTTTTGACGTTTTCTTTGGTCTGTGTGTATATGTGTCTAGGTACACGTATATGTGAAGCCATTTCAAAACATACGTGTGTGCTTCTGTTTATCGTGTGACCTTTTGGAATGTCTCAGAAGGATATCTAGGAGCCAATGGTTGCCTCTGGGGAAGCTGATGAAGGAAAAGCACCCAGCCGGGAGGTTGGGAGGCATCTGATACCCGCTTTTTACTACTTGAGGTGTGTACCTGTGTTTGTATTTGCTATGGATAGAAATAATTTCTTCAGCTCAGGTGCACACAACTGGATTAACCAATCTTTGGTACAAGACCCGTTGTCATCCCTGATCTGTTTCTGACCTGTATTTGTCTGGTTGGTTGTTTGTTGCTTGGCTTATTAAGATATAATTAATACCAGGGAACTCACTGACCCAAGCTAGGACCTTAACCATAACCTGCATTTCTCATCTATCCCCCTTCATCCCCTCCTCGAATTTAATAGCCATCCACCTAAACCCTTCATTCTTCATTCCTTTGTTTTTTTTTTCTTAGCAAGTCTTTTTTGCACCTACATGTATTCCTTAAATTTTAATTTTTAAAGAACTTCATGAAAAGGGTATGTAATCTTCCAGTAATTACTCCTCCCCCGCATTTATTATATTGCTAAGATCATCCAAATTATCACTGTTGTTCAACCAGTTTGACTGATGTGTAATATTCCATGGTGTGAAAATATCACAGTTGGTTCATCTGCCATCCTGTTGATGGGCACTTGGGTTGTTTCCCTGTCTTTGCCACGTGAATAATGCAGCTATGATCTTTCTAAAAAGTGTCAGTTTCTTAAATGAATGTATACATTGGTTGGATTGTAAGTGACTATGTAAGAAATGATGCCACAGTGGAGGCACCAGTCTACACTTCCCCCAGCAAGGTAAGAGGTACCGTGGAGTCAGATCCTTTACCACACTCCGTATTGTCAGATGTCTTAATTTTTGCCAATCAAATTGACATACAATGATATTTCACTACGGTTTTGATTGCATTTTCCTTGAATATATTTCAACAAAAGGCAAAGTAAATTATCAATATTTTCTACAAATATAATGACAGCAACAGATTAAAACTTGCTTCCTTTTTTGAAGGCACTGTTTTAGTATTTTACAATACATCCATTCAATGTTATGGTCCTAAATTAAGTTTATTACCATGTTTGGTTTTAATGACTTGATTTCAAGGGTTATCACTGAAAAACTGAAGAGAAAAAAAAAAAAACCTCACAGGATATATAGAAAAAAACAAAGTATCATTGGCTATGCTTAAATCATGATTCTCCCTTTTTAATCCCATTCGCCAGTTACACAAATTGACTATTTTCTTTGAAAATTGACTATTTTCTTTGAAAATGCAGCTCGTAGATTTTCATTTCCCCTGATAATCAACCTGGGGCTTCTACAAATTAACCTGAAGAGGTTAAACTATATCTTTTTTTTTTTTTTTTCTTCGCGGTACGGGGGCCTCTCACTGTTGTGGTCTCTCCCGTTGCAGAGCACAGGCTCTGGACGCGCAGGCTCAGCGGCCATGGCTCACGGGCCCAGCCGCTCCGCGGCATACGGGATCTTCCCGGACCGGGGCACGAACCCGTGTCCCCTGCATTGGCAGGCGGACTCTCAACCACTGTGCCACCAGGGAAGCCCTAGGGAAACCCTAAACTATATCTTTAACAACTGGATTTCAAACCCACTGAAGCTCTTTATTTGGAAGATGTTTAAACAGATTAGGAAATTCTGTTGCCAAATTTAAACACGCAGATAGAGGTCTTTACAGGTGACAACTTTTCATTATTTTCAGCAACAAAATCACCTAACAAGGGAATCATGGCCAAACATGCATTTCAAATACTCACTCCATGGCATGTTTCTCTTGGAAAGCATTTTCTCATTCTTTATATGTATATCACCTGTATCCTGATTTTTTTTTTAATGGTTGTTAGGTAGTTCCCTTTCTTCAAAAAGAAAGTCAATAAGTTTTCAACGCTTGTCCCTTTGTAAAAGAAAAACGGAGTATATTTGTAACTTTCATAACTTAAGTATTTTGCCAAGAGGTGAAGTGTACCTCTGAATTATACAGAAGATTCTCCCGGTCATTCGACATCTTACAAAGCATTACAAAGATTCCAGAGGCAGTATCATGTCATTACGAAGCACATGGACTGGGGCCAGCCCGGGTGAGAATCCTGGCTCTTTTACCATGTGACCTTGAGAAAGCTGCCTTGTGCCCCAGTTTTCTCTTCAATAAAATGGCGATGCTAATACCGCCAGGGTGGTTGTGAGGATGAATGAATACATATATAGAAAGTACATGGAACAATGTCTACTACAGAGGCAGCACTCTGTAAATGTTATGTATAAGAGTAGGGTAAGAGTTACAGTTATCTGTAAAAATAGCTGATGCTCATCTAGAATTGGTGGTTCCGGGAATTCCCTGGTGGTCCAGTGGTTAGGATTTGGCGCTTTCACTGCTGAGGGCCCAGGTTCGATCCCTGGTTGGGGAACTAAGATCCCACAAGCTGTGCGGCAGAGCCAAAAAAAAAAAAAACAGAAGAATTGGTGGTTCCAATGAACTTGGGACAGATATTCTGTTTTATGTGGGAATAAATTGGAAGCACACAAGCCTGTACTGGCATTACCCAACCCTTCTGAGTTGCAGACTTCCATGCCTTTATACCAGTTTCTCTCTATATACTAAATGAGCACTATGATATTATTTAATATTGGTCAAGTAATTGCTTTCTTTTTTAAGAGAAATAGATAAAAACGTAATTGTCTCTCTGATTGTCCTGGGCTCCCGTGGGGCTGAGCACCTTGCTTGGGTCGTGTTCTCCTAAAGCTACCTCACTCGACTTCTGTCGTTACCACCTAGTATTTTCCGCTGTGGATACAGGAATGAATCAAGAAATGTTTATCCAGGTAAAAGTGATGCCCCAGTGGGGCGTAAAGCTAGACAGGAGCAAATCTCATTTCTTCATCTGCCGAGAGTTCATTTATTTGTTCATCTGACGATAATTTGAGTCTAGACTGTTGCCTGGCTCTGTTCCAGGTGCTGGGTATGGAGAGATAGGCAAGACACACAAGATCCAGCAGGGCAGTCAGAGAAGGAAGGAAAGAACGAGTGTGCAGGTCATTTCAGATAGGGGTGGGGGCCACGGTCAAGGTGAAACGGGGTGGCGAGATGAAGAGTGGTAGTAGGGGCGGTACCTGAGTTTCGCTAGAAGTGACCTTTGAGCTAAAACCTGAATATTATAGGCAGCCCTGGGAAGAACCAGGGAGAGAACGTTCCAAGGGAGAGAAAACCATAACAGCAAAAGCCCCCAGGAGATCAGCTTTCGTGTGTTTGAAGCAAAGTAAGAAGATTCAGTGACTACCTGGTTTCCAGAGAAGAAAAATATGCCTGTAAGAATTTGAAAAAAAAAGTCCAAGCTCACTTATGATTAAAGAAGTGCAAGTTAAAAATACATCGAAGCACTGTTTTATATCCTGTCTGAATAGAAAAGATAAACACAACCCCACACATATTAGTAAAAGTGAGCATATGCTATGATCCAGCTATTCCTCCCCCACTGCACTCCTCACACTGTGCATGGGCGTCACTGGGGACCTTGTTAAGATTCTGACTCCAGTGCTTCTCAAACTTTAATGTGCAGAAGAATGACCTGGGGATCGTGTTAAATGCAGATTCTGGGCAACAAACTTATAAGAGGCGTTCAGCATCACTAACTATAAGGGAATGAATATTCACCATAAAGTCCTCCTTTCTTTCGCCTATCAGCTCAATAAAAATTAAGACTGCTGATAACATCTACTTTTACTAAGAGTGAAGGGAGATTAGTCTTCTAATGCATTGCTAGTGGGAGTGTGAACGGTTATAGCCACTTTGGAGGGCAATCTGGCAATCAATCTTTAGATATGCCCTCCTAATGGTTTATCAGTTCGGCTTTCCATCTCCTATAGAGAAATGCTTGCACATGTGCACAAGGGGACAAGTCCAGGGATGTTTGTTGCAACACTACTGTCATCGCAAACAACTTGAGAAACAACCTAAGTGTACAACAATAGGGGAATGGTTAGATTCAACTGTGGTTTAGCCATACCAGGCAGCAAATAAAAGTAATCAGCCAGTTTTATGTTTATAGGGATGGCTAGAGCTCCAGCTATACTGCATTGAAGAGGAAAAGTAAGTTCTACATAGACATAAACACATATTCAAGTCCACATATGTTTTCAGTGGTGAAAATGAAAATCCAGAGGACAAAAGTCCTGGCAGGATGCACACTGGCTATGAGTTAAGCAAGGTGGCGGCAGGGAGTAGATTCAGAGGGGAAGGATTGGAGAACCTAAAATTTCCACAGGTATGCGTAAGAGAACATTATCCTTAGTAACATTTTTTAAAAATAGGGAGTGTGTTCACATACTACTTTATGGTTAAAAATTAATCATTAAAATTACTAAATTATGGTTCTATCATAAAATGGAATAAATTCTTTATGACTATAAAAAGAATAATGTATTTCTCTGTGCACTGATGGAATATTTTCAGGATGTATTAGGTGAAATATTCAAAGGACAGAAAACACAAGTAATGCTGTTGTGTGTATGTGTATATATGTATGTAAACACATATATGTAACAGTATCTCTCTATATCAAATTTAACATATATACATCTACACACATACACACACAAACTTGTGAATGCAGAGGAGACCAGGTTGCTGGTAACATGAGTTAGCTCTGGGGACAGGACAGCAGTATTTGTGATGCAGTTGTCTGAGCGACGGACATCTTGCTATATACCTTTTTACAGTCTTTTAAGTTTGAAAATTTGGCACACATACAAGAATGTATAAAACATAAACGTGCAATTTAAGGAACAACACCTGAGTAACCATCAGCACCGTAAGATACAGAACATTCTTAGTACTAAAGAAGCCCTTCACATATTCCTATCCATCAGCTTCTCCTTCTTTCTGCCACCTTCTTCCAGGATTGCTAATTTTGTGTAATAATTATTTAAAAATAGTTTTGTCACCTAACTATGTTGCTTAGTGTTGCCACTTGTTGAACAGTATGACTAATTTTCCTTCACTTGCTCCTTTAAGCCTGTGAGAGTCAACACGTTGCTGCAGGCAGCTGTGGTTCATTCATCGTTACCCTGTGACTATATCACACTTCATCTACACCTTCATTGCCAGTGGGTGGTCTCCAATTTGTAATTATGAGCAACGTAGCTATGAACATTCTTGCATAGCTTTCCTGATTCACATGTGTAAGTTTCTCTAAGCCTAGGATCTGCATTTTAACAAGATCCCTTAGTGATTCTCACGCATGGTAAGTTTGAGAAATGCAGTGTGGGAGGAATGCCTGGATCGGAGCATATGCTTACGTTCAAATTAACTAGGAAATGCCAAACTCTATCCCAATGTGGCCATATTAATTTATATTCCCATCAGCATATTAACTTTTAAAATTAAAAAAAAAAAAGCTAGTTAAAAACTCACTAGGGCACAGTCTTAATTGAAAATGGAAATAACCACGATACAGACCCTCAGTTCTTCCTCTTCTTTCCCTTCTCCTCCCCCACTGCAGCCCCTTCCCTTCATAGATTAGAATTTGAAATGATGAGATGAATTACTGGAAGAGGATACTGTACAAGCAACAATGTGGATCAGGACCTTTATAGTGAAAACAGCCTCCAATTCACCTGCTAACACCTACAGATTTGGAAGTTCCTGAACTGTAGAGGAATGTTATCCAAGAATAGGAATTCTAAGCTTCTAGACGTGCGGCTGGGTGTGGCAGGCCTGAGCTGGTCAGTTGTCTTACCTACTCCTGAGAAAAATGAGTTTCCAATCCTTTTCTGGTGACACTGAAATCTCCCAGACCAACTGGCATTTTCAGGTTCTTTTCGTGTTCCATATCTACGGCATACAGTCTCCCTGACTGACATATTCTACCAGGGCTTGTTCCAGAACCATTCACTTGTTTACAAACATTAACTGGGTTCTATCTGGGTGTGAGGTATGATACTAACCTCTAGGAATGCAACAGTAAGCCTTCAAGGAAGTCACAGAGTAATCAAGAGGAAAAATAAGTAAACAGTTACAATACAGTGTGATAAAGACACACACATGCTGTATTAAAAAAGAAAAGAAAAGAAAAGAAAGACTCACACAGTGATCAGGGAAAGCTTCCTGCAAGAGGCAGATTCATAACCCCAGAGGTGTAGGAAGAGCAGGTCTGGGGCAGACAGAGAAATGAGGTGAGAAGGGTCCCAGGCAGAGGGAATAGCTTGTGCAAAGACCAGCTGTGGCACTTTTGAGGAACCTCGGTCTGGCTGGAGGTGGGCAGAGTGCTGGAGACAGGACATGGGTAGGGAGTAGATGCAAAGGCTTTGTATAGCAAGAAGGGTATAATTAAACCATTTCCTATTTCTCCTTTCCCCTCTCTCCCTTTTAAACTTGGACACATCCAGAGGCAGATCCTAGGCCTGGCTTGGGAAGGTTACTCAACCTCTCCTAACCTGAGACGCAGCAACAGTGGTGGTAGTGATGACTATGACGATGACAATGAGAAGAGTGAGTATTCACAGAGGCTCACCGTGTGCTGAGTAGCATTTTAGAACATATTCTACATGTATTATCTCACCAGAGTCCAGCTCTTTAGAGATGTGTGATTTTGAACAAGTCTCTTAACCTCCTCGAGCCTCAGTTTCCTCATCTGTAAGATGAGGATAATAATTCTACCTACCCCAAATGGTTTTTCTGAGTATTAAAATGGAAATATATGTAAAGGGATTGACAAATAGTAAAGAATCAAGTTTATTAGTTATTATTATTGGCTGCCATCTACCTACTACCCTTATACTATAATAACTTTAAAAACTAATTAAAATGTAATAACCATTATTCTATATTTTATTGAATACGTACATTGTGCCTGACTGGTTTGGGTGATAGATATACCCATCCTTTGGACCAGGATTTGGCAAACTATGGCCTGTGGACCAAATCTGGCCCACTTGCCTATTTCTGTAAATAAGGCTCTACTGGAACAGAGCACCATGCATTTATATGTTATCCATGGCTACTTTTGTGCCAGAACTACAGAACTGAGTAGCTACAACAGAGATGATAAATATTTACTATCAATTATTTCTCTTGAAACCAGCAACTCTTTCTGTTGCTTTATAGAATAAACTTGCTAACCCTTGCTTTTGGACTTATAACTTTGACCAAGGTCACAGGGTACTGTGATTGGCCAAGCATGGGATACGTGCCCTCCCCTCATGAAAGGGGTGTGTTAGCCCCATTTGAAGCATATAGGCTGAAAGAGGGGGTGGAGTGGATCCCCAAGGAAAGTCTGGAAAATGCGCAGAGAAGGAGGTCGTTAGCAGAGGGGTCCGAGGCTCAGGGCCTTGGCAATGAATATTCATGGTTTTGTGTAACCATGCTACCCTCCTTCCTTTGGGGAACTAGTTCGGGTAGGGGTGCCACTTATGGAAAGCCACTGATGGCCAGATGAGTGGGCCACTGACCAGGATGGGCTCAGCCTAACCCACTGTGTCTGCCTGACCACAGATGTGCTCTGGCGCTGGGCGCACCATTCCTGGCGTGTTTATGTCCAAAAGCAGAGACAGAAGGACTACCCTCTGGATTTGCTGCATTGGGCTGATGTTAAGTTGGGGTTGCCAACTGTGCCCATAACTTTCTAGCAAGTTTACAAAACCCACCTTAGGAGGAAAGAATAAGAACAAGCAAAGGCCAGTAGTGAAGAGCACGATCATGAAAAAAGACGCTACACACAACCATCTCCCTGGTTTAGGTCTCAAGGTCCGGGGAGCAGCCCTGAACCCTGTGTTTCTTTCTTCGATTTTGGAAACTACCTAGTATCTGTCCAGGAAGTCTTCTTACTTCTGCTAGTTTTAGTGTGTTTTCTGTTCCTTGTAACCAACAGAGTGCTGGAAATATGTGGGCGAGCCATAGAGAAAGGCCAGAGAGGACCTCCCCTCACCTAAAGTCAGGAGGAAGCGAAAACCCTACGGAAGTAGAAACCATGAGGTGTGTGAAAGATACAGAATAGAGGGCAAGGGGCCGAGCAAAAGGAAGAAACCAACCAACCAACCAAATGTGGAATAGCTGAGTTTCATTTATAGCAGAGAAAATACCCAAGAATTCCCAGAACTAATACATTTTAGTTCCAACTTCTGATCTCCTGCACACCTGGTGGTCAAACGTTTATTGTTACATCATAATTTTTTTTTTTTTTTTTGGCCTTGCCATGCAGCATGCGGGATCTTAATTCCCTGACCAGGGATCGAACCCATGCCCCCTGCAGTAGAAGCACAGAGTCCTAACCACTGGACCTCCAGGGATTCCAAATGTTTATTGTTTTGTGTTGCAGATACCTTCGTACATTTCTGTTGTCACCTGGGTCTTATAGGCATTTAAACCCTGGTTTAAAAGTCCCTTTAAGAATAAACTAGTTTTGGACTTTTCTGGTGGCGCAGTGGTTAAGAGTCCACCTGCCAATGCAAGGGATATGGGTTCAAGCCCTGGTCTGGGAAGATCCCACATGCCGCGGAGCAACTAAGCCTGTGTACCACAACTACTGAGCCTGCACTCTAGAGCCCGTGAGCCACAACTACTGAAGCCTGCGCACCTAGAGCCCGTGCTCTGCAGCAAAAGAAGCCACCGCAATGAGAAGCCTGTGCACCACAAGGAAGAGTAGCCCCCGGCTCACCACAACTAGAGAAAGTCCGCGTGCAGCAACGAAGACCCAACACAGCCAAAATTAAATAAATAAATTTATTAAGAAAAAAAAAAGAACTCGTTTCGGACTTCCTTGGTGGTGCAGCACGGTGGTTAAGAATCCGCCTGCCAATGCAGGGGACACAGGTTCGAGCTCTGGTCTGGGAAGATCCCACATGCCATGAAGCAACTAAGCCCGTGCACCACAACTACTGAGCCTGAGCTCTACAGCCCACGAGCCACAACTACTGAGCCTGTGTGCCACAACTACTGAAGTCCATGCACATAGAGCCTGTGCTCCATAACGAGAGAAGCCGCTGCAGTGAGAAGCCTGCATACGGCAACGAAGTGTAGCCCCTGCTAGAGCCCCTGCCACAACTAGAGAAAGCCCTTGCGCAGCAAGGAAGACCCAATGCAGCCAAAAAAAAAAAAAAGAATGAACTAGTTTCACATGAGGTGACATGGGATGATTTCTGAATTTTTGGCCCTGAGGGAGGAGAGCAGAACTACTCCACCCATTCAGGGTGCCTGGTTTATGGAAAAAGTGTCTGGTACAGCAGAGTAGGTGCTTAATAAGCTTTTATGAATGGATCCTGAATGAAAGATATATTGTTAAATGAAAGAAAAAAGAAAGGCAAACGACAAGATGGTAAGTTGAGTAAGGGGCCGTTAAAAGGAAATCAGGAAAAAGAAGAAACAAAAACTATACATATAAGCATATGTAAACACGTGATTGCTTTTGGGAAGTTAGTTGGGGATCTGATGTGGAAAGGAGAATAATTTTTCATCATATACCATGTTGGAATGTTTGAATTTTTCCACTCTGCATGTATTAGCTTTTCAATTAAAAATATCGTAATGAGATATATGATAAAGCCAAAAGAGTAACATGTTAATGACAGAATCTTTGTGGAAAGAATGTGGGTGATCACCAAACATTTTTTTTCAACTTTGCTGTATGTTTGTAATGTTTTATGGAAAAAAAAATTGTTGGACATTTTTCCTTTAAGGAGTTCCCGTTCTATAATGAAGTCAAAGGCCAGCCCTGAAGCATTGGTACCCATCAGGCTCTCAGAAGGAAGGAGAATTCCCATGGTGGTGGTAGGGGCATCTTTCTGCTTAAAGGTGCCAAGCGTTGCACTATTAGACTGAAACCATCTGAGCTGGCTTTTTTTAAAAAAATAATTTTATTATTTTATTTTTGCGGTATGCAGGCCTCTCACTGTTGTGGCCTGTCCCGTTGCGGAGCACAGGCTCTGGACGCGCAAGCTCAGCGGCCATGGCTCACGGGCCCAGCCGCTCCGTAGCATGTGGGATCCTCCCGGACCGGGGCACGAACCCGTGTCCCCTGCATTGGCAGGCGGACTCTCAACCACTGCGCCACCAGGGAAGCCCCTGAGCTGGCTTTTTAGCTAAGTGCAAAGGCTGAGTCTAAAGCAATGACTTCTACGCTGATATGGCTCCCAATTCTGCCAAACTGGAGTCCTCACTATGGGTCAATGACAATAGAGCCCATCAGAGCTTCCCTCTTTGGGAGTGTATCAATTAGAGTTCATTGATTACAAGCAACAGAAACTGCTGGCCAGTTGAACCAGAACAGGAATTGATTGACTGGAGCATGTGAGGGACCTGAGAGCCCAGCTCAGGTGATGGGCAGAAAGTGAGGCAGGCCAGAACGAGGTGCCCTGCAAGGACGTCTGTTTGGGATGCTGCAGGGGAACATCTCTGATGCTGATGCTGGAAACCCCGAAGCTGGGCCCCACTGCTCCCAGAAACCGCCGCTGCTGTCATCACACTGTTTAAACCTCTGCTGAAACGCTGCTATTGTGGATGAATTTTAATACCTCCCTGGGGTTTGTGCTGCTTGCTTGGTCTCAGGCAGGAATACCTGACTGGCCAAGCCCAGGGCTTGTGCGTGTCCTCAAGCTGCAAGGAAGTGGTGGGAGTAGCTGATGCTCACCAGCTTGTACAGTGGTGGGTAGGACACTGCCTTCCACCTGGATGAGCACAGTGACAGATGTCGTCTACACAGGAAGCCGGTGGATCCTGAGCAGCCCTGATGATGACAAAGGTGAGCTATTGACGGCTTAACCAAAGATACAGAAAAACTGAGAAAGCAGGTCATTAGCGTTGCTACCTATATGGCTACGTTAATTGACTGCCTACTATGTGCTATGTACTTAACCTGTATTATTATTTTTGTTTTTCTTTTTAAATTGAAGGATGGTTGATTTACAATATTGTGTTAGTTTCAGGTATACAGTATAGTGATTCAGTGTTTTTGCAGATATATTCCATTATAGGTTATTACAATATAATGGGTGCAGTTCCCTGTGCTATATAGAATATCTGTGTTGCTTCTCTATTTTATTTTGTATCTGTTAATCCTACACCCCTAATTTGTCCCTCCTCCCTTTCTTTTCCCCTTTGGTATCACAAGTTTGTTTTCTATATCTTAACATGCATTATTTTATTTAACATGTGTTATTTAATCCTTCTTTACAACACTATAAGGTAGGAACTCTTATTATCCCCATTATGCAGAAGAGGAAACTGAGGTTCAGAGAGGTTGGGTCACTTGTCTAGGTCATATCTCTGGGAAAACATGGAGCTGGGATTTGAACCCACCTTCTTCTGACTCCAGAGCCCTTGTTCTTAACCACTACCATCCACTGTTCCACTTCTCCATGGGCCTGCTGTACAACCCAGGCTTGCAAGGTCTTTGAATGACAATACTTACTCACCTGCTTACAGGTAATCTGGGTGTATCTATGCTGTCTACACTGGATTAGGTGGAAAGAAGCTCTGTAAAGATGACTGCCAATTTGCTAACTTGCTTCTTGCATTAAGAACTTTAATGCTGAAAAAAAATTTAAGTTCTCATTGAGCCTTCAGCATACCAATCTTACAAATTAATCTGAACTCTGCGAATCTTTCTGAAGACACACGGTAACTTAGAGTTAGCTCAAAATGAATGGAATGCTATTTAAGAAAAGGTGTAAAGTCTCTTAAAAGCTGAGGCATCTCCAGCACTTTATTCCTCCCATGTATGTTCTCTTGGAAGACACTGAGTCTCAGAGCCAGTGAGGAAAATGTTGCCTCTAACAAAAGATGCCCTTATGGAGACTAACAGGTCTTGGGTAGATTGGGTGGGGAGTCCTCTGGGCAGGTTTTCTTTCTCTCTCCTATGAAAGGGAACTGACCAAAAATTAAAAAAAAAAAAAAAAAGGAAGAAAAAGGATGCAAGACAAGATGGGAAGAAGAGACCTGCTGGATTTGCATCCAGATTTTACAAGGACAAATACTTTTTTCACCATACTTGTGTTGAAAGTGATTTTAAAGTGGTACTGCAGGGAAAGCATTATTTCATGCATTCAAGTAAATGCTAAACACTGGAAATGGCAATTCAGTAGACAATGGTAAGTTGAGTATGTTTACTAATAGTCTCCTGTATTAGTCAGTTTTTGCTGCGTGACAAACAACTTCAAAATCTCAGTGGCTTTCGACAACAAATATTTATGTTATTTTTTATGTGTCTGTGAGTCATTGTGGCTCTACTGGATTGGGTTGAGGTCAACTCCATGTGTTTGCTTGTGTCTCCTTGGGTGTTTTGCTACACACAGCATGTTCTTCTCATGACAGGTCACGTGAGAGCAAGAGGATGAGCCAAACTGTATAGACACAGTTAAAACCCCTCTTCCCATTGGGTCTACTGTATTCCACTGGGCAAAGCAAATCACACAGCTTCACCCAAAGTCAATGGGGCCAGGAAGCCACTCTACCCACCATGATACCAATGAGCAAGGGTTGATAAGTATGATTCTGTACCAGGGAGGGAGTGTTGGGCTGGAAACAGAAATCTAATCTACCACAGCCACTAACACTGAAAATAGGAATACAATCACACAGCGAAGAATAAACAGATGGATAAAGACTTGATACATTTATAGTAATAAATTTATCTCTAAAGCATTAGGTCAAAACCCAAACTCTGATCAGCTCTGTGGCATGTGACTCGTTATTTTTCTTGGAAAACTGACTCATGGGATAGGAAACTCTGATCTTTGACTTGTGTTGTGTTGCTGCATTCCACCACTAGGGAGAAGCATTAGGCATTATTTTACAGCTTCTGGGCTGGGCCTTCCATCGGTGAGGGTGGTAAGGGCATACTGGAGGCTACTTATACCTGCTCTCCCAGCATAATTACCCATAGTGCTTGCCACCCCACTCTCAAAGGTGTCCCAGTCTGATGTCCCAGTCTGGATGATGGACTATATGATCACTTTATATAAATGGTATAAATGTGGTGCTGCTTCTCTAGAAATAAACAACCTTCCCAGGAGCTAACATTCTCCAAGGAGCACGTTTTTTTTTTTTTGCCTTTTCCTTTCTAGAAAAATGCTCCGATTACAAATGACCTCTCTCCTCCAGGGCTTCATGTGTTCCAGCCCACCTTAGAATGCTCACCCCCCATTTCTCTGTTCCCAATTTCAATGATCATTTTGACTTTCCATAGCAGCCTCCCCTGGGCCCTTCAAACCTGGGTTATATGGGTTCCCTGTCGTCCTGCTATGTCCCCCTGATAGAGCATTCATATACTGTGACAAATGTTTATTTGCCCATCTGCCTTACTAGTCTGTGAGATCCCAGAGGGCAAGGACCCTGCCTGCCTTGTGTCCCTACCATCATATGCAATTAGTATTTGCTGAATGAATGCAACTGTTGTTATTGTTTTAGTTATTTTAAAATATGGCAGAATACAAAAAACAGAATCATACTGTTCCCAACCCCACTTTCTACCAGTTTCTCTTTCTGTTGCTCATTTTCCTCTGGTCACGTTAACCTCAAACATCCCAGGCACATTTCTGTTTTAGGGTTTTTGCATTGGCTGTTCCCTCTGCCTGGAACTCTCTCCCTCTTGATATCCACATGGCTCCCTCCCTCCCTCATTCCAGTCTTAACTTCTCAGGGAGGCCTTCCCTGACCATCCTATATACAACTGCAACCCCTCTCCCCTATCAAACCCTGCCCCCCATGCCACAGCACTTATCCTTCTAAGACACTGTAAAATGTACAGATGTGTTTTGTTCTCTATGTACTGTCTCTTTCCCCACACTAGAAGGTAGACTACAAGGGCAAAGATCACTCTTTGTTTGCTCTTGATACCTCCCAAGTTTATAGAACCACACCTGGCACAGAGTAGGTGCTCGAGAAACACTGAATGAGTGAATGAGTTCAGTGAACATTTGCTGAACACTTCCTTCCAGGGGTTAGCACGGTTAGAACCAGTCGGAGCCCTCAAGATCCACAGTTTTGGTAGAGGCAACGACAAGACAAGAAACAGTGGCATCTAGACATAAGCTGCTTCAAGGCAGTGGCTCAGTCATAGCATCTAGTGTCCTCATAGCTCCGTGGGCCCTGTTGAACGTTCTCTACACCTACCTGGAGTGAACCTACCAATCAACTCACACAACCAAAGCAGCTGATGGCATTCAGAACATTCGCCCTATTGTTTCCCTTTCCCTAATAACTAAATATCACCCAATTCCACCCTCAAAATTCAGCGAAGTAATGCTCAGGGAAAGATAATGCCAGAAGAATATAGCCCAAGATAAGTGACTCTCATCACTGCTTAAGAACCACAAAATCAGCATTAAAAACTGAACAACTGGGCTTCCCTGGTGGCGCAGTGGTTGAGAATCTGCCTGCTAATGCAGGGGACACGGGTTCGAGCCCTGGTCTGGGAAGATCCCACATGCTGCGGAGCAACTAGGCCCGTGAGCCACAACTACTGAGCCTGCGCGCCTGGAGCCTGTGCTCCGCAACAAGAGAGGCCGAGACAGTGAGAGGCCCGCGCACTGTGATGAAGAGTGGCCCCTGCAACTAGAGAAAGCCCGCGCACAGAAACGAAGACCCAACACAGCAAAAATAAATAAAAAATAAAAAAAAAAAAAAAAAAAAAAAACTGAACAACTAACTACAGGAATTCTTTTACAATTTTATAGCTAGCACTTTTGGAAAAAAATAAAGAGATTGGTTCAAGGAAGAATATTCAAAAGTACTATTTTACTTATAATTTGCAAAACATTTTGACTATCCTAAGAAATCGTGTTTTAAAAATACAAGTACATATCTATATATATGTGTTAAAAAAAAAAGGTAAATGTGATATATGTATGGATGGATGTGTTTCCTGAGAACTAAGGGATGCCAATACTGGGTCAGAAGAAATTTCGGAGTTCTCCTCTGGTCCACTCTTGGTTTCTTGAGAGCTGGTTATAGGAGGCACAGCAGTTAAATGCTTAGCAAATACCTGGTGTGTAGTAAGTGCTCAATAAACGTTAGTTTGCTAAGAGAACAGAGTAGCTCCTTGGCCAGGCTCCACCTTTGCTACTTATCTGAGAGGAGAGTGTGTCATTTCCCTGCCGTGCCTGACTATTTTCATACTGATCCCTGGGCTAGAATCAACCTTTTTGTCTTTGTCTTCGTGCAAAGATGGATGAATGTGCCCCGCCCATTACTAGATTGCAGTATGGGATTCTGGTAGGATCAGAATCTAGAACAGGATCTTAATCACTGGGTGAGTCCAACCAAATCAACTAGACTAGCTGTGTGACCCAGGGCCAGCTGCTCACCCATTCTGTTGCTCAGCCTAACCAACCCTAAAATGATGACGCTAATAAGAGGTCCTGAACAGCGCTGATGGGGATGTTCAAAGAGTTAATGTGAGTGACACAAAGTAACTGTTCAGTAGGTAGTGGGTATCATGACAAAAATTCACAAATAATTCCAAAAACCTGAATACACGAGTATCTTTAAAACTAGGACAAACAATGGCACCAACCCAAATTTCCATCAATCGATGAATCGATAAATGAAATGTGGTCTATCCACACAATGGAATATTATTTGGCCATAAAAAGAAATGCAGTAGTGATACACGTTACAACCTGGACGTACCTGGATAACATTATGCTAAGTAAAAGAAGTCAGATACAAAAGATCCCATATGGTATGATTCCAATTATGTATTGATAAAATGCCCAGAATAGGCAAACTCACGGAGTCAGAAAGTAGATTAGTGGTTGCCAGGGGCTGGGAAGATCAGGGATGGAAAGTGACTGCTAACGGGTACAGGGTTTCCTTCTGGAGTGATAAGAATGTTCTGCAATTAGATGCTGGTAATGGGGCTTCCCTGGTGGCGCAGTGGTTGGGAGTTCGCCTGCCGATGCAGGGTATACGGGTTCGTGCCCCGGTCTGGGAGGGTCCCACATGCCGCGGAGCAGCTGGGCCCGTGAGCCATGGCCGCTGAGCCTGCGCGTCCGGAGCCTGTGCTCTGCAATGGGAGAGGCCACAGCGGTGAGAGGCCCGTGTACCGCCAAAAAAAAAAATAGATGCTGGTAATGGTTGCACAACTTTATGAATATACTAAAAATTACTAAATTATATTCTTTAGAAGAATATAAGTCTTTTTATGGCATTTGAATTATATCTCAGTATAATTCAATATAAAGCTGTTATAAAAAAACAAACTAGGCAAAACCAAGATAAGTAATTAACTTTCGCCCAACCTGTCTCTTCTCCGTGTAGAATGAAAACTTCTCTTAACATTCCTCATGTCTTGGTTATAATCTCCCCATCCCCAGGGGCTGACATCTCCAATTAGGGGCCCATGGAAGAGCTTTAATTTGTTTTAAAATCAGAAGAAAAAAATTTTAATATAATCCAGTTTAGATTATATTAATCCTTGTGCCCACACAGTTGTAAAATGTAAGTTTCTCTCTCTCTCTCTCTCTCTCTCTCTCTCTCTATATATATATAATTTTCTTCTGTGTGTGTGTGTGTTTAGGAATGGGCAAAAATGCCCCTAGTCCAGGACAGTGGCAGTGGGACCCTGCTGGCTCCCCACAATTCAATACTAAACCACAGCCTTTTCTCAGAGTTTGTTCTCTGGCTTGGGGACTCGTGGGCACCCTCTGTTGCTCTCATGATGCCAGGATGAAGTCGGAAGCACCAAGCTAAATGAGAAAACTAAACCAAAGGAAATGGAATGGGTACTCTTGCCTCTGTTCATTACCCACTAGCCGGACACTCAGCGCTGGGGGAAGGAGGGGTGAGGGAAGGAAGGAGGTAGGGACCTGGGCTCAAAAGCAAAGACCAGTGACCAGCAGAGTGAGCTTGGGCAAGTCACGTGACCTGTTTCTTGCTCTGTTTCCCCATGTCACTGAAAGTGCGGAAGAGCATTTTAAAGCGCGAAGGGTTGGTTTAAGCAAGACTTCACCGTCTCTGCAGGCTGTAGTCATGGGCCTTGCAGTTCCTGCCTGAGATTAGGCAGTCTCGCTGTGGACAGTCTCCTGGGTCAAATCTAGTTCCTCACACAGCCTCTTAAAGACAGGACAGCGTCACAGCAGTAAAGGAAACAGAAGGGCAGGGGAGAGAAGCTATCATCGTTTTTATTCCAGATCGTCAACTGAAATCTTTCCAGAAGATCCAATTCTGGCTGATGAACCGAAGATCAATTTCAGTTGTAAGCATTCAGTTTTTATTGCTCAGAGAATCCTTCTGAAGCCAAGAAAACAAACAAACAAGACCCACCCAAGAAGTATCAATATAGAAACCCTGTTCCAGGACACAACCCTTGAACTCTTGGTTTCCCCAAGAAAACCCATGTAAAACTAGATGCTAGCAGGCTTATGTTTTGACCTCTTAGATCAAGCACTGCAGAATAATGTGGGACACAAAACTGAAATATTTTGGTGTGTATAAGAAGCTCAGAGCAGGGCTTCCCTGGTGGTGCAGTGGTTGAGTGTCCGCCTGCCGACGCAGGGGACACGGGTTCGTGCCCTGGTCCGGGAAGATCCCACATGCCGCGGAGCGGCTGGGCCTGTGAGCCATGGCCGCTGAGCCTGCGCGTCCAGAGCCTGTGCTCCGCAACGGGAGAGGCCACAACAGTGAGAGGCCCGCGTACCGCAAAAAAAAAAAAAAAAAAAAAAAAAAAAGCTCAGAGCACAGACAGTAACTCTGAACTCCCCAAATTACAGTGGTAAACTGACGTGCAACAAAACAGGCCTGTAACTCATATCTGGGGGTGGGCGTGGCAGGCACCCCAGCAAGGCCTGCCCAGTCCCACTTAACATTCCAGGGAGATCCAGGGGTGGGTGGGAGTAGAGGGGAAATGAATTCCGGCAAAGAAGCCCAGATTTAGCAAGTTGGGTGAAGGTCATGACTAGAGAAAACATGCTGATTAGAACGAGGGCAGGTGATTTGAGTGTTGGCTCTTGGTTTAAATATCACCTAATCGCTGTGTGACCCTGGGTGGATCTCTTACCTTTTCTGAGCCTCTGGTTTTTACTGTGGTATTTCCCTTATTGTCTGAATCAGAAAAATAGCCAGAGTCCTAGATTTAAAATACAGATTCTCAGGTGTCCCACCCAGATGTGCTGTACTGGGATCTCCAAAGCTGGGCTGTAGCTGTGGGCATTTTTAACAAGTTTTTCAGGTGATTCTTAAACCAGGAAAGTTGGGAAATATCTTTTCTGCACAATGTGGGTAATAATAGTAATCCTCCCTCATGGGATGTTGGGAGGATTACATTATCAGGTAGAGCATTTAGCATTGTGTTGGCATATCCTGAGTCAATAAATGTTAGCTTTTTATCACTGAAAATCATTAGTACCATTTATTTAATAAATATTTGTTATGTACCTATTATGTGCAGGGTCCAGGGCAAGGGTTGGCAAACTACGGTCCAACGCACTTGTTCTTATGTGGTCTGCGAGCCAAGAATGGTTTTCACATTTTTTTTTTAAATGGTTGGAAAAAAACAAAAGAAAAATAATAGTTTGTGCCACTTGGAAATTTTGTGAAGTTCAGATGTCAATATCCATAAATAAAGTTTTATCAGAACACAGCTACACCCACTCCTTTACTATTGTCTCTGGCTACTTTCATGCTGTAATAGCAGAGGGGAAGAGCTGCAATAAAGACCATGTGGCCCACAGAGCTGAAAAATATTGAATATTTTCTACCTGGTCCTTTTTTAAAAAGTAAATAAATAAATAAAATTATTTATTTATTTATTTTTTCTTTATTTTTGGCTGTGTTGGGTCTTCATTGCTGTGCACGGGCCTCCTCTAGTTGCGGCGGGTGGAGGCTACTCTTCGTTGCGGTGCGTGGGCTTCTCATTGCAGTGGCTTCTCTTGTGGCGGAGCACAGGCTCTAGGTGCATGGGTTTCAGTAGTTGTGGCACGTGGGCTCAGTAGTTGTGGCACGTGGGCTCAGTAGTTGTGGCACGTGGGCTCTAGAGCACAGGCTCAGTAGTTGTGGCACACGGGCTTAGTTGCTCCGTGGCATCTACCTGGTCCTTTACCGAAGAAGTTTGCTGAACCCTGCTCCAGGGCAAGGGCCTTCAATTGGGGTTCTTGTATTTGGGGAATATACAAAGATTTGTTGACCCAAATAATTATTGACCCAAATAATTATGATTGATCATTGTATGATTTTCTGGCATTTAACTCAGAAGGAATTAAAATAATTGAGAAGCATTGCTGTAACAATACACTTTCTATGTCTCTATCCTTATTTATGCGAGTGAGACTTCTCAGCATTTACATCAATAAAAAAAGAAAATTGGGACTATAACTGAAAGAGATCTGTATCTCATTCTAGCAATTGGTAAAAAAAATTTTTTTTAAGTAATATCATCACAGATATATAAACTGATGAAAAACTAGGCCTATCAAACGCATTAAGATATATTCTTGCTTATTTTAATTATTTATCAAAAATGTGTAATATATTTATGTAGTTTACAACATAACAACAACAAAAAGTTGTTTTGAATGATAATTTGATGTAAAAGAAATGTTTAAAGCTTGGAGCCCTACGGTCAAAGGGAATAAAAAATGTGTTTCAATTTATAGAACTATAATTTTGTTGCTGAGGAGTGGGATGAAATGAACAACAAAAATTTTTCAAGATTAGTAATGTTTCCCGTTTTCAGTCCCCTCCCTCTGTTCTGGAAATTTCAGAGATTGGTTCTCTCAACCTGACCTGGCTGAGGTGAGAGACCTCCCAACTTTTTTTCCTGGCAACACTACCATTTTGTCTCAACTTTGCTGGTCGATGGATCTAGGGCATTCAAGAAATGGATCAGATCAGTATCAAACTTCTCATCTCCACGAGAACAGAATTTAAAGATTACTGAAGAGAAAAGAATCCGCTGTGCAAAGGTATCATTCATCTGCTGGGGCAAAAGAAATACCAGCTTATGTGCCCTTTCTAAGGAATATAGTCAAGAAATTAATGGAATAAGGATAAACTCAGAGTAAAGATGTGAAATACGGGAAGAAGAGTTTAAGAAATTATGGTGAACAACGAATGTTGTAATCTTTGGTTAAATCTCAGTTGATGTGGTCATTTGGGAATTGGAACATAAGAGACATACTGTAGGGCAAGACTTAACAAAAGCCTGGAAGTAAACTCACAAGCTACCTCAGCAACACCCAGGATTTGGAGAGAGGGGTTGTAGAAAGAGATGTGGCCCAACGGCCTCCTCTTGTGAGGAGGAGACTTCTTAATGAAAGGTTTGGGCCTAGTTGATATTTATATCTGATATAGCAACAGAGGAATCGATTTAAAAATAATCGCTAGAGTTTAGAAAGTAACTATTAGCAGAATGGAAACATATAAGAACTTTCAAGAACATAGTGAAAAGTTAGAAAAGAAAAAGGAGAAAATTACAAAGTTTAATAAATAGTAAATATTAAATAAGACAGAAATGAATAATACCAAGTATACGTTACTACGAGAAATGCAAACAGTTTGACTTCTCCAACCAAAGACAAAGACATGCTATTAAAGGAAGATATTAAACCACTGAATGGGAAAGATAAACCAAGCAAATGTAATAAAATATAAAATAAGACTTAGAATACTGTTATTAAATAAAGTGTAATTTAAGGCCCAAAGCTATTAAATAGAAAGATCAGGCATATACTAAAGGGTAAAATGTAAAATTGACAAAGAACACACACATGATAGCCACAAACTCACATGCATCAAACGACATATGACAAAGTATAATAAAATGAAACACAGTAATACAAGAAAAGCACGATAAAAAAACACAGCCACAGTAAGAGGCTTAAAAATACTTCTTTCAAAGTTTATCAAGCGACGAAAACTGAGAGAATCTGAATAACAAAGTCAACATACTTGATTCATAGATCTCCTCAAACGTTTACAAAACTTGGTCATGTACATGGCTATAAAGAAAACTAATAAATTACAAAAAGCGCGTATTTTACAGGTCATATTCTCAGATCAAAACTCATTAATATCAGAAACCAAAAATGAAAATATAGTTTCACAAACTGTAACTACTTGAAAAATAAGACATAAACCTTTATATAACTCTTGGGTTTTATCCCCCTGACTTCCGGAACAAACCAACCAACCCTAAAACTGAAATAACGAAGTATCTAGAAATTTACGAAAGAAGGACACTTCATATAAAAATCTATAGGGATATGGATGTCATGAAAATTTCTGAAAGACTTGGAAATTGGCAAAAAAGACTACTGGTTGTCCCGTCATATCCCAGCTCTGGGTTATCTAATCCTATAGCGGTCAATGCCTTTTAGCGTTTTTGAGCTATTTTACAACTTTGTGAGTTACAGAAACCTATAATAATGCAAAAAACATATAAGAATGTAAACACACCTTGTGGGTGGAATGCAACTGATGGTTGCCCTGTAGACCCCAACCAGTTTTGCATCTGTCTGTAAGTTTCTTTCAGCATTCCTGATTGCCTGTGTAAGCATTCATTGAATTCCCCTTCAAACCTGTTGTAACAACTTACTGATTTCCTCATTAATTAATGAATTAGATAAAATTGCTAACACATGCTCATTTTATATTTGTATGGCAGTCATGATTTAACTTTGAAAAAAATGATCTTTTAACATAGGTGAAGTCATACTGGAAAATACACAGCTTTAAATACTTCCCCATTATTAAAGGCTGAAAATAAGTGAACTTAACACAGGAAATTAGACTAACAAAATAAACGGAAAGAAAAGCAGGGGAAAGAATTAATAAAGATAATGCTGAAATAAAGATACATGCTGAAATGAATAAAATGGCGGAGTAGAGAGAGAATAAATAAAAGCAAAAGCTTTACTTTTACATAATGACAAAACAGATAAACTCCTGGCAAACTACCTAAGGAGAAGACTGAAAATACAAATAAAACACAACCCACCCCAAACTCCCCTAAAACCACCACTCCCCAAAAAAAGTAACAAGAGCACTGTTAGATCAAAAAAAAAAGAAAAAAAAGCCAAAGATGCTAAAATAATTTTAGGAGAATGTTAAGTGGAATTACAGAGCAAAATGAATGATTTTTTCTTTTGCAAAGTATGTATTACCAAAATTTATCAGGTTGAGACATAAAGTCCAAATAGACCATTAATTACAGAAAAAAATGGAAAGTTTGTTAAGAATGTACAATGAAAAAGGGTATCAGCCCAGAAAATAAACAGATAATTCCTGAAATAACAAACTATGGCTGGTCACTGAAAAAGGAGGAAAGAGCCTCAATTTATTTTCAGAGAAACATAACCTAAAACAAACAAACAAGCAAAGTCAGAGAACAAAGAAGAAAACCAGCATTCAACTGTACTTACACATACCGTTATAAAAATTTCAAGGAAAATATTAGTAAATGAAATCTAGGAATGTATTAGAAGAATAATCCAACATGACCTAGACGGTTTGTTTCAGGAATGCAAAAGGCTTCAGTACCAGGCTATGTCCTACACTAATTCACATATCAACATATGTAAGTACAAAACCCAAATATTTATGTCAAGAGATAGTTAAGAGATATTTGACAATAATCAGCAACCCACCTTGATAAAAACTCTGAAGATGGGAGAAGAAAATGACTAAGTACTATAAAAACTGCCACCCAAGGAATAGCATATATTATATTAAATTGGGAAATTCTAAAGCCATTCAAGTTAAAATCAGAGATGCAACAGGGATACCAGCTGTTTCAACATTGTTTGGAGGTTCTGACTAATACAATAGGACAAGAATGCAAAATAAGTAGTATAAGTATTGCAAGGGACGAGAAAAAAACACCTGGGAATGAGGTGACTATACCACAACCATCATGTCATATTTATCAGCGACCAAGAGTTTCTAATAAATACTGTCAATGAATAAAAATTTTTTTCTAAGGTAGTACAATATAGACAAATATACCAAATATAGCTATTCCCTATGCTTGCAACAAATAATTATTTTAACATAAAATATCCTATTTACAGTTACAATAGAATTCAAAACAACAAGAAAATACAGGCCCTATTTAATAAGAATAGACTGTATATGAAGAAAACTATATATTACAACAGGGTTTAAATAAAAGTTTTTGGGTGGAAGATTTAACATTTGTTTTTTATTTTTTTGGCTGCGCTGTGTGGCACGTGGGATCTTAGTTCCCCAGCCAGGGATCAACCCCGTGCCCGCTGCAGTGGAAGTGTGCAGTCTTAACCACTGGACTGCCAGGGAAGTCCCAGATTTAACAGTTTTTAACGTCATTCTTTTCATGAGTTCATGTAACCATACACATACAATTCTAATACAAATCCTCAAAAGGTTTACTTTTTATGGGGGGAGGGGTAATGGACAAAATGAAGTTCGTTTAGAAATATGAATAGTTAAGAATTGCTAAGAAAATTTTGGAAAATAATAGCTACGGGGAGGCTTTGCAAGTCTAAAAGATACTAAGGATTACCTTGATGCTAATATAATCAAATGTGTAATGTTGGCAACCCAGAGAATTATAAAGATCAGTGAGACAAAACGGAGATTCTAGAGATAGAGCCAAGTATATTTGGGAACTGCATCTAAAGGTGAAATTAAGATTTCAGTTCCAAGGAAAATAATATTTTGTTTAACACGTGGTCCTGGTTATAATTGAGCAGCTAAACTCCTATACCATACACACATAAATATGAATTCTGGCTGCAGAAACTGAAAACAAATAATGAAAATATTAAAGAAAAAATCCTCAGGGGAAGGGAGGACTTTCTTAGAAAATACAGGAGCCACAAATAAAGCACTAGAAGAATCTGACTGCATACAAAATGATTATTTTTAGATGGAAATAGCACCATGAGGAAAGTCAAAAGACAAAGGATAGGAGGGGAGAAAACTCAGCACCATTTGACAGACATGGGGTTCACATCCCCAGGTGCCCAGCAACCCAAGGAAAAAAATAAGAGTATGAGTTTAAAGTTCATAGATAAGAAAAATGCAAATAATCAACAAGTCTATGCAGAGGTGTCACAGAGATGCAGATCAAAACACCAGCTCAGGAAACGCACAAAGACCAGACTACCATTTTCGCACATCAGACCTACAAAACTTCAAAAGATGGATAACAAGATTCGTGATAGCTGGAGCCCGCACCACCAGCACCACCAACGAGACTATCGTTTTGAAAAACTCATCTGAATCTATGCAAGTACAAACTACAGAAACTCATTGAAACGCACTTTGGGGACTCTAACCTACAGAAAGAAAAGAAAGCACAACTGAATAAGAGGAACTATGTAGGATGTTTACTGTGGCAGTTTGTAATGGCAAACACACCCCCAAACAACCAAAATACTCATGAAGATGGAGATGGGTGAATAAAGCATGGTGCTTATAACATGGTAAGTCATAGTCTACCGTTTGCTTAAAAAAAAAGGCATAGCTGTACTGACACCCAGTACTGTTAATAAATGGAATAATAAGGGCAAGGTAGAGAGAAACGTACATAGTGTGATGCAATTACTATAAAGATAAGGGAAAGCCTTTTCTAGGTTATCTTTTAGGTTGGTATGAACACAGAGACCTTACTTACCTTGGGTGGAATGAGAATAGGCTGGAGATTAGGAGATTATTGGCTTGGTTTTTGTACAATTCTATATATAGGTTATCACAAGGAACAAGTTTTGCTGTCGTAGTTTGTTAAAAAAATCCAAATACGCATGTGTGTGTATATGCATTATACGTATCTATGGAGGGCAGCAGTTCCGCGGAGATATAATGATATAAAGAGAAATATAGTATATAAAAAGAAAATAGTATGCTCAATTCAACCCCAACTCTGTAACTGGAGTAGAAAACATACATACGGGACTCCCCTGGTGGTCCAATGGTAAAGAATTCACCTTCCAATGCAGGGGACGCGGGTTCAATCCCTGGTGGGAGAACTAAGATCCCACACGCCGTGGGGCAACTGAGCCTGCGTGCCACGACTACTGAGCTCGCACGCCTCAATGAGAGAGCCCGTGTGCCACAACTAGAGAGAGAAAACCTGCACGCCACAACTAGAGAGAAGCCTGCATGTCACAACTCGAAGGAAGCCCACGCGCCACAACAAAGAGCCCGCAGCACAATGAAAGATCCCACATGCTGCAACTAAGACCTGATGCAGCCATAAATAAATAAAATAAATTTAAAAAATAGAAAACATACACAAGCATAGAAAAAAAAGATTAGAAGGAAGTCCATTAAAATGGTCACAATTTTTACACCTGGATAGTAAAATTATTAGTGACTTTTAAATTTTTCTTAATATACATACAGATGGTCCCCAACTTACGATGGCTCAACAATTTTTTGACTTTACGATGGTACAAAAGCAATACACATTCAATAGAATCATACTTCGAATTTTGATCTTTTCCTGGGCTAGCACTATGTGGTCTGATTCTTTCTCCCGATGCTGGGCAGTGGCAGTGAGTCGGCCATGGGATCACGAAGGTGAACAACTGATACACTTACAATCATTCTGTACCCCTCCAATCTGTGTTTTTCACTTTCTGTATTCATTAAATTACATGACCTATTCAATATTCTCTTCTAAAATAGGCAGATTTTGCCCAACTGTTGGCTAATGTAAATGTTCTGAGCACATTTAAGGTAGGTGAGGCTAAGCTATGATGCTTGGTAGGTTAGCTGTATTAAATGCATTTTCAACTTAATGATATTTTCAGCTTACAATGGGTTTATCAGGACATAACCCGTTCGTACGTCGAGGAAGATCTATAACGTGTGTCCCATATTTTTTATCTTGAATACACATTACATTTATAATCAGGAAAAAAATCATTTAAAAGTTGAAACTAGGGGCACACTGGGAAAAAAGATGTAGAACACAGGTTCATGACAATAGAAGTTTCCCAGGTAAAATCCAATGGCTGAATAGTTTCCTAAAGCACTGCAAGCAGTAATTCTAAAGTGATAAAATACTAACAGAGTAAGCTGCAAGCTTGTTTGATTTCTTACCAAACCATAGTTATGACGCATTATCATCACTGCTGATACAAAAATCATTTCTGGCGAAGAAGGATCAAAAATGAAAAGAAAGAAGACAAAGCCCAGCTTGAGGATATATATATATATATATATATATATATATATATATATATATATATATATGTATGTGTTTTCTTTTTTTTCTTGGCCACGCTGCGCAGCATGTGGGATCTTAGTTCCCCGACCAGGGATGGAACCCGCGTCCCCTGCATTGGAAGCACCGCGTCTTAACCACTGGATCACTGGGGAAGTCCCTGTATGTGTATCCTAAGGGATGCTGACTTTCTATTTCCAACAGGCAATTCTCAAGGTTTTCAGCATCACCATTTTCCATATTTCCTTAGTTTGTTATTACAAAAAAAAGGGGGGGAGGGAATAATATCTTTATGTAAAAGTGAATTGATATGCATGAGAATTTTAATAAGTTTGTGTGTTAGGGAATAAAATTAAAATGTTGATTACTCTGGTAAAAATGTATCTAAAGTGTTCTCACATTTTAAATATGCTTCTCTCACAAGAGTAACCTCCCCTCCTCACCAATCCTTGCTCATGCTCTGTGACAGCATGTTTCATTTATGCAGTGTTTATTAAGAGCCCACCCTGAGTTGAAGATAATGCTAGAAGCTGGAAATCAGAGATGAAGACCCAAATTCAGGTCTTTGGATCCAAGCACGGGTAATTTGAGATCGCTCTCTGGCGCCATCTACTGATTACACAGCATTTCAATTCAAAACAGACAAATTTGAAATTTCCCTCTCGTCAGTACAGCCCATGCTTTGGACCTAGGTGCTTTTCCAATCCCTCTCATCTGATCCCTGGGACTGCACGTATCTTACTATCTAAAACAATGCCATCCTAGAAAACTGTCCTAAAGGTTAATTATAATTAACCTAACCTAAAGGTTAATTATATCAGCATCTAAACAGAAACGTCAGGTTTGTCACTCTGAAGTTTCAAAATAAAAATGGTAGTTGGGTCACTTTAGGCACCACACATATTTGACTGTGAAGAAGGTAAGGCATTTATATACTATTTATGAGAGAGGACTAAGAAGCTTTGCTTCTTCAAGTTCTCTTTAATTATATAATTCAAACCCCAATAACCCAAATCATACTGTGACTCTGAAGAATCACTAACATTTGTTATGTTTTAATGATGTATCAATTTATTAGGAAACCATTCCTTTTTTCCCCTCATTTACGCTAAACTTTTTTCTTTTTGATCAAAAATCCATGTAACATTATGTAGAAAATGGTCCTTCATGCCGATAGATTTGTATCCATGTATTAAAACACTATTACCCCAAACACTGGGGGTATTTCAGGATGGGGTCTTAAGAGAGGCTTAGAAGCACCATCTACTACACAAATGTAATGAGGTGGAAAAAACCTTTATTAGAGTTTGCAAATCAAGTTGGAAGCAAACAAATGTATTCACTACTCAATTCATTTCATTCCAAGCCCTAATCGGGATCATCTTGGTAGTATTTAAGATTCTACAGCACTGAGAACACCGCGATCCAGAGGTCTCACAACTATCGCAGCATAAAAAAATTTCAGTAAGCAGTATAAAATTACCATTTATTATGGGGGTGGGGTGTTTTCACAACAATCCTTAAAAACATTAAGGGCAAACCTCTCACAGAATTCCATTTCTGACTTCTTTTTTGGTCACTCCTTTTTCCCCCTTTCTTTTGTTTTATAAGCACTAGTCTGGTATGGAATCCGCCGGACAGAGCAAAGCTGGGTGGGCGCCTCCTTGGATGATGGAGTAAGTCTGCTTGGGTAGTTCTTGCTGAGAGGTGGTGGAGAATATGGGCGGAGCCGTGGTGGCCACGGCGATGTTCTGGCCTCCGTCGCTGACCACAGTCACTTCAGCGGTCCCCTCCTGAATCAGAGCGTTCAGGCCTTCGAAGTCAGTGCAAGTAATGCCCGAACTGGTGATGAAAGTCTGGTTGCCAGAGCCTTCCTGGGGGCCGCCCGGGGCCGTGGGGATGAGGGTCTGGTGCAAAGTGCCTCCGTCCGTCTGGTCGTGAGTGGTCAGCAGGACAGCCGGCTGGGGCATCGCCGCCGCCTCGCTCGGACACCCCGAGGAATGAGGAGGGGCGATCAGATTGACCTGGCGTAAGATCTGCAGCCGGCTGTTTCCGGGCAGTTCCTCTGGGTTCTGCGCCACCAAGGCGGGCTGTACGATGTTCACTGCGGCCGCCGCAGCCTGGACGATGGTGTTTGCCTGGGGCACCTGATGGCCAACGATGATTTTGACTCTGCCCTCGCTGAACGGGGGCACTTGGCTGGGCTGGAGGGGCACCTGGAGGTGCCCCACAGTGAGGGGCGCGGCGGGCTGCTTGCTGGGGTCGATCTGAAACTGCAGGACGGTCACATCCGAGCTCTTATTCTCATTGTACTCACTGTGCTGCCGCTTGTGGCTGCGGAGCGAGTCCTCGCGCATGAAGGAGGCATCGCACCGATCACAGTGGAAAGTCTTCTTGGCGTCCAGCTTGGCCACCTGGCGGCTGCTCTGCCGGCCCGTGTCTTTCCTCTCCGAGGCCTCGGTCTTGACAACGTCGCCGTGGAACTTCTTCACGTGCTTGCTCAGGTTGCTGGGCTGCTTGGTGTCGAAGCTGCAGTAGCTGCACTTGAAGGGGCGGTCGGTGCAGTGGATGCGCTCGTGGATGCGCAGGGCGGCCTTGCTGGAACAGGAGTAGCTGCACTCGGAACATTTCTCGGGGTGCTCGGACTGGTGCACCCGGCTGTGCTTGCGGAGTGTGGCCTTGCTGTCCCCCAGGAAGTCGCAATGCGGACACTTGAAGTTGTTCCCGCTGTGCTTGATGCGGATGTGCGACTTGAGGTTCCCCTTCATGGTGCAGCGGACATTGCAGAACTCGCACTTGAAAGGCTTCTCCCCCGAGTGCACGCGCATGTGCCTTTTCAAGTCCGAGCTGATTTTGAACTTGGCGCTACAGAGCCAGCACTGGAAGGGGGCGTCCCCTGTCAACACAAGGTGAGTTTCGATAAGAACAGGCAGGCAACAACCATAGCGGATCCCCCCGAAGCACACACCAGAAAATCGCTTATACCAAGGCAGGCGGGTGGAGACCTTCTAACTGCAGCTCCTAGCAGCCCCTGGGAGAAAAAAAAAGAGGGGTCGGGGGCTTCTCTCCTTTTCCCAAACTTAAACCACCACCACCATTATAACACCCAGAAGAAAAACGGAGATTGAAAATCAAGCTATTTAACTGTCCCCAGTAAAAAAAAATAAGATTTGCGAATACACTTAGTATATCCTTGAAAACAATCAAGCTACCGTTCCTACGGTTATTGTGTTCACTCTGCTAGGGAACCATTCACAGTTGCATAATTTTGCATAATCCGTTGATTTTGGTTGAGTTACATGTTGTAACAGATTCAAGGGCACATTTTCAAATCAGTCAGCTCCATGCTCACTCATCAGAATATTCTTTTTACAATGATTGAAACGCCCAGCTTACACTTCATGCAGATTTTTATTAATAAAGACGTGTTTATTGCGCACAATTTATTTATCCCACATTGCCAGCTGCGTTCTTTACTTGTGAAGTTACAAAATCCAGCTGCTTGATTTTTTTTTTTTAATTCATGTTCGGTGAAAGATGAACAGGAAAAGCGAAATTGCAACATCTGAAAGGACATGATATTCCAAGTTTATTTCCTCAGTGAACGCTAAGTCCCAATCATCTGATAATTCAAGCAAATTGGTGACCCCGCCCATTGCAATATTGTTTAAGCAAGCGAAACAACAGCAGCTAAGGTTCTTCGGTGGCTTCCCGGACGGCAGGCGCCCTGCTGAGCATTCCACAAGAATGGTCTCACTTGATGATCCCGACATTCCCATGAGGTGGGTACTATTATCAATATTATTCCCAACACTACTGTACAAATGAGGAGGCTGAGGCCTGGAGCGACTCTATCACTTGTTTCCAGTCACTCGGTAGTACATGGCAGAGCTTGGATTCCAACCCAGGCTGATTCCAAAGCGGGTATTCTTTTTTTTTTTTCTTTGTAATTAAAAGACTTTACTTTTTTAGAGCAGTTTTAGGTTTGGGGAGATTATACAGAAAGTAAAGAGTTCCCATATGCTCCCTCCTTCTCTCCCCTGCACGTCGTTTCCCTATTATTAACATTTTGCATTAATGCAGTACATTTGTTACAACTGATGAACCAATATTAATAGATTATTATTAACTAAACTCCAGTTGACATGTGGATTTACTCTGTTTTGTATATTTCTATGGGTTTCAACAAATGTATACTATTACATATCTACCATTACAGTAGCATACAGGATAGTGTCACTTCTCTAAAGATGCCCTGTGCTACACCTATTCACCCCTAACCCCGCTCCCGGAACCCCTGAAATCTCTGATATTTTTAATTGTCTCTATAGTGCTACCCTTTCCAGAATGTCATATATTGGTTAACATCTTAGAGTATGTAGCCAAAGCTGGTATTCTTGGATGCTAGGTGATTATCTGTACATATGACCAATGTTTGCTTTCTTACCGTAAGCTCAAAAGAGTGGGATTGTGTTCTGACTTTTTGGTATAAGACCTATAACATCACAATGAGCTGTTTAATAAATGCAATTAATGATGGAGCAAATTAAACAAGCTTCGAGAAAAGGAAGAAGCCCCAAACTAAACAATGCTTTGCATGACTAAATGCCACTGAGATCATTCACGTGAAACCCTAGAACAAGGAATGGTAAGCTATACACAGTGAGCCAAATCTAGCCCACAGCCTGTTTTTGTAAATAAAGTTTTATTGTAACACAGCCATGTCCATTTGTTGAGTGTTGTTTCTGGTTGCTTTCATGCTACAACTGGCAGAGGTGAGTAAACTGTGATAGACACTGTATGGCCCGCTAAGCCTAAAGTATATTTACTATCTGGCTCTTTATAGAAAAAGTTGGCTGACTTCTGTCTTAGAATGTTGCTCTCAACATTTTTTATGCCACGGACCCCTTTCTGGTGGTTTAGTGAAACCCATGCACGCTTTCTCGGGGTAATGTTTAAATGCACAAAGTAAACTAAAATAAAAATCAAAAGGAATACAAAACAAACTAATTATATTGAAAATTATTAAATAATTAAATTGTGATTTGGCAACGTGTGTCCATTAAGTAACAAGCTCTAGCGGTGGGTCTAGCGACGACACCAATTTCTAAATAGAGAAGAGTGTAAACGATGTTTTGATCTATCAAAAACACATTATAAAAAGATCTGTGATTTCTACTGGCGACAAGTTCACATGCACTGTAATCAGACTGGATGCCTATTTTCATAACTGAAGGACACATCACATTTCAGAAAGATGAGTGAAAATGGAGATGTAATTTTTTTCCTCCTCCAAGTTCAGGGCCCTCCTAAATTCTACTCATGGATCCCTGGGTGGAGGTGTCTGTGGACTCAGAGGAAGAATCACTGCTCTAGAATGTTCTGCTAGGTCTTCAGTTACATCACTGCCCAAATTAGTGACGATCTGTTTGCCTTTTTTTTTTTTTTAAAAGCAATTTAGCAGAGGTCAAACCCAGAAAAACCAGATAACCAGATCTCACAGCTGAGTCGCAGAGCTTAACAACACTTTTTGACGTGAAGGCAAAGGGTTTAAATCTTTTCATCATCATTATCTTCTTCTTTTTCCTTTTCACCATAGATTTATTTCTTAAATGAGGCAGACTGGTCAGTACCAGTGCCATTGGACCATAAGCTCCCCAAAGCTAATGACTACGTTCATTCCTGCCCACTACCTGACCCTCGCAGTGTCTGGTACCTGGTGAGGACTTAATGAATGTTGCTCTGTGAACAAGCAACTGATATATTTAAGCTGACAGATCTCTTGAGTTTAGGTTGCCACCGAGACAATATAGTCGATCAAAGCGATGGAAGGGTAAAGACAAAAATCCTATTAATTTTACAATTTGTAAAATTTTACAAGTGCCGCAGATTCATAAAAGGGAAATGAACATTCCATGGAGATACTGCATAAATGGCATACATTTAAATTTTTAGAAAATATACTTTTTCTAGACCAACTTAAAGATGCTATTATAAATGAAATGGTTAAGTTTACCCTCCTAAGTTAAGACGATTCTGAACAACTTCCCTAAATGAATCCTTCAGTGCCTCTAACCGAGGTTGAGGAGATTTCTGAAGAAAATCAGATGGGCGCCAGTTATGCCAATGTCTTAACTTGCTGTAGCAGATTAATGTCCCCAGACCTCCCCACCTCCTATCGCTCCCCGTAGCCATGGCCTCTGCCATGTATGTGATTATGCATGCTCGCCCGACAGGGACAGGATGACTTGCCACGACCCCTAACAAAATAGGCTCTATCACGTCATTGGATTTGCCTGATGGTATGTTAACTAGACTTGATACAAGTAATGGCTTGAATGGGTTTGTGAATCGGGGTTTGCTCGCTTGTACCTCTGTCATCCATCGCCAGGAGAAGGTCAATCCTGTCCTACCCGCTGATCCCAGGAGGAGGACGACAGACGTGGAGCACAGCTGGATTGTGGCAGCCAAGGCCAGTGGACAGCCAGCCCACAGCCAGCAGATTCTGAGATTTGTAAGTGAGCCCAGCAAAGACCAGCAGAGTTGCCCAGATGACACCCAGCTGATCCCCAAACATGAACAGAGAAGGCATGTTGTTGTATCCACTGAGGTTCTGTGGGGTTTTTTGTTACACTGCATTATTGTGACAACAGATAACTGATATACCTGTTGGCATCGAGAAACAGAGCGCTGCCGTAACAGAAGACTAAAATCCGTAGCTTCGGGTTTGGGGGGCAGGTAAAGGCTGGAAAAGTGGCAGTGCACACATTTCACGGCAAGCATTTGGGAAAACTGTCACCTGTCGTAACTTAGAAGATAGAAAATGTACCCACTGAATTCTGAACTTGAGCAAAGAGATTCATTAGTTCTAAGCAGAACAGTGAAAGCGTCTTACAAGCTGCATATGATAAGGTCCCACAAGAAAGAGACAAATTCCAAAAAGAACTGGCCATTTTCAAAATGGAATTTAGCGAGAATACAGAAAATCAAAGATGTGCTGGGTTAGATGAAGTTTCCCATCTTCAACCAGCAAAAGATTTTCAAAGTACGACAAAAGCCTGGGAACAAAGATCAAATCCAGGGAACTGATCGCAGAGGGAAGAACGAATGAGAAATGAAGGGTGTAAGCGCAAGGTTCTTTGTCAAAATCTCCAAAAGAATAAAGTTGGTGCCAAGTAAGTCCTCTCAGCTGGACACGGATTCCTAAAAGTCGCACCGGCTTCAACCTACAGAACATTATTTGCCGAAAGTGCTTATAATTGAGTTTAGAGGAAAGGCAAGTCTCCAGAAGAATTATGGGTGTGGCTTTTGGCACACAGATACACAGGAAACTCACAACGTTTTTAAGATAGCTCTATCAGCAAAGCTGTCAGTCTAGACTAAAATAAAACCTAAAAAGATCCCAACTTTCGGTAGGCAGGAGGCAGGCTGAGAAAGGTTCTCAAAGGCACATTTTCCACTCCTTTTCAGAAGTGGTTAAGGGAGGTGATGAAAGGCTGCTCCAGGGAGCAGAGTCAAAAAGCACACGGTCGAGTCAACGCCTAATCAAGAAACATTCCCTGTTCCCAGAGTGTGGGGACCTGGAAACACCTGCCCAGAGGGATTTCAGCAATCTGTGCACCAGTGACTGCCAAGCGCCTCCTGTTCTTCCCCTTTGGAACAGGAGGAATATCATAAGTATCCTGGCTGCGTTTCACCGCTGCATGCTGGGAGCGTGGGGACAGACAGCTTTGTCTTTTTATTGCAGAAGGCTCTAGGTCAAGAGAAGCCATATCTATACCTGATGGAGACTGCAAGTTCCTGATCCTATGATTGGCTAGACTTGTGTGGGTTTTGGGAGGCCATGAATGCGTCTGCATGTCAGAGAGATGTGAATGATGGTGGGGTGAACTGGTGAATGATGGTTGGTGCAAAAATGGCCTTTGCCATGTAACCCTGGGATGACTTTCCACTGTGGGTGAGCTCAGCCCCACCCGTTGACACCAGGCCCAACCATTTAACTTACTTTAGCCAATGGGATGCAAGCAGAGGCTTGAAATGAGCTTACACATTGGGGCATACTTGTTTTGCCTTCCATGCAGAGGTCTGCCCTTGACACGAGAAGGACAAGCCTGGAGTAGCCCACTGGTCCCAGAGGGAGGCTATGAGACATGTGGGCAGAGCCAGACTGCCCCAGCCAAGGCAAGGAGACAGCCAGCAGATCCCCAGCCAGGGTCAGTGGACACCCAGCCTTTCCCACACATGTGATTAAGCCCAGCCAAGATCAATGGAATGTCTAGCCAACTCCCTGCTGACCTGAAGTACGTGAGCAACAAATGCTTTTATAATATGCTGCTGAGATTTTGTGGTGGTTACACAGTACCACTGTATCGAAAGCGAAGAGACACACTTGCTAAAAGGAAAACATACATCATTTGTTAAGTTACCTACTCAGCTGAGTTTTTTCATCAAGCTGTCCCATGCTGAACTTCAAAAGACGACTGAAATGCCTAACCATACGTTATGCAGACACTGATTAAAAATGCATTGCTTATATCTATACTTCATTTAGCGCACCTCCTCAAGTAAATACTAGTTAATAGGGTCTAAAGCTACATAAAGATGTGTATAAAGTTATAACCTTGATGTTTTTCCCTATTTTACAGAGAAAGCGACTTCTGAGCAGATGAAAAGCAAAACTGCAAACCACGGGATGAACTAACGTGCCCAGGTCCTTTACTTAGGTTGTGACTCAGTGCTTGAAGGTGCCGGTGATTTAGGCAACAGGCAGTTGGGAGCGCAGCGTAAGGACCACATGAAGGACGTACCTGTGTGGGACCGGAGGTGTACGGTGAGCTGGCTGGAGTTGCGGCTGGCGTAGGGGCAGATCTGGCATTTGAAGGGCCGCTCGTCGGAATGTATCCGCAGGTGCTTGTTGAGGCTGCTGCTGTCCGCAGCAGCGTAGTCACACGTCTTGCACTTATAGGGCTTCACGCCCGTGTGGCACCGCATGTGGGTCTTCAGCTTATCCTTCCGGCTGAAGCACTTGCTGCAGACTTCACACTTGTGGGGTTTGTCTCCTTCAAACGTGCACACACGGCATCAGGAAACAAGATGAAAAGGGAAAAAGGCTTATTTCCCACTGCCTTATGAAAAGCTTAAGACACAGTCATCCAAGGATATTTAGAACCCCCCCCGCCCCAAAACTACATGGATGATGGGCAAAGAGCTAACGTCTTGGGAGAGGAGGAATTGCTTCTTCTATGTGGTTTATTAGTAGTTTCTAATTTTTCCTACATTGAAGATGAATTCTTTCTTTATCAATTTAAAATAGAAGGCAACTCAAAAATTTTAAAGTACAGCTAAGTAAAATAAGAAACATTGTCTCATACCCATTAGCTCTTTTTTCTTTTTCATAACAGACACACCCTAAAACTCAGAATCTCTAAGTTTTAGTACAGCTCACGTCTGACCAGCCAAAGAATACATTTCTCGGCCTCACTCGCAGCCAGGGGTGATTCTGCGATGAAGTCCTCATTAATCAAATGGCAGAGAAGGTAAATGTGTCCCTTTCGTAAAAGGAAATGGCTTGCCTTTTACTTTTTCTCTTTCCACCTGTCTTGCCAGCTGTTACCAAGACATGAGGGTGAACAAGCAGGTGAGGACAGCATACCTGCAGATGGCGGATACGTAACCTAACGTACTGTAATACAGAGAGAGAACTTAAGTCCCTGGATGATGGGGACAGAGCTGCCTACCTGCCTAGACCACCTGCATACCTCTGGACAGCTACGTGAGACAGACATAAACCCCCACCTTGTGTGAGCTGGTGCTGGGCTGTTTTGCTACAGCAGCTTAAACTGTACTCACTAATGCACATTGTCAACTTGCCACCCGTGAACAACTGCTAATTTTTTGATATCGATTTTTCCAATTATCTTGTATGTGTGTGTGCACATTTTGGGGTAGAAAAACCTTCTTGGCCAACATCAATTTAAACCCTTATTTTTTGGAAGGTACTGTGCCTCTGAATGATTTTACTTAATTCTCTCAACAACTGGGATTAGAACCCAGGACAGTCTTGCTTTCTTAGCCAAATGCAACACTGCCTCTCCACTGACTACTTTCTTGCACTTAAAATAATTTCAATCATTTTCACATCATTAAATTTCTACAACATGATTTTTAAGGCTGAAGTATTATATGTACAATACTGTAAATGTACTATAAATTATTGAACCAATTTCCTACTTGGCCATCGAAAAGAATGAAGTAGACACATGCATACAGACACGGAAAGACATCCAGCGTTAAAGGAGAAACAGAAAGTTGCAGAGAGTGTATATATTATTAACTTAATAAGAGATGGAAAAAGTAAATTGTGCGTTTTTAAGCCTGGTATACACATGCCAAAATTTAAGAATGAGACACACTGGACTATTAAGACTGGTGACTTTTGGGCATGTGTCAGATAAGAAGGATGTGGGCTGTGAGTCAGGATTTTCACTTTTTTTTTTTTTTTTTTTAACTCCTGCTCCAATCATATTAACAGTAATGTGAGGATTTTCACTCTTTACTTTACATATCAAACATGTATTTTGGCCAAATCCTAAATAGCTAAGTGCTAAAATCAATTGTCAGCCAAAGTTGGTCACTATCCTCATAGAACAAACATCTGGGATTTAAGAATACATCTAGAAGTATATTAAAGATTGTAATTTTTTTTTTTTTTTTTTTTGCGGTACGCGGGCCTCTCACTGTTGTGGCCTCTCCCGTTGCGGAGCACAGGCTCAGCGGCCATGGCTCACGGGCCCAGCCGCTCCGCGGCGTGTGGGATCTTCCGGATCTTCCCGGACTGGGGCACGAACCCTTGTCCCCCGCATCGGCAGGTGGACTCCCGACCACCGCGCCACCAGGGAAGCCCAAGATTGTAATTTTATTATTAAAAATGTTCACAGTCAAATTAAAAAATCCAGGAACAATAATTTCTCATTACTGACAGCTGCTAAACAGCTTCTGTGGGCACCATCCTGTGTATGTGCAACACCGAGCAGATGCCGGATGTCGGTGGAGCTGGATGGTTTACGGCCAGCTCTGCTGGTAAAGAGCCCCACTCTTGCTGTTCCTGGCCATGAGCTCTTCTCCAAAAGTAACTAAGGTAAGTACACCTTGTCAACTCTCTGACTTGAAGATGTTGACGGAGATGCTGCAGTTATGCAGAAATCATCCTACAAACCCAAGTGTGGCTAACTGTGAGTAGAGGATGCTTCCTGAAGATTTGCAGCGATGGACTCCATGGTGCTGTCCTCACTTACATTTTTATAATGCTTCCCCAGTTATCATGCATAATGACAGCACTTTACTCTTACAATGATGAATATGCTACGTGTGACTGATGGAACTTCAACACAGGGCACCCACCAGGAGAGATTCATTGCTTGTTACATTGAGAATGCTTACCAATACCTAAAACTTAATAACTTCAGACTGTGATAACTAGAAGAAATCCAAATGACAGGACGCCGTGAGGCTGATTAGATATGATGGTGATCCCAGTGCAACAAGGCAATCATTGGCCGTGGCCAAGGAGTATCAGAGATAACTGCTAGATGTTTTATCTTCTTTATTTTATCTTCCAGATATTTTATCTGAGGCTAAGTAGCAGAATTTGGGCAATTAGGGATGCCCACGCCAAATTTCAGTGTCCCTCCCTTGTACACGTTGACACTCACTGAATTCATATATGACTGTATCATCTGAATTATGAGCATCTAATACTTCAGGAAAAATAGTCTAAAAGCAATTCCTTCTCCATGCAGAAGGTCTGGGAGACATAAAAATAATACATTAGAGAAAATTAAAATCACCAGAAATAATCACACTTTTCTTTTTCCATGCAATCCTTTTTTTCTCTTTAAAAAAGAGAAAAAAGTATTTATTAAATTAAAAAAAAAGTATTTATTAAATTCTTTAAAAACAGTATTTTTTAATAAAATACTTTAAAAAAAGTATTTATTAAATTCCCCTTTCAAAATTGCAAAACACACTCAGGTATCCAATGATGCAGTGTAAAGATACATAAATGAAAAGTCACTATTCTCCCCCTCCTTCTTCTGTTTACCAGTCATTACACACACCACAAACACACACACACTTACTGACAGGATCATCTCCTCCAAATGAGAAGAATATGTGCATTTAAATTAATTCTGGCAGATCAATTTCCAAAATGTCTGTACCAGTTCACATTTCCACTTCTAAGTTTTCTCATATCTGTTCCAGCACTGGATTTTATTGCTCTAAACATTTTCTGCCAAAATCACGTGTAGAAAGAGCATCTCGTTTTTATTTCATTTGTGTTTGTATTCCCATGATGACCAGTGAGGTTCTGCATCATATCATGTGTCTGACTTGTCCGGATCCCCAGCTCCCAGCACAGAGAAGGGATGTGTGTGAACCACTTACCCGTGTGGATTTTTAAATGACGCTCCATGTCCTTCATGCCATAGGCAGTCTTGAACTGGCAACCTTAAGAAAAGGCAAGGAAAAATCAATGACAGAGGGAAACACAGTCACTTTAGAATGGAGAAGCCTGGCAGAAACTTCCTTAACCAAGTGATGAAAGTTAATCCCACAGTAATGGGACCAACAGGCATCAGTGTGCTCCTGATACCAGGTACCAAGTACATAATATCTCGTCTGTACTTCCTGCTCAAATTGCTTCACCTACATCTGATCATGAGGAAACATCAGACAAACCCAAAGTGACGAACGTTTTATTCAATATGAAATAACTGGCCTGTGCTTTGCAAAACTGTCAAAGGTCATGAAAGACAAAAGCTTAGGATTAAAGGAAACTAAAGACACATGAAAACTGAATGCAATGTGTATTATGAACTGGATCCTGGACCAGTTTTCCTTTTGATACAGAGGACATTAGTGAGACAACTGGTAAAATCTTAATAAGGTCAGCAGTTTGATAATTGTATGTATAAATGTTAATTTCCTGATATTGATGATTGTACTGTGGTTATATAAAAGAATATTCTTGTTTCTAGGAAATGTACATTGAGGTACTTAGGGGTAAAGGGACATCATGTCTGCAACTTTGGGGGACATATATGTATATATAGAAAGAACAACAAAGCAAACATAGTACGTTAATATTTGGGAAATCCAGACGAAAGGTACACAGAAATTTTTTGTGCTATTTTTGCAACTATTCCTTAAGTCTGAAATTTTTCTTGCCTTCCCTAAAGGTTTTTTTTTTTTTTTTTTTTTTTGCGGTATGTGGGCCTCTCATTGCTGTGGCCTCTCCCATTGCGGAGCACAGGCCCAGCCACTCCGCGGCATGTGGGATCCTCCCGGACCGGGGCACGAACCCGTGTCCCCTGCATCGGCAGGCGAACTCTCAACCACTGCGCCACCAGGGAAGCCCCCTAAAGGTTTCTTTTTTCTTTTTTTTAAAGTAAGGAAGGAATAATTTTTCTGGATGTCTTCCTAAGTTACAGCACAGAAAGAAAAATTCACAGTAATCTTAAATCTTCACTAGTCCCATTCAAAGAAAGGCCCATGGCTATAAAAGTCTTAGAGCCCAGTGCATGGTGACCAGAGACAGTGAGAGACAGGTCGTATGTGATGATGCAAATGCTGTGGGTTGATTTTTTTAAGCCAAGCAGTTTGGAGCACATCTACGTCCAGTTGTCAGGAATTCACGAGTTCGAGTCCTGGACCTGTTAAATGTCACATTCTCTACAAAAGTAGGACAATATGCTGCCTTTACCTGGATAGCAACAGTTAAGCCTCTTCTGAGCAGTTGGGGCTGTGGGCTTTTTGGCTCGTGACTTGGCAGGGAGAGAGATGACAGTGGCTGTCTGGTTTTCGTTGCTTTCTGTGGGCAGATATGTTTGATAGCCATGTTCAAAAACAAATTCTGGAGCTGAAACTAAAAGATATGATGATTATTAATTTTCATAATATGAATACCCAATAGATATTCCCTTTGCCCACCTTCCTTTGTAGAGAATGAACATGTTAATATTGCTTTCCCAGTCTCCCTTGCTGCATAGGAGTGATCATGTGACCCCGTTCTAGCCCATGAGACACTAGAGAACATCTGCTGCAGGGCTTTTGGAAAAGATTTTCTCCCTGACTTGAAGAAAAGGTGGGGGCAGAAAGAGAGGTAGTTGAGGAAAGCTCATTCTTGCTGCCCTGGTTGCCCCACTTTGTCTTTGGACATACTGGAGTGAGGACGTGATGTCTGGATCTGTGGCAGCCATTCTGTAACCATAAAGGGAGAGCAAGAAAACCAGATGTTGAGCCAGAGCCCGGAAAACCATTCAAATCTAGACTTACTAAATAAAAAAGAAATGTCCCTACCATTTACCAGGTAGGTTTTCTCTTAACTTCAGCCAAAAGCATTACTTTCATAAGCTTTATCACAAAATCCTAACAAACAACTGGAAAGGAACTGATTGAAGGAATTCTGGGCAAAACTACAAATACTCTCTAAACATAAATACTTTTTAACACAAGTACTCCTAAAACAAACAAACAAACCTTGTATTCTTACTGAAATTTTGAGGAAAAAAGAATAAAAAGGAGACCAAACATCTTTATCATCTTTGTCTTTAACCTTGTCATTATAACAGGTATAACAGGCAGTCTCAAATTTCTTTTTTTCAATTATAGTTCTTTTGACTACTTTGTTAATTAAATTTATGGTTTGGGAATATGTATTTTCTTTCTTCCTTTATTACATGTAATCGTCACATGGAGATGTGGCTTCCAATAGGAGTAAATACAACCATGGGGCCTGTTCATTAGATGAACTTGTCAGGCTGAGCGGCCCTAATGATGGCTTTGAGAGCCAACGTCATCTTCTGTTTCCAAACCTCAGTCACTGAGGCACCACCTTTGACACTTCTGCCATTGTACTTACAGAGTACACTTCTTTAAATCAACATGGGCCTGACATTACTCCCTATTTTGGCTTTGCCTGAAGCAGTAATACTCCCTCCACAGGTTTGAGGTGTTAATTACAGTTTCTCTTAAAACAAACATCATCTTTCTTTGAATCTAAGATGTTATAGACTGTAAGATGCAGCATTATTTTACACACAATAAATTTTTAAAAGTTGCCTATTCAACACATTATAATGCAATGTTTTCATATTCCTTAGGTATTTATATATGTATAGATATTCCTTAGACATTTTATAGTATTCGTTGAATGAATTCTTTTAGATTTCTTTGGATACTTGATAGGAAACTCAGGTTCCTGACCTGTACTCCTTGGGCACCTTTGGCAATGACAGCCTCATTCCAATGCATGTCAAAGAATAGCTGGGTTCTATCAGTATTTGGTATTTGAGCAAAATCATGGTTTCCATTTTCCTCAATTGAAATACGTCGGGGGAAGTGGCTTCTGTTTAAAGCTGGCCGAAAGAGTCTGACAAACTCATGTTCCATCTTCACACCAAGTCTCTTTGATGCTTTAACCAACCACACCTGCCTCTTGTTGAGATGTTTCATCTACTCTGTGGGATTAGCTATTGCTCCTGCTTCCTCGGCTCTGCTTGGTTCTCAAAGCATGGTCCCCAGCCAGCAGCGCTGGACTTACCTAGGAACTCGCTACAAAGGCAATTCTCGGGCCCCGCCCCCACCTACTGAATGAGAAACTCTCAGGTGGACCCAGCAATCTCACAAGCTGCCCACGTGATTCTGATACAGGCTCAAGTTTGAGAACCACTGGTGTAAGGGATCCTTTTCCAGGCATCTCAGCAGCAAACCTTAACCCAGCTTTGTCTAATTGAGGGACTCCATCTTTCTTGGTTGTTGCTTTGCAAAAACTACAGTTGTTCCTCCAGCAACAAATATTTGCTTCATTAATATCAAACTGACCCGCTGCTACTGTTTCCAGATCTTTCTGGGCACAGTTACTTTTCATCTTCTATCTGAATCATCCTGCAACATCGCAGAAGACATTTCAAACAGCAATTAAACCCAACAAATGTAGCGCCAAAAAATGCACACAACTCTGCCAAAGTGACCAAAAAAGTGATCAATGACAATGCAATCAAGGTTTCCCAGCGCGTGAAGACAATTTTTTGGTGACTGCCTCTTGGCTGGCAGCTATCTCCTTGATTCCAAGGTGCATCCCCATTTCAGATGTTACAATGTATCTTTGAACTGATAAAAGTCTAGGTTCAGCTACTTCCTAGGTGTGGGACTTCAGGCCAGTCACGTGACTTCTTTGAGCCTCCGTTTTCTTGCCTGTAAGTGGGGATAATCACTGTGCCCACTTCATAAGGTTATTGCAGTTTCATGAGAGCATCAGTAGCACAGGATATGTCCACAGCTGAGTCTTAATAAATGTGAGTTACTACCCTTGAGCAGAACTGGGCATCAAACTTTCAACAGGAATATGATCAAGACTCAGGGAGACCAACTGCCTTCGTTTGCCTGGGACTGAGGGTTCCCCGGGATACAGGACCTTCAGTGCTAAAACGAGGATGGCTGTTCACGCTACCATGACTTCCCAACTTTCTGCTCTACCACTTTTTGAACAAAAAAGGCTGGAAGACGCTGGGGTGGGGAGGGGTTGTGACAGTGGCCAGGCCCTCCCTACGGCTCAGCTCAGCTGTGGAGTCCGTAACCCTCCTGGGGAGGTAAGTGCTGGGTCCTGAATGATCCTGAGCCTGGGATTCCCGCCCTCCAGGGAGATCGATGGGGCTTCGTCCCCTAACTGTCCACCTGCCCCTCCACCGTAAGCCTCAGCATCCCTTTCGTGGTGAGTCACGGCAAAGTGGAAACACGACAGTATTCTGGATAGTAACCCCTTCTCAGATATATGGTTTGCAAATATTTTCTCCCATCCAGTAGGCTGCCTTTACGTTCTGCTGGTTGTTTCCTTAGATGCACAGAAGTTCGATGCAGTCCCACGTGCCCATTTTTGCCTTTGTTGCCTGTGCTTTTGGTGTCTTGAGGGAGGCGGCAGGATGCATAGGGAGTCAGGCACCCAAATGCAGGGATCAATTGGTGGGGGGGGGGTCCCTTGTCTGTCTTCAGATTTGGCATAAATAGTGGCAGTGGCCTTGGGGAATCTGAGTGTCCAGCAGAAGTGAAGGCAGCAGGGTCAACCCCAAGCACCCAGATCTGCTGAGGGGGGAACTGCTTCCAGCAGAGGCATGACCTATCCCCAGGGGAGAATGTTCTCAATGGCTCTTATAATCAAGTCCAGTGCTTAGTGAGATGAGCTCCCCCAGCCCTCCCCCAACAACCCCCAGCAGCTCACAGCCTCACACCGGCCTTTGGTTTTGTTTTTGCCCCCGGGGCTCTCCCTGGCTTGCCCGTGTGCCCAGGTGCGTATCTGAAACACGCGGTTTGTTCTATGCAGTCCTGGTCTGTAGCAGGAGCACCTTGGGTGTTCAGTTATTCACTCATGTTGTTGCTTAAAAAGTAAGAATGTCACATGAATTTCACAGGGAACCAAAATCTCTCTCTGTGGTTGGGATCCACTGGTGTCCTAGATCCGCTGGGCTCACATGGGCCAACTGTAGCTCCTCCCACAAAACTGTTCTTCAAATAGCTGAAGATTCCACGTCTCCCAAGCCACTTTGCTTCTCGCTTCTCTTCTTTGACTTAAAAACTCCATTTTTAAAAACCTTTTCTCTTTTTTAAAATTAAAAATGTATTATTTTTTCAAAACAACAGTAAACACCAATGGTAGAAGATCTAGGGAGCACAGAAAAGTGTAGAGAAGAAAACCTGCCCAGTGCTGTCCCCATACGGCAGTACACCCCCTTGCATGATATGCTCATTAGATACTGTACTTTTCCCCCAAAGTACTTATCTCTACTGTAGTTAAATAGTTATTTGGGAAAGTATTTAATGACCATCCTCTCCTCCTTTGGTTGGATGAGCCAGGTGAGGACAACACCTGTTTCTCTCCATCACTGTTTCCCAGAACCTCACACAGACGCTGGCAGTGCAGGGGCTCAGAGAACATTGGTTGAATTAATGATGGACCAAATGACTAACGTAGCCTTTTTACATAGATTTTAAAAGTATAAAACTGGAGTCATGGCTTAAATTGTTTTGTATTCTTTTCTTTTTTATTAAACAATTAAGCAATTTTATTAAACAATTTTGCTATGTGAAAGCATTCTGCCACGTTATCATCCACCCAAAACACAATTTCTTATGGCTACATAATATGCCATCATGTTGGTTGTCACAGTTAAATTGACCTTTCCCCCGTTTTGGACAATGAGTTGGTTTTTAGGTGTTTACCTTTATAAATAATACCTATCCAAAAATTTTAACTTATCCCTAGTTTCTCTCGATACCTTCCTGTAAGCTGAAGAACCAGGTCAAAATGGAATGGTCATTTTATTGCTTGGTGATTCATAATTATGAGATCCTTCCAGAAAATCTAAATCAATGTACATTCTCCCCTTCACCTTGGCTATCACACAGACTATTTGACAGGACAAAATGAGATCATTTTAGTTTAATTTGCGTTTCATTAATAATTGGTGAAGATGAATCTCTTTTCCACCATATTTTATTCATTCATATACCTTCTTTATGAACTGCCTAATCATGCTATTAGCTCTTTTTTTTTCTATTGAATTTTTACGTTTTTCTCATTGACTTGTAAATGATCTTTACAGATTTATTTATTTATGGCTGCGTTGGGTCTTCACTGCTGCGCGCGGGCTTCCTCTAGTTGCAGTGAGTGGGGGCTACTCTTCGTTGCGGTGCATGGGCTTCTCATTGTGGTGGCTTCTCTTGTTGCGGAGCACAGGCTCTAGGTATGCAGCCTTCAGTAGTTGTAGCTCGTGGGCTCAGTAGTTGCAATACGTGGGCTCTGGAGGGCAGGCTCAGTAGTTGTGGTGTGCAGGCTCAGTAGTTGTGGCTTGTGGGCTCTAGAGCACAGGCTCAGTAGTTGTGGCACCCGGGCTTAGTCGCTCCGCGGCACGTGGGATCTTCCTGGACCAGGGATCAAACCCGTGTCCCCTGCATTGGCAAGTCGATTCTTATCCACTAAGTCACCGGGGAACACCCGATCTTTACAGATTAAGGAAATTGCTTCATTGTCATATCGTCAAATCTATCGTTTGTTTGTTCCTGTTTCTTCCAGTATAGGCCATGCTTATTAGGACTCACACTTAGGGGTCTTGATTCAAATGCAAACTCAGAATTCACCTGCTGGGAGAAAAATCCACCTCTCTCTGTAAGGAAAAGTCTTCTCATGTTCTTCCAAAGGGTTTTCCTGAATGTGGTCCACACCTGCCCCAGCACATCAGCCCATCTGTCCCCCGTCCCAAGGGTGACCCTCACCTCCTCTCTCTGCCGCAGCTGATTGGTTTGGAAGCAGACACCTGCACAAACGCTGGACCAATCAGACCCTCTTGCCCTGGAATTAGGAATTGGGGCGAAGATACGCGGCTTGACGTGGACTTTCATTCTGAAAAAAGAAGCACCTACATGCCTGACACTGCCACTGAAAGATTTCCATCCTTTCTTGTCTTTCTCCTCCTGGTCCAGTGGTTCTCAAAATTGATCATGTACCAAAGATTCTGATGCCGAGATCTAGGTATACTCTGGGTATATTTATAGCTGATTTTTAACAAGTTTTCCATGTAATTCTTCTGCATACCAGCTTTGAGAACTCCTGCTCTAGACTATTCTAACAGGGTAGTGGCAGGAGTGTGGCTGTCCAGAGGGGCCTCAGGATTGGATTCCACTGCTAAGCCCCTCCTCCTTGTCCCTTGCTGGCCTGGCTTCTTCCAAGACAGTGGAACGGGGCATCTTAGCCAATGGGATCTAGAATTTCTGGAGAAGCATTTCCTCTCTGGTAAAGCGAAGCCGCCCCTTTCCCCATCCATGGGCAGGGCTGAGTGAAGACTTGAGGCTGAAAGCAGCAGCAGCAGCCCCCTTGTGGCCATGAGGAGGACTACTGCCGAGGACAGCAAGAAGATGCAAAGACCCCGGGTCTGCCCTGCCGTTCGTGTCCTGAGGTAAGGAATGTTTTACAATCCAGCCCTCTTGTAGTTTAGTGCTGTTAAGAGCAACTGAAAGCATCTGAACTGACCCAAGCCCTCACTGGCTGGTCCAGATTCCCAGGACCCTGCTCAGACCCACCCAGATGGTACGCTTAAGGGAGGGGGCTGGGTGTCTGCATTTTTCACCAAAGCTCCATGTGGTTCTTTTGAGAAACACTGCAATGAGGACTTTCCTAAGGGGTGATGTGGTGCAGTCAAGTGCAGACTCCTCGGCCAGGTAGCCTGGCTTTCAGGCCCCGTTCTGCCCCTTTCTGGCTCTGTCACCTTGGTCAAGTTATTTAATTCCTCTGTGCTTTAGTTCATTATGGGTAAAATGGGGATAATAATTCTTAGTACCTAATTTATGTTCTGAAAAGTTAATTTTTAAAATGAAATGTAAAATTTAAATTCATAACAATTTAAAACGTGAAAAACGACTTCATATATAGAGTACTTAAAAAATACATGGCGGGCTTCCCTGGTGGTGCAATGGTTAAGAATCTGCCTGCCAATGCAGGGGATACGGGTTCAAGCCCTGGTCCGGGAAGTTCCCACATGCCGTGAAGCAATGAAGCCCGTGCACAACTACTGAGCCTGTGCTCTAGAGCCTGCGAGCCACAACTACTGAGCCCCCGTGCCACAACTACTGAAGCCCACGTGCCTAGAGCCCGTGCTCGGCAACAAGAGAAGCCACCACGATGAGAAGCCCGTGCACCACAACGAAGAGTACCCCCGTTCGTTGCAACTAGAAAAAGCCCACGTGCAGCAATGAAGACCCAACGCGGCTAAGTATTAAAAAAAAAAAAAGTACACAGCACATAATGAGCAGTACATGAGAATTAGCTATTATTATTATTGCCAGATTCTCCCGGCAAATCATTACATCGTTTGCCTTACTAATAACTCACACGCTCGGCAACCTTCAACGGCTCCCCAGCTTCTTCACAATAAAGGCCAGATCAAAGCAGGGCTGCTACCCCATACTCCCCGTGTCATCTCCTGCCACTGTTATCAGATCTCGCCTTCAGAAGCAAGATCAGCTTCTCCACCTCCAGACCACCAGGAGGAAGTGCCCCCCCATCTTCCTCCCCAAGGCAGGTGAGGTTCTCAAGGCCTATTATACATTCGATCTCACTCATCATTTCTTCCCTTGGCTTTCCCCGCTGGGACCAATCTACTCCATGAACTCTCTGCACAAGGCTGTACTTGTCACAGATGGCTGGGTTTGTATGTCTTACAACTAAATTCTCCTCCCCTCCCTGATGAGCCTGGAATTCTCCACGGGAAGCATCTCCATTATCTCGGCTCCAGCATCTGGCACACGACAGCCCCAGAGCTGCCCTCACGGGGCCCTGATGATGGGGCAGGTGCCACGCCATGAACTTCATGCACATTTAATGAAGTTAATCCTTACAGCTGCCCTTTCCTGCATTCATTTGGTAACTGTTTTACTGAGTGCCTAGGATGTGCCAGGCCTGGTGCTGGGTGGCAGGAAAACAAGACTGATTAGTTCCTGCTCCAGGGAGATTTACAGTCTAGTAAACTAGATATTAAACTACTAGTTGGGGGCCCACAAGCCAAACTGAGCCCTCAGAATTTTTTTTTAAGGCTTTCAAAATCAACTAGGTGGGTTTCCCTAGGTCAATGACCTCTGGCCAAAGACCACCAGGGACACACCTGTAGTTGGATAGGTTGATTAGTCATTATAACGAAGGAAACCTCATACCACGTGAGCCGTGGAGGGTCTCAGTAAGAGGGTGTTAGAAAGGACCTAAAGAGTATTAGAGGTTTGGGGCTCATGTTAGATGATTTTGGGGGGACAGTTCACGGAAGCCTGCGTTGGAGGCTGTCAGGAGGTGGGGACAAGTCTATGATTTGGTATCTTAGCGACTATTACTGAGAAGCACAGAAGGTAAAGCCGTAGTAGGTAAAGCAGCAGTGTCACTCAGCTCAGTGGGGGAGGAGGGATGTCTGGTATCCCGTGGCTCAGGTGTGATGACAGAGGGGTTCTGTCTTCATCCTGTCCCACCACAGTCAGAGTGGCCCTGTCTCCTGCAGACATTCTGTGAACCTGTTTGCGTTCACCAGGAGAACAGCACAACCCACCAGCGAGAGTCAGCCCAGCTCCCAGCAACACCAAGGCCCAGCTGATGCTGCCTCCTGGCTCTCAGGGGCTGCTTTCCTCCTCCTCTGCTTATTGTCCAAAGGCCCGCCCACGCTCCATCACAGTGGATCCGCTGTTGCATTTGCTGCCACTGCCTGATCCCCAGGAGCACCTGAATTTACTTTTCTGGCTAAAGACCGCTTGTTACGAAATAACAAATTAATTGCAACTGTGATATGTGTTAGGTGAGGAAGCAGTGATGAACCTAACCTTAGGGGTGGGGGGCCGTGGAGGGGAGGGAGAAATCATAGGTAGCTTCTAGGTGGAGGTGACTTTTAACCTGGGACCTAAAAAAGTGGGAATTAAGCAAGAGAATTAGGGAAGGGAATTAAGAAGAACCTAACCTTAGGGGTGGGGGGCGGTGGGGGGGAGGGAGAAATCATAGGTAGCTTCTAGGTGGAGGTGACTTTTAACCTGGGACCTAAAAAAGTGGGAATTAAGCAAGAGAATTAGGGAAGGGAATTAAGAAGAGGTGGGAAAGATCATTCTAGGTCCAGTGATAATTCAACTCATATTGGCTGGGGGCTTGCCATGAGCCAGGCTCTGTGCAAAATTTTCCGTGTGCTGTTTCATTTAATTGTCACAGCCCCTGATTGGGTAAGTAATGAGAGCTAACCCTGACAGCTCTAAGTGTCTTCCATGTAGGTGCCCACGGCAGCCCGGCTGGGACCCTCTGAGGTTGAGAACCACCATCACTTCCATTTTACAGCTGGGGAAACGAAGACACTGAAACCCTAAGTCACCTGCCCAAGGTTACCTGGTTAGCAAGTGATGCAGCTGGGATTTGAACCCAGGCAGTCTGGCTCAGGACCTTAGACTCTTCACTACCAAATTCTGTAGCCTTTCTATTTATTCTTGTCCCCACTTTAAAAACGAGACACCAGGAGCTATTATAATTTGCATCGGTCACACAGCTCCTAAGGCCCTGTGCAGTCAAGACCAAACTTGGGGACCGGACTCCAAAGCCCCAGGATTTTAAGCCGTGAACTTAGAAAATGCACATAGAATGCTAATTCTTTTTTTTTTTTTTTTTGCCAGCATCAATATCTAATTTTACTGCTTTTATAGAAAAGTTCTTAAATTAACTGCCAAACTGTAGGCAGCTTTCAAAGCTAGCAGAGAATAAACTTTACTTTACATCCAACTATTACTGGGCTGAGACAAGACATAGGAGCTGAGTGAGGGAGGGTTTCGTTCAATCAAGGACTGAAGAGGGACAAACTGCCCAGGACAATAACTGGGTGTGGGTATCTGGAGGAATCTGCCAGGGTGAGGGGTCAGACTGTGACTTAGGGCAGTGAGCGACCCTCCAACTGGGTCGAGGCCCAGAATCCCCCAGGTGCTTGTTAAAAATGCAGATGCGTAAGCCTCAGCGATTCGGGTTCAGAGGTGCAGCCCAGGCACCAGTATCTTTAACAAGCTCCCCTGGGATCCTGGTCCATAGGTAGGTCTGGAAACTGCGGCTATGCAACGTTGAAGCCCAAACCTGGGGGAAGTTGGGCCCAGAAAACCAAACTAGTGTTAAAGAAAGGGAAAAAAAGCAAGATTCTGCTTGTTTTGTGGCAGAAATGCAGGCGCAGTCAGGGAGAGCAGCTGGATCCGGCAGAGACTCGGTATCCTGCAAATCTCACCCCACGCGTTAATCTCTGCATGAATAAAAGCGGTCGTTTATTGAGATACTGTCCCAGGTCCTTTACGTGGATTACTGCAGAGTCCTCACAATAACCCAATGATATTAGGTATGAATTAGGAACCTAATTCTACTACCTAATAGTATTAAGAACCATTATAACCCCTTTCTACAGATGAGGAAAATTAAGCAAAGTAAGCGACTTGTCCACAGGCCAGGATGGCAGACTGGGATAAATGTCCAGCAGTCCGTCTCTGGAGCTTGGAGCTCCTGTCAACTCTGTGCAGTAGGTACCACCATGAGCTGGGCACAAAGAGGGCTCCAGGCCTGGCCCGAGCGTACAGGGCAGTTGGCAAAACTGAGGCATGGCCAGAGTGAATGGCGGCAGGGTAGTGGAAATGCTGAGAGGAGGGTGAACATCTCTGAGCAAAGAACTAGGACAAAAGAAGGGGCAGTTATTTGGTGTGGGGTCAGCTTCACTGATAGATATGAGATTTGGGCAACTGTGCGTTCACTCCACAAAGAATATGGTGCCGGGGATCCACGGTGAACACGAGGGGTGCAGCTCCTGACTTCATGGTGCTTAAGGTTCAGCGATGGGACAGACCTTGAAGTTTGTTCTGCTTTAAGTACTGGGACTTGACCTGGTCTGGGAGAACCGTGCGCATGCATGTGTGTTGTCAAAGAGGGGCTCTTTGAGGAAATGCCTTTAAGCCCAGCTCTGACACACACATAAGAATTGAGTCAGTTTCAGGCAGAGGGAACAACACATACAAAGGCTCCCAGGCTTGAGGAAATGTGGCACATTTGGAAAACAGAAAGGACATCATCAAGGCTATTGCAATTCAGAGGGGAGGGGAATGTCCTGAGATGAGCCAGATCCTCTGTGTGCAGTCTGTCATGAACCTTAAAGTTTTGAGGTTGAGCTGGTGTCAGGCAGGCAGGAAAGGTATTTTAGGCAGAGGGAACAGCATAAGCAAAGGCTCGGAACCCAGAAGGATGCAATGGCCACCAATAAAGTGTAGGCCTTGAGGTCTCCTCACACTGGGGCCTTGTGTCCCAGGCTTCACACCCAGTGTGTGGGGTTACTGGGAGTTTGTGTTTGAGGATAGGGAACCCAACACGGAGTCTTCAGGGAGAAGACCACGAGGGTAAGGGCCAAAGCACTTAAGTCCCAGGACCGTCTTGAACCTGTGGTGGGACCCTGGCCATGCCTCATACCCACGTGCAGCATTACTTTGTCCAGCTGTAAAATGAGAAGGTTGTACCGGGCTCATCTCTAAGGTGGTTTTCAGTTTTAACATTTTCTTGGTGACTTCCTTTAAAATGAGAATTAAAATAAATTCGGGAGAAAGTGGGAAGACCTCAAGGTAATCCTACTAAAGTTTGTGAGGTGATCAATTATATTTCAATGCTTAAGGAATTCAGCAGAAACATTATTTTGGAGGCATTAAGGAAACAACCACAAAATTTTGCTTGTTGCTGAAAAATTCAGACACCACACCAATGTACAACTGATAGGGCGAAAGTTGGTACCCCCACTTCAGATGTTCTCCACACCTCAGCTCCAGATTAACTGCTTGCAAAACATTGAGAACAAGTCAGAAGCTGTTGGTGTGCTCAATCAGGCTCACAGACGTATCCTGTTTGGCCAACAAAGTTTTAAAATTTTGGAAGTTTTACATTTTTCAGTTTCTCAGAAAAACCCAAATATGACTGGATCCAAAGAGCAGCTTTCTCTACTTTACCACAGTCCTCACCATTCCCTAATGCCTTATGCACAGCTTACTTCTCTCGTTAACATTACTCGCTTCATTCCTGTTCTAGCAGCTTTCCGTGAATATAATACTATGTATGTATGCATATATATGCTTTTTTACACTTCCCTTGAGAATCTGTGTCTGTACAGAGATCTAGCTTCTCTTTTCAATGCTAAGTCACATTCCACTGTCTGAATTTATTCATCTAATAAATTACTAGATTACTATTCACTATTCATCTCTGGTATTTATTCATCTAATTTCCTCTTGACATATACATACAAAGGTTCCATTTTCTTTACAGTATATAAGTTAAGCAAATACCCATGTACATTTGTTTATCAAGTTTTATAGGATAAATACCTAGAAGTGCACTTACTGGGTAAACATGTTTCTGTACATTTTAAAATTTAGAAGATTTTAAATGTAAGATTTAAAGATTGAAAGATATCACAAAATTGCCCAGTTTATATGAATTTACATCTCCAGAAAGTAAAGGAAAGCAGTATTTGATTTGCATTTCTTTAACTACTAAGGCAATGGAGCATCCTTTTATGTTTAGTGGCTCTTGAATATCATCTGCTGCCCTTTGCTGACTTTTCCGCTTGGTTCTTTTATTGAATTTTAGGAGTTCTTTATATATGAGGGACACTAGGCCTTAGTCACACACGTGCTGCTATTTTTTCCCCAGTTGTCTTTAGACATTTTTATACATTGTTTTTCCTTTGGAAAAATGGTAGCTGTATTTACAACCTCATCACATGATTCTTTTTCTTTTGGGGGAGGGATCCCACAACCTGTCTTCCTTGGCAGGCACAGTATTAATAAATATAATTTTTAACTGAAAAATTGGAATGCCTTTAGCTAACAAATACATTTTCTATTTCCCCACTGGATCCAGCAGTGTGTCTACCAACTATCTCAAAAATGGCTTACTTGCTATTTTTAAAGTAATCTGTCTGGTCCCGTAAGGCAGATTATATAGGTATAAGTATAGGGTGTGTGTGTGTGTGTGTGTGTGTGTGTGTGTGTGTGTGTGTGTGTGTGTGTGTGTGTGTCTCTGTGTGTGTGTGTGTGTGTGTGTGTGTGTGTGTGTTCGGGTCTCTGTGTGTGTGTGTGTGTGTGTTTGGGTCTGTGTGTGTGTGTGTGTGTGTTTGGGTCTCTGTGTGTGTGTGTGTGTTTGGGTCTCTGTGTGTGTGTGTGTGTTTGGGTCTGTGTGTGTGTGTGTGTGTGTTTGGGTCTCTGTGTGTGTGTGTGTGTGTGTGTGTGTTTGGGTCTGTGTGTGTGTGTGTGTGTTTGGGTCTGTGTGTGTGTGTGTGTGTCTCTGTGTGTGTGTGTGTGTGTGTTTGGGTCTGTGTGTGTGTGTGTGTGTGTGTGTGTGTGTGTGTCTCTGTGTGTGTGTGTGTGTTTGGGTCTGTGTGTGTGTGTGGGGGGGGGGCGGTCTCTGTGTGTGTATAATTTTTACTCTAGAACTTTTGCAGTTTCATGCTGCACATTTAAATTTTACATTCATTTGCAATTTATTTTGGACACAACCAAGAACTAGGATGAACTTTTCTGTTTTCCTGGTTGGTAGCACAAGGGAGGGGAGGCATCAATGCCTGTTTATAGATTTAAAAACTAAAAAAAAAAATTGAAACATTGTTTTTTTGTCCCTTTAGACAAATAATGCAAATTCAGGAATCACACACATACTCCCACCACCCCAAATTACCACCTTTTCCTTTTTACCATTTCCTGCGAGTATTTTTTTCGTAGTATATAGGTTTTTGTTTTAGAAACGTGTTTTTTGTCTGTTTGTTTTGTTTACCACATGACAACAATTTATAACTGCTACCACTTAATGTTTTAACCTAGCGGTTCCCAAACCTGGCTGGGCAGCTGGCTTCCCAGTGGAGCTTGTTAAAAATAATGAATCAGCAACCCTAGGGGGTTGGCCCTGAGTATCTATATTTTTAACAAGTTCTGTGGAGGCGTTCGGGACATAGCCAGGCCAACTCTAAGTGACTCCCCCATCCCCCAGCCATACCTGTGATCGTCTGGGTCTCAGAGGTGATGGTTCGTGTGGTGGTCTGAGTCTGGGTGGCAGGCACCGTTTCCTCTGATACAAACTGTACCGTGCTGGGCGCCGCCCCAGATGTGCCGGTCAGCTGGCAGCCACTCTGCTTGTGAGCTACAAAGGCGTCCAGGTTGTTAAACTGCTGCTTGCAGATGCCGCAGATGTGGATGTCGGGAGTCAGCTCAACCAGCACTGTTGTGCCACCTGGAACTCCATGGGACATAGGGGAAGTCACAGATTAATTCCAAACAGCTTGAAATTACAACACAAACCAGATTCATGGTAAAAAAAAAAAAAGGGCATGGCGGCAGACATAGCTAGTTGCTGGCCCAATATCTATTCCATTCCCCTCTTCTTGCAAACAGAATCCCAGTTCTGCCCTAGCAGCAATGTACCCAGACCCAAGTGATGCTCCTGGTCATTGCCTACAGGGGCACTAGTGGTATTTTATGTGAGAAGGTTCTCCAATGTGCAGGGCTACCCTACACGTCAAAGGACCAGCAGCCATCTCCTACCCCAACTAAAAGGTAGTCGTACTTCCCAGTCATTATGAAAACTAATGCCCCCACTATTCCAACCCCCTATCCCATTATGAGAACCACTAGTCTAAATAATCTTGGTCCACTACATACTTGGGAACCCCTCCAGCACAATGCTGGAGGAGCTTCTGGGAAAAGTGTGGCTTTCATGATAAAAAGGGATCTGACATGGTTAACACTGTCCACCTCTTCTTCTGGCCTTGAATGCAGATGTGATGCCAGGGCCTTCTGCAGCCACACTATAACCATGAGATAAATGCTAAGATCTCTACAAAAGCTTACTTCACGGATCCCCTGAATCAACCTTGGAATCAACCAATTCTAGACTTCTCATTAGGCCAGTATAGTTCAGTTTTGTTACTTGTAACCAAAATTCATTCCTAACTGACAGAGGCGTTATTTCACAACAGTAATAATACAAAGAGTTAATACTGTATTAACATTTGCAAAGCACTTACCACAGTCCTGGCACTATATTAGAAAGTGCTATATAAATGTTTGTTAAATAAAGAAATACAATTAATAAGTCTCTAACCAATATGACTACCTTTTTATTTTAAAAAATTTCTTTGCCTTATTACAAGGAAACTCAGGTTTATAACAGAAAATTTGGAAGAGAAGAAGCAAGGAGGGCTATCACTCACAATCTTTCCACCCACGCATACCATGAACATTACAAAATATTTTCTTCCATTCATTTTCAGTTAAAAATTATTTAAGATCCTAGTGCATTGTAAATTAATCTTTTTCCCACATGCTATCACACAAGCATTGTGCTATATCACTAAAATCTCTATAAAATAATTATTTAATGACAACACATTATTCCATGTTTTCCAAGCCTCATAATTTCTCAGTAGCTATAAGATTTGTATATTATTCCCAATTTTCCCCAGTCTAAACAGTACGAGAACTACCTTTGTACACATATGGTTGGCATCCATGCATCATAATCTTTTTTGGAAAATTTATAAAATATTTGCTTTACGTCCAATTTCCCCCTTCCAACCAAGACAAGACATCTCTGGGCAGAAATACAATTTGGTTGACTTGCTATGAAGAGATCCTCTGGGCTGAGCATGGTAATGTTTTATAAGCCATCTTGCAAACACCGAAATCAATGGATGGAAGGAATGGACACTTTTCTTCTCCTCTGGAACACTGCCTTCCTGTAGCTACTAAGGTGCCCAAGCTAAGAGGAAGACAAGGAATCAAGAGATGTAGTGATTGCATCGCTGAGGATTCCTTAATGATCAAATAGGACTGATACCCAGGAAGAAATGGGGAGAAGTTTCTGCTTCATATGATGGTTATGAGGATTAAATGAGATGGTGCTTGTAAAAGGCCAGCACAGGGATCCCCTCCCCCAGCATGTCACCTGGTTAGGTTATTACTGAGGTGCCCTATTTGAATTTGAAAGTATCCCCTCCGAAAATCTGTATTAATTGAGACCCAGTAACAAACAACGGGCACAATTTGTGCGTATCACCAACAAAAAGAATTCCTTTATCTTTGCAAAGTTCTCCAAACCTGTCTCCACATCAGAATAAGGGGGCGGGCCGGGGGTGGGGGGTTGTTTAAATATGGCCACGTCTGAGCTCCACTTCGGAGATACTGAGTCATAATGGTGGTGGGCTGAATGCGGGCTGAGGTTTCGGGAAATCTGCGCTTTTCACAAGTTATGCATGGAATACACAGTCAAGTTTGGAAACCAATGTCTCCAAACTTGTAAACAGTAACAGCAAACAAGCTAAACGCTTACTAGGTGCCAGGGGTTCTCAAACTTTATGTGCATCAGAATCGCCCAGGATAAGGCCGCCCTCCTCCCCTCAAGCCCACCCCGCCACCTGATGGGTGGGGCGCAAAGAGCTTTTCTTTTCTTTTTTTTTTTTGTCCTTTTTTCTTTTTTTAAGTAATCGCTCGAGCTCCCAGGTGGCTGGTTTGCGCTCAGTCCCTGGTCCACACTTTGGGAAACAATGCTCCGGGCGAAACCATGGACTTGAAAAAGGCTGTCTTCAACAAGAAAATTAAAATGAACCCCAAACTCAAAACGACCACGGCCCCGTTCCCCATTCAGATCTCCACCTTTAATGTGGAAAAGGCTTCGCAGTAAGCCGGCAGACCTTGTGAAAGTCCCCGAGCCCCAGACTTCCAGAATTTGGGGCCGCCGAGACAGAAGTTTTCCCATCAGCGTTGCCGCGGTTACCCCGAATCTACCTCCAAACTCCGCCGGGGGGCGGGGAATGCCCCAAGGGGGTGACGACTGTCTGAACGGCACGCCCTCCCCCACGATTCCCTTCCAAGAGCTCTCCGGAGGCTGGAGAACGCCCCCGCCCCCGCGCCGGCTTGGGGCCCCCCCGCCAGCCCTCTCCGGCGCCTCCCGCACGGCGCGCCCGCCGCGGTCCCCGAGACGCCGGTTCCAGGCCGTCACCCTGATTTCGGGGCCCCGGGCCTGCTAGCTGCGTCGCAGACGTGCTTGGGCCCGGGCCCCGGAGCGCGCACTGGGCCCCGGAGCGCGCGCTGCGCCCGGAAAAGCACTTACTTTGCACCGAGCCCGGGAAGCTCTCGCCCTCGCTGCTCGCGTTCATGGCCGCAGACTGGGAGGTCCCCGGCCGGCCGGGGTGCCAGGGTAGGGGGGCGCGGGTCTACATGGTGCAAGGACTTTTCCTTTTATTTTTCCACACCCCCCAGCCTTCCTTCTCCCAACTCTGCGAGGCGGGGAGGACGGATGTAAAGCAAGCTCCACTTCCGCTGCCTAGAGGGCGCTGGCCGGGCTCGGCCGCCCCAACCTGCCTTTGCATCAGCGGCTCCCGGGGGAAGCAGCGGTCCAATCCCGATGCCCGGGCCGCTAGGCCCTGCACCCGCGGAATCCCCCGGGAGCCGGATGGCGCACACGCGTCTCCGCGGGTTGGGCGACCACCGGCGGCGAGGGATGCGCACCCCGGGCTGCGGCAGCCGGCGCCCAGCTCACACCCCTGCGGTCTGGGCCGGCGCGTTTGGCCTCCCCGGCTCTGGCGCCTTTGCACCTGCAGCCCTGGGCGTCTGGTCCCCACTGTGGCCGGGCAGCCGTGTCGCCCCCGGGTCGCCCGGGTGGTTTGCAGAGAAGACCGAATCGGGCTGCAGTTGGGTGGGTGCGCGGGGCGCCGCGGGCTTGGGGTGAACCCCGGCTGAGCGTCAGCGCCCGGCAAATCAGCAGAGCGCTGGGCGGGTCCCCTGCCCAGCTAATGAAATAAAGAGGACCGTGATCACGTGCCTGAGTAACAACTGGGATCAATCGCTGTAAGCTCCCTGCTCGGGGGTCTGCCAACTTTTTTATGCATCACAGTCACCTGGAGAGCTTGTTAGGACGGAGACTGCTGGGCCCACCCCAGAGTTTCTGACTCAGTGCGTCTAGGGTGAGGGCCGAGGATGAGCATTTCTAAGTTATAAGGTGAAGCTCCTGCTATTGGTGGACGCTGCTTTCCCTGATCTGACCGGTTGCCTGACTTCCTCTCTTTACTACTCTCTCCTTCCCTCAGGCGGCAGCCCCAGGCACTCTCCAGCCTCAAGGCTTCTGTGCTTACTGTTCCCTCTATCCACCTGCCACCTTCCATAACGCCTTCAGGTCCTGATTTCAAATTCCCATCCTTAGAGAGACCCTCCTTGGCTAGCCCATTCTAATCCTGCAGTCCCTCCTCCACCACCCAATGGCTCCCTGTTTCCTTCCGGTCTGCTTCATCTTCTTAGAACTTATCACACCTAACATTGTATATCTGGAATATCTCTATCTGTATCTATCTATCAATCCATCAGTCTATCTGTATATCTGTCTATAGAGATAGATGACAATTTACTTGTTTATTACCTGTTTTCCCTTGCCCCTTACATTCAATAAATCCTAATGAACGTGGGATTAAAAATAACAATCTCTTTGCCTCAGTGGGCACTCCAATCTGGACTTGGAATATCACATGGTAGCGCTTGACTAGGTCTGAGAAGCCGCTCCTTTGGATGAAGCCTGACTTCTCCAGTTTACCCCAGTCTCCACTCCTCCTTAATACTTCTTGATATCAAGACTGAGTATCAGTTCTCCTAGATCATTGCCCTTGTGCTGCATGTATTTGAATTTTTACATTCAAATAAAATGTATTTATACAAAATTTCCAACATGTTTCTGATAGAAAAAGGGATTTACCCCCCCCCCATGGTTTAAATATTCCTTTTGACTAAAAATCTCTACCAAGGAATTACCCGTATTACCTGTGCTATGTCATGTAATCCTCAGAACAACACAGAGATAGACACTATCATACTAGTTCATAGATGCAGAAACAGCCTCTTAAAGGTTAAACAAATTTCCTCCAGTCAAAAGGCCAATAAAGGACCAGCTCAGTTAAGAATCCTTGAGGGCAAGTATCAGAAACTGTAGAAGAATAGAGATTTGCATAGGCTTCAAAGTCAGTCAGTTAGAATTATATCCTTCATTAAATGATTCCTGGCAGGAGATTTCCAGATACTTTCTTCAATTATTAAGAAAATACACAATATTTTAAAAATTCTGGTAATATCATAACAAGAATAATGAGGCCATAGTCACTGGGTTAATTGTCATTGGTTTTGTGAGCAAAGATATCCTTCTCTTAACAAAATCATTTATAATTTCAAGTGATCAAAATGTTTTTGACAGTAGACATTTTAACAAGTTTAGTTTCCTATGGCAACCATGCACAATTGACTAAAATTTAAGTTCTCGAGGCAGAAACTTTTATTTTCTTCCTTGGACACCAGCGTCTATAACAGCGCCTGGTATCTAAAAAGGGATGGAGGGGTGGGCGATTAGTAGCACGGTTACTTTGGAAGATAACTATTAAAGCAAACCTTTGACTATTACAGAAAAGCATTTTTCCCTTTTCAGTAAACATACAGACAAAAGTGTGGTACAATGACAGAATCTAGAAAAATTATAGATTCCATTTAAGTCGTGTGGTAACTGGTATGCAAATACCTTTTTAGTCTCCTTCATTTTCCTAGACAAAGGCGAACAAGAATGGCGAACTTTGCACTTTTCAGAAGTGCTTGTGTCAGCAGCCTCTCCACTCAGTTTCCTCAAAAGTACTACAGAAAATTCTGGCCTAAAGTTTCACCTATACATTGAACCGAGGCTGGTGAGCTGACCCTGAGTCTGTTGCCCTTTGATCCGTTCCTTGCCACCCTGCTCAGCTCTGCATGTCAGGGGAGCTGACCCCTGTCTGTAATTTCCAGGCTCCTGGGGCTTCTAGCTTCCTGTTGGGTTTGCCTAATGGATGGAAGGGAGAAACCAGAGTATTTCTCCGCCACTCCTCTCCCTATCTGGGTGGCAGTGGCTGTGTCTCTGCTATGGCCCCGGATCCCAGAAGGGCCCACTGTGGCCTCAGCTTCTGGCAGGTGACTGGTTCCTGGTGTCTGAAAATATGTCCTCCTCCTTTGGTCCCCAGCCTTCTCCCTGGGGAGCAGGGGTAGTGACTTCCAGCCGTTACTAATCTCTGGTTGCCTAACCATTCCCATTTAGCCTTTCAGCTCTTTCATCACCTGTGAATCAACTCCTGACATCAACTTTACTTAAATCCTCAGAGTTGCTTTCTCTTTCTGGTTGGGCTCTGGTTTAAGGTTTGGATTAAGGTTTGTGGGGCTTATAATTTTCTTCTTGCTTTTCTGGACGCGGCAGGTGATTCTTAACTGGAGAGTGCCTTAGAGTCTCCAAGGGAACTTGCTGAGAACACACATGCTCAGGCACCACCCAGATGCATTGGAATAGAATCTTGGGGCGTGGGCTCCAGGCACGTAGCATGGAGGCACGTCGTGGATGACACTAGCAAGCCCCTCCTGACCTTTTCACTGAAACCTGATCTGAAATCTTGGAGCAGACCAGGGGAAAATTTTTTATATTCCAAAATGGATTCACTAACAATATTTAACAACTGCGTGCAGTCCTCACATAAACATGAAGGTCAATAAAGAAACACTTGAAAGTTAAATAAGTGCTAAAACCTACTGTAATAGGATATAATCAAGACTCAGCCTGTCGGGCATTAAGTGGTGATTACACAACCCATTATTTTGATGACAGCTGGCTTTGAGTCTTGCCTGGCATCTAACGGAGGGTGGCACACCTGTGTTTTAATAGTATATTCACTTAATTTCATACGAGCAAGCATACACATGCTTGATTTTTTCACGCTTTTATATAGTTAATATCTTAACATGAAAACACTCAAACAGTATAAAAAGGTATACAGTGAGAAGTGGGCGCCCCTTCAACCTCTCACAGCCCCCCCACCCCAGTTTCCTTTCAGGAAATAGTCACTATTACCAGATGCTGGGGTGTTCTTCAGAAAGGTATATGTATATCCAGCCATTTCTTTTTCTTCCAAATAATACCATAATGCAAACAACACTCTACGGCCTGATTTTTTTTTTTGCATAACAATGTATTTTGGAAAATATCGCTTACAAGTGGATCTAGATTTGCCTCATTGCTTTAGGAAGATTTCAGGTTTCCATTGTGTATCTACATATACTAAAATTTACTTAAACATTCCCTGTTAATGAACATTTAATTTGTTTTTTGGTTACCACAGACAAAGCTGCAATGAATATATATCTGTATCTATGCCTGTACAGAAGAGAGTGTATCTGTAGGATACATTCCTAAAATAGAATTGCTAGGTCAATGGGTATATGCATTTAAAGTTTTGATGCTTTCCAATGGCACTTAGAACTCCCATCAATAACTTGTTAGGACACCTCTTTCCTACATCCTAACTCACACAGTGTTATCAAGTTTCTGATCTTTGTCAATCTGGTGGGTAAAAAAATAAAAAAGCTATGTTGTAAATTTAACTTGCATTTCTCTAATTACGATACAGTTCTGAATTTAAGCAACAAAACAAAACAAAACAAAACAAACTCCTAACACCTATCTATCTCCAACAAAACAGAACAATGTAGTTACAAAATGTGTAATTATTGATTCAGAAGAGGTTCAAATATAACGCATAGATGGCAAAGAAGACACTTTGTTCCAAAGTCTGAATGTCAAAGAGCTAATGTGACAGTTCATGTGAACTTGTGGGGGTCCCCAGTGTGTTAAAAGTCAGCATGTAATGCTTTGGCCTGTGTGTTTTCAAATAGTTTTAATATGTTCAAGACAAAATTCAAATCAGATATTTGCTGAGCTCTTGAAACACCCTCAGTGACCCTATGGTTTGAAAACCACTGCTGTAATTCTCATTTTACAGAATGGGAAACTGAGGTCCTTCCCTTGTGGGAATCCAAAGCTACTGGTGGAAATTTGAAAATATTTATTTTTTTTACCTTTTTGAATACTTTTTCATATCTTTTTATTTTGGAATAGTTTAAGACTCACAAGAAGTTGCAAAAACAGTACAGAGTTCTCACACTACCTTCCCCCCCACAGTGATAACATCATATTCTTTTTGTGTTGCCAAAAACTCTTGAAATGTTCGTTACTTTTAAATGCTTTTGACCCATCCAAGATCACAGCCAATTCAGAAGGATAGTCATGTCACAATTGTATTGATAATCCAGATTTTCATTACAGTGTCCCAGTAAGTATTTTAGTTAGACCACACTTGCTAAAAAAATCAATAGTCCCCAGAATACAAAGGTTCAAAGTCACAGAAACTAATTTCTCATTCTCCATTCTAAGATGGGTGCTGCTGTCAGTGGAAGGAGGTCTCCCTGAAGGAGATGTGGACCTTCTAGAGTGGGAGGGGGGCAAGTTTTGATGGATGGATAGCTGTGGCACAGAAAAGGTTCTCTGCTTTTTCTCAGATGATGTATCACCCAGGAGGTCTGTAGACCTAGGTTTTAATTCAGTGTATTATTATTTAGCTAACTCTATTGGACTTTTTTGTTTGGTCTTCCTACTATCCCTCTCTTACTTCTGATAACAGGATTGCTTCTTTCCATGACTTCCTTTGAGAAAGGTTCCCCTTACTCCACATAATGTTAATCGCAGCCCCCCAGCCCAAAGGTCACAGAGGTGGTCATGGGACACAGACCAAGCCAGCAACTCCTACCATGCTGAATTATCTGAAGCTCACCCAAGCTTCTGTACCATATACGTTCTATTCTGTTTCCCAACTGAAATTCTGTTTCTCACTTTATCTACCAGGATCGTATCTCCTTATTTAATCTGAGCTCAAGGTCCCCTTCTACGGAACCTCTTTCAGGGTCTCCTAGGTGGATTGAGGAGCCTCTCCCTAGATCCTTCTGTGTGGCCATGTTCTAGCACTTGCCACAGTGTTTTGTAACCACTGGTTGACTTGTTGGCCTGTTTCAGTTAGGATGCCTTTGGCTGTCAACATCTTACATAGAGTTTTTCTCAGTTATGCCTCAAGGCATAGATAACGTCAATCCTCTCAGTAGATGGACAGCAGTGGGTTTACTGGAGCTGCTGGACTGGTTACATTGGTCAGGACTAGCTTTTGTCTCGGGCTGTGTCCAGCCTCCTTCTAAGCTGTACATGAAAATACTCATTTCCTTTCACTAGTGATTAGTCTACCAGTGGACATGTATGATGTTGTGATTTATAATGAGAAATATGTGTTTGGTTTTCCACCTTTCTTGGCATGGAGTTCCTAAAACCCCTTGGAATTTCCTAAGAGACGAGAGTGGATGAAAGTGCCTTTTTTTTAAATTTAATTTAATTAATTTATTTATTTATTTATTTTTGGCTGCGTTGGGTCTTCGTTGCTGCACACGGGCTTTCTCTAGTTGTGGTGAGCGGGGGCTCCTCTTCCATGCGGTGCGCGGGCTTCTCGTTGTGGCTTCTCTTGTTGTGGAGCACGGGCTCTAGGTGTGCGGGCTTCATTAGTTGTGGCACGCGGGCTCAGTAGTTGTGGCTCATGGGCTCTAGAGTGCAGGCTTAGTAGTTGTGGTGCACGGGCTTAGTTGCTCTGTGGCACGTGGGATCTTCCTGGACCAGGGATCTAACCCGTGTCCCCTGCATTGTCAGGTGGATTCTTAACCACTGCGCCACCAGAGAAGTCCAAAAGTGTCTTCTGTTATGTTAATGAGGTGACTTTTGGAAAGTCTCTAAGTAACCTAAGTATGGGGGCTGGTTGCCAGGGGAACCAACCCTGTGATTAGAGGGTTGGAACTTTCAGTCTCACCTCCCCCTTTAATCACCAGTGGCCAATGATTTAATCAACACTGCCTGTGTAACAGAGCCTCCATGAAAACCCCAAAGAACAGGCTTCAGATAGCGTCCAGGTTGGTGAACACTTGGCCATTCAGGGAGAGCAAGGAAGCTTTGGGCCACTTCCCACATACTTGCCCTATGCCTTTCTTCCATCTGGCTGTCCCTGAGTTGTGTCCTTTTGTAATAAACTGGTAACAAGTAAGTAAAATGTTTCTTTGAGTTCTGTGAGTCACTCTAGCAAATTAATTGACCTCAAGGAGGGGGTTCTTGGGAACCTCTGATCTATAGCTATTGTCAGAAGCACAGGTGACAACGTGGACTTGTGACTGGCTTCTGAAGTAGAGTGGGAGGCCATCTTGCAGGACTGAGCCCTGAGCCTGTGGGATCTGACACTATGTAGCTGTAGAATTGAGTAGGACACCCAGCTAGTGTTGGAGGATTACTTGGTGTCGAAACACACACACACACACACCCGCCCACACACACGTTGGAACATGTGACCAAGTTCTGCTCAATAAGATGGAGGGGAAATCTCCTGGAACCTTCTGAGAAAAAATTTTCCTCCTGAAAAGAAAGAGGCATGTGAGAAGAAAGCCCTTTCCTCCCTCATTCCCAACTTGATCCTCTTTGCTCTGGGGATTGTCACGAGTGGACCTGGGTTTTAGAGCTGCAGCAGCCGTCTTGTGGACACCAGGTGGCAGGCTTGGGGGTGGAAGCCGGGATGCTGAGTCAGGTGGAGAGCAAAACTGAAAAGAACCTGGGTTCTTGCTGATATTACTGAGCCATCGAACCTACTCTGAGACTGCCTAGCTCCTGACTTTTCATTAATTGTAATAATAATAGATGTCCTTATGATTTCAGCCAGTTCTCTCCAAGATTTTTTTTCACATTAATCATGATTTAATCATGATTAAAATGCTAATAATTTAATTATTATCACACTGGGGTAAAATGGCAGGACTTTTGAGGCATTGATGTGGAGGCTGGAAAAGAAAATTAATCATATTTCTTTATGTTATTTCCTTAAAATATAAAAACTCAAACAGAAAAGTTTAGAAAGTAATTAAATATTACAATTTTACAAAACTTCTTGTTATAACATATCAGATTTTTACATGAGAAACTTGAATTTGCATCCGTAAAGTTTGTGTATCATGTTTTATGCTTAAAGTGGCTCCATGCAATTCCTGTTTGGGTCTTTTTAATGACGATCATGTTACATATATGATAGGTACCATCAGTGCAAAGCTTTGTTAGCACAAGGAAGCTATATAAAAACATACACTATGGTTTTATTGTTTTCTTAAATAAATTTATTTATTTATTTTTGGCTGCGTTGGATCTTTGTTGCTGTGTGCGGGCTTTCTCTAGTTGCAGTGAGAGGGGGCTACTCTTCGTTGCGGTGAACAGGCTCCTCATTGCGGTGGCTTCTCTTGTTGTCAGGCATGGGCTCTAGGCACGTGGGCTTCAGTACTTGTGACACATGGGCTCAGCAGTTGTGGCTTGCGGGCTCTAGAGCACAGGCTCAGTAGTTGTGGTGCACGGGCTTAGTTGCTCCGCCACATGTGGTATCTACCCGGACCAGGGCTCAGACCCGTAACCCCTACATTGGTAGGCGGATTCTTAGCTATTGCGCCACCAGGGAAGCCCAAAACATACGCTATTTTTACAACAAACTTTCAGAAATTTCCAATACTAACGTTTTATTTAAAGGCTCTAACAGCAAGCATATCCTTTCCTGTCACTGGTAAATGTTGGAATTTCTTGTGATAGTGCAAATGGCTTTCAAGTCCAATCAGACTTAAAGGTGAAATACTGTATATTTTACAATAATGACGAACTACCACCAGCAAAGCACAGAGGTGTGGTTCAAGCAATCACTTGCTGGTAGCCTGCATCCAGTAAACAGGCACAACTGAGGACGCAGTGAAGTAACCAACTTATATAAAGGCAGAGATCGGGACCACTACGTACCTGGAAATGGACCAGCTAGGAGACCTGGCCAGACGCCCAACCAACCCCATGCTGGTCGGCTTGGGCACCATGTTCCTTGGGCATCTGGAACACAAGCTCCTCCAGCAGCCCAGGACGCCTTGGCCACTGTTCGTAGCAGCGAGCTCTGCAGCGAGCTCTGCAGCTGATGTGGACGTCCAGCTGGTGGAGCATCTTCTGGACCACATTCAGCACATCCTGCACCGTCCCAGCTGCTCAATGGAGGACCACAATGAAGACCTGGTGCTTCCTGGTGTGGAGGGTGCATAGCTTTAGTACTTGTCAGTTTTCTTTTGTTAATGAAATCCAAATTTGAACTGGCTTTAGACAAAGAAGGGAATTAATGACTTCCCCTTCAAGGATGGTATTACCAGGAACGGCTTTCTCTCTCTCTCTCTCTCTCTCAGACCTTACATAGAAAAAGAATATATTTCATCAAGTTAAATTTTTAAGTTTAGTTTTAATTTTTATCTATGTTATAAAGGCACGTATTTTAAAGAGTTAAATAATTCTGCAAGGCTTGTTATGAACGAGAGTGATCTCCCCACCCCTATTTCCCAGGCCCCAAAGGAATTACAGTGTAATTATGTTTAGACAAATATTCAGTAGTCATAGTTGCACCATAGGGTATTCTGATTCCTTTTCCTGTTCTGCACACCTTTTTGTTTTCATTAGAGTTAATAATTTTCCTTTTCTCCTTGTCTGCTTACTTTTTTGTGTATTAATTCATCTGAATTAGTCACCACCAGTTGTGTAAATCTCTTCTCAATGTATTCAAACACTTTACAACTTCTATCGATTTCATCTTCTGAAGAAGTTTCTTCAATGTGGATTGGAGCAGCTGAAGAGCAATTGTCTTAAGATGTTGTCTTCACCATCATCCTGGGGATTTCTTATGTTTCTTCCTTATGGCAGATCCCCTTATGTCTTCACCTCTTGGTTTATTCCCTAACTTCTCCTTTGTGTGTGTGTGTGTGTGTAGTAGATTCCTGTGACAAAGTATAAGGAAGGTACAGTTTAAGATCTGTGTATCTTCACACTTTATGGATTTGAGTTTAAAATTCTAGGCTATGTAGACTATTACTCAGCAGTGAAAAGGAGCAAATGGTAGCTACTTGTAAAACCTTGGTTGAATCCCAAAACATTAGGTTGAATGAGGGAAGCCAGTCTCAAAAGGTTCCTTACTGTAGGATTTCACTTATATGACACTCTGTAAAAGACAAAATGATAGAGTGATGGAGAACAGGTCAATCATTGCCAGGGTTTAAGGGTGAGGGGAAGCTCTGAGTACAAATGGGCCACACCAGGGAAATTTTGGGGGTGATGGTAATATTCAGCATCCCAATCGTGGTGGTGGTCCCCCAAATCTATACACGTGTTAAAATTCATAGAACTGTACACTGACAGAAAAATGTCATTACCTGTATTATAAAACAAAAACGAAAGAAACATCCTAGGTTATAATTCTAATTGATTCTTGGTGTTTGAGTTAGTTGTGTCCTGCAGTCACCATGACTACCAAATCAGCAAAAACCGAACCACTGCTTCTAGAGGAGATACAGAGTTGGGTTGCTTTGAGTCCCTGGTCATGACATTTTCATCAACACATCAATACATAACTTTATTTTATGTGTGTTTCTGTTGAAAGACAGCTTATTTAATATATATTGTTCATTCATTAGCGTTGAACTCTCTGCCAACAGAGCTCACGGTCATGCCTGAGCAAAGCTTACCTACCATGCCGATGTTCTCCACAAGGCTCATGGCAGGCTTCTTGTACTTAGAGCACTAGATAGCAGTTCAGCACTAGGCTTGGGGGCTGTTTTAAACAGTCTGAAATCACTAACAAAAAGCACACACACAAAATGTGGCCCTAAATAGACTGTGAAGAGGCCACTTGCTTAGGTATGAGATCTGAAACAAGAAGGTAGAGCATTGCCTTGGTTGGCCTCAGCTGGAAATGCACGCTTCATGTGATTCAATTTTTTTTGCTGCTCTGCACGTCTTTGAATGACCCCAAAAGCTTCTCGAGTATTGATTTTGGTGATAAAAATAAACTGTAACGAGTTGATAAATTCCAAATACTGAATCCGCTAATAATGAGGATCAACTATATAATTGTCCCTCGGAAATCTGAAGGCCTTGCTCCACTGTCCTTGAGTTTACCGTGTTGTTGATGATATGTCTCATGCCATTCTGATTGTTGTACTTTTAGATGCAAACTTCGTATTTTTTTCCACTAGCTTCTACCTTTCCTTGTCCCCTTGTAATCTGAATTTTAATGATGATATTTATTGGTTGGGTCTATTTCCACCCATTGCATGGATCCCTGCTGTCTAATAACTCATGTCCTCTGATTCTGGGAATCTTATTGGATTTTTTTTTTTTCATTCCCTCTGTTTCCTCTGTTCTCTTCCTAGAACTCCCAGTGTTCGGCATTGGAACTCCTGCGCTGGTCCTCTCCTTTTCTTAATTATCATTTCTCTCCAAGTTCCACGTCTTGTTATTTATTTATTCTTTTTGCTCTACTTTCTGGAATATTTCTTCAACTGTGTCATCCAAGCTTTCAACTTAGTTTTTCATTTCTGTGCTCATATTTTTAATTTCCCAGAACTCTTCCTTGTTACCTGAATTTAAAAAAAAAGAACTCTGATTCTTATTTTGTGGCTGCAGTATTTTCTCTTATCGACGATGTTAATGTTTTAGGGAGAGAGAGTTTTGGTTTCCTCCGTGCGGGCTGCCTTCAGCGGTTTGGTTCTTTTAGCCTGTGTCTTTCAGTTTTCCTCAAAGGTCTCGTACTCCTTGGGTGTCCAATTGTCTTCTAGAAGAGGCAGCCTGAGCAGCGCTGTGGAGTGACCTGGCTGGGCTGTGTCATTGCCGATCACCCACCTCCCTACACTCACATATCAGTATCTTTAGGTTTTCTTCTTTATGGGCAAAATTTCCAGAGAATTCTTGTCCACTCACCTGCCTGGAGGAGTTCAGCCTTCTTGCCTGGTCTTGGAAAGGGTGGGGAGGAAGGCCGGGGTCTCAGCAATCAGAATGTCACCTTTCCCCCGTCCCCTCTATCTTCAGTTTAGTCCCCGTCCACAGACCTTCTTTCTCTTTCATCCTCTCAAAAGCACAAAGCCCAGTCATTTAACCAGGTTTGAAGGGCGTCGGGTGCCCAGCATGTGGCATGGGGGAGGGGAGAATGGGGATTTGACTCTTTCTTAGATTTTCGCGCACTCTTACTATTTTGGGTCACACTTCCACCTCCAGCTTGCAGAGGTATCTGGTGCCGCTAATTCCCGAGCATCTCCAGGGCTCCTTTCTGGCCTCTCCCACTGCCGGCTCAGGATTTGGCTCTCCTGGATCTGCTGATTCAGTTACCACTTGTTCGCTGCATTCTCAGTGTTGCAAGAGAATTCTCAGAAAAGCTAAAATCATGACTCTCATACTGGTAGAAAAGTGAACACACTTTAAAGATTTTAAGATTTTAAAGGGTGGGGGGAAAGTGTGACTACCAAGGGGCAGCATGAGGGTCTTTTCTGGACAGTGATGGAACTGTTCTGTATCCTGATTGTGGTGGTGCTTACACAAATCTATACATGGGTTAAAATATATAGATCTGTACATTGAAAGGAAAAAGATCAAGTTATCTGTATTGTAAGCTAAAACAAATTTTAAATGTATTAATTAATGAAAAATTTAAGGAAAGGCTTTACCCTTGGAAAGGTATATAATCTGAACCCCTAGAACTGGGCTCTGTGGAGGTGAGACTTGAGGTTCAGAGAGGGAGTGTGTGTGTTGATGGAGTTCTACACGCCCCTCCTTTTCTGACACCGTATTAGGGGCAAGTTGGTTTCAAATTTCCTGTCTCTCCTCCTGTGTAGTCAGTGTAATGCTCTCTCCTTCCCGAGATGTTCAAGTCCTTATTCCTGAAAACCATGGACTGGTTACCTTACTTGGCAAAAAGGACTTTGCAGACATGATTCAATGAAGGATCTTGAGTTGGGGAGATGACCCTGGATTGTCTGGGTGGGTCCCGTGTAACCACAAGGGTCTGTATAAAAAGGAGGCAGGAGGAGATGTGGTAATAGAAGAAGAGGTCAGAGAAAGAGAGAGATTTGGAGATGCTACACTGCTGGATTTGAAGATGGAGACAGGCGCCATGAGCCCAGGAAAGCAGGCAGCCTCTAGAAGCCGGAAAAGACCAGGAAACGGATTCTCCCATTGAGCCTTCAGAAGGAATGCAGCCCTGCCGACACCTTGGTTCTAGGACTTCTGGCTTCCAGAACTGTAAGCTAATAAGCCACTTAGTGTTTTAAGGTCACTAATTGTGGTGATGTGTTACAGCAGCATTAGGAAACCAATACACCTCTTTTCACACATTCATTCAATATCCCTGGTCTGTGAATGTGTTTGTTCTTTGGATCCTCCTTTGAACTGGTTCTAACACCTCCACAAGGAACCAGACCTGCTAACACCTTGAATTTAGCCCAGGGAGACTGAGTTTGGACTTCTGACCTCCATGACTGTAAGAGAGTACATTTGTGTTGGTTCAAGCCACTAAGTTTGTGGTAATTTGGTACAGCAGCAAGAGGAAACCTCTCTGCTTTGGGACACAAAGGGAATTTTACTGCCTGTGCCTCAGATGAAAAGGTTGGTGTGGAGAAGTGCTTGAAAAACTCACTAACATAATAACTCAAAATGAAGCCTGCAGCCTGAATTAAAGTAAGCTTTTATTATATCAGGATCACTTATGTGGTTTTCAAAATGCATTCAAATCCCCAAGTTCCTATTAATGTATCAGAAATTCAACTAAAAGTATGAGAAACAAAGATAGTGTTGGGTCAGCATTTCTGTTTGACCATAGTACATAAAAGGTTCTTGAGACCTCCTGTAGTTGTAGGAAATAAAGCTGGTGTTAATGAGGCCATGTCCAAGAGGTGTCAGAGACAGAAGAAAATTATACAGTGATGGTTACCGACTTTAATCTCTTTTACCACATTGCAAAGAGGACTCAATGGTTGAAACATCACAACTGACTTCCTTTTTGATTTTTACCAGAGATTTCATTGTCTGCTTTGTTTTTTTGTTGGCAGGGATGTGACATTTTTTTCCAAAAAACTTATTCAGCACTTCAAGGTGTCATTACTCTTTAGTCTTGTGTCCTAGCATATTTGGCTCAAGTTAAAAAAAGAAAAGGATGACTTTGGTGTGTACACTTGGCTGACCAGGCCTAGACTAAAAATGAGAAAGAAAAGTGAGCAGAATTGATCAAGAAGATTTCAATAAGGTCTCATAACTGCTCATTTCTGGCACAAATTGCACTTTTTTTTTTTTTTCCTTCAAGGCTTCCCATCTGGGAAATGCTTAAAGAGACACACAAATAACTTAGTTTAGGGCCCAGCTTCTGTTGTGGGTTGAATTGTGTACCCTCCAAAATTTATGTTGGTTGAATCCCCCAGGGAGCTCTGGGGCAGTGTTGCACATACTCAGCTGTTGTCTTGGTCAGCTTGGGCTGCTATGACAAAAATGCCATAGACTGGGGGGCTTCAGCAACATACATTTGTCTCCTACACTTTCAGAGTTTGGGAAGTTCAAGATCAGGATGCCAGCCAATTCAGTTTCTGGTGGGAGCTCTCTTCCTGGTTTGCAAATAGCTGCCTTCTTACCGTATTCTCACATGGCAGAGAGAGAGGCAGAGAAAGAGAGAGGAACGGGAAGACACAAACATTCAGTCCATAGCACCTGTCTAGATCTGTTCTGTTCAATATGGCAGACCCCTAGCCACATGCGGCCGCTGAGCCCTAGAAGTACGGCTAGTCCAAATTGAAATGTACTGTAAGTGTGAAATACACACTAGATTTTGAACACTCAGTACCAAAAAAGACTGTGAAATACCTTATTAGTAATTTTTAATATTGATTACATGTTGAAATGATATAGTTTTACTGTAATGGGTTAAATGAAATGCTTAATTAAAATTATTTCTACCTCGGGGCTTCCCTGGTGGCGCAGTGGTTAAGAATCCGCCTGCCAATGCAGGGGACACGAGTTCGAGCCCTGGCCCGGGAAGATCCCACATGCAGCGGAGCAATTCAGCTCTTGTGCCACAGCTACTGAGCCTGTGCTCTAGAGTCCGCGAGCCACAACTACTGAAACCTGCGTGCCTAGAGCCCGTGCTCCACAACAAGAGAAGCCACCGCAATGAGAAGCCCGCACACCGCAACAAAGAGTAGCCCCCGCTCGCCGCAACTAGAGAAAGACCGCGCGCGGCAACAAAGACCCAAGGCAGCCAAAAACAAACAAACAAACAAATAAGTAGGTAAAAATTATTTCTACCTGTTTATTTGTGCTTTTGTGAAAAGTAGCTTCTAGAAAATTTTGAATGACACAGGTGGATGGCATTATGTATTGGATAAAGCTGGTTTATACCCTTGCACCTATTGGTCATTAGTTAAAGGCTTGGTTAAGGCATTTCTAGCTCTGCCTGATCCCAGGCAGAACTGCCTTTGGCAGCTTGAAGTGGACAAAAAACCCAAGTGCAGGGCTATGGGAAGCAGGTACAAGTTGAGAGTCCGTGTGCAGGAAAGTGGGAAAGGGGTGCTCAGAGACATTATATACTCACATCAACTGTTCTAGTCTGTGGAGTACTTATACAATGACTTAGTTTTATTTTCATTTATAAGAACTTTTTTTTTATAAGAACTTCTTTTAAAACAAAAGTTCATCATAAGCAATACTGTGGCGTCTCAGGCTTGACACACTAGTCATATTTCTAAGATAAAGTAAACACAGAACAATTAAAATAGAATCATATTTATCTCCTGTCCCACTGATGGTGCAAATTTTGGAACATTCTGGCAAAAACCAAGTTTTTTAATCTTCAGCAAAGGAATTCTGTAGAAAGAATAGTCAATCATTCTCTGATATGTGTAATTATGACTTTCCTACTTTTCGATTTTATGAAGCCATTTGAATTCCTCCAATGTGTTACTTTGACACTTAATGCAATGTTTATGCAACTATCATAAAAGTTAATTGTCTTCCTTCTCAAAACTATTTGAAATCCTCATCCTTGGTCTGCCTTATTGACATGTGCACATTAAAGTATGATTATGTGACAACAATAATTTTACAACAATGAATAAATGTCAAATTAATTATGTTAAAACAGTAATTTGTCTGCTTCCTTCCTAATATGTATAATTATTAATTTGGAGGAAGTGTGCGGAAAATATTAAGGATATTGTCAGAGCTGAGGTTCAACCTCTGAAGTGATGTTTACTTTGTCTTCTGAAATGTATTATTTGGAAGTTTCCTTTTTGTCCATATCTGTTACTTGGTGGTCAATAAGTTTTAGGGAAATTCCAGACTATGTCTTAGATTGCAAACCAGTGGCTAGGAGGTGTCAATGGCCACATCACCAGAACTTTCTGTTCATGAAAACTTATTTTTTTGGTGGGAGAGGGGGCAGGGTTTTTGTCTCTCACAATAAGGATTGTACCATCTTCTAATTTTGTTTGTTTGCCAGGATATCTATGCAGCTAAAAATGGAAAGCACATGTGCTTCTTTTCATTCTTTAAATATTACCTTAAATGTATATCCTCAAAGAATCCTTCCTAATTTAGGCTTCACAATTTTGGTAGTGTTCTTTGCCGTCATCTAAGATGATACAAAGAGATGAACCGAATCTCTTTCTCTTTTTGTAATTATACTTAGTTTATAATTTTTCATGTGTGCATTTACAGAGTACTCCTTAACTGGAGATGGAGTTGGTGAAAAGCATCGTGGATGTAAATGGGGGCTCTGGCAGACTGAGGTTTAGCTGCCGCCCTCCTCTCTACTGTGACACGGTATCAATAGTACTGCAAAATTTCTTACTAGAAATTACCAGAGCCCAGAGACCTCAGCCTGTTCTCAGGGCGCCTCCCTAATCCTTGGATGATTTGAAGCCTGCCTCCCTTTTTGGGGGGCCGGCTCACCTCCAATCTTCTGGGTGTGTTGTGGGCAAGCCCCTCCTCTCTCTCCCACACCAGGACCTGCCTCTGAGTGCTGAGCCCTTTCTCTTTTCCTCACTGTCTCCATCCTCCTTTTCCCCCTCCTCCACTCCATTCCCCTTTCTAACAGCCGGGGCTGGGACCAGGGTCAGTGAGTCTTGCAAGTGGAGGGATACATTCTGTCCTTATTTAATTTTTAAATATTTGTTCATCATGGATTTTTTGGATTAATTTAAAAACATATTGCATTAAAATGTTATTTATCCTGATTACTGAGCTTTTTGGGGCCTCCTTAAATTTTTTACCTGAGGTGAGTGCCTCACTTGCCTCACTCTAAACTTGGCCCTGCTCCTGAGCTCTTCCCTGATAAACTGAAGTAAAGGCAGCACAGTCTTAACAATTCTTGATAATCCTTGAATCTGGATAATGAGTATATGGGGTGTCATACTGCTGTGTATGTTTGAATTTTTTCAATACAAAATACAACTTTACGAATATAATACAAATAGATGTGTAATAGAGAAAGCTTTGTTGTATTGCTTTACATATATATTATATATATAAATATAAGTATTAATTATAATTAAAAATTCTACACTTGTATTGTAAAAATTTGGAAAACATTTTGCAAGTATAATGAAAAAGATTAAATCCCACATCTCAGAGAACCACTGATAATGTCTTTATGTATTGCTCTCCTATCTTTTGCCTTTGTGTGTGTGTGTGTGTGTGTGTGTGTGTGTGTGCCTGCATGCATGCGTGGGTGTGTGTGTTTGTGTATATGTATAAGATATCAACCAGAGGCAGATGAAGACATCAATTAGAAAGGCCCATTGGCATGGGGATTTGGGGCTTCAACATTTGGGATCATATTTTATAATATATGCAATTGGCACTTTCTATTTTTGCTTAGTATGTCATTAAACATCCATAAAATGATTAAAAATAACTTCTTTTATGTCTAATTCTGATCATAAAAGGGATATATGTTAATTTTAGAAAACTCTATGTTTGTATGTGAATGTGCACTTCCAAAGTATCATCAGACTATACACATTGTTGAATTATATATATATATATATATATATATATTTTTTTTTTGCGGTACGCTGGCCTCTGTTGTGGCCTCTCCTGTTGCGGAGCACAGGCTCTGGACGCGCAGGCTCAGCGGCCATGGCTCACGGGCCCAGCCGCTCCGCAGCATGTGGGATTTTCCCAGACCGGGACACGAACTCGTGTCCCTTGCATCGGCAGGTGGACTCTCAACCACCGTGCCACCAGGGAAGTCCGAATTATATCTTTTTATGGAACAAGAAATCATGAATATTTTTCCAGGTCAGTAATATTCCATGATATTTAATGGCTACCTTGTATTCCATCAGATGAATATAGATGAATGTGTTGGTTAAGAACACAGGTTTTGGCATCTTGTCCATCTGTTCTGATCCCTCCTCTACTCCTCACTAGATGCGGATCTTGGGCAAGTTATGGAACAGCTCATGTCTCTGTTTTTTTTCCCTATAAAAGTAGAAAGAAACAGTGTATATCTCATATGATTGTTACAAGAGTACATGGCAGAAGGTCCATTAAACCCTTGGAACAATGCCTAGCATATTATAATCAATAAAGGTAAGATAATAACAACAACGATAACAATAATAATAATAAAATCATCTAATCCTCTCTGACCAGATATAGAGGTTGTTTCCTGCTCTTTGCTTTTTAAAGTAGTGCTGTTAGCATCAACCCTTTTCTTAGGCTAAATTTTTAGATGTTAAAACATTGGATTCAAGAGCACAAATGTTTGTGAAGTTCATGCTATACAATGCTGAGGTGCCTTCTATAAATTTGTGCCAACTTCTGTTTCTACCGTCCACTGAAATACTTTAAATACCCTTTTTGCCAAGTTAGATATTATTATTATATTAGTTTACATTTCTTTCATTAGATATTCATGCTTTTTCCTTCCCTAGTCCCTATTACTCACACTTATTTTAATATTATCCCCTTATACGTCACATAAATGACATTGTTTTCATTCTTTGCTGAACCAGGGTATAGACAAAATTAGTATTGTTTAAAGCAATGTGGGGTCTTTTGTTTAAAAAGAGTAACACGGACACATGTAAAGAGTGAATGTGTTTCCCTCACATCCTGCTCACTACAAAAACTCTTAACAGGTTTTTTGGTATCCTCTGGACCCTTTAAATAATCATTTGAAAAATAATAGTGAGCAAATAATATATTTTTGTCATAATAATGCAAGCAATGTTCAAATATATCTATGAATGCTTATTTTAGAATGACATCTTACTATTCTTACTGAATGCAGAATGCTTTGTGTCTTCAACTCTGTGTCATGGATAAACTTCCACACTGGTATAAGCAGATCTGCTCAGTTTTTCAAAGCGTCTGCAAAGCATTCTATATCTCGATTATATGACTCTAATTAAAATGTATTAGTCATTCCCTATTGATGGACAGTTGTCTCCAATTTGTTAATATTATATTTTGGTGAGCTGTGACAGGGCGAGAGAGAGGCATGGACATATATACACTAACAAACGTAAGGTAGATAGCTAGTGGGAAGCAGCTGCATGGCACAGGGATATCGGCTCGGTGCTTTATGACCGCCTGGAGGGGTGGGATAGGGAGGGTGGGAGGGAGGGAGACACAAGAGGGAAGAGATATGGGAACATATGTATATGTATAACTGATTCACTTTGTTATAAAGCAGAAACTAACACACCATTGTAAAGTAATTATACCCCAATAAAGATGTTAAAAAAAATTATCTTTTGGTTCATTCAATGTCTTTGTACCTATATTTTTGCTTATTTGATTACGGATAAATATCTAATGTTCAATTGTTGCAGTGATCTTTTAAAAATGCTAATGCAGTCAGCAAGCAAAGATAGATAAGTTAAGATCTGAGAAAATACAGTTGTAATCCCTCTTTCCCCCGCCAGCGGTTGTCTGAGGTATTCCAACATAAATAATACATGTGCTTAATTAAAACAAAACAAAACAAAACAAGTCATTTCCACCCAAATTTGTTTTAAATTCTTATTTACAAACATTAATTTTGTCTTGTTTTTTCCAGCCTTTGCTGTGAAGTTTAATTTTTATCTGTAACCTAAACCATCTTTCAAACAAATCATTTATTCCAAAGGTTTGCAATGTCATAATTGCCTGGTTATTTGGATGATGGACGTGTCATATCTGAAAACAAACTAGTTATCGTGTGAAATTTATTTCAACATGCGTTATCTAAACCACCAACGATGAGAACACTGCATGGATAAATATGATAAAAAATATGATGGATTCAGAAGCACAATGGTCAGGTTTAGTACTTAGTCATTTTTATTATATTGTTGGGTAAAAAATATAAAAGAAGACCAGCAGAGGGACTGTTAATGCATCTTAGAATTTTTGCCCGTTCTCTTGCCTGGGAAGGAGGTAATTCTAGCCTATAAACTCTTGAATGCTTTACAAGTAATAGAAACCAAGTGGGAAAAGCATGTTCTATGTTTTAGTGCTGACATCCTCAAAGGAAAAAAAAATTAAAGATTCAGAACACTTGGCTGTGATTCAGTACCTAAACACTTCCTGGTGTTCTTCAGAATTCCCTGGAGACCCATAAATGCTTCTGTACTGGAGGTACCCACTACCGCTGCACACTTAGGCCAGTTTATCAAACTAACGAGCTCAAGAGTGATGCTATTTCCAAGTTCAACTCCATGAGGGAGGGACAGAGAGAAAACAAAACCAAAATTCAGACAGAAGAGTAATCCTAAGGGCCGGACTGACAAGAAATTTATTAACTCATACACACCAAAAAGTTACCCAGTGTAATATTCTTGGTGGAGATTTTACTACAAATCTTATGCTAGTTCCTCCAGTCCAAGCATCATAGATAAAGCACTGTGGTTTTTACACTGGGTGATGTTTATTGATATAGACTTGAAAAACAGCACTCTACAGCTTTTTCCACTAGCATAATATTTTCAAATAACTGTGAAATGTATAGAATGTATTTTTCTCGTTAGGTGCCTAATGCCTTGAAAAAAAATTAACAGAAGGGGAAGGAGGTCCTAAAATTCATTTAGAGGAACTTTTTCTTTGACTTGGAATTTGAATGATGGGTAAAATTGGGGGAAAATAGTGAGTTTCTGTGTAATTTGTGTCATCAGAACAACCACTGTATTAGAACATGAGATACAGTATCAACAGATAATAGAAAATGGAACTTATACGAATGTGTACTTTTTTTTTTAACAACTTTATTGGAGTATAATTGCTTTACATTGTTGTGTTAGTTTCTGCTGTATAACAAAGTGAATCAGCTCTACGTATACATACTACCAAATATAAAATAGATAGCTAGTGGGAAGCAGCTGCATAGCATAGGGAGATCAGCTCAGTGCTTTGTGACCACCTAGAGGGGTGGGATAGGGAGGGTGGGAGCGAGACGCAAGAGGGAGGGGATATAGGGATAGATGTATACGAATATGTACTTCTTAAAAGCTTTTGTTATCTATTATTTTCTAGCTGTGTAGGCAAAATTTAGACACGTGTTGGATATACTTCTATTGACAGTAACATATCATATAATTTAAAATAGTAAGTCCCTCTTACAGTTTTGCCTCACACAATGCTGAATCATTTTGAAATTCAACTGGCGTTTGTTTAAATGGATTATTCAAATACCGTCAATCAAACATTAAAAAAAATTCTCAGAGGTAACTTACTTCAGTTTGGCTCTAATATTTACAGTGTAACCAAATATGAATTTTTGAGTTGTAAAGGTGTTCTTCTAGCATTACAACTTCGGGTTCTTTTTATTCTTTTTCATTTTCTTTCTTCTTTTCCCCCACCACTCTTCTTCCTTCTTCAACAAATTCACAGAAGTAGGAGGCCTTCTGTATTAACTTTATTGTTTATTTGAAAAATTCTCTTTCGGGCATATTTCGACATATCATTTGGATGAAGCATGACAAAATTTTTAATTGTTCTACATTTTTTCTTGTTTTATGGTAGAAAAACAAAACTAGTAATATATATGATCTGCTAATATTTCTTAACCTTTATATATGTGCCCAAGAGAAGACATTTTTTCCTGGAATGGCATTTAAAAAAAAAGAAAGTCAAGTATTATGTATATAAGTCTTGCATTCTTGGTAACATTTTTAACTTTAAAACATTATTATTTACATTAATGCCTGAAGTACTTCCCCTTGAGGAACTACCTGTATTTTTTGCATAATGGCCTAGGTTTCAATAGTAATATTTTGTAAACGATGATGGTAAAATTTATGTTCTTGGACTTTCAGGCCATGATTCATTCTCTTTTGAACCTAAAGAAGAACATTTCTTTCCCAACTGAATGGTCATGCCTCACATTTATTCTAGCCACATGATCTACTACTTTTGCCTTAAAAATGCATGATCATGTTTTTATCATCAGGAATTTCATACATGAGGCATGAAGCCCATGGATTTCCTCATGCTTAACATGCTCTTATTTACTTATCTTTTTGCTATTTATGGTTGATACTTTTGGGAGAAGAACTGGTATTTGTATAAATCAAAACTTAGAGCCTATGTTTGCAAGTAAGTATATAAATTTTTGCAATAATGCTGGAAACAAAAAGAGTGTGAAGAAGTCCTTTAGGGGAGCAAACACTGCCCCTCCCCAGTGCCCCTCTACCCCAAATGTGTACAGCAGGGCTTCCAGGTAAGGACAGGAAATGGTAATGTTACCACTACTTTGCGTTTCTGTGACCGTTTATCTTACAGTCAACCCCAGGATTTTCCCTCTCTTCCAACAGTATCCTGTTTTCATTTTCAGATATTATCTTTCCCTCATGAGCATGGTTAATCAAAGGGTTCTCACTTCCCACTGTGGAGGCCAAAGAGGTCTCTTCCAGAAACTTCTAATTATTCCAGTGCAGCCAAGGGTGGACAAGTGACCTAAGGTCAGTAAATCAGATTCTCTTAACCCAGGACTTTGAATTGTGAGTGAAGTGACTCAGAGATGGAAAGATAGTCCAAGAGCAATGACCCCTGACTCCTGTTCTGCACTACCTCCTGCCTTTGTTCCTGACCTTTGTTCACGCCCCATGCTGCAGCCTTCCCATAGATTCTGGAGGCTCCCAAACCTCCTTGCAGTGAATGCCCTTTTTGCTTTTGCTGGCCAAGTAACAGTGCTCGCCACCCAATAATTCTAACGGAAAGAGCATCTACATTTCTCATTAACCACACTGGAGTGGGCAGCAGGCATCCCCACCCCCATTTATAGATTGGGAACTGTGGGTTCAGAGAGGCTAAATGACTCGCACCAAATCTCACAGTGAGTGCCTGACAGAGCTATAATTTGTTCCCACAGTTTCTGCTTCAGAGGTATGTCTTCAAAGGTAAGTTTGATTTCCTTCTGTGGCAAAGCATGGCTTAGATACCAAACAGCTTTGTGTTTGCATCTTGGTCAGTGGCTGAAACTAAGTTTCATTCCCTCAAATATAAATGAGAATAACAATATAAACTCCAAAGGACTATTGTGAGGACCATATAAGATAATGATCTTGGAAAGTACTTATCACAGTGCTTGGCATGCAATTTGTGCTCAGTTAATACGATTCCAAAATGAGGAGTTGACAACGTAAGATTCAGGACCTCTAGATGTTATATGGGCAGGTCTAATACAATTAAAGCTCCTTAGCAGTAGAAGAGTTGGTGAGATGGAGAAGCACCCTCAGAACAACAGGCCTAACTGGGTTTAACCAGATTGCGTGATCAGGTGGCGGGGCTACTCCTACACCAGCTGCCTGTCCTCCGAGCTCTTCAGGAGTCATCAGGTATATGCATCTCCCCGTCCTGGACTATGGGGACCACGGGAAAACTGGCACAGATTTTTTCTCTTGAGGATTGATCAACCAAGACTTTGTTGGGTTGTGCCCTTAGCAAGGAGATTGAATGCACTGTAAAGAATATAAGAGGCAATGCAATGGAGTGGACAGAGCTGAGATCTCAGAGTTTGAATTCTGACTCCACCTCTCACTGGTTTTGTGACCTTAGGCAAATAGCTTACACTTCTGAGCAACAATTTCTTACCTATAAAATGGGCATAACTCAGCTGTCATCTGTGGGCTTCATTATCCCACATCTGGAGAAACTTTCACCTCTGTTCCTCAGGTTCCAGTGTTTGCGGATGTCCAGCTTTACCTTCAATACTTTGCTGAATCCCTGAGAGACTTTGATCCAGACACCATCTGCTGGAAGATGAGAGAGGAGAAACCTTGAAAAACAAAGTTTACTCAAGAACTTCCTTTAAATGGGAAGAGATTGTCTTAAAACTAAAAGAGGCTAAGATACAGTGATGGGCAAGTTTGTTTGCTTTTCCCTCTTGTGTGCGCCAGACCTGGGTTGTTTAATACAGACCGTGATAATGGACACGGTCTGTATCTTCATGTCCAATTTTAGTAGCCACAAGCTACATGGGCTACTGAGAGCTTCAAATGTGGCTGGTGTGGCTGAGAAACTGAATTTGTAATTTTATTTAAATTTAATTAAGTACAATTTAAATTGAAATAGTCGCATGTGGCTCATGGCTACTATATTGGAAAGCTAAGCTCTAGAGGAAGAACAGGCCAGTTATAGAAAACAACGATGCTCTATTTACATTGAGTGGTAGAGTTTAAATTAGTGACCTTGTGACGTAAGCAGCGTGGCCTTACTTCTGAGATTCTGGGGGGAGTGCAAACATTCAGACCATGGACCATGAGGCTGGGATGGAAATGGTGGGTAGAGAAGGGTGAAGGGTGGCCCTCTGTAGCAAGAAAGAAGAGCCATAGAAAATGATCATTAGAGTCTGCTATGGGTCAAATTCATATACTGAAACCCTAATCCCCAGTGTGATGAAGTCTTCGGGAGGTCATTAGGTCATGAAGATGGACCCCTCATGGAGGGATTAATGCCCTTCTAAGAAGAGACATGAGGAAGCTTGTTTTCCTCTCTCTTAGCCATGTGAGGGCACACGGAAAAGGCAGCAAGCCAGGAGGCAGGATCTCAGACAGCAGATATGCCAGCACCTTGATCTTGGATTTCTAGCTTCCAGAACCATGAGCAATAAATGCTGGTTGTTAAAGCCACTCAACCTATGGTTTGTTATAGCAGCCTGAATAGACTAAGACAGGGTCCCTTCTTGGGTTATTACTTTTTTTAGAGTACTATACTTTTTGGCATAGAGGAAAGTTGATCTTACTGAGCAGGTGGGGGAGAAACCCAGAAAAATGCAACATTTAGCCAAAAGTGAGAGAAGGTTACTTGAAAGATACTATTTTGAACTCAAAGAGGCTGCATTTAAACCAGAAGAGACAGAGATACCTTAATGAGCAAGCTTTAATTTTTATTTCTGCATGTCCCTCTCATCTGGCCACCCCACTGCCCCCCAGGGCCTGTTATAGAAAATGAAGATACATTTTCCCTTGCGTATCTGAACACAGCTTGCTGAATGTTATTTTTTTTTTACCTCAGCTACAATAATTGCATATTTATCTGTGTAACTAGTATTCAATTAATGTCTATCTTGCCTTCTTGACTGTTAACTCCCCAAGGGCAGGGGTTGTGTTTGCTTCCCTCCCTATTGCATAAAGGACCATAAAGCGTGTGTGCTCAGTATGTTTTTTCTGATTGTCCAATGACTGGCACCCAGCAGTTACTCAGTAATTGAAACTCACTTAGTAATTGAATCTTTCTGTCCGCATATAGTAAGGGTCCCCCAAATAGGGTAGTTGAAATGTGCTTTTTGATATATGCTGCCTGATAGAGATTGCTGGAGTCATTTGTCTGTGATTCTGACAAATAGGGATCCTTTTTCTTTTCTTTTCTTTTTTAGGAATCCTTATTTTTAATAAAGAGGAATGGTTACTTAAGGACAATTGATTAGTTACTTAACAGATTAAAATACTGAATTTAATTTACCTAAAAAATTATAAATATATGATTTCTAGAATTATCTAGATAGCTCAGTTTCCCCAAACTTGTACAAGACTTTTTGCCATGGGTACATAAAATGTGTACTATCATTTATTTTTATTTAATGAACTCACTTAAGAAAGTAAATAACTATCTGAGCATCTTCTTTGACATGAATGTCTATAAAATCACAGATTTACTGTGCTAAATTTTCCCTAATACTTTTCTAATACACAGGAAAATAAACGCATACCTAGTAGAGTATAGAATTGTCAATGATGCCACTTGAATATGTAGCATAACTTGGGGAACTCCAGATGCTTCATTACTGAAGTCATGTTTTATGGATTGTACCTATTTGTTACACATAGAAGGCTGGGGTCTCTAAATTCAGAACTGTAGCCCCCTCCACACAAAGGTGGTAGCTGACTAGGGTGACCAATGGGTCCTGGTTTGCCTAGGACTTTTCACTGCAAGTTCCATCTCCTGGGAACCCCCTGAGCCCTGGGCACCTTATAACTGGCACACTCATGACTGAAAGCCACCATCTTTTTAGATTTGGCTCAGTTAGTTAGATTTGGCTCAGTTAGATTTGGCTTCCTTCCTTGGGGCAAGGAAGCAATGGCAAGGAGGAGACAAATAAAGACCATCCTAGATGTGGAGGTAGGAAAACCGGGCTTAAGAAACGGACTCTACTGCTCATTTACTACATAATTGTCTTAATTTGGGTTTCCTAAGTAGCAGACCCTGAAATACAGATCCGAGTGCTAGTAGATTGAGAGGTGACCCCAGGAAACACATAAAGAAATGGGGCAGTGAGACTAGAATTGAGAACAGCCAATAAAAGATGCGCTATCACGCAAGTTAGTTCTGTGAGTAAATGGGGCCACATCCCTTGTGGGAACCCCAGGAGCTAGAGTGGACGGCATGCCTCCCTGACAGGATGGAGAGGGAGCTGGGGTATTTATACACCCGTTCCTGTTGGTCATTTGTTGAGAACTGCTCTTGGGGATGTTAATTCTCCAGGACTTCTGGCCTGCGCTGAGTGCATATGCAGAGTGGGCTCCCTCCACTGGAAGGAGCCCCTAGGCAAAGAGATGGGATGCTGGCAGTGGGAAGCTGCTCTAGAGAGCACAGCAATGGAAATGCCTGAGGGGCTGTGGGCAGACACCAGCCAGGTCCCTCCAACAGCCTTGGGCAAGGCAGTTTCCCTTCTTGAGTTTTATTTTCGCCAATCATGTGAGAAGCTAGAGTTTGAGGAAAGCTTCCTAAAACTGTGGACATGGACCACTGCCAGAATGAGAGATGATTTTAGTGCTACATGGACATAGCTTCAAATAGCGCTGAATCCTGATTCGTTCAGTCCTTCTAGAAATATGGATGAGAAAGTCTACCTTGGGTGCTATTTTGTCCCAAACACTTCTTTTCTCTTGCAACCTCCTCTTTTTCATAAAAAAGAGCGAGCCCCAATGCAAAACCCAGTTTCTAGAATATAATACTACTGTTTTCTTTTAATTTATTTTTATGGTTAGTTTCTATTTATGGTATGTGATCTTGGTCTTTAAATGAAAGTCAAACTGGTTAAAGACAAATATTAAGCTAATAACTGTACAGATGGGATGTTAATATGGTAAAAATCACGAGGGTGAGATACTGAGTAAAATAAACTCTAAATGCTCTCCTGATTCAAAAGTTCAGTGTTTCTGTGTTCTTTGAGAACCTTGTTGTTTTGGTGAAACTCTTATTGTTGGTCTTTTGGATCATATGTTAAACCTTCTCAGTGTTTAAGCGTTTAATATCTTTTCCCCGTTACTTGTGTGATGAGTTCTTTGGTGTACCGAATGGGGAAAAACTACGATTAACGGTTGTATAAAGATGGCCAGTCTTGGTTACTTTTCTGAAATATGCTGTGGTAGGCTTCCTCAGCACCTTTCATTTCTGCCTAAAGAGGGATTTTAATTTGGTCGTTATCACTGTCTGCATCAGGCCACAAGTCAGCATCAGCAGATTTGTACTGAAGGCCAAAGAAGAGTTTTTAAGAGGGGCAACTGTGTCCTCATCTTATATTCATCTGAAGTCATGTTTGCAAGATTCAAGGATTTCTGAACAAAGAAGGTATTTTAATAAGAAAAAGTGATTGTTTCCAATCTTGATGTGCTTTGAGAAAAAGAAAGATATTTTAGACTAACCAATTGCATTTAATAGTTGAAGAGAAAAAGCATTGTGAAATGTAATGATTTTAACAAAGAATACTGTGATTTGAAGCAATATATTCTAAGCATAGTCTGTTTTATCCATAGCAAATCTGAGTTGCAACATTTTCTGGAAAATAGGTCAAATTCTGAGTATTTTGTATAAACATTATCTCCCACTAGAGGGCGCTCTTTAGTTGCATATTTAACATTCTCTTCCTTTTTGTAAAAATAATAAAAAAAAAATGACTACAGTGCTATGAATTCTGATACCATTCTCCTTGAGCATGTTATGAAATTTTCTCCCAGACATTGTTTTATTTTCAGCTTATGTGTGTGAAATTCCACTTTAAGAAGTATAACATGATCCTGAGTCTTTCAATATGTATAAAAATCCCCATGGTATTATGGTACGATAGAAGCAAAGACATAAGTCTAAATTACTGTAATCCCATAGGTCTTTTGACTATTGTTTCTCTATATATGTTACTGCACAAAGAAAATTTATTGTAAATATTAATACCGTCCGCTTAGATCCTTTGTGAAAAGACAAAGAGAGGCAGTGTGGTCTAGGTGGGTGATTCTGCCGGTTTTTCCAGAGTGATTTTTGTTATCTAAGCCAATTTTCCAGGACATTCTTTTAATTTGTTTTTCAGGATTTCAGTCTGTTTAGCTTGTATTGTCTTAGCTCTCTGATAATCATGGCTTACTTTTCTATTCTTCTAAATTCTTTCCCTTTCTCTTTAGATTTGGGCTTCTCAAACTATGCTGTATGAGATGCTAGTATTCTTGAAACCCCACTGAGGTATGCTGCGTTTAAAAATAAATTATGGGGCTTCCCTGGTGGCTCAGTGGTTGAGAGTCCGCCTGCCGATGCAGGGGACACGGGCTCGTGTCCCGGTCCGGGAAGATCCCACGTGCCGCGGAACGGCTAGGCCCGTGAGCCCATGGCCGCTGAGCCTGCGCCTCCGGAGCTTGTGCTCCGCAAAGGGAGAGGCCACAACAGTGAGAGGCTCGCATACCACCAAAAAAAAAAAAAAAAAAATTATGACTTTCCCACCTGATTTTCAGAAAAGTAAATTAATCAATAGGGGTTTCTCAATTTAAGTTGTTTCAGTGCTTTACATTTTTCTTAAACTGCTACAGTTTAAGGCTATAGTTTAATATGATATTGACATAATGCAGACATGCAAAATTTAGTTATTTAAAGTTTTATAAATTGATTTCCATGGTGTTCTACAAAAGACTTCATCTGCATATGCTTGAGAATTCTAACTTTGTCCTGAAATTACAATTCTTTTTTAATTTTTGTAATTACACATATAATGTAGGAACATGTTTTCATAAAAATTCAAACAATAATCATTTCATGACATAATTTTTAACATAGAGGTAAACATTATAGTCCCTCTTTATCTCTTCCTGAAAATCCTCATCCTTCCTCAGAAGTAATCACTGTTCACATGTACATGTACAGACTGCAGACATTTCCTATGTGTATCTGTACTTTAAAAATAAACTGTTGGAATGAATAAAGAAGATGCAGCACATATATACAATGGAATATTACTCAGCCATAAAAAGAAACGAAATTGAGTTATTTGTAGTGAGGGACATGGACTTACAATTTGTCATACAGAGTGAAGTAAGTTAGAAAGAGAAAAAGAAATACTGTATGCTAACACATATATATGGAATCTAAAAAAAAAGGTTCTGAAGAACCTAGGGGCAGGACAGTTTTAAAGATGCAGATGGAGAGAATGGACTTGAGGACACGGAGAGGGGGAAGGGTAAGCTGGGAGGAAGTGAGAGAGTGGCATGGACATATATACATTACCAAATGTAAAACAGCTAGTGGGAAGCAGCCGCATAGCACAGGGAGATTAGCCTGGTGCTTTGTGTCCACCTAGAGGGGTGGGATAGGGAGGGTGGGAGGGAGACGTAAGAGAGAGGGGATATGGGGACATATGCATATGTATAGCTGATTCACTTTGTTATAAAGCAGAAACACACCACTGTAAAGCTATTATACTCCAATAAAGATGTTAAAAAATAATAAACTGTTAGCTTTTATTACTTCTACTTATGTAATTATAGCCTATGTATTGATATATTGCTTTTTCTAGTTAACAGTGTGTCTTGGTGACCTTTTTATTTTACTATGTGTGGACCTAACATAGTCTTTACAACCATTGGAGAATATTCCATGGTCTCTGTGGATGTTCTTTCATTTATATTCAAAGATTAAGGTTGAATCCAATTTTTGAAATATTTCACACAACCCTGCAGGGGACACCTTTGTTTATATATCTTTGGTGCCCATGTTGATGGGTCTGTTGAATGGATCTCTGGTGGGGGGGCGGTCCTCCAGGATCACCTGAAGCTTGTGGGAACTTGGGAAAGCCCTAAGCCTCCATGTGTGGATTTTGTGAAAAATCTCAGCCTCTGGTTCCTCAAGGATATGACTGCGCCCAAGCTGATTCAGTTTCTCAGAGAGAAGTGGCATTTGAGACCATTAATCTGATGAGGTAAACCTTCATTAAAGAAAAAATGAGAATTCAACTCTGAGTACTTGTTGAGTACCTGATCTGTGTAAGCTGCTGTGCCAGTCATGGCTTTAAATTAAAAAAAAATAAGTTAAATAGAGTCTGTGCTCACAGAGGGCAGCTAGCAGGCAGGGTAAATTGAGAATCCAGCTAAATCTAATCCCAGCCAGAAGAGTGGGAGACAGTGGAGCAGGCCAGAGAGAGAGAGAGAGAGAGAGAGAGAGAGAGAGAGAGAGAGAGAGAGAATCACCCAGCCGCGGAGGCTCCTGAAGGAGGTGGCATCCCTGATGGGTCTTGAGAGATGGGCAGACCTTTCACCCGTGATGATGAAGGGCAGGGTGGGGAGTAGTTGGAGTGGATGAACTATTGTTTGAAAATGACATGCATTCATCTAGCAGAAAATTTAGAAAACAGAAAACACTCTAAGAAATCCTATTCATTTGCCCTCCCAAAGGCAAACACTGCTATAATTTTGACATAGTTCTTTTGGGTATTTTTTTCCAATGCATATTTTGTAATGGGGGGGGCACTCATCGCAGCTGTCGGGGTCCTTAGTGAGACTGACTCAGCTGACAAGAGCGGATGCAGAGGCCCCCCCCCCCGCCCCCCCCACCCGCTACCCTGAGAGCATCTGGGAAGGGTCTGATTGATTGCCTGTTAAAAGGAGCTCCAATTGTGAACACTATGAAACCAGATACTCCTTCCTCAGGCTCAGCCTCTGGGATATACAAGTGGCTGATCACCATTTCCAGAAGGCACCATCCATTGTAGTGAAGAGAAAGTCAAAAAAGTGGAATGTACCCATCAAAACATGTTACATCCTTCTACACTTGTCGAGATGTCAATCCACACTGTTAGGGGATTTTTCTCCACAGGGCTCCATCACTCTTGTGCAGGAATGGTGGTAAGGGATAGCTGGGAGGATTCCAGGCTTTCCAGGTTAAGGAAGAAGTTTCTGTTTGCTCATTAAGCAAACTTAAAAAAGATAACATAAGCATCAGGAGGATAGGTACCTCTCTTTATGGTGTTTGTCTTCCATCCTGGAGAAAGTTATCCTCCCCAGAAGAACGGGCCAAATGTCTTCCTCTAAATGTAGCAAGAAAGAAGCAGAAGACAAGTTGATATTTTTTCTCATGAGACAGTTTGAAACTTCAGATCCTGCAATACATTTTAAGTGTGATTTTTAATGGAGTGTAGCCTGGACCAGCAGGGTTTTGACAGGCAGAAGAAAGAGACAGCATCCCAGGGAGAGGTATCAGCATGTATAAAAATGGGATAATAGGTGTAATGGGGGATGGGAGTGACTCTGAATTGCCTGACTTAGATGGAACAGATGGAAACTTCTGAAGTTCCAAAGGTACCGTTACATGTGGATCAGGTCCTCAAGAACTGTGGCAGACACTCTCCATTTTTCTGGCAGCTCAAACCCTTTTTGCATCCTTCCTAGGCACGGGAGATTCTCCACGTTGTAAGAACTGTCACCTACCATAGAAGGCTCACCTTCCCAGCCTCCCTGGCACCTCTTGTATAGCCACAGTCAGACAGCCACTGCAGATCCTGAGGTCCTGCCAGGGAGACAAAGCAGGCACCATGTGGAATGCATTCTGGTGATTGGAGTGGGAACCCCATCCAGGCTCTGGAGGCAGCAGCTGCAGGGACGTTAGGACTGCTGTCCAGAGCATACAGGGTGATGCAGGTGGTGCAAGCTGCAGGGTCTGAGTCTGCAAGGGGACATCAGTGTCCCCCTGGAGCAGTTCTGCAGTGGCATTGTGGGCATTCTTCCTGGCTGAGCTGCCTCCAAGCCTGGTTCTCAGTCTCTCATGAAGATTCCCTGACCACAAAATATCATTTCCCACTCAAAACAGCCAGAGATGGTTCCTACTGCAACTCTGAATGCTGACTTTAGGATGAGTGCGTTTGAGAGTGGTGGGAGACGAGGCTTCGTGAGGTATCTGTGACGTAATTTGACACTGAACAAATGTCTATTAGGACTTGGCTATATAATAATAAAATTTAATTTCTCAGACAATTCAGAAAAGAATGTATTAAGCACATGAAAAATTATGCAGCCTCAGTAATAACAAAATTGCAAATAAAATCCAACATTACTTTTATTTCAGAGAGCTGGAAAAGATTTTTTAAATGCTCGGTGCTGATAAAGATGTGGAAAAATAGACATTTGCGGTTCCGTCAATATAAACGTTTTGGAAAGAAACCTGCAATAACTAGCTAAGTAATTCACTAACTTTATATGGCCATGTGCCTTGATCCAGCAGTTTCACTTCTAGAAATTTACCTAGGGAAATAATTAGATGGGTACAGAGGAAATTCAGATAGATGGGGATAAAAACGTCAGCTTTATTTCTGATAAAAATTTTTTTGGAGGATGTTTTTAGGAGTGCGTCCACCTGGGCACAGCCCACCCAGGGAAAAGCTATGTTTGTCAAAGATTGTTGCCTCAAAGATTGCATGGTTCTGGGACAGAGAGGAAAGGGAGCAAGTTGCAATTAGCCTTTTAATATGTTAGCCCGTCCACCTGAGCAATGCGGACCAATGGCTATCACCCATCTATCAAGTAACTCACTCCTCTGTGGGGTGGGAGCAGGAGTGTCACTGTGATTGTGGTCCCTCTTTAGGGAAATGTGAGACACAGAAAATAAATGTTCCCTGCCCAGCATCATCGTGTGATTCCATTTTTGCTTTGAAAATGTGTGTATGTTTGTGGAAATAGATATACAAATAAGCCTGAGATGGATGTTTGATCAGTAGTTCTCCCTGTGGGTTGGGACTATGAGGAGGATCTTTAGTTTTTCTTTATTATTTGACTTTCAAAAATACACAATAATTATTTTTCATGAGAAAAAGCTGAAATGTTTCTATTAGAAAATGAAGTTTCTGTTCATATTGAGTGTAATTCTTACTTTATGTAAATGACATCTAGTCATACAGCAACCATCTTTTATAGTTAGCTAAACATTGGCAATCAAGCTGTACAAGTTCCACAATGAGAGAAACGGCTGGGATTCTTCATGTGTTCTCTGCTGTCCTTTCAATGTTTGGATGTAACCCAAGTCCCTCCTCTGCTATCCCTCAGACGCCCTCTTCAAACCCTCTTTATTAAAACCCATTTCTCATGTTTCCATTGTACCTTGAGTGAGAAGTCATTCTCAGTACGTTAATTTACTGTGGGAACACACGAGTCACAGGGAGGTATCAGGATTGAAAAATAAAGTGTTTACAAATAATGATTCTTTGGGGGACTTGAAGGCAGTAAATCTGGAATCTGGTAAACCTGTGTCCCAGATTTTGTTAGGGTCGCTGTTTCAGATGCAGTTCATTAAAATGAAAACTAAAAAAAGAAAAGACAAGAAAAAAGGCAAGTGATTGGTGTAAGAGGATTATTGGTCTCTTTCACTTACCTTTTCATTTTCCCCCATTCAATCAGCTTGTATTTAAGACTAAAAATAAACCTATTTAAACTCACACCTGAAAAATCAGTGAGATTTAGGAGGTAATGACAAGGAGGACTGTATCTTTTGTTTTCAGAATTTCAATACCACACCTGCTCCTTCTACCTCCACTGGCCTCTGTTGAAGTCCTACTTTGTTGCAGGCACATGGAAGACAATGCTAGTTGTCTATCTAGTATCTGTTCTCTTTTCCTCCTTGTTAGCAGAACCCCAACTTTGTTTAAGCACGCAATGTGTCCAGATAAAAAAAGTGCTCTTCCACCGTCTCCCTGGCAACCAGGGGTAGCCATCTACCACAGTTCTAGTCAGGAAGACTGAGCTGGTCTTTCTGTCAAACTTCAGTTTCCTGATACACGTGCAGTCACTTCCTACCTTCCCCCTGTTGTCCTTTTGCCTTTATTATTCTTCCCATCTGGAATACAGATGTGATGACTGGAAGAGAAGCAGCCATCTTGTGACCATGGGGATAAATGCCTTATGCTGAGGGTGATGGAGCAGAAAGAAGGAAAGGTCTGAGGGCTTCACTGACCAGCCCTCGCCTATAAACCTTCAGACTTCCTGTTGTATAAGACAAATAAATCTCTACTTTTTAGGCCAGTGGCTCAGGGTTTTCTCTTATTTGCAGCCAAAAGTATTCTTTTAAAAAACTGAGGGATTTACATAACATAAAATTAACCATTTTAAAGTGAATTCAATTCAGTGACATTTAGCACATTCACAGTGTTGTGCAACTACCACCTCTATCTAGTTCCAAAACATTTTTATCACCCCCGAACCAAAAGAATTCTTAATTGACACAGGTGTTAGACCAATATTGTCTTATTGAATGCTCAACAGTCCTAATAAAGTGGATATTGGTACCAGACATTTTCTATCCAGCATGCCTTCTTCCATGTCCTGGTAACAGCACACAATTTCCCTCTGGGGAAACAATGTCTTCCCCACAGTCTGTCCATGTCATTTGAGTACTGTTGACACCATTATGGCTCCATCATGGGCATGTGGATAACCAGAGCATTGCTGATTTAGGGATGGGCTTAGGGATGGGCACATGACACAATTTGGGCCAACGGTCAAATGGCTGGAGAGGGGTGTTCTATTTTTCATTAGAAAAATATGTAAGCCAGGAGCACCTGGCTGCCATCCTGCTCCCATATGGAGCTGGTCAGCCTGAGTGTGAAGCTGAGATAGGGGAAAACGGAGACAAGAAACAGAGTCACCAGGTCTTGATGAGATTTTTGAGCTTCCAAATGTGGCTGGGTTAGAAGCCAGCTCTAGCTTCAATATTTTCAAATACTGAAGTGAGTTAATCTCCTTTTTCTTTCTTAAACCCATTTGAATGGAATTTCCCATTACACTCAAAAGAGTACTACCACTCACTCAAGAGTATACCGTCCCCGTTTTGCAGATGTGAAGCCTGAGCTTCAGGATGGTATAATTTGTCCAAGACCACCCAGCTTTGAACTCAGGTCAGTATCCCTCCAAGGCTGGTCAGTTTACCAGTAAGAAATCACTTACCTACTTCTGTTCCATGCTGGCTGTGTCCAAAGCTGGGAGTTAAGGTCCACCATCTTGTTAGTGAACGCAAATCTGTGATTCTCTTGGGTCCCAGGCCGAAAACACTTGCTGGACACAGGCAAGAAGAAAAGTAACATTTCCTTGAACAGATTAATGGACTTAGTATTTACAGTTAGCTATTTCTGAGTTAGTGACAGCAACCTCTGTGGGTTATTTATTGGATTGCATACGACTCTGAAGCAAAACAGCTTTGATATGGTTTCCCAGTGACCAGATGAACTGTATTATTAGGCAGTTGATAGAGGGCTTCCTAATTACAAGAAATAAAAAGAAAAATCTGAGGGCTTCCTTGGTGGCGCAGTGATTAAGAATCTGCCTGCCAGTGTAGGGGACATGAGTTCGATCCCTGGTCCGGGAAGATCTCACATGCCACGGTGCAACTAAGCCCCTGTGCCACAACTACTGAGCCCGCGTGCCACAACTACTGAAGCCCGCGCCTAGAACCCATGCTCCACAACAAGAGAACCCACCGCAACGAGAAGCCATGCACTGCAACGAAGAGTAGCCCCCGGTCACTGCAACTAAAGAAAGCCCGTGCGCAGCAACGAAGACCCAACACAGCCAAAACTAAAAATAAATAAATGAATTTATTAAAAAAAAAAAAAAGAAAAATCTGAGTACTCCTTCCCCTCCAACATTCTTTGCAAAACATGCTTTGCTAGGCCCTGGACTAGTTCACTAAAATGTGTCACTAGCAAAATATCGAAGAGGCAGAAGAGCCTGAAGGAAACAGTTTTATTGAGTGCCTCTGTGACAAAAATATCTTCAAAGGGAGTTCTATCAATTTTATTAAGCTACATTGTGCACTTTTACATGACAAGCATATCAAGCACAATAGCATTTGAATTAGCAATCAGGTTTTAATAGTATTTGACACTTCCCCACCTTGTACTGGCAGAAGCTGTCTCTCTGAGGAGAGATGCCAGAGAGGAAAAGTCAGCCTCCCGTGGAGAGATGGGTGGCGTCCGAAAGTTCATTTGTGAATTTGTTGGTTGTTGCTCAGAACACGTTTTTCCCACAGTAAGAATGGTGTTTAGGGTCCTGTGCTGACACTTAAGAGCCAAGTGAGCCCCTTTTATCGATTACAGGGTTTTGGTTGCAAATAATAGAAACTAACTCTGGTTAATTTAAGCCAAATTACTGGAAGGCTAGCGGGAGCCCTGAATCAGTGGGAAGGTTGCGGGACCAGACTTTCCGAGAGGGAGCCCCAGAGAGCTACGCAGCAGACCCACAGTAATGACGGCCATCACAACGTCTGACATCACCCCGTCTACCAAAAACCTGATCCTTCTCGTGGTCCTCCACCTCAGTAAATGGCTCCTCAGGCCAGCGTGTTGGAATTGTACTTGACTCTCCTATTTCTCTCACGCTTCACATCCAGTCTTTCGGTAAACCTGGTTAGCTCTACTTTCTAAATATATATGGAATGTGATTACTTCCTATTCACCCCACAGTTACAACCCTGGTGCTAGGCAGTATCATTTCTCACCTGAAGTACTACCATCACCTCCTCGCTGGTCTCCCTGTCTTCTCCCTCAGTCTACATTCCACTCAGCAGCCAGAAGGATTAAGTTAAAATGGTTGCCTCATGTCTTTGTAAGTGGCTTGATCTGACTTGATCCAGTTCCTGACACCTCTCCTGCCTTCTCATCCACCATATTTCCATTCCATCCCTCTGCTCCAGCCACATTGACTTCCTCCTTTCTGTTCCTCAAACATACCAAGCAGGCTCCTGCCTCAGGGCCTTTGCACTTGCTCTGCCTTCTGCCTGGAACACTTTTGCAGAGCTTCTCTGTTCAAATATAGTTTCCTCTGATTGCCCTCTAAAATAGAAGCCATGTTTTCCCTATCTCTCTCACAATCTATCCCCTTCAGCCTACTTTATTTTTCTTCATAGCCTCATCACCACGTGATGTTATATAAGACACAGATGTGTTTATAGTCTAACTCCCTCTTAGGATATAAGCTACTTGAATTTGTCTGTTTTCTTCAATTCCATGTCCTCACACTGCACATATTAGGTGTTCAATAAATTTTTTCCAGAGTGCATGGATGAATGCATGCATGGGTAAATACAGGAACAGCCCTGTGGTGGAAACAGACTCATTAGTCATTGTGCTCCCACTGGAAAGAATGAACTCCAATAATTTTCCATTTCAAAAATCACATTTCAGGGAGGGGTTTCTGATGAGTGTATGTTGACTAACAGGCTCATATCTTACCAAAAGGAGAACAGCATGGAAGTCCCATGAGCTTCCCCAAAGGGAAGAGACACTCCCAAAAGGAACCTACTCCTTATTTTCAACAAATGGTAATGGTTCTTGGGACATAAGTGAGGAAGTTCTGCCCACCAACATGTGAAATTACGCATAGAAATGAAATAACTTTCTGTTCCAGTTTGGGATAGTTGATGCTTCCAGTAACCAAAACCCAAGTTAACAGTAGCTTAGACATACAAGGGCTTATTTTTGGGGCATAACAAATCAGTGAGAAGGCAGTTGCTGGTACTGGTTCAGTAGCAACACATCAGAATCTGGGCTGGCATTTCTGTGATCTTCTTGGTCTTTCCCTCATGGTCACAATATGGCAGCCACTGTCCAAGCTTCCTGCCTTCACACATCCTTCGAAGGAAGAAAGGGGTGGAGGACAAATGACACAGTGTTTTCTTCTGGTACATCTCTCTCTAATCACAGAAGGAAATATCCTTACTAGGAGTTGTCTGAGACTTCCTACTTTCTCTTTTTGGTAAAACTGGAGGACTTGGGACAATGCCTATTTAGCCTTTCCAGTCTCTATGGTAAGAGTTGGGCGTTGAGAAGGGTGTTAGAAAAAAAAAAAAAAAGCAAACAACTCGATTTTTAGGGACTTCCCTGGCAGTCCAGTGGTTAAGATTCCGTGCTTCCACTGCAGGGGGCCCAGGTTCGATCCCTGGTTGGGGAACTACGATTCCGCATGCCGAGAAGGGTGTTGGGAATGCTTTTAGGTGGTTGACCAAAGCTGTCTGCCCAAGATCAAACAGCTAGAGGGTTAGGACTTGATTTAATCTGAGTTTTGTCTGGTGCCAAAGTCTATCTCTTGGGCTCCAGGTTAAATTGCCTCTTGGGAGGAAGGTTTTGTTTTCCCTTTCATTTTGCTTTGTTTTGTTTTTAGATGCTGTCTAGGTAGCCAGACACAAGTGGCCATATATTATATGATTCTGTTGATATGAAATGTCCAGAATAGGCAAATCTGCAGAGACAGAAAGTGGATTATCGGTTGCCAGGGTCTGGGGAGTAGCAGTGAATGAGGGAGGGTGACTACTAATGGGTATGAAGTTTCTTTCTGGGGTGATGAAGATATTTTGAAATTTGATGGTGGTGGTGATTGCACAATTTTATGAATATACTAAAAATCACTGGATTGTGCACTGAAATATAGAATTTTATGGTGTGTGAATTATAATAAAGCTGATATTTAAAAAAAGGTAAATGCTGAACATATAGTTTTTGTAACCCCCTACATTTAAAAATACACCAGGATCTTCAAAACATCAAAATGCCCTATGCCTCTCCTGCCCTCTCAGGGCTCTTGGGCATATTCACCCCTGCTGAGCTCCCTGGGGTCCAACCTGTCTATTAACTTCCCCTGCCCTCCTTTCACAGATCAGCACTCATTTCTCTCATTCCTTTTAGGTTTCCTTTCTAGGTATTTTTCCATATGTACTCACACATGAAAAACAATTTATTTCCCTCGCACTCTCATGACCTCATTAAATTGCAAATTCCATGAGACGGTACTTGACATTATAGCTAATATTGTTTCTACGTAGTAGTTGCTCATGTGTTGCTAAGTGGAGGGTCTGATTATAAAAATATTTGAGCAGGACTTTAAGAAGCTCCATAGCAATATTAGACTAGCTGCTTTAGGATGGACATTCTCAACCCAGGTTGTGCTTTAGAACCCCTAGGTAGCTTTTCCAGTGCTGGCGCCTGGGGTCCATGCCCAAAGTTTCTGATTCCATTGGGATGGCGTCAAGGGTAAACCTAATATTCAGCAAGAACTGGAACAGTGGTTTTCAAATGAGAGTGATTTTACTCCCTGCCCAGGGCACATTTGGCAATGGCGGGAGGTGTTTTTGGTTGTCACAGCTTGGGGAGAGGTATGCGCTGTTGGCATCTTGTGGACCAAGAGAGGCCAGGGATGTTGCTAAACAACCTGCAACGCCCAGGGCAGTCCCCACGACAAGTAATTATCTGGCCCCAAACGTCAGGAATTCCGAGGTGGAGAAACCCTGGGTTAGAGGAGTCAGAGAAGCCTGGCTAGCTGCATCATACGAGTTTAACTCTGGGGCAGATGGTGGAAAGTAGAAACGCATGAATACTGTACCCAGGTAGCCAAGTGGGTAACCATGGGGGTTCAACACAGCTTTGAGTTTGGTCTCCTCATGTGTTCCATGGATCCAGACCTCCTTTGTTGATAAGCTCATCTGAAAGCAAGCCAGAAGTTAGGTTGTTAAAATTCTTGTTATTTTTACATGCATTCTACAGCTAAAAGCCATCAACTGTCAACCACGATGAGCAATTCACGTTCAAAATGAAGAACTTCTGACAATTACCATGTGTCTTTATGCCTTCGGCATGCTTTCAGAATTATTGCTTTCATTATGGAGCAAAACTTGGGCCACAGCAACACACTCCAGACAACAGTACGCCAGCGTCTGTGATAAGGGGAACAGTAGATAAGAACAAACATCCACAGGCTCAGGAGAGAAGCCTCTGTGGGCCAGGGTGAATGCCCAAATCAGATTCGGATCACTCCAAAGCCATCGAAGCAACAAGCATCCTATACACCTTGGGACAAATGTTGACTCTGCGGATTTGTTTGTTTGTTTAAAACCAATCACTTGATATGATCTCATAAGCTATTCGAGAGATTGCTATCATGGATAATGAAAACAAAATGACAGGCAGATAAATTTAGTTGCTGTTTAAGAAATCTTGTAAGGTATTCTCAGTAGTATAAAGATAAGGAAATCTCATAATTGAAAGAGCTGAAAACAGCATTAGCACTAGAGCATATAAGGAGAGTAAGGAAATCCATTGTGGAATGTAGGAAAGAAGTTCAGATAAGGCCGAGCTCCCTTCAGTGAATAAAACTGCCCACTATGAAAGCTAGGCGACCTAGCCTAGTGCTTTTCAACCTAGGCTGACCAATAGAACCTCCTGGACAGCTTTAAAAGCTCTGATGCCCAGGCTGTACTCCAGACCAATACAGTCTGAACCTGTGGGGTGGGACCAGGTTACAGCATTTTGTAAAGCTCCCCAGATGGTTCCACTGGGCAGCCACATTTGAGACCCACTGGCAAGTACTCCCTCTCTCTCCCCACTGTGGTACAGGGCTGGCATCTTGGCTTGGCTCACATCATACCCCGTTGCACTTAAGCCTTGAGGGATGTAGAGGTACTTTACTTAGTATTTGTAGCAAAGGCGTTGGGACAGTGTTGTGAGCTCAATGGCAGAAATATCCAGTAGCAGCAGTGGCCATGCTACTTGGGTAACTGGGTATTAACAAGAGTTAAGGTCCCTCTGGAGTGACCTTGAAGTGGTTCCTCTGACACAACTTCCCTTGCTTGGCTCCTGCTCATTTTTCCAGCCTTCTTCTCTTTTGGGGGACTTCCTGATTTCCTGCCAACAAATTAATTTCTGCTAAGTTAACCAGATTTGGTCTGTTACTTGTCGCCAAGAACCCTGATGGGTATATTTATTGAACATTTTCTTGAAATTGACAAATTAAAAAAAAAACAACCTGTTTCAGCTTCATCCTAAGTAATGGTATCCATGGAATCACTTTAGATGTGTTAGTTTTATTTTTCTGAATATACATAAAATAAATACACAACGTTAGAAGTAGACATCTCTATGCTACTTAAAACTGTCCTGTACCCCAGCTGTTCATGAACTACCTTTTGGGAAAGGTTGCGTTAAGATTCTTTTAAGTGCAGTTAATAGAAAGCAGGTCTGAGTAACTTAAGCTGAAATAAGGAATTTATTGGGCTTTCTCATAAAATCAAGGAAGCAGCCATGGGCAGGGCAGCCACAGGGCAGCTTGGGACTTAATGAAGGCTGTGGCTCTTTTCTCTCAAGTGCTCCCAATAATGTGGTTTAACTCGAAGACATCTCCCGCTGAAACCTGCAAATACAGGGGAGGAAGAGGTTCAGTTGTGGCCAGGAGAGGCAGGCCATGGTGTGTAGACTGCTGCTGGGGGCCCTGGTCCATGTCTAGGGGCAGTTCCCAGCGCAAGGTCATTGACTGGAGCAAGGTAACCGCCTGAAGAGGTGCCTTCCACATTACAGGAGAATTCACACGACCTGGTGGGATAGACTATACGTCAGGCAGGATATGTTCAATGGCAAGTGACAAAAAAAAAAACACCCAAACCCCCCAAAGGAAAAAAGGGGCTTTACTGACTCAGAAGACTGGAATGTGTAGGAACGAAAACCGGCTGAGTCATTGCTGGATCCAGGTCTCAAATGGTTATGTCAGGACTTAGTTTCACCTCCCTCGCTCTCCCCGGCCTCCAACCCCGACCCCACGTTGGCTTCATTCTCGGACAGGTTTTCCCTTCCTGGCAGCCCAGAAGTTCGGGGATTATTTGTCCTCTGTAGAGATGCCCATCTCAGTGCCTGGAGCACCTCTCTTGAGTGGTCTGAGCAACATCTCAGGAGAGATTCTCATTGGTCAGGCAAAAATAACCTGTCCCTCTGCGAACCAATCACTGTGGCCCTGGGAGGCTTGGCCCACACTGAGTGGCCAGGCTTTGGCCAAGTATCCACCTTGGGTGGGCTGTGGGTGGGGTCAACTCCCGTCAAACCACATGGGCTGAAATCTGGTAAATATTTAGTAACTGGCTCTGGGGATGGGCAGGGGACATTTCTATGTGCAAATACTCCCACCATGCCTGATTTCAGACTACCTGCACAGTCTCAAATGGCTTAGAAGGTTGCTAAAAATTTAACAGTCAGCTTTCATGAGCTGGTAAGACAAGGGAGAGGTGGCAGAGGCCAAGAGATAGTTTACTAAAAAAAAAAAAAAAAATCATCATTCTAGCACCAGCACCAGGATGATGGGGAATACGGTGGGCCAGACAAAGCCAACAAAAGCACCCTACAGAGAGTAAAGAAACTTCCATTTATTTTACTAGATATCTATTGAGGTGTATTTCCACAAAAGTGCCAGGAAGTGGGTTCTAGAGGAGAATTCACTGATCCGTCACTAAGTATTTATTATCTACCAAGGACAGAGCCTGTCTCAATTTTGGGGCACAGAAATGAACTCATCACCTAGTGTGGGAAGCCAACATGTCACAAAAGGTAAAAGATATGGTAAGTGCTCTAATAGAGGACAGGTGTTAGTGGAGGGAGCAGGCAATCTAAACAGGGAGGGAAGGACTAGGGGACATTCCAGAGAGCAGGACTTATCTGTGTTGCTTCTCGCAGGATGTGTGAGAACTTGTCAGAGTAAAGGGGTAGACATGCCAGGCTGAGGGTACAGGGTTTGCAAAGTCATAAGGGTATGAAGTAGCTCTAAGTGGTTTCAGATGACTCACGTGGGAGGGGGAGGCGGATAGTTGGGGGCTAGATCTTGCATGATGTGTTAAGGATGTTGGATTTTATTCTGCTGCCATTGAGAGCAATTAAGGTGTTTCAAACAGGAAGAAGGGTCATGATCCAATTGGCATTTTAGAATGGCTGGGCAGCTGTGTGGAGGACTGATTCTAAAGGAGGGAAATTGAAAGCAAGGAGATCAGTAGGAATTTAGGTGAAAGAAGGTGGGAGGAGCAAGGAGGTGAAGTGGAATCAACTTGGTGGCCCATTGGGTGTGAGGGGGAGGTGGAACCAGGAACTCACCATTTCAGTCTAAGAGTAGCTTTAACCCATTTGGAAAGACAGGCTTATATGTAGGAGAGAAACATAATACCTACATGCTAAGGAAGTAATGCCTTAGAAATAAAGTGTCTTACTGGTTTAATATCATAAGCTAAAATGATTCATGATCAGGAAGAAGAGAGATCCATATTGGTTGGCACAATTCAGAAAAACTCATGGATGAGGTAGAAAGGGATGGGCTCTAACTAGCAGGGATTGCATTAGTCAGAATGAACCAAAAACTGCGGTGCAGGTGACACACCCACACTCCTCGTCACTTTTGGGTTCAGGGCTCAAATGATGATGGTGAGATTCCATCTTCCCTCCCCACTGCCCTTTCTCTTTTCCTCTGGGTTGCCTTCATTCTCAGACAGACGTACCCCCTTTATCTGGAGAAAAAGAAAAAAAGTCCCCCTTTTTCTAAAGAAAGGGGATCTGAGATTTCAATTTTTGAGAGATTGCAAGTTTGAAAATATTTTTATTCTTGAGTAACAATTTGGCTGGTTACGGAATTCTTGGTAAGAAATACTTTTGCATTAGCATTTTGAAGAAATGTATTGTCTTCCAGTTTTCAGCATGGCTGCTGTCATGTGTGATGATGCTTTTCTAATCTCTGTCTCTCTGGGAAGTTTTCAGGATTTGAAATTTTATGATGATATAACTTGGTGTGGACTTTTCTCACTTACTGAGCTGGGTAACTAATGGGTTCCAAACTTTCTTGTTATTTCCCCCTTTTCACTCCTAATTTTTAGTATTGTTGTTTTATAAAACTTCTATTATTTGGATATTGTATCTTTAATTTTCTTCTTAATATTTTCTCTCTATTGTCTACCTCTTTTTCCTTAGTTCTACTTTCTGGGAGAATTCTCACCATCGTCTTCCAAACTATCGTTTGAATTTTTAAATGTTACACTCTTTCAATTTCCAAAAGCTATTTATCGTTGTATGCATTTTATTTATGAATGCTTTAACACTGAAGATATTTCAGTATTTCTGACATTTTTTTCTTGCACATTACACAGTCTCTATTTCCTTAGCGTTCCTCCTTTTCCCCACGTCTTCATCTCTGAATTTTATCTTAGAGGTTTTTCTCAAATACATGTGATGCTTGGATGTCCATCTGTATTTTGAAGTGAGGCACTAAAAGCACACTCAACGCTTTACGTCTGGGATGACTGCTGACAGGTGGGCCTCTGAGTGGGAGCAATGGGCTGTGACTTGCCTGTTTCATGGAAATCCCCCAGGATGTCAGTATCTGTAGTTTTCCTTTCTCTTAGGTGAGTTTTTTTCAGAGAGGAAACAGTGAGCCTCTCACTTGGGAGGGAGGTGAGTGCTGACCTGGTAGCCCAGACTGGGAGCTGAGCAGAGACAGGATGGTGAGGGTCTTTGTCAGTATGCCTGCTTGTATCATAAAGGGCTGTCACTCTCAGCCTCCTTTGTGCTGGGTGTCCTTCCCTCCAGAGTCTTTAAACTCATGCCCTTAGTAACTTTCATTTCTGTAGGAGGAAGGTGGGGGAGGAAATCCTTAAGAGTTTTCCTGATTTCACTCCAAGCCTGCACTTCTGCCTTCAGAAGTAACTGGTGCCTCCCAGTCTCAAAGTTCTCCAGGTGCTGGAGCTGAACTGGCTTCACGATGCCTTCCCACCATCCAGTCCTGGGCTAATGGGAAAGTACTGGGACCTAGTCACTTACCACTTGTTCATTCATTTTCCATCTTTAAAAATGTGGCTGACATTTCTCTCCTGTCATTGTCTGTTCTCCCACTCTCTTTGTCCTTGTGGAGTTTATAACTCTTTAATCCCTTTACCATCATTTTAGCATGGTTTTGAGAAGAAGAGAAGATAAACCGGTGAATTCAACCCACCATTTAAAACCCGAGGTCCTTTAATATACTTTCTATTAATTTTTAACATGTCCATCCATCCCCCTCTCTCTTCACTGCTGCTCCAGACAGTCGGACACCTTGATTGAGCTGTCCTTGATGGCTTTGTTCAAGTCGTTTCCTGTTGAGTATTTCACAAGGTCAGCATCCACAGAGCTGAGGTCAGCCCCCCAAATGTGCAATCACAGGAACTTTAGAAGAGCATCTTATTCCTTGTAAATGCTGCCCATCATGTCCTCACCCGCCCTCTTTCCTAACTGGAAGGGGGAAATGGGGCATGACGGAAGAGACTGTGATCTTTGTGACAGATCCTACAGTCATACAAAAATGCAAATGGGAGCCACAACATGGCTGTCCATTTTTTGGTTTTATTATATTTTGAAAGCCTTTTAATTTTCTTTTTCTGATAAAGCCTTTTGAAAAACACTCAATTCTAAAAATACTCCAACAGTGTAGAGAATCAACACAACCTTCCCTAGCTTGTCTCCTTTAATCCTGTGCCTTATCTTTTATACATTTGGTTTGTATCCTTCCATATCTTTAATGCAGACCTTTATGCTTGTACCAGCATATGAGAGTTCATTTATTCATTTAACAAGCAGTTATTGAGTCTCTATTTTGTGCCAGGCACTGATACAGCGATGTAAGCAACATGTTGGTGAACAAGACAGGCCAAATCCCTTCCGTTCTGGGGATGTACGTTCTAGTGAATGTGTAAAGCTTTAAATATCCAACACACCTTACATCCACAAATACACACACTCACTGGCCATATTATGCATAGCTTGTTTTTTACTTATCATCTAGTACATCTTTCCATATTAGTACCATAGATCTTCTTTATTATTTTTAATGGTTGTGCGGTGTCTCATTATATGAACCCATCATTTGTCTACTCTCCTAATAATAATCATTTAGATTACTTCCAATATTCTTCTGTTACAAACAATGGATCAAGCATGATTTGTGCAAATATTCCCCTATTGATCAACCTTGAAGGGTTTCCAGTTTTCTATTTAAAAATCTTTAATTTTACAAACAACTTTGCAAAATTGATTTTGTACATTTAACTTTGTACTCCTGTGCAAGAATATCTACAGTGCGTGTGTTCCTAGCAGAAGAACATTGGGGTCAAATGGAACAGCATTATACATTTTGAAAGCTATTGCCAAACTGCCCTAAAAAAGTTTGAATTTATTTAAACTCCCACTAGCTATGAAGGAGTGTGCCTGGTTCTGAAAAAGGTGTTTTTGATATGTATGGTGATTTTTTTCATTTTGCCACGTTGCATTTCCCTAGTTAATTTAAACTTGACTGTGCAGGACTGTATGCTTCCAGACACTGCTTGATTTACACCATGTGAGATTTCTTAACAGACTCTCTCAAAGCAATGTGGACATTAAAAACTTATCATTTTCCTTCCACTAGATCTTGAACAAACAAGCTAAAGAAACTTGGTCTCAGACTCATCTTTGAAAAAGTCATTTAATGAAAAAAAAATCTAAGAAAACCCCCCAACTATACATCTATATATAATCTTCAATCACTTTTAATCCATAACAAAATGTTATCCTTCAGTTCATATTTAGAAAAGCAAAGCAAATTTTATGTGTAAGATCATCTCTATCTACTCTCTCAATAAGCAATCTCAAAGATCTCTATGCAGGTTGTGGCATGATTTGGTTGTAAATGAATGTGCGTTACTAGACGTGAAAACCAGAGTCATCCAAACGTGGTGACTAGGATGGGCAACGTCAGACATCACAATATGAACAACGGTCACTCACAGCAACTTCAAGAAGTTATCTCCAATCACCTACCTTCCTTTCACAGAAGAGCTTTTCTGTAGGGTTGCTCAAATCAGATCCTTGCTCCTTTAATTTCTTTCTCTCTAAGCGAATGCAAATTGTGCTTGACTTAACCAAGCAGCTCTGCTTTAATTTGCTGGCAAGATGTGATGCGTAACCAAAATGGATTTTTAGGCCCATCAAATGTCTATACTATATGGTTCAAAAGCAGAGTGACCTTTACGACTTGCATTGTGCATTGCATATCTAAAATCAGAGACCAAGATTGGAAATTCTCACACTATTTTCCTTCATTAGAGGAGAAAACAGAATTCAGTTGGACACATGCACTAAAATTAGATTCTTAAATAAACAGCCAAGGTCTTAATAATTCATGCAAAGACACGGGGAAAAAATGAGGAAAATAATTGAGCAATGGCGGGCAAATACCATGTCGTTTTGTACTGCCTCACACTAATCATTGGTACCGTATATCTCTGATATACAGGTTTATTAATGAAACGAAAAGGCATCTACTATGGATAAATAATACATCATATGGCATTCACATATGCTATGTGTAACAGAGATCAGTGACACCTATCAATTCATTTTAAATCAGGTCATGCGTACTTCGCTCAGTCTGCAGTTTGTCAATCTCTACTTTCTGCTTAATAGACGTCGTGGTTTGCTGTGCTTAAAAAAAAGAAGGCACTGTAGTGAGGAACCAGGTGAGATATAAAAATAATTTAAAAAATCAGCAAGACTCACTCTGCCTCCGTAAAGGCAGCCTAAACAGTGATATATTTGTACATTTATCATCACTAACATGGGCTCAGCCTAGAGATTTAGTGAAAGAATTCAGCAGTGCCATTAAGAAATGAAGACATTTTGCAAACTTTTTTTTTTCAATTCTACAAACCCATTAGGATATTTATGACTCTGGATGAAGAAGAATTAGTATCATTAACATGAAGGGGTTGTCAGGGAGGTTACAGGAAGCCAGGGGTCATGAGACGGGGGGCAGGAAAGAAAGGCATAATCCAAACTGAGAAAGTAGATTAAATAGAGATTTCTAAAAAAACAGAAAATAATTAGTGGTATAACATAAATAGACATCATTAGCTGTAGTAATGTCTATGACAAATAAATAACATTTGAAAACAATAAAATTCGTGGTAATGTACTGTGTTGTAATATTGCTGGCAACATGTGGGAAGCCTCTGACAGATGTTCAACAGATGTGGCAATTAGCAAACCTTATGGTCATGCCGGTAAGATTATTATGCAACACATTCTCCAGCAAAATTAGATGATTTCCTTCTTTGTGTGGCTTTATCCACGTGGAGAGTGAGCTAGTCTAATGTTCCATTTAAGCAAAGTCGTTAGCTGATATCTCCTCAGCCACATACATATGCAAGCGTGTGTGTGTGTGTGTGTGTGTGTGTGTGTGTGTGCATACATATACATATATATTTTTTGATGTCTTCTGAAAGATTTAGAGTCATTCAGAATTTAAACAAGAACAATATCAATTCAGCTGTGTAGCAGATACTTCAATTATAATCGCTAATGGACAAATTGAGAGATAAAAAGACTTTTCTATCATGTTGAAATTCAATGAACAGTTTTCAATTAGGCTCAGGATATAAAAGGAAAAAAGAAAGCGACTTTTCCTTGATGTTTAACATTGCTGAGAAAGATGAGAGGAACTTTGCTTTTTCATTATACTGAAGAGATGCATATAATGCGGCATATTTAAATTATAAATCAGGTTGCTATCTGCCAACTGAAAGCAATATCAATTAGGACTTAGGTGGATTAAGCTTTAAAATGCCTTATATTTAATGACAAAAGTATGACTGTTAATCTCCACAGCCATCAAAGGGATAATTTAAGGCAGCAAGAAATCAAAGAATGATGTCACAAAAATAGGCCCTTGCAGCTTTTTGGATAGTATTATCGTAATTAATGTACTTCGGATGACTTTTTTGTGGGTTATGGGCTTCCACAAAAGCATTTATTGCAGGCATAAAATATAAAACTCTAAAGAGTGGGTATGACTAAGGTTGACTGGAGGGTCCTTACCCTTTCTGCTCAGTAATTCCTGTAAAATAATAGTTTCATTTACAGGCGCAATTTATAATGTTGAATTTATGCCAGTTCATCTGATATAAATCATGGTAATAGCATGATCTATTGTATGTCACTTGAGCGAATGCAAATTAAATATTGTTAAATTAAAGAAAAACTGTTAAAATAACATTAGGTTGTAACTAGAGCTGCTGGAATAAAGGAAATGTGGGGTTAAGGATGAAATTTCACTATTGTAGGTCTCAATCTGATACTGGAATGTGTTGCCCAAAACAAATGTACGTACGCAAATAAAAAAAATGGGAATGTGGAATTATGGACAAAGTTATAAATCCACTCCAGCGCATCCTTTCATTTTGATTTCTAACCACAACTCTAAAAATTAAATAGCTGTTTTTGTACTGGGTTTTGCTTCCTACAATTCTTTAATGTCTTATTCAGCAACTGGAAATGAAGTTTCTTTTGTAATTACTTGGTGGTTTTTTTTTTTCTTTTGAGTCATAGGCTTTTTTTTTTCTTCCAGGAGCACTTTCAACAAAGCTATTGTTTATTTACTTCTCCAGACCCCAGCATCTCTCTGTTAACAGGCCCAGAGAAGAGAGCACAGGGGGTTAGTCGGTTAAGCAGCTGCTGCTGATTCTTTTCATTGCTTCTACAGTGATACGTTGTGAGGCCAAATCAGCAGAGCCGATTACAGCTTCAATTCTTGAATGTGTTTCTGGAAAGCCTGGGTCATTAATAAGCAGAAGTCATTAAAATGCATCTATCAGACAAATTTACTTCCTCCTACAAATAAGAATTCTCTTTATTCCACTTCAGAAGTTGATTACAACTCGTGTTCAAAACGAACCAGAACCATTGTGCTAAGATAAATTTGGCGTGGGAGGGTGGAAGGAAGAGGGAAAGAAAGAGGCGGTGGGAGGGCACAGAGGGGGAGGAGGTGAGAGGCAGGCTAAGATGAAACAGGGAGTACAGGCAATATTATTTCCCTTTTACTTAAAAAAATATACATTACAAACCATATCATCAATGGATCACACTTGGCAAGGAATAAGTTGGGGATTTTGGTGTGTGTGTGTGTTCTGTTTCACGTGTAACCTAGCACATTGTCAGAACTCACTAAATGTTGATGGATGACAGGGTGACATACCCATTATAACATCAATTAATTTGCTGTCAAGAAAAAGTGGGTCCTTCAAATTATCCAGCCATAATTGCCTTGGCTTTGCTAACTTTCCCCCCCTCCATAACAGGTTATGTGAGTAGTTATCAACACATATGCTTCAGAAATATTCAATAAAAGGCTGCATTTTTTTCCCACATGCCATGATAGAAAAAAAAGATATAATGATGTGAATATGTGGTTATCCTGATAGACCAAGGAAGCAGCATGAGGGCTGTAAAAAGGAACACTGATAGTAGTGCTGCATAAACCGGGTTTGAAGATGAGCTGTAATATTTATTAAGCACTTATTTGCCAGGTATATACTAACCAGGGCCAGGACTAGGGTAAGGAAAGTGAGGCACTCACTGTGGGTACAAAATTTAGGGGGCAGGGCACATCAGAAAATTCAGTTATCAAGATAACTCATATTTTGTGCAATATTTTAAAAAATCAAAATTAACATAAAATCCAAAATGAACAAAATATCAAAAATTTAAATAAAGACAGTGCTGTGTGGAGACATATTGAAACCTAAGGCAAAAAAGGAAAATTTGCATTTCCCATATGATGCTCATATGTATTTTTTTAATTGTTAGTTTTTTTTCCAGAACATTAAATAAGTTGGAAAAAAATACTGAAAAACTGACAAGCAGTTGTATTAAAATGCATAACATTAAGTTTAAATATTTTATTTGTACCCCAGACAGAACTGATGATAATTTCACTTTTCTCCTTGAATGGAAGTAAAACCATCATCAACATTTTCAAAATCTAATTCAGAAAAAAATTAACCACTAAAAATATATAAAAGCATGTTTATGGTAATATATATTTTTTTGTTTTGACTAAGAATCCAGTATGCATTCACACAGAGTTGTTACTGATCCTACTTTTACGTAACATTTTGATATTTTGTTCATCATGGATTTTTTCCGATAACTTTGTTTTTTTAAAAAAATGTTGCATCAAAATATGATTGATCTTTTTTTTTTTAAAAAAATAAAGTTAACACTCTTTTGGTTTTGTTTTGGTTTTTTGGCCGCGCCGTGTGGCACGCAGGATCTTAGTTCTCTGACCAGGGATCGAACCTGCGCCCCCAGAAGTCGAAGCACGGAGTCTTAACCACTGGACCTCCAGGGAAGTCCCAAAATATGATTGATCTTGATTACTGAGTTTTTTGGCATCCCCTTAAGTTCTATGCCTGAGGCAAGTGCTTCATCCACCTTTCTTAGTCTCAGACTTAAAGTACTTTATATATTATTCATTTAATCTTTCAATACACCCACAAGGTAGGCCTTATTATTATGCCGACTTGCAGATGAGGAAGCTGAGTGGCAGGGGACCTTTCAGTGCCCCCTGCCCCCCCACCGCCCCATTCCCTAGGCATTCTGTGACTCTGCCCCAGGGCCTTCTCTGGTCCCCAGTGAATGGTCTTATCTACATGGGTATAGAGGTACTGCCCTGTCATTACCCCTGAGAGCAGCCCTCCACCACTGCTGGCAGAGGATGAAAATCCCCCCATCCCCCTTCCTTGCTAGGCGGAGCAGTACTGAGGCTTGTCTCCTGGAGGGCCTGGCAGGATTGTGTCCAGTTGTCCCCAGCAGTAACCTGCTCCTTGATGAGCAGTAACTTTCCATATTGGGCTCCCTCCCTTCCCTGTCTTGCTTCCTACATCCCCACCAGTGCTTCTGGGGAATCACCTCCCAAATAAACTACTTGTCCTCAAAACCTGTCTCAGGGTCTGTTTTGGGGGAACCCCACCTGAGATACTGTTGTACAGATATATTGGTTAAGTAACTCATTAAGTTTCTATATTTAAGATGATGTGGGAGAGTAGGAATTCACACCAAGGGAGCCAGCCTCTAGAGTCTGTGTTCCTTCCCACACTCTGCCAACAGCTTGGTGAACTCTGGCCTGTGGGCCAAATCTGGCTCACTGCCTTTTTCTGTCTGGCCATGGGCTATGATTATTTTTATCTTTTATAATAGTCAAAAAATAATAATGAAAAATTACATTTTTTGACATGTGAAAATATGAAGTTGAAATGTCACTGTCTATAAATAAAGTTTTATTGGCACATAGCCGTGCTCATTCATTTACATATCACCTGCGTATGCTTTCTAGCTACAGGGGCAGAGCTGAGTAGTTGTGACAGAGACTGAATAGCTTGCAAAGCTAAAAATATTTACAAACCTTTATGCAACAAGTTTGCTCAGCCCTGCTCTATGGCCTTTCTATTCTAGCTTTGTAGCTTATTAGTTGGGTGGCCTTAGGTAAGTTCCTTTACTTCTCTGAGTCTCATCTCAGATTTTGTAAATATAAAATGGGATAAATAATTGCTCCCTTATAGTACTTGTGAAGATTTAACATTTGAGGTAATATCTGCAAAGCTCCTAGCATACAGTTCACTTCCTGTAAACATAATTTCCATTTCTACCAAAGTAAACTTTATGAAAATATTGTTATTTATGTTGTCCCTTAGCCTATGAAAACCCTATTTAGTAACCAGCAGATTTTTCTGGTGGGTTGGCCTGGAATAGTGTTTACATTCTATAGTTAATGGTGGGCCTAATTGCCTGTTAGCTGCAGATTCCTTTAAAGTTGGGCAAGACGTGGGAAAGCAGAGAAAACAAACGCATAAAAACAAAGCAGCATGGAAAATGTCACGGGTAGTATGTGAGAAACTGGAATCAATATTCAAAATGCATGCATGTCTCAATTTTTCTTTGTTACTATGTCACTGTTTGGAAAAGTCTAAATTATGCTCGCAAAAACTTAACATGCATACATATGTATGAAAGTATACAACTTAGCAGGGATGAGACAGACACACACAACAGTAGGTTTTGCTTAGAATAAGAGGCAGAAGCAAGTAGTAAAATTCACTTCCTTACACAAGTGGAGGAGTGGGTCACTGAAGCAGACCCTTCTCAGGGATGTATAAACTGATGATGGGAAATTTAAAGGATGTGTCTACATTTCTCTTAAATCCATCTCCTTTCCCCATTCCTACAGTCCAGACTGCCTTCCTCTCTCCTGCTTATGGCTTCCCAACCTGGTCTCCTTCCCCCCAGTGGTTTTCAACTGGGGTGATTTTGCTTCCCAGGGGATTTTTTTTTTTGTCATAATCACGAGGATGCTACTGATATCTAATGGGTACAGGTCAGGGATGGTGATAAAATCTTACAATGCACAGCCCCCCTCCCCAACAAAGAATTCTCCAGACCAGAATGTCAACAGTACCGAGAATCCCTGCTCTAGTCATTCCCTCCGACGTGTTCTCAATTCAGGAGCCATAGTGATTTTTACTTTCTAAAATGTAGATCTGGGGAGTTCCCCGGTTGTCCAGTGGTTAGGCCTAGGCGCTTTCACTGCCATGGCCTGGGTTTAACTAAGATCCCACAAGCTGCGCGATGTAGCCAAAAAAAAAAGTAAATCTGATGACGTCATTTCCTTGCTTAAGACCCTTTATTGTGTTCTCATTGCCTGTAGGGTAAGACCTGAATCCTTATTCATGATTACAAAGCTCCCTTGTCTGTTTTTTGCCTACCTTTTCCCTCATCTCTTTCCTCGTCCCATTCTTACTTTATAAACGCACTGTGTCCTTGCTTTCCTACAGACTTTGCATAAACTGTTTCCAAAAGCTGAGTCACTTTTCCACAACCCTCTTCACCTTTTCCCGGCTGACCGCGCTATGCATGAGTGGTGTCAAATATCAGCTTACAGGTTAGCTCCCCTGGATGGCAGCTACCATCTCTCCAACATGATGCTTAATCCCTTTCATTGTAATTGCTTGATCAATTATCTGCATTTCTATTTAGACTTGAGGCTCTCCCAGGGCAGGGATCGTGTCTGTCTTTTTCACTATGACATGTGCGGTGTCTGGCACATAGAAGGCTCTCAGTAAACATTTATTGATGGATGGAGTGCTTACGCTAGTTTGTTTATATGAAACAGTCTATTTAGAATGCTGTTAAGACATTTACAAGTATAGATAGTTGTGATAACTCATACTTTGGGGTTGTGATAATACTGATGTGCCATGTAATTCTACCAACTGAAAAATGAAGAAAGGAAGCAGAAATCCAAAAGGGTGGAACCTGAGCAATGTAAATTAATAGGCTGTTCTAGGTCCTTTGGAGAGGATGGAGGAATACTGGTTAATTTAGTAAATTTAAAAAATAAATTAATTAAAAAATCACTAGATAATGGGCAATGTCACTGTCAAGATCTGTGGAGGGTATAAGATTTCACTTTGCTTTCTAGCTGACAAGTGAGCCTGCCACAGTTTCATGGATGCTGGCGGAAGACATAAGACTTGGGTCAGAGAAAAAAGATTTTGATACTCCATAGCACAGCAGAAGGCATGAGCTTCCTATTTGTATCTGTTCCCCTTGCCTGCAAGTCCCATGTGAGCGCTGTGGAGTGGCCTAGGTAGATTTTGCACATGCAGCAGGTTTATACTATAGCTGAGGACCTCCATGTTTAAGAAACTTCCAATATCATTATAAAGGGGCTACTGGCATATCTGCTCAACCTTTGCCTTAGAGGGGGGCGTTACCTTTATTCTCTCGTTCAGGAAACAAATCTGCTTTCTGCTCTGGAGGAAGACACAATTTCTATTTTTCAAGGATATATGCTATACAAACAAACATCCTTGAGAAGACAGTCTGGGACAAAACCTGTCACAAGACATGTAGAAACACCATGGAGAATCACCCCCTCCCCACTGGGAGTCACCATGATGCACTGAACTGTTCATGCTTTTAGAATAAGCTTCAGACTCAACCTTTTTTCTACCCTTTGAAGTTTGAGGTAACATGTCCTTGTATACTCATTTACATGCAAGATAGATGGGATGAAGAGAAAACGTAGAAACATGCCTGGGTTTTTCTGTATTAAGTTATTCTTGTACACGCATAGATAGAGCTTGCTGGCAAACATTCGAAAATGTATTTCTCTGGGAATGGCACCAGCCACCAAACCATCACATCTTGTTGATTCCACCTTCCAAATATTTCTTGAATTCACCTATTTGTCTTCACCTCCATGGCTGCCATCTTGTTTCAGGCTGCTATTTTCTCTCTTGGGGGTTATAGCAATGGCTTCCTAAGTGGTTCTCGCCTTCTGCTCCAGGCACTGCTTAGCTTGAGTCTTGAAGCCCAGTTTCCTTATCTCTGAAATGGACATAGCAACATACCTACCCCATAGAATTTTTGTGAGAATGACATGGAATAAGGTAAGTCAGCCTGACAAGTACTGAGGCTCAACTAATGTTAGCTCTCATGATTTACTACTTCTATATGCACAGGCCCTGAATTCATATTCTCTAATTTTGATTTCTTACAACCAACATGTACTCTGAGGCAAAAATCTTCAAAGTGAAATCACTCCTTATGAATGGAATCAAGTAAGGCCAAAGCATTTTTGGCTGAGAGCCGCTACGCAAGGAGAAGGGGTTTTAAATTGGGAAAAAGGATAAAATAGATCAGTCGATGCTCGCCCTTCAAGGAAATAGAATTTGAACTATTCTCCTACGGCAAAGCTACTCCATCTCACTGGGAATGCACATTTGCTAAGCGCATCAGAATTTTAAAAAAAGATTTGAAAGCTCTTCTCTATTCTGTGATTAATTGAACATATTTGGGCCAATACAGGAGGAATAAAATTACCACATCACTATATATATGTGAGATAAAATATACGATTAAAAATATTTATTATACTGATGTGGAAAAGAATAATATGTTAAACAGATAAGCACGTAATAATGCATATTTTCCCCATAAAATTTAATTTATCCCTTGGGCTGAGTATAAACTTTCCTCTTGAACAACTTGCTTTCCAACTATAGACTGCTGAGCTAAACTGCTTAGTTTTACAGCAAATTGATCACTACTGTAATATTTCAGGAGCAAAATGATCCTCACCAGTCAGTTTGATTTCAAAGGCCAAAATTTATAGTATTGTTCCTGATTTAGTGATAAGATTTTTTAACATATGGAGCATTTTATCACCTTCTATCAGGACATGGAGTTGAACTTACAAATGAAAAAAAAAAAGCCAACAAAAGAGGGACCATAAATAATATACTACAGAATGACAGAAGTGTTTAATATTCTCTTCCGACTGGTGGGAAATTACTCAGATTTCTGTCCTTGTAAACATATGTCCTGGTCTCTACGGAAGATGTGTTATACGATCTTTATGCTCCTGAAAAAGTCAAAGACAAAGCTGTAAGTCCAAACCACAAGGACTTTGCTAATGCATAAAGGAAACTTTATTATATGTATGCTCCCCTGTGTCCCAACTCGACTTTATTCAAGGCAGATAAAATGTAGTCATTGGACACTTCTGATACGTTGAAAATAGGTGCAGACATTTAATGATGGGAAAGTTCATGACTCAGTAAAGATTACTCCCTAGCTGGTAGCTTAGGACAGAAAACTATAAAATCAAATTATGATAATCACTGGAGCCAGGAGAAAAAAGTAGGCCCACCGAGCTCTATTTCCTGAATTTTCGACTTCATTGTACAATGAAGCACAAGGAACAGATTTTTGATAATCTCGGTAGATTTGCAAAGTAAAACTATTTTGTGATTCCTACAGTGATTTTTTGGGAGATGACAAGTTTGTAAGGGAAGCGACTGGGGTAAGATGAAACATGCAATAATAGAGAATAAAAACAATCTGCTTGCACCACAATCTACTCACATGTATCTGGAATTTACCTTTTGAAGTGTTGGTTTGACATTAAACCAGTAAAAACAGATGTGGTTGTCTTGGTTTTTAACCACCAAAACCTAAAACTCATTTTTTCCCAAACAACATTTCCATCACATAGCGGTGTCTACCTGTCCTGACATAGGAGTTAAACCATTGATCTCGGGCTTAAATAGGATTTTGAGCTTCAATTGTCTATTTTATCCCATGTAACTTATGTGTTGAGTCAGCAAGGCCAAATACACTTCTAGCAGACATCAAATCTAGATAGCTGGGGTCTGCAAGTTCTTTATTTTTTAGCCTTCACTCAGATCCGTGTTTTAGGGAGAGGGTCGACATTTTTCTACCTGTGACATTAAGAATATCTATGCCTTGGAAAGTGCCCTTGGCTGAAAAATCTCGCTGATGATTTTATATGGACTATCAGCCCCCACTCTGTCAAATTACACAGCTGCTAGCATTAATAGGAGGCCTTCTTTTTGATATGCTTGTTAAATTTATAGAGTTCTTACTACGTGCTTGGTTTTTTTGTTTGCTAAACATTCTTTTTTTCTTTTAACCATTCTGTATCATTAAGGTATTGCTGCAAAAGCTCAGCGACATACACATAAGCATTTGTTACTCTTGCTTGAGGGCGGCCAGCTAAGTGGCCTTTGTCTGGATTGCTCGCATATGTGGGTGTCAGCTGGGGCCACTGGGTGATGGATGACTTGTCTCTGCTCCACATCTTGCATCCTCTGGCAGGCTGGCCTGGGCACGTTCTCATGATAGTGGCAGAAGGCCAAGCAGGATACACAAGACTCTTGAGGCCTAGACTCAAACTGCCACACCATCATTTCCGTCGCATTCTATCGGCCAAAGCAAGTCACAAGGTCAACCCAGGTATAAGGGAGTCTTCCTCTTTATCGAGAAACACTGTAAAGTGATCTGGCAAAGGGTGTACACACAGGGATGAAAAAGAATTGGGGTGTGTAATGGAATCCTCCATATAGCTCATTAAACCTGACCATCACACTATGCGGTAGGTACTGTTATTATTCCCATTTTGCAACAGAGGAAATTAATGCATAGGGTGCTTAATTAATGCTGTAAACAACAAGAAAATCTCCAGTCAGAAATTGAGAGAGTCTGGGCCCTTGCTGCTGTACTAGACTGGTTGTAACCAACACAAAACCTGTAGCTCATGGACTTGGGCTTTGGAAATCTCACACCACCATGGTGGAGTGAGTATCAATTTTAGTTTGCAAAGTGAAATGCACAATGGAACTGTAGTCTCTAGATTTCAACCTACTTGTTGACTGGGAGCTCCCACTCTGCTGACTAAGTTCTTCCTGGAGATTCCCTTCTGTCAGGGACATGTGTCCTTGTTTGTGGTTGCTGAGCATCTGAATTCCCTCCTCAAGTCTGAGGAGCCCTCATGTGCACAAAGCTGAGCTCACCTCCCACTTCTGATGATGGAAAGGTGCTTTCCCAGTCTCCTTGGAAGTTCCAGATTCTGTTGAGAACAGGAAAAGCAGAGATTGCACAGGATCCATTCTGGCAGTAGGCTGTAGCAATAGCAATGGTCACGTCCAGGCAGAGGTAGAAGTTGTTCTGACATCAGTGTCCAATGTCCAGCACTGCTTAAACTACAGGGTCTGTGCCCAATGCTGGCCATAGGGGGCATCACCATGGGACCAGCCTCACAGCTCAGTTTTAGGCATTGTTATGACTGCAAGTCTCCAGAGCTTCTCGTTCTTCAGAGCTTCTGGGAGATTCTGTGAGCTACAGAGAATACTTTAAAACTTTTTTTTTTCCGCTGAAATTAATCAGAATGAGCTTTTGTTGCTTGCAGCCGTGAGTCCTGATCCTTCCTGATTTGTGCCACAGTTTGGGGACCTTGCACTGTGTCCAGGCATCAGAGATGAGTCCCTTGATCTACTGGCTTTAAACCACATAGGCATGTCCACTGCCCAATTTGCCTGACAAACCCAGCAGCTTCCTGCTAACACTCTGCCATGTTTGGGATGAAGGGACTTTGGGGGAGATGCTTATGGCCCCATCTGCCTAGACTTGCTGTGTGATCATTCGCATTTTGGGACTTGCTGCCTCTTTAGTGGGCTACAAGAAGTGAGGTACAGGCCTCCCACCTTTCTGAGCCCATGGACCACCTTCCTTCTCTCTTTTGCTTAAATTCATCTTCTCCAGCCTGGAAGGATTCTCCTTCTATTCTGGGGAAACCCCTTTTCCTACATATTTTGTCCAATATGCTTTGGGTTTGTTTGCAAACCTCCTCTCTCTGTCCTTTAAAAGTCACGTTTGTTAATTGCAGGATTTAGGGAAAAGAGAGCCAAAAAACCTTGTGAACATCTTGAGTTCTGACCCGAACTATTGAATGCAGATCTGAAAACCTGATTAAAAGTGAGGAAGAGGGCTTCCCTGGTGGCGCAGTGGTTGAGAGTCTGCCTGCCGATGCAGGGGACACGGATTCGTGCCCTGGTCCGGGAAGACCCCACATGCCGCGGAGCGGCTGGGCCCGTGAGCCATGGCCGTTGAGCCTGTGCGTCTGGAGCCTGTGCTCCGCAACGGGAGAGGCCACAACAGTGAGAGGCCCGCGTACCGCAAAAAAAAAAAAAAAAAAAAAAGTGAGGAAGAGAGGGTTCAATGCTGGGAGAAAACGCTCCTTTTCCAAAGGGTCGCATCTTAACAGGATGAGTGTTGGGACCTCTGGCAGAATAGATTTCCAAATGCCTGGCATAGTTTTGGTCTACTATGTTTTTTTAAAAATTCATGTTCATGACTAATTCGAAATTTTCTTCTTTTTTTTTTCTTTTTTTGAAGATGTTGGGGGTAGGAGTTTATTAATTAATTAATTTTTGGCTGTGCTGGGTCTTCGTTTCTGTGCGAGGGCTTTTTCCAGTTGCGGGAAGTGGGGGCCACTTTTCATCGCGGTGCGTGGGCCTCTCACTGCTGTGGCCTCTCCCGTTGGCGGAGCACAGGCTCCGGACGCGCAGGCTCAGCGGCCATGGCTCACGGGTCTAGTTGCTCCGCGGCATGTGGGATCCTCCCAGACCACGGCTTGAACCCGTGCCCCCTGCATTAGCAGGCAGATTCTCAACCACTACGCCACAAGCGAAGTCCTGGTCTACTATTTTGATCTCATGTCCTGACATTTATTCCTCCTCCTTGTAAGGCCAACTGGCCCGAGGCAGGGGAACGCAATCAGACTCACAGGTTGCATCAGACCGAAACTTTCCGGACCACCCAGTTCCAGAAACTGACCTGGAGACTTTCCGGACCACCCAGTTCCAGGAACTGACCTGGGGACTTTCCACCCGGCCCAGCCTTCCCGCCTTTCGAGGGGCGGGACTAACGGTCCCAAGACTGATGCGACCCGCACCAGATATTGCCACGATACCCGAAAAGACCACCAAATAAGGAATACCCTGCGCCTTCCCGGATTCACCACACCCCTTTCCCTTCTTCCCCTATAAATTCTGCCCAAACCCTCGCCCAGACGCGACTTCTCTGGCCCCTTTCTCTCGGACCAGTGAACCTCTCCCAGGAGCATACCCAAATAAAGCTTGTTTAAGCTCTCCTCCGTTTCTTGGTGCCGTTCCTTACACTCCTGTTCCACAGAACCCATGTTCCCGTTGAACCAAACTGTCACCGGCAAAGCCCAGGAACAATTCCCAGGAAGTAAAAATAGAATCTGGGTAATAAAATAAAGCCTAACCTTTTTCTCCTGTGTGCTTCATCTGGTTTCACTGGCTCACAGGCTGCTACGTGCAGAGGCCTCGCACCCGGCGCTTCAGACCAGAGTTCCTGATGCAAAACATCTGCGCCGGCACCTCAGCTGGGGCGCCGTGTACACAAGCGCTGCACTCGACACTCAATCCAAGATGGCAGCCGCAGACCGTGCGCAGAGACACTGCACCCGGCACTGTGATCTGGAGCCGTGAGCAGCAGAGCCACTGCTAGCCCCGCGAGAATTCCGCCTTCTCCCTTCCCCGCTGCTAGCCCCGCGAGAATTCCGCCTTCTCCCCTCCCTGCTGCTAGCGCCGCGAGAATTCTGCCTTCTCACCTCCCCGCTGCCTGTGGGGCAGCGTGCGCTCCCGAGCTTTTTGCATCAAACAATGAAGCTTTCCTTTGCTTCTGAACTGAGCTCCGTCTCATTTTGTTGTCCTGAGTGACACTGGGCAGGAGGCCTCTTGCTGGGGACTGACTCCAGAGGGTCATAACAAAACCAGGTAACGTCTCCAATATCTCCTTGCTTCCACATCTCTCTGCACAATTATTATCTCCGTCTGACATGTCCCTTATTTCCTGGTTCTTAGAGGCCAAATCCTAACTGCCCTCAAGAAGAAATGAAGATGGTGAGGGGAATACAGTCAGTAACTATATAATATCCTTGTATGGTGACATATTGTAACTGGACTTATCTTGGAGATCATTTTGAAATGTATAGCAGTATCGAATGGCCATGTTGTGTAACTGGAACCAACGTAGTGTTGTTGGTCAGTTATACTTCAAAAACAAACAAACTCATAGAAAAAGAGATCAGATTTGTGGTTACCAGGAGTAGGGGTGTGGGGAGGGGGAATTGGATGAAAGCAGGCAAAATGTACAAACTTCCAGTTGTAAGATAAATAAGTACCAGGGATGTACAACATGATAAATATAATTAACTGCTGTGTGTTATATATGAAAGAGAGTAAATCCACGAGTTCTCATCATAAGGAAAAATTTTTTTTTCTGTTTCTTTAATCTTGTATCTATATGAGATGATGGGTGCTCACTAAACTTATTGCGGTCATCATTTTATGATTCTCAGTCAGTCATTATGCTCTATACCCTAAACTTATACAGTGCTGTATGTCAATTATATCTTAATAAACATGAAAGAAAAATAAAAAAGAAGTGAAGAGAGGAAATCCCCATTGGCAGGCAGAGATACTATTTGAATAAGTGTTTCGAGAAATAGTTTGGCCGTTTTTGGAAATGTGTATAGACAGAGTTCTTATTTTATGAAGGCTTATGTTTTGATAGAATAACTAGTTGAAAACTTGAACTTTTGGAGTTCTGGGGTAGTACCATGCTGCTTTTCCTCAGGGAGAAGATACATTTCCTAAGCCCCTCCTTCCTTGGAACTCTGGGTTCTTATCATCAACCTCATTTGTTCACTGACTTAATAACAGGAATGGGTGCAGAGGAGAAAGTTTCAAGTGCTCAGGAATAAATGGAATGATAATTTTAATGTCAGTTTAAATTTAAGTGGGCTAGAAATTACCTATGTGGATTTCGTCCTCTTGTGCTCTCTCTTCCTTCTCTTTTATCTTGAAATGGTAATTTTCAAGGATGTCTTCCTTCTTTCAAAGACATTTATTGAGAATTTACCATGTGTAAGACATTATGCTAAGCATTGGCTTTATGTATATAGTAGAACATTAAACAAGTTAGGAATAATGGGGTGGTGTAAACATAAAGCAATTTTATTTTATCTCCCACTATCACTTAAAACTTTATTGAACTGGCAGGGGTTTTCCTCTGCCCTTAGATGATTTTTATTTTGATCACTCATTTTAATAGAAATTTCTACAGTTGCTCTGTTACTAAACATAGGTTTAGTTCAGAAATTAGAATGTCTTGCACCATATAAGAAGCCAATTTCTGAACGTGACTTAAATTGAAATCTCCTTCCCTTAGACATGCTCTTCAGGAAAGCCTACATCCATTAAATAGGGACGTGGTCACCTTCTTTCTTCCTTTACTCTGTAGATACAAGACAGTTCAAAGGGGTTTCTGACCTTCTTGTTCAGAGAATGGGGATGGAGTTGAGGCTGGGTGAGCAGGGAAGTGTCCACGTTCCTGATAATGCTGTGAAATGCCTCCACAGTCTGGCACTAGCAGATGTGTAAGCTGACTCTTTTCCCTCTCATTGTCCTGGGTTCTTTGGAGATTCTTCTCCCACTGCTGAGAACTTGCATAAGAACTTTTCTGTTTTTCCATTAATTCTTGTTTAGGGGACAAGGATTTCCCTTGATGATGCTCTCCCTACTCAAGATATCCAGATCCCCCAACTCTTTGCTCAGAGGGTTTACAGGTACCTTGGATTATTGCATTGAACTGTCTACATGGGGATGTGTTGGCACTAGGTCTCATATTCTGTTCTGAGGTCCTGGAGACAAAATGCCATCGGTAATGAATTCTCTCTTGCAGCTTCCGGATTCCAAGGTGTTTACTCCTTCCCCAGTCTGAGCCACTTGTCTGCCCCCTGCCCCCCTTTCCTACTATCCAAGTCTGAGCCCTATTTATTGGGAGACAAAAATTCCCCCTGGAAACATGCATCTAAATTTTTCTGTCTCAGAATTAGTCTTGTGGCTTCTTTGAGTCTGTTTTTGGTTTGGGAGAAAATGTTCCTCGGAATGCCAGTGAGAACAGTGGGGGAGGGAGTGAGGCTGAAATAACGCAGAACAATAGTTCAAGACCTACTCCTGCCACAGACCTTGATTAAAGGGTCATTAAAGGTTTTTCTAAGAGGTGTTATTTTTTGCTGGTACTGAAGGATAAGTTTGTCTCTGAGGTAAAGTAAAGAAAAAGGATGTTCTTGACAGAAAGGATAGGGCCCCAAAGGGAAGGTGTCTGAAAGTACATAACACGTGTGTGAAAATGGAAGATCCTTCATGAAGAAGCACTTGGTTTGTCAAGCGAAGGGGCTTGCCATTTACCCAGCAGCCCCTGAGGACTCTTTGGAATGTTGTAAACAGGTAAGTGAGGTGTTCAAGAAAGACAGTGACACCTATAGGAAAAAACTAACAAAAGACACGTAAGATATCTATGGAGAAATTTACAGAAACGAAGCAGGCACTTGAAAAATAGAGAAATCTGCCGTTGTAAAGCCCAGTAGTTGTGCTGTTCATTGGTCTGATTTTCATGTCTATTTTTTCCCTTGATTACTTTTCTGCTGGATGTGGAAAGGTAAGGAATGGAAACAAAACTTATTTAAATATTTCCTCCTCCCTTCTCTGCTCCTCTTCAGAGAGTTGTTGAAAAAGTGAAAACAAAGCAAGACCATTTGGGTTTTAGAAGTAAGTGGGAAAAAAGAAACATGCCAAAAAGGATATGTATATGTGTATTCACTTGTAAAAAAGTGAATGAATAAATAAACAGAGTACATATGGCAGTGTTAGTATACTCATGGAAAAAAATTTGGAGGAATATACACCAAACTGGGAATATCAGTGTTTTGGTGTATTTTCAAGTATTATATCTGAAATACAATATTTTTAAAAACAATAAGTATGTATTACTTTTGGAACCAGAAAAAATGTGTGTGTATATATATATATATATATATATATATATATATATATATATATGTATACACACACACACACACCCCTATTAAGATGTCACACTTAAAATAATATCCAAAGTCCTATTAGGGTTCTCACGGCCCTACCTGATTCCACCCCTCGCTATCTCTGCCCTAATTTTCTTCCTTTCTTCCTCTTGTTCACTTCCCTGCAATGCAGTGGCCTCCTTGCTCCTTCTTCGTCATGCCAAGCACATCTCCACTTCAGTCTGCATTTGCCTACATTTGCGGCCCCAGGTATTTGCATGAGTCCCTTCTCCAGTTCAGATAGGTCTCTTTCAAATGTCATCACTTCAGAAAGGTGTTTCTGAAAGTCCTCATCTCTTAACTTACTTTATATTTCTTCATAGCACTTACCCACTAAATTGTATCATGTCTATTATCGATCTATCGGTCTGTCTGTCTGTCCGTCTATCTTCTATCTATCTCAATCTATCAATGTAAACTCTGTGAAGACTTTTCCTAGAAGAGTCTCTGACACACCGTAGGAATTCAATGAATATCTGTTGAATAAATGAGTAAATATATATAAATATATAGAAATCATTAGCTTGTAAACAGACAGCAATTTAACTTTTGTGTAGTAAGGGTTGAGTTTGCAATCTCAGAACTTTTGAAATTTTGGGAGGGATAATTCTTTGTTTTGGAGGCTGTTCTGTGCATTGTAGTATGTTTAATAGCATCCTGGCCCCTACCAATTAGATGCCAGTAGCTCCTCCCTCCCTGACCCCTCACCAGTGGTGACAACCCAGAATATCTCCAGATGTTGCCCAACGTCCTCTGGGGGTCAAAATCCTTCCCCTTTCCCTCATTGGGTACCACTGCTATGGGAGAAACCCAGAGTCAAATACCTCTTCATCATTCTAAAAATATGTAGAGCATCATGAAAGTAAACAGGGTAAATTTTGATCTACTGCTATGCTATAAGAAGGTGATGAGCTTAAAATTCCATCATGGATTCTCATACTTTCATGAGATTTACTCAGGTCTCAGCACCTCTCTACATTTTGGTTTTCTTGTTTAGTATAAATGCAATCCAATTTAATCTGTATATAAACATATCAATTGCATATTAAAATCAACATATTATAAACATCAGGCTGAATGCTTTCTTGAAGAAGCAAACTAAAAAAATTCATGCATATTAATATCACAGATAAGCCAATTATTATATGAAGTAGTAAATAAAAAAATATGATTAATCTAAAACTAGGAGTTTCATAAAGCAAAATATATGATATTAAGATGAGACTGCTTTAGAAACAATATTATGAATCCTCACATTTTACATGTAATTTGTTTAAAATTAATTTCCCAGTGTGCTATCTTATTTTTGTTTCACCTAGACTTATACTAATAAGTTTTATGAAACATTGATATTACTTAAAATCACAGCACAGAGAAGAAACCATTTCTCTGCTCTTAACTGAGACAACACACACTGGTTAGCTTCAGAGTACTCAAGGCCCTGAGGCTTTGCAGGTATGCTGGAATTCTTGATTATATGCTGGAAGGGAGCAGCGATGCAGCTCACCTGGTTTATTAAACAATCAACATTTTGGATTACCTAATAAAAAAAATAACCTTTATAATAAAGACAGTACAATTTTGAGCACTTAGTATGTGCAAAGCCCTTAGCACTATGACTACTTAATTCAGTCCTTACAACGACCTGGAAGTTTGATATTATTATTATTATTTATTTATTTTTAACATCTTTGTTGGAGTATAACTGCTTTACAATGGTGTGTTAGTTTCTGCTTTATAACAAAGTGAATCAGCTATACATATACATATATACCCATATCCCCTCCCTCTGGCATCTCCCTCCCACCCTCCCTATCCCACCCCTCGAGGTGGTCACAAAGCACTGAGCTGATCTCCCTGTGCTATGCGGCTGCTTCCCACTAGCTATCTATTTTACATTTGGTAGTGTATATATGTCCATGCCACTCTCTCACTTCATCCCAGCTTGCCCTTCCCCCTCCCCATGTCCTCAAGTCCATTCTCTACGTCTGCGTCTTTATTCCTGCCCGGCCCCTAGGTTCTTGAGAAACTTTTTTTTTTTTTGAGATTCCATATATATGTGATAGCATACGGTATTTGGTTTTCCCTTTCTGACTTACTTCACTCTGTAAGACAGACTCTGGGTCCATCCACCTCACTACAAATAACTCAATTTCATTTCTTTTTATGGCTGAGTAATATTCCATTGTATATATGTGCCAGATCTTCTTTATCCATTCATCTGTCAGTGGACACTTAGGTTGCTTCCATGTCCTGGCTGTTGTAAATAGAGCTGCAATGAACATTGTGGTACATGACTCTTTTTGAATTATGGTTTTCTCAGAGTATATGCCCAGTAGTGGGATTGCTGAATCGTATGGTAGTTCTATTTTTAGCTTTTTAAGGAACCTCCATACTGTTCTCCATAGTGGCTGTATCAATTTACATTCCTACCAACAGGGCAAAAGGGTTCCCTTTTCTTCACACACTTGCCAGCATTTATTGTTTGTAGATTTTTTGATGATGGCCATTCTGACTGGTGTGAGGTGATACCTCATTGTAGTTTTGATTTGCATTTCTCTAATGATTAGTGATGTTGAGCATCCTTTCATATATTTGTTGGCAATCTGTATACCTTCTTTGGAGAAATGTCTATTTAGGTCTTCTGCCCATTTTTGGATTGGTTGTTTTTCTTGATATTGAGCTGCAAAAGCTGCTTGTAAATTTTGGAGATTAATCCTTTGTCAGTTGCTTCATTGTAGATATTTTCTCCCATTCTGAGGGTTGTGTTTTCATCTTATTTGTTTTCCTTTGCTGTGCAAAAGCTTTTAAGTTTCATTAGGTCCCATTTGTTTATTTTTGTTTTTATTTCCACTTCTCTAGGAGGTTGGTCAAAAAAGATCTTGTTGTGATTTATGTCATAGAGTGTTCTGCCTATGTTTTCCTCTAAGAGTTTTATAGTGTCTGGCCTTACATTTAGGTCTTTAATCCATTTTGAGTTTATTTTTGTATATGGTGTTAGGGAGTGTTCTAATCTCATACTTTTACATGCACCTGTCCAGTTTTCCCAGCACCACTTATTGAAGAGACTGTCTTTTCTCCATTGTATATTTTTGCTTCCTTTATCAAAAATAAGGTGACCATAGGTGCGTGGGTTTATCTCTGGGCTTTCTATCCTGTTCCTTGATCTATATTTCAGTTTTTGTGCGAGTACCATACTGTCTTGATTGCTGTAGCTTTGTAGTATAGTCTGAAGTCCGGGAGCCTGATTCCTCCAGCTCCGGTTTTCTTTCTCAAGATTGATTTGGCTATTCGGGGTCTTTTGCGTTTCCGTACAAATTGTGAAATTTTTTGTTCTAATTCTGTGAAAAATGCCATTGGTAGTTTGATAGGGATTCCATTGAATCTGTAGATTGCTTTAGCTAGGATAGTCATTTTCACAATGTTGATTCTTCCAATCCAAGAACATGGTATATCTCTCCATCTGTTTGTATCATCTTTAATTTCTTTCTTCAGTGTCTTATAGTTTTCTGCATACAGGTCTTTTATCTCCTTAGGTAGGTTTATTCCTAGGTATTTTATTCTTTTTGTTGCAAGTAAATGTGAATGTTTCCTTAATTTCTCTTTCAGATTTTTCATCATTATTGTACAGCAATGCAAGAGATTTCTGTGCATTAATTTTGTACCCTGCTACTTTACCAAATTCATTGATTAGCTCTAGTAGTTTTCTGGTAGCATCTTTAGGATTCTCTATGTATAGTATCATGTCATCTGCAAACAGTGACAACTTTACTCTTCTGATTTGGATTCCTTTTATTTCTTTTTCTTCTCTGATTGCTGTGGCTAAAACTTCCAAAACTATGTTGAATAATAGTGGTGAGAGGGGAGAACCGTGTCTTGTTCCTGATTTAGAGGAAATGGTTTCAATTTTCACCATTGAGAACAATGTTGGCCCTGGGTTTGTCATATATTGCCTTTATTTTGTTGAGGTAAGTTCCCTCTATGCCTACTTTCTGGAGGGTTTTTATCATAAATGGGTTTTGAATTTTGTCAAAAGATTTTTCTGTATCTATTGAGATGATCATATGGTTTTTCTCCTTCAATTTGTTAATATGGTGTATCACATTGATTGATTTGTGTATATTGAAGAATCCTTGCATTCCTGGGATAAACTCCACTTGATCATGGTGTATGATCCTTTTAATGTGCTGTTGGATTCTGTTTGCTAGTATTTTGTTGAGGATTTTTGCATCTATATTCATCAGTGATATTGGCCTGTAATTTTCTTTCTTTGTGACATCTTTGTCTGGTTTTGGTATCAGGGTGACGGTGGCCTTGTAGAATGAGTTTGGGAGTGTTCCTCCCTCTGCTATATTTTGGAAGAGTTTGAGAAGGATAGATGTTAGCTCTTCTCTAAATGTTTGATAGAATTCACCTGTGAAGTCATCTGGTCCTGGGCTTTTTTTTTTGTTGGAAGTTTTTTTTTTTTTTGGTGGTACATGGGCCTCTCACTGTTGTGGCCTCTCCCCTTGCAGAGCACAGGCTCCTGACGTGCAGGCTCAGCGGCCATGGCTCATGGGCCCAGCCACTCCGCGGCATGTGGGATCTTCCTGGACTGGGGCACGAACCCATGTCCCCTGCATCGGCAGGTGGACTCCCAACCACTGCGCCACCAGGGAAGCCCTGTTGGAAGATGTTTAATCACAGTTCCAATTTAAGTGCTTGTATTGGTCTGTTTATATTTTCTATTTCTTCTGGTTCAGTCTCGGAAGGTTGTGCTTTTGTAAGAATTTGTCCATTTCTTTCAGGTTGTCCATTTTATTGGCATATAGTTGCTTGTAGTAGTCTCTCATGATCTTTTATTTTTCTGCAGTGTCAGTTTTTATTTCTTTTTCATTTCTAATTCTATTGATTTGAGTCTTCTCCCTCTTCTTCTTGATGAGTCTGGCTAATGGTTTATCAATTTTGTTTATCTTCTCAAAGATCAAAGTTTTATTGATCTTTGCTATCGTTTCCTTCATTTCTTTTTCATTTATTTCTGATCTGATCTTTATGATTTATATCCTTCTGCTAACTTTGGGGTTTCTTTGTTCTTCTTTCTCTAATTGCTTTAGGTGTAAGGTTAAGTTGTTTTTTTGAGGTGTTTCTTGTTTCTTGTGGTAGGATTGTATTGCTATAAACTTCCCTGTTAGAACCGTTTTGCTGCATCCCATAGGTTTTGGGTTGTCGTGTTTTCATCGTCATTTATTTCTAGGTATTTTTTGATTTCCTCTTTGATTTCTTCAGTGATCTCTTGGTTATTTAGTAGTGTATTGGCTAGCCTCCATGTGTTTGTATTTTTTACAGATTTTTTCCTGTAATTGATATCTAGTCTCGTAGCATTGTGGTCAGAAAAGATACTTGATACGATTTCAATTTTCTTAAGTTTACCAAGGCTTGATTTGTGACCAAAGATATGATCTATCCTGGAGAATGTTCCATGAGCACATGAGAAGTGTATTCTTTTGTTTTTGATATAAATATCAATTACGTCTATCTTGTTTAACGTGTCATTTAAAGCTTGTGTTTCCTTTTTTTATTTTCATTTTGGATGATGTGTCCATTGTTGAAAGTGGGGTGTTAAAGTCCCCTACTCTGATTGTGTTACTGTTGATTACCCCTTTTATGGCTGTTAGCATTTGCCTTATGTATTGAAGTGCTCCTATGTTTGGTGCATAAATATTTACAATTGTTATATCTTCTTCTTGGATTGATCCCTTGATCATTATGTAGTGTCCTTCATTGTCTCTTGCAATAGTCTTTATTTTAAAGTCTATTTCATCTGATATGAGAATTGCTACTCCAGCTTTCTTTTGATTTCCATTGTTATTGAAAAATTTATTTAGTTATTATTTATTTTTGGCTGTGTTGGGTCTTCATTGCTGCGCGCAGGCTTTCTATAGTTGCGGTGAGTGGGAGCTACTCTTTGTTGCGGTGTGCGGGCTTCTTATTGTGGTGGCTTCTCTTGTTGCGGAGCATAGGCTCCAAGTGCGCAGGCTTCAGTAGTTGTGGCACATGGGCTCAGTAGTTGTGGCTTGTGGGCTCTAGAGTGCAGGTTCAGTAGTTGTGGTGCATGGGCTTAGTTGCTCCAAAGCATGTGGGGTCTTCCCAGACCAGGGCTCAAACCCGTGTCCCTTGCATTGGCAGGTGATTCTTAACCACTGTGCCAACCAGGGAAGTCCCTTGATTTACATTTGCATGGAATATCTTTTTCCATCCCCTCACTTTCAGTCTGTATGCGTCCCTAGGTCTGAAGTGGGTCTCTTGTAGACAGCATATATACGGGTCTTGTTTTTGTATCCATTCAGCCAGTCTGTGTGTTTTTGTTGGAGCATTTAATACATTTACATTTGAGTTAGTTATCAATATGTATGTTCCTATCACCGTTTTCTTCATTGTTTTGGGTTTGCTATTGTAGGTCTTTTCCTTCTCTTGTGTTTCCTGCCTAGAGATAAGGAAACACAAGAGAAGGAAAAGCATTTCCTTTGTAAAAAAGCATTTGTTGTAAAGCTGGTTTGGTGGTGCTGAATTCTCTTAGCTTTTCTTGTCTGTAAAGGTTTTAATTCCTCCATCAAATGTGAATGAGATCCTTGCTGGGTGGAACAATCTTGGTTGTAGGTTTTTCTCTTTCATCGCTTAAATATGCCGTGCCACTCCCTTCGGGTTTGCAGAGTTTCTGCTGAAAAATCAGCTGTAACCTTATATTTGTTGCATTTCCCTTGCTGCTTTTAATATTTTTTCTTTGTATTTAATTGTTGATAGTTTGATTAATATGTGTCTTGGTGTGTTCCTCCTTAGATTTAGCCTGTATGGGAATCTCTGTGCCTCCTGGACTTGATTGACTATTTCCTTTCCCATATTAGGGAAGTTTTCAACTATAATCTCTTCAGAGATTTTCTCAGTCCATTTTTTTCTTCTCTTCTTCTTCTGGGACCCCTATAATTCATATGCTGGTGCATTTAATGTTGTCCTAGAGATCTCTGAGACTGTCCTCAATTCTTGTCATTCTTTTTTCTTTATTCTGCTTTGCTGTAGTTATTTCCACTGTTTTATCTTCCAGGTCACTTATCCGTTCTTCTGCTCAGTTATTCTGCAATTGATTCCTTCTAGAGAATTTTTAATTTAATTTATTGTGTTGTTCATCATTGTTTATTTGCTGTTTAATTCTTCTAGGTCCTTGTTAAACATTTCTTGTAATTTCTCCATTCTATTTCCAAGATTTTGGATCATCTTTACTATCATTACTCTGAATTCTTTTTCAGGTAGACTGCCTATTTCATCTTCATTGATTTGGTCTGGTGGGTTTTTACCTTGCTCCTTCATCTGCTGTGTATTTCTCTGTCTTCTCATTTTGCTTAACTTACTGGGTTTGGGGTCTCCGTTTCTCAGGCTGCAAGTTCGTAGTTCCTGTTGTTTTTCATGTCTGCCCCCAGTGGCCTCGTTTCGTTCAGTGGGTTGTATAGGTTTCCTGGTGGAGGCGACTGGGGCCTGTGTTCTGGTGGATGAGGCTGGATCTTGTCTTTCTGGTGGGCATGACTGCATCCGGTGGTGTGTTTTGGGGTGTCTGTGAACTTATTATGATCTCAGGCAGCCTCTCTGCTTATGGCTGGGGTTGTGTTCCTGTCTTGCTAGTTGTTTGGCATAGGGTGTCCAGCACTGTAGCTTGCTGGTCATTGAGTGGAGCTGGGTCTTAGCATTGAGATGGAGATCTCTGGGAGAGTTATCGGCGTTTGATATGACATGGAGCTGGGAGGTCACTGGTAGACCAATGTCCTGAACTTGGCTCTCCCCCTTCAGAGGCACAGGCTGGAGCACAAAACCCTGTTAGCCACACGGCTCAGAAGGGAGGAAAAAAAAGAAAAATATAATAAAATAAAATAATTAAAAAATTATTAAAAAGAGAAAAAATTAAAAAGTCATAAAAAATAGAAAGAAATAGAGAGCAACCAAACCAATAAACAAATCCACCAATGATAATAAGCACTAAAAACTATACTAAACCAACCAACCAACAAACAAACAAAAAAGAGACAGACAGAACCCTAGGACAAATGGTAAAGGAAAGTTACACAGACAAAATCACACAAAGAAGCATACACATACACACTCACAAAAAGAGAAAAAGGAAAATAAATATATATATTAAAAAATAAAAAGGAAGAGAGCAACCAAACCAATAAACAAATCTACCAATGATAATAAACTTATTATTATTATTTTTTTTTGTGGTACACGGGTCTCTCACTGTTGTGGCCTCTCCCGTCGCAGAGCATGGGCTCCGGACGCGCAGGCTCAGTGGCCATGGCTCACGGGCCCAGCTGCTCCGCAGCACGTGGGATCTTCCCGGATCAGGGCACGAACCTGTGTCCCCTGCATCGGCAGGCGGACTCTCAACCACTTTGCCACCAGGGAAGCCCAGATAATAAACTCTAAATACTAAACTAAGATAAACATAAAGCCAGAAACAAATTAGATGCAGAAAACAAACCCCAAGTCTACAGTTGCTCCCAAAGTCCACCGCCTCAATTTTGGGATGATTCGTTGTCTATTCAGGTACTCCATGGATGCAGGGTACATCAAGTTGATTGTGGAGATTTAATCCGCTGCTCCCGAGCCTGCAGGGAGAGATTTCCCTTTCTCTTCTTTGTTCGCACAGCTCCGGGGGTTTAGCTTTGGATTTGGCCCCACTTCTGTGTGTAGGTCGCCTGAGGGCGTCTGTTCTTTGCTCAGACAGGACGGGGTTAAAGGAGCCAGTGATTAGGGGGCTCTGCCTCACTCAGGCCAGGGGGAGGGAGGGGCACTATAGTTATAATTGGAATGCAGGGTGAACCTGTGGTGGCAGAGGCTGGCGTGTCGTTGCAACAGCCTGCGGCGTGCTGTGTGTTCTCCCGGGGAAGTTGTCCGTGGATCACGGGACCCTGGCAGTGGCAGGCTGCACAGGCTCCCGGAAGTGGGGTGTGGATAGTGACCTGTGCTTGCACACAGGCTTCTTGGTGGCGGCAGCAGAAGCTTTAGCATCTCATGCCTGTCTCTGGTGTCCACGCTGATAGTCACGGCTCGCACCCATCTCTGGAGCTTGTGTAGGCAGTGCTCCGAATCCCCTCTCCCTGCGCACCTCGAAACAATGGTCTCTTGCCTCTTAGGCAGTTCCAGACTTCTTCCCGGAGTCCCTCCCGGCTAGCTGTGGCGCACTAGCCTCTTCAGCCTGTGTCCACACAGCCAACCCCAGTCCTCTCCCTGGGGTCTGACCTCTGAGCCCAAGCTTCAGCTCCCAACCACCTTTCTCCCTGCCCCGGCAGGTGAGCAGACAAGCCTCTCGGGCTGGTGAGCGCTGGTTGGCACTAATCCTCTGTGTGGGAATCTCTCCGCTTTGCCTCCACACCCCTGTTGCTGCGCTCTCTTCCATGGCTCTGAAGCTTCCCCCTCGCCTGCCCACTGTCTTCACCAGTGAAGGGGCTTCCTAGAGTGTGGAAACCTTTCCTCCTTCACGGCTCCCTCCCAGAGGTGCAGGTCCCATCCCTATCCTTTTGTCTCTGTTTATTCTTTTTCCTTTTGCCCTACCCAGGTACGTGAGGAGTTTCTTGCCTTTTGGGAAGTCTGAGGTCTTCTGACAGCATTCAGTAGGTGTTCTGTAGGAGGTGTTCCACGTGTAGATGTATTTCTGATGTATTTGTGGGGAGGAAGGTGATCTCCACGTCTTACTCCTCCGCCATTTTGAAGGTCTCTCTGGTATTATTATTAACCCCAGTTTATAGAAGGGGAAACTGAGAGGCACACTACTTGAGGTCACGTACTACTAGTAAGTGGTGGAGGTGGCCTTTGACTCAGACCTGGTAGACTCCAAAAATGCAACATAACCATTATATCACTCTCTGCAGAGATAATTAGCAGCCTTATGTTATCTGAATTGCTATTTTTTGTGTTAAATAGATTTTCTACATTGATAACTTGTCAGTTTTTGTATCCTTATTCATAATGTCTTTTCACAAGATCAAATGGACTCTAGCAGAGAAAAATATGCCATGAATAAATGAAAATCGATATTATAAACTTAGGGAAAATGGCTAGACTGTGAAAAGGGAGACATGCAATGAGAATGCTGTTAGAATGGTCTAGATAAGAGAAGATGGCAGCCTGGGCTAGGCAGTGGTAGAAGCAAGAAGAGAAGAGGATGGATTCTGGAGACCTTTGAGGATTGGCAGGGCTGGGTGACTGGGATGTTGGGAGTGAGGATGAAGGAGAAGAGAAGAATGGTGCTAATTATCTGAGCTGTCCTCTTGGGAGGGAGCCACCCTTCATTGAACTGGAAAGGGTGTGTGTGGCAGGAGATGTGGGTCCTCGTTGTCCTATGTTGGGGTGCAGTGCCTGCAGGACAGTGAAGTGAAGACGTTCCTCAGGCAGTTGGATAAGTGGGCCACTCTTCTAGGCTACTTCTCACTTTCCCCCTTGAATTGGAGATGCTTCCACACACTATTCTTCTTTACCAGAGTGTTAACTCTGTGAGGGCAGTGTCAAGGTTTCTTCATCCCCGTCTCCTCCAAAATGCATGATGCATTGCTGCTACTTCAAGAAATATCAAGAAACGTGAAGAAATATGACCCAGCTTTATCTTGGCCTTGCCCCTGTTTGTCCTGGGCTGTGTCCTGTACTTTCCCATTCACAATATGCCATTTCTTCAGTTCTCTCCAGCTAAAGACCATTGTGTTCAAGCACATCCCTATGTATTTTACGCCTTCTTACACTTTAAGGTCCATTACAACTTTCACTTCCTCAATGAAAACTACTTCTGAGCTTCCTATGGGCACTCAATGTAACAGTTTTCTCCTTTTAACCTTTGAAGCATCTTATTTGTAGCCTTTTTTCCAACCCACCATAAGCTTCTTTCTATACCGATTTATATTTTAAGAGCGTTTTCTGGTGCTTGAAACATACTAGGCAGGTAACACATGCTAGCTTATTCTTATTATATGCTGGTATCATATATTTGTGCCAAGGGGCATGCATTCAAATGCCCACAGGGTCCTCCCAAATCCTAGCAATGGACCTTGAGCAAGTCACTTAACATCTTTGAGCCTCAGTTTCCTCATCTGTGAAATTGGATCATAACAACATCTACTTCATAGAGTAGATGTACAGATGAAATGCACTTAAATACATAAAGGGCTTAGAAAATTGCCTGACACATAGTTGTAGAAGTGTTAGCTGTTATTTTTATGGGGACCTACTAGTGAAGTGAATCAGGCAAGCTGAAATTGAGAAAATTTTTTTCCTTGAAGCACATGAATTGCTTGATCTGTTTTAATTTTCCCACTTTAGATAGAGATGTGGGTATAAGGAATAGTAGTCATAGTTCTTAAATTCACTGTAAGGAAAACAATAGCATAAGTGTGGTGATAAATGGCACCTGAGACTCAGCTTCTATGCAAAGGACGTTAGGGAGTGGTGGGGACTGGAAGAAGTGGAGCGAGCTCATGCAGTCTAAGGGGGCAGCCACTACTCAGGCGAATTGTTTTCATGTGGGAATGCAGACCTCCTTATGTTATGGGATTGTCAGGTTTTTAAAGAGAAGCCAAAACTGAAATCTTATATGAAGTCTCCTAATTTTTAAATGTTGGCAGCTAAATAAGTAAAATTTAATATCCTTTGCAGTGCAACAACAGGAGGGTAAAAAACCCCTGCATCTCTAGCTCAGCTTGGCCCCCAGGCCACCAGTTTGCAACCTCTGCTTCATCTTATAGCTTCCTCTAGGGTTTGAACTGTGACCTCCCCACAGAAGATAGGCAGATAGATGTGAATGGAATTGAATTTTGGTCAAAGAAGTCTGGAGCATTTTCCATACATAAAACTGGGCTTATAATTTTTCTTTTAATAATCCAAAAGATATTTCCCATTGTTACCGTATATTTTTGTCTTTGTGTGCACATTGGTAACATGCCCTGAATGCAGAAAAACCATAAACTAGGTCATTTCCTTGGACAGGGAAATTCTCTGAAACAAAAGTAGTAAAAAAAATCCATCATTTTCCTGCCAAAGAAGTATATACTTCCCCCCCCCCCAAACATACACAGAGTTTGATACAATAAAAAAAAAAACACGTCAGACCAAAATGCTAAATTCATGCAGTTTAAAATTCTTAATCACTAATTTAAGCAGAAATCCTGAATTGGTTTTCCTGCAAGAACACAACTCAACTGCTTAGTTTCCCTTAAGACAACATTGACCTCTACAAGGAACGTAGTTATTTGTTTTTATTTTTTCTCCTTCCCTTCCAGAAGTTTGTAGGTTTTTTTTTTTTCCATTTTGTAGAATTTAATAATGGGTGAAGTAACAAATGAGGAGATAAAAATATTCCTGGAAAACTCTAGGGCACATGCGGGTATGTAAACAGATATTGTAGCCATTCCCTCAAGTTGCATCAGTATTTGACTTTATAATTTGAGCTCTGCTTATTACTAAATTTAACTTGTATATGTGTGTCTCTCCTTGAATTCAAGTACATGGCAGGATCAGAATATATAACATGCCAAATTATCTATTTCATCAGCGCTTCTGTCGGTTTATGTATTGGTTGGTGCATTGATCTATTTTAACATGGTCTATCAAGGAAGGCATTTCCACGTCTTTGTTTCTTATTCCTTCTTCTTTCCTGAGAGCTGTTCCTCCCCTCTATTTCAAATTGCCCTCTCTTCTCGTTGGCAAATGTTCAAGGTATAGCTATTTCCTTTATTATTCCCTCTAAACTTTCTTTGTTCCCATCTCTGTCTTTTATGATTTCGACTGTGTCATCAGAAACTGACTGCTGAGCCTGCCAATTAGCCTTTGTTAGCGCTGGCCTCAGCCTCCGCGTGTGTGTGCTGGACAGGAGGGCAGGTCCTATTTCGTATGTACTGCTGTGTCCCCACGTGGAGATACGCCATTACGGACAAAAGAGCAGTAGTAGATGGGCTCAGATTAGCTGCTGACAAACTTCCTGTGTTGTGTGTATGGTGGCAGTGGGTTTGGGGGGTGGGCAGGCCAGGGCAGGAAAGGGAACCAGGCCCTGACCATGCACCAAAAAGCAGATTTAACTGACAAGGTAATTTTTCAACACTTTACCAAAATATCAGTTGTTCTGAAATGCTTTCCAGCAAAGCCGTTGTCTGCCTCTATTGGTGAGTGCAAATGGGGGTTGGGGGCACAGTGACAGAATTAACCCACCTTTTTCTGCCCCTTGGTTCCATCTGCCCAGTTCTGCACCATCAAGTGGCCTCTCTCCTTAATGAATATTTTGGGGTACCCTGAAGGATGAGGCAAGTGAGGCACTCGCCTGGGGTGCAGAATTTAAAGGGCACCCCAAAACTCCATTATCAAGATAAATATTTTAATGGAACATTGAAAAAATCAAAATGAATGCAAAGAAATCCACTATGAACAAAATATCAAAAATTTAAAATGAGGACAGGGTCAGTACAGCCGTTGTTTCCTGATGCCTCAGGCGCCCACATGGCTTGGCTATGCAGTGCTATTCCTGATTCTGTCTTTATTTAAAATTTTGATATCCATCTTATGGAGGAGAATACTGAGAAACTGGGTTCTCAAGGCTCCAAGGTGTGCTGTATTATGTGGAGGTGCCCCCCTGTAATACTCTTTGATAAAGGGGCCCCAGACAATATGCTGGTACCCCCATGTCTTACAGAGGTCCCGTGCCTAAAGCATCTTCAGTGTTTACTCACATTTTCCAGTTCTGCATCAGACTTGGGGACAAGAGTCCAATAGGGTCTTGGCTAGGAAATAAACCCAAGAGCCTCAAACCATGTTATATTTAGAACCACGCCTTCTTTTAGGTGACTAAGAATTCTGTACGAGGCCAGTCTCACTGTGTTGGAATCCTTGTTCCCTTGGGATGACTTCTCTTCCAGGATGCTCCTCAGGCTCCCTGCAGGTTTCACCACAGTGAACCAGACATACCCATCACCCTCATCACCTTCATCACTACTGGTCCACGTTTATTGAGTGCAAAGAGCACCATTTCTCATTTAATCCTCACAATCACCTTGTCTGGTGGGAAAAATGATTATCTGCCTTTTGCCAGTGAGGAAGCTGAGGACCCAAAGAGTAAATTCCCTGGCACCCTCTTGCCTGGAAGCAGTGGAGCTTGAATTTGACCCACATCTCCCTCATTCTAGATTTTGAGCTCTTCACCTCTCCCAGTCTTGTATTTGCTCTAGAGTCTGTGGCGTCTCCAGAGCCAGGAAGATGTGTAGAACTTTATTTGCTCTACACTCTCCCCCACCCCCCTAACACACTGCCAAAGTGCTGGTGCTCTGCCCCTGGTTAATACTGTGGTCCTTGGTCAGTAGTTCTTGGTCATACTGGTGATTAAGGCAGAGAAACTGCCCTGAGAGAGTTCAGCCCAGAAATAGAATGAAATATCTTATCAGTTAGGGTTGTTGGCTGTAAGCAACAGAAACTAACTCTGGTTAACTTAGACAAAGCCTGAGTTTATTAAGAGAATACTGGCTTCTCACAGAAGATCAGGAGAGTTAGGGATTCAGGCTCAGGGGCCACATAACCTCTGGTTCCAAAGCCCTTAGCCCTATTTAACTATTTGCCTTTCTGTAGATGTGCGTTTGTGGAATACATACCCTAAATGAGGGGGCCACCAGGGAAATTCAGTAAGAGGTGATAAAGCCCTCCAATGAACATCTTAACTTGGAATCACAGCCTTTCCTCAAATAACAGAATCTAATGACTCAGAGAGGCTGAATACGTTGCCCATGGTCACAACAACCTTATACTCATTCCTATCGTAGAGATGAAAATCTTGAGACCTACTGAGGTTAAGTAACTTGCCTAAGGTTTCTGAGCCAATAAGTGACAGAACCAGGATTTGAACCCAGACTACCTACCTCAGACACCAGGCTTACAACCATCTGAAAAATAGAATTTTGTAAACACCAAATCTAAAAACACATTTAGAAAGTATAGAAGGTTTAAATTTACCTTTATATTTGTGTCAAAATACATACCCTATGCTGAGGGGTAAATCATTTTACTCTTGATATCGACCTCTTCATTTAATTCTTACAGCATTATTTAAAAAAACATTCCCTATGTATATATCATCCAAGAGTTTTTTTAACAAAAATGTTCATAACTACTTAAATTTACAAGCAGTATTACCTTTGGGATGTAACTTCTAGAAGTTTACCATCTGTTATGGAAAGAAATTGAGAACTTTAAAAACGTTGCTTAGAATATGGCAATTTAAGTGTATCTGTGAGTTTAGCCTTGTCTAAACTTATCAGCCTTGTCTTTCTCAACCACCCTGAGATCCCAGATTCCCAGGCCTCAGCCACCAGGGGCAGTAATAGAGTGCTGATCACTGACCTGCATCATAGCCTTTACCTGCACGGTAATACTGCCCCACAGATCCTGCAACCCACCTTTTTCTCAGGCATTTCTGAGAGTTCCCATGTGGGGTCTCCCATGTGCATACAAACTATAGGATCACTATTTATCCCAACTTCTGTTTATGGGAACAACTCCCATGAAAGGGTTGAGACAAAAGGATGTGCGTTGTGCTTATTTTGTCTTCTTGATCTCCTTGTATCTCCCCATTCTCCCTCTCCAACTCCCATTGGGGACCTGAATAAAGCTGGGTCCTTGCAAGTTTCTTCCCCCTCAACATGTACATAGATTCTGTCTTATTTAGGGTTCTCCGAGAAGAAGTTGAGATAAAGGTCTAAGTGCAGGTCGTTTCCTTGGGAGGTGGTACCAGGAAATACTAAAAAAGGGGTAAGGAGTGAGACAGGGAAGGAAAGTTGCGTCATCAAGACAGCTACCACCACAGGCAACTGGAGTTTAATGCCTTCTGGAAAATTCTGGAAGCCAGTGTAGAAAAACACTTCACAGTTGTTCCTACCGAGGAGGGAGGGAGTTGGGGTATTTATACACCAACACTGTCAGTTGGTGGTTGAAGGCTGCCTCCTGAGGTCCTTCTGGTCCTTCTGATCTACCGTGCCAATGGCCAACTTGTCTCCAGAGGCCAAAGAAATCTCCCAGGCAAAGAAATGTAGGTGCTGCTGGCTTTGGATGTCAGTGTCATTCACTCAGGTGATAAGAGCCTGGCCCTGAAGTGATGGGTACAGATGCCACAGGACTCCCCGTTTCACTTATCAGAGGGAGCTTTGCATGTTTCTGTCCATGGCCTTAACTCAGTAAATTCCATATTACCCATCTTCCTGTTTCAAAGTCAAGAAAATTTTGGAAGAAAATGTTAATGCAAAACTGTTTTGCCAAGAGTAGTGTTTGGTTGTTTTTCTGGAACTATCTGGCCAAATATCTCAGATTAGTAAAAGGACATTTTCTTGTGCCCTCCTCTCTTACCCCTCTTTAGTAGATACTGCTTAGATTCATTTGTCATGGTTTCTCTATTTCCATGTGACAATAAGAAGATTAAATCACACAGCTTTAGTGTTTTTTTTTGTCTATTTTTTTCTCTTACCTCTGCTATGACTAGTGTTTCTATTTATTTTAATTAGAATTTGGTCTTTTATTAAACCTATTTTCTTTCTATGGAATTTTTTATAAGCTGTATTCAGGAATGCACAGAGTTTCTAATAAGCTGAAAAGAATTCTTTTCTTTCAGTTGAGACAGTGTGTGCCATCCAGGCTTGGTTCTGGTGGGCTAGAATTCATTTCAGAGATCAGGCAAATGGGTCATGATAGCAAATGAAGCTAAATTTTATTCTTTGGAATCATTCCAGTTCTGTTCTAGTACCTAAACACTGAACATTTACTTAATTTTTTTACTATTATGATCTGGGCCTTCCTTTCTTTTTTTTTTAAAATACATTTATTTATATATATATATTTATTTATTTTTGGCTGCATTGGATATTTGTTGCTGCGTGCGGGCTTTCTCTAGTTGCAGCGAGTGGGGGCTGCTCTTCGTTGCGGTGCGCAGGCTTCTCATTGCGGTGGCTTCTCGTTGCGGAGTGCGGGCTCTAGGTGTGCGGGCTTCAGTAGTTGTGGCACGAGGGCTCAGTAGTTGTGGCTCACGTGCTCTAGAGCGCAGGCTCAGTAATTGTGGCGCATGGGCTTAGTAGCTCCACGGCATGTGGGATCTTCCCGGACCAGGGCTCGAACCGATGTACCCTGCATTCGCAGGCAGATTCTTAACGACTGCACCACCAGGGAAGTCCCTGGGCCTTTCTTTCTATACACTAACTGCTGACAACACCAACACCAAGAGTAGCTAGTATTAGATAGTGCTGCACTGTTTCCAAATGTTGGGATCCCTGTTCTGCCTCTTTTGGCTGTGTTATCTGGGGTGAGTTGCTTTACCTCTCATCAATTTTCTTCATATGTAAAGCGGGCATGATAATAAAGCCCAACTTATATGTCACTATATTTATTAAACAGACTTAACGTATATAAAATGCTTAGTCCAACGCCTATAACATAGTAAACACTTGATCAATGTAAGCTTTTATTACAAAACACAGACACACACGTTTTATTTAAATGGAAGCGACATTGTATGCTTGTGAGTCTGTATGTGCATCTAATATTGAATTATCAGGTAATTAATTCATGGCTTGTGTGCATATATATATACCATGGAGTTGGTAAACAAATGTATATACATAGATCTGTGAGTCATGTTCTCATCCCAATGCCTGTGGCCTTAACTTTGAAATGTCAATTATATCACAGCTAAATGGGTGCACATGGCAGTGTGTTTGAGCGTCATTCGGCCTTCTCGATCAATATTGACCTCATTTTATCCTGAGTAGCTCTATTTCCCTGCATTGGTGTGTGAACGTCTGTGAATCGTCTCAAGGAAATGAAGTCATAGTAAGGTCCGGAGAATGTGATGAGATGATTACTCTGAACTAAATCTCTTTGGTCCTGTACTCTGTCACCTCCATTTGCCGCTGTGGCTCACCCCTGGGGAAGGGGAACGACTCTCCTGTTTAACTCTGAAGAGGTAGGAGGAAAAAAAAAATGATAATAGGAGTAGCTAACAGTTACTGAAAACTCCCCATGTGCAAGCACTTCATTGCAAATTCCTTACTGCCCTGTGGAGCCCAAGCCTTTATTCCTGCCATCCCTAATTGATAGATAAGGAGACTGGCTGAGTGAACGCCCAATGATGCTGAATACCCGGCAGGGCCAAGACTGCAGCCCTGCTGCTCAGCTCTAGAGCTTGCCATTTAAGAAAATAAACTTTGATTTTTGGAATAATTTTAGATTTCCAGAGGAGTTGCAGAGATAGAACGAGCCTACTGTTTCACCATTGCATTTTACTGTCTCTTGAGACGCCAAGATTTTACCAAATCATGTCAACTTTATCACCAGCCCACCCAGCTTCTTAACTGTAGTTCTGACCTTAGTTATAGGCCCCGATTAACTACATTCAAGACCCCATTGGAGGACACGATGCAAAATTTATTCTTTCATTTAGCAAATAGTGACTGAGTGCTTTCCTCGCGCCTCGCATAGAGTTAGGGACCAGGTGGTGAGCAATGCAGTCCTGCTGATTTGTACTCTGGGGAAGTAGACATTGCACACACACACACACACACACAGTCAGCTGAGTATAAATCTATAAGGAGCAAATGCTGAATGCATCCAGCAGTGGAGGCTAACCTGGTCTGTGAGGCATGGGGCAGGGAAAGGCGGGCAGGAAACATTTCCTTTAGGAGGTGATGTTTGAGCTGATACTTTGAAGGGAGAATGGGAACTAAAGGTAAAAACGTGGGAGGGGAGGACTGGTACAGGCAGACAGAACATCTCCTACACAGACTCTGGCGTCTGCTATCAGCTTTCTTTTAATGAGTTTCTGGCTCAGAAAGGTGAAAGAAATTTTCATTTCCTGGAATGCCTGTGCAGGTGCTTTTATTTCTTCAACCCCTTTTTAGGTCTTACCCACTCTGTGATTTTCCCCTTGGCCAGCTCTCTCCTTCCCAGAATTAACCACCCTATACTATATCTGAGCCCTGGACATACTCCTATAACCTCACACAAACACTATTTTAATTATTTTCCTGGAAATATCTATCTCCTCTACTATAGTGGTTGCTCTTTGAGGAATATATCTTATTTCTCTTTTGTATTTCCAAATAATGAGTGCATAGCATTCATGCATACATCAGGCACTTTGCTAAATCTTTTCATGCACTATTTTATTTATTCCTCAGGACAAACCTGTGAAATTGGACTATTTATGCCCTATCATTCATTTAGCAAACATTTATTCTGCACCACCCACTGTGTCAGGCACTGCTCTAAATCAGGGTCAAATCTGGCCCTCTGCCTGTTGATGTAAATAAAGTTTTATTGGAACACAGCCATGCTCACTCATTTACATACTATGGATGCTTTCATGCTACAACAGCAGAGTTGAGTAGTTGTGACAGAGACCATGTGGCCCACCAATCTAAATATTTACTATCTAGCCTTTTTTTAGAAAAGGTTTGCTGACCCCTGTTCTAGATACTTGGAACACAGGGGCAGGAAAAAATAGACAAAAATCTTTGCCCTCCAGGGGTTTACATACCACTTGTAGCAGCGATTGCTAATTGTTCAAAACTATTCCTGGGCAATGGTTGCACTATATTTCCTAGACTCTCTTGTAGCGAGGTGTGGCCATATGACAATTCGAGCCAATAGAATGTGAGTGCAGAGGCAAAAGAATAGGGACAGGACCTGCACCTCTGGGAGGGAGCTGTGAAGGAGGAAAAGTTTCCACACACTAGGAAGCTCCTTCACTGGTGGAGAAAGTGGGTGGGCAAGGGGGAAGCTTCAGAGCCATGGAGGAGAGCGCAGCAACAGGGGTACGGAGGGCAAAGTGGAGAGATTCCCACACAGAGGATCGGTGCCAACCAGCGCTCACAAGCCCGGAGGCTTGTCTACTCACCTGCCGGGGCGGTGGGGGGTGGGGGGGGCTGGGAGCTGAGGCTTGGGCTTCGGAAGTCAGATCCCAGGGAGAGGACTGGGGTTGGCTGCGTGAACACAGGCTGAAGGGGCTAGTGCGGCACGGCTAGCCGGGAGGGAGTCCGGGAAAAGGTCTGGAGCTGCCGAAGAGGCAAGAGACCATTGTTTCTGGGTGCGCGAGGAGAGGGGATTCAGAACGCCGCCTAAATGAGCTGCAGAGATGGGTGCGAGCCGCGGCTATCAGCGCGGACCCCAGAGACGGGCATGAGACGCTAAGGCTGCTACTGCAGCCACCAAGAAGCCTGTGTGTGAGCACAGGTCACTCTCCATACCTCCCCTCCCGGGAGCCTGTGCAGCCCGCCACTGCCAGGGTCCCGTGACCCAGGGACAACTTCCCCGGGAGAACGCCCGGTGCACCTCAGGCTGGTGTAATGTCATGCAGGCCGCTGCCGCCGCAGGCTTGCCCCGCCTCCATGCCCCTCCCTCCCCTGGCCTGAGTGAGCCAGAGCCCCCGAATCAGCAGCTTCTTTAACCCCGTCCTGTCTGAGCGAAGAACAGACGCCTTCCGGCTACCTACATGCAGAGGCGGGGCCAAATCCAAAGCTGAACCCCGGGAGCTGTGCGAACAAAGAAGAGAAAGGGAAATCTCTCCCAGCAATCTCAGGAGCAGCGGATTAAAGCTCCACAATCAACTTGATGTACCCTGCATCTGTGGAATACCTGAATCGACAACAAATCATTCCAAAATTGAGGTGGTGGACTTTGGGAACAAGTGTGGACTTTGGGAACAACTGTAGACTTGGGGTTTGCTTTCTGGATCTAATTTGTTTCTGGTTTTATGTTTTTCTTAATTTACTGTTTAGAGCTTATTATAATTGATAGATTTGTTTATTGATATGGTTCCTCTGTTTTTTATATTTTAATATATATATGTATGTATATATTTTTCCTTTTTCTCTTTTTGTGAGTGTATATGTGTATGCTTCTTTGTGTGATTTTTGTCTGTATAGCTTTGCTTTTACTGTTTGTCCTAGTGTTCTGTCTGTTCTTTTTTTTTTTTAGTATAGTTTTTAGCATTTGTTATCATTGGTGGATTTGTTTTTTGCTTTGGTTGCTCTCTTCTTTCTTGCTTGCTTTTTTCTCTTTTTAATTACTTTTAAATTTTTATTTATTTATTTTTTTGCGGTACACGGGCCTCTCACTGTTGTGGCCTCTCCCGCTGTGGAGCACAGGCTCCGGATGCACAGGCTCAGCGGCCATGGCTCATGGGCCCAGCCGCTCTGCGGCATGTGGGATCTTCCCGGACCAGGGCACGAACCCGTGTCCCCTGCATCGGCAGGCGGACTCTCAACCACTGCGCCACCAGGGAAGCCCTACTTTTTTATTTTTAATAATTTTTTAATTTTAATAACTTTCCTTTCTTTCTTTCTTTCTCTTTCTCTCTCTCTCTCCTCTCTCCTCTCTCTCTCTCTCTCTCTCTCTCTTCCTTTTTCCTCCCTTTTCTTCTGAGCCGTGTGGCTGACTGGGTCTTGGTGCTCTGGCCAGGTGTCAGGCCTGAGCCTCTGAGGTGAGAGAGCCAAGTTCAGGACATTGGTCCACCAGAGACCTCCTGGATCCATGTAATATCAAATGGCGATAACTCTCCCAGAGATCTCTATCTCAACGCTAAGACCCAGAACCACTCAACAGCCAGCAAACTATGGTGCTAGACACCCTGTGCCGAACAACTGGCAAGACAGGAACACTACCCCATCCATTAGCAGAGAGGCTGCCTAAAATCATAATAAGTTCACAGACAACCCAAAACACACCACCGGATGTGGTCCTGCCTACCAGAAAGACAAGATCCAGCCTCATCCACCAGAACACAGGCACCAGTCTCTTCTACCAGGAAGCCTACAGAACCCACTGAACCAACCTTACCCACTGGGGGCAGACACCAAAAACAATGGGAGCTACAGGGCTTCCCTGGTGGCACAGTGATTGAGAATCTGCCTGCCAATGCAGAGGACACAGGTTCGAGTCCTGGTCTGGGAAGGTCCCACATGCCGCGGAGCAACTAGGCCCGTGAGACACACTACTGAGCCTGTGCGTCTGGAGCTTGTGCTCCACACCAAGAGAGGCCGCGACAGTAAGAGGCCCACGCACCGCGATGAAGAGTGGCCCCCGCTCGCCCCAACTAGAGAAGGCCCTCGCACAGCAATGAAGACCCAACACAGCCAAAAATAAATAAATAAATAAAATTTAAAAAAACAATGGGAGCTACAAACCTGCAGCCTGCAAAAAGGAGACCCCAAACACAGTAAGTTAAGCAAAATGAGAAGACAGAGAAATACACTGCAGATGAAGGAGCAAGGTAAAAACCCACCAGACCAAACAAATGAAGAGGAAATAGGCATTTACCTGAAAAAGAATTCAGAGTGATGATAGTAAACATGATCCAAAATCTTGGAAATAGAATGGAGAAAATACAAGAAATGTTTAACAAGGACCTGGAAGAACTAAAGAGCAAACAAACAATGATGAACAACACAATAAATGAAATTAAAAGTTCTCTAGAAGGAAGTAGTAGCAGAATAATTGAGGCAGAAGAACAGATACGTGACCTGGAAGATAAAATAGTGGAAATAACTACCGCAGAGAAGAATAAAGAAAAAAGAATGACAAGAATTGAGAGTCCCAGAGACCTCTGGGACAACATTAAATGCACCAAAATTCGAATTATGGGGGTCCCAGAAGAAGAGAAGAAAAAAATGGACTGAGAAAATCTTTGAAGAGATTATAATTGAAAACTTCCCTAATATGGGAAAGGAAATAGTCAATCAAGTCCAGGAAGCACAGAGAGTCCCATACAGGATAAATCCAAGGAGGAACACACCAAGACACATATTAATCAAACTATCAACAATTAAATACAAAGAAAAAATATTAAATGTAGCAAGGGAAAAGCAACAAATGTAAGGTTACAGCTGATTTTTCAGCAGAAACTCTTGCAAGCCAGGAGGGAGTGGCAGGACATATTTAAAGTGTTGAAAGGGAAGAACCTACAACCAAGATTGCTCTACCCAGCAAGGATCTCATTCATATTTGATGGAGAAATTAAAACCTTTACAGACAAGCAAAAGCTAAGAGAATTTAGCACCACCAAACCAGCTTTACAACAAATGCTAAAGGAACTTCTCTAGGCAGGAAACACAAGAGAAGCAAAAGACCTACAATAACAAACCCAAAACAATTAAGAAAATGGTAATAGGAAGGTACATATTGATAACTACCTTAAATGTAAATGGATTTAATGCTCCAACCAAAAGACATAGACTGGCTGAATGGATACAAAAATAAGACCTGTATATATGCTGTCTACAAGAGACCCACTTCAGACCTAGGGACACCTACAGACTGAAAGGGAGGGGATGGAAAAAGATATTCCATGCAAATGCAAATCAAAGGACTTCCCTGGTTGGTGCAGTGGTAGGAATCCGCCTGCCAGTGCAAGGGACACGGGTTCGAGCCCTGGTCTGGGAAGATCCCACATGCCTTGGAGCAACTAAGCCGATGTGCCACAACTACTGAGCCTGCGCTCTAGAGCCCGCGAGCCACACCTACTGAGCCCGTGTGCCACAACTACTGAAGCCCGCGTGCTTGGATCCCGTACTCTGCAACAAGAGAAGCCACCGCAATGAGAAGCCCGTGCACCACAACAAAGAGTAGCCTCCACTCGCTGCAACTAGAGAAAGCCCGCGCACAGCAATGAAGACCCAACACAGCCAAAAATAAATAATAAATAAATTTAAAAAAATGGAAATCAAAAGAAAGCTGAAGTAGCAATTCTCATATCAGACGAAATAGACTTTAAGATAAAGACTGTTACAAGAGACAAAGAAGGACACTACATAATGATCTAGGGATCAATCCAAGAAGAAGATATAACAATTGTAAATATTTATGCACCCAACATAGGAGCACCTCAATACATAAGGCAAATGATAACAGCCATAAAGGGGGTAATCAACAATAACACAATCATAGTAGGGGACTTTAACACCCCCTTTCACCAATGGACAGATCATCCAAAATGAAAATAAAAAAAGGAAACACAAGCTTTAAATGATACATTAAACAGGATGGACTTAATTGATATATATAGGACATTCCATCCAAAAACAACAGAATACACTTTCTTCTCAAGTGCTCATGGAACATTCTCCAGGATAGATCATATCTTGGGTCACAAATCAAGCCTTGGTAAATTTAAGAAAATTGAAATTATATCAAGTATTTTTTCTGATCACAACACTATGAGACTAGATATCAGTTACAGGAAAAAATCTGTAAAAAATACAAGCACACGGAGGCTAAACAATACACTACTAAATAACCAAGAGATCACTGAAGAAATCAAAGAGGAAATCAAAAAATACCTAGAAACAAATGACAATGAAAGCACGACCACCCGAAACCTATGGGATGCAGCAAAAGCAGTTCTAAGAGGGAAGTTTATAGCAATATCATCTTCCCTCAAGAAACAAGAAACATCTCAAATAAACAACCTAACCTTACACCTAAAGCAATTAGAGAAAGAAGAACAAAAAAACCCCAAAGTTAGCAGAAGGAAAGAAATCATTTCTTTCCTCATTTCTTTTCACTTATTCCTCCAGAACAGGGCTTGGCAAAGTATGACACATGGGCTACCGCCAGCTGCCCCATCACCCTGCCTGTTTTTGTAAATAAATTTTATTCGACCCAGACACAAACTTTGCTTCATATTGTCTACGGCTGCTTTTGTCCTACAAGGCCAGAGTTGAATAGTTGTGCCAGAGACTGTATGGCCTCAGAATTAGAAACATTCACTATCTGTCCCTGTACCTAAATTGTTTGCTAAGCCCTGCTCTAGAGCTGATCAGTGTTTGCATTTCTTGTCTGTTATTTCAGACTCTTTTACATGTTTTTGAGTAAGTCTGAATATGTATCCAATTATACAAACACATCTTTGCACATAAACACACACATATATGAATGCATATATATATGTACACACATACACACACATATACACACCTATATATTTTAGCTTAAAGGAGTCATACTATGTATATTGTTATACATAATGTATCTTGGTAATTTTCCCATATCAGTGCCTATAAGTTTACTGTTATTTTGAGGAAAGGATATGGAATCATGGTATGGATGTACAATAATTTATTTGATCATCCCCCCACTCCACTGATGAATATAAAACTTGTTTCCAATTTCTGTCAGCAGTCCTGAAGGCTTCAAACTGCCTTTGAAAACCCAATTGTAGCTGCCATTCACTTAATTTGTAACATGTTAAGTCTTTGTAGCAGGGAGGCTAAGTTCATTCCATGTTAGAGTTTCTTACACACAGTTAACAGGACCAAAAATATATTCTGCATTTCGGATCTTAATTATGCACTTAATTAAAATTCACATTGTGAGTAAAAGGTAAGGACTATATTAGATTGCGGTTGTTGGCATCCTGATTAATATACATATAAGCTTTAAAATCTGTTTTTACATTATGGTAGATTTTCCAGAAAGAAACACGAAGCTTTAAAATGCATTTTAGAAAAGACAGAAGGAGATATGAACTCGGTGGAAGAAGTCCAGCTTATTCCAGAGCAGACGATAGCTATATATAATAAAAAAGGGAGCCAAAAGTCACACCTTAATTTGCGTGTGGTTTAGAGCAGGCAGGTCCTTCTCTCTCGCAGAATTAGAACCGGTGCAAAACCAGAGAATGAGAAATGCCAGGTGTCAAATTCCAGAATAAAACATGCATGTAATTTTCTATTTTATAAAACCAAATAACCAAGTTTCACCAATCTGAGGGTCAGGTTTCGGTGGGAGCACCTGCTTAGTTTCTTCTCAAAGCTTCCGTTCCTCCTCAACTCACATTTTCCAGTGTGAGAACCTCATTTTCCATTTTTTTGACCCTATAAAGGTCCCCTTGGCTTCCCTGGTGGCGCAGTGGTTGAGAGTCTGCCTGCCAATGCAGGGGACACGGGTTCGTGCCCCGGTCCGGGAAGATTCCACATGTCGCGGAGCGGTTGGGCCCGTGAGCCATGGCCACTGGGCCTGCGCGTCCAGAGCCTGTGCTCCACAACAGGAGAGGCCACAGCAGTGAGAGGCCAGTGTACCGCAAAAAAAAAAAAAAAAAAAAAAAGGTCCCCTTTATTCTGAGAGTAATCTATGGGCTTGATGTGAATTTTCCACTTTGTTTGGTGCATTTCCATTTATAAGCCATGTTTTTCTTACCTTCTGTGCTTCACGCTCAGTTTATTTCCCCTAAAGAATCAAGAAATGACTGTGAAAAGTTTGTTCACGTTTTGAGGTGGCCTCAATTCTTCTACTTCTGTTCTCCGGAATCTGCCACCTACCCCCCCCCCCCCCACCACCACCCAGTTCTCCACTCTAGCTTTTTCCTTCCTATTTCAGCTTTCGGCCACAGTGACTCTTAAACCCTTTACTTTTTTGATTACTAGTATTCCCTTTGCCCTTTTAATTTTGTTGTCTTCCTTTGCTCCTTTCTTCTTTGTTTTCAGTCTCTGACCTATTGCTTCTCTGCGATTGTCTTTATACCTTGAACAATTTTGAGGTGCGTATTAAACGTCTGAGGCAGAGAACACTTGTTTTCTCCTAACATCTCCCTTTCTTTCTTAGGAACGAGAACCCCAAAGGTTCTCCAGGCATGTGTCACTGAGAATAACATGGCATAGCCCAGCCTTTTGTGGGACTAAGGAGACCACTTCACCTCTTTCTGGCCTAATGGATGTGAGTAGAAGTGCTTTTTGCCACTGTCTGGGGGCACTTGTGCGCAGCAAGGGCATTGACTGCTTGCTTGCTGGAACTGGTTGTGAGGGTTGGCAGAGCAGCTCCCTTGGACCTGGACATGGAAGCCATGTCTTGACCTTGGTAGACCTGATAACCACGGACACAGGTTAACACGGGTATCTCAGTAAGGCCAGGAGATAAAAGCCAACACCACCAAAGACTAGAAAATATTACCAGACGCTATTGGAGAGTAGAGTACAGTGATAGACCAGATTCTGCCTCCTCATGTGATTATATGCCCAAATCTCCTAGTCTTTGGAGGCTGCCCAAGGGAGAAGGAAGGAGAGAGAGTGTGTGTGTGTGTGTGTGTGTGTGTGTGTGTGTGTGTGTGCGCGCGCGCGCGCATGTAGAATCCTGAATTGATTGTGTTTAGCCCCAAATGATGGCATTTACCTGGAAGTGACTACATTTTCTGCTATTAGGTAGATAGGGGATTTGAGAAAAAAAAAGAAATTAGAGTTACAAAATTAAAAAAAAATTATATTCTTTTACACTCATATTTGTGTTCTGTGAAAATTATATCCACTGTGGGAGTTTGGGCCCAAGAGGTCAATTGGGGATCATTGCTGAGTTTTAAGCACAGCTGTTACACTGTCAGATTTGTGTTTTCTTCCAAAGTCTTTTGTCTACAGAATTGTGACCACGTGATGGTCACAGATCACTTTCATCCCCTCGTGGAGACTCTCAGCTGTCCTACATATGTCACTATATTTTTGCAGAGTCAGATGGTCTTTCCTGAAATATTTTCTATTGTCATCATTTGTGATCTCCACTATAGCCCTGTCTTTGTATATTTTCTTCAAAATAGGATCCAAGTCAATTTTGGGAGAGAGTGTTTAGATTTTCTTGGTCAAATTTAAGAACTGCAACTGACTCAGTCACTCAACTGATAAGGAAAAGCAAAAAAATAGAGCATGACTTTGATTTGAGAAATAAAATTTTAAAACATGTTGCCTTTTCATGTTTTTTGTTTGTTCATAAAGTGGTAGTATAGTAACATTAAAGAATTTTTTTAAATAAGAAAGAAAAGCATTCACAATGACCTCACTCTGGGTTTTTGGTTGACAAAAACAAAAACCGAATTGAAACAAGCTGAGATGGAGAAAGCACATATGGGCTCAAGTCATGGAAAAATCCAGGAATAGGGCTGGTTTCAGATAAGGCTGGATCCCGAGAGTCCACGAACATCCATCAGCATTTCTCTGTTTCTTAGTTCTGTTTTCAATGTGTGGGCATTGTTCTTGAGCAGGACAACCCTTGGAGTGGCAAGATGGTCACGAGCAGCTCCAGCTTCTTACACCATGGTTTCAGCAACCTCAGCAGTAGGAGGTCTCATTGTTCTTGATATTAAAGAAGAAGAAAAATCCAAGGAAGTGATTCTCATTGGTCTGCTTGGGCCCATGCTTCTCTCTGAATGAATTACCATGGCCAAGGCAATGTGATGACCTATGGAGGCCAGGTCTGGGGCATGTGCCTTACTTTGGATTTGGGGGTGGGCTAACCCCAGGGATCACATGGATTAAAGATGATAGAAAGGTAGTTTTCTCTCCCCTAAATTAGAGTGTTGTTCCCAGAAGGATAAATACACGTTGAGTAGGGAAAATCAATAGAGAGCCACCAAACTTATAATTGCATTCTCCAAACACAATGAGGGCTTCCATTTTCTATGTTTCCTTTTGTCTATGTTCATAAACATTACACATTTATTTAGTAACAATTTTAATGTAGAGTAGACCAGGCATTAGCAAACTACAGCCCAAGAGCCAAATTTGGCCATCACTTGTTGTTGTAAATAAAGTTTTATTGGCACAGAGCCACGCCCATTCACTCAATGTTGTCTACAGCTGTTTTGATGCTGCAGCAGCACAGTTCAGTAGTTGTGACAGAGACCACATGGTCCTTGAAACCTAAAAATATTCACTATTTGGCCCATTACAGAAAGACTTTGCCATCCCTGGTGTATATTGGAATTGGAATTCTGCTTTTTTTTTCACTTAACGGTTTCTTTCTTCCTTTCTTTTTTTTTTTTCAGAGATTTTTTTTTTTTGATGTGGACCATCTTTTTTTTAATAAATTTATTTACTTTATTTATTTATTTTTGGCTGCGTTGGGTCTTCGTTGCTGCACGTGGGCTTTCTCTAGTTGCGGGGAGTGGGGGTTCCTCTTCGTTGCGGTGCACGGGCTTCTCATTGCGGTGGCTTCTCTCTAGGTGCGCAGGCTTCAGTAGTTGTGGCATGTGGGCTCAGTAGTTGTGGCTCACGGGCTCTAGAGCGCAGGCTCAGTAGTTGTGGCGCACAGCATTAGTTGCTCCTTGGCACGTGGGATTTTCCCAGACCAGGGCTCGAACCCATGTCCCCTGCATTGGCAGGTGGATTCTTAACCACTGTGCCACCAGGGAAGCCCTGGAACAACTTTTTTAAAGTGTTTATTGAATTTTCCACAACACTGCCCCTGTTTTATGTTTTGGTTCTTTGGCCATGAGGCATGTGGGATCCCAACTCCCCGACCAGGGATCGAACCCGCATCCCCCGCACTGGAAGGTGAAGTCTCAACCCCTGGACTGCCAGGGAAGTCCCGGCTGAACAGTTTCTTGTGAATAATTTCATGTTTTCAGTCTTCATATCCGTTATTATAAATATTGGCTACAGAAATACTTCCACTGGGTTGAGTGATTCTCCTTTAGTCATATGCCCCCAGGTAGAGAGCAATACTAAAGGTTTCTGTAGGAATCCACTCTTTTTATGCATGTGAGTAAAATGTAGAGGCCTTTTAGGTGCTTGCCCTGTGGCCCTCTAAGCTTAACTCTATTGAAGCCCTATGGCCCTCTAAGCTTAACTCTATTGAAGCCCTTGTCAAACTGTGATTATGTTTTCCTTACATAAAATATGTCAAGTGCAGGGACAGTGATTTCTTAAGTATCTTATTTTAATATCTAGCACAATGAAAGGCACTTAATTAAGTATGTTATTTACTACCTGTGAATTTACAAATTCTACTGTTGGTAGTAGAAATCAAATCATCTACCGCCTTACTTAAAACCTTCTGTGGTTCTTCTATTGCTCTTAAGATGAGAGAAAAAAAATCCTTAACTTGATGTATAGGTGCTGTGTGGTCTGGCCTTGATTTTCTTCACACGTGGCTTTCTATGCTCCAGCCATGCTGGTCTAGTTTCCATGCCTCCAGTGCCCCATACTTCTTCCTGCCTCCGGGGCTTTGCACATGCTCTCTGGAGATTATTGTCTAAGACAGATGGTGTGTAATTCTTCCTATTCCATAAGCATCACATTCCCCTTCTACATATTTCATCTACAAACCTTCATACAAAGGAATTCACTCACCAAACATTTATGTATTACTATGTGCCACGAACTGTTTTAGAGTGAGAACAAGACAAAAGTAAACAAGACAGGTGCAGTTCTGATCTCATGGAGCTTCTCTTCAGTGGAGGCAGCAGACAAGTAATCCATCAGTTATAACACAGAATGACAGGTGGAGGTGCAGGAAAAGAGAAAGCAATGTGGGACCAGAGATGAGGGCACCTGATCAGGTTGGGGAGCTCAGAGAAGACTCTTAGAAGTTGTGATATCAAAGATGCCACAAGAAGGATGCAGATTTGGCAAGTGAAGGGAGGGAAGTATGCTCTTGGTTGAGGCAGCAGCATTTGCAAGCCCCAGAGTTGAGAGATGAGGGATGCTGAGAGGATTTCTGAGTTTGTTAGAGAGCCCAGCTATGGTGTGATCCCCCTGGAGGCTGGGCCAGGCCCCTGGTCCTCTCTCTCTCCGATGGGAGGAGGCAGGTTGGCCTCCAGGCATTCTCAGAGCCTCACATCCCACTGTGGTTTCCCTTTGCTCTCCCTACTCCTTGCTTTCACTACAATCTGATTGTTAGGGTATAGGCCAGGATTACAGTTTGAATTAATATCATGCTCATTTCCTGCAAACTATGACTTAGATCAAGGGTTGGCTGATTGTTTTCTGTAAAAGGCCAGAGTAAATGTTTTAAGCTTTGCAGGCTATTCCAGTCTCTGTCACAAATACTTAACTCTGTTATTAGAAGGAAGCCCTGGGCAGTATGTAAATGAGTGGGTGTGGCTGTGTTCCATTAAAACTTTATTTAGAAACAGGTTTGGCCAGAGGATCGGAGTTTGCTGACCTTTGACTTAGATGATCAGCAACATCTTTATCTATGTCTTGACTTACTAGTTAAAAAAACCCCAAACACCTTTTATTAGTGTTTTCCAAACTGTGCTTTGTAGTCTGGTGTTTTAATGGAATTTTGTAAGACAGAAGTCCCCAACCTTTTTGGCACCAGGGACTGGTTTCCTGGAAGACAATTTTTCCATGGATTGGGGCAGGAGGAATGGTTCAGGCAATAATGCAAGCGATGGGGAGCAATGGGGAGCGATGGGGAGCGGTGGGGAGCAGTGGGGAGCGATGGGGAGTGGTGGGGAGCAATGGGGAGCGGTGGCGAGCAATGGGGAGCAATGGGGAGTGGTGGGGAGCAATGGGGAGCGGTGGGGAGTGATGGGGAGCAACGGGGAGCAATGGGGAGCGGTGGGGAGCAGCAGATGAAGCTTTGCTCCCTCGCCCTCTGCTCACCTCCTGCTGCACGGCCTGGTTCCTAACAGGCCGCGGGACCGTGGCTCGGGGGTTGGGGACCCCTGGTGTAAGAGTCTGCGGAGGTGTCGGAATGATGAGGGCCAAGAGAGGGAGGCCTGACCCCAGGGCAATGGGCATGTTCATGAACCTGACATTTTGAGAGACTGATCTGTGAAATCAGATCTTCTTTATATGTGCGTGCATACAAATGCCTAAGTGTGGTGGTAAAGAAATGGTGACATTTTTTTCCACAGGAAAATTGCACTTTTGTGAATAACTGTTTACTATTTCTATAAGGATAAAGTCCCAAAGGAGTTATCTTCTAGTCTGAAGCAGTAGGAAGATCAGAATTTATTTAGTCTGGACGTGACTTTTGGTTGGTTTCAAGAGAAAATGATGGCTCTTGTAATGATTCAATTTGCCTTTTAGTCAGACCAGCCAGTGTAAGTTTTTGGGTGAGGGTCAAATTCTTGTTTTCTTTTCCCATGAAAGATGTTATTTGAATGACCTTCCAGCTGGGGCTTTTATGGTGTCCTATCCAGTAGCGCTTCTTCCCCACTTGTGCCAGGATTAGGGGTAATATTTCCCTCTTTCCTTCTGGCTGCCTCCCACTCTGTTCAGTCTCTGATTCATGAACTTCTCCCTGACTCCACACTCTAATTTTGTGGCACTCTCTTAGCATCCTTTCACCGTTTCCTGAGAGTGCTTAGCACTGCTTGTCGTGTTCCAGTGGGAAGTGTGAGAGGGATGATTTGTTCGTGTCCAGCTCCCCCACTGGAGAGGAAGACCTACACCAGCAGGGACCACGTCTATCTGGTTCACCATTGCACTGCTGATGCCGGACACAGGGCAGTGCTCAGTAAGAACCTGCCAGACAAATTAGCATTTGTGGCTTTTCACTGGCATGGAATTGTAGAGAAATTTGTAGGGTACAAATGACTTAGAGGAACAGTTCTGCAGTGATGTCAATTAGGAACAACCTGTTAACCTGTAACAGACTACTGACAAATAGTAACTCAAAACCTAAGACCTTTATGGTTTACTCTAGAAGAGGATGTTGTGCTATTGGAATCCTGCCCACCATCACCCCCTTCCCCAACATACACTCACAGTGTTCTCACGTAGGTCACTGGCTTATCACTCAAAGCAGGATTCTCTGCCTCAGGGCTGTCTCTGGACTGGGCCCTGGATGGCCAAAGGGGTTATCTGCTCATTAACACTCTGAATTGGTTTCCTTCCCTTCCCTGTCTCCCCTGCTCTTCCCTACTGGTACTTCCTGGGATCACCTTCCATGTAAATTATTTACACCCAAATGCTGATCTCAGGCCCTGCTTCTGGAGGAAACTGATATAGAAATATTTACTTAACAGAAAGCCCAGAGGTGGACAGTGCTGGGGCTGGTTCACTCAGCATCTCGGCAAGGTGGTCAAGCACCCAGACTTTTCTATCCTTCCCTTCCCCCCTCGGCAGCAGGTGGCTTTGTACCTTCAGGCATGTTTCGTCATGATGACAAGATGGCCACTATAGCTTCAGATAATGCACTCGCACCTGAGCAACCAAAGTCGGAAGCGCTGGGCTGGGGGTAAGAGTGGAGGAGCGGCAGGTGAGGGGCTCTCTCTTCACACGCTCTTGTTTTTGAAACAAGGAAAACATGTTTCCCAGAAGGCACCCCTTTGTGTCTCATTGGCCAGAATTGGGTCACATGACCTGCACTTGCCGCAAAGGAGGCTGGGAAGGTGAATCATTGGGTTTTTTTCAGTCTCTGGGGTGGGAGGAGGGTCTGGCCATTAGGAACAGGCATACAGAGCCGTCACGTTCACTATAGCCGGGTGCACCTCCCCCTTTTAAAATATTTTGTGGCAATGGGTGGTGAGACCACCAATCTCTTTGTCAGTTAAAGGTGGGAATACACGACAAAAAGTGCTTCTAGAAAGGAATTTTAATCTGTTCATGGCTGAAAAGTTTAAATTTTACAGCAAAAGTTTGAAGTCTCTGTAAACGACAGAGATGAAAAGGTCGGCATTTAAATCTGTTTCCTTAACAGATGGCTCCCAGAGTGAGCCGAGATCGGAATTCACTTTCTGGGCTCCGCCACTCTCCATAAAGCTGGTCGTGTGGTTTATGACATCAGCAGAGCCCCAGCGTGAATTACAGCTTGTCCTTGTATTCACTGTGGTGCCATCTATTATGCTACTGTGTGTAATGTTGATTAGGAAGGTGTCTTTGATAGCTCAGTGGAGGAAAAAGGACTCATGTTAGAGGCCTGAATTACAGTAATGGTTAAAGACAAAGGTACATAAAGAGAAGGCTGGACATTAACAGCCTTTTGCATTTTTGTGTGTCTGTGTGTGAAAAGGAAGAGTAAGATTAGATCAAGTCATCAAAAAAGGACGCACTCCAAATTTATGAACAAAGACTTTCCTGTCGCTCCCCACAAATAATTCCTAGTTGAAGTCTACGTGTCTCCTTAATAAAGTTGTGCTGCTTACCTAGTGCTGGGTGAAACACATACACTTAACCCATAATTTTTGAGTCTTGAAAAAAGAGCTGTCTGTCACTCTTGGCACTGAAAGTCAAGGTCATAGATCAAAGTTCATTACAAAAAACCAAAAGTCAAAATTATTTTCTTCACGGGAATTTTACTGGGTTAGATATTGCTTGAAACAGCCATTGGTTTTAACTGGGACACTTTTTGGGTAATAAAATTCTAGAAATGGTATTTGTGTTAACATTATTTGACCAGGAAGAGTTAAGATTTAAATAATTGTTGTAAAGACAAGCCTCTTCGGTAAACTATACACAGTGCTTCTCAAATTTTGGGGTATACCAGATGCTTAGACCTTTGGTCAACTTGCTGAATCAGAGTCTCGGAGGGTGGGGCAGAGACGCCTGCATTTTTAATAAGTTCCTCAGGGAATTCTGATGCGTCCTACCAAAGTGCTGTGTTGCCGCCAAGGAGCTTCTTTTAAAAAGTCCTCATCCTATTCTAGATGCATTTACCAGCCGCTGTGCTAGGCCTTAGCGGTTAGACCTGTCCAGCATGGTATCCACGAGCCACATGAGGTTATTTCAATTTTAATTTACATCAACTAAAATGAAATAAAATAAAAATTTAGTTCCTCAATTGCATTAGCCACCAAGTGTTCAATAGCCACATGTAGCTTAGTAGCTAACATATTGGACTGCAAAGATCTAGAACATTTCATCATTGCAGAAAACTATTGGACAATACTGGACTAGACAGTAAACAAAGTAGATACAATTTCTGCCTCAATGGAGAAAACAGATCAGTCCCCACCCCCCCATAAACGGACAAATCAACAACTACAAATTCTGTTTTATGAAGGAAATGAAGGGCTGTGACTAGGACTGTTACATGATTTGTAGCGCCCAGTGAAAAAGTGAAAATGCAGGGCCTCTTGTGAAAAACATTAAGAATTTCAAACAGCTATAGCAGAGCATTAAACCAAGTCTGGGGCCCTTCTGAGCAGAAGTTTTACACCCAACAGGGCTGCAATATACTAAAATCAAGGGCGGGGGGGGTAAGGATGTCACAAATGCTCCTACCAGCAAGTGACAGTCTGAGTTGGAAAGACGAGAAAGAGCTAGAAATGCAGAATACACAGGAAAATAAGGTTTTGGGCAAAGGGAACAGCCTACACAAAGGCCCCCGAGGTGGGAAAGATGTAATATTCCAAAACCTGAAAACATTCCAGAGTGGTTTAGGGAAGGAAGGACAGCAGGGGTCAAGGCTGAAAAACAGGTCATGATTGTGTCCTGGCAGCTGGTGGCTGTGCGGTCAACCCCAAATCCCAGTATAAGCTCACTTGCACAGTTCGGCCCACGGCCCCATTTTGGGTTTCCTTAGTGAGCCTGCGAGCATCCCTAACTAGTAAGGAATCCTAATCAGGCAGAATGAAATCCTACTTTTTTATTTTTAAGACAAGAGGAGAGAGGCACAGGAAATGATTTGCTTTGATTCACAATCTGGTGCCGTAGAAGGTTAAGGAAATTGGTGAGAATGCGCCGGCTTCTGAGCACAGACTGGCGCTGGAGCGCCTCTGGGATGGAGCGTTGGGCAGAAGATTCGTGATTCTCCCATGTGTGGAGAGAAGCGTTGCCTTGCACATGCTACTTCCCAAAAAGGTGTTTCATCAACAGAAATGCTGATTCTCTGGCTCCCTGATGCTATATTTAGAAGTGACATTTACATTTCCACAGATCAACAGCCCCATTTGGATATAGTTCCAAGAGCTTCGCTGTCATAGGGAATGTGCTGGCTTTTCTTTTTCCCTGTTCCCCTTTCTTAGATGTTGGGAATTAGCGAAATTCGGAGGCATCTGTAATTTGGTAGATAAAAATAGCTGAATATGATAAATTTGTACATTTTTAAAGAGGTCACAGTGTAGTATGGTGACTTTCAAAAGGGCTTGGGGGAAAATTTATCCTACACTATAGTTTCTGTCTCATTCATCTACAAAATACCTCTGTGGACTCTAGCTAAAGGCCCCTCAAGCCCTCAAAAGCCTTTCCATTGTTTTTTTTTTTTGGGGGGGGCTAATTTTGAATCTGAGTTTCTGATACCTTAAGGTGGCTTACTTATTGATAGTTTGAAATCAGAGAGAAGTTAACTTCTTTTATTCAGCAGTAAAACATCACTTCATTGAGGCTTTATGTCTGTGCTGTGCTATATATGTGCATATTACTTTGTGTCTGATGGTGTTTAAATATTCTAAGTATTACTTTTTTGACACATTTTCTTCTTGGCAAAATAGTTCTCACAGCTATTGGTAAAAAAGGAAAGGATCCAATTTCTTACTTCCTTGTCAAGAGGATGGACAAAATTGGAAAAGTAAAGATAACCATTGGTGCCCATTAATCTATGGGATTATTGATCTGCCTTTGGTAGTAACATCCTTCAGGCTTCTGGAACCTGATCAAGGGACCCCATAAAATTATGAGCACGTGCTACCATCAGAGGGCAGTGTGCACTCTCTCCAAGAGCCCATAAAAATTATGCGTTTCCCTGCCGTAGCTAAAAGGATTTGTCTGGCAAAGGGCAAACCCATTAGGCATTAAACATGCAGCATTTTTTGCTGTTGCCTGTCATAATGGAAACAATGATCTGAAAGTTCTGATTAAACCTGCAAGATTTCCTATCTAGTGTGTCTTCAAGCATATGCTTCTTAAAGTTATTTCTTTTAATTTCCAACTGTACTAAAGAGACAGGAGTTTAGAGCTGGGATAACTTTTTTAGGACTTTGGTAGGGAAAGCTCTCTTGAATCTGTGTCGCGGCACTCATTGGAATACAGATGGTCAGTAAATAATGGGTCTTCATCAAAACAATATCCAAAGTTAAAAAAAAATTGCTTTAATGAAAAAGGAGTTATGATTAGCTCCAAGATGTGCTGGATAGTTCTTATCCACCAAAACCTAATGCAAACGTGAAGAATTGGTGAATAACTTTTTCAGTCCTGGTTTTTCTGAGACGCATAAAAAAGAAATCTCTGTATATATGACCGTTGGTAAGCCAGTAAACAAAGGCCAGAGAACCCATTTGTACAAACCTGAGTATTTGCATTTAAAATATGGTCACCTGTGACTTTGTCAACGATGGGAATTTGATTCATCTGTGGGCATAAAATCTCTGTTGGAGGGTGGACCTGGAGCTGGGAAAATTACGATTGCGTCGACTCAGGAGCCAACATCAGCTCGTGGTTCAGGTGTGAGATTGTAAAGGAAAGGGTCTGGTAGACTCGTCTTTCAAAAATTTCAGCAAATAAATTGTTTGCTTTACAACTTCAGGCGCAGTCGTGAGGGGCAGCGTTGTTTTTCTGCTGACTGCGACAGATTGAGCTCTTCTGCTGGGATTTCTCAAGAGGGCAGTAAGGATTCGAGGCTCTTTCAGTATTTTTCTGAAATGACGGATCATCGTCGTGCAGCTGCCATGGTTAGGGAACGCAGCACATGCTCCTGGGCTGGAGAGAGCTGCCGAATGCTCCAGAAAGGAAATGCTGCTGCCTCCTCTTATGTCCTCCAAGATGATATTTTGGGATGATTTCCCCCTTTTCAAAAAGAAATGTATGGATTTATTAATAGAGTGTAAGTATTGATACAACATATATGTATTAATGGTTGACAAAGGATTTAAAAATTAAATGGCTCCTGGGATGGTGCCTTGATGGCTGGGTAAAACCAGGAATGGTTAATCAAGACAGAATAGCTGGGAAAGAGAAGTTCATGTAACCCAGTGGTCCTCAACCAGGGGGCACTTTTGCTTCCAGGGGGCATTTAGAGACATTTTTGATTGTCACAGATGGGGTTCTCCTGACATCTAGTGTGTAGAAGCCAGGGATGCTGCGGAAGACCCCGCAAGGCATAGGGTAGCCCCCTCCACAAAGAATTACTTGGCCCCAGATGTCAGCACAGAGCTTGAGAAACCCTGATACAAACAATCGGGTAGCCAGGAAGGGATTGTGAAAATAGATTATAGAACACTAAAGAAAATCTAGTTTATTTTCAGTGTGTTAGACTCTGAAGATGAAAAGCCAGGAAGTCTGTGATATTCAGGATTGTTTTTCTTGTGCTTCCTAGTAAAAGTGTTAAGTTCTGAGACCCAAGCAAATGTGAGCCCGCTTGGCAAGGGGAGTCGTTGAGGTGGATTTGCTGAGCGGTGGGAGAATGCCTTTTTATATGCTGCTGTGAATTTGGGGCTGGTCTTTGTTGCAGTTCCCTAGATGCAGGGCCTCCAGATGCTGTTTTTTTTTAACCGCAGGTTCAGTATAGAGATGCTGATGTGCCAGTGCAGAAACATTCTCTTGGGAAGGTTCTCAAAATGGGATGTTTTGCAAATGGCAGACTTTGGTTGGATATTTCTACAGCTGCATTTCTCAACCAGGGGTGATTTTGTTCCCCAGGGAAACATTTGACAACGCCTGGAGACATTTTTTGGTTGTCACAAGCAGGGATGGTGCTACTAGGTAGAGGCCAGTGACGCTTCTGAAGATCCTGCAGTGCACATGACAAACCCCTCCACTCCCCCAATGCAGAATTCTCAGGCTCCAAATCTCAATAGTGCTGAGGAGGAGAAAGCTTGTTCTAAGGTTTCTGGCTTTGCATAATACATCATAATGCATTTTCCTTTCCTTCCTGCTCCAGAATCAAAAGTCTCACCGTTGATGAAAATTTCCTATCCTCAAACATTCCACAGATGATTTGCTTGTAGGGGCAAAGAGTGGAAATTGCATGCACTGTGTTTGTAAGGTTGATCCATGCACTGCCAGGCATTTTAAAGGGACAGCTGTGTGCCCAGAAGTAGGCATTTAGACAGAGAAAACAGGTTGGGGACATGCCGTCATCCTGGAAACGCAATGAATTTTCCAAAGACCCAGGTACAGGGCCAGTCTTTGCAAGAACTGGAAGGTGACATGACTTGACAGAAATATGCAGGAATGAGTGGACATGGTAACCTGTCAGGAGAGAGGTGAGGAGAATAAAGACAACATGAAGCGAGGATGAAAAGCTGGCAGTCTGGATGGAGTTAGACCGAAGCGGGTTTGAATCCCAGCTCCACTATTCACTGGCTCGGTGATTTTGAGCAAGCTACTTCCCGTCTCTCAACTGTAGTTTCTGCATCTGTAAAATGGGAATAATTGTGCTCTTTAATTTAGTTTTAATTGAATTAGGGCTTTAAATGTAATATGTATTAAAGAGCTTTGCAGAGTGCTGGGTATCTCCAAGTGCTGAATACATGCTAGCTACTTTAGTATTATTATCATGATCACTGTGAACACTATTTTCATTGTTCCAGAATTTTTGTGCTGAACAAAGATTTTACATGTCGCAAAGCATTGCTTATTCGCACCCCCTTTCTACTAATCTGAGAAACTAGAATTTTAATTGTATGATTTTGGGGGTATCTCTTTCATATATCTTTTCTCATATTTTGAAATTTTGTCTGCATAGTGGGAACATTTAAAACCATTAGTCAAAAGATAATTGTTTGGGTTATTTGCTTACTCACATTGAAGGAGATATATTTCTCTTTTTTTCTGTTTGGGTTAAAATAATCAGGAATTAAACAAATAATGTAACAAGGTGAAAAACTATCCTGGCAGGTAGCACTAGAATTTCCCTCATGTAGATAAGACTGAATTCCTAGGCCAGCAGATGTGGCAGGTGTTTAGGGCAGAAATTCTACACGCTGTGGAACAGCTGTGTGACAAGGCAGAGGGAATGTTTCCGCAGGCACACATGTAGAATGTCTCTGTCCCTAGAAGGGCCACATAGGTTATCGCAGCTCATGATGTATAAAGGTAGGGGCTAGCCTCCCATTCAATTGTTCAGCCGCTCTACAAACATTTACAGGGGACCTTTCATGAGTAAAGTGAGGCTCTGCTGAGGCTTGAAGCTAGACAGGAACTTTTATCTACAAGAAGATTGCAGACAGGTGGGCCATCCCAGAAGTGTCCACGTGACAAACAGGATACCCTTAATTTTATTAGTACTCCTCCTTAAACCACATGTCTGGTCAGGTCACAAAACTGAGGATACACGCCAGAGTCCGTATAATGCCCTCCCCAGAGGTGGGCAGCCTTCACCTGGGAGGGGCCAGAGAATAAATATTTTCTACTGTAGGTCTCTGTTGTTACTACCCAACTATGCCGTTGTAGTTTGAAAGCAGCCATGGACAATTTGGAAACAAATGGGCATGACCGTGTTCCAATTAAACTTTATTTATGGATGGTAAATTGTGAATTTCATGTAATTTTCAGAAAATATCCTTTTTTTTTTTTTTTTTTTTTGCGGTACGCGGGCCTCTCACTGTTGTGGCCCCTCCCGTTGTGGAGCACAGGCTCTGGACGCGCAGGCTCAGCGGCCCTGGCTCACGGGCCCAGCTGCTCCGCGGCATGTGGGATCTTCCCGGACCGGGGCACGAACCTGCGTCCCCTGCATCGGCAGGGGGACGGACTCTCAACCACTGCGCCACCAGGGAAGCCCTATCCTTTTTAAAATTTTCCAACCTTTAAAAAATGTAAAAACCATCGTTAGTTCCTAGGCCATAAAAGAACAGATGGTGGGCTGGATTTGACCTGTCCACCCCTTAACCTAGAACATGACAAAGGAAGGAAACCCTACCCTTTCCAAATAAAAATCCCATAAATTCCTACTTTTCTGTCTTTAAGGTGAAAGACACCACCCTGGATATTTGAGGACTTGATTTGATTAACTCTATAGGAATCAGCCTGCCAATACTTGACTACTTACCCACACTGTCTCTGTTGGTACTACTTGGCCCTGACATTTGAAAACGGGGATGGCTGTGTTCCAGTAGAACTTTATTTACGAAAACAGGCTGATGTGGCCCGCTGGCCCTGGTTTGCTGGTCCCTACCCTCCATGATCTAAACATGCCTATCTCCCCCATTCTGATGTCGTCTTCTACCTCCCACTTTTTCTCTCAATTTGTTCTGTCCCTGTAGGACTTCTGCTACTTGCTGGGTGTGCCAAACCAGCTCTTACCTTGGAGATTTGGTACTTGCTGTTGTGTCAGCTTGAAATGCTCTTCCCCAGGCATCCCCTTAGGTCACTCTGCCCTGCATTAAGGTTCGTCTGTTATTCCTCAGAGATGTCTTCTCTGCTATCCTATAAGATAGCAAGACCTTTTGTCCTGATAGGCACCATCCTTTACTCCGCTTTATTATTCTTCACAGCATTTCTTGTCATATATATTTATTGTCTATCTCTCTCCTAGGGTGAGAGTTCCATGAGGGGAAGGTCTTAGTTTTCTTTTCCACTTCTGTCTTATCTTTAGTGCTTAGAAAAGTGCCTGGTGTATAGTAGGTGTTCACTAAATGCTCTTTGAATGCATAAATAAAAATACTTAGAATTTTGCTCTTTGGAATCAGACTGCCATCTCTTATCTGAACCCACAAAGGAGATTTAAGGTTTCTTTTACTTAAAATAAAATTTCAGCTGTTTGGTCTTCCTGCTCATGGAGACAGTGGAATGTTCTGTAGTAACCCTAATGACACAAATATAATGTAAGTCACAAATGTAACATAAAATTTCCTAGCAGCCATATTAAAAGGGTAAAAAGAAAAAAGTGAAGTTAATTTTAATAATACATTTTATTTGCCTGATATATCCAAAATATAATATTAACATGTAATCAATATTAAAAAAGTTACTAAATGGGTATTACACACTGTTTTTGGTACTAAGCCTTCAAAATCCGATGTGTATTCTATACTTGTGGTATTTCTCAGTTTGAATAAGTCACATGTAAAGTCTTCAATCGCCATATTGGTTAGTGGCTACTATACTGGACAGCACAGGACAATAGAGTTTGATTCAGGACAGGAGACAGCATAGTGCCCTGGTGACTCATAAGCAGTTCTTCAGTAGCAGTTAAATACCTGATTTTGGCCAACCTTCATTGTGTTGTAGTCTGCCAAAGTTTTGGGATAAACCATCGCTGTCAAAATTTATTGGTGCTCAGGGGAAAATCAAGATTTCTGTAGTATAATGCAATGCTATAAATTAAAACGAATGCTTTTTAAAAAATTATGATGTTACATCATGCTTTGAGGTAATATAATGTGACAGGTTGTAACTTTTGTAAGATTGCCTTAATGTAAAGCAGGAAGTGAGTCTGAGAAAGTTTCCATTGCCCAGGACTTGAGAATCTGGGCCACGTTTCAGCTGGCCACGATAGTGTGCCACTGCTCAGATGTTGGCGCAGCAGATTCCAGCTGAGTCCTTAGTTCAGTTTGGTGTGGCCCTTGTGTGGTTCATGTGGATTTTAGGTTTATTCTAAGAATCTCCCAAGGATTAAGAGGGAAATGAAGAGAGATCTTTGTAACAAAACCACTCTACAGGGTTATATGATTTTGGAACTGGAGTCCCCACTGGTCTATATGGCATGACTGGCAAATAAATTTCATCTCAAATGCAAGCTGAGATTGGTGTTTAGTGGTTTTCTGGGGTCCTGTGTTAAGAAGACTTCTGAGGATGCCTCTGGACTCATATGAGAGAGTATCTTATTGAACCAGCAATGTTTGCCATGGGCATGGGAAAGGGATAGTTGCCGTTTATATGCTATGTATTTGCCCTTCCTGACCTAAGGTGTCTATTTCCTGCTTCTGGGGTGGGCACATAACAGGAGTTTCTTTTTCTGGGCTAAGAACAGTGCCAAAGTAGGGGTGAGGGTCCTGCAATTGGGTTGAACTAGAGGCCAGCTTACTTGAGGCAGCCAGTTGGCTAGAAAGTTAGAACTGTGGTCAATGCCTTGCTGACCTTGTTGTGTGGGAAACAATCCCCAGTGCTATGTCTTGAAGTTGAGGCTGGGATGAGCACAGGTCTGGACCCAGAAGGATTAAGAGAAGAATGGAATGTGTTATATAAAATAATTGGCATAAGCAATTCTGACTAGAGAGGGAGAGCTTGCAGGGCAATGGGCTTCATGGTGATCCAGATTGCTTAGTAGTGTCTGCCTGGAGCTCTGTGTTGGAGGGGTGCTGAGGTTGTAAGGGTTTAGGGAGAAAAAGACTTATGATTGATTAGTAATGTCTGCCGTGGGTGTAGAAGATGTGCAAACCAGCACACATGCTACATAATTACAGCCTCTGATTTAGAGGCATAGTGTGCTGGGATCCAGAGAGTCATGATTGATTGTTAATGTCTGTTATGAGTATAGGAGTTATGTAAGACAACACACACGTCATTGTATATTGGCAATCTAATTTAGAGGTGTGGTATAGGGATGACATAAATACGTTCCCTTGTTGTCTTTGACAGGTGCATGTTTTGTTTTCTCTCTTTACATTTACATTATTTGTCCATTTGACAGATGCCCATTTAGTTGTCTAGGTCTATGCTGGGGCTAAGCTATACTCATTCAGTATTAAATGAGTCTCCCCAAAACTGGTAAGTGCCATCAAACAGGTAGAAGAAAAGGGCCAAGGAGTTTAAGAACGGCTTCATGAAGGAGGTGGCATTTGAATGGTGTATTGAAGATTGGGCAGATTTTCAGCATGTGGGAATGAGGGAAAGAGCATTTGGGTGGAGGCGACAGCACAGGCAAGAAGATGTGTTAGGAAAGCATGCGTGTGTATGGGGAAAAGTGAGTAGGTGAGTTTTGCAGGAGTGCTTCCTGCATAGAAAGAACAGTGAGAGAGGAGATGGAGGAAGTTGAATGGGGTAGATTCTGGGGGGCCTCAAATGCCAAACTAAAGAACTGGGACTTAACAAACTGACCATATTGAGTGATTTGGAATATTCAGTAGCTTCTGTTTGTGTGGACTGAAGAGGTACCAGGTAGATGCCTTTACCACCTAGCATTTCCACCATCATAGCTTAAGCCCTCAGGGCTTAACATAATTTATTTTCAAGAGCCTGAAAATGTGTGACAGGATAAAAATTATATTGATTATAAAATGTTCCCCCATCCTTTCCACATTCCTTGCCTCCTAAAGAAGACTGTGGCTTGGCTTCATTCTATCTCCTCCCCTTTTCTGCCCTTCAAAGAGGGCCTTATGCCACGTAGGTCTTTGCGGTGGAGAATAAAAAGGAAGAAAAGGAGCAAGATTGAAATAGGTGTTTGGTGAATTGAGCTGGAGGATGGTTTCCGAGTGGTTTGAGGTGAGAAGTCGGGCTGTGCAAGGCCGTGGGGGACACAGGAGAAATATTTAAGGGGTTATTTCTTGCAGTCAAATATAAAGGACTGGCATAATTCTGAAATCACTTTTGCTTGCGTGCAATGGGTTCCTTTAACTGTGACATAGATCGGGGACAACACAGGATGGGTCCTGCGTCCCAACTTCAGAAACGTTACCCATGGAGGCCACCTTGGGTCACACTTCAAATCCTCATCAACCACTAGGAAGATGCTCATCCTGTACATCAATTTGGTTTTCAGGTCATCCTCAACGGGAAAATTCTCATAGAGTCGAAACTACCCCTGGGGGCTTCCCTGGTGGCGCAGTGGTTAAGAATCCACCTGTCAATGCAGGGGACACGGGTTCGAGCCCTGGTGCAGGAAGATCCCACATGCCGTGGAGCAACTAAGCCCGTGCGCCACAACTACTGAGCCTGTGCTCTAGAGCCCGCAAGCCACAACTACTGAAGTCCACGTGCCACAACTACTGAAGGCTGCGCGCCTAGAACCTGTGCTCCGCAACCATATAAGCCACCGCAGTGAGAAGCCTGTGCACTGCAACGAAGAGTAGCCCCCGCTCGCCGCAACTAGAGAAAGCCTGCGCGCAGCAATGAAGACCCAACACAGCCAAAAATAAATAAATAAATAAATAAATTAAAACAAAACCAAAACGAAAAAACTACCCCCAGAAAATCCCCAAACTAATTACATAACAATACAGCACCTTTCAGTAAGTCCAAGCCAGCCAGGCTTTCCTCCAGGGTTAGTATAGGATCACAGATTCTTTGGTGGAACTCCAGATGAAAGAGCTAGCTTGCGTTTAGAGGCACAAAATCTACGGTCAGCAGGGTGAGATGCGCACCTGTGGGAGGGACGTGCTGATGAATGACAGAGGGGAGCTCAGATTTACACCTCATTCTCACACCTGTTCTGGGCACACGCTCACTGAGGAAAACGGGGAGCAGACTTAACCAGCATGCACGGTTTTCTTCCTTTCGGCCTCTGTCTTGCTCGACCCAGCACATCTTGTAGATTTGGCAGGAGCTGAATGCATGTAGGATGTGACTCTATAGCATGATATTATCATGAACACCCAGGATGGCTTCATAGGACCATGACATGGAGGGGGAGGGTCAGGAAGTCCCCACTGCAGGCTGCCCACTGCCCATCCCGTTAGCACAGAGAAGAGCATCCAGGATGATTTTGGTGGTTGGAGAGAAAAGTAAACTAGAGTTTAAATGTATTCTTTACTTTCAGTGCTGATTCCTAATTTCTACATAAATACAAGCCCTGGCGCGAGGACAGAGGCAGAAGCGTCATATGTATGTGCCCTCCCTCTGGAAGCCAGCTAATAATTTCTCATTAGCAACAGTACGTGAAAGAGACTGCTGTTCCACTGGAAGCCTGTTGACTGTGATAATTGTGTTTGAGTCTGGAGACCTCACCTGGTACCTTCCTGCCCAGGTAGGTGACGTTTTGGAAACTGCATAAACTCTGCATGACCATGGAGGAAGGAGGAACCTATCTGCCCCTCAGAACATGGGACATGGGTGGGGGAAGTGTGCTCTCACAGCCAAAGCCATAGAGATGATGGCCCCATTGTTTTCCTGCCAAATGTGATGTGACCAGTTGGGAGGAATCTGGCAAGTTCTTCTTACATTCTACGTTTTCCTGTTCTCTCATTTCAGTCCAGCCTTTTTCTTTCACTTTTGGAGTTCATTTCTATCTTGCTTTTTCCTCCCGAGCTGCCTTTGTGTAGCTGCCAAAGGAAGGCTTGTGCTTTCGATGGGAAGAGAGGGTTATCTGCTGCCTTCAGCGCCCACACTTGCTCTGTGAGCTCCCTGACACGGGGGGCTGTTCGAGGCATGTGATAAGCATCCCCCCGCTGTCGGAGGCTCCCACCATACAGCTCTTCATCCTCTCTGTCACAAGGCCTGCTGGGACCCCACGTGATGCACAGCAGGAGTTCTTAGAGGTTGGCTTCTCTGAGGGTGGGGAGAGCTAAAAAAAAATGCCTACCTGACCATGACCTTGAGAGTCAGAGAGGGCAGAAAATTCTTTTTCTTAGAAGTCCTGACTTCTTTTGGTTTCAATAGTTTGTATACTGGTTAGGCTGGAACATATCTAGACCTCTCCTGCAAATTCTGTCAGTGGTCTAACTTTCTGTGCCCTTGTATTTAGGGAATTGCACACAGTGGCGGTATTAAAACTACTAAACTGTAGGCACCAACCAGTCATAAGAGAAGCCCAGTCAATCAGAACAGGTGCTGGAAATGAACAGTTGGCATTGCCTTGCCAGGGTGTGCCTGCTGAGTGTGGCCTTATATGTACCCCACGCTGCTGGGGCACTTCCTGTGCCATTGAATCACACAGCTGTCTTAGGGGCTAGTGGAGTCCATCCTATGTGCTTTTAATATATATCAATCAAAAGTATATAAAGCAAAGGAGAACAAGAAAAAAGCAATCTAAATAAGGACGCTCACCAGTCTATGTAACACTTAATGCTCCACACAGTGTGAGATGGGAAATGAGAATTTGCTTTTCCTTCGGTTGGTCTCAATTCCTGCATTTCACTTAGAGAGTGGGCATCTCACCCTGTTTGCTGTGGTTCTAGCATTTAAAGAGGCATATTGGTCGTATAACATGGCCTTTAAGCGCTAGTGAGCTCTAGAATGGACCAGAAAAGTAACCATCTGTTTCAATTCTGTAGAAAAAGGATCTGCGCTGGGCTTGCTGGGAGATGGTGTATAGGTGTAGTTGGTAGGTAGGTGTAGGCACGACACCCTTTTAAGGATAATTTGGACCATTTGTAACTTGCGCTTTTTGTGCTGCCTCTAGAGCCCAACTCCTGTGCACGTTGTCTCTTGACTGTGTTGGCATCTTGTACTTGGCTAACTCAGATTTAGAGAGGAGTGTAAAGCTGCCTTCTAGGAAAATGGAAGTCAACATGAGACCATTCAAAAGTATCCTCCTCTTCTTAAGGTCACTAGTCATTTGGTTTCTAGACCAAATAAACCCCACATTTCATCATTCTACCTCTTCCCATGATAATAAACCAAGATAATCCCACATTTCTGATGGTTTCTAGCATTGTGTCCCTAGAGTAGAAACAATACAGATTGTGTGTTCAACATCTGGATCATTCATTTCACACCTCCCACAGGAATCTCTTAGTCCGTTAACATCTGGATTTCCCACTTGCAAACAAACCCCAAATTACACAGGAGTTTAAGTTAGACTTTCATCCAGATAAATTGTCTCACAAATCGGGAAGGAGAAAAGTGATTTTAGATTTATTTGCAGAACAAGGGCTATTATAGAGGTAGGTACTCCATCTTTTATTTATTTATGTTTTGGCTTCAATATTTTGGGCAAATTTGACTTTAAACTTAGTACCCCATCTAAAATTTTGATCCTTAAGTAGATTTCAAACAGAATGTATCAATAACAAAGTCATGTGTATGATCTGTTGGCTAAACAATACTGGGCTTTTCAGAATTAAAGCATCCATTTGTGATTTACCTACATTAAATAAGAAATTGAATAGAATTCCTTTTTTTGACTCCTAAGTGGATTTCGTAGCTAAAAAAGAAGTAGTAAATACAAATAGACAGGAGGAAAATTTAGTTTCTCTGTACTAAGTGCTGAACTAGTCACCAGTATTCAGTAAGTCTTGTTGATTCGATTTGAATTGAAAAGAGAAATGAATAGTTGGTGTTTCTTATACTGATGACTACCACAAAGACCAAAATGAAATTTCTGATGAAGCTGAATAAAGGTCAAACTTTAAAAGACAATTGCATATATATTTTGAAGGAATGAGACCAGCAGTATTCCAAATATGAAACAACAAGGACACATCGATGATGTGGAAATTGTCACCTCATCTCCTTAATAGTAAATACTTAAGTACTAGAATAAAATGTGATTCCAGGTGGAGTTTTGGTATTTCTTAGAAAGCTGAAGTAATCTGGACTAATACATCTGTGTTTCTAATTGTGATAATTTCTATTTGTGAAGTAACTGTAGAATAGTTATCATGACTAGTTTAAAGAATAACTTTGAAATCTACATATTTATACATTGGTTTTCCTTAGAGATAAATTGTAATTAGGAAGCTTTCTTTAAACACACACACACGCAAATACATGTACACACACACGCAAACACATATACACACACGCAAACACATGTACACACACAAAACTTTACTTCCTAATGAACGGGATCTTCTAGTCAGTTGTCTTTTCGCTCACGTGAGGAATTACGGAAACGTGGTTGCACGTGTTGATCCAGGGGTGGTCCTTAGTATTGGATAACGTTTGTTCTAAAGAGGGCTGTAAGTAGCAGCCTTGATCTTTTCTCTGAAATTCCTTCCCTCCTTCAATTTCTGGAGAAAGGAAGCCGTGGTAAGATTTGTGTACCATGGAGTGGATACAGGGGCTCCTGGAGGTTCCTGCACCCTTTCTCACTCACTCCTCCACTGGTAATATCCAAAGTGCTCACACCTTCTTACATCTATCTCTTTTGCTCATGCCATTTCTCTTCTTGGAATATGTTTCTGCCCTCTCTCTTTCTGGCTAAATCCTATTTGAACTTCGAGATGCGGCTTAAGCAACCAGCAATTAGGTGCTCCCCTCTTGGCATTCTCATTGCCCTCTGGAAATATTTTGGTGGTAACACTTCGGTAATTATTATTCTACCAGTGCGTCTCCCTGCCTAATCTGTGTTCTTTTGAAGGGCAGGGTATTTTTCTTTTATCGTATTATCCCCAATATCTGCAGAGTCTAGAACATGGTGAAGCTCAATTAGACATTCTAGTCAGTATAATAAATTATCTTTCAAATCATTCCATTTTTTTCATTGGGGAAGAAGTGTCTGGAGGTGGGCGTGTCAGCACACTGCTGGGGGATTGGGCTGTGCAGATTTTGCCAACAGTGTAGTGCTTTATTCCATTGTTTTGGTTTATTTTCCATAATAATATTTAATTTCTTTTGAATATCAAATAACATTTTGGAGGGCATATGGGTTTTTTTTGTTGTTGTTGTTAAAGGGAGGGGTCTCATATTTTAAATGTAAGAAAATAATTGGAAATATTCCTTTTAATCATAAGAACAGCTAACATTTGTTGAGCGCAGACTATGACCCAGACAATATTGCCAGAATATGTTCCTGCTACCGAGTACGAAAAGGTCACTATTTTATTTTAAAAATTAATTAATTAATTTATTTTTGGCTGTGTTGGGTCTTTGTTGCTGCACGCAGGCTTTCTCTAGTTGTGGTGAGTGGGGGCTACTTTTCATTGTGGTGCGCGGGCTTCTCATTATCATGGCTTCTCTTGTTGCGGAGCACAGGCTCTAGGTGCACGGGCTTCAGTAGTTGTGGCACGCACGTTCAGTAGTTGTGGCTCATGGGCTGTAGAGCACAGGCTCAGTAGTTGTGGCGCACGGGCTTAGTTGCTCCGTGGCATGTGGGATCTTCTCGGACCAGGGATTGAACCCGTGTCCCCTGCATTGGCAGGCGGATTCTTAACCACTACACCACCAGGGAAGTCCCAAAACGTCACTATTTACATCTCGCTTGGGTGCATTCCATTGGCTGGAGAAGGTCACATGCCTGTACCCTAGCTGCAAGAGAGGCTTGGAATGTGAATAAATAGATTTTAGTCTTTATAGTTGTAGGTGGTCACTATGTTTCATCCAGACTCATTAGTAGGAATTCACCCGTGTCTATGAAAGAGGGTTCGTGTTTGGGACTGGCAAGGACGCGTGGCAAATGGCCACTATGTCCTGTAAGCTGTAGCGGGTGCTCCCAGAGTCCCACCCCTACGCCCTCACCGCTTCATTAGACACTGGCCCAAATTCCATCATCCAGCACCTGCATTTCCTTTCCAAAGGACTTTCTCTCGCTTCTGGATCCTGTTTTACACCGGATGCCAGCGTGGCTGAGAAGGACTGATCTCCAAGTACCCAACATGGTACCTTCATTGTTAACAAACCCTGTATTGGCTGCCTCCCCTTTCCTGTCTAATGTCCCCCACTTCCCTACTGGTGTTTCCTGGGATCACATACAGAATAAACGACTGCCACATACTCATGTGTGAACTGATCATGGTCAGGGGAATAGAAAGCTTTGATTGGGTCAGTCAGGGTCATGTGCCCACCTCTGCAACCTGGGCCCCGGGGAGACTCCACTTAAGACACACAGACCACACATGGTGGAGGTCTTGTTTTCAAAGGAGGTCTTGGGGGTAATTACCAACATAAGAAAGAGTAGATTCTGAGCAGGACTGAAGAAGAAGAATCCATTAATAATATGTTGGTCAGCAGAATAGACGACTCCATTGGGAATAAAAACAACAACACAGACTTGAAATGCAAGTGAGAAAAGGAGAAAACAGGGGATCAGAAACAGCTTTGGTGTAAATTTAGATCTCCTACAAATTCCTTGAAACAGTTTTGGGGGAAAACCAAGGGACAGGTGGAAGATTCCAGAAAATGAGATTCCAGAAAAATGAGGGAAAAGAAATGGCCAGAATGTTAGGAGAACTTGTTGAGTTTGGAGTCATAGAGGACAGAGCAGGGAAGAGCCACATAAAAGGACTGGAGTCAAATGCCACTGAGAGAACCAGAGGGGAAGAAGGAAGGCGGAAGTGAGGCTTCGGAGCGGGCTGGGATGCTGGCTTAACAGAATGACCGCAGGTCTGAATCGAATGCAATCGAATTTTCCCGATTCGGCTCTCACAACGTTTCTCACGCTCTGAGTAATCTAGACCTAAGTTTCAGTTTTTGCCAGCCACTGTTCTCTAAAACAGGAATTGCTAAGAATAATAAAACTCTTAGGTTAAGAGCTGTGAACTTACAGGAAAGTACTGAAATGTGCTTAACTCTTGATCCTCACAACCAAGAATTTTTAAAATGCTTCAACCATTTCATCATAATTTTACTTCTTCTCAAAGTATTTTGAGATAATTTTTATGGAAGATACCACATAAAAATAAATTGGTTTGAAATGGCAGAGGCTTTAAAAGATTATAATAGATTGATAAAGTGGGTCACCTCCTTACATGTTGGGCACGATGCCCAGAGAAAGAAAGTAAAAAAGTAAGAAAGAGACAAAAGTTGGGATAGGGCAAGAAGCCTTTCAGCCGAGAAAAGCAACCACACAATGAGAATAGTGACCTTTCAGCTTTCAAGGAGTGACCTTTGTCCTCATGCTCAAAATATATTCTGGTGGAAGACACTCCAAGAACTTTAAGGTTTATGAGAGCTAAGAATAGTGTGCAGGGGTGTGTGTGTGTGCGGTGGAGTGTGTGTGTGTACGCTGATGTAGACATAATAGCACATTATGAACATAGGATCATATCCACGTAATATTCCAAGAAGGATGGGAAAGGAGGTATAAATCAGAACCTTTGCCCTTGGGCAGTTGGTCTGGGTCTAGGAAACTCTGCTGGTTGTCAATATATTGACGCAGCCCTTCACACACCTGGTGAAATCTGTGGACGCCAGTGCATGTGCGTCTTCCCAGCATGAACTCTTTTAAAAAAAGTATTGACTTAAAAATACAATATTAATTTGGGCTCATTGCAGAGATCTGGACAATATGGAGTAGCACAAACCACTCTGGATCCCTGACAATATAGACCAGGGTCTCAGAAGCACCTGGAATCAGAGCTGCTGGAGCTACTTGCTAGAAGTGCAGCATTTTTGGTCTCGCCTTAGACCAAGTGTATCAGGGTCTTGGAATCTGCATTTTTCTTCTTCTTCAGCTTTTTGTCCTCATTTATACATTTAAATTGAAATTTTATTTATTTTTGCATAGATGAAAAATGTTCATAAGTTTAAACTCAAAATATTTAAAAGCTACATAGGGAAATGTAAGACTTGGTACCATACCTGATTTTCAGAATACTTGTTTCCCTCCAAGATGCAAACCCTGTTACCAGATCTTTCTAGAGACATTCAATACTTGTGCAAGTATATAGGACATTATCTATCTATCTATCTATTTACCTACCTACCTACCTCTATTATATAAAAGACTATACATACACACTTACCTATTAAAAATGGAAAGGGTAGCAAACCACATACATGGTTCTGATTTTTTTAACTGCATCTTGGGAAAATTCCACATATGTACATTCAGAGCTATCTTGTTAGTTTTTAGGCACTGACTTGATACTTCATAATTGATCAGTTTCCTCCTGATGGATATTTTAGCTTGTCTTTAGTATTCGCCTCTGACAGACAATGTCATGAGTAGCCTTGTTATTTTTATACATAAGGAGAACATAACCCATATCAGTTGGTATTTTTGGTTTCAAGCCGCAGAAAATGAACTCTGGCTTACTGAAACAGAAAAGGAATTTATGAGAGGATCTGAAGAGGGCCAGAGCGCCAGAGAAGCCAGGAAAAAGGCCAAAATCAGTCTGTGGGAGGAACTGGTATCATGAAGACACTCCTGGGTCCGGATGCTTCTGCCTACACTAGGCAGAAATGGGATTTCAGTTAGAATCACTGCTAGTGCCATTTCTGGAAACCAGATATAGCTCTGTCACTGTTGCTGCTACCTTAGCTAGAATAGATGATGCACAAGCTCTGCTTCTTTGTGTTATAAACTCCCAAAGACTCACTTGATTGTTGGAGCCTATGTTATATATCCTTACTACAAAGGAGTCCAAGAAAGTGAGAATATAGCTTCTACCGTGGGAGTTTTGTAAGAAGGTCAAGTCCTTAAACAAAAGGGGTTGTGCTGGCTGGGTTTCTCCCCAGAGCAAACCCTTTTCCAAGAGCTTGGGTCCAGGGAGTGTATTTGGAAGATGCTTCCAGGAAGCATAAGTGAAGGAGTGGGGAAAATGGGACAAAGAAGGGAGGAAAGTCAATAAAAGAAGCATTAGCCGGTGGTTTACCACTGTGGGCATCTGGGCCTCAATCCCTTTGGGAACCCTCTGAGGAACTGTGTAGGACAAGCTTCAGAACTGACCCACCAAGTGGTGGGAAAGCTGGAGTACGATTCCTCCAACTCCCATTCTTCTTTGGTTGAGGGTTGTCCCAATAGGGTCCTTCAACTCCCAGCTGAGTAAGCTTTCCCGGTACCGGAGAAAGCTCCCAGGGAGAGAAAGAGTCGTGAATGCTTGAGGTAGGAAGCTGTCACTGTGGGCAGAAAATGTCCACTTTGGCGCCTGGTCAACTTGGAGGTGGACCAAGTGTATGGGGTTAGGAATTAACAATGGGTTCATATGCCGGAAAACCAAAAACAAGAAGACTTGTTGAGAAGACTTGAGAAGACTTCAGAGGAAGAAAGAAAATGGATAACCTTCTAAACAGAAGAATAAACACAAGTGTGGGTTACTTGTTGCTTGCTGAACAAATACCCTCCTGATATATCTGATCCCTAATGCACGGTGCGTAAAAATACTGATAGCAGTAGGGTCAATATTGTGGGAAACTTCTAATTTTTTTTACTATTGACAGATACCAGCTACTATGAGGACATCAGACATAATGTTTATTTTATAATTATCAGCTTGTGGGAATATATTTCTATATGCCAATTTTTTTTTTTTTCCTGAGCAGTACTGATGAGTACACACGAAATTGTGACTGCACCATTAGGTTTGATGAATCCATATAATTGCTGCACAAATATTTTGAATTTAATTGCATGTAATGTAGTTAACACTCTGTTATCAGTGCCAATAAGGGGAGCAATGGCATGGATAATTCAAAACAGTGGAAAACCCAGAATCATTTAAGTGTGACTTTGGAGGACCATATTTGACTCAGGGCTGCAGATTCACCTTTCTAATTACATTTTGCTTTAGACTAGTAGGAACATTTATTTTCATTTGATAAAACATGGACTGATAGGAGAGGAAACTTGTTGAAATGTATTCTGGGTGTTGGTAGAAGCTGGCATTAGAAGTTTTCAACAGATAGCCACTTTTAGGTGATTGAGAGTTCACTGGCTTAAATCTCATTAAAGGGAGTCAGATTATTTCTCTTCATTATTCATGTATGTTAAGTACCAGGCTCCGTATTAAGTCTTTTACAAAGATGATCTCATTCCTTCCTCAAACCATCTGTAATTAAAGGGATGTTTTGTGGTGCAGAAGAAGGAAACTTCCAGAATCAAACTGTGGAGGTTTCACATCTTAGTTTCTGTCAAGTTATTTCGTGAAATGGGTTCAAGTTACTAAATGAGTTTCCTCCTCTGTCAATAATAATAGTGCTTAACCCATAGCTTTGTTGATGGCCCGTGGTGACAAAATGAGATAATCTCTATAAACATGGTGACTGGCTTATTACAATTATACCCAGTCCATTTCACCGGGAGAGTTAGTTTAAAAGTCAGCGTTCAGGGCTCGTTCTGCTTACTCCCCAGGCTGAGTTCTCAATGAAGCCTCTAGAACAGTGCTCCTTAAATTTTTAAGTGCACGCACATCACCTGGAGAACTTGCTGAATGCAGATCCTGACTTAGCACGTCTGGGATGGGCCTGAGATCTGGCATTTCTCACAAGCTACCAGGGGATGCTTGTGTTCCTGACTTGTGGACCACACACTGAGTAGCAAGGACTGGATAGTTTGGCTCGAACATTTCAATTTCAGTTGGATTTTCTCCTTTGCATCTGTAAGCAGGTTCAGAGAAGAAGCAATATGCTTTCTGTCTGCTCTTCTTCTATACATGTGGTCCAACCCAGATTTCCATGAAGTCTTCCTGATCCCTCAGGTCCCTTGGTTTTGTCCCTGGTCCACTTTTCTAGTATAACTATACATGTGGTCATAGGCTGGGAAGCAACAAAGAACACAGACTCTGGGGTCAGTCAGGCCTGGGTTTGAGTTGAAGCTCTGCTGCTTACTAATTGTGTGACATTGGACATATAACTGCTCTGAACTTCAGTTTCCTCATCTGTAATATGGGCATGATGGTCAGACTCACCTAATATGGTCATTGTGAGACTCAGACAAGATGCTTAATGTAAAAAGTCTTAGCTCAGTGGTTAGCACTGAGCAAGTGCTCAAGGAGCTCCACAAGGTTTAAGTAATGTGAGGGTGGGCACTGTGTGTGTTTTGGCATTTACCAGTGAGTCTAACCCAAACTTGGCTGACTCTCTCTTCTTTGCCAGAAACTCACTTTCCCAGCCTTCCTTTTAACTAACAATTGTCATGTGATCTAGTTCTGGCCAATGAAATGTAAGATGTAGTCTTCCAGGAACTTCTTGGGAAACAACAACAACAACAACTGGGATCTGGGAAAGAAAGGAACCACTTGAGGAAAAGACCTCTGTCCCTTCTGTGTTTTATATTTCCAATGTCCTGCCTTTGCATGTGGTTGTGATAGCTGGGGTTGTGGCAGCCCTCTTGTTACCACAATGCTTCAAGTGCTGCATTGAGCCTGCATTGCAACTCAAACTTCTCCCTCTGTCCAGTCCTCCTGCGCTTCTTTTCCCTCAAGGATGTTGATCCTAAGAGCACTTTCTAATAAAATCCCTGCATGCTAATCTCTATCTCGGAGTCAGCTTCCCTGGGAATCCAGTTTATATGAATGTATTTGTAAATATATAAATACAAGCAGTGTATGTTTTGGCTACTCACAAAGTCTTCTATGCTGATACAAAATAGTTAACATTTATCTCTGTGTGTTTGTTTCTGGTATCTGAAATTCCCTTCCAAGGTTGGAAGGAATTCTTCCACCATATAAATCTTGGTTAGAATCAAATTCTTTAATTTAAAACTGAACATGACAAATGCTCACTTTCCCAGACTCCCTTGCAGCTAGGATGTCCTGCACTGCTCTGTGGGAAAACTCCTTCTGAACTTTGCCTTGGTAGTCAGTGATGGTCATGAAATAGTGGCAGAGGGATATCTTTTTGGTGATGCTGCAGCTACATTTATGTTTCTGGTACAGCAGTGCCAGTTCAGAGGAATGGCCTCTCTCCAGGGCTCAGAGTGGGCAGGTTCTGTGGTGCTGGCAGAACAAGCTGCTGTCTCCAGCATGTGTGGCCACAACTCATCCTCACCAGACTATAACAAAAGCTATAACATGCTTTTTCTGTAATTCTCGATGAAAAGCCACCTTTTGCACTGCCATTTCTCCAAGCCTTGTTATCTAGCCTCCCTGAATGTTTCTGTGAGCTTCCCAATAACCTTTTCTATGTAAATCAACCAGCATCACTTTTTCTTATTTGCATCACAGAACCATGGCATACCACATAATAATATTTAATTTGTATCCGTGGATTTTTAAGGTCTTGACGTACTGTTGGTATCATTACAGATAACAACATAACTATTGCATAAAGATTTACAGTTCACAGAATACCTACACATGCATTATTTCATCTGTTCCTCAAATAGCACTGTGGGTTAAAGTATTTACTTTAAGTCTTATCTTATAGGCGGCATCTGAAAGGTGGAATGACCTGCCTAAGTTAACTAGTAAATAGCAGAGCTGGACTGGAACCTAAGCCTCCTATTTAATGCTTTTAAAGTTAGAAATCCTTTGGTAGCAAATATTGTGCAGAGCAAAAATCTGAACCTCTGATCATGTTGGATAATGGAGATGTTTTAAGGAAAGAAATTCAAGTCATAAAAGAAAAATGTATTTTTCTTAATTCAAATAATACAGAAAAATAGAAGAAGAAAAGGTAACCAGAGGAAACAGTTTCTTTTGTATTCTAGTAATTTTCTAGATATACTTAAGCATATTGAGGGGTATTCTTATTTTCTACAAATCAGAGCAGATTACACATAATGTTCTTCAACTTGCTTTTTTCTTGCATTTAATGAAAAATCTCAGACATCTTGTCGATATCATTGTATATAGCTTTGTTTAATTCTAACTGGCATTCATCATTATATGCTTATATCTTAATGTAAATGGTCAGTCTTCTGTTGATGTATGTTGCCTTAGCTCTGGCTTCCTAGAAGCAGTGCCCACGGTAGGCATTTGTATACACATGATTTATCAGTGGAGAGGAACCCAGGCAACCTTCCAGAAGAGACTCAGATTTGAGCCATTAGTGGCCAGCTGTCACTGCTGTTTGGGTGGAGGGATACCAGCTCATTAAAGGGACCTGGGTGGGACACCAACAGCATCACGTACATATACTTATGTGGTTGCCAGTTTTCTTTTTTCTGTATTAGACTATTGTGATGAACACTCTCATATTCACATCTCTATGTGCTGTGAGAAATTCTTAGATGTGAAAATTCTAAACCAAAGGATGTGGTAGAGAATGCTAGATACCCACACAATGTCCGTGGTTCCTTCCTCCTTACTGACAGAACAACAATTTGTTGGCTGCATCCACATTCCTAATTCTAAAAACTAATCATACTTCTCAGCCTTTTGTGAAGATCGAGACACAGTTTTGATCAATAAAATCTAAGTGGAAATCACTGGATGTATCTTCCAGGAAGGCTCAGGAAGGTGGGAGACAGTGACAGCAGCATTCACCTCAAACTTATTCTTTGCCCCCCTCCCTGACCCTCCCCCTTTTATTTCCTGGAACAGGGATGTGATACTAGAGATGGTGCAGCCATCTTGTGATTGTGAGGTGACAGGTCTTTTTGTCTGAGCAGGAGACATTAAGGAACATTATAGGATGTTTAGCAGCCCTGGACTCCCTACAGCAGCTTCTATTTATGGAAGGGAAAAAAATGCCTTATTTGTTTAAGCTTCTAACAGATACAGAGTATGTGCATTTAAATGTCGGTACATGCAATGGAATTAGATTTCGTGGGATGTTAAGCTCTAAAGCAGGGTCTCTCAACCTCAACATTCTTGTTATGTGGGGCAGGATGATTCTATGTTGTGGGGGCCTATCTTGTGCATTGTAGGATGTTTAGCAGCATCCTTGGTCTCTACTCACCAGATGACAGTAGCACCATCCCTTCCCAATTGTGGCAAGCAAAAATATATCCAGACATTGCCAGATTGTTGAGAATCACTGCCCTAAAATCAGAGTAAGGCAAAAATCTCATATAGTCAAAAAGCACACATGAAAAATACATTAAATTGGGCTTCCCTGGTGGCACAGTGGTTGAGTCCGCCTGCTGATGCAAGGAACACGGGTTCGTGCCCCGGTCCGGGAGGATCCCACATGCCGCCGAGCGGCTGGGCCCATGAGCCATGGCTGCTGAGCCTGCACGTACGGAGCCTGTGCTCCGCAACGGGAGAGGCCACAACAGTGAGAGGCCCGCGTATCACACACACACACACACACACAAAAACAAAATACATTAAATCATTGACAAAATATAGAATTCATTCATTCCTTCCAAAATATTTATTGAAGTTCTACTATGCACCATGTGCTATTCTTGGTGCTAGAAGTGGAGCAGTATACAAGGCACAAAAACACAGATAAAGATCTCTGTCGCCCCTGGAGCTTACATTCTACCAGGATAAAACAAATAAAAATAACAACAACAAATTGTATGTTTTGTACTCCTGGGCATGTAACACCTTAACGTATCTTCTTCATCATCACAAATGATAATAGTGAGCAATGGTTTGGAGCAGGAATCTGCACACTTCAGTCAAGGGTTAAATCTGGCCCACTACTTGTTTTTGTAAATAAAGTTTTATTGTCACACAGGCATGCCCATTTTTGTATTGTATCAACAATGATCGAGATGAGTAATTGTAACAGAGACACTATGGCCCACAAAACATGAAATATTTACTCTCTGTCCCTTTGCAGAAAACATTTGCTAAATCCTGGTGTAGAGATTTATAGTTCACAGAATGTATATGCGTGCATGACCTTGTTTATTCCTCAAAGCAGCCCTGTGAAAGAGTTGTTTGCTCTTTTGTTTTCTGGTGAGAGTTGGAGAGGTTGGATGACTTGCTCACGTGCACTCTGCAGATCAGGGTGGTCGTCTCATCAGGGAGTCTGTCTTTGTAAAGAGGGTCCCCTTGGAAGAGCTCACTGAGAAGTGACAGAGGCTTGTAGGCAGTGACGATAGGAGTCACGTGGACGTCTGAGGACAAGCATTCTCGGCAGAAGGAAGATGCCTCACGTGTTTGAGGGACAGTGAGAGGTCAGCAGAGTCAGTGTCAGATGCCGTGGGGAGAGGAGCTGATGGGACAGAGCTTCTCGCTCTGACTGTGACATGAGACTGTGGAAGTTCTTGAGGAGAGGAGCAGCATGATGTGACTTAACGGTTTTAACAGAAAACATCAACTCTGTGTTAAGAGCAGACTGAGAGAGTCCAGGGTGGGAGCAGTGAGCCCAGGTGGATGCGGGGGGTAGCAGTGGCTGTGTGAGAAAAGGTGGATTCTGAACAGACTCTGAAGGGAGACTTGGTTGCTGATGGATCGGATGGGTAGGGGTAGGTTGAGAGAGAAAGAGGAGTCCAGGAAGACACTGAGGATTTTGTCTAGAGAACCAAAAAGATGAAGCAATTGACTGAGACGGGAGAGCAGGTTTGGGAAGGGCCTGGGAACCAGGAGTTCAGTTCTGGACACATCTCATTTCAGATTCCTGTTACGCTCACTGAATTTTTGGAACTGCTGTGGACTAAAGACAGAAGCAAAAGGAAAACACATGACAGTATATTGGGACCTTCAAACCCAACCATCCTAATTTAACAGAATTATATGTTTCCCTACAGTGAATAGAGAGTGGGCGGAGAATTCTCAGAGGGTTTCCTGTTTGCTTATAAGTTTTCCATAGGTCTGTAAACCTTTTCTGTGAAGGGCTAGATAGCAAGTAATTTTGGTTTTGTGGGCTGCTTTAGACAGCTAGGGCTGCCGTAACAAAGTACCATAGACTGGGTGGCTTAAACAATGGAGATTAATGTTCTCACAGTCCTGGAGGCTGGAAGCCTGAGATCAGGGTGCCAGCATGGTCAGGTCCTGGTGGGGGCCCTCTTTCTGACTTGCAGATGGCTGCCTTCTCACTGTGTCCTCACATGGGGGGTTAGGGGAGATCTTCTTCTTATAGGGCCACAGTCCTATTGGATTAGGGCCCCAGCCCTATGACGTCATTTAACCTTCAGTACCTCCTAAAGACCCTATCTTCAAATACAGTCATATTGGGGGTTAGGACTTCAACACAATTCAGTCCATTGCATGGGCCACAATCTCTGTCCCAACTACTCAGCTCTGCTGTTGTAGTGTGCAAACAGCCATAGGCAGCGTGTAGACAACAGGTGTGGCTATATTCCAATGCAACCTATTTACAAAACAGGCAGCAGGCTAGTTGGCTCCACAGCTGTAGTTTGCTCACCCCCGGTTTATGCCATTCTATAAACGTAACGTGCTAGTAGATTGGTTTACTCTGAGGACTGAGAACATCCTAACATATGCAAAAGCAACAGAACTTGGCATATAGTAGGTGCTCAACATATGTTTGCTTTGTTTAATGCTCTAGTTGACATATGTTCTATACAAAAGTATGTGGCTACCTGCTTCCTAATTGGCACTTCCTGTTCTGCCCCCATCACTCTCATGCCCCTGGAATTGCTCTCATGACACCTTATCTTACAGTGAGATTGCATCTGACATGTACATTAGGATCTAAAGTCAGTTTTAAATTAGTGCTTGATGCAAAATCATTGTGTCACCAAATCATCTCTAACATGGCTGTACCCAATGACATTCCCATCAACAGTGTATCTGCAGAGAGAGTGCCTAAGCTCCAGAATTTTGACCACTTATTCATATACGTCCCAACATTTAGGACAGAACAGGAGAGAAGCTGATCCATTCATCATAGAAACTGGGGAAAAAGCTAAGGACTCTTCTATGGTTCTGAAACGTTTTCTGGAACGATAGATGAGGAGTTTTGTACAGGGTGACGGAACCTGGAGTGTTTGGACGGGTTGATAAGATGGTGATTTATTTTGATGTGATGGTGAGGGCTGCAGAGGGATGCTACTACTATGAGTCTTGTTAATACAAAAATATTAAACCCGTTCCTGCTCCCTGCGTTCCTCCGATGGGAAAGATACAACACATAGGAAAACAACATTCTTTACTAGAAATATTGCTTTGCATGCTTCTCTTTTATTGTTTTGTGTTGCTGGGACAAATCAGAAAAGAAGCAAGGCAGTGAATAGAGGGAATCATGGGGAAAGATGGCATATTTGGGGTCTGCAAATGGATACTGAAAATGTAAAATAGCCTAATGATTTGTGATGGTATTAGGGCAATTGCCCCAGCTGGTGGTATTAGTAATGGAATTTTGAACTTCTCAATGGATGTGATGCTGTGCACATGTGAATAAGGCATGTGGTCATCTGAATAGTAGCACCCAAAGCCCCCATCCCTAAAAAAAAATTCCTCATTACTTGCATCTCCCACCCTATGCTAGAGGGTTTAAAATTTGCTGCAGTGGTAGTCTTTCCTTCATGAAAGGTGAAGCAGAATGAAACTTGGTGAAGTTCATACTTTGGTTTCTGCTGAGAGCTTAGGGTTTTTTGAGCACTGTATTAGTTATCTATTGCTGTGTAACAAAGTACTCTAAAACTTAGTGGCTTCAAGCAACAATAGATATTTATTATCTCACAGTTTCTATGGGTTAGGAATTCAGAAGTGGCTTAACTGGGTGGATCTGGCTTGAGGTCTGTCATGAGATTGCAGTCAATGTCAGCTGCGGCTGTAGTCTGAAGGCTTGAATCCAGGGGACTGGCACGTCTAAGAAGGCCCACTCACATGCACCTGCAAGCTGGTGCTGGCTGTTGGTGGGAGGCCTCAGCTCCTCTTGATACGGGCCCTTTCAGAGGTCTGCTTGAGTGTCTTCACAGCATGATGGATGGCTTCTCCTAGAGTGAGTCGAGACAAGGCACAAGATACAAAGTCTCTTATGCCCCAAGCTCAGAAATCATACAGTCATTTCTGTAATACTGTACATAGCTCAGCCCTATTTAACGTGAGAGGGGCATGCACAAGGCTGTGATTATCAGGAGGCTAGGATCACTGGGGCCATCTTGGAGGCTGGTTACCATAAGAGCTTGCCATGCATCAGATACTACCTCTATGAACGTTATCTCATTTGATCTTCAGAGGAACAGCAGCAATACAAGGTGGGATCTACTACTAATATGAGGAATGAAAACAAATTAGTTCCACTGATTTGTCTAAGGTCACACAGCTAGTGAGTTGTGGAGCTGGGCTTGTCATTTACACAGCTGAGTTCAGAGCCTGTAGATTACGCTGCCTCCCATACCCTCCTTAGAGAGACCTGAGTTCAAATCCTAGCTCTGCCCATTGCTTGCACTTGATTTTAATAAGGCAACCTGATTACGCTTGCACAGACCAAATGCAGTCACGATTTGGAAAGCACAAAGGCAGTTCTTGGCATTTTGAGATTTCACAGAATATTTTTTCTTTTTTCTTCTTCTTGAATATTCTAAACCGAGGATACCTATGTAATAGGTAGTATGAGAGAAATTTTACATAGTGCATGTATGAGATGTGTTTTTTAAATTATGAGTTATGTATGTAATGTATATTTGGAAAAAAATTTATGAATTGTAATTGACAAATTACTTAATTGAATCTTGGTTTTCATATCCATAAAATAAGCATACAAATACTAATTTCTTAGAGTTGTATGGATTAAAAAAGATAATTTATATCAAGGGCCAAGCAATTTAAAGTTCATAACAGGCACTCAATAATATTTATTACTATTAAACCTGTGATGAATGTAAAGTATTCTGGGAAATATTCAAAGTTAAGAACTGGAACCATAATCACCTGCAACTATTTCTGCACTTTCTATATTTTAAGGGAGATTCTTTTAGTAATTCGAGTTCCTTTTAAGATTATGACCCAATGGTAGAGGAAGCTAAGAAGGAAATAAGATTTTCTTCTTAGTTACGTTAATAGCATCAGTGAGAATTAACTTTTACAGTCACAATCTTGATAAGGTAAGATATTTAAAAAGCAGGTGTTTTTATATTTAAGAAAACTGGTTGACTTTATTTGGTATATATATGTGCCTTGAAAAATTTTTCTTCCCACCCCCTGAGGTTGCCTAATTGTCACAGATGCAGATATTCTGGCTGTATGTTCCTTTGGGTATGAATTCACACCACTCTGGTTTACCTTAACTGGAGGGACCTAGCCTCCCACAATTTAATTTCCAAGCTCTAATGCAAAGCAGGCTTATTTGCTTTGACAGGCAACTACAGGATAAACAGAAAGGGGCAGATTTATATAGTCAGCTAGCACTCTGCCATTATGAGAAATATGGCTTAACATGAAAGGAGATGAAAAAGAAGAAAAGATCCCAGACATCATGAGATTCCCCCTAAAGAACTTATTTCCAATGAACCCTGGAAAATAGAACCAGGAAAGGCTCTTGGAAGACCAGAAGAAATAAATATTGATAAATTTATTCATAATTTGTGTCCCATCTTCTGCAAATAATTTGATGTGGTTTAGAAAAGTCATTGAATCTCTCTCTCTCTCTCTTTTTTTTTGGATATTATTGCCCGAGGCATTCAAATAACTTTGGAATAGATGGTCAAATTTCAGGATATCAAGCCATTGGTTTGACTTTCTCTGAATTTGAGATTTTTTAATCTTAGACAATAATCTTAGACTATAATCTTAGTGATGAAAACAATTGAGGATATAAGAAGATAACATGATTTTAAATGTAGTATTTTTCCTTTTATAAATATGTCAAAGGCAATGTGTGTTTTTGAAAAATATAACAGTTAGAAAGTAAAAGAAAGATATAGAAGTAAGAAGTTATCCTTTGTCACTGTTGACAGTGTTAATAGTTTTGAGGATAGTTTGTGGTGACCCTGTGCTATTGCCCTTTCTAAAAACAAAGGTTTCCTCTTGTGGAGCCGTTTTCTGCCTAATTTGATCCCATTTGAGGAGCTGGGTCATCCTTAAGCTCCGTGGATGGCTCATCATGGGCAAAGATGGAATGGATATGGGAGACTCTCTTATGTTGTTCAAGACACCTTGGAATGAGGTGACATGTTACTAACACTTTAGGGCAAAACACTTACTGATACGTTTCCTTGATATCACGGTAGAGGCCAGAGTCAGTATGAGAGACCCTGACAGCATGATGGGAAGTTATGCAGCCCTCCTAGTCGTTCAATAAATATTTGTTCAAGGAAGAAATGAGCCATTGACTGCTACTCACTCTTTCAGGGGCCACATTGTAACTCTAAGTCTACATTCACCCCAAAAGGCTACCAACCAATTACTGGAAAAACAGTTCAAAATTTAGGTTTATGAAATGATGAATGGCTTAACCTCCTATTCCCATTCCTTTTCATTTTTCTTTTGATTTTTTTTAGAAAGAGGGTTCCTCAACTTCTGAACTGAAAGACATTACCTTCCTTTGCCCTTTTTATCTTAGAACCCTAACCCTGTTCTATAGAAGAACTTTGCTAATGCATTCTGATGTGTTAATGACCACTCATCGGTAAGTAAGTATTTATTGTTGTATTTTGCTTCAATAGGATCCTTTTCTGGCAATGCCTTAGCTTAAAGATGTGTCACAGATAAGGTTGCTATTTGGGATCAGGTAGTCATTTCTACCTCGATTCCATATTTTCTACTCCCTACTTCCCTTATCCAGAGGATACCTTCTCCCCAAAATGAAGATAACCAAGGGTAGGTGTATCAGTCACCACAAGCTTTCACGCTGAGATTTCATTGCCTTAAATGAAAACATTTATTTTGTGCTCAAGTCAGGCCCACCATGGTTTGCACAGCTTTTCAGGGCAGCGTTCAGTGACCCTGCTCCATACCTGCAGATCAAGAGGTACCTCCGCACTCGGCTAGGCAGAAGAGGACATTGTAGAATCAAACATCAACTTTTAGATACATTTTTTCCCCCTCACATTTCATGGTCGCATAGGCACACCTAGCTTCAAGGCGGCAGGAAAGTTAATCCTGTCAAATGCCTGGAAAGAGGAGTATTGGAAATATTGGTGAACAGAACCAACGGCTCCCATTCTTAGTCTCTTGTATTATGACGGGTTGAAATGGGAGATGAGTATTAGTGTCTTAGGTACTTTTGAATCTCAATAGTTGACCTCCACATGGGACTCGAGGGGGGCGTTCATTCAGAGTAAGATTTGTGAAGGTCTGCTTTCCTCTTCTTTTTAAGCAGCTACCTACCAAGCAAGTGAGTTAAATAGGGCATCTGCTTAAGTTCTCTCAGCAGAGAAGGTTTATTCTTCACAAGTAATTTCAGTTTTAGTCAGCATTCCATTGCCAGCATTTCGTTGTAGCAATTGGAAGGATGTTTAAATTTTTGAGAGAATGACTCATAGAGGGGAAGCTGGTGGGTAAGCCCAAATTTTAGCTGTTTTATCTTTCGAGAATTGTTGATCTCCTTGCAGGAAAAAGTTGCACCCCTGTGTTCATTAAAAAAAAAAGAAAGAATAAGAGAAAAAGAACTGTTTTTGTTTTGGGTTTAAGAGTCTTTCTTAATAAGGAATAATGAGCATCAACACCCAGTTATTCAGTAAACCAATTAAATTAAATTAGCATAGCCAGGGAAACAAAGGAACAATCCTTCAATTCTTCCATTTATACTATCGACTCAGCAGTCACAATATGAGACAGAGTAGTGACAATACAGTCTGTAAGGACAATTAATATTAAATTTTCATTTTTTTATCAAGCTAAAATATTTTAAATGCCTCTCCCCCCGAAAGATAGCACGAGTATATTATTTTTTTCTTTCCAATCATGATAAAATTGTGATAAAATTAGCTTTTTGTACCTTTTCTATTACTGGTTTATGGTCAAGACCGTGTCTTTGAAACAATTTTAGCCAGTCTCCTTTTGGGACTTTTCCACTGCTTCAGCCTAGTTAAGCTACAACAAGGATGGGCCATCCTTGTTGTAGCTTAACATACAGTAAAGAATGCCAGCTTTAGAGAATGGTCTTAGGTCAAGAATTATTATTGCTTGAGGCCTCCAAGATCTAGTTATGGGTTTCTGCAAACCCTGTGGGCTCTTATGATAATGCTTTTTCTCCACTATTATTGTTATAAGGCATTAAATCAGTCAGATTCATGAGCAACAAGAGGTCACTGTCTGATTGAAATTCATAAGGTCAAAAAGGAAACTAAAAATCAATTTATAAGATATGAAGATTTAGGTTCAAACTATATCCATGAGCAATAAAATTTCACATCCATAAATGTAAGAAAATCAGTTATTAAACTTGAGGGGGGAAAGAAGACTTATTAAGTTTTACACACACATAAGGCAGCTAACACATAATTTTATCAGACATTACTGAAATCCTGTGTGTAATATAAGCGATGATGGGCTAAAATGCTAAATGGTTTAGCACTAAATTATTAAGTGATGTATCCCTAAGGTATTAAACAGATAGAAAATGCAGAGCAGGTGTCTCTCCTAGCAAGACTTGATCACCAGTTTAAGTGCATATTGATAACAAATGCACTTCAGAGGGAAAATAGTATTAGTAATATTTTTGCTGCATGAAAGCCTGGTGTCAGGATGACTAAAAGCTTCTACCTGACAAAGAAATGTTCATTTCTTTTTTTGTTAAGAAAAAAATTAATCATGATAAATGTTAGGTCCCTATGGAGCAAAAGGGGAATTCTGGAGGGATTTGAGTGTTCTCTTCCCTTCCGTCACCTCTGTGTGTAAAAAATAAAGTGAATGGAAAAAATCTGTCTACATTATGTAGTAAAAATTGAAATTATGAATACAGTGTGGCAAAATAAAAATATAATTTTGCTAGTATGAGTGTAAAGGAGATTTTATGAAAGCAAACATTTGGGTAAAACATTCCAATCTCTTAGAACCATAGCACAGTTTATAACCTAACTCTTTGTTTGGCTTGATCTCCATTTTGTCCTACCAATAAAAGGAAAACAGAACTTCCTGATGGTCTACTTGGTCATCACAGGCTTGGGTTGAAAATTAAATAGCGAAAGTGTGTGTTTGTGACTTGGATGGCAGTTTTCTTTTGTCTCTTTAGACACATTATACACCCAAATATAGCTTCTGGTAGGTTTATGGAAATAAGATGTTAATTGGGTCTCCCTGGCCCTTGAGAGCTATGTAAAATTGGTGTAAACCTCACTCCATTCAATAGAAGTTCAGAGCTGTCTCCCCAAATTCTACAAATTCCCAGGAGGCTTATATTTTTAAATCTGTCATCCTTGGATCTGAGTGCTGTGTTTGCTGTATGACTTTGGTGTAGGAATCTCTTCATCTCCCCAACTTGTTTTGACTCATGTTAGCTCATGGTTTACACGGAACCGCTTTTTGGAATTACATACACATGCACACCCTCCGCTCAGAGAAATCATGTGAAATGCAAATTCAATAGGTGTATAAATGTACACTTAATCCTCATTTTACAGCCATGAAACAGGGCTTAGAAAGGTTCAGGAAGCTGCTCAAGGCTATGCAGCTTGTTCATGGAGCTGGGATTCCAACATCAACTAAGTTCATGGTCTCATCTTTTATTCTAGACTTGAAATCTCCTGTTGGTGCCGACATAGGCCAGCAAACCATGCCCCACAGCCAAATCTGACCCTCCATCTGTTTCTATAAATAAAGCTTTATTGGCACACAGCCATGCCCATTTGTTTACACATTGTCTATGGCTGTTTTCATGCTGCAGTGACCAAATTGAATAGGTGAATTGCCTGTAAAGCCTAAACTATTTTTTCTTTAGCTCTTTATAGAAAAAGTTCATTGACCCCTATTTAGGTGGTGGGCTAATAGTGACTCCATGGATAACTGGTTTAATAAACAATAACGTGTATGGTATGATGAAAAAAACACCCAATAGTCGGTGATCCAGCAAGTTTGAGAAGTGTTAGGTCAGACAAAGTTCTTCTTCTTTCTTCTTCTTCTAAACTGGTTCTTCTCTGGAGACTTTAATGCATAGTTTCTCTCCAAGAAGGTGATAAAGTTTGTGGCATAATTGAACTCAGAACTCTGTGTGTGTAACATTTCATAGGAAACACTTGAGAAAGACTGAGTTGGGTAATAATTTGGGGAATACACTTCCCAAAGACTGACATTAGAATCCCTGGGTGTTCCTTGGGAAGGTGGCTAGAGAGGAGCAGAATTTACCATTTATAATTTAGAATTGATTACTCTAATATAATCTCTAATATAACTTTAGAAAAAGGTTCTCAGTTTGTGGTCCAAAGGATCATTGGAAGTTTCCATGACGTGGATGGAAGCTAATCACTTTTGACTTGGTAGGAAAAAATGACCTGTCAGATAGAATTTTGTTCATTTTTATTTTCCTTCCTATAAATCTTGAGCCTGTGAGTACCAACTATAAGTGATCCAATGGATAAACAAAATCAAACATTTATTAATAAAATATTGGAAATGGCAGGACTTATTTAGTTTAATAACGTTTCAAAAAGAGAAAAGAGGGCTTCCCTTGTGGCGCAGTGGTTGAAAGTCCACCTGCCGATACAGGGGACACAGGTTCGTGCCCCGGTCCGGGAAGATCCCACATGCCGCAGAGCGGCTAGGCCCGTGAGCCATGGCCGCTGAGCCTGCGTGTCCGGAGCCTGTGCTCCGCAACGGGAGAGGCCACAAGAGTGAGAGGCCCACATACTGCAAAAAACAAAAAACAAAAAGAGAAAAGATGTATCTATGGTTGTTACATTGTAGCTGTATCATGTAGTTATTTTCTGCCTAATGGATTGCTCTTTGTTTGTATGGTAGAATTATGTATAGTGTATTTCATGGTGTTCTGTAAATAGTACACAGGGCTTTCAGGGGCTCTAGCTGGCTTTAGAGGTTGGGACAACAGTGTTCAGTGCTGGAGGACTGGGTGAATCTCAATTCACTTGGTTGTGGATGACAAAAAACCAACTCAAAGTTGATAAGCAATTGACTTACATAACAGAGCGGAAGTGGATGTGGCTTCAGGTATGGCTGTTTCTAGGAGTGCAAATGACATAATAAGGATTCTGTCTCTCTTCATTATTTTGTTCTGATTTCCTCTCGTTGATTTATTCTCATGGGGTATCTAAGATTATTGGCATTTCTAGTTCACATTTTGTCTGTAGGTAGAGATACCTGATTTTCTTAAACAACTTCACATCAATTCCTGAGAATGTCTTTGATTAGTCCTCAAAGACAAAGTGATTATCTGCCCCCTCCCCCCCAAGTTAGTCTTACATCTTTTTTGGGTTTGAATGAAGGTTTTACATAAGAAATTATTAAAAACAAGGGGGTTGGGTAATAAATGTATATAACATTAAATAAGGTAATGTAATGTTACATTACGTAATGTAATAATGAGTTGGGCTCATTTGCCCAACCCTGGACCAATAATTGTGTCCAGGATGATGTATTCTGATTGACCTGATGGGATTTCATGATCAGATATGAGGCAAAAAAAAAAAAAAGCCCATGTTTGACAGTGCCCTAGGAGGTAGAAGGAGAAATTCCCAAAAGGAAAGGGAAGAGCCTATCGCCTGAAGAAAAGGGAAGGGAAAGTGAATGGGGAAAACCTAGAGAGGTCTATTATTGGGTATAGGAAGCAGAGACATTGGCTGGGGTCAAAAAGAATATTGATTTAGAAAACAGGGGACCTCTGTTGATACTAGAAGGTAAACTTCATGAGGCCAGGATTTTTGTTTATTTTGTTTACTACTTCTAAGATAGGGCTTGGGACAAAGGAACTACTCATTAATTGAGAGAATGGAGTGTTCAATGAGCCGTGGAATTCAAGAACTGATAGCAAAGAGGGTGGAAATCCTGGGTGTGATGTGGTAGATTATAAAATGCCCACAATCATCTACTCCTCCCATAAAGAGGGGGAGTCCATTTCCCCACTTCCCACTTGCATCTGGGTTGGGAATATGACTTGTTTCGGACAAGGGGACATTAGCAAACACTAAGCAGAACAAGCGGAAGCTTGAAAAGCACCCATTCATTGGGCTTGCCCTCTTTGCTGCTCTTGGAACCCAGCCATCATTTGATGGAGCCTGAGCTAACCTGCTGGGGGTGAGAGACCACACAGACGAGAGCTGGGTACCCTAACCAACAGCCAGCCAGCCCCCCAGCCGACTCAGAAAGCAATCACAGACTCTGCAGTGAGACTCGGCCAAATCGAACAAGCCTGGCACAGATCAGCAGAACCCCCCCAAGTGCAATAGCCTGTTTGTAGACTCATGAACTAAAAGTTCTTCTTTTAAACCACTGAATTATTTTTTGGGGGTAGGGGAGATTATTACGCAACAGACACTAACTGATATGGTCAGTTAGGTCCTTGCCTAAAGAGAAATATTATCAGAGTCCAACACTCTTATGACCATTTTTTTTTTCTTGTGTTGGTCTTACTTTAAAGCCCAGAAGGTTTAATGTCCTCAAGTTCACACTTTGGTTTTTCCTTCCCTCAGTGCACAAATATATATCTAACATTTGCATTTTGATCAGTCTTTCTATATTTCCCTGCCAGATTTTCAATGGAGGAGGAGAGTGTTTTATAATTATTAGTATTATTTTATTGTCACATATATATCTGTTAATGCCAACATGATTGTTCTTGCTGTGGTAACCTGCATTAGAAATTTTCGTGGCCAGGTATTGATCATTCAGGTAATTGTATGATGAAGGAAAAACAATTCCCTCTCTGTCTTTGAGAAATCAAAACAGTGAGGAGAAAGGATGAGGCAAATAAAAAATCAAAACATACGTGATATTTTAAGAGGCACTGTCTTTATTGTTATTTTTTTCCTTAAAAAGAGAAGCTATTCTTGTTTAGGGAGTTTCTATTATAATAAATATCAATAAAATTGTTTGTTAAGGAGCTAAAAAATACATGCTTATTAGAAATGATTTCCAGGTAAAATTTTATAAAATTACCCTTGCTTTATTACATTAGGTACATTTTTATTATATTAAAATATAAATTATATAACATAGCATTATAAATTGTTATTAAACAGATCTGCGGCATAACTAGCAGAGAACTTAAATATAACCATAAAAACTAAAATAAAAATCTATTAATGCAATAAACCTACTTAATAAAAGTTACTTTCATATTCGAAAACAAAATATTAAGGCATGCTTCAGATCTGAAAGTCAAAAAAAGAGGGAATAAATTAGTGAAGGTTAAGAACCTTGTAGCAGCTGACTAACAAAGCTCTAGGGGATTATAAAATTTCATGCTCTTGTAATAAAAAGGATAAAGGATTGGCTAGAAGACCACTAAAAGTTAAAATAAATGAACGTAAAGGAGATGAAAAGTCTGACATGACTGAGACCACTAATGTGTAAAGACTAAAGAGATGGCATTAAAGTGTTAGAGGCTGGAATTAAATGTAAAATGAATTCTGGTAGTAGATTAATAGAAAATTATAAAGGTAAATGAGTTAGGTTTCATGGTTTCAGAAAACTTTATGTATCTCATTATTTTTTTAGCCCTTGAGAAGAGGCAGAGTAAGACAAATTAAAATCTGGCATGAACCGTATTGGGGTGGGTGGAAGTGCCAATTATCCCCCAGTGCTATACCCCCCTTATTTCCTAATAAATGACCTTTAATTGTTCAGTGGTACATGTAAGCCCCCAATACAGCAAGATTTCCAGTTCCCCATGCTCCTAAGTGGAACTGTGAACCTGAGTTCTTATCCAATTAATTGTAGGAGGAAGTGACAACATCTGGAAAATGTACTTAAAAGGAGGTGATGTGTACTTCTTTGCCTCCCTTCTCCCCCTATTCCTTCCTGTTGGTGGGACTGTGGATACAACAGCTGGTGCTCCAGCAACAATTTTGGACCATGAAGTGATCATGAGAATGGAAACTGTTTCTGGTGGAGAAATAAGACAGAGGAAGCCTGGAACCCTACCATTATGCAGCTCCACGTCAACCCTCAGCTTCCTAGTGCCAGACTTAAGAAACTTCCCCTACTGCTATTTTGTGTTTCTTATCCTTCTAGTCAAAAACTCATCTTGACTAAGACAGGGTGGCTTTCTACTATCTCCAGGTAAACAAATGAAAATTGATATTGAGTGTTGCAATCAGCAGTGCACAAGCCAGTGGTGGAAGTCAGCATGTAATAATACCAGCTCCCATGTTGGAGTTGGGAGGGGTAACTGAGGATGGGACCATTTTATTCATTGGTGCTGATGCTGGAAATGAACAGTACATTCTAAGCCAGGGTCTGTTCTAAAATTCAGTACAAGAGCAACCTGGTAACAGTGGTGGGATTTGTCCAAAAGCTGGACCACTGCTATAAGCATATGTTTTCTTCTTTCTCTTTGCCTTGACCTTTCCCAGCTCAGTCTACCAAAGCAATCGAAATGGCACTTGTTTTTTCTTAAGGAAACACCCAGTACCTTTGCTATAAGGTATCATTTGTCCTTGATTCAGAGAAGATTTTCCAAACCATTAGAACCACTGCTGACCTATACAGAAATTCTTCTCATGGTCTGAAATTAATGATGGTGGAACTTTCCCAGAACTGTTTCAGCAAAGTATCTCCTGGCCTCTGTTTTGTTGTGTTATTCAGGAAGCCTTCACACTTTGTGCCTCTTCCCTCCACAACTCACAATATTTATTTAGCATCTACTCTGTGCCACACATTTTCTAGTCACTAGAAAGATGGCAGTCAACAAAACACACAAAAACATTAGCCATTTCGTAGTTTTGCAACTTGCTTGCCCCTGGAAGGTCCTTAATTAGAGGTCTAATTTCTATTTATTAAAGTAAGGTCAGGTGCAGAAGGGAGCCACATAGTCACTTACAATCCAGGTTTCACATGAGTCTCTTGACTTCTGCTCTTCTTACATACCTGGAAATGCTCGTGAAATTAACAACAATAGTAAAAACAACTACAGATTTGCTTCTGGTGACAAATATGATGTAGCCAAGAAAGCCTACAGGTGATGCATGTACAAGGGCAATTGGAGATAGAAAGAGGTGATTCTAGCTGGAAAATGGAATTTTTAAATAAACTGAGGAGTGGACAAAAGTATTTGAATGATGGCTTGGATCTAGGACTTTGTTTCTATAAATGATCGTAGAAAATGATTTGGAAAACCTAGTCAGGGCAGAAGTTATGTTTTAAAAAAATGAGGTAGATTACTAAAAGCTCAAAGGATGGGGGATACAGAGGGCATTTGGGACATGGAAATTCACAAACGATATATCCTTTATCAATATAGGGTTTATATCATTTAGGACAAGGCTAGATTATGCAGTAACTAACAACACTCAAATATCAATGGCTTAACACAACAAAAGCTTATTTCCTATTCATGCTATAAATCCAGCAGGTCATCTGGGGGGGAAGGTGGGGAAGCCCTGCTCACAGTGGTTACCCATGGGCCTAGATTGAAGGAAGCAACACTTCAACACTGACCGTTGTCACTGCAACTGTGAATTGGAACATGTCTGTCTTTGTTCATCCTGTTGTAACAAAGTACCACAGACTGGGTGGCTTATAAATAATAAAACTGTATGTCCCATGGTTCTGGAAGCTAGAAGTCTGAGATCAGTGTGCCAGCATGGCCAGGTTCTGGTGAGAGCCCTCTTCCAGGGTGCAGACTGCCCACTTCTCGTCCCATCCTCACAATGCAGAAATAGCAAGCAAGCTCTCTGGCCTCCTCTTATAAAGGCACTAATCCTATTCATAAGGGCTCCACCCTCATGATCTAATCACCTCCCAAAGGCCCCCACCTCCCAATAATAGCACACAAGGGATAGATTGCAACATTTCAATTTTGGGGGGACACAAGTATTCAGTCCATAAGAATAGCAAATCACTTAGGACCTCTTAAATCTTCCACTTGCAAATAATATAGGTAACATTTATTTACATTTAATTGGCTAAAGCAAGCCACATGGTCATGCCTGCCCTTGAGGGGTGGGGAATTGCCATCCTATTTCACGCCTGCAAAGCCCAACATCAGAACTTAGTGGTGAGCAGCACCAATGTCCCACCACCCATGACTTGGCGCTCAGGATGCCATTTCCCCCACTGCACAGGGAGCCCCTTAAAAGAGGAAACCCCATATACAGTTCTCTGAACCACCCACCTCCAGCCAAGTGCCTGGCACATAGTAGTTTTTCAGTAAATGTTTATTGCCCTGAATTGATCTCTACTCTACATACTTCCCGAAACCTCTCATGATTTATTGGTAAAATTTTCACCCTAATTAGTGAAAAAAAGAAACTCCTTCTATGAGTTTATAAATTATTTATCTTACAAAGCCCTTCTGAGCTCTTCAAGCCCCCTGTAAATAATTTACATTCATACTTGTGTGATTTCAAATTTGTTTATTAATGTTATCTTGGAGATAAAAAACAACCTAAATGAAACCACACTATCTTGCGGATCATTTGGAATAAGAAAAACACGCTTTTCTTCTCATGTGAAAAATCTTATTGACCCACCATAAGTAGGGTGCGCAAGCCTAGTTCTTTTCCAACAGTAAGCAGATATTTCTGCTGATCTAAGCCATGGCACTCACGCATTTACCATTTTTTGAATTCCTGCTATATGTCAGGCACATAACTAAGAGAGTCTTCACTCCTCAATATGTTCAGTGTGAACCTGAACTTCAGCATTGTGTCTGCAACTGCCCCCTTGATATCTCCATGTGGATACATTTCACAGACACCTCAAACTGGACATGTCCAGAAAGAACATGTGATTGCGTCTTCCTCCTAACAGCGCCAGGAATCTTTCCTCGTCTTAGTAACTGGAAATTCCATCCACTCTGTTGCTCAAGTCATAACTTTATGCATGGCCTTGGCTTATCTCAAACCCCACATCTAAACTTTTGAAATTCTGTTAGCACTACCTTCAAAATACACCCAGAATCCAAAAATTATTCTCGTCTCCACTGGTACCACCAGAACCCAAGCTGCTCACTGTGATTGTCTATTTACATTTCTGTTCCCCCTCGAGATTCTGGGAGCTCCGTGAGGGCAGGTCTGTATCCCCAGAACTTAAGACCTTCCAAAGTACATATTAGGTAATTATCTGCATTGACCATTAAAACCAAAGTTGAAAACCTGAACTAAACCCATCCTTAAGAATTCCCCACTAAAGGCAATACGAGTAAAAATAAGTAAAAAAACTGAGCAGGGTTTATTTTTTAAAATAGTTGGTGTGAATAGCTCAGAGAAACATCAAAAGCCAATTTCTCAACCACGTGCAACTCTTCAAGTCAGAAAATTTAATTTTAGGAAGAATAAAGCAGGGATGGATTGAGAACTGAATGAATGATTTGAACATAGAATATTTCACTGCAGGGGACAGAGAAGACAGGGGACAGGCTCCAGGGTATAAAGTGCCTGGTACTTACTGAAGTAAAGGATTCATAACACTGGGGGTTTTAGATGGCACAGGGATGTGCATTCTTGATTTTAGTAATATGTATGTATTTGAATGAATATTAGAAAAACATCTGATTTTCCTAGTTAAGCTCATGCTATCGTAAGTTTCCTGACTCAATGCTTTTATTTAAGGAAAAAAAAAAGTGAATCTGGTCAAAGAAAAAGTGTAAAAAAAATAGTATGTTTGGTATACAGGTGGCTGGTATACTCATGATTGATGCTGGGGTAACATTATTTTAAGGACCTGGACCAGTGGTTGAGAAACCAGTCCTCTAGCTCTTTGGATGCACAAGCTTGCACAGTGGTACTCGCTTAGGATAACTCAGTTGACAATGGCCATCCTTCATGTTTGAATTATGTGAGGCTGCTGCCATGTCAGAGCTGATTGGCTCAAGGCTGTACTCCTGACTTAAGCTGGGCCAATCAGATTCTCCTTTAAAAGTTTAGGGACCCAGGGAGACCCAACGAGGTTCTGAGTATGGTTTGGACTGTGAACTTGGTTGTTTTGGGGTTGCTATATTTTGCTATGGGATGGAGAAGCTGAGTTAGCTGTGAGAGAGGAAGACAGGGAGAAGAAAAACGTAGGTGCACAGAGAAAAATAGAAATGAGAGGTAGAAGGCCCTGGTCACTCTTGTTTTCCAGGTTCCAGTCCCTTCCTGGTTTGGCTGAATTTTTACCCTTGGGCTTTATGAAACACCTTGGCATCCTGATACTGAATCTCCACCTGCCAACCCATTTCACCTCCAGCGCTGTAGTCATAGGCTTGTTTGAATTATTACTGTTCCTTGTAACAAAGACCTTCTATCAGTGAATATTGAGCAGGTTATTTACTTTCTGTGTGCCTCAGTCACTTCATCTATAAAATGGCAGAAGCTGATTAGTGTTTTCCAAAGTGCAGGATAATCACTGGAGAAAGATGAGACCTTAAGTCTTATTTAGAGCTAATATCAAATAATATTGAATGACACAGTGATTTTTTTTCTAATTTTCTTCCAATCAAGGAGAAAGTTAGTTTGATTCTAGTACGTTTTTAATACTTTTCTAATGCCTGTTAATCTCTTTTTTAAAAATAAATTTATATATTTATTTTTGGCTGTGTTGGGTCTTCATTGCTGCGTGCAGGCTTTCTCTAGTTGCAGTGAGCAGGGGCTACTATTCCTTGCGGTGCGTGGGCTTCTCATTGCGGTGGCTTCTCTTGTTGCGGAGCACGGGCTCTAGGCACGCAGGCTTCACTAGTTGTGGCGCATGTGCTCAGTAGTTGTGGCTCGCGGGCTCTAGAACGCAGGCTCAGCAGTTGTGGCGCATGGGCTTAGTTGCTCCGCAGCATGCGGGATCTTCCCGGACCAGGGCTCGAACTCGTGGTCCCTGCATTGGCAGGCGGATTCTTAACCACTGCGCCACCAGGGAAGTCTCTGTTAATTGCTCTTTTAAATGAAGAAAAAGGAGACATCAGATTGGGAGCCTTTAAAGGCTGTTGTATCCAGCTAGAAATTGCTATCAATTTTTTTCATTGAATTTATTTTTTAATGTTACTATTCATCATTATAACTCTTGTTTTAATCCTGGTTTTTCATTCATGGTAGTGGGACAAAACTTCCTTTAAAAATAACTAAAAAGTGGAGGAAAAGGAACAGCTATTCCATGCAGTAGAATGACAATTATAAATGTAGGATGATGGAAATAGAAAATCACCATTTGGCAAACACCTCAGTAATAATTATTGCAGGCAAGAGTCATCAATGGGCACTAAAGTTAGTGGGCAAAAATAAGATAAGAAGCAAGATATTTGCACTGTCAAAGAATCTCCCCGCAAAACATTTATTAGTACAAAGGAAGAAAAAGTTTAACTTGACAGTGGAGAAATTACAGACACTGCCTCAAACCTAATGATCAAAGTTAATAGCCCATTATGTACCTTGTGATATGATGCACTGAGAAGGGCACGAAGCTCTCGTGGTATTCCCAAAAATGCAGGACTTCAATCTAATCATGAGAAAACGTCAGACAAACCCAAATCGAGGAATGTTTTTACAAAATAACTAACTGGTTGGTGCTCTTCACACATATCAAGGTCATGAAAGAAAGTGAGGAATTGTCACATTGGAGGGAACTAAAGAGACCATGACAATTACTTGCAATATGTAATCCCAGATTATATCTTGGATCAAGATGGATGGGTGTTGAGGGGACACAGGTGAGATTTGAATGAGATCTATAAATTGCTTAATAGTATTGTGTCAATGTTAATTTTCTGCTTTTAGTAACTGGACTATAGTTGTGTCAAATGGAGACATTTGGGGAATCTGGGTAAAGGGTACAGGCATACTATTTTTGCAACTTTTTTTCTTAAGTCTGAAATTATTTCAATATGAAAAGCCAAAACTCTAGAACCACATTTTTTCTACATCAGTCATTCTCAAGGAGGGAAAGATTTGTACCCAAGGGGTCATTTGGCAATGTCTGGAGACGATTTTGGTTGTCACACCTAGGAGGAGGATGTTACCGTCATCGAGTAGATAGAGGTCAGGGCTGCTGCTAAATATCCTGCAATGCACAGGACAGCTGCTTACACCAAAAATTTATCAGTTGCAAAATGTCATTAATGCTGAGTTTTATAAACCCCGTTCTAGAATGACTCAGTTTTAAAATAATATATAAAAACAAAGAATGTTAAGAAAAATAATAGTATAGGAGCTATGTGAATATCATTGTGCAGTTGGCATGCAAGTGTCTAAGCCTCATTAGAATCTGATCTCTGCATTTCTACTTGGGTCTAACATTTTGGATTCTGTGAGTTTAGGAGCAGTGCCATTCAAGGTTAGAGGTGGCAGGTGGGAAGCTTTGTGACCACACACTGTGAGTGGTCATCATTAGTAAACTATTTTCTTTCATTTCCCTGGTCCAAAGTGAGCACATCAATCTGACCATTTCTAATGAGATATAGGATAATACCGTGTGGACGACTCTTGCTGTCAGCCACTGCCTGGTGGGCTTAGCAAAAGAAATGATCCTTCATTAATTAACCTTCACTTTCTATGTAGATTCACTCATTGAGATGCAGGTAATTAAGCCAAGGTCATTTCAAGGACTGACAGGGAAAAAACAGCAGTTAGAGGTGGTGGAGTTTTTTGGGTAGAGTACTTGGAATTCTATTTTTATCTTTGGGCAGAATTGCGGAATCATCTTTTCCTGACTTTTAAATAATCTAACTTTTTTTAGTGGAGTATCTCTTAAGTTCACCTCAAAACCATATCTCAAGAATTTTTAAAGATTTAGGTTATAGGTACCTCCTGCTGGTTTATAAATAAATATTAAGGTAAAAATTTAATTTTGGGGGTGTATAAACTATGTAAAGTAAGGGTAATAGAATTATGTTGAAGAGGAGAAAACAAAGAGAAAACACAGTTTTGTGGAATGCAGTTGCTCCTATCTCTTAGTTTGAGCTACATATTTTGTGTTTTTTTTTTTTTTTTACTGCTTATAGTATCTGGCCTGTATAATACATTACAGTGGTTAAGAATGTGGATTTAGAGTTAGGTAAGGGTAAGTGCATGTTGTAGTTCTAGGTAAGCATAGAATCATGTTGTAGTTCTTCCCTTAATTTAGACCTTGGGAAATTCATTTCACTTATCTGGCCTTGGTTTCCTCATCTGTAAAATGGATCTAATGCTGGTTAGATCCAATCTACTCCCAATATTGTTGACAGGATTCAGTGAAATATGACCAGTGTAATAGCCAGCAGTGCATTCTTGGAGGCGTTCATAGGGATGATAGCTACATCTTAAGTAGTGCTTGTCATATGCCAGGTAATATTCTAAGGGCTTTACCTAGACCAACTCATTTAAGTCTCCCATCAGCTTTCTGAGTTAGGTACTGTTACTGTATCTGTTTTATAGATGAGGGAGCTAAGACACAGAGAGGTCAAGTAATTTGCTCTAGGTAACACATCTACAAGCAGCAGAGCTGAAATTTGAACCCAGGCATCTGGGTCTAGAGTTTGCCTTCTTACCACTGGATGGAACCATCTCAGTAAATTGTTGGCTTTTATTATTATTCTCATTCCACGTGATGTCTTAATAATATATTGCTAAAGTGATCCCACTCAGGAATACTTTCTCCTTGGGAAAAGAGGTGGTTCTTGGGGGTGCAGGCCTAGTGAACTCTTCCAGGCCAACAATAACCGTATCACAAATGCCAAGAAAAGCCCATTTTATTTTATAAAAAATATCTAATAGCCGTTGAGAAGCATCGCCCCCAAGTGGAAGGCTGAGTCATGACAAGACAGCATTGGCTAGCCTTCTGGAATTTGCTGTGATTTTCCTTTTCCATCCCGGCTCCTAAAATTCACTTTTAAAAAAGATGTTTGCCATGTCATAGTTTCAAAGCCATTTCAGATTCTGACATGAACGTACTTGGAATTGAGGTGTTATATTTAAGGTTACCGTATTACAGTAGATGCCAATGACGTTTAGGCTTATTAGTACCTCTTAAAGTAGATAAGAATTTCTCAGCTTGCCTTGCTAAGCACTTTACTTTTAATCATAATGATGAAATGCTTAATTTGTAAAACATATACAGCATCAGAAGTAAGGCCATTCAGTATATCTAATACTGCCTACAGTTATTAAAGTCAGTTTTTATCTGTTTAAACAGGTCATAAAAAAAGTAAAATCTGAAATAAAGGACTAACTCTCTCCTTACTATTATATCTAATACCTGTTCAAAGTTCTGATTAGGAATCAGTGCAAACCAGGAGAGAGAGAGAATAACTTAAAGGGCGGAAATAAAGTTTCAGCCTGACCAGCATTTGTGTTCTAGTCAAGGTTGGTCAACCTTTAAATGAGGCAGTGTTTTTCATTAACTTACACCAAAACCACATCAAATCGAAAAATTTCCTCACACACCCATGTCATACCTAGCCATTTTCTCAACCTGGAGGCTCATTTCTGTCCCCTGACTACTCCCAACTAGAGGTAAGCTGAGGAAATTAATCTAATTTATTACACTTTTGCTTTTTTCCTTCTTTCTGTTATTCTTACTTCTTCCTCTAATTCTTTCATTTTGTGACATCACAGCAGCATGTGATGTACACACATACAAACACGTGTGTGCACAAATACAGCTGCATGTTAGAAGCCAACATAATGTGAATAAAACCTTTGGCTCTTGTAACATAAGTGTAAACTCCTTGCCTTACGGAGAAATACTATTTTATTCTTCTAAAAATTAATTTTATTAATTTAAAAAGTTAATAAGAGTACTACTGCATGTTTTGTAATAAGTGAAGTCGTGGAGATATGTTTAAAAGCCCTCTTCATCGTCAGTGTTCTGAGAACATCGTGTTAAAAGCTTGATGGTTATGGGTCTGTATGTGTCTGGGCACATACAAATCTACACATACTTGACCTCTCTGTGCCTCAGTATCATCATCTGTAGAGCAGGGCATAGATAGATCTCAAATCTCTTTTCCATAATTCTGAACCTCAAAAGGTTTTGAAAGCTGAAAGTATTTTCGTCGTTCACCCGGAAGCAGAACCTGCCCTATACTGACATGAGGCTACTTATAGTCATTATTTATCCCATTTAGCATGAGTGTTCAAATGTTTTGATGTAGAAACATCCATTTTTTTAAAATTAAAAGGTGCTGTCCCAGACCCCACTGTTAAGTAGTCCATGGTTAAGCTTCTCGGGGTGGCAGCCTCCGAGAGGGCCCTCGATCTCCTGGTGATCGTGCCCTTGTGGAGACTCTCCCCTTGAATGTGGGCTGGACTTTTTTTTTTTTTTTTTTTGCGGTACGCGGGCCTCTCACTGTTGTGGCCTTTCCCGTTGCGGAGCACAGGCTCCGGACGCGCAGGCTCAGCGGCCATGGCTCACGGGCCCAGCCGCTCCGCGGCATGTGGGATCTTCCCGGACCGGGGCACGACCCTGCATCCCCCGCATCGGCAGGCGGACTCTCAACCACTGCGCCACCAGGGAAGCCCTGAGGTGGACTTTCTGACTTGCTTCTAAGAAGTAGAATCTAGCAGAGGTGAAGGACTGCCACTTCCAAGATTAGATTAGATGGGGCGTCACTTCTGTTTTGGGTGCTCTCATCCTCTCTTGGATTGGTTGGAAGCAGATCTTCCTTACCTACTTCGTAGAGTTTTTAGAATAATTAAATGGGATAATACTTGTAAAGTACTTAGAATCATACCTGACACGTTGAAGTGGTCAATAAATATTAGTTACTGTTAATCTTCCCAAGATTTTTTTCCTATTTATTTACTAAATGAGATTATACCACTACTTCAGCTACTGATTGCTATTACTACTTTTATAGGCCCATTATTCTGCAGCTTGCCTGTTTGTCTTTTTTTTTCCAATTTAACAATGTTTTACATAGAGTGTTCCAGGTCAAGATACATAGATTTAAATTATTTTAAAAAGACCAATCAAATTCTCATCTGATCAACATTTATGTAGTATCTAGTTACTTTTTTCTTTGTTTTGGTCGCTACAGACAATGCCTCAAAAAACATCTTGAGAATATTTTCAACTCAGCTGAGTAGAAAGAATCCAGTTTTTTACAAAGTTAGATTTATAGAGGAATAATTTACATACAGTGAAATTCAGCTCTTTTCATGTTCATTTCTATATGTTTTGACAAATGTGTACAGTTGTGTAACTATCACTGTCATCAAGCTATGTAACAATTCCGTCATTCCCCAAACAAGTTCAATTTTGCCTAATATCTTTTGTTTAAAAAAGTACAACTAAAAAATAATATCAGTGCAACATTTAGGCTATAACCATGTAAACTACCCCCACCCCACCCCGACATTAAAAGAAAAATCCAGCCAAACTGGAATGGCTCTTCAATTACCCTCAAGTTTTTAAACCTTTGCCAAAAGTGTTTGAGCTTAATTAAGTTAAAATATTTCAAAGGGAGCCCAGTTGTAATAATTTGTTTATAATACAAGCTTCTCTTTGATCATGGATGTTCACTTTTATAGAAACCCTGTTATCATTCTTGGGATAAGGGATAAAGTAAATTAACTTCATGTTGGAAAAAAATACAGGAAATTAAAGAAGTACCTGAGGTGAACTGCCTTAGTAATAACAGAAAGATGTGACTTTACAGAGCCAGTGGGCCAGTGGAGTAGAAACAGAGTCTGTGGGGGAATAGTGTGAATTGCTTAGATATTATGGATACAGTATATTAAAAAGATAGCTTTTAAAAATGTGCTTAATATCCCTCCTTCTGGTCTCAGCATGAACCCTCCTAGTTCCTGCAAAAGACAAACATTGCCTTGAGAAAGTGAATTTAGTAAACAGTGGTGCAGTGATCTTCCTTTATTTGCCTGGAAGGAATAGGGAAGGATTTTACAGCTGTGCTAATGGGCATCCCAAGCCAGAGGAAATTCAGTGCCACTTTTCCAATATTTCCTTTCGAAAGATTCTTATTTGCTTTGAAGAGTAGGTACATATTTAATCTAGTTGTATTTAAAAATCTGAGTTTCGGGCTCCCCCCTGTCCTTCCTGCCATTTCCTCCCTTTTGGGGGCTTAATTTTGTTTTCTTTTTGACAAATCATGAGCATTAAGAAAAGATAGGTATATTACCATTAACTAAAGAATAGCTGGAATGCTCAGAGCATTTTGGGCTGGAGTGAGCAAGGATTTGAATTAAGATATCAGCAATGAGGTATTTTTGAGAAAGCAGTGTTTTTTTCTTTCTTTCTTCTTTACTAGAGACCTAGATTTGGATACCAACTCCACCACTTAAAAGCTGTGAGCATGTCAGAATTTTACTTACCCTCTCTGTAACTCAGTTTTCACATCTGTAAAATGGGATTCATATATTCTTCACAGGAGTATTGGAAATATCAAGAGAATAGGTGTGCAAAAGGACTTTGCAAACCATAAAGCACCTTATAAATGACAGAAGAAACATTTGTGGAATTTAAGTCCTGGGACTTGGGTTAGATCTGGGGTCTGCCCTTCACCAGCTATTTAACCTCCCCAAGTCTCATATTCTTTACAGATGAAATGGGGATAATACCGTCTCATTAGATTATTGAGGCTTTAATGGAGTTTATGTATGTTAAAGTGTTCTGTAAATTCTAAAGCAGGAGTTAGAAAACTTTTTCTGAAAGGGTCAGATAGTAAATGTTTGAGGCTTTGCAGATTGTATGATCTCTGTTGTAACTACTCAACTCTGCATTTGTAGTGCGAAAGCAGCCATAGAAAATACGTAAGTGAGTGAATATGGCTGTGTCCCAATAAAACTTTATTTCCAAAAACAAGTGTGGCCCACTGGCCATAGTTTGCCAGTTCCTGTTCTAAAGCACATGATGCAGCTTTGTTGAGTTCAAATAATGCATTGGAAGTGGAGGATTACCACTGCTCATTTATTTAGCCCCTCAGATTGCTATAGGGGAATGAAGTAGTGTTATAGGTTAGTAGAATGTGATCAAATGGGAGTGTGGTGAGGAATATGAACTAGTCAATAAATGGTGTGAGGGCTTTGAAGGAAACATTAATTGGATTCACATCTCAAATTACAAATTTGAGAAATTACAAATGATTAAACATTTAAATGTAAAAAAAAAAACAACCAAAAACAACAACCCATAAAGCACTAGAAGAAACCATGAGATAATTGCTTTGTAAACTTGGGCTAGGAGCAGAGCTTTGAAATCCAGGAACCATACAAGAAAAAGATGGACAAATGAAGCATACTACTAAAATATGCATGATCAAAAATTCCAAGATAGAATGGACAAGCAAAAAGGTCCTATTTCATAGCATAGGGAACTATAGTCAATATCCTGTAATAAACCATAATGAAAAAGAATATATATATGTATAACTGAATCACTTGGCTATACACCAGAAACTAACACAACATTGTAAATCAACTATACTTCAATTAAAAAAAGAAAAAAGAAAAAAAATCCAAAGGCAAAGTAAAATGTCAGAGGAAAATCTGGAAAATATTTCAACTTAGAACACAGGCCAAAAGCTCACCTCCTAATATATGAAGAGTTCCCAGAAATTGACAAGGAAATGACCAACAACCTAAACGGAAAATGGTTAAAAGATACGAACAGACGGTTCACAGAAAAAAGAATATGATAAAGGGAAAGCTGAGAGAATAGAAGCTGACGGAAGTCCTGAGGCAGTGGAGCCCCTGAATTATTTGACTCTGGAAGTACACACCTCCCCACTTACTGTGGTGTGAGACAAAAATGCATATTATTTGAGCAACTTTGATTCTACCATTCTGTTGTGCATTGCCCAAAACATCTTATTGATACAGAAATTAATGGCCAGGAGTCCCTTTCCCTAATATTAGGAAGTTAGGTAAAGTCTTCTCGAATTTATTTTTTTTAAAGATTTTTTTTTGATGTGGACCATTTTTTTAAAGTCTTTATTGAATTTGTTATAGTGTTGCTTCCTTTTGTTATGTTTTGGCTTTTTGGCCACGAGGCATGTGAGATCTTAGCTCCTCGGCCAGGGATCGAACCTGCACCCCCTGCATTGGGAGGTGAAGTCTTAACCACTGGACCGCCAGGGACGTCCCAAAGTCTACTTGAATTTAGATTCCAACCCATCCCCAGAGAGAATGAAGTAGAGAATCTGGAAGTAGCTGAGTTTAAATCCTGATATGGCAGATTAGTCACTAATTTGAATGAATTTTCTTAGAAGGAATGCACTGATTATCTATTGTTGCATAGCAAATTACTCCAAGAGTTTGCAGCTCAAGACAAAACAGAACAAATTTATTATATCTCCCAGTTTCTGTTCTGGCTCAGAGATTGTCGTGAAGTGTAGTCAAGATGTTGGCCAGGGCTGCAGTCATCTGAACTATGACTGGGGCTGGGGGAGCTACTTCCGTGACGGCTCACTCACGAGGCTGCTGGCTGGAAGCCTCAGGTTCTCAATCATGGAGCCTCCCTTTTCCCCCACCTCTCGCCCCCTGAAACACACACCCATGGGCTACTTGAGTGTCCTCACAACATGGCATCTGGCTTCCCACAGAGCAAGTATTCCAAGAGGATAAAGCAGAAACTGCGAAGCCTTTTAGGGTCTAGTCTCAGAAGTCATATACCATCATTTCTATGATATCTTTTAAGTTACACAGGTCAGCCCTATTCTGTGTGAGAGGAGACCACACAGGAAGGCAAAGCTCATTGGCGGCCATCTTGACAGCTGGTTACCATAAGTGACTATATTTATTTCTTCTCTTATTGCTCTGGGTTAAGCTCAGTTATAGGAAAATAAAGTTATATGTGTATCTTTGATTGTAAAATCTGTACAATGAATTTCTCTCAATAGGTCTGTGATAGGAACTGGGTCACAGATAGAAAGTGAGTGTGTCTTCTAATGAGATCCTACTGCGAAATTTCTCTAAGTTTTTGTTGTGATTGAATTCATATGTTTTGCTAGATAAGCAGGGATAAGTTTTGCATCATGTTTATACATTTTGGGAGCTTATTTTGTCAGGCTTTCTCACTATCTTGTAAATGTGGACCTTAGAATGCATACGCAAAGCCAGAATTCCCCTCTCCCCTCTCTCCCACACTCAGAATTTCTGGCACCATCTCTACAAATAAATGAATGATCAGTTAACTCCTGAAATTCCCACTCTTTAGAGCAGAGCCCAGGTAGTTTTATCTGGAAAAATTTTCACCACAGGTGTTCCTGTCGCCCAGTGCAGCTGTAGAAAATCTCAGTGACATTCTCATGAATAATCTGGATTTAAGCAATGAGCATCATGGTGAACTCAACGGAAAGAATTAATTGCAAAATGTGCCCCCAAGTAGCTAAGTAAATTAACTTGCTATATGGGATGAAATGTGTTAAACCAATTAAATTTTAGAGAGCATCTGTCAAAAATAATGATTTTTGTTTTTAGAGTAGTGAATATTAAGACATTTCTAAAAGTAGTTGAACAGCAGGATCGATAGTCTATTTAGATGGATTCTAAACTGTGTCAAGAAAATTACCATCAAAGGGTGAGAAGACCCTTCTCCCCATTTGTGCTATAGCATCTATTCATTCCCTCAACAAATATTTCTTAAGGACCCTGTATGGGCTAGGCTTTGTCCACAGTCGTATGCAGATGGACAACACCCAAATGCCTTTACATAATTAGAATAAAGAGGACAACATTTATTTTGAAATAAAAGAGGTGGGGGCTTACCTGGTGGTCCAGTGGTTAGGACTTCGCCTTCCAGTGCAGTGGGTGTGGGTTCAATCCCTGTTAAGGGAGCTAAGATCCCACATGCCTAGCGGCCAAGATACCAAAACATACAAAAAAGAAGCGATATTGTAACAAATTCAATAAAGACTTTAAAAATGGTCCATATCAAAAAAATCTTAAAAATAAAATAAAATAAGAGGGGTTAGGAGTATGGGAGGGAATTTTAACAAAGCTATTTTTTTTTAAACAAAAACTTCTTAACTTTATTTGATCCTTCACGAGACCATTCCTGACAATCTTTTCTATTGATTTTTAGAGGAATACATACATACATACACCCACATATATACACCCATGTGTGTTTGTAGTATTTTCCCTGGGTTATCATGAGCATGTGTTACTTTTATTAAAAATTAGAAAGAATACGAGAAATACAATATTTACCCATGATATCGCCACATAGCCATTGGTAATATTTTATTTCTATCCAAGTTTTTCTATCATCATAGGAATGCATAAAACCTAATGAAATTGGCATCATACTAAATTTTTTATTTTGTAAGCTGTTTGAAAATCCAGCAAATTATTCATGATAATTTTCCAATGTCATTAAATAGACTTAGAATATTTCAGATGTTCTCATTAACTAATTTTGTTGATTGTTGCCAGGTTCTTACCATTAGAAGTAATGTTGCAATAAACATCTTTGTGAATAATCCTTGTGCATGTGGGACACACACAAGTTTCTAGGAGTGGATATAAATATTTTAACATATTTTAAGGAAAGTGATACTTAATTATGGTTCCAATTTATGCTTCCATTTGTAGAGCATGAACGCTTGTCTCACTATGCCACCCTCAACAGTAATAAATATCTTCTTTGTTCAGATATGCCAATTTTATTCACATTCTTTTATTTTGTAATTATTGACTAAAGATAAAATTGAGCTTTTTCTTGTTTATTTGCCACATGTGTTTTTCCTTTTATAAATTGTCTGCTCATGTTCTTTACTCATTTTTCAAAGGGAGGCATTCTTTTTCTGGTTGACGATGAGGGAGAGTACCCTTTTTATTAAGATCATAGTCTTTATCACAATATTGCAATGCCATTTAATACCTGTCAGTTTGCATTTTATTTTTACTTATGGTATTTTTGACATATACTTCTTTAATTAGTCGAATCACACAATTATAAATTTTAAAATAAATATAAATTAAAAGTCAAAAAGTCTCAAATTTGTTTTACTGAATGGATTTAACTTGAAATTGCCTCCTCTCCCCAATTTCCCCAGGTACATTTACTGGATAAATGATTTAAATATTGCCTAGTTGTACACTAACTTCTTCCATAGTCTATAGTTGTTCATGGGATGCCTATTCAGACCCGATAACGACTGTCACCTCAGATTATTCTTTGTACTCACTTATTACTCTTCTATTTTCAAGGACATCTGGTCTTTGCTCACTGCCTTATCCTTCTAGACTGATTTTACTGGGCTCAGAGGTGTGTTGAAATTATGCCGGGAATGAGGGAATTGATGAGGAGGACGACAGTGGCTTGGAGCGGGAACTGAATTGGTCTTGACCGTTCCCTGGGTCTCACAGTCCATCTGTTGGCAGAATTGATCGTCCTTGCTCTACCTACAGCTGCCCCAGCTGCCCACTCACTAAGGTTACCTCCTATCAACTTATACAGATGTCCTGTGTGGTGTCTCTTTTGATCTATGTTGGATGAAGAACTGATTGCAGCAGGAGATGAACCCGGGGTGTAGTACAGTTACCCAGGAAGGAAATGGCAATGCTTTGGATGAGGCTGGTAGCCATAGAGAAAAGCACTGGCCCAGACTTGAGATATATTTTGCAGATTTGAGGTTTGAGATATTTCCTAGAAAGACTTACCGGGAGATAGGAAATGAAGGATTTGGAAAAGTGTTGAATCAAGATTAAAAAAAAAAAAAAAAAAAAGAGAGAAAGGTCTTCTCTGGTGGCGTAGTGGTTGAGAGTCTGCCTGCCGATGGAGGGGACACGGGTTCGTGCCCCGGTCTGGGAAGATCCCACATGCCGTGGAGCAGCTAGGCCCGTGAGCCATGGCCGCTGAGCCTGCGCGTCCGGAGCCTGTGCTCCGCAACGGGAGAGGCCACAACAGTGAGAGGCCCGCGTACCAAAAAAAAAAAAACCAAAAAAAACCCAACAAACTACAGTAATGCCTATTCATTGTAGAAAATCTGAAGATATAATAAAAGCATAAAAAAACCTCTTATCCCATTAAAAATATCTTAGTGTATTTCCTCTTAAGCTTTCATCTGTCGCTGGAAATAAAATTAAGGTTCTGACTCTTGGTCTGGATTGATTTAAACCAGATTTGGAGGGTGGATTTATGATGACCTCCCATGAAATAAAGACTGTGTACCATTTACAAAATCCGTTTTTGAAGGACAGCTCAACAAAGCTGGTCGTCATGGTTTAGGAGAGTTGAAACTCTGGTAGAACGTACAGCTGAGTGAGCATTGACTAAGAGAGATGCATATTTATTAAGATATCACAGGCAGAGGAAACATGGAAATATGGGTCCCTGGCTGAACGTCTCAGTTATACACGCTTCTGTGCTCTGTGTTGATTATTTTGATTACATTTTCTTACATGGGCTGCTCTACGGAATGCTCACAGGTGAACAGAAGCAGAGATTTCTTAATTTAGTGCTGCTTGTCCAACACTAGGGAGGTTAAGTAATTTACTTACATCTATCTGTCAATATCTATAAATCTATTTTCATTTTTATATCAAATAGAGATAGCCGTTTGTGTGTGTCAAAGCCCGCATTTTCCCTCAACATTATGTCACAAACATTTTCTGATTATTGCTGGTGTATTTTCAGCATTTATTCTGTAACTCACTTACTGAAATTTTATTTCTAATTGCTTTTCCATTGATCCTCTTGAGTTTTCTACAAGATGGTCATATAATCAGCCAATATTTTTGTCTTACCCTTTCCACTAATTATACTTAGAATTATCTTCTAGTCTAATTTTATTAGCCAGGTTAAAAATTTAATAATATTGGCAAGAAGAGAGTCTTTTACTTTTCTGTCCTGCTTCTGGCTTTGATGGAATGGCTTTTAGTGTTTCTAAAGTATGATCTTTGTCTGTTGATTTGAGATAATAGTCTTCATTAGGTTTCAGAAGTTCACTTTTTTTTTTTTTTTCTTGCGGTATGCGGGCCTCTCGCTGCTGTGGCCTCTCTCGTTGCCGAGCACAGGCTCCGGACGCGCAGGCCCAGCGGCCATGGCTCACGGGCCCAGCCACCCCGCGGCATGTGGGATCTTCCCGGACCGGGGCACGAACCCGTGTCCCCCGCATCGGCAGGCGGACTCTCAGCCACTGTGCCACCAGGGGAGCCCCAGAAGTTCACTTTTATCTCAAGTTTATTAAGAGTTAGTTGTTACTGTTCATTCAGAAGTTAATTCTGAATTGTATCTAATGTCTCTTCAGATTAAGATGATTGAAATTATGATATTTTTATGGTTTATATTTTAAAATTATTTTGTGCTCCAATAATAATGCTTTTAGACAAACAATGATTTTTATTTTGAATATGTAACACTTGTTTGTAAAGCACTTCTTGACTATCTTCTATATTCAGATCCTGTGGTGAGTGTCTGGAATACAACCAAGAACAAAGAAATGGTGCTTTCCCTAATGAATTTAATAATCTAGTGGGGGAAAACAGAAAAGAAAGTGTGATTTTTGAAGTTTGCTTCTTTCTTGGATGTGATTGCAGGTGGCCAACATACGTTTTAGAAGAATGGCGCTCTAATTTTAAAATGGAAGACAGCAGGATGATAGGATGTAACACAGAGGATCTGGCTTTTAAAATGAGTGGTTTTAGGAAAGAACTTGCTTTATGGTAGAAAAGGCCAACTTAAACTTAAAATATTTTCAGAAATATATTTATGACTCTAGGAAAGGCGATGCAATCCAAAGTTCATTACTTCACTGATGGTCAAGCCTCATTGACTTCAACCAAGTTAGTGTTCCTGTGTTGATGTTTTAGCTAACTCTGCTTATGATCTTGTTAAAAGTAGATGTGTCTCTAGAAAAAGAGGTTTTAGTATTTTTAATGCAAGTGATTTTCTATTAAGAGATGACTCTCATCCCTAGACCCAGATATAATAGATGTTGCTGGTTGCCTGGATATTACCTATAGTCCCTTTTTTGTACTAATAAAACTCTGATTTTCTTTGGGGAAGAAATATGCCCAGCTAAAATACTTACAACCAAGACCCCCTTGAAGCAAGGGATGGCCAGTTGACCCAGTTTTATCTAGTGAGATATAGGCAGCAGGGGTTATGGGAGAGGTTTTGCAAAAAGATTTAGACCTGATTGGCACATTCTGTATAGGCCCTTGCCCCTATTATTTTCCTGGAACACAGATATGATGCCTGGAGAGTCAGCAGCCATGAGGGTAAAACATACACTCTAAGAATGAAGAAGCAAGATGTAGAAGCCTTGATCCTTGCTGATACACACATGCAACAGAAGCAGCTCAGAATTGTCTACCTTTGAATTTCTTGTTACCTGAAAAAAAATAGACCTGTGTGTTATTTGAGTTTTTTGTTACTTGCAGCTAAACACTTTTCTAATCAATACACAGGCATTATTTAAAAATAAAAAGAAGAAAATTGTGCCACATGGTGGAGCTAGCTCCATCAGGACAAATTTTGTTAACAAGACTGGTCATATAAAAGAATGTATTTTCTTTTGAAAAAAAATTTTTTAAATTTTGTATTGGAGTATAGTTGATTAACAATGTTGTGTTAGTTTCAGCTGTACAGCAAAGTGATTCAGTTATACCTACATACACATGCATCTATTGTTTTTCACATTCTTTTCCCATTTAGGTTATTACAGAACACTGAGCAGAGTTCCCTGTGTTATACAGTAGGTCCTTGTTTGTTATCTATTTTAAATATAGTCGTGTGTACATGTCAATCCCAGACTCCCAATCTATCCCTCCCGTAGACTGTTCCCCCCGGTAACCATAAATTCATTCTCTAAGTCTGTGAGTCTGTTTCTGTTTTGTAAATAAATTCATTTGTATCATTTTTTTTAGATTCCACATATAAGTGATATCACATGGTATTTGTCTTTCTCTGTCTGACTTACTTCACTTAGTATGATAATCTCCAGGTCCATCCCATTATTTCATTCTTTATAAATGGCTGAGTAATATTCCATTGTATATGTGTACTACATCTTCTTTATCCATTGATCTGTCAATGGACATTTAGGTTGTTTCCATGTCTCGGCTATTGTAAATTGTGCTGCAGTGGACACTGGTGTATCCTCTTGGACCATGTTTTTTTCGGCGTATTAAAAGCATGTATTTTCAAAGTGTATGTCCATGAAAGCTCTTTGTAAGGTTTGGGAGAATATTGGAAGAGGATATTGGGAGAGTATCAAGAATAGAAGGAACTCTAGGGATCCATACCATTATTCTAAAACAAAAATTCACCTCTGGTATTTAGTGCTTAGCTGCTTTTCGGCTACTGGCCCCAGATGAAGCGGCAGCGTCAACATAATGCCTTGTACTTAGAGCCTCATGAATAGACCTCGATTGCTGATCACACAGCAGTTCACCTGTAAGTCCTCATAACCCCAACTTCAAAGGCTCATCCCATTTAGAAGGAATTCTTTTTTTGTTTGCAGTTTAAATGATATAAATACTCAGTGATCTGTAGACACCTCCTGCTGTTCCTGGTTTTCATCTCCAAAGAACAGGAGACTGTGTCACGTATTGCAGATTAAAAACTTATTTGCGCAAGGAGAATCTTACTCTTAAAAGTTGCCTGCTATTAATTGTAGTTTTATTATTGATCCTTTTAAGAAACAGAAATGACTTTATTTTTTTAATGACTTTTAAAAAAAGATTTATTTATTTATTTTTAATTTATTTTGGCTGTGCCAGGTCTTAGTTGCAGCACGTGGGATCTTCCTTGCGACCTGAGGGACCTTTTAGTTGCAGCATGTGGACTTCTTAGTTGCGGCATGCATGTGGGATCTAGTTCCCCGAACAGGGATCGAACCCGGGCCCCCTGCGTTGGGAGTGCAGAGTCTTACCCACTGGACCATCAGGGAAGTCCCCACAAATAACTTGAAAATGTTTTCCTTCAGCACACCTCAGCAGATGGTGCACTCAGTGAATGGTTGGTTTGGGATACAACAGGTAGAACCCTAGGTCTTGGCCTTGTGAATAAGGCCAAGATGAGACCATCATATGAGGCAAAATTCAACAGTCTATATTAAATAGAAAACAAAAGAAAACAAAAATCATGACTGATAACTGAGTCAGGTTCATAGAATTTTTAACACTTGCCATTGGTAGTCAGGGTCATGGAAACCAAGTTTCTTAATTCTACTTGCCCATGATGAGGACAGACCTAAGTCTACATAATCCCGGCTACATGGCCACTCCATGTGAATCAATAACATGCTTGTGGGATAGCGTTAGTACTGGCAAAAAAATTCTTAGCTGAACATCTGTTTCAGCCAAATAAAGAACTTGCTTATCAACAAAATGTAACCATGTCCATGAGAATCTTTTTATCAATTCTTTATCTTTCTACAGGCACAGGCAGGAAGATTTTTAAGAGAAAGATGAGAGAGCTCCAGATGTTCTCTCCCTAGAGTATTGTCTTATAAAAATGTGTTTTCAGGCTGTTTAGATGATTAGCAAACCACAGTGCAACTAGAGGTCTCTCAACTCATCACAAGGGCCAGACCTTCAAGATGATATGGGAAATTTCTCAAGGCTGTTGGAAAGAACTGTGTTTGCAAAATAAGAAAGGGAACTCCTTTTGTTGGGCACCTGCTCAACTGTAGACTTTCTGCAAAATGCTTTCAGATATTTATCCACTCAACAACACTGTGAGGAAGGTACTAGGGTCTCTCTTTTACGGATGGAGGAATGGAGGTTCAAGAGCACAGCTAGTACACAGCTGAGCACACATCCGTGAGCAGTTGGGTAGATTGCGAATCTGTATTCTTCCATCGAGCTGTGTTGGCCCAGTTTCACTGTAGGTGTCACAGCCTTGTTGGGGATATATGACATGAACATGTGCAATGTTAAAAAACAATGAAGGGACTTCCCTGGCGGTCCAGTGGTTAAAACTTTGCCTTCCAATGCAGGGGGTGGGTGGGTGCGATCTCTGGTCGGGGAGCTAAGATCCTACATGCCTCGTAGCCAAAAAACCAAAACATAAAACAGAAGCAATATTGTTACAAATTCAATGAAGACTTCAAAAATGGTCCACATCAAAAAAAAAAATCTAAAAAAAAAAAAAAGGAGTACAAGACCAAGGACATGAGGAGAATGCAGCATGTGGTTAATTGACAAGTGAGAGTTAGGAGCTGTGAACTTGTTCTGAACCAGAGCAACCTGGGAAGGCCTGGTCTCTCTGTAAGACTTAAGTAAATAGGTCCAGGTGAATTGTAGGCAGGCTGAAAGGTACGAATCTTGTGGGTGATAAGCACAAGGTATGCTTATCACATTGCTGATAGACCTGTTTGACTATGAAAAGTTTGTGAAGGAAGCTTGAGTGTAGACTTCAATGGACCTTGAATTTCAGGTTATCTACACTTTTATGTAGAAGATCAGTTTTTCTCTGGACCTTCCTTTATCCCCCCATCCCCTGCCCCACCACCTTGGGGGTCCCGACACATTGTCAGGGGTTATGAAGTTCCACGTGAAACTTTACTTTTTATTTTCTAAATTTTAATGATAATTAGAAAATATTATAAGCATATCGTAGAAAACCAACCTTATCACTGTGTACTATCTCGTGACGGTGCTACCAAGTGGAGGCTAAAGGATGTCACAGCAGCCGCATGCATAAGGATCTCACGGTTGTTTGAATAGAGGAAAGTTGTGGCCACTGAATCTGTACACAACATCCAGTAGGATGGACATACCAGACTTCTCCTACAGAGTGAGTGTCCTACCTGTGTGAGCAGATCTCACTATGGAACTTACCAACTTGAAACCCTTCAATATTGGACAGTACAGCTGTTAACACCCAAGGAAGAAATAACCTGCTTCTGAGACAGATGCTGTTGGTGCCCTGCCCATAGCTGGTTGGCACTCACTCTTCTTGCATGTGCCCAGGTGTCCAGCTACAAACACCTCTGACTCTTAGGGGCTTTCTCTTGGCAGGCCAGATGTGTTGGAGAGTTAATTTTGGGAGCAGCCATCCACCAATGACAAATGGGAATTGGAGGATAAATACCCCAGTTGCCTCCTTTCATGGTGGGTCAGTTCTGAGGTTTCCAGTTGCCACTGAGCCCCAGTTGCCTGCAGCAGTAACCTGCCTATCACTGCATGCTGTATTAACCTCCCTTCCTTCTCTATATCACGTACCCACATTGCTTACCACTGCTTACTAAGATCAATTCCGAAACAAACCCCTGTATACAAATCTTTGTCTGAGGTTTGCTTCTAGGAAACCTAGCCTGATCCTGCTTCCAAAGCATTTGGAAGAAATATTCATTTGACGAAGATTCCCAAAAGAACACAATACTAACCTTATCTTTTTTTTTTTTTTGGTACGCGGGCCTCTCTCTGCTGTGGCCTCTCCCGTTGCGGAGCACAGGCTCCGGACGCACAGGCTCAGCGGCCATGGCTCACGGGCCCAGCCGCTCCGCGGCATGTGGGATATTCCCGGACCCGGGCACGAACCCGCGTCCCCTGCATCGGCAGGCGGACTCTCAACCACTGCGCTACCAGGGAAGCCCTAACCTTATCTTTAAGTGAACAAAATAGTTCTGCAGAGTTATCAATATATGCCTTAATAAAACTGACATACAAGGGTTATTCTTAGATTTGGGTTCTGATTATCCTGAATTAGAAATAAAAATTACAACCATTAATACAGTTTTAGACAGCATGCTTGTGAGAATGGCTATTCCTTACATTAGCATTATTAAAGTTGAAATACAGAAACAGATTAAATACACAAACAAACCCGAGATTACATCCTTCTGCTATTAAACCAAATATCAGCGATTTTTGTTCCAGCAAAATAACATAATCTGTCACATTAAATTAATGCTGGGAATTTAATTTTTATTGGTTTTGTAGTTGTGTTTGAATGTAATTTGAAAATTTATTCTGGATTTATAGTTATATCAAAGCTGTCAGTATAAGGAGTTTATAACTAGTTTTAGGTTTATACATATTGAAATTAAATTATAATGAATTTTTAAAATTACATTGAGGGTCCGTGAGAGTATATATATTTTCCTTTATAAAGGAGACTACTTGAGCCTAAGGAAAAACCTCTTGAGGTGATTGGGGAGCCCCTGGAAGGTTTTGATCAATAAAGGGACTTCGTGAAAATGATGTTTCAAGACAAATAAATGGAAGATGAATTTAAGTAGAGAGCAGCAGTGCCTGGATTACAGTAGAGGCACAACACTATTTTCAAATACTATATATATATATATATATATATATATATATTTTACTGCAAGTAGAAAATGGAGAGTTAAAAGAAATTCATGACTTTTTTTTTAACTTTTTTATTGGAGTATAGTTGATTCACAATGTTGTGTTAGTTTCAGGTGTACAGCAAAGTGAATCAGTTATACATATTCATGGCTCTTTGTATATGGGATGTGCATTAGTTCCAGGTCTGCTGGAGAAGAACCCCAAGACAAGAGTTCATGGACAAGTGATTTATTAGGGATGTGCTTCCAGGTGAAACAAGGAGAGATTTCAGGTGAAGTCCCCCAGAGGGAAACTGAAGCCTGACCCCACTTCAGTTTGGGGAACCATGGAATGTAGGTCATACTTCCAAGTTGATCTCAGTTTGAACTAAGGGAGCTGGGCTTTGACATTCCTACACCAGCCAATCATTGTCAAAGGGCTGCCACATTCCAGCACATCCAGCTTTCTGAAGTCAGACAGTAGAGGTGACAGCCTGGAAGCTACAGCACCCATAAGCCAGGGAACAAGTGCACAGAAATGACAAAAGGGCATCTGTGTGCAGTGCCGACCATGTCCATCACCAAAAATAAAGCATCAAGGTGACTTGAGTGCTTTGACCTATGAGGTGACAAATGGACATCTCATTGAAAGAGAAAAGGAATTTGGGAGGGGTCCTGGGAAGGAGATGATGAGTCATGACCACTGGATTTTTAGGAAGAATGAAACACTCAGAACCCATTTGCTCATCCACTGCTCTATTCCAAGCCGCCATCATTTCTTAGCCAGATCACAGCCTTACCAAATTACTTTCTTTTGCCTAAATATACCACTTGTGTGTTTACAACTCTGTGCCACTTTGTTCCCTTCCTGAGAGATGCCGTTTTCACCCTTTTCCATCCTTTTCATCCTTCAACAATCATTTCACATATTACCTGTTCTGTGAAGGGTATGCCAGAGTTAAGTCAATGCCTCTTTTGTCTTCCCACAGTCCTCGGAGCTCACTGCTAGCAGAGCTCGTAGCGTTCCACACTATTTGCCTATTCATGTCTGTCTCTTCAGGAAAGTGGAAACCATGTCTTATTCTTCTTGTATCTTCTGTGCCCATTAGTGATCAGGACTCTGCTTTCAGCTGTGATCTTCAAACCTCATTAACTGTAACCTCACAGTAAGAAATACAATATATGTTCATAACACACACACACACACACACACACAGTTGAAACAAAACTTTTTTTTTTTTTCCGGTACACGGGCCTCTCACTGTTGTGGCCTCTCCCGTTGCCGAGCACAGGCTCCAGACGCACAGGCTCAGCGGCCATGGCTCACGGGCCCAGCCGCTCCGCGGTATGTGGGATCCTCCCGGACCGGGGCACGAATCCGTGTCCCCTGCATTGGCAGGCGGACTCTCCACCACTGCGCCACCAGGGAAGCCCGAACAAAATTTACTATGACAGAATGCCACACACTCTGATATTTTCTATTCTGTTCTCTTCTATTCGTTATTCACATGTTCTGGACAAAGCCCACCAAACCAACTTACTTACTAATGACTCATGATTCTCAGTTTGCAAAACTCTGCTTAGCATAAGCTGAAGAACTATTTGTTGATCCGAATTGCAAAATATTGGCTTATTTTGAAGCAAACTTCAGATTTCATGTAATTTGATCCATAAATACCTCAGTATGCATTTCTAAAACATAAAAACTCTTTATTTCTTCATACTTAAAAATACAATTTTCACACCTAAAATATATGATGATTTCTTGGTATCAAGTATCCAGCCAGAGTTCAATGCCCCCAGTTGTCTCATAGTTTTTGAGAAATTTTATCTGATTCCCATTTCTCTTAGATTTCTTTTAATCTATTAGTCATTTCTCTCTCTTTCTTTCACCCTCATCACAACACTTTAGGTCTTCTGTAATGTAGGTTTGCTGTATTATTTGAGTATATTCAAATCTGCTAGACAAGACAAGAAAGCAAATGGGATGGATGAAGCTCATAAGAAATTTTAAGCATTGATGATAAGTAATCTAGTGGCTTATGAGGTATAAGTGATACTCCCAGGCTGTGTTAAGAATGAATAATGAGTAAGGAAGAATCTTATGGAACAAAGGTAGAATTCATGAGATATGCTAAATATAGAGAGTAAATTGGTAATCCATAAGGATGATAGAAATGGAATAGATGGAATGCTTGGTGGAACAAACAGGAGTCTCACTTATAGACAGAAATGCACAGAAAGACCAAGTCAGAATGAATGATCATGACAGCTCTGGGTCGACAGCTATGTCATCCTTAAATCAGCCCCCTTTGGAGACCGCCAGTATGGTCCTGCTTTGTCCCTGTATGTACTCTATCTAGAAATGCAGATAAAACCCATAGTGACTCAGCAGGCTAATTGGCTAGAGATAGCTGGGGACAGGTGTATTTGCCAGGATAGAGCAAGTGTGTGTCATTGGTCCCAAGCATCCTCCATTTGTGGTCCCCTTGCTCAGACCTCAATTTTGGTTCTTATAACTCCACTATGGGCTTGGGCGAGGCTGATGCAGGAGGGAGACACAGGATGCATGAATGTTTCCTAATCTATGACTAAATTGGTGTGGTGCTTCCACTTGCTTGCATTTTATTCCGTGTGATACCCCATCTCTTTCCCTTTTCTTCTTTTCTTAAAAAATTAATTTTTAAAAAAGGCTTTACTTTTTCAAGGAAATTTTAATTTCATAGCAAAATTGAGAGAGAAGTCACAGCAATTTCCCATATATCCCTTATCACCAAACATGCACAGCTTCCCCCCATTATCAACATCACCCACCAGAGTGGTACATTTCTTACAATCAATGGGCCTGCACTGATGCGTCGTTTTCACCCAAAGTCCATAGTTTACATTAGGGTTCACTCTTGGTGTTGTACATTCTGTGGGTTTGGACCCGTGTGTGATGACACACATCTATTGTTATGGTGTCATACAGAGTAGTTTCACTGTCCTAAGAATCATCTGTCGCCACATATTCCTTCCTCCACCCCCACCCTCACTTCTGGATATGGGTTTTCAGTTGATTTATTAAACTGTGATTCAAGCATCTTACTTTGGTCTGTGAACCTTTGTGTTCTGTGATAACTGGATTAGCTTCCCTGGCAATGTGCTTGGAGGTTACCAGTGCATTAAGGCAACTTCCCACACATCTTTAATGCAACCTAATTTTAAGATGCTGTTTGTAATTCTTTTTAACTCACCTAATGCTGGACCCTGTTAGTTGCTGATCTAATTTCCTCACCATCGCCACCTCTACTTCTTTTCTGTAGAATCCTAGTTTTGTTCAGATATCCACACCTTCTTCATTCAACCAGTTGCCTTAGGGGAAGCCAGCCCCATTCCAGTTCCTCAGTAAACCTGATTGGTGTAAGGTTTTCTATTCAAATCCCATGTGCCAACAATTGACTCAGGAATGATCACTTGATATAATTCTGGCCAATGAGTTGTGGGCAGTCTGTTGGGCTGGCGGTGGGTGGAGTTTCTGGAAAAGGATTCTCTAGTCCTATGAGAAAACACACTTCATAGGATAGGAATCCTCTCTTATTCCTCTATATATTGAACCAGGAAGTGATGTGGAATTGCTAGGCCGATCTTGTCAATAGCCCCATGGGGATGCAGAGAATTGAGAAATGGACACATTCTACCTTGTTAATACAGACATCATTGAGCAGACTCAACCCACCCTAGAACCCACATTACCTCTTCTATTTCTGTTGTTAAAACTTCTTCATTCTTGAAACCAGCTTGGGTCCAAGTTTTCATTTCTTGCAAGTGACAGCGTATTTAACTGAAAAACCTCCCCATAGCTCTGGTTTAAATGACTTAAACTGGCCATTTTTTTTTTAACATCTTTATTGGAGTAAAATTGCTTTGTAGTGTTAGGTTAGTTTCTGCTGTATAACAAAGTGAATCAGCTATACATATACATATAGCCCCATATCTCCTCTCTCTTGCGCCTCCCTCCCTCCCTCCCTATCCCAGCCCTCTAGGTGGTCACAAAGCACCGAGCTGATCTCCCTGTGCTATGCAGCTGCTTCCCACTAGCTATCTATTTTACATTTGGTAGTGTATATATGTCCATGCCACTCTCTCACTTCGTCCCAGCTTACCCTTCCCCCTCCCTGTGTCCTCAAGTCCATTCTCTACGTCTGCAACTTTATTCGTGTCCTGCCCCTAGGTTCTTGAGAACCTTTTTTTTTTTTTAGATTCCATATATATGTGTTAGCATATGGTATTTGTTTTTTTTTTTTTTTTAACATCTTTATTGGGGTATAATTGCTTTACAATGGTGTGTTAGTTTCTGCTTTATAACAAAGTGAATCAGTCATACATAAACATATGTTCCCATATGTCTTCCCTGTTGCGTCTCCCTCCCTCCCACCCTCCCCATCCCACCCCTCCAGGCTGTCACAAAGCACCGAGCCAATATCCCTGTGCCATGCGGCTGCTTCCCACTAGCTATCTACCTTACTGCGTTTGTTAGTGTGTATATGCCCATGACTCTCTCTCGCCCTGTCACAGCTCACCCTTCCCCCTCCCCATAACCTCAAGTCCGTTCTCTAAGAGGTCTGCGTCTTTATTCCTGCTTTACCCCTAGGTTCTTCATGACATTTTTTTCTTAAATTCCATATATATGTGTTAGCATACGGTATTTGTCTTTTTCTTTCTGACTTACTTCACTCTGTATGACAGACTCTAGGTCCATCCACCTCACTAGAAATGACTCAATTTCATTTTTTTTCTATGACTGAGTAATATTCCATTGTATATATGTGCCACATATTCTTTATCCATTCATCTGTTGATGGACACTTAGGTTGCTTCCATGTCCTTGGCCATTTCTTAATATTTTATTGTAGCCTATCAATACTGGAATAACTTTGGGAGTTTATTAAAATACATATTCTGGGGTCCAGTGCAAACATACTGATTTGGAATTTTAGGGAGGCACTGGTTCTCTTATACACACTAAGGCATCACACATAATAGCATAAACTTGATGAGATTCTTTTGAAAACTTATCCAAAACCTGCAGATAAAGCTAAGGATGACTCCATGTCTTCCACTGTGAGTGATAAGAAACCGAAGAGCTATTTAATATTGAGGAGAATGCACCCATGTTCGACTTGCTGTTTGCTATTTGCTTAGAACCAGATAGTTTAAGTTGTATGTTAACCTGTAGATTTCTGTCTGGAGAAAAAGAACCCCAGGAGGACCTTCAAGATGGCAGAGGAATAAGACCTGGAGATCACCTTCCTTCGCACAAA